>NC_044310.1:172108068-173358068 GCF_007474595.2 Lynx canadensis | reverse complement strand
CCAACTCATGAAGAGAAAGCGTATTCGTGCCAAGATAATTCATACCAGATTAGTCTTTCTTCTGTTCCCCTCACTTGCTTTTCCATACTGAAAAAATGATATTCCTTGATGCAAAATGCACAGTGATATAAAAGGATCTTGACAAAGTCAAAACTGTTCCTTCCATTACTGAAAAAACAGAAATAACATAAAAAGTGTAAGGTTTTGATTATATATAACAATGATAATCATCTTTAAGTTTAATTTGGATGCAGCCTAATGATCACACGTTATTATCACGGACTCTTTTCTGAGGAGAGGCAGTTTTTCGAAATAACAATCACTTAATGATATTTGTGCTTTTGTCTTATGTTGATTCATTTATTCAACAGACCTTTATTATTAAATCCACTTCCTAGGTTTCAGACTGTGCTATAAACTCAGGATTAAAAGGTAGATAGAGGGACGCCTGGGTGGCTCAGTCAGTTGGGTGGCCAACTTTGGCTCAGGTGGTGATCTTACAGTTCATGGGTTCGAGACCCAGTATGGGGCTCTGTGCTGACAGCTCAGAGCCTGGAGCCTGCTTAGGATTCTGTGTCTCCCTCTCTCTCTGCCCCTCCCCTGCTAGCACTCTGTCTGTTTGTCTGTCTCTTTCTCTTTCAAAAATAAATTAACATTAAAAAAAAAAAAAAGGTGAATAGAGCCCACACCTTGAAGGTTCACTATCTAGTGATGGGGATAAAACATAAACAATTATGGCAACATTCATATAATTCATATAATATATTAATATATAATATAATTCATATATTATAATTCATATAATGTAATTCATATAACATATTAATAAAATATTTATATGATAAATATAATAAAACTTATAAGAGTCAATGGGAATACAGAAGAGGCAAAAATTAACTTTGTCTCTACTAATAATTCCAGGATTTTAGAAAAGAAAATATCAGAAAGTTTGGGAAAAAAGATAGGCATAAAACCATGTGGGAACATTTATGTTGAATCTTGAAGCACTAACGGTAAAAGAAAAACTAAATTTCAGGAAAAAAGACTTGGCTATAAACAGTCATATCTTGAGACAGACTGTCTTTAGGCATCTACTAAGTGGCTTAGTATTCCTAGAAAATAATGTGCATATAAGGGAGAAGGATAATGGAAGTTGCAAGGGGAGAACAGGTAACAATCAGTATTAATGGACATCTGACATTAAACATTTTAATAGGTTGGTGAGCTAGAGAAATAATAATGGTCAGATAAGATTATCATCTTTGAGGGTAAGCTAGTAGAAAGGTCTTGGACACTAAAGATCTTATTTTCTAAGAAATAAGGAGCTACTGAAGAATTTTAAGCAGAGGATAAATATCATTTGATTTCTTTTACAAAAATATCACTCTGACAGCAGAAAAGAGGTTGAATTTGAGGAGGCCAAAGTGGGAGGTAGGGAGGCTACTAAACTTTGCATAAGAATTGAATTGAATTATATCAGTTGAAGGTATATATAAAAAAGGAAGGGCTGAATTTAGTTTGGAAAATCCACTGTTTTTATTAACTACTTGGAAATTATATACAATGGAGAGGAAGGAATCTAAGACACCTACGAAGATCCTGAGTCAAGTGACTAGTTAGATGGCAATGTCATTAACCAGGTAGGGTACATAAAAGAGAATCTTATTATTTTTAAGTAAGCTCTACATGTGATGGGGGGCCCGAACTCATGACCTTGAGATCAAAAGTGGCATGCTCCACTGAGCCAGCCAGGTTCCCCAAAGAGAATTTTAGTTTTGAAATAAAATATTTGTTTTGAAAATGTTGAATTTGAGATATTTGTGGGAATTCAGAAGGAATTCTGAATTCAGGATTCAGAATTCAGAAGGAATGCTCAATACTGGAAGATACAGGTCTGGAACCTGGTATAGACTTGGAAATCATCACTGTGTAGTGGTTTTTCAAACCGGAAACACTTTACTCTCTAGAGGCTTTGTAGAATGATATACAAATCAAAGTTAGAATCAAGAGGAGTGTGTTCATTTGCTTGGCAATGATATCCTAATGTTTGATATAAATGCTTTACATATGCATGCTGCATTCTCGATCTGTGCTTCTTTTTCCTTAATATGGAGCTAAAAATCAATTTGAATTGTATCCAAATGTGAATAACATCATCTTTGTTTTAAGACCTATTTTATAACTATAACTTGAAAAGTGAACTCTAGATATTTGTGGATAAAGGTATATAACTTTTTGTCTTAATTTGATTAAAAGACATCTTATCGTAACCTGTAAGGTCTTAATACCCTAACAGTAGTGTACGTATAAAGCATAAAACTGTTTCCAAGAGTACTATTTCAAATTATTTTTATGTAAGTTAATTTAACAAATAACCTCATGTTGTTAAATAGTATAGTTGGTAGATACTTGCATTTATTTTCTTCTTAAAAATACCTGTTACCTTGTAGGCCAGGTTTAATAAATGCCTTTTCTCCAGCTTCCATGTAGCCCTAAGTATGATTTTATTGTAGCACTTATAGTATTACATTGAAATCCTCTTTTTACATCAAACACCCCCCTCCTCCCTCAGCCGCCACCCTGGACTATGAAATAGTCCATAACAATAGCTTTCAAATCTTTTTGCCTTCAACCATATAGTAAGAAATACCTTTTATGTGAATTACCTATAAAACTGAAATTAAATTTCATGAAACAATATTTATATTTACTAAAAGAAATGTACTCTGATATTTTGCATTCTATTTCTTCAGAAACATTGGTACAACCCAATACATTGATTTAACAAATCTCTAATTGATCTCAAGCTGTGATTTGAAAAAGAATTACTCCAAGTCATGTCTTCCTGAGGTTCATATCACCAATGTTTAGCACAGGCTCTGGCACTGTTGGTTGAATATAGACCTATGGAATTATTTTAGGCAGTATTGCAGATATAAATTCTAATATGGGGGGAAAGATGCTGCTTCCACCATGCTCAGAATAGGATTTTCTAGATTCACATTTTAAGAGGTAGTATATGCCACAAACCATGAATTGTGTTAAAAAATAAAAGGCCGTAAAGTCTTATTGCATTGCATTTTTGTGATTCTCCTGTTACCAGTGTGACTTATCCACGCGCATCCAAAGGCAACATACTGACGGAGTCTCAACTAGAACAAGCATTTCTGAGCTTTCAGTAGGCAGCTCTAGTGTATTAAAAGCTATGTCACTTTCAACATGGAAAAAACATACAAGCTAAATGATTAGAGCATATGAGGGAGCTCAATTTTTTTAATATTATTAAATGTGAGGAAAAGTTATACATTTAAAATGACTACGCAGAGATAAGCTAATAAATTAAGAGAATATTATCCTTTTTCAGAATGAATAACACAGTCTTAAAAACCTGATGAAATGTTGGATAAATATAAAACAATACTTGTATTTATATTCATGGTATTTTTGTGAACTTGATTATACATAGGTAAATGAATAATATAAGAATTTATTATGGAATTCATAATACAGACATTTACATTTAAACATATTCTTTCTGTTGGCCTCCCTTACTCTCTGCTCACTTTCACAGTTAAAATTCTTAATTTCAATCTGCTTCAGTCAGGTCTGGAACCTAGTATACCATTTGTACCATTTGTCCCAGTTGTACCATTGAAAATGTCTTTGCTTCAATTATCAGTGACTCCATCAATGCCCATTTCAAAGACACTTTAGGACCTTATCATTCTTCCCAAATCTGTTCAATTTGATACTTGGTCAGTCTTGAAATTTTCTTCTTCCTTGGCTTCTTTGACACCATTCTTTTCCAGTTTTCCTTCTGCTTTTTATTGATTGCTCCTCAGTTTTCTCTCCAGGTTCTCCCCACTTGCACCTTCAATGTTTGTATCTTATTTTAAATAGTCTCCATGGTAAACCTCATCCAGCTTCAAACACAGCTGGAACTCATATAACTTCTAAATCTATATCATCAGGGCAAGTATCTATCTCTTCTGAAATGCAGACGCATACATCTATCAAATTGCCTCCTAAATATAATTCCTATCCAGGCATCTTGAAGTCTCATTAAATTCTACCTATCTGGAAAAGAATGATCTCCCTCTCCTTGTCCCTCACTCCAACTTGAACAAGTCTGCTGCTTATATATATCCTACTTTAACTGTCATAGATTTTCCCTCTTGCATCACTGCTATCCGATTATTGACAAAGGCTAGTTTTTTAAGATATTAAACATTTCTTGAGTACTTCCACACATTTGTTTCTTTTCTTTTCTTCCCCCCCTCCCCCACATCTTTATTTCTATATTGTCCATATTAGCTAGTGTGATCAGGAAAACAGAAACCATTTTAGGTAGAAGGTATATGATGTAGGAAATTAGATACAACACTGTTGGAAGTTTGAGAGAAGGAAGATGAGAAGACAGTGTTTCTGACATTTAAGAAATTCAGAAATGCAGGAATCACGGGGAAGTTGGTGCTGATGATCTCAACTTCCTACAGTGCTAAAGCAAGTCATAAGAGCTCTGCCCTCATTGTAGACCTTGACTCATCCTGAACATCCTTTGACTTTGCAGGGTTAGTTTGTGTATATTTAGAAGTGGTATCTCTCTGAGGACTTTATCTGGGGGTAGGGGCATATACTGCTGTGGGGAAGGCCATAGTTGCCAGGGAGTGAATGCCTTGAGTGAGAAGTGGCCTCCTTTCCTTAAGTGGCAATATGAAATTCTGAAATATGTTCTATATAGTCTCTTAGAGGGTCTGAAAGACTGAGCCCCAGTTGACTACAGTGTAATCCACAGGTCAATGCCCTTTTATTGGCGTTATTCCCTTCTTTGTTTTACTTTCATATTCCTGCTTCTGGATCAACTCCAAAATAAGCTTTTTGTACTCAAAGTCTTGCTCATGGTTTGAGACACATATTTCATGTGTTGCATCTGGAGGAGAACAATGCTTCTCTTTCTCTTCAGCCTTCCACATTTTATGAATGCTTCTCTTTGACAGAACTTAAACCAGAAAATTGCTTGCAAAGAAGTCTGGGAAATGTAGTTTCTAGGCTTTTACTCCTTGTAGTACTGGGGAATATTTGTTTAGAAGGAAAAGGATGATGTTGAATGTCTTTGATCACTATTCATGGTGCTATTACTGTATGTTTATAAATATAATACGTATTAGAGATGCCTAGGTGGCTCATTTGGTTAAGCATTTGATTTGACTTTGGCTCAGCTCATGATCTCATGGACATGAGATCGAGCCCCGTGTCAAGCTCCATCATGGTCATGGAGCCTGTTTAGAATTCCCTCCTTCCTTCTCCCTCTGCACTCTCCCCCACTTGCACTCTCTCTTTCTTGCCAAAAAAAAAAGAATAAAAAAATATAATACATATTATATTCATACGGCCCTTGAGCTTATATATTATTCTGTTGAGTATCAACACACACTATCTAGCATGGTCTACATCATCCAAATTTGAACTATACATATTTAGGCAATAGGAACTATATTTTTCAGCATAATGCAACTATGTCTTGTATATAAAGAAGTACTCACTATCTCCTCAAAAAGAGAAGACAGCAAATATTTCTTATGGATGTTAATTTCTCTTCTACCTTACTCAAAATCTCATTAAGATATCCTGTAAACTAAATACTAAATTGAAACATTCCATTTTGTTAGATGTTAATCCTTAAAAAGGTCTACAAGGTCTTATGTATTCTTTTCCTAACCCAATTTTCCATTCTCACCACCTACTGTGCTTTCTCTCTCATTTCCTGCTTCAGCCACGTAAGTCTTTGTTGAGGCTGCTGTATTTCCCAAGGTTGCTTCCAACACAGGTATTGTATATGTTCTTCCTGATGTTCCAAATGAATGCAACCATCTTCACCTAATTAGCTCATACTCATTTTTCAGATCTTAACCCAAATGATTATTTTCTCAGGAGATTTCCTCTGACTTTGTGATTAAGCCAAAGTCCTTTAGTGTGTGTGTATGTGTGTGTGCACATATGTATGTACCCCTGCCTCACATATATATACATAAAGCATATATAATATTTTATTGATATGTTTTCCCAATGACGGTGTTTGTGCCATGATGGCACAATAATTTATTTTGCTACTTTTTCTCACCATTATACCCCTAACACCTAGAATAGTGCCTGGCACATGTAAGACTCTCAAAATATTTTTTTTTATGAATGAAGGCAAAGGATTGCTTCTGAAGTGAGAATTAAAGATTAGTGATATTTGTATCATAAACTCTATCACGTTATTATTACATATTATGTTCTTTTTAGAATTCTTCGCTTCCCAAGCAATGTTAGTTATTACACTCAGTAACTTCAGGAAGGATAGTTTTACAAGTTCATTATCTCTCAGTTATGACTTCTTTAAAAAATTTTTATTTTGGGTAGGGGGAAAATTTTATTTATATGTTTTAAAGTTTATTTATTTTGAGAGAGAGTGAGAGAGCTAGCAGAGGGAGGTGCAGATAGAGAGAAGAGAGATATTTATTTTGAGAGAGAGTGAGAGAGCTAGCAGAGGGAGGTGCAGATAGAGAGAAGAGAGAGAGAATCCCAAACAGGGGCTGTGTTGTTAGCACAGAGCCTGATGCAGGGGTCGATCCTACAAAGGGTGAGATTGTGACCTGAGCCAAAATCAATAGTTAGATGCTTAACTGACTGAGCCACCCAGGCACCCATCTCTCTCTCTCTCTCTCTCTTTTATTAAGATTTTAAGTAATCTCTATATCCAATATGGGCTCAAATTCACAACCTTGAGATTAAGAGTCATATGCTCTACCAGGTGAGGCAGCCAGACGCCCCTCTTAGTTATGATTTCTAAATTGTTGCTTTTATCAATTTAAGGTTAAAAAATACAAACTATGATGTCATTTTATTAGTAACTGCTAATTACTAGTAATTAGTAATTACATTTTATTAGTAACATTTAGCAGCAGCTTTGGGCTGCTCATATAATTCAACAGTATGCAGCAATAGACTTAGAAACCTTAAGGTACAGATGGTTTCTAGTTTAAAAGAATTCATTTATAGCTCTCTTATAAAAGAAAATTAAAATAAAATGCTCCCAAAATTTGTTTGTAAATCAAGAGTCAGGAATATTGGCTGTGGGTCATGTCCCAGTAAAACTGGCTTCATTCATTACATTTGAGAGCTATTTCAATAGCTTAAGCTATTTAAGGGCTAAAGTTGTATATCATTCATCTTTGTATCCCCAAACCTAGCACAAGTCTGGGCATTTACTATGTCAGATTTCAAAGGCTAGTCCAAGTTCATGGATTGATACACATGATGAATCTAATTTGGTCTACTCTTTGATTTTCTGCTGAACTAGCAATCAAGAATGCAAAGGTTTCATACCACCAAAAGGATATGGTTCCTTCAAATTTCCAGTCTTCATGGAGATGTGTCCTTAGTTTAATGATCAATGTAATACCCAAAGTGTAAGAATGTAGATAAGAAACTGTGAGGGAGAGGCTACATCAGGTAGGGAAGTGGCCAGGCCAACAGTCAATGTTCTACCTATTGCTTTGTGAGGTAATACCTTGCTACATACTCAGGTTCTGTTTCTTCTTGTGCCAGGCCAACCTATAGCATACCATGCTTTCCTTGAAATTCATACAAGGTATAGTTTGTATGACTGAAAAGATTTGGGAAATTTTTTGTGCAATTTCAATAATTAGAAAAGGGCACTTCAGAAAGAGATGACAAGGATCTATCATAATTTCAGCATGATGTTGGACTGAAAATATAATATACATTAGTGGAACAGTTCTATCTTAACCCAAGGTGGAGCAGCTCTATTGAGTCTTTACATAAATTTTCTTTGGTGCCAATAGAATGTCATGTGGATAAAAATATATATATTTGATTCTTTTAGATGAACAGCATTTTATTTTATTATTAATATTTTTTATTTAAGGAATCTGTACATCCAATGTGGGGTTCGAACTCACGACTCTGATCAAGGGTCACATGTTTTTCTGACTGAGCCAGCCAGGTGCCCCTAGGTGTGCTTGTTTGTTTGTTTGTTTCCCTTAAAGTAAACTCTGTGCCCAATGTGAGGCTTGAACTCATACTCCAAGATCAGGAATCCATGTTCTACCTACTGAGTCATCCAGGGGCCCCTGATTTTTAGTTTTATTTTAATGTTCTATATTGTTGTTGTTGTTGTTTTTATATAGTGAGATAAAGATCATGAATGGCGCAGAGGAGTAGATTGAGAGAAAGAGAGAAAGAGAGAGAAAGAGAGAGAGAGACTCAAGAAGGCTCCATGCTCGGTGCACAATCTAACACAAGGCTCGATCCCCCATGACCCTGGGATCATGACCTGAGCTGAAATCAAGACCCTCAATTGACTGAGCCATCCAGATGGAGTTCTTATGATATACAAGAAAATTGATAAAGGTATGTAGTTTATTTTGCCTTTTAGGTAAAACTTTAAGACATCGTATTTAAAGAAAGAAAAAATTGACATTTGTAACTATCCTCGGTGCTCCTCCAAAAAATGGTCTGGTCTAGAAGTGAGAGTTAATGTTTTCAGCAACTTTTGATAAATCCTTTATTTTTAAAAATATCCACTGAAGAAGACTCTTCAGTAGTCATTATATACAACCTTTTATATTTGAACCTCTATATAGTGAAGAAAACCTAGAGAATATATTTGCAGTGTTGGAGCAAACATTTCTTGGACAAGACATAGAAAGCACAAGTCATAAAAGGATAGGATAATAAGTTAGACTTCATAAAAATGGAAAATGTCTGCTTATCAAAGATACCATTAGGAAAGTGATGTGAAAGTGAAGTGAATAGGCATTCATAAATTTGAGAAAATATGTGCAATATTTACATTTAAAAAAGGACTTTTATCAGGGTATATAAAGAATTCCCAAAACCCAATAATAGCTTTTGTGTTTAGATCTATCATCCTTCTTGAAGTAATATTTGAGTACTGTGAGAGACGCATTTGAAGTTAGTTTTTTCCATATGAATATCCGGTTGTTCTAATACCTTTTGTTGAAAGAACTTTTCTTTCTCCATTGAATTACTTTGATGTCTGTAAAAATCAATTGACCATATAACCACATGTCTATTTCTAGACTCTATTTTATTCCATTGGTCTATTTGTCTACCCTAAGCCAACACCACAGTGTCTTGATTACTGTAACTTTTGTAGTAAGCTTTGATTTGCGAATGTTGAACCAGCCCTGCATCCCAGGAATAAATCCCACTTGATCATGGTGAATAATTCTTTTTATATGCTGTTGAATTCGATTTGCTAGTATCTTATTGAGAATTTTTGCATCCATATTCATCAGGGATATTGGCCTGTAGTTCTCTTTTTTTACTGGGTCTCTGTCTGGTTTAGGAATCAAAGTAATACTGGCTTCATAGAATGAGTCTGGAAGTTTTCCTTCCCTTTCTATTTCTTGGAATAGCTTGAGAAGGATAGGTATTATCTCTGCTTTAAACGTCTGGTAGAACTCCCCTGGGAAGCCATCTGGTCCTGGACTCTTATTTGTTGGGAGATTTTTGATAACCGATTCAATTTCTTCGCTGGTTATGGGTCTGTTCAAGCTTTCTATTTCCTCCTGATTGAGTTTTGGAAGAGTGTGGGTGTTCAGGAATGTGTCCATTTCTTCCAGGTTGTCCAATTTGTTGGCATATAATTTTTCATAGTATTCCCTGATAATTGTTTGTATCTCTGAGGGATTGGTTGTAATAATTCCATTTTCATTCATGATTTTATCTATTTGGGTCATCTCCCTTTTCTTTTTGAGAAGCCTGGCTAGAGGTTTGTCAATTTTGTTTATTTTTTCAAAAAACCAACTCTTGGTTTCGTTGATCTGCTCTACAGTTTTTTTAGATTCTATATTGTTGATTTCTGCTCTGATCTTTATTATTTCTCTTCTTCTGCTGGGTTTAGGCTGCCTTTGCTGTTCTGCTTCTATTTCCTTTAGGTGTGCTGTTAGATTTTGTATTTGGGATTTTTCTTGTTTCTTGAGATAGGCCTGGATTGCAATGTATTTTCCTCTCAGGACTGCCTTCGCTGTGTCCCAAAGCGTTTGGATTGTTGTATTTTCATTTTCGTTTGTTTCCATATATTTTTTGATTTCTTCTCTAATTGCCTGGTTGACCCACTCATTCGTTAGTAGGGTGTTCTTTAACCTCCACGCTTTTGGAGGTTTTCCAGACTTTTTCCTGTGGTTGATTTCAAGCTTCATAGCATTGTGGTCTGAAAGTATGCATGGTATAATTTCAATTCTTGTAAACTTATGAAGGGCTGTTTTGTGACCCAGTATATGATCTATCTTGGAGAATGTTCCATGTGCACTCGAGAAGAAAGTATATTCTGTTGCTTTGGGATGCAGAGTTCTAAATATATCTGTCAAGTCCATCTGATCCAATGTCTCATTCAGGGCCCTTGTTTCTTTATTGACCGTGTGTCTAGATGATCTATCCATTTCTGTAAGTGGGGTGTTAAAGTCCCCTGCAATTACCACATTCTTATCAATAAGGTTGCTTCTGTTTATGAGTAATTGTTTTATATACTTGGGGGCTCCGGTATTCGGCGCATAGACATTTATAATTGTTAGCTCTTCCTGATGGATAGACCCTGTAACTATTATATAATGTCCTTCTTCATCTCTTGTTACAGCCTTTAATTTAAAGTCTAGTTTGTCTGATATAAGTATGGCTACTCCAGCTTTCTTTTGGCTTCCAGTAGCATGATAAATAGTTCTCCATCCCCTCACTCTGAATCTACAGGTGTCCTCAGGTCTAAAATGAGTCTCTTGTAGACAGCAAATAGATGGGTCTTGTTTTTTTATCCATTCTGATACCCTATGTCTTTTGGTTGGCGCATTTAATCCGTTTACATTCAGTGTTATTATAGAAAGATACGGGTTTAGAGTCATTGTGATGTCTGTATGTTTTATGCTTGTAGTGATGTCTCTGGTACTTTGTCTCACAGGGTCCCCCTTAGGATCTCTTGTAGGGCTGGTTTAGTGGTGACAAATTCCTTCAGTTTTTGTTTGTTTGGGAAGACCTTTATCTCTCCTTCTATTCTAAATGACAGACTTGCTGGATAAAGGATTCTCGGCTGCATATTTTTGCTGTCTAGCACCCTGAAAATCTCGTGCCAATTCTTTCTGGCCTGCCAAGTTTCAAAAGAGAGATCAGTCATGAGTCTTATAGGTTTCCCTTTATATGTGAGGGCACGTTTACCCCTTGCTGCTTTCAGAATTTTCTCTTTATCCTTGTATTTTGCCAGTTTCACTATGATATGTCGTGCAGAAGATCGATTCAAGTTACGTCTGAAGGGAGTTCTCTGTGCCTCTTGGATTTCAATGCCTTTTTCCTTCCCCAGTTCAGGGAAGTTCTCAGCTATTATTTCTTCAAGTACCCCTTCAGCACCTTTCCCTCTCTCTTCCTCCTCTGGGATACCAATTATACGTATATTATTTCTTTTTAGTGTATCACTTAGTTCTCTAATTTTCCCCTCATACTCCTGGATTTTTTTATCTCTCTTTTTCTCAGCTTCCTCTTTTTCCATAACTTTATCTTCTAGTTCACCTATTCTCTCCTCTGCCTCTTCCATCCGAGCCGTGGTGGTTTGCATTTTGTTTTGCATTTCCTTTAAAGCGTTTTTCAGCTCCTCGTGACTGTTCCTTAGTCCCTTGATCTCTGTAGCAAGAGATTCTCTGCTGTCCTGTATGCTGTTTTCCAGCCCAGCGATTAATTTTATGACTATTATTCTAAATTCACTTTCTGTTATATTATTTAAATCCTTTTTGATCAGCTCATTAGCTGTTGTTATTTCCTGGAGATTCTTCTGAGGGGAATTCTTCCGCTTGGTCATTTTGGATAGTCCCTGGTGTCGTGAGGACCTGCAGGGCACTTCCCCTGTGCTGTGGTGTATAACTGGAGTTGGTGGGCGGGGCCGCAGTCAGTCCTGATGTCTGCCCCCAGCCCACCGCTGGGGCCACAGTCAGACTGGTGTGTGCCTTCTCTTCCCCTCTCCTAGGGACGGGATTCACTGTGGGGTGGCGTGGCCCGTCTGGGCTACTTGCACACTGCCAGGCTTGTGATGCTGGGGATCTGGCGTATTAGCTGGGGTGGGAAGGCAAGGTGCATGGCGGGAGGGGGGGCAGGCTTAGCTCGCTTCTCCTTAGGTGATCCACTTCAGGAGGGGCCCTGTGGCAGCCGGAGGGAGTCAGATCCGCTGCCGGAGGTTTGGCTCCGCAGAAGCACAGAGTTGGGTGTTTGCGCGGAGCGAGCAAGTTCCCTGGCCGGAACCGGTTCCCTTTGGGATTTTGGCTGGGGGATGGGTGGGGAAGATGGCGCTGGCGAGCGCCTTTGTTCCCCGCCAAACTGAGCTCTGTCGTCCGGGGGCTCCGCAGCTCACCCTCCCTTTGTCCTCCAGCCTTCCCGCTTTCCGAGCAGAGCTGTTAACTTATGACCTCCCAGACGCTAAGTCGCGCTTGCTGTCGGAACACAGTCCGTCAGGCCCCTCCGCTTTTGCAAGCCGGACTCGGGGGCTCTGCTTGGCTGGCGAGCCGCCCCTCCGCCCCGGCTCCCTCCCGCCAGTCCGTGGAGCGCGCACCGCCTCGCCGCCCTTCCTACCCTCTTCCGTGGGCCTCTCGTCTGCACTTGGGTCCGGTGACTCCGTTCTGCTAATCCTCTGGCGGTTTTCTGGGTTATTTAGGCAGGTGTAGGTGGAATCTAAGTGATCAGCAGGACGCGCGGTGAGCCCAGCGTCCTCCTACGCCGCCATCTTCCTGCGCCTCTGTAGTAAGCTTTGAAATCAGATAACGTGAATCTTTCAACTTTATTCTTATTTTTCAAGATCATTTGGCTATTCTGCATCCATTTCACTTCTATATAAATTTTACAAAGAGTTTTGTCAATTTTTACAAAAAGGAGACTGCTGTGCTCTGCCTGGGCTCCACATCATTTTACAGTGGTTTGGAGAGTGCCTCCAGACCAAAGTCCAGGCATTGTGGGACTCATCTCAGAAGTTTCCTTTGTCTCATAGAGTACTGTTCTATGCTACATGTCACCAAAAATGTATCATCTGATGCTTCATCTATTTTGCTCAGTTTTACAATTGTTTAAATAGGGTTATTTAGTCTAGTACCAGTTACTTAGTCATGGCTGGAAGCAGAAATTTTAGGTAGAATGTTAACCTAGAATTCCACACAAAAATAGGAGAATATTATATGGGAAAGACCATTCTTATTTTCTAATTACAACAGTGCAAAACTGCAGATTAGAATATAAGATATACTACTATGTAAACAGATAAATACTGTATATATAAGTTTAAAAATATTAAGTGAACTTTTTGGTTGAACAAACTGATATTGTTTTGCATGATTAAGATTTTATTTTTTGTTTGCTGACCATTTGAATAAGTTAAATAATTTCACTTTGATTTGATAATTAATGAAAGTAAACAATTTTTTCCTTTCAGAAACTTTGGAAATAAGTGTGGTATTTTGGTTAAAAGTCTATTTTCAGTTTGCTTCAAATACATGCTGTTTTTTTTCTCTTTCTGGTGTTGTATTTAATACCAATAACAGCAGGCATTTATTTAATGAATCCACTAATTTGAGTATGTAGCAGATAGGCCAGCTGGATTATAGTTTGTGTTTTACTTGTGTAAACATGAGGGTATGTCTCCTACTTGGGACAAAAATTTCATTCCATTGTTTGAAGCCAGGAAATTAGATGCTTCTGTACATCATTTATAATTCTGTAATTTGGACATTGTGTGGAGTTCTCTGGGATTTGTCACTACGTAAGTTTTAATTATATTATTTGTATCATTACATTGAATGTACTTAATGGTGTTAAAAACACAAACTTACAAACACACAAACACAAAAGAGTTATGATGAGCTATCAAACATTAAGAGGTTGGTTAAAGTAGCACTGATTTGGCTCTAAGTATGATCAAAAGATATCATTTGATGGTTCCTAAAGAGACAGTAGTGAAGTCAACTTAGGAAAATGATGAAATTTAAATGTTATTAGAATAACTCAACTTGAATTATAATTGCACATCCAGTTATTAGATAATCCAGAACTTTCTATGTGCCATGAAAATATTATCTTGAGATTCTAATGATCGTTTTATTATTCATTTAGTTTTGACTGTCATATAGGAATCCAACCCAAGTGTCAGTGTTAAGGCTTTAACCCTTTTCTTCTCTTCCTTAACTCCCATATAGTACTGATGAGGGAGCATAAAGTAAGCTGAGGGCAAAGTACAGGCAAGCACACTCCCCACCCCCAGGTAGGATATGTGTGATATTCCTCAGGCATTCTTGGCTGCCCAAGAACAAAAGAAAGGACAGAAAACAAATTATTAAAGTGATAGAGTCTATAACAGTTTCAAATATCTTAGTACAATTACAAAAAAAAAAAAAAAGGGCAATCTTATCAATAGCCTAAAGTCCAGGAACTCCCTACTATCTAAATGTTAATGCTTTGCTAGAGGGAAAAACAACCTTGGCTTGACAATAGCTAGGCCTCCAGTAATCTGTGAGTCTTTAGCATATGGAAAATCCCTTTAAGAAGCTTCTTCTTGACTTTACTTCCCCCAACTCCATACTATATAACCAATCACTCTTCACAACCCCAGTGCTTTAATAAAATCACCTTTTTAAGCCAAAGATGTCTTCAAGAATTCTTTCTTAGCTGTCAGCTCCAAACCCCACTATCACCCCCCAAACCCCATCAATACTAAAAAAAAAAAAAAACCTGCAAGCCCCTTTTTATATCATTTGCTTAAACAATTTTATGTCCCTATGCATCTAAGTGTTCACTAGAGCAATGAAATGGAGGAAAGAAGGAAGAATGGGTTGAGGAGACAATTTGAAAGTAAAATAAATAGGACCTTGTGACCAATTCAATGTTGAGGGAAAAAGTGAGAAGGAGAGAGGAGAAATAGTTCAAACTTTCATTAATTTATTCATTCATTTATTTAACAACCTAGATTAAATTCCTAATTTAGCATGTGTAAATGCTGAATAAAATAAAATGCTGAATAAAAGATGACTAAGACAAGATTCCTTTCCCTAGGAAGTAAAAATACATCCAGTGATTGCCACACAATGTAATACATTATGTTTTAATACTCTACTACTGGTATATCTCGTGTACTGAGGGAAGACAGATGCATGAACAACTAAGTATACTAGGGAAAGCTTATGTGAAGACTCTAGAGAAGAGACAATGTTTATCTTTAATTAAAAAAAAAAAAAAGAAAGAAAAAAAGATCTTTCCAGGGAGAAATATGTGGTACAGAAGGTTTGGGGCAGAGGAAAAAAGTAAACAAAGGTAAAGGGTGTGGAATGCAAGGCATTTTTGGAAAAGAGGAAATCGTTTAGTGTGAGTGAATTTAAGGAATGTTAGGGAAGTAGGGGGATGGGCCTGAAAAGCTAAACTGTGACTAAGTGGCGATGAATTTTGTAAGCGAAGATTTTTGAATTATATCTTAAAGGCTATTGACAATCATTAGAGATTGTTTTAAAAGTTTATTTATTTATTTTGAGAGAGAGAGAGAGAGAAAGAGAGTGCATGAACAGGGGAGGGGCAAAGAGAGAGGGAGAGAGAATTTCAAGCAAGCAGGCAGAATTCCAACGTGGGGCTTGTTTTGGGGCTGGACATAAAGCCAGTATTGGGCTCGAACCGACAAATCTTGACATCATGACCTAAGCTGAAACTAAGTCAGATAAGTCAGATGTTTAACGAACTGAGCTACCCAGGTGCCCCGAATCATTAGAGATTTTTAAAAGGAGAGTAACAGGAACAATTTATATTTTCATTAGACAGATCTGGAGGTAGGATAGATGGGAACGAATTTCAACAATATAGACAAGATGGTGGGACAAGAAATGATGGGGAAATGGGGGAAGCTTAGGAGACAGTTTGAAAATAGAGTTCATTGGAGCTGGTGACTAATTGCTCTTGACAGAGGTGGGGGAGGGGAGATGAGGGAATGAGACTGAATGGAGAGTGCAGAGGACATGTGGAATAGGGGCAGGTTTGGGGGAATGTTGTGACCATATTGAACTTGATTTTGTTTGCAAGGCATTTGGGTGGGGATTTTTAGTGGCTTAAAGGAAACAGTTCTGAGACTTAAAAGTTTGATTTAGGCTAAAGATAAAGGTTTGAAAATCATATCGATATTGGTCTTTTTAAAAATTTTTATTAAAAGAAGTTTTTTAATGTTTTTACTTATTTTTGAGACAGAGAGAGACAGAGCATGAGCAGGGGAGGGGCAGAGAGATAGGGAGAATCCAAAGCAGGCTCCAGGCTCTGAGCTGTCAACACAGAGCCTGATGCGGGGCTCAGACTCACGGACTGTAAGATCATAACCTGAGTTGAAGTCGGATGCTTAACTGACTGAGCTACCCAGGCACCCCTCGATATTGGTCTTTAAAAAAAAGAAAAAGTTTATTTATTTTGAGAGACCGAGCAGGGAAGGGGCAGAGAGAGAGGGAGACAGAGAATCCCAAGCAGACTCTGCATTGTCAGTACACGGTCTGATATGGGACTCAAACTCACAAACCTGAGAGATCATGACCTGAATTGAAACAGAGAGTCACACACTTAACTGACTGAGGTAGCAAGGCATCCTTCTATTGATATTGGTCTTAATGAAAGTCAGGAAGAAAATCTTGTTGCCCAGGGAGAAGTTATAATATAAAAAAGAGAAGAAAGCTGATGTGAGAAGTAAGATGATTCATTTTCAAAAATACCAAATAAAAGTGATGCTGTCTAGTTAACAATAGGTTTACAACCTGTTGGAAATATGTAGGAAACCTCTCTCCCCCACAGTGAAGTCCCAAAACCTTACACACTTCACTTCCTGGTTCTTCTTCCCCTCTCTATTTTGCGGGCTTATTTTTCATGGGCTTTGCAATGACCATGCACCAAAGAACTGAAGTCTCTGCCTCACATCAAGGAATGTACATTTGTTTCAATCAGACTAATTTTTGCTTTACATGCGCATAGGTGACTTCTGGGTAAGGGTGTAACCTCTGTAGTACTCAGTCAATGAGGAATCAGGAGATAGGAGATAAAGTGCCTGCTGTAACTGCCCCAAGTGTGCCTGTACATCAGACACCCACTCTTGCAAAAACGTTAATTAAAGCCTCGCTTCACTGTGTTCTTAGTCTCAGTGTCCCTTCTTTGATTGGGTCAGTGGGCTTATTTCTCACAGCTGAGAAGTGACATCTTAAGAAAACAAAGATTTAATAGGTCGGCACAAGAGGTTAGCAAAAGAGATGGAAAATCATCCAAGAGAGGTAATGAATAAAGACTGATGTCATGAAATTTAGTAGAGGAGAACTCAGCAATATCACAACATGCTTCAGAGGGTTAAATATAATTGTTACCTGAAACTGGGTTCACCTCTTGGTGGATACCAAGCCAAAAGGCACAGGCAAGCCAAAGAATAGGAAAAAGAAGGGTTTTACCTGCCACAAATAATGGAGGAAAGGAAGGGTTTTATCTGCAACAAGTAATGGAGAACACCAGGTATATTTCCCAAAGCAGTGTCTCCTTGAAGTTTTAAGCCAAGGGTATGTACACATTCATGAAGGAATTTGCACAGTGGGAAATTCAGCCTGGCATTGGAGCAAAAGTCACCTTTTATTTATTTATTTTTTAAAGAAATATCATTAAATCATTTACTCTGTAACAACACTTAGCAGATAACAGGACCATACTGAACATACTCATTTCCCATTTAGCCTGAATAAGTAATTTAGCTACACAATGTTTTCCTAAGGTAAGTTTTTCTATGGCCAGGGAAAACAGCATTTTATTTTTAAAAGTACTTTTATATGTTTTTATTTATTTTTCAGAGAGAGAGAGAAAAAGCATGAGTGGGGGAGGGGCAGAGAAAGAGGGAGACACAGAATCTGAAGTAGGCTTTAGCTGCTGAAGCAGCACAGAGCCTGACATGGGGCTTGAACTCATGAATCATGAGATCATGACCTGAGCTGAAGTTGGAAGCTTAACAACTGAACCACCTGGGTGCCCCCAAACAGCATTTTAAATAGTCCATGTTTCTAAAATTGAAGTGACTTTCTAAACAGGTATTTAGAAAGTAAGTGGGAACAATTAGACCTAATTACTATGAAAACAAAACTAACACCATGATTATAGAACATTTAAATAGGAAAATTATGAAACTATATATATATATGTATATATATATATATATATACATATATATATATATATATAGTTATACATATATACACCATATCAAAATGATAGGGTTTTGGAATGGTGGTGGGGTCTGGAGTTGACAGCCAAGAAAGAATTCTTGAGACTTCTTAAGTGGAAAAAGGTGATTTTATTAAAGCATGGGGACAGGACCCCTGGGGAGTATGAGCTGCCCTGGGATTGTGAGGAAAGACTGATTATATACTTGGGAGTTGGGGAAGGTAAAGTCTAGGGGAAGTTTCCAAAGGGACTTTCATATGCTAAAGAAGACTCACAGGATATTGGAGACCTAGCTATTGTCAAGCTAAGGCACTTTTTCCCTTCTAGCAAAGTATTAACACTGAGACAGTAGGGAGTTCCTGGAGAACTGTTATACTCTACCTGCCTCAAGTATTTGTCAATAGGCTGCCTGTTAGAAGGACATTTAACTGCATCAAAAATACCTTTTCTATTTTGGTAACTAAATTTTTGATATTAATATCAAGGTATTTCAAGCATCTCTAAATATGAAAATTTCAGATTTATATTTATTGAAAAGAAAATATCAATCTGTTAGAGTAATCATATATATATACATGATAAAGAAAGATAGGACAAAATAAGCAGAGAGAAAAGGTTAGGACCTGAGGTCCCAGGGTGGGGAAAACATATATTTTATTTATTTATTTATTTATTTATTTGTTTATTTTTCAATATATGAAATTTATTGTCAAATTGGTTTCCATACAGCACCCAGTGCTCATCCCAAAAGGTGCCCTCCTCAATACCCATCACCCACCCTCCCCTCCCTCCCACCCCCCATCAACCCTCAGTTTGTTCTCAGTTTTTTTTTTTATAAATTTTTTTTTTCAACGTTTATTTATTTTTGGGACAGAGAGAGACAGAGCATGAACGGGCGAGGGGCAGAGAGAGAGGGAGACACAGAATCGGAAACAGGCTCCAGGCTCTGAGCCATCAGCCCAGAGCCCGACGCGGGGCTCGAACCCACGGACCGCGAGACCGTGACCTGGCTGAAGTTGGACGCCTAACCGACTGCGCCACCCAGGCGCCCCTGTTCTCAGTTTTTAACAGTCTCTTATGCTTTGGCTCTCTCCCACTCTAACGTCTTTTTTTTTTTTCCTTCCCCTCCCCCATGGGTTCCTGTTGAGTTTCTCAGGATCCACATAAGAGTGAAACCATATGGTATCTGTCTTTCTCTGTATGGCTTATTTCACTTAGCATTACACTCTCCAGTTCCATCCACGTTGCTACAAAAGGCCATATTTCATTTTTTCTCATTGCTACGTAGTATTCCATTGTGTATATAAACCACAATTTCTTTATCCATTCATCAGTTGATGGACATTTAGGCTCTTTCCATGATTTGGCTATTGTTGAGAGTGCTGCTATGAACATTGGGGTACAAGTGCCCCTATGCATCAGTACTCCTGTATCCCTTGGGTAAATTCCTAGCAGTGCTCTTGCTGGGTCATAGGGTAGTTCTATTTTTAATTTTTTGAGGAACCTCCATCTGATTTCCAGAGCGGCTGCACCAGTTTGCATTCCCACCACCAGTGAAAGAGCGTTCCCGTTTCTCCACCTCCTCTCCAGCATCTATAGTCTCCTGATTTGTTCATTTTGACCACTCTGACTGGCGAAAAACACATATTTTAAAACAATGCTGGGAGCATCTGACCAGGAGCAAACTTCCTCAGGCTTTAGGTTCCTCTTTAGAATGTAACAGACACCACCTATTCCCTCAGGTTCTCCTCAGGAATTTGACAATGAAAATACCAAACCAGGGGCACCTGGGTAGCTCAGTTGGTTGAGCGACCAACTTTGGCTCAGATCATGATCTCACGGTTCGTGAGTTTGAGCCCCGTGTCAGGCTCTGTGCTGACAGCTCAGAGCCTGGAGTCTGCTTTGGATTCTGTGTCTCCTGCTCTCACTCTGCCCCTCACCACTCATGCTCTGTCTCTCTCTGTCTCAGAAATAAATAAACATTAAAAAAAATTTTTTAAAAAATACCAAACAAAATAGGTAAATTATAAAACTTCTGTTATAGGAGGGACAGTATGACCAGTCTGATTTACACAATGGAATCTAGCCAATCAGGAATGAACAACCCAGTACCTAGAACCATCAAGCCAATAAGGGTGAACCTGAGAAGAAACAAAGGGGAACTGGATCCGAAGGGGGAGGCAGCGACCAAAACCTTATAAAACAAAGTCCCTTGCCCATTGTCACAGGCATTCTCTTTCTAATGCCCCTTCTCTTCAAAGAGAGCTTTCATACTATTCTTACTTTCTTATACTCTAATAAACTTTTGCCTGCTGTTCATTTTGTGTCCACTCTTCATTCATGAAGTGGCAAGACAATGAATCCCGGGTATTGAGGTAAAAAAGAAACCTGCAACATATATACCAATAACAAATATCTGCAACTGTGAAAACAGATAATGAACAACTTCAAATTTATCAGTATTTTAGTGGCTGAAATAATTTACTTTTTTCAGTCTTTTTTTTTTTTTTTTACTAAAATAGGTTTACTTCATTTAAACTTAGGTCAGCATGGCTTTTTTTGTTTGTTTGTTTTGTTTTTTGCTTTTTTAAAAAGACAAAATACTTATTTAAAATGGTATTAGGTTTGTACCAGCTAAAAACTAATACTTATGTTTGTCTAGATGTAACGATGCTAAAAACATACAAATTCAATATGTAGTAGGAAAATATGTAAAAGAAAAACAAAACATAAAGAACTATACCCCATTAAAAAATATAAATGCGCCTTCTAGTGACTATGCTACTATCGAAAACTAATATTCTGACTTAGAAGTAGCTTCTATAAAATGTCAAAGTAGTAGGCTTTGTTTGCTTTCCTAATATAGTGAATAAATAAGTATTTCTATCACAGGTAAATGGTACTACTAGTATTTTTTAGACAAAATGTAGTATTATACATAGAAAAGTAGCCAATATCTTGTATTCAAGTATTCGTGTTTGTTTCCCATTAAAATGTTTTCTATAATGTATAAGGACAATGCACACAAAAGTAAAAAGATGAGGTAAACATCTTACACTTTTAAGAAATTACTTGAAACATAATACTCAGATATTCTCAATGCCTAAGCTCTAGAATGATGCTGAAGAAGGTCCTCCATCTAAAAAAAAAAAAGTCATCCATAATGCCCACGATGCGAACCACATAATGAACAGCAGGTTTCTTGGTCTTCTGAGTAGACAAATGATGCTCTTCCCTGTTATTACAGAGCAATTGTTGCAGGATTTTTTACCACAATACCTGGGATTCATTGTCTCGCTGCTTGGAAGAAAGAAGAGGGGGACACAAAATGAGCAGCAGGCAAAAGTTTATTAGAGTATAAGATAAGAAAGGAAGAATAGTAGGAAAGCTCTCTTTACAGAGAGGAGATATTCAAAAATGAATGCCCACCAACAATAGGCAAGGGTCCTTGTTCTATAAGGTTCTGGTCAGCCCTCCCCCTTCCCTTCCCCTTGTTCCTTCCCAGGTCCTACCCTTATTGGCTTCATAGCACTGGGTGCTAGGTTGTCCATTCCTGATTGGCTTGTTTCCATTGTATGAGGGGTGGCCTACAGCCATAGTTAGAGCTTTTGTCAAATTCCAGAGGGAAACCTGAGGGGGAGTAGGTGGGGTCTGTTACATTCTTAAGAAGGACCTTAAGCCTAAGGTGGTTTGCTGTGGTCAGACACTCCCAGCATTGTTCCAAAATAGTGTTTTTCCCCACCCAGGGACTTAAGGTCCTATACTTTCCCTCTGCCTATTTTATCCTATCTCTTCCTCTCATACAATCAGGACTAAGTTTTGCCAAAAATATTGTATCAATGTGGGTTAACATGAGATACCATGTTACAATAAGAGCAGCTACAACACTCTGCCATGCTATGCAGCCCATGTGGAAAGAATGTGTGGTCAGTTTCTTGCACCTGGCAGGTGAAAGAGGAGTAGGAGGAAATCTTCCTGGTTCAAAAAAGTCAAGATTAGTCACTGTGCAAGAAAAGCTACAGCAGGAGAATCTTGCAGACAGAGATATGATAAGTAGAGTCCAGAATCCTAGTAGCCCAGTGTCTACATCCTCTTCATTCTTCAAATTCTCAACATATAACTCTTTTACTATCAGGTAGGTGATGGCGAGAAAGAAGGCGAACAGCAGCAGAGAATTGAGAGGACCTGTACCAGCCTCTGCTGAGCCTGGGCTCAACCACCTGCAACCACCCAGAAAATGTCATTGTGCTTATCTGGCAGAACCGGAGACCTGTCTCCATCCTCCTGGAGCAACGAGACCTTTCTAGGCTCCGATGACGCCCCAGCCGAGAACTCCTTCCGCAAGTGGCATGCAACTTGAGTCGCATCCGTCCTTCTCATCATCCACTTCACCTTCACTGCTACTGTCTCCCGGAATGAAGGAAGAAAATGTAGGCCAGGCAAACAACAGGGGTGCCAGGGCTTTGGCACAGAGCAGCTGAATGCCTCCCACTCTCCAAGAACCAACCATGTGTGGACATGGTAGGAAAAGGGGCATAAGTCATCTTAAAGTGCCAGAGTCCAGGTCCGGGTCATGAAGGGCAAGAGTCAGCAATGTTAATTCTTTTGCTTTAGTTGGTCCTGTTTGTGAGTACTCAAGGGGCTTTAGATCCAGCAAAGATAGCTCAAGAATGTTAGTCGATCTTTACTTCTGAACCAGCAGTGAAGACTTTTATTACTGATTTATTGTCCCCGATATGATTAGGCTATCTCCTGGCCTGACAGTGGCTGTTTGTTCTCACCTTTTTTTCTTTTTCTTTTTTTTCTTTTGGTTTGTTTGTTTCCTTAAAATCATTACCAAGGTCAATTCTTCTGCAACTGCAAATATCCCAGGAAGTTCTGCAAGAAATGTGATTTGGGCAAGTAGCATAGATCACAAGGTGGCTGGGAGCCTAAAATGACTTATGTCAAGAAAGCTACGTCTCATCTTTTTCTGAGGGCATTTAACTCTTTCTGCTTACAAAAGGGGATATAAAAAGAGACCGTTGGTGACCTTTAAAGAACAATATAACATGATTGGTACCCACCGTACTACAGTAGGTTGAGGAGAGAATGGGAAGTGAGAAAAGGGAGGATGGCAAGAGAGAGAAATCAGACATAACTTAAGGGACATACAGGGGATAGGTAGGAAAAAGAAAACTATTCCAGACTTTTATAAAACTATACTGTGGAAATTTTAAATTTCATTCTTAATTAAGTTTTTGAAAAAGTAAACTAGTGAAATAAGGGTTTACACAGATCTCTGCAAGCTGGGGCTTCTGGATGCGCAAAAGTCACCCATGGTAGTGTTACCCACCAAGGGTCTGTTGCGTGATGTGCAGCTGAGCCTGAAGACTATCGCCAGTTTTTGTGGCAGAGAAAAAGGGTTTTAATGCAGGGCACCACGCAAGGAGATGGGAAAAAAATTTCTCAAATCCTCCTCCCCGAGGGAAGGGACAGCTGAGTATTTACAGGATTTTATGGGGTGGGGCGTGTCTTGAGGGCGGATGTAGGTAACTGGCCTTTGGAAAAGGGGGAAATGTAGTGCTTCTCACAGGCGCCGCCTACCTAGTGATTGTGCTGGTACATAGCTCTTATGTGTAAAAAATGGCTGGCCAACCTGACAGATTGACAGGAGGATCTCAGGGTGTGTCCTCACAGGTTACTTCCCTGCCCTCCACCCCCACCCCACCTTTCTGTGCAACTGCAAGAATTCATCCTGGTGTACTTCAGTTTCAGATGGTTTCATCTGTGGTCAGGGTCACTTATGCAAAACAGCCTCATAAATAAGTCAGCCAGAGTTTCTTTACAGTAGCATGGCCAAACGTTTGTTAACTTAACCTGTCAGCTTCAGTAGTTTCAGTTTCAATTGAAAATATGTAAGTTACCTTTCAACATCAGGGCTATGCCTACTCATGTATGTATCTGAGATAAATTTGGTAACTAAAATGTCAAAAAAAATTTTAAAGCCTTCAACCTAGCATACATACTGTTAATCTATAGCAACAATAATTATTATTTACTAAGTACAGAACATTTGGTAAGTAAAATCTTTAAACTGAAATTTTTGTTCTCCTGAACACTACTGCATCCCCAATCCATGTGGAATAGATTTGAGTTGTAGGTGTACAAAAAGTTGTCAGGGAGCAAGAATTTCTGTCCCCTTCAAGGGTTCTTGTAGCTGGACTAAGAATCAAATTGGCCTCAGGCAGATTAACAGGAGAAAATCAGATTTAATAGCACATATATGGGGAATCAACACACATGTGGAAATTCCAAAGAGTGTCAGGCAAAATGAGGTATATATGTCATCCTGACCTAAGGAGAGTGGGGTGGAGGTCTGGGACGTCAAAAGAATGCATTTCACAGGGCGAGAAGAAGAAAAGCAGGTGTTTGGTAATTAGATGCTTGCCTGGCCATACAGATGGGTCATTCAGATAAAATTTATGTCTGCTGATAACTCTTATTCTGGGAAAGATCCCCAATTTAGATTCTTCTATGTAGTTAAGGAAGGGGCAAAAGTTTCTCTTGAGGTAGCATGGCCTCCATTTTCTTCAGCTCAGAATAACCTTCAAACCAAAGAGGCCCATCTTGGGATTTATTGCTTAAAACACTAGGTGAAACATTTTGTACAGCAGATAGATAGGTAGATAGATACCATAGTATCTTGTATCATAGTATCAACTACCATAGTAGTTGAGGTTATAGTTACATGCCAGCCAAGACTGCAGTCATCTGAAGGCTTGACTAGGGCTGGTGGAGCCTCTCCCAAGATGGTTCACTCACACGGTGGATAAATTGGTGCTAGAAATTGGCAGGAGGCTTTATTTAGTTCCTTACCCTAAAGGCATCACCATAGGACTATTTGAGTTTCTCCAATGCATGGTGACTATCTTCCCCAGAGTAGATGATCCAAGAGAAAGAAAGCTTTTGTGACCAGGGCTCAGAAGTGACACTCCGTGGTTTCTATAATATTCTCTTGATATCATGGTCTAGTCCTATCCATTGTGGCAGGGGAACACACAGGGGTGTTAATTCTAGGGATGAGGTTTATTGTGGGCCATCCTTGAACCTGGATCCCACATATTTATCACAGAGATGCTAATGTGTTGCTTTGTGTGGGTCAGTTTTATATCTTGCATATAGTCAGGGATTGCTGTTCACATTAGTGATGACTCTTCATTGCACTGGCCTATTCACACATGCCTAATAAATGCCTTTGTAACCTCTAGCAAGTGAAAAAGGTGCAGGGTTAGCTATTGTCTAGACTTCAGGCAGGAGGGAGAATTGGCTCCTGTTACTGCAGCAAAGCTAGTTAACCCCAGAGAACAGAGGAAGTAGGAAAGAGGTTCATTTTAAGTATCATACTAATAATAGGAGTGTCTATGGGGGAAAATAAATGGTGCTCTGATTTTTTGATGCTGCTCTCTTCATTATATCCCTGTGCTAAAAATTTGTATTGGTACAAAGGCCAACTTCCTACAGCAAAGGGCTGGGTAAAGGTACCATTCTAGGCTTTTAAAATGTTTATGTTTGCTTTTATGCATGCATTTTAAATATTTAAATACTCCTCCCTGATTACAATCGTGGTGAAAACCTGGGAAGCAAATGCTGTAGTATTGATTCTTTTCTATTTAAGGATATTTGGAGATCATTTTACACACTGGCATTTAACAATTATATATACATATATGTATCTTCTCTCTGTGTGCTCATAAATTCTCACTTGGGAATACCTTAGACTGAATCAATGTGAAAGAAATGATGAAACATATTTAAAAAGCATTCATTTTCAGGTGTGAAATAGATATCATATTCTAGAAGCAATAGTTACACACAAATCTAACTGAATGATTGAGGTCATGCAATCCTGCAGTAAAAGTATCACTAGGCTTTTAGCCACATTGAAATTTGTGTTGTCCAGATGCTTTCAGGCATAATTGTGATGATGTTGAGATCTTTTTCTGAATTGGCAATGTAGTGCATTATTTTTTTAAGTTAGCAGCATTTAATTGATTTGAGAATTATTTCTATGTTTGATATTTGAACGAGACTGACAAATACCTCTCATCCAGAATAACATTTTAATGCAAATTTCACATGACAGAATGTTCTGTGATGCCAAATGTTACTCTTAGCTATTTTCTACAAGAGAGCATAATTACAACACTACCATCATTAAAATTATTTTATATTTTTTATAAAACTTGGTTTGCTTTATGTCAACGCAATTGAAAAATAGACTTTGCTGATATTTTGTAAAAAAATTTTACTGTTTAGTGTTTCCACAGAGAAATTACCAAATAAAGCAATGTTAGTGAAGACTACTTTGGACAACGAAGTTCAAAATATACCTATACATCTTTTTCAATAAACATTAATGTCACCATGATAATTGAAATCGTTTATTAAGGATAGTTTTTTTTTATGATGTTGTGGAAAGAGACTGGATTAAGACAGAAAAACATGGGTTCCAGTTCTAAATCTGTTGTTTATTAGTGTGATATTGAACAAGTCACTTACTATCTTTGTTTGCAGTTCCATCATTTGTGCCTGGATTAATAAAACCTTCTTTATAATCTATTGTGAGGATTAAATAAACTAACATATGAAATAATTCTGGTATGGATTCTAGAAATATTAGGTACTAAGTAAAAATTTATTTCTAGATTTACATTTTCTTTATTCTTGCCTTCTAGTTGCAAAGTCTATTAGGTAATAGGTAAATCTAATAAAATATGTTGCAAGAAGAAAAACATTTTTGTGTAATTTTGTGCCAAGTTATTTCAGCTATGCAATTTTGTGATAGATATAGTTTGCTTAGGACTAAGGAGTATCTCTAAATAAACGTTTATTGTGTGTGATTTCTTGACCAATTTTATTGTTAGAATTCCCTATTTCAGGGGAAACCATTATTTAAAGTAGGGACCAAATGGTGGACAGCATGATGTTGGTGATGATGGCAATGATAATCTGAATGCCTTTCTTTGAGATTTGTCATTCTCTTTAGCTCCCAACATGTTGTCTTAGTGGCCAGCTTCCCTCCTTTATAGTACCTGAATAGTTCTTGTAAATATTTGTTTCTTGTCCATGATTTCAAGCATTGAAACAATCTTTCCTTCATCCTAAGGATTTACTATTATGCAAGACAATTTCCCTTTCCTAAGTTTTGAGTGGAACATGGAAATTGCCTACTAGACAGTCAGCAACAGTAATGCAAACTCTGATACTTGTGCTCATCTACTACTTTCAAAGACCAAAGAAATAGTACTAACAAAAATAATACCTGATTATATGAAAACAGAAAAGAGCGAAACAAATCAACATCCACCTATATAGATAAAAATTATTACCCTGTTTTTCAACTTCAGGAAGGTAGCAGACTCCTGAAAACCCTTCTGTAAATAGCATTATTTTCAACATGGCCTATTTTGTAACATATTAATACTGTTATAAGTCAGGAATCATAGAAATATTAGAATTCATCAGTTTCAATTTAAGGCCTTTTGAAAATGGATAGAATTCTGTTGAATTCTTATTGTCAGCTTTGGAGATTGTACCTCCAATGACAGGGCCGACTTTTCTTAAAAATGTTCTCTATCCCTTTAATTTGAAAATAATATGTTCTAAATGCTCTTTTATTGCAATTATTACACACTTAAGAAAGAGTAAATGTTGTCATAACATATACATAACCATAAACCTAAAATTCAAGTTTTGTTCATTTGTTTTGCAAAATTGGCTTATATTACCTAACAATCTTATAATTAAATTTATAGTTAATATTTACCCAAGATTAAACACACCATAATTGGAGGATGTTCCAAAAAAGTATTGTTTGGCATTACATATAGTCTTCTAGTGATCCCCAGGATTTATTTTCATGTTTTTTTTACTGTCCTTTTTAAAAATCTTTTTATCTTCTGGTGTTTGCCTCCAAATAAGAAGATAGAGTATTAACAATAAAGTGAGGGGAATCCAGGTGCTTCAGTAATATAAAGGGCATTAGATTCCACCAACTTAAAAACAACTTTATGACTTGGGATCAAATCTGTAAGTTAGTTTAAAAGTACAGAAAACTATGAGGGAGGGGCCAGGATGGTGGAACAGCATGGAAGTGTTTTTTGGTTTTTTTTTTTTTTTATGTCTCTCGTCCCTGAAATGCAGTCATATCAACACTATACCATCCTGCACACCTAGAAAACTGATTTAAGGATTAACACAACATTCTGCATAACCTGAGCCACAGAACTCAGCAGGTATGTGGTATGGAGAGGTGAACTGGGGGAGAGAGAAGCTGCAGAGGGCAAGGAGCTGTTTTTGCTTGTGGAGACAGGACGGAGACAGGGGGAGAGTATGGGAAAGCATCTCCTCCATGCTGGAGAGAAAAGAAAGAGTACATGAGGGACTGAACAAAAAAGGGAGAAAGGAGAAAGGAGAGGGTTTAAATTCCATTAAGACTGTATCAACAGGGGGAGCACAGAGTCTAAAAGTCCGAAGCTCATACCTGGTGGATCTCTGGTGGGAAGGGTGAATCCTCAGGAGGAGAGAGCAAAGTCCGAGGGGTCCGCAGGTCACATGGAGAGTGGCAGATCCCCTGCTGGGAGGACATTTGGCAGAGGTTGGGGGCTAGCAGATCGGAGAACAACCCCATTCGCTGATGATGGAACAAGGACATTAAGGGGGGAAACCTGGTGCCGGATGTGTGTTGTGATTTACCATAATCCCTGAAATGCTGCTGCTACACAATAGCATGGACTTTTTCTGGGGCAGGCTGGCACCTAGCTACAGTCTCTGGGCATCAGCCGCATGGTCTCCTGAATGTTCCTGGGGGGTGCGCTGGCGACCAGACATTGCTTAGTGAGACCCTTCCCCATAGGATCTGAGCGGGTCAAAGCTGCAGTCTCTCAGAAGTGAGGGGTGGGAAACACAGCCGCCTCTGAGAAAAAACCCAGAAGGAGGTGCCGCCTGGCAGCCTAACAGCTTGGTCATAGACAGTGTAAAAGCGGGCAGTGGATGGAGGCCAGAGACAAAGGAGAGGTACTCGATTGCCCATGGGGGAGAACAGAGTTCCCATCTGAGAGACTGGGTAGCTGGGTAACGCCATTTTTACCTCTTCCGCGCATGCGCATACATGCACCACAACAATCCACCACAGTAAGGTAAGCAGCGCCATCTAGTGGAGAAGGGGGCCATTACACTAAGCCCCGTCCAATTGGGCCAACCTCGCTCTTCAGCCACACCACAAGTCTTTCTGCCTGCTTAGTTTATGGACTATAAAGTGCTTCGTAGTTTGACTTCTAGGGAAAACCGATGCAATTTCAATTGTATTTCAGTCTGGTCACTGATCCATGTATTCAATTTTTTTCTTTCTCTTTTCTTATTCTTGAATATAGAAAGGGAAAAATTTTATTTTTATTTTCCACCTTTATTAAAGATAGTATTCTTTAATTTGTTTCTACTCTATTTTTTACTGTTTTGTAAATTTTTAAAATTCTATTTTCCTTCCATCATTTCATCTTATTCTAATTTATTGTATTCATTTTTTCAAATTTTTAAACATTTTCCTTTTTTTCCCCCTTTTCTTATCAGTCCCTGTTTTCTCTAGTATATCAAGCTCCTTTCAACCACCAGACCGAAACACACCTAGGATCCACCATCCTTTTTTTGATTTCTTTCTGTTGTTTTCAATTTTTTATTTTTATTTTTTGTTACCTTATTAATTCCTTTTCTTCCTTCAAAATGAGGAAATGAAGGAATTCACCCCAAAAGAAAGAATAGGAAAAAATGACAGCCAGGGGCTTAATCAACACAGACAAGCAAGATGTCAGAACCAGAATTTAGAATCATGATAATAAGAATACTAGCTGGTGTTGAAAATAGATTAGAATCCCTTTCTGTGGATATAAAAGAGGTTAAAGCTAGTCAGGATGAAATAAATGCTATAACTGATCTGTAATCTCCAATGGTTGCCACGGTGGCAAGGATGGATGAAGCAGAAGCAAATCAGTGAGACAGAGGACACACTTATGGAGAACAGTGAAGCAGAAAAAAAGAGGGAGACTACGACAAACAAGCACAATTTAAGAATTAGAAATCAGTGACTCATTAGAAAGGAACAACATCAGAATTATACATGTCCTATATATGAAGAGAGAGAAAAAGGGGTAGAAAGTTTATGTGAGTAAATCATAGAAAACTTTCCTAAGCTGGGGAAAGACACAGACATCAAAATCCAGGAAGCACAGAGGACTCCCATTAGATTCAACAAAAACCAGTCCTCAACAAGGCATATCATGGTCAAATTCACAAAATACTCAGGCAAGGAAAGAATCATGAAACAATCAAGGGAAAAAAGTCCTTAACCTACCAGGGAAGACAGATCAGCAGACGTATCCACAGAAACTTGGCAGGCCAGAAAGGAGAGGCAGGATATATTCAATGTGCTGAATCAGAAAAATACACAACCCACCTTACACCTGTCAGAATGGCTAACATTAACAACTCAGGCAACAACAGATGTTGGTGAGGATGCAGAGAAAGAGGATCTCTTTTGCATTGTTGGTGGGAATGCAAGCTGGTGCACACACTCTGGAAAATAGTACGGAGGTTCCTCAAAAAACTAAAAATAGAACTATCCTACGACCCAGCAATTGCACTACTAGGCATTTATCCAAGGGATACAGGTGTGCTGTTTCGAAGGGACACATGCACCTCCATGTTTATAGCAGCACTATTAACAATAGCCAAAGTATGGAAAGAGCCCAAATGGCCATCGATGGATGAATGGATAAAGAAGATGTGGTATATATATACCATGGAGTATTACTCAGCCATCAAAAAGAATGAAATCTTGCCATTTGCAACTGCGTGGATGGAACTGGAGGGTATTATGCTAAGTGAAATTAGTCAGAGAAAGACAAAAATCATATGACTTCACTCATATGAGGTCTTTAAGATACAAAACAGATGAACATAAGGGAAACAAAAATAATGTAAAAACAGGGAGGGGGACAAAACAAAAGAGACTCATAAATATGGAGAACAAACAGGGTTGCTGGAGGGGTCGTGAGGGCTAAATGGGTAAGGGGCATTAAGGAATCTACTCCTGAAATCATTGTTGTACCATATGCTAACTAACTTGGATGTAATTTAAATAATAAATAAATTAAAACAAAACAAAACAAAATAAAATAAACAAAAGTACTAACATGTTGGGGCGCCTGGCTGCCTCAGTCGGTAGAGTATGCATCTCTTGGTTTTGGGTCATGAGATAAAGTCTCATGTTAGGCCCAGAGCTTACTTGAAAAAATTTTTTTTTTAAAAATGCTGGCATGTTATCTAATCATCGGAGTTATGAAACAGCAGGTACCAGAGCAGTTCTAGATTCATTTTTGTTGATATTTTTAGGACACTGGGGAAAAAGTGTGACTGTCAGTTATTTCATTTTGTTACTTTTGTAAAAGACCTGCTGATTTTTTTCTTTTTTTGTGTTGCTCCGGAATCATTCTATGTTTTTCCTGGCTCCAAACACGACTCTCACATCAGGCAACAACTTCCAGCTGTACTATTTCCTTTATTCTCCATTTATGTGATTATTCCCCCCAAGGGTAGTTCAGATTTTCTTATCTCACTACGTGGTAACAATTTTGTATATAAACATGAAATAACTTCATTCCTTCATTTATTCAAAACCTGTGTGGTGAACATTCGTCTATGTTTTGAAGCGGGTACTGGGGATGTAAAGTCGCATAAAGAATGGTCCACAGACAACTAAATGTACGGGGTTGGAAGTTTTGATAATGATGTGTAGAGTATTACAGAGTTGCAGCTGGAGGGCATTCATATCATCTCTAGTGGTAGTTCTCAACTTTAGCTGCACATTAGAATCACCTGGGGAGGTGCTAAAAATCTGTGAGCCCAGGTGGCACCCCTGACCAATGAAATCAGAATCTCTGAGGGTGGGTCCCAGGCCTCAGTTTTATTTCTAGAGCTTCCAAGTGATTCTGATGTGCAGAACCACTGTGTGAGAACCACAGGTGTGGATATTCGTAGATGGGGTCCCAGTAGAGTTGAGACTTGAGTTTTATTTATATGTATGAAGAGGTTAGGGTATGCCATACTAGGAAGAAAGGGCATCTTTTGACGAGGCAAAGGATTATGAAATAATATGACAGGTTTAGGCAACTCACGAGTTATCCAGAAGAGTGGAAGGATAGATAGTGAATGGACTGTTCTCAGGTATGCAGATAACTAATCGTAAAGGACCTTGATCTATTTATTTTCAACAGAAATGATTGTCATAGTCCTTGACAATCTGGGTATAGGAAAGGGGGGGTGAGCTTAGAAGGGAGTAGAAGAATAAAGGTAGGAGACTAGGAGTGGATGGCTATGAGGAAGAAAGGAATAAACTGGGATGGATAGGCTAGCACCCTCTTGAAGGAACCAGTGGTTCAAATGATCAAAGGCACAGGGGCTGCTAAGGCCCTGTGAGGAAAGAACACATTTTGATTAATGTAGGTCAGGACTGATAGTCAATGTTTAAATCAGACTTAGAATTAATGTTTCTAGACAAGTGTTTCCTCTTGTGAAATTTCATGGTGGATCGGTGGGACAGTGACTGGCAAAGGGGGTAGAAGGAACTAGGTAGGAAATCCATGTCATCTATTATCTGGCTAGAGGGATCCGGACTCAGCTATTTTCAGGCATGGAGAAACAGAGATCTGGTCTGAGGGCAGATAGGGAGGTTGTTGTTTAATGCTTACTTTGATACCCAGGGATTGAAATCTCCCCTTTCCAAATCTCTCTGATTCTCCCTACCCTGCTTTCTCCTCCTGTCTTCTGCACATCAGTCTGAATATGGGGAGGCACCATTGACTAAACCTTCTAAACCTCATTTATCTTCTAACCTCATTTACCACTGGGGAAGAAACGTCTAACATAGTGTTGGTTAAACAAGACTTTCTCTGATTTGGGGAGTGGATGTGGTTGAGCCTACAAAAAACAGGCTATCGTTATCCAAAGATGGAGGTATTTGGAGATTGATAGTGATAACATTCTCACCAACTCATTTGCTTTTTTACAGGATTCTATCATGAGAACTTCAGTTTGCATTTGCAGAAGGGCATCTGTCTTACATGGGATATAGTCTGCAGCTGCAGAACTGGAAATAATCTATTGGCTATAGAGGGTTGAATAGAGCCCATACCCTCAGGTTGATTAGCATGGAACTAAATGGGTAGACTTAACTGATTAGCCACAGACCAGTATTTTTTTTTTTAAGTTTATTTATTTATTTTTGAGAAAGAGAGCTCACACAAGCTGGGGGAGGGGCAGAGAGAGAGAGAGAGAGAGAGGGAGGGAGGGAGACGCAGAATAGGAAGCAGGTTCCAGGCTCTGAGCTGTCAGTGCAGAACTCCACATGGAGCCGGAACCCATGAATCGTGGGATGGTGACCCGAGTGGAAGTCAGAAACACAGCCGACTGAGCCACCCAGGCGACCCTGCCACAGAACAGGATTAACAAATACACTGGCTACTCAGAAAGTAAGTATGACGTTGTAGCAGCAAATTTAAGATCTTCCTGTATCTGTAACCACATACCCTGCCCACCTCTTACATTGGGCCCACTCTCTCTGCTTTTATCTGTGACAACACTTCCACAGGTATACTGGATCCCACCCTGTTAAAAGATGTTGGTTCTACAATTATCCCCTTCACTTTTTTGTTAACAATTTCCTTTCCCCTGCTGGACCACTACCAACAATTACTAACATATTTACCATCTTGAAAATAACCCTCCATGACCTCACATTTCCCTCCAGATACCACTCTTATTTTTCTTATCTTCTTTATCTTAAACCACTTATTATCTCCATTTTTCTTAAACCTTTCAAGAAGGGCTGTCTCTATTCACCCTTTCTACTTCTTTACCTCAACTTTCTCCTGAACACATGCCAATAGGAATTTAATTTTCCCTATTCCCCAGAGTCACTTGTATAAAGGTCATGAGTAGCTTTCAAATTGCTGAAACCAATGGGCAAATCTCCGTTCTAGCTGTATTGATCTCCTTGCTATTTTTGAACATGCCAGGCACACTCCCACCTCAGGGCCTTTGCACTTTCTGCTTCCACTCCTTGTAATGTGTTTCCCCCAGATATTCATGAGGCTTACTCCCCTACTTCATTCAGGTCTCTGCTCAAATGTCATCTCTTTAGAAAGCTTTCATTGTTAACCCAAAAGAGAAAAGCTTTTAAACATAATTCTCTATTCTATTCCTGTTTTATTTTTCTTTGAAAAATTTATCACTGCCTGCGATTGTGTTATTTACTTTTTGCCTTTCTTTCTTTCTTTCTTTCTTTCTTTCTTTCTTTCTTTCTTTCTTTCAAGTTTTATGTAAATTCCAGTTAGTTAACATAAGTTTCAGGGCTTTCTTACTGAAAGAAAACTCTAGGAAGGTGCGGATTGTGTCTGTATTGTCCCCAGCTTCATTATCAGCATCTAGAATAGTGTCTAAGATATCCTATGTTTTCACTCATATGTGGAATTTGAGAAACTTAACAGAAGACCATGGGGGAAGGGAAGGAAAAAAATAGTTACATAGAGGGAGGCAAACCATAAAGGAATATAGAATTTAAAAATCTCTTAAATACAGAGGGGCGCCTGGGTGGCTCAGTCGGTTAAGCGTCCGACTTTGGCTCAGGTCATGACCTCACAGTTTGAGAGTTCAAGCCCCGCATTGGGCTCTGTGCTGACAGCTCAGAGCCTGGAGCTTGCTTCAGATTCTGTGTCTCCCTCTCTCTGCCCCACCCCTGTCTCTCTCTCAAAAATTAATAAACATTAAAAAAAATTAAAAAATCTCTTAAATATAGAGAACAAACTGAGGGTTGATGTTGGGGGGGTTTGGGGGTGGGGAAAATGGGTGATGGACATATAGGAAGGCACTTGTTGGGATGAGCACTGGGTGTTGTGCGTAAGTGATGAATCATGGGAATCTACTCCTGAAGCCAAGAGTATACTGTATACACTGTATGTTAGCTAACTTGACAATAAATTATATAAAAAAATAAATAAAATGAAAAAAATAGCATCTAGCATACAGTAAGGAGCTCAGTAAATATTTGTTGACTCTTGATCAAATGAATGAAAGAGATGTTTATGAAATTAGATTCTCCTGAGATAGGAAGGAATCATTTTGTGTCAGAATGATCTGATATAGTTTCTTGATTATTAGAAATGTTTTAACTATGATGTGAGAAAGCCATTATTTTTAGGCTTGCACCTAGAATTGTATTTGATATGCCCTCCTAAATTAATCTCCAAGCAGTGTGGCAAATTGTTCTTTTTCTTATTCTAATCATTAATCTGGTATTTGAACTCAGATAGGAAACATTAATTTCCCTTTGTTTTCTCAGAATTTGACTTTGTGGTATACCCAACAGTTCTCCGCCCCCTTCATTTTTCTACTACTCCTTTATCATAATGATACCCGAAATACAAAGGGGAAGGTGGGAGCAATTTGTTAGTCTAGTGACACATTCTATGTTTACATCAATGGATAGATTTTAAATGGAACAGAAGATGAGCTGTATTTTTCCCAAACTGTCTAATTCATAGAGCTCCCTGAGGAAAACGACTTGGCACACAAATTAGAGGTTAGCTGACAAGGCAGATGGTTGAAATGGTTTTTCTATCTTCCATGTTAAGTTGTCATTTTATTTTATTTTTTTTTTATTTTTTATTTTTTTCCATTTATTTTTATTTTTATTTTTTTTTCAACGTTTATTTATTTTTGGGACAGAGAGAGACAGAGCATGAACGGGGGAGGGGCAGAGAGAGAGGGAGACACAGAATCGGAAACAGGTTCCAGGCTCCGAGCCATCAGCCCAGAGCCTGACGCGGGGCTCGAACTCCCGGACCGCGAGATCGTGACCTGGCTGAAGTCGGGCGCTTAACCGACTGCGCCACCCAGACGCCCCTAAGTTGTCATTTTAAAAATTAATGCCAAATATAATAAAATTCTGAGTTTGGAGGCTTGTCTTTTTCATGAAAATCTGAAACCTGAGCCATTTATTTCTATAGTTGTGAACATAAATCCCCATGGCTCATAGTATGTTAGTAATCAGAAAGGGCCCTTTGAGTAAGTGCTTGTGCATCACTAGCCTTTGAGAAACGTACCAATTCTGTGTTTTCTCTGAAAAAGAGAAAAGGTGACAAAGAGAACTAAAAGCATGAAAGTGAGTAAAACTTAGAAAATAGTAGAAAAATTTACAGCAATAAAACCACTTGTTATCTTGTGTTTACGTTTCTAGTTTGTATTTTCAGATTTATAAGGGTATACGTTTATTTCCAAGTTAAACAACAGACAATGAGTAATGTAATATAAAAATGATTTCATTCATCAGCTTAACTGGGAAGTATTAGAGATGCCACATTGATGTATAGCACCTCATCAAAGGAAAAGCACCCAATTGCTGATTTCAATGGCTCATATGCCAATAGATCCTCAGTCTATGCTAGAATTCTGTGGTGTTCCTAAGCAACAGTAGTCCTCCAGTGACTTCATTATGATCATGTTAATGTGTGTTTTTTCTCAAGGGTAGTTTGAGAAGCAAACTATAACTATTATGAATACTGGAATTACAGGGAGAATCCCCAATACCATATTATTTTGATATTATAAATAGTTCTATGCATAACAACAAAGTATACGAGGTTTACAATGATATTTAGGGCTTGGGGGCTCTTTTGGTATAGTAATTCATGAGATTTCTAACCTCAGGCTGGGGACTTGTTTGTAATTTACTTCATTTCTTATAATTCATTTCCGGCTGGAAAGACTCTCAGGTTACACTTTAAAGGTTTCACAGGTATAATAGCTTGTGATGTGTTTGTGATTCTGGTGATGACTTTAAATATTAAAACGGCAACTCTGATGATATGTACACTGGATCTGCCACTGACAAGTAAGGAATAGTAGATTCCTGCTTACAAAAAATTTCTATAATTTAGAAATTGATATCCGTTGAAAAAGTCCAACCTTAGGGCTGCCTGTATAGCTCAGTTGGTTGAGCTTCTTGTTCTTGATTTTAACTCAGGTCATTATCCCAGGGTTGTGGGATGGAGGCCTTCACTGGTCTTTGTGCTGAGCATGGAACCTGCTTGGGATTCTCTCTCTCTCTCTCTCTCTCTCTCTCTCTCTCTCTCTCCCTCTTCCCCTCTCCCCAACTCGTACTTGTGCTCTCTCTCTGAAAAAAAAAACAATTCAAGTTCAATCTTAAAACGTCTTTTACTCTTTTTTTTTTTTTTTTAAGAAGGCTCCACACCCACCATGGAGCCCAATGCAGGGCTTGAACTCATGACTCTGAGATCAAGACCTGAGTTGAGATCAAGAGTTGGATGCTTAAAAAAAAGAGAAAAAGAAAAAAAAAAAAGTTGGATTCTTACCCGACTAAGCTACCCGGGTGCTCCTCAACCTTAAAGCATCTTAATGCTTATGCAAAGCTCCTTATTTTCTAGTGATGAAACCAATAAACAGTTAAATATAATTTAGTTTAAATACTGACAAAGTAATGAGGGACTTTATTTTATTTTTATTTTATTTTTTTGATTTAATTTATTTTGAGAGAGAGAGAGAGCATGTGTGAATGGGGGAGGGGCAGAGAAAGAGGAAGAGAGAATCCTAATCAGACTCTGTGCTGCCAGTGCAGAGCCCCATGCAGGGCTCTAACCCAGGAATCTCGAGATAATGACCTGAGCCAAAACCAAGAGTCAAACACTCAACCAGCCACCCAGGCACCCTGAGAGACTTCAGAAGCATCAGAACTTTTATGTCCACGTGAGCATTATATTCTTCAAGGGTGTTATCTTAGTAGTTTGTATTTATTTCAGTGACTCTGCTGTTATTCAAAATATATTGGCCTCAGTGAAGGAAATCGCCCCTTTTTTGAAACACATAATATGAAATCTACCTTCTTACCATCTTTTTAAGTGTATGTACACCATTGTTAATACAAGCATAGTGTTGTATAGCAGATCTCTAGAATGTTTTCATCTTTCATGATGAATTATTTACCCACTGAACAGTGTATTGGTTAGGATTCTTCAGAGAAAGAGATCAGACGTATACATATTTATTAATTATATATATCATAAAGAGATTTACTATAAGCAATTGCCTCAGGTGAAATGGAGGCTGAGGATTCTTAAGATCTGCAGTCAGCAAACTGGAGACCGAGGGGAGCAGATATGGTTCCAGTCTGAGTCCAAAGACTTGAACACCCAATTATTAATATTTTCTTCTTACAGGTTTTGGGTAATCACAAAGGAGGGAATATATGATTACACTAAGATTAAGTAATATTTGTGAACAATTCCTGGATGACATTTTTCAGTGTGTATGTTTTCTCTTATTGATATTTAAAGTAAATATACAATACCAGTTAAGTATTAGTTCCACATAGCATGGCTAATTTCTAGATGATCATAATGAGAAGTTATTTTTATTTTTTTTTTAAATTTTTTTTTCAACGTTTTTTATTTATTTTTGGGACAGAGAGAGACAGAGCATGAACGGGGGAGGGGCAGAGAGAGAGGGAGACACAGAATCGGAAACAGGCTCCAGGCTCCGAGCCATCAGCCCAGAGCCTGACGCGGGGCTCGAACTCACGGACGGCGAGATCGTGACCTGGCTGAAGTCGGACGCTTAACCGACTGCGCCACCCAGGCGCCCCGAGAAGTTTATTTTAAAAATGCAACAATAGATGGTTAGGGAGATTATAGAATCCAGTTTGTTAGAATGTATTTCTCTAATCTTCTGATTCGAATTCTTCCTTTTCTCTTCTACCCACCATAAGTTATAGTGTTTAGAGATATTTGCCAACCCATGGCATATTTAATTTATATGACCTGAAATTGCTCAGGACAGAAATATTTTACTGTGCCCATCTGTAAGAGAACTGAGTACTCTACACCAGACTTGTCCTGTGAGATGTCCTAGAGATTTGAGCCCTCAAAGAATCTATGTCTTTACTTAAATATATTAACCAGCATGGATATTCACTAAACAGTAGGAAAAAAAGTCTACTTTTTATTTTTTATTTTGTATTTTTTAAATGTTTATGTATTTATTATGAGAGAGAGATAGAAAGAGAGAGTGAGCATTGGAGGGGCAGAGAGAGAGAGAGAGGCACAGAATGCCAAGCAGGCTCCATGCCATCAGCATGGAGCCAGATGTAGGGCTTGAACTCACGAACCCAGGCTCACCCAGGTGCTCCTCAGGCACCCCTCTGCTTCATTTTAAAATGTTATTATGTTCACACCAGGTGGTAAGTTAACAGAAGCACATTTTACTTCAATTATTCAAGTATTACCAATGTATTTGTTAGTGCAGTAACAATTAGGATCTCATCCTCAAAGTGTGTTTTGTGGGTCAGCAGTGGCCCTCATCTGGAAACTTGAAAGAAATGTAAAATCCCAAGCGTCATCTAAGTGTTACTGAATACAGCCTTCATCTAAACACCTTGTTAACAAGACCCTCATGTGATTTGTATGCATGTTCAAGTTTGGTAAGTACCCTTTCAGGGCACTTAATTTGGTAATGGTGAGGAAGGTGGTGAGGAATGGTTCCAGCAGGTAGCTGAAGAAGTCCAGGTGAATGATCCTGAGGCCATGAGTAACATAGTGGCAAGTGTGAGAGGAAACTGAGGAGAGTTACAAATGTCTCCACATTCTGGAGAAAATTTTAAAAATAATTCTCGACTATAGATGCTGGCGAGGATATGGGGAAATGGGAACCCTCTTGCACTGTTGGTGGGAATGCAAACTGGTGCAGCAGCTCTGGAAAACAGTGTAGAGGTTCCTCAAAAAATTAAAAATAGATCTACCCTATGACCCAGCAACAGCACTGCTAGGAATTTACCCAAGGGACACAGGAGTGCTGATGCATAGGGGCACTTGTACCCCAATGTTTATAGCAGCTCTTTCAACAATAGGCAAATTATGAGAAAAGCCTAAATGTCCATCAACTGACAAATGGATTAAGAAGATGTGGTGTATATATACAGTGGAATACTACTTGGCAATGAGAAAGAATGAAATCCTGCCATTTGCAGTCATGTGGATGGAACTGGAGGGTATTATGCTGAGTGAAATAAGCTAGTCAGACAAAGAAAGATACCATAGGTTTTCATTCATATGTGAATCTTGAGAAACTTAACAGAAGACCATTGGGGAAGGGAAGGAGAAAAACAAAAAAAGTTACAGAGAGGGAGGGAGGCAAACCCTAAGAGACACTGAAATACAGAGAACAAATTGAGGGTTGATGGGGGGTAGGGGAGAGGGGAAAGTGGGTGATGGGCATTGAGGAGGGCACTTGTTGGGATGAGCAATGGGTGTTGTATGGAAGCCAATTTGACAATAAATTATATTTTAAAAATATAAATAAAAAATAAATAAAATCTAAAAAATCTTAAAAAAAATTCTCTTGTGTAGGGTTCACTCTCAAGTGTTCTTTTGCAATGGATCTGAGGTGAAGCCTAGGTATTATTATTGTTTAAAAGCTCCCCTGATGATTCCAAATGTGCAGTCAAGGTTGAGAACTACTGCTTTATGGATTGGCTTTAAAATAAGCTATACACCTAATATTTGTAAAGCAGAATAAAAGTAAATGAAGATGAGACACGATAATAACAAAAGCATATTAGCTTCTTAATTATACAAAAAAATAACTACTTGAAAGCTTTGATTTAGCTTTTATTTATTTTTAAGCAAATAGATTTTGTTCATTTGGGTCTTTAATTACCAAATAAAGTTTGTGTTCTCCTTCAGATTTCATTGTATAGAGTTCTTTTCAGGCTTTCAGCCCCTCAAGCTGTCATGCCTTAAATAAATTTTCTTAAATATATTGCCCGATAAAAAAAAAATAGTTTCCTGTGGGGAATCACAAGGCATGAGTAATAGGTATCTAACTGTGAAATCAAATGTCTTGTTAAGAGACAAACACTTCATTAAAAAGCGAATAGTCAATTATTTCAATGCAGTAGTATTTTCTTGCTCATTTTTTATTATGAATTGATTATAAATTGATAATGGTTTTCAATATTAATATTGGGGCTCAGTTTTTTTCTTTAAAGATTCTGCTGCACATTTCTCAAACCCAATTAACACATACCAGCAATCACCTGGATGAGCATTATTCAGAGGTTGAGTTTGTTGGCTACAAAATGAAAATTTGTTGCCTGTTACTTTCATAGGGCACAATTGTTCACAAAGAATATTAGCAATGTCAAGCAGTTCTCAAGCATCAGAGCTTCAACCAATTTATTTTTTTGCTTTTATTCTTAGACAAACTCATGCTATTTGTTTTGTTGTTCAGAAAACAATATCCATTGTGCCAGAAGTTTACATATAAACCATCTAATTCTTATAACTCAGTAGCATTAAACTCAGGTCTGCCTTTTAGCCCATGAACTTTTTAACTATACATCATCTTTCCTTGTTAAGTGTCACAGAACTCAAGATAGCTGATATTTAACAATCCAGTTGACCCTCGAACAACACAGGTTTAAACTGCACGGGCCCACTTATAGGCAGATTTTTTTTTTTTTTTTTGATAGAATACAGTACTGTGAATGTATTTTCTCTTCCATATGATTTTCTTAATAAGCTTCTTTTCTAGCTTACTATATTGTAAAAACATATTAAATAATACATAAATCATGCAAATTTGTGTTAATTAATTGCTTATGTTATGGGTATGGTGATTCAAAAGTTATATGTGGGTTTTGGGGGTGCCTGGTTGGCTCAGTCCAAAGAGCAAGTGACTCTTGTTATCAGGGTCATGAGTTCAAGTCCCATGCTGGGCATGGAGCCTACCAAAAAAAGGGTATGTGTGGATTTTTGACCCACGTACGTAGGGGGTTGGGACCCCTAACCCCTGAGATGTTCAAGGGTCAACAGCACTAAGCAGAAAATCCTTTTGCTCTTGCAAAGCATCTTTCTTTCAGTTGCCAAAAGTAGTATCATAAAACCCCTTGTATTAATTTATCCTTTTTTTTTTTTGAGACAGATAGAGAGGGGCAGAGAGAGAGAGGGTGAGTCAGCTTCATGCCCAGCGCAGAGCCCAATGTGGAGCTCAATCCTACGACCATGAGATCATGACCTGAGATGAAATCAAGAGTCGGATGCTTAACTGACTGAGACACCCAGGTGCCCCTACTTTATACTTTTGTTTAAAATTCTCTAGCCCCTCATTTCCCTCTTTGTGTAAAGTCAGGAGTCTTACTGTCAGATTCCTGTCTGCATATGCAAACTCTCATTCTGTACACCCACATCCATTTTGAGCCCCATGAAAACAAATTTACTTTAGTTCTCTCAATCTACTTGGGTTCTTCTCTGTTTCCCTGTACATATTTGCTCTGCCTGTAATGATTTTATTCCTTAATCCAATGACAAATTTCTAGCCTTCTGTATTAGTCTGGTTCTACAGAGAAGCAGAACCAATATACGATATACATATAAGAAGATTTATTCTAAGAAATTGGTTTATGTGATTATGGAGACTGAGAAGTCCCAGGATCAGCAGGTGGCAAGCTGGAGACCCAGGAGAGCTCATGGTAGAGTTCTAGTCTGAGTCCAAAGACCTGAGAACTAATGGTGCAAATTTTAGTCCAGGGTCAAAAGTAGGAGAAAACTGATGTCCCAGCTCAAAGACAGGCAGGGAGAACAAATGCTCTGTATCCTCACTGTTTTGTTCTATTCAGGCCTTCAGTGGCTGTGACCCACCCACAGCGGGAGAGCAATCTACTTTAATCAGTCTATGGATTGAAATGTTAATCTCATCCACAAACGCCTTCACAAACAGGCCCAGAATAAGGTGTACACACGTGCATGTGTGTGTGTGTGTCTGCGTGTTTAATGTTCATTTTTGAGAGAGAGTACATACAGGCAAGGGAGGGGTAGAGAGAGAGGGGGACAGCCCTGAAGTTGGGCGAGTCTGCTGGCATATAAGTGAGACTGCTAAACTGTCTCCTTGTTCAGGTGGGGCACTTGGTTGTGCTCTGTAGTGACGTTGGGGCCACCAGCTGGGCTCCCCAGTCACCTCCGGTCTGGTGAGTTGCAGGCTGTGTTCCCAGGCAGGTCAGTGCCACTAATGCACTCGGTGATTGTGTGAGGCTGTGCCCTGCCATGACTCCTGATTGGATGTGACCTCAGGCTGTACTTTCTGATTGGATGGGGCCACCTGCTGGTTTTCGGGTTCAGACGGCGGCGTGTCCCGTGGGACCAGCGACTGAGGTTGTGCTCTGTGATCTGGCAGTGATGCAAGCTGTGTACCCAAGTTGTGCTACTGAAACAGGTCATCTAGGGTGCTGTAGTTCAATCTCATCTTTGGGGCACTGAAGAAGTTTGAGCTTGAATGAAGGTGTTTAGAATTTGGCCAACACTATGTGTTCATGATAAAGATGTGACTCTGGAAGTGGGGAAATTGTGCTGGTATCTTCTCCTAGCTTAGAGTTCAGACTGGTATCTCCCAGAGCTCATGCTCCCACCTGTGTTCTGGAAGATTCCTTTTCTGGCCTTTGCAGCAAATGATAAACACATTTCATTTATGAGCTTTTACAAGCCTGAGGAAATACTATCAGATGACATTTATATAGCTAGAAAGACAGGTGGAGTTTTGTTCATTTTCTTAGGGTCAGCAATCCTAGAACAGCTTGGTTGGGTGTTTCTTGTTTGGGTCTTTCATGAAGCTGCATTCAAGATGGCAGTAGGGATTGCAGCCTCAGAAGGCTTGTCGGGGGTTGGTGGATCTGCTTCCAAGAAGACTCCCTCATATGGCTGTTGTCCGAAGGCCTTAATTCCTCACCACATGGGCCTTTCTGCAGTGTTTCTTACAATACAGTAGTAGACCTCCCACAGAGTAAGCAAATGATCAGTGGAGAGGGAAGTGGTGGAAGGTTTTAAAAGACATTTTCTCTTTTTTTCTATATGTTTACTGCCTTTATGCAGAGTGGTTTGCAAGTGCTTCTCGCTAGGCCCTTGATCTTTAAGAAAGGACCAGAATTTTTTTAAGTTTATTTATTTATTTTGAGAACAGGGGAGGGGCAGGGAGAGAGATAGAGACTCTCAAGCAGACTCCATGCCCAGTGTGGAGTCTGATGTGAGGGTTGATCTCACGATTGCAAGATTATCACCTGAGCCGATATCAAAAGTCAAATGCTTAACTGTGCCCCAGAACCAGATTTATATTAGCAGATTGGAACTCCTTTTTTTGTCCTATTGAAGATATTGCAGATTAGTCATCCAGCCTGTGGATGGCATGTCTTACCCGTAGTCCACAGATTATCCTCCCCCTCTTCCTTCATTTCCAAGTGTCACATAAGCCGTAGGTTCAGTCAGTGGTTGAAAGCAGATTTTTTCATCTTCACCTTAGGAATAAGAGAATCTCATCTAAATCTCTGTCTTCTATGGAATTTTGGCTCTGCTACCCCACTTAGTATTATGCTCTGATGCACACATGTGCTCCTCAGGCTTATGCATTAGCCATTCTCTTTGTTTGGAAAGCTCTTTTGAGAATTTCACATCACTTGTGCTTTATTTCTTTAGAGGAGTCTTTATAACTGACCCATTTAAGGTAAAATGCTATTACTTTTCTGTATCTCCTACCAAAGTGTAAATTCTGCGAGTCAGGGACTTTGTTGGGTTTGTATACAGCTGTACTGCCCAATGCAATTCAGAGAAACTGGTATGTAGTGTGTACTTAGTAAATACTTTTTAAGATACATAAATGAACAAAATCATGGTATTATTTGTAGTAAGGGTGTATGTGCTTGAAAAGAGAGAAAGGAGGAAGGAAGGAAATAACATTGATTGACAAACTATTATGTGACCATCCCCGTACTAGATATCTTGAATACATTATCATACTTAATCTGAATTTATATATCAAATAATTTTAAGTACACAATGGTTACTGACTATGTAAAGTAAGGAAGCAATACATTATATTGTGTTGTAAATAATATTTTATGGACTATAATTGCAAGCTATAAACATGAGCTATTTTGTGGTTTTCAGTATTCAACTACCGACAAAGAGGATCTTGGAAATATAGATGATATGTGAAGCCCATGCTGGAATAACTCTTTGCCTTCAGTCTATTTTTTTTTTCCATAGGACTAATCATGAGAACCACAAACAGCCCTTTGGGGCTGAAAACTTCTTTTGATCAAGTGAATTACTGTAGCCTTGAGTTTACTTTATTTTCAATAAATGAAGGAATGGATTAGTTATCCCATCTTCTAAATAGCCATCAAAAATCCTGATAGGATTCCCATTATTCTCTGAGCATTAAGTCTTTAAAATTGCAAATGCTTAAGTATTTAAGGTTTTTAGTTACATACTTTCTTGGAAACTATATCAAAATGAAGTTGTCGGAGGTCCCTAAAATCACTGCTGAGCAAATAATCCTCCAAGGCTGTCAAGGTCTAAGGGGATTTTTATTCAGCCTAGGGAGTTATCTTGTTGACAAGGAGCTTACTAAACACCAAATAGAAGAAAACCCATTTATGAGAAATGGGCCAGTTGGTACATCAAATCAGTGGTTAATCTAAACCTGGCAGAGAAACACAGGCATTGTGTCAGCTTAGTAGAATACACATGGGTCATACATTTTCTTTTTCATTTGTTCCAATCACAAACCAATTTGACTTTGTGGGTTGTGTGCTGAAGAGTCTATCCATGGATGTATGAAGAGAAATTGAGAAATGGCGTGCAGAAAATTTAGATTATATAATCCATTTAGGGAAATACTTAATATAGCAAGTTGTAATCAAGTCTTCTGTACTGCTTTAAAAATGTGAATATAGATTAGTTTGCAGGATAAGTTATGAAAAGTTCAAATATATGTGCATTATTTTCAGCAATCTGAAAGAATAATTACTGAAGCTGAAATTTAAAAATTTTTTGGGGCGCCTGGGTGGCGCAGTCGGTTAAGCATCCGACTTCAGCCAGGTCATGATCTCGCGGTCCGTGAGTTCGAGCCCCGCGTCAGGCTCTGGGCAGATGGCTCGGAGCCTGGAGCCTGTTTCCGATTCTGTGTCTCCCTCTCTCTCTGCCCCTCCCCAATTCATGCTCTGTCTCTCTCTGTCCCAAAAATAAAAAAAAAAAAAATTTTTGTAAGAAATTGAGAGTATGATAATTAAATCTGAAATAATAATTAGATCTTTTGACAAGGCAACAGAAATCTTATTCAAGCTTCATGCCATTGATGAACAGCTCTACGTGGAGAAATCTTGGCCTGAGGTGGGCAAACATAAGGACAGGATTGAGGAGCCCTGAGTCCCAGTTCTTGTTTTAAGAGACTCTTGTGATTTGACCTGGATTAGCTCAGTTCATTTTACATGATTCAATCTCCTTCTCTATGACTGAAGATTTATACTAGATCTATAGTTCTGGTTTTTAGGTTTCAGAACTTTCTTTAAAATATTTATTAAAGCATCATGTCTAAGCCTAAGCTAGAAAACAATAACAACAAAATAGGTCTGCTTTGGTTGGGGTTGGGACAGGGTGGTAACTGAGCACTTACATTTTCTTGGTCCTAACTCATACTCCTATTCCCCATGAGCGTTTCCAGAGAAGACAATAGAAATATTTTATTTTTGGTAAATAGCCCTTATGTTCTTTCCAGTTCTAATGCTTTGAGATTTTGTGCTTTTAAATAATGGCAAACTCCCTTTGGATCAGAATTCCATTTTGAATTATGTGAAATGATTTCTTTATTCAACAAATATGTATTGAGCTACTAAGCATTATTTAGGTGCTAGAATAAGTGAATGAACAAACATGGAAACAAAGAAATTTTTTTTTCACTCATGGAGCCTAAATCATGAGGAATGACATAATAGAAAAATAAATATTTTGTATGCCAAATGATAAGTGCTATAAAGAAAGATAAGCATGTGAGAGGGCTGGAGCTTCCAGGATGGGGAGTCTATATTATTATTTCATGTAGGATGGTCAGGAAAGTCTTCACTGAAGAGAGAACACAGAAAGCAGAGACTCTGAAATAAGGGCATACTTGGCATGTCCATAAACAAGCAAAGGGACCCATGTGGCTTGGTTGGACTGGGCAAAGGGAAGAGATGTATAAGATGATATTACAGAGGTCTTGGGAGAGGGAGAATGGAGAGATGATGCAAATCATGTAGGACTTCTAGGCCATTGGAGAGTCTTTAGATTTACTCCAAGTCCCAGTCATGGGAGGGTTTTGAGCACAGAAGTAATGTTATGTAATGTATGTTATAAAGTGGATTGCCCTGGCTATTGTGTCGAGAATAGCTTTAAAGAGGTCAAATACAGAGGAGATATCAGTTCGGAGGTCAATAGAGCAACCTGGGTGAGATGTGTGATGGCTTGGACTAAGGTAGTAGTGGCAAAATAGTGAGAAATTAGTAGCTTCTGGATATATTTGGAAGATAAAGCCAACAATATGTTGGTGGACTGGATATGTGATATATGAGAAAGAGAGAAAACAAGGATGATTCCAACTCTTGAAGCTGGGCAAATGGAATGATGGAGATGGTGAGATGGAAAATCCTGCCAAAGGAACAGATTTGGGAGTAAGATAATCCAGAGCTATGATTTGGGCATATGCTTAGTAGACATTCTGGTGGATATTGAGTAAGTAATTGGATATACGAGTCTTGAGATCAAGCAAGAGCTCTGGGTTGATTATTAAATTGAGAGCAATGAGCATATAGATCATAATTGAAGCTATCACCCAGGGTATGAGTGCGGATTGAGGGGAGTTTAAGTACTGAACATTCCAACTTGAGAAAGTAGAGAAAGAAGGAGAAGCAAATGAAAGAGACTGGAAAGAATGGTTAGTGATACAGAAGTGGAATCAAGAGAAAGTGCATGGAAACCAATTGAAGAAAGGGTTTGGACAAGGAGTAAGTGATTAACTGGTTCAAATGTTACAGATATGTTCAATAAGGTGAGGTCTGAGCAGGAGGAGGAGGAGAACACTGGTGACTACAAGACTGAATGAAGTAGAGGCCTTGATTAGATTGCATTCATAGAAAAAACTTCATCAGGGAGTACGATACATTTTTTGATGAGTTTTGCTATAAAGGTGGGCAGAGTGAAGATGACATGGTAACAAGAATTCACTTATAAGATGAAGTATATTACTGCATGTTTGTGTGCTACTGAGGGGATGACCCAATAGAGATGGGGAAATGTGATGATGCCTTAAAGAGAGAATTCCTAGAACAATGCTCTTGAGTAGGTACAGGATATTGGGACCTAGGGCACAAGTGGAGAGGTAATCCTAAAATAGAAGGAAAGAAAGAGGTCGTAATCTGGGGATGGAGGTATTAAAGGTTTGAGGAAGATGAAAATGCTGTAAAATGCTCACAAGGAAAAATCAAAGTATATGGTAGGAGAATATAATATGATGGCTTGGGCAGCATGAAGGGCCTACTTGAGGTTAGTGCTCTTGACTTTAAAGTGAGACCAGTCAGCATGGTTCTGTGTTTATATCCTGCTACTTGCAGGTGCTGTGTAAGGAAGGAGATTAGAATATAATGGGGATAGTGAACTGTGAAAAAAAAATCACAAGATTGTACGTCCCAGTGTGTAGAAGAAAATCTGGTACCAGAAGAATGAGGAAACATGAAGGAGGGGCAGGTTACAAAATAGAGTAATGTTTAATACTGAGACTGTGAGGGAGATGTCATTTAGGGCAGTGTGTGGCTTAAGAGGGGAGGAGATCAAAATTATTTAAAGAGTAGAGGTCAGTGAACTGCCTGGCTATTAAAATCACCAAGAATTATGACAGCAGTAGAGTTATAGAAAATGACAGTGAACTATATCTCAATTATGTTATGAAAATGATGCTGTATTTTAATTGAAATTCAGAGTACTTAGGAATTAGAAGTACAATTATCTTCACTTAATAGCACAATTTTCACTGGGAGAATAGATTAAAAATTACTGCTCAAAAGCTGTATTTTATTGAAAAATGACAGGTCTTTCAGAGTTGCTGCATTTAGTCTAAATATTTAGTAGAAATATTATAGATGTAGATACTCAGTAGAAATTTCTGGCATACTTATCCCCTTTTGCTCCCACATCTTTGTGCTTGGCCATCACTTCTCAGACCATAAAAGGTTATGGAATCTTGTGCAAAGCAGTGTCAAAAGTCTAATATTTATTTGAGAAGCAAGTTCTGGTAACCATTATTTTATCATTCTAAATGATAATAGTTCAAGTTTACCTGAATTTTTTGGTAGAAAAAGTAACTTACAATCATGAAAATGTAAACATTTATTTTTAGAATTAGATACTATTATCTGGACAATGATGTATATATATTAACTATGTACTTATGATGTTTAAATTTTCAAAAAGACTTATTATTGAACCCCCTGAGTAGAGGATGGATGTCTGGTTGTCTGAGTTTGACTTAGCCATTGTGATAGCAGTAGAGACATTTGTTATTTTATTTATTTATTTTTTACTGTTTTTATTTTATTTTTGAGAAAGAGAGAGGGACAGAGAGAGAGAGAGAGAGAGAGAAGCAGAGACAGAGGGATACAGAATCTGAAGCAGGATCCAGGCTCTGAGCTGTCAGCACAGAGCCCCACATGGAGCTCGAACTCACGAGCCGTGAGATCATGACCTGAGCCAAAGTCGGATGCTTAACTGACTGAGCCACCTAGGCACCCCAACAGTAGAGACATTTAGCTATTTTTTTTAATGTTTATTTATTTTTGAGAGAGAGAGAAAGAGGGAGTGAGAGAGAAAGAGAGAGAGAGACAGAGAGAGAGAGAGAATGAGAGAGAGAGGGGAAGGGGCACAGAGAGAGGGAGAGAGAGAATCCCAAGCAGGCTCCAGGCTCTGAGCTGTCAGCACAGAGCCTGACGCAGGGCTTGAACTCATGAGCCATGAGATCATGACCTGAGCTGAAGTTGGACACCCAACCAACTGAGCCATTCAGATGCCCCAACAGTAGAGAATTTAAATTTTCATCTAGTCTTCCTATTTCTGAGCTATAGTTGAGGGAAAAGGAAAGGTCATTTCAGATTTTGCCATGCCGAAAATTCAAAGATACCGCTGAGGATAACTCATTGTTCCAAGAAATTATCTGCTATGCAACTTGAACAAATTACCATTCAGCATCTGTCTTTGGCAATAAAGATTATATACTAAATTGCCCCCCAATATATACTAGATGGAACTCTTTTCTTGCGGTCCTATTCATCCTGAAATTAGTGTCATTGTCTTACTTTCAATTTGTCTCGCTAAGTGTCATTATTTCACCTTTAAGTTGGAGAAGAATATTATAGGCTCTAGTTTTTTTATTCCAAAGCATTCCCTACCCGATATTAGAATTAAAATCAAATTATCTCATTTTACCAGTAAGAAAACTGAGGACCAGAAAAGCACAATGTTTTTTTCAAGTTCACATTATGAGTGGACGTTTACAATTAGAAGCTAGATCTCCTGAATACATCTACTATATCTTACTGCCATGAAGATATTAGTTGTAAATAAAATTTGGCAAGTTAATAGCTTGACACTTGAAAATGTTAATGATTCTTTACCTTTAAAGAGCTTACTCAAGACAAATACTCTGCTCTGTTACCATAGCACTATGGAAGCACAATTGGAATCTGGGGGAATCTAAGAGTTAACATTTGTAACAGTGGTGTTTCTAAATAAAATCTGATTATAAGCTTCTAAGTATGTTAATAATTACTATATAGCATTACTACTAGAAATATATAAGGAAGGTTCTTTTTTTTAAACATTTAAGTTTCTATTCTAGATTTTAAAAGCATGAGAAGATGTGTTAATGCTTTAAAAAATTCATATGTAAGGCTTTTAGTAGTAGTGATCATATATCCAAAGATGGAGATGTTTTTTAAATAAAAGTGAAAGAGGGGCACCTGAGTGTCTTATTTGGTTAAGTGTCCGACTCTTGATTTCGGCTCAGGTCATGGTTCGGGGGTTCGAGCCCCGTGTTGGGCTCCATGTTGATGGTGCAGAGCCTGCTTGGGATTCTTTCTGCCTCTCTTTCTCTGCCCTTCCCTACCTCACTTACATGCTTTCTCTCTCTCTCTCTCAAAATAAATAAATAAAAACTTAAAAAAAAAAAGGAGAAGGGAAACTCTATTATGGATTTGTTGCTTAACTTTTATCCTATTTTCTGCATCATAACTCTGATATTAAAATCTTATAATTTCAAAGGAATATTTTGCTTAAAAAGATTTTAAGTTTTATTGGGGTATAATTGACGAATAAAAATTGTGTATATTTAAGGTGTACAACATGATGTTTTGATACACGTATACATTGTTAATTGATTGCCACAATCAAGTTAATTAACATAGCCATCACCTGACATAGTTACTTTTATTTTTGTGTTGAGAACGTTTAGCAAATTTCAAGTATACGATACAGTATTGAAACTATAGTCACTATGCTATATTTGAGATCTCCAGAACTTATCATCCTGCATAACTGTAAGTTTGTATCCTTTAACCAACATCTCCCCATTTTTTCCACTGTCCCAGTCCCTGATAACCACCATTATCATCTCTGCTCTAATGAGTTTAACTTTTTCAGATTCTACACATAAATGAGATCATGCAGTATTTGTCTTTCTCCATCTGGCTTATTTCACGTAGCATAACGTCCTGTAGGTTCATCCATGTTGCTACAAAATGGCAGGATTTCCTTATTTTTAGATGCTGAATAATATTCTAGTGTGTGTGTGTGTATAAATATATATATAAATATTATATATATATAAATATTATATATATATATATATATATATATATATATATGGGTTCCCTTTTCTCTATACCCATACCAATATATGTCTTATCTTCTGTATTTTTTATAATGACCGTTCTAACAGGTGTAAGGTGATATCTCATTGTGATTTTGATTTGCATTTCCCTGATGATTAGTGATTTGGGCATCTTTTTATATATCAGTTGGGTTAAAATTTGTGAATTCTCACAATTTCTAACAGCCTAAGATACTATCCAGAACCTGGTTAACTTCATTGTCCTAAATGACTTGGTGATTTTGTCCACATGCAGAGAAAAGGATATTTTTATTCATAACGTATATTCAGTGTGATTTGACAGCAACACCAGGGTAGTTCAGGTAGGCATAGCTTTTCAGTTCTCTGTGTTCACCACTCTACTTATTAAAAAGGATACAGCCATAAATATTCATTAGTGATGTTTTGCTACATGGCAAAGCAATAAACAAAAAAAAATCATTTCCTTTTTTCCATAGATGCATTCTCTTTATCTATCACAGTTGCAATATATGTTTATTGAATTAATTAAATCCCTTACATCTCTGTCCTCTAAGGTCTTAAAGTCTATTTCTTTCTTGGGGAAATCTTTGCTCCCCAGTGCCCTACTGTATCAAGTGCTGCACCTGCCCAGTTCCCAGGTTGCTGCCACCTTATTTGTTCATTACCTTTATTAGCACATGTATGTTTTTTGATTTGCATTATCTGCTTATCACCCCAGCAGTTTTGTATTTATCCTTCTGACTCCAGGTGTTAGTGGTAGGGACTGTGAAATTCTTTTTCCAATTTACTCCTTTACACAATTTGCTGGCATAGTAACCAGAGAAAATAAGATATTACCCTGGCTGACCTGGTTCATCTCAGCGCACTGACTACTCTTGGATATAAGTCTTTGTGCCTTCACTGAAGTTTCTCATACCTCATGTTATTCTAACTACAAAAAACCTATCCAGTGGAAAAAACAAAACAAAACAAACACAACAAGAAACAGAAACATAATAACCACAAAAAGCATAAACTGTTAGCACTGATCCGTGAAGGATGACTAATAGGTCTCTTCAATTGCTATTGAGACATTGTCAAGTCAGGGCTTCAAACAACATCATCCAGTGGCTACAATATCAGTTGAATTATTTTCTGTCTGCGATCATAAAGTATTGGCAGCATATTATTAAAATTAAGTAAAATTAGGGTGCCTGGGTGGCTCAGTCGGTTAAGCGCCTGATTCTGGATTTTGGCTCAGGTCACAATCTCATGATTCATGAGTCTGAGCCCCATGCTGGGCTCTGTGCTGATGGTGCAGAGCCTGCTTAGGATTCTGTCTCCCCCGCCCCCTCAAAGTAAATAAAGAAACTTAAAAAAATTAAGTAAAATTATTCTGGGAAAGAGGAGGAGCCTGAAACATAGCAGGAAATCAATGAATAAGATACATATTAGATATTAAAAGAAAATTTATGGTGGAAATGGATATTGTTTTCCAGAGTTACTGAATGTATTCATATGGATTTATTTCTGAGAAACCTACAAGAAGTTGCATGGGGATTACAAATTACTTTTGGTTAACAGCCTTTGCAGACTTTTCTCTTCATGTAATATTTTTGTCATTCCTCAGAGTGAAAAGTTTCTGGAAGGAAGATTGTGCTTAGATTTGCTAAAGAATATAGAGTAGGCAGAAGTCTGTGACTAAGTGTGAATGTGAGTGTATGTGTATGTGTTTGTGTGCATGGAAAAGGGCAAACATTTAAAATTATTTTATATAGGAATGTATATAACATCCTGAATTGCTATCCAAGATATATTGGTTTTCTCCTTTTAATCTTTGAGAAAATATTACTTTTTCTGTACTTCTAGCTGGTAATATGTTGGACTTGTGGCTCTCTGCCATTTCCAAAAATCTGGGATGCGGACCAGATTCAGAAAAGATTCATGGGCTATCCAGAAATCCATATGCTGACCAGTAAGTCAATTTTTAGTTACTGCCAGGTGTTAGTCACTGTGTGATGTTGGACATGTTGGCAAGAAAACAATTAAAGAGGAAGAAACATAGGAAAGAAGACTGAAAAGACTATAGTATATATATAATGTTGTAATGGTTTGTGATGTTAGAGTGCCTAATATCACAGCTGAAGCCAAGGGCTAAGTATTCAGGGCTCTTGAACTTAACCTTGAATTTCTTTGCTGCTGAAAGTTCAATATACTTAATTGTAGTCAAGTTTTAGAATTTTCATGTTGGAAGACATAATCTAATAAAAACGACAATTTTCAAGATAACAAAATTGAGATACAGAATAACTATTTTTCTGAAGATAACTTAGCTATTTAGTGACAAATTCCTTGTTAAATAGCAGGTCTCTGGACTCCCAGGGCATGGTACTTACAATGAATTCAGGCACTGAAAGTTGGATTTTTTCCCCCTGATGATTTAATTAATAGGCATATTAACCATGTGTAATATTTGAGATAAACTAATTTAAAGATTATCTAATTTATAGTTTTCCAGAGGAGGTTTCTAGTGGCCCTTGCTTCCTTCCAGTATCTACTCCAATTCTTAGGCAATGCTCAATTTCATTATGATGTCTGTGTTGTATCCTTATGCAGTAGTCACCCCCATCCCTGGTGTATACATGCCAAGACCCCTGTGGATGCTGGAAACCACAGATACTATTGAACCCTGCATATACTGTTTTTCCTATACATACCTATGATAAAGTTTAATAAATTAGGGACAGTATGAGACGAACAACACCATGGTAAAATAGAAGTTATAGTAATATACTGAAATAAATGTTATGTGAATGTGGTTTTTCTTTCTCAAAATATCTTATTTGTATTGTACTCACCTTTCTTCTTGTGATGATGTGAGATGATAAAATGCCTACATGATGAGATGAGGTGAATGACTAGGCATTGTGACCTAGTGTTACATTACTATTGGCCTTCAGACAACATGTCAGAAGCAGGATTATTTGCTTCTGACTGCCATTGTCCTTGGGTAACTGAAACCTAGATTGATTTAATAATCTGTGGATAAGGGGCAACTCCACTGTACTTGACTTTCTCCTCTTCCTCCACCTTCTTTAGTCTAGGTAATCTTTTTGACAGCTGTAAGGAATATCAGAAAAGTTAGTTGGCTGTCAGGATTGTTACAAAACGAATTCAACTCCCAAGTACAATTTAGAGAGTTAACCTCCTCTGATTGCTAGAATTTGTACAGGTTCCCATAGGCAAAGGAGTAGAGAAGGAGAAGCAATGGAAATCAGATAGCACTGGTTTATTTACACTGATTAACTACCAGGTCAGTGGCAGCACTGACAGTTACGTAGGTTTTCTTTCTTTCTGAGAAATTTTCTTTCGTTTCTGAGATTTTCTTTCTTTCGTTCTTTGTTTTTAAGTTTTTACTTATTTATTTTTGCGAGACAGAGAGAGAGAGAGAGCATGAGCAGAGTAGGGGCAGAGAGAGGGGGACAGAGGATCTGACGCGGGCTCTGTGCAGACAGCAGAGAGCAGGAACCGGGAGATCATGACCTTAGCAGAAGGTAGATGCCCAACCACCCAACTGACTGAAGCAACCAGGAGCCCCTCTGAGATTTTCTAAATATGCATATCTGAATTTATGTACTTCTACAAATACAAATTATACTACCTCTTTCGTTATTCCCTCTTTTGTGTTCACAAAATTTCCCCCCATTTCTTCTGTGGAAACAGTATGTGCCAATCCCTAGATAGTCCTGAAAATGCTGCTTATTTGTGTCACTATTAGGCTTGGTCACCTAGTTTATTGTATTAGTGCTATCATGTCAGTATAATATGGGAAGAGGTTTGGGGTCCTAGGCTACCTTGTTTGGAACTTGGGCAGTCTTTTCTCAATGGTAATTCTAATCCTGGTTGGTTTCTTTCCAAATGCATAGAAACAGTATTATAATTCTATAATCTTAATTGTGCAAAACAAGCAAACAAAAAACTCCATGCTAGTTATTTTAAATTTATCTTACAGACACCGAGTAGCATTAAATTGAGCTATTTTCCTCAGTGTCTTTGTTCTTTGGTTCTGTTTTTGATACAAGTCTATTCTTCCTTAGTTGATTAAACCCATGTATTTTTAAAATGTTATTTAAATTTGAATCTGTCTATATATTGTATTTTTATCCTCATGATATTAATCCCAAGTTTTCTAAATGGTCTTTTCCTGATAACTTAGGTTTCTGGGCTTTTCTAGAAAACAAGGTCATTTCAGCTATTTGTGCCTTTTTTTGATATGTAAAATGTTGGTGAAATATTTGGTGCAATTTTACTGGATTGGGCTCCAAGTCATAGGAAATAATGAGGAATGTCAGATATTACATTAAAAATCCTTATCAGATTCTCCAGGAGCGTGAGATGTTGTTGTTGTTGTTGTTGTTGTTGTTGTTGTTGTTGTTAAATTTTAACTTCTTGGAGATTAGGGTTATTTCATCTTTACTTACCCCTACCTGGATGATCTGAGTTGTGAATAGGCACACTTTGTGTATGTGGTCAGTATGGAGCCCAGTGTAGGTAATTTGGCTTTTTATTATGAACACTTAAATTCATTTGAGGTAGAAACATATTTAATTAATGATGACAAGACCAATTTTCGGGTATGACAGAAGGGTCTAGACCTCCTTAACCAGGGCATAGACCACATCTACTATGTGTTTTGAGGTTTAAGAAGGGGAAAATAAATTGCAAGAGGTAAGCTGAAAGAAAATAATGGTAAATATTTGTGAATATTTAAGCAAAAGTAGTAGAAGAAAATGTAAAGTAGATTTACTGATATACGTGATATGGGAAGATAGAAACAGTGCAAGTTATACTGAAGTTATTAATAGTAAAGTTAACTGGGGCCTAAGGTGAGAGAAAGTTCATGCTCCAGTACTATGCAATAGTAACAAACAGAATGTTTTGCTGTTCTACATGCTTCATCAGGCTCAAAAGTTAAAATGCCATTGCTTCCTTTGAACTTGCCTGTCATGTTTTATTTCATGATAAATTATACAATATTACCTTCATAAACAGCATCTGAACTGTAGGGAGCCTCTTTTCTCTAGTTATTTGGAAAGACAAACAACTCTGCATGCTCTAAAATAAATGATGTTTCTTCTAATTCCAAGATTTTAATTGTTGAATTGTAATCACAAGGTATAGATGATATATTTGTTTAATTAAGAAAGTCTGATGTTCATGAGGAAATAAGAAAATGTGCAGCAGTGGCATATAAGAGTCAACACCAAGGGCTAAGATTTTCACGACTGAATTATCTTTGTGTCTACAATTAAATACAATTCATCTATCACTCATATTTAAGGGAGATAGTTTAAAATGCTTTAGGGGCGCCTGGGTGGCTCAGTCAGTTAAGCGTCCGACTTCAGCTCAGGTCATGATCTCACCGTCTGTGAGTTTGAGCCCCGCATCCGACTCTGTGCTGACGGCTCAGAGCCTGGAGCCTGCTTTGGATTGTGTGTCTCCCTCTGTCTCTGCCCCTCCCCTGCTCATGCTCTGTCTCTCTTTGTCTCAAAAATAAATAAAAACATTAAAAAAACTAAAATGCATTATATGTTTATGAATCTGTAGTTTACATTGTATTCATCTGAACACCTAAAAACTTGGCTTTGAAGTAATTTTTGGTTGTATAATTTATTAGCAGCTTAATTTTTTTCATCTTTTACTCCATTTGGGTATATGAATTTAAAATGAATTCAGTTAAAGGGCAAATAAACGATGATGAAAATAGGATGGGAGTGACAACAAATTGTTCCCATTTGGTAGAAAGGCAAGAGAACTGCAGTGGGAGTCAGACCATGTCAATTCTGGTCCCAGGTCAACTTTCACTCATGATGGCACCTTTATCTTCCAGAACCCCTGTGACATAAACTGGATAGTTGTTTAACAAATAAGATTCCCTTTTCCTGTTGGACATACACACTCTTTTGCATTTTAGAAGTGTCCATTTGACTGAATTATGGCCAATGAACTCTCATACAAGTGATGTACACCATTTTTAGTCCTGGTGCACAAAAATTCCCACAGGCAAATGTTTCTTTCTTTACTCATTTGCTGAATGGAGAAGACTCAAAGCCCTGGTGACGGGCAGGTTCGCAAGACAAAATAATCCCGGGACCCTGAATGACTTTATGAAGCAGAACTCCTTTTGCGGTTTCAAATTGAGCTATTGTCTGAGTTAAAAATAAGCATTTTTGCATTAAGTTACTGAAAATTTGAGGTTATTAGAGCAATTAGCCTTCTCACTAATACAATAGACAGGTTTCCTTCTGGTTTTAAATTCATGATTTGCCAAAAATCATGAAGAGTGATCTTTGAATGTGAAGACATTTTCAAAAGCAAAAACCTTTATAAACCTAAGTAAAATTTTTCTAGTTGTCAAGGTAGACCCCTATCAGAAATATCCAAAATCATTTACATTGAATATATTTTATTTTATTTTATTTTTATTTTATTTTATTTTATTTTTTTTAACGTTTATTTATTTTTGAGACAGAGAGAGACAGAGCATGAACAGGGGAGGGGCAGAGAGAGAGGGAGACACAGAATCGGAAGCAGGCTCCAGGCTCTGAGCCATCAGCCCAGAGCCCGACTTGGGGCTGGAACTCACTGACGGCGAGATCGTGACCTGAGTTGAAGTCCGTCGCTTAGCCGACTGAGCCACCCAGGCGCCCCATACATTGAATATATTTTAAAATATAAATGTTTATTCATTTTTGAGAGACAACCTGAGGAGAGGGGCAGAGAGAGAGGGGGACAGAGGATCCGAAGCAGGCTCCATGCTGTCAGCACAGAGCCCAATTTGGAGCTTGAACTCACGAACTGTGAGATGATGACATGAGCTGAAGCTCAACCGACTGATTCACCCAGGCACCCTAATATTTATTTGAATAAGGCAGTGCTTATTGAAGTATTTTGCACAATTTCAATATGCATAATCTTTAGTCACCATAGTTTAAACGACACCGGTTTTCCAATAGCACATTTCACATTTCAGTTGTTACCGTGTATTAACTGAGCATAAAATACAGACTTCACTTCTCTTCACTAGATCTTTGGTCCACAAATTACTATATAAATAACAGATATACATTATGATTAGTGACCAATCATGTCATTTCTTTCAAAAGATGTTGGTGATTTTCCCAGTGTGCATATTATTAAATTAATGTCGAATGCAAAGTTGTCTAGCTTCTTTGTCGTCCATTGCTAAACCCCTGTGACATTTTACACAGATGGATACTTGGAAGAGGAAATTGGCTAACCAATGTGAAAGTAAGGAAACAAAAGATGATAGTGTTGGAGGTGAAATTCCAATTGAATGTAAATGTAGTTCTAGAAGGAATAGATCACTGTGGGCATATTAACACTGCCATCAGAGAGATTAGATATGCAGCCAGGGGAATTTAGTAATGGTGAACTTATTAACATACACCAGGAAAGGAGTTGTGATGAAAAAGAGAGAGATGTCCCAGAGAAAGTGGCATTGGCATAAAACTTAACATTAAAGAGTATTAGGGGATATGTCATGACACTGAAAATACAAAGATAAAATGGGAGAAGCCAATCCAAACAGGAATATCACAATTTTCAAGGCATAAAAGAGGTGCTTGCTCTATGTTGTAGTATATGGCAAGGAAACACATTCACAGTACTCTTTATAAAAATTTTAAAGCGAAGAATTAAAGCATTTTAATTCTTAATGGTTCTGTTTTAAATTATAGTATGTTGAATAAATATCATCTTTACTATTTTTTCATTTCCCTATATATTTATAACCAACCTAAGAGAGTTTTAAATGTTTTGACAAAAAATTATGAGTCACAATATAACTCTAAATCTTCCAATTGGTTATGAAGATCAGTTTGTACAATTTCAGCTTTTACAGTCCTTTCACATGGTTGGATCTTTTCTGAATTCTCTGTGTGGTTCTATTTACGCAAACACCTAATCTAATACCAATACTACACTGTCTTGATTACTAGAGATTTATACTAAGTCTTCAAAACGCCCTAACAAATTTTGTTGGTTTTCAAAATTGTTTTGGCTATTCTATGTTCTTTGTGCTTCTGTAATTTTCAAAATCAACTTATCAATTAAAAAATATCCTTCTGGGATTTTGATTGGCATTATTATTGAATCTATAGCTCATTTTTGGAGCAATTGTTATATAGTTTGAATCTTCTGGGGAGTTGAAGATGGTGTATCTCTCCATATATTTTGGTCTACTCTAATTTCTCTAAGCGATATCTGTAAGTTTCATTCTACAGATCTTATATATGTTATGATTATCTCTGCTAAGTATTTCCTTTTTAAATTTATACTAGTATAGGGGCGCCTGGGTGGCGCAGTCGGTTAAGCGTCCGACTTCGGCCAGGTCACGATCTCGCGGTCCGTGAGTTCGAGCCCCGCGTCGGGCTCTGGGCTGATGGCTCAGAGCCTGGAGCCTGTTTCCGATTCTGTGTCTCCCTCTCTCTCTGCCCCTCCCCCGTTCATGCTCTGTCTCTCTCTGTCCCAAAAATAAATAAATGTTGAAAAAAAAATTAAAAAAAATAAATTTATACTAGTATATATGAAATCATTTTATTTTATTTTAAAGTTTATTTATTTTGAGATAGAGGGCAAGCGAGTGGGGAAGGGCAGAGAAAGAGGGAGAGAGAGAGAATCCCAAGCAGGCTCCCTGCTGAACTGCGGAGCCTGAATTGGTGCTTGATCTCCAGAACCCATGAGATCATGACTTGAGCTGAAATCAAGACTGTGTCACCTAGGCACCCCTGAAATCATTTTAAACATTCACATACTTTAAAAGATTTTTTATTTTTAAGTAATCTCTACACCCAATGTGGGGCTTGGACTTACAACCCTGAGAGTCCCAGGCTCTACTGACTGATCCAGCCAGGGCTCCTGACATTTCACATAATAGAAAAAAAAATTAATGTTTATTTATTTTTGAGAGATACAGAGAGACAGAGCGTGAGTGGGGGAGGGGGAGAGAGAGAGAGAGAGAGAGAGAGAGAGAGACAGAATCTTTAGCAGGCTTCAGGCTCTGAGCTGTTAGCACAGAGCCTGATGTGGGGCTTGAACCCATGAACCATGAAGCTGAAGACAGATGCTTAACCAACCGAGTCACCCAGGTTCCCCTTGCATAATTTTTTAAAGTGGGTATTTATATTCATATATTTATATATTTATATCTTCAGTTCTTTGGATAAATACCTAGGAGTGGACTTTTAGATCATTGGTAAGTATAAGGTTAATTTTGTGAGAGAGTGCCAAACTGTTCCTGAGTGTCTGTACTTTAAATATTTTTAGTTGTATCTTATAATTTGATACATTTTCCATTTTCATTAAGTTTAAAGTATTAGAAAATTTCCATTGTGATTTTGTCTTTGAACCAGTGGTCATTTAGAAGTATGTTGTTTAATTCTTAATACATAAGGATTATTATATTAATATTGCTTTCTCTTATTGATTTATAGTTTATATACATAAAAAGCTTAGATCAAGAATTATATTCTATATGATTTCAATGTATTTTTAAAAATTTTTAGATGTTTTCTTTATTTTTGAGAGAGAAAGTGCAAGCAGGGGAGGGACAGAAGATCTGAAGCAGGCTGTGTGCTGATAGGAGCAAGCCCCACCTGGGGCTTGAACTCACAAACCAGGAGATCATAACATGGGCTGAAGTCGGAAGCTCAACTGACTGAGCCACCCAGGTGCCCCTGATTTCAATATTTTTCAATTCATTGAGACTTGTTTTATGGCTCAGTATATGGTTTCTTTTGGTTAATATTCCAGAGTGTTATTTGACCCTCCAAAATTTTTTTGCTTGGTTCTTTTGTCTGTGCTAACTATTGCCAAGAGAGCAGCATTGAAATCTCTGACTATATTTGTGGGTTTGCTTATTTTTCATTTTAATTCTATCAGTTTTTGCTTCATGTATTTTCAAGTTCTGTTTTTTGGGATGCATATATATTTAGGATTTTTAGGTCTTTGTGATAAAGTGACCCCTTTATTATTACATAATGCTCTTCTTTATTCCCAGTAGTATTCCTTGTATTAAAGACTATTTTGTCTATAGTCATCCCAAACTTCTTTTCTTTAGTGTTAACATGTTATATCTTTTTCTATATATATTTTTAAAAGTCTGTATTTTTATTTAATGCAGGTTTTGTATAAGTAGCATATACTTGGGTCTTGTTTCTTTGTGCAGTCCGACAACTTTGTTTTTTCATTGGAATCTTCAGATCATTTACATTCTCACATTTAGTGCAAGTATCAATATCATTGGTTTAAATTTACCCTCTTTATCTTTGTTCTCCACTTGTCCTATATATTTTTTCCCATTTCCTCTTTTACTGCATTCTAATTGATTAATTGAGATTAGTTGAGTTTTAAAAAATAATTCCATTTTTATATCCACATTTGACTTTTTAGTTATATCCCTTTTTTTTTTTAAAGTTTTAACTTTGCTCTGTTTCCAAAATATGTCTTTACTTTTGAAAGGCAGCCTTCAGATAATGTTACACTGTTATGAATATTGTGAAAGACATTTACAATACATGGGAATGCAAGCTGGTGCAGCCACTCTGGAAAACAGTACGGAGGTTCCTCAAAAAACTAAAAATAGAACTACTCTACCACCCAGCAACTGCACTACTAGGCATTTATCCACAGGATACAGGTGTGCTGTTTCGAAGGGACACATGCACCCCCATGTTTATAGCAGCACTATCAACAATAGCCAAGGTATAGAAAGAGCTCAAATGTCTGTTGATGGATGATTGGATAAAGAAAATGTGGTATATATATATACAATGGAATATTACTCAACAATCAAAAAGAATGAAATCTTGCCATTTGCAACTATGTGGAAGGAACTGGAAGGTATTATGCTAAGTGAAATTAGTCAGAGAAAGACAAAAATCAGATGACTTCACTCATCTGAGGACTTTAAGAGACAAAACAGATGAACATAAGGGAAGGGAAACAAAAATAATATAAAAACAGGGAGGGGGACAAAACAGAAGAGACTCATAAATATGGAGAACAAACTGAGGGTTACTGGAGGTGTTGTGGGAGATGGGAAGGGCTAAATGGGTAAGGGGCACTAAGGAATCTACTCCAGAAATCATTGTTGCACTATATGCTAACTAATTTGGATGTAAATTTAAAAAAAAATAAAAAAATAAAATAAAATAAAAATAAAAATAAAAAAATAAAAAAAGTTTACCATACAATATTTCTATTTCCCCTGACCTTTTTGAGCTATTGTTGTTACATTTTTTATTTTACATATGTTAGTACTGACAAAATACATTGTAATTGTTTTTGCTTAATTAATTAAGCAATTAATTAACAATTAATTATCCTTACAAGATTAAGATATAAAAATTTGTCTTTTATATTCACCCATAAACTTACCACTTCCATCTGGTATCATTTTCTTTCTGCCTGAAGGACTTTTTTTTTTACGTTTATTCTATTCCACGTTGATGGCATTACAGTGAAACTTTTTAGCTTTTGTTTGTTTCAAAAAGTCTCTATTTCATCTTAATTTTTGAAAGATATTTTTGCGGGGTGTAGAATTCTAAGCTTTTCTTCCAACAATTCAAATTTTCTTGTAATAATTTTAGTATGTCTTCCCATTGTCTCCTGGGTGGGTAGTTTGTAATGAGAATTTTACTGTCATTGTTATCTTTGTTCCACTGTCCATAGTGTCTTTTTTCTGTTGCTGCTTTTACGCTTTTCACTTCATGTCTGGTTTCTAGCAGTTTGGTTGTAACATGCTCTGATGTGGTTTTTGTTTATTATGCTTGGATTTTATTGAATTTTTTGGGTCTGTGCTGTTATAATTCCTATCAAATTTGGAAAATTTTGGCCATCACATTGTCACGTTATTTTTCTCCTCTTGCCCTTTCTGGGAGCAGGTATATGTATTGTAGGCTTTTTGTTATTTTCCCCATGCCACCAAGGCACTGTTTATTATTATTTTTTAAATTATGTTTTCTTTCTGTATTTCATTTTGAGTAGTTTCTATTACTGTGTCTTCAAGTTCACTGATATTTGTTCCTCAGTATCTAATCACTTGTTATTCCCATAAAGTATGTTTTGATTTTGGACATCGTATTTATATTTTTCCTTTTAATCCTGAGACTTTTTATATTTCTAATAACTATTTTAAGGATTTTTACTGCTAATTATATAATCTCTGTCATGTCTGATCCGATATCTATTGATTATTCTTTTTCCTATTTAAAGTTCATATCTTCCTGTGTTCTGCATGCCAGATGACTTTTGATTTGGTACTGACATTGTGAAATATGAATCCCTGGGTGGGAGAACTTTCTTGTATTTCTTTAAAGAGTGTTGGAATTTGTTCTGATAGATAGTTATTTTGGACCAGTTTGATCCTTTCATACCTTCTTTTAAGCTTTGAGTGAATGAAGAATAACCTTTACTTGCTGTTCTACTCCCAAGTTGTTACCTTTGTGAAGAGCCACTTAAGTTCCCTGTGTATCAAGAAATCTCTCCATTCTGGCTGGTGCAAACAGGAATTATTCCCATCCAGTGTGAGCTCTCTGAATTGTTTATCCTAGTATTTTCTCATAGTTCTTTCCTGTGTCATGGGATTTTATCACATGCGTATGTAGTAGAACGATGGAGGATCTCTTTGCAGATCTTCAAGCTTTCATTTATTGCTCCTCCCTCCGCTTGTGGCTTCTGCTCTGTAAATTCTAGCTCGAGGACTCTAGAACTCAGTATTCTCTTCCTGTATTTGGTGAGACTGCCTCAGGCAGTAAGCTGGTACACCCCAGTGTTTATCTCATTTGTTTCTATTTTTTTTAGGTATCACAGTTTTGTTCTGTCTGTTTTCTTAGATCTCAAAATAGTAATTTTACATATTTTACATATTGTGTCCAATTTTCTACTTGCTTATGTTGGGAGGGAAATTAATCCTTGATGCTGAGTTCCATTCATAGCATTTTCACATTTTTAAATTTAAAAAACTCCAACTTTAGTGTGCCTAAAAATCATATGTGTCTCTTGATAAACTAAGATTCTCTGATCCCATTTCAGAGTGAATGGGAAATGGTGCGCAATATTTTTATAAACAGAGTCAGTAATCCTGTTACAAGTAATGCATAGATAAAATTTTGGAAACGTTATTCAGGGAGCTATCTAAATTCAAGATTTCTTGAAGTATTCAGGATTTAGACAGGAAAAGGAAACTGACATGAAATGAGGAAAATTATTAGAAAAACTAGAACACATTTTTGGAAATAAGAGTTATTATCACATTTCTCGAATATATTTTAATAGAGGCAATGATAATTTTTCAAAACCTTTTGGAGCACCTGGGTGGCTCAGTTGGTTAAATGTCCAACTTCAGCTCAGGTCATGATCTCATGGTTGTGGGATCGAGCCCCACATCAGGCTCTGTGCTGACAGCTCAGAGCCTGGAGACTCCTTTGAATTCTGTGTTTTCCTCTTTCTCTGCCCCTCCCCTGCTCATCCTCTGTCTCTTTCTATCTCTTAAAAATAAATAAAAACGTTAAAAAATTTAAAGAAAAATTCAAAACCTTTTATTTTCTTGTGTTATCTTTTGTGTGTATTAGATACTTACACAGAAGACTATAAATACTCATGTGCTATGAAAATTGGAGTTTGAATAAATAAAATTTTGGATTCAACACTTTGGAAAATATACATAATGGGAATACTTTGAATGTTTCTCAGATTGGCCTGAGAAGAAATGGAACACAATACCTGTATATTTATTTTTTTGAATAAATGAATTAATAACCTTTGGGGAATCATTATTTAAACTTTTATTACAAAAACTTTCACACATACACAAAGTAGAGAGATATGTGTATGAGCCTGTATACCTTCATATACCCAATAACCAGTCTTTATAATAGTCAAAATTTTGCCTTTTTTTTTTTTTTTTGGTAATGACATGCCATTATCACATCTAACAGAATTAACAATAATTCTCTAGTATCGTCCAATCCATACACCAAGTTCCATATGTTGTATTTAATTGTTATGTTTCTTGACTTTTTTTTTTTTTATTCTGTAAAATCTTCCCTACCTCTTTCTTGGTGTGTGTTTTATTTTTTTTATAATTTTTTTTAATGTTTGGTTATTTTTTTTTTAATTTTTTTTTTCAACGTTTATTTATTTTTGGGACAGAGAGAGACAGAGCATGAATGGGCGAGGGGCAGAGAGAGAGGGAGACACAGAATCGGAAACAGGCTCCAGGCTCTGAGCCATCAGCCCAGAGCCCGACGCGGGGCTCGAACTCACAGACCGCGAGATCGTGACCTGGCTGAAGTCGGACGCTTAACCGACTGCGCCACCCAGGTGCCCCAAATGTTTGGTTATTTTTGAAAGAGAGAGAGATAGCGCAAGTGGCGGGGGGGCAGAGAGAGAGAGGGACGGAGTATCCAAAGTGGTCTCTGTGTTGACAGCAGACAGCCTGATGCGGGGCTCAACTCATGAACCATGAGATCATGATCTGAGTCGAAGTCAGATGCTTAACCGACTGAGCCACCCAGGTGCTCCCTTGGTGTGTGATTTAGTAGAGGTTTCAGGTCATTTGTCAGGTAGTATAGTGCTAGTCAGTTTTAATATTTGAGATATAAATTGTCTAGGGGTTTTGTCAAAATTCTTCTTCAGTAGGTTTGGGAAGAGCCCTAGGATTTTGTGCTTCTCTCTCTCTTTTTTTTTAAGTTAAAAAAAATTATTTTTTAAATTCAAGCACAATTAACATACAGTGCTGTATTAGTTTCAGGTATACAATATAGTGATTCAACAATTGTATACATTTCTCCGTGCTCATCACAATAAATGTATTCTCAATCTCTGTCACCTATTCTCTGTCACCTAATTCACCCATCACCCTCTCCTCCCACCCTCTGGCAACTACCATTTCTCTGCATTTAAGAGTGCATTTAAGAATCCTTTTTTCTTCCTTCAAATTCCAGTTAGTTAACATACGGTGCAATATTAGTTTCAGGTGTGGAATTAGTAATTCATCGCTTACATACAAAACCCAGAGTTTAACATTCCAAGTGCCTTCCTTTACCCATCACCCGTTTAACCCATCCCCTGCCTACTTCCCCTTCCCCTCCCCTCAGTTTATTCTCTATATTTAAGAGTCTGTTTCATGGTTTGCTTCTCTCTTTTTTTGTATAATGTTTATCTGTTTTGTTTCTTAAATCTACATATGAGTGAAATCATATGGTATTTTGTCTTTTTCTGACCTATTTCGCTTAGCATAATAGCATAATACTTTCTAGCTCCATCTATGTTGTTGAAAATGGCAAGGTTTCATTTTTTTTATGACTGAGTAATATTCTGTTGTATATATAAAGGACTTCTTTTAATTCATTCATCAGTTGATAGACATTTGGGCTTTTTTCATAATTCGGCTATTGTTGATAATGCTGCTGTAAACATTGGGGTGCATGTATCCTTTTGAATCAGTATTTTTGTATCATTTGGGTAAATACCTAGTAGAGAAATTGCTAGATCATAGGATGGTTCTATTTTTAACTTTCTAAGGACTCTCCATACTATTTTCCAGAGTGGCTGCATGAGTTTGCATTCCCACCAACAGTATCAGAAGGCTCCCCTTTCTCTGCAACCTCACCAACACCTGTTGTTTCCTGTGTTGTTAATTTTAGTCATTCTGACTGGTATGAGATGATATCTCATTGTAGTTTTATTTCCTTGATGATGAGTGATGTTGAAGGATTTTTTATTTCTAGCCAATTCCCAGATGTTGTCTATTTTGATGGACCGAGGACCGCACTTAGAATAGCCAGGTTTCATAGCCCACTATACACTTTAGTTTTTTAAATTATTGTCTTATTATTATTTATTTTATTAAAAATGTTTTAAATGTTTATTTATTTTTGAGAGATAAAGAGACAGAGCAAGAGTGGGGAAGGGACAGAGGAGAGGAGACACAGAATCTAAGGCAGGCTCCAGGCTCGGAGCTGTCGGCACAGAGCCCAATGTGGGGCTTAAACCCACAAACTATGAGGTCATGACCTGAGCTGAAGTCAGATGCTTAACCAACTGAGCTACCCAGGTGCCCCTGATTTTTTGAAAATTCTTAAATGTTTATTCCTGTATTTATTTACTTTGAGAGAGAAAGAGCAGGGCAGGAGCAGAGAGAGAGAGAATCTGAAGCAGACTCCTAGTGTCAGCTCATAGCCCAGTGTGGGGCTTGAACTCATGAACCATGAGATCATGACATGAGCCAAAAATCAAGAGTTGAATGCTTAACTGACTGAGCAACCCATTTTTTAAAAATATTTATTTATATATTTTTTATGTTTTTAGAGAGAAAGAGAGAGAGAGAGAGGGTGCACATTCAAGCAGGGGAAGGGGCAAAGGGAGAGAGAGAGAGACAGAGAGAGAGAGAGAATCTTAAGCAGGCTCCATACTTAGTGCAAAACCCAATGCAGAACTCGATCCCACAACCCTGGGATCATGACCTGAGCTGAACTCAAGAGTTCAATGTTAAACTGACTGAGCCACCCAGGTGTACCTACACTTTATCAGAAGCTGCACTTAGTAAGATCCCTAGTTAATTCATAGGCACATTAAAATTTGAGAAGCATGGCTATCAAATGAGAAAGCTGGACCATATACAGTAAGGAAATGATTTTTTTTTTTTTTTTTTTTTGGTTTCCCTTAATCTCTTAAGAGTAAGGTCTGATTTGCCTTTTGCTTAGCTTCTGTTTTGATTGGTCAATCTGCTTGTCTGATTGATGCCCATGTCATTCTGGTCATTAAATATTTTGAACGTTTTCTCTGATTTTTGTGTATACATGTATATGTCCATCTATAGATTTCACTTTAATGGACTGCAAGATATTTATGAGATACTCAAGATTATAATAAACAAAAATTTTTTTCTTGTTCATAGTAGGTTTTTTTTGCTTTTTTCTAAACACAAGGAAACTAATATATATGACTATTAAGTCATCATCGGATTATTAATAAACATCTCATGGTTTACACACTTACCTTCTAAAAATCATCAAAATTCCCTTTCATCAGCCATGCTTATAGTCTTAATTTCCTCAAAACATTAGAAGAAAGTGTCAACTGATGATGAAGAATTTGATTGCATCTCTGTGTGCTCAACACTCAGATAAATACTTGGCTTTCGTTTTCTTACTGTCAGTGTTCAAGATTTTTCAGAAGTAAGTAATGAAGAGAAGATATATTATAGAGTACAATAGGAATATTTGTCGAAAAATTGGATAGTAGTTTCAAACATTATCATACAAAGAGCTAGGCATATATTAAGAAACCTTGACATAACAGCGAAGAAAGACTTTTAATTTTTGAGGATTATTTAAAATACCAAGGTAAAAATGAGATGTTAAAGCAGGGCATATTTAAAAAATAATCGATCTCAAAAATATTTTACTTGCCTAAATTATGTTACTTGATTTTCTTCATTATAGATATTTTTCCTTTCTTTCTAGAGGAAAGTACTTTCTAAAAGTAATTTTTATTTTCATTTTTACATGGTATTATAGTTGTATATATCCATAAACAATATAGATGTTTTTGTTGCTGTGGTTGTTTATATTTTTTGTTTTGTTTTGTTTTTGGGGTGCTTTTGAACTTTATTTAGATGATATCATGCCTGTAAGCATCATTATGAACGATTTAATAGTTAATATTTTCTTCATTTAATATTATGTTTCTGAGAAATATCCATGTTGTTATAGTTCATTTATTTTATTTGCTGATTTGTATCCATCATGAGTATATCACAATATACAGGTATTCATTTTCCTGTTGAAGAACATTTAAAATGTTTCCAAATTTTTCTATTGCAAAGGATGCTGCAACAAGGTCAGGTACATTACTCTTAGAATATATTTGAGAATTTTCCTATTGTAAATACCTAGAGTTGGAATTGTTGTATTTTATCTGTGGGAATTTTCAATCTCATTAGATGATACAAAATTGCTCTCTGTGGTGATTTTAGCACTTATGAACCCAGTAACAGCATATAAGTCTGTTGTAGATTCTAAAGTTCTCTTTTGGCCAGCAAAAGAGTGGCCGCAGGATTAAAATGAGAGATGGCTAATGTCTGGGAAAAAGACAAGAGCCCCGAATAAGGGTCCTTGCCCCATATTTAGTCAGATCAGAAGGCTTACAAACTGATGGGCATGCACAAAGGGACAAAGAAACTGTGAACATTAACTTGGGGACGTGAGGGGAAAAAGGGGGTTTTGAAGATATACAGTGTTTGGGGTTTGGGTTAATACAAAACAAAATCTGGGCGCCAGGCAGTTGGGAAGAAGGTTGTTTATGGCAGACATGAGGCACCACCTCTGTTTATCTTAGCGAGCCTAGGGGAGGAGACAGGGGGAATAACCTCAGGGTTAACAAGGCACCTTTTCTTTTGTTAACCATCTCTGCTCTGGGCTGCTTTGTCCAGTTCACCAGTTTACATAATCTGGCCCTATTCTCCTGTGAAAGCAGCTTTCTGCTATAGTACTAAATTTGGGGTGCTTTCACCCTGAATATTTAATCTTTTTATTCCCATGTATTGGGCACCTTTGTGCCATTTCTATTTCAGGCTTTGCCTCTCCCTCTCTATTTTGGGGGCTCTGCACCCCCTCCTTATTTTGGGGTGCATTTGCACCTCCCTATTCCTGGCACCTTATTCTTGGGGTGCCTCCCTATTCTCGGGGTGGGGTGCCAATCTGGCTTACCCAAACTTGGGTGTGAGCATTTTATGGCTTTGTATTTCTTTATGCCTTGTTAACCCATTGGTGTAAGTCCGGGAGATTCCTAAGCTTACCTCCCACAGTAGTCCTCGTTTTTCTTTATCCTTGCTTAAAGCTACCTGTTGTTTGTTTGTTTGTTTTTTAAGAAAACTGGTCTGAAGAACTGCTGTCTGGGTATGGTATCTTGAGAGAATGGTTAATTTATTTAATGTTTATTGCTTAATTCCATCATTCTTGAGTCAATTTAGTTACCTCTGTCTTTCTAGAAATTGCATATAAATATCTTGACAATCTTTTTTTTTTTTTTAACGTTTATTTATTTTTGAGACAGAGAGAGACAGAGCATGAACGGGGGAGGGGCAGAGAGAGAGGGAGACACAGAATCGGAAGCAGGCTCCAGGCTCTGAGCCATCAGCCCAGAGTCCGACGCGGGGCTCGAACTCACGGACCGTGAGATCGTGACCTGAGCTCAAGTCGGACGCTTAACCGACTGAGCCACCCAGGCGCCCCTTGACAATCTTTAACATATATAAGTTTCGTTTAATTTTTCACTTTCGATATTGTTTAGTTTCAGCATCCTCTTTTTTCTGTAAGTCTTATTGGAGATATATTTCTGTCATTAATTAAAAATAGTTTTCCTGTGCTTTATAATTGTTTATTAATTTATTATTAATTTATTATTTATTTTATTTTTTAATTTACATCCAAGTTAGTTAGCATATAGTGCAATAATGATTTCAGAGTAGATTCCAGTGATTCCATTCCCTGTGTGTAACACCCAGTGCTCATCCCAACAAATGTCTTCCTTAGTGCTCCTTACCCATTTAGCCCATCCACCACATACACCCCCTCCAGCAACCTTCAGTTTGTTCTCCCATCCAAGTACTCACCAGGCCCGACCCTGTTAACTTCTGAGATCAGACAAGATCAGGCGCGTTCAGGGTGGTATGACCATCGACTGTTCTCTACGTTTGTCTCTTATGTTTTGTCCCCCTCCCTGCTTTTATATTATTTTTGTTTCCCTTCCCTTATGTTCATTTGTTTTGTATCTTAAATTCCACATATGAGTGAAGTCATATATTTGTCTTTCTATGACTAATTTCCCTTAGCATAATTCCCTCTCGTTCCATCCATGTAGTTGTAAATGGCAAGATTTCATCTTTTTGTTTGCTGAGTAATACATCATTGTGTATATATACCACATCTTCTTTATATATATATATATATATATATATATATATATACATATATATATGTATATATATATATACTGAAAGTTTTGGTATATATATGGCCATGATTGTTTTATCTTTGAGAAATCTTTCTTTTATTATTATCTAAGACCTATCTCTGTTAATGTCTTCTTTTTTTGTCTTATGTTATACTTACTTAGACTGACATTAATACTACCTCAGCTAGTTTCTTTTAGTTTGTAAGTTTGCATATTTTTCTTCATCTTTTGTGATCTTGTCCTGTGAGGGTACTCAGGCTAACAGATCCAACTTTTAAATCTGTATGGACCTTGGTACATTCTTAGGTACAAGGTTTTGCCTGTGACTACCACTTACTTAAGGGGCAACTGGCTAGAAGTAAGCACTTTGCCAGTCTGGATCAAGAACCAACTGTGGGAGGCTGGACCCTGGTGCCAGGCTGAGACCGGGTCGAGCAATGGCTCCCTGTTGACTCAGCCAACCTGGTGGTTCCCCCTCCGATTCTCCCACTTGCAAAGGCATACGAAAGCCTTGTCAAGGCTGAGAAAGCTAATTCCTGAAGCCTCTATCTTGTGCCTGAAAAGAAGGTCGTTTTAAAGGTACCTTCTGGACCAGAGGGGCCAAGAAGGCAGGCTTCCTCTGGTCTTCCAAATACGGCCCATTATCCCCCTGATTCCCAAAAGGAGAGTCATCATTATTTTCTGGATCTTGCACAGATAACTGTTCTAGGAGGGGGAGAGGAGGTAAAGGTGAAGGCACCCGTGACTGTCCCGAAAGGGCATTGAAAGTAGTTTCTGGAGGGAGAGGAGCATCTGAAGTCACTAAGGGTTGGGCTACTTCCGAGCTAAGAGAAACTATTTCAATAGAATCCTGCGGATCAAGGACCTCCTTAATACAGGTCCAAGTAGACCACAAAGTCCCTGGAACTGCAGCCCCACGAATCTTCATTTGATTTTTAAGTTCCTGACCAACTCGCTGCCAATCCTTTAAATCAACTGTACCCCCGTCTGGAAACCATGGGCAATAATCGTGCACTATGTCAAAAAATTCCCTAAGGGCTGACTGAGAAACCTTAATTCCCTTCTCCTTCATAAGAGCCTGCAAGGTAGTTACAAAATATCCCTGTTCCGTAGACTGTTTCTGTCCCATAGTTTTACTCCCGTCGTCTGTGCTGCTGGTACAGTTCCCCTACCTGAATTAGATGCTGCGCGGTCTGCTTTCGCTTTCCTCCTTGTTGTCTCAGGTCCCTGTTCCGGCGCCACTTGTTGCGACCAGCGCAAGAAACACCGAGATCAGGGTCCTGAGGGTAGGGCAATGTAAGAAAAAAAAGAGAAGAGAAGCCAGTTTGGGAACAGGAGGGGCCCCTGGGCTGATGACCCAAGTGACGGCTTTATTGTTGCTGTACACAATCTTGTATATCAAGACTCTTATGGATCAGGTCATTCTAAGAATAAACAGGTTTCACATCGCTGTCAGCCAAAACATTTAGTTCTGTGTACCTTGTGAACTTTCTGAACGGGTCACAACAAGACCTTGTTGATAGATTGCTAGCAAAACACAGTTCCCATGTTTGTTTCTATTTGGCCCGGGGTAGAAAAAGGGGAGTAACTGCCAACACCCACAGACCAGAGGCTTCAGGAATTAGCTTTCTCAGCCTTGACAAGGCTTTCGTATGCCTTTGCAAGTGGGAGAATGGGAGGGGGAACCACCGGGTTGGCTGAGTCAACAGGGAGACGTTGCTCGACCCGGTCTCAGCCTGGCACTGGGGTCCGGCCTCCCACAACCAACTATGAATCTTCCTGTTGGTACCTCTCCTCCAGATAGACAATATTTGATATTAATGTTTCTTTTCTTTTTTCTTAAATTTTTTTCCCTGCAATTCTGGTAGATTTTAGAATTTCTTTATGCTTTTTTTCTACTTCCTTTACTAGCTCCACTATTTATTTATTTATTTATTTATTTATTTGAAATTTATTGTCAAATTGGTTTCCATACAACACCCAGTGCTCATCCCAAAAGGTGCCCTCCTCAATACCCATCACCCACCCTCCCCTCCCTCCCACCCCCCCATCAACCCTCAGTTTGTTCTCAGTTTTTAACAGTCTCTTATGCTTTGGCTCTCTCCCACTCTAACCTCTTTTTTTTTTTCTCCTCCCCCCCCACCATGGGTTTCTGTTAAGTTTCTCAGGATCCACATAAGAGTGAAAACATATGGTATCTGTCTTTCTCTGTATGACTTATTTCACTTAGCATCACACTCTCCAGTTCTATCCATGTTGCTACAAAGGCCATATTTCGTTCTTTCTCATTGCCACGTAGTACTCCATTGTGTATATAAACCACAATTTCTTTATCCATTCATCAGTTGATGGACATTTAGGCTCTTTCCATAATTGGGCTATTGTTGAGAGTGCTGCTATAAACATTGGGGTACGAGTGCCCCTATGCATCAGTACTCCTGTATCCCTTGGATAAATTCCTAGCAGTGCTATTGCTGGGTCATAGGGTAGGTCTATTTTTAATTTTCTGAGGAACCTCCACACTGTTTTCCAGAGTGGCTGCACCAATTTGCATTCCCACCAACAGTGCAAGAGGGTTCCCGTTTCTCCACCTCCTCTCCAGCATCTATACTCTCCTGATTTGTTCATTTTGGCCACTCTGACTGGCGTGAGGTGATATCTGAGTGTGGTTTTGAGTTGTATCTCCCTGATGAGGAGCGACGTTGAGCATCTTTTCATGTGCCTGTTGGCCATCTGAATGTCTTCTTTAGAGAAGTGTCTATTCATGTTTTCTGCCCATTTCTTCACTGGATTATTTGTTTTTGGGGTGTGGAGTTTGGTGAGCTCTTTATAGATTTTGGATACTAGCCGTTTGTCCGATATGTCATTTGCAAATATCTTTTCCCATTCCGTTGTTTGCCTTTTAGTTTTGTTGGTTGTTTCCTTTGCTGTGCAAAAGCTTTTTATCTTCATGAGGTCCCAGTAATTCATTTTACTAGCTCCACTATTTATTTTAGGATTGGGTTTCACAAATTTGACTATATATTGAACTCACCTGCAGAAGTTCAAAAACTAGTGACATCCGGTCTCTCTTCCTCTATCTCCAAACTATGATTTAGTTATTTGTGGGATAAAGCCTGGCATTGTGACTTTTGAAAGCTTCCCAAGCAATTCTAACGTGTACTATTACCTAGCTCTGGGTGATTTTCCTAGACAAACTTCTCTTTCTGCTAAAGCTGTCACTGGTCTGGCTCAGCAAGGAGAAAGAGGAGCATAAAGGGTCTCTTGGTTTAACTATAGAGTTATGAAGTTCTTTCTTACTTCAGGGCCCTTTCTGTTTCTTTTTTCTTTTAAATGTTTATTTATTAATTTTTGAGAAAGAGAGAGAGAGATAAAGAGAGGGTGGGGGAGAGAAAAAATAAGCAGGAAGGGGCATAAACAGAGGGAGAGGGAGAATCCCAAGCAGGTTCCACACTGTCAGAATAGAGCCTGACATGGGGCTAGATCTCACAAACCATGAGATCATGATCTGAGCAAAAACCAAGAGTCAGACCCTTAAACCTAGTACTGAGCCTCACAGTTGTCCTCCTTTACTTCTCTTTGTATATACTGTTTCTGAGATTTGGATATCTATGAAATTGTTCTTACCTTTGTATAGGTTTGTCTTGCATTCATGTGACTGTGGATTGTCTTTGTTTTTCTCTCTCAATTCATCTTCCTCAAATGCCCCCACATATTTGATAAATTGATATCATCATTATTTATTGTTGTTTAATACTATGTTAATAATATACTGTGACATATTTTCACTATTTATATAATGTAGGTTAGTACTAATATGTATGTATTCTATTATTTCAAGGGACTCTGAAAAGGATAGTAGATGAGTTTGCTCAGATTCTTTATCTAATCTTTGCCTCTTCATTAAATTCTATCTTAAACCATTATATGAACTTATTGAACCTTTTTTGTTGCTATACTCTACTCCTCAGAAAGCTCCGCACTGGAAATTTGTCTTCTTTCTGAGATGATGGACAGATTAGTTATAGTTTTCCTGAACTTTTTCCTCCCTGGGGTTTTGGACAGAAATAGGTCCTGGGAGATTTGGAAAGAGAGGGAAAAGATCATTTCCATGGCTCCAGAGGTCACACTCTTGCCACATTGAATTCCATGTTCAGAAAGATATCAGATAAATGCTTTACATTAAAGGGGAAGGATATAAAAAAAGTTTAATGCACCATTAAAAAACCAATTTTATATTTTAATTTAAAAGAGAAATCTTCAATTATGAAATTTTAGACACTAGTAAGATGTCAGTTAGAGAAGATGAAATCAGGCAAGTAAACTTATTCCTTAGGCAGGCTTAGGGGTCTTCTTGATGTGACTTTATTAAATTGGGTGAAAATATGCTTATAAGGTAACAAATATGTTTTGCCTAAGAATGTGACTAGAGTTAATGCATTTCACTATATTTTATATTATGTATTTCTTACCTGATCTCCTGTTTTTCATTTTCTGTTGTGTTAAAACCTTAATTTACTATTTATTGTGCTTACAGAATATATCTAATTCTAGGTCCCAGGGAATGTGTTTTCATCAGTATGGGGAACCATATGGTGACAGGTTTATGGATTAATAGTGGGAAATAATAAATATTTACTAGATGAAATACACAAAACAGTTGAATAGATATTGTTCAATCTTCTTTGCAATAGTTACCAAGAGACCAGTTGAAAAATATCAGCACTGAATTGTTATTTTTTGAGAAAATTTATAACAATTGAAAGCAGAACTTTAAGATGAAGTTGCCGGCACAGTCTTACAGCATCATCCCTAGGTACTGTCAGTAAGATTGAAAATTTTGATCCCTATCATTATTTTCTACATAGTACATTCACAGACCGAGCACAGGTAAATAATGTTCTTCAGTGAATTCCGTTCATCGCGCCAGTATCTTGAAAGGCACTTTACATCAGTGCTTTCTATCATATATCAACAGGGGATTACTAGTCTCAGCTCTTCTGATTGTACTCTGAAAACTCTGGTATTTATCTTAATCCTCTCTCTTTTCCTTTACCAAGATATCTTTTTCATATCACTCAGGCAATTTTGCTCGGCATTTTCTTTGGGGATTACAATTTCTTTTATGTCTCCTGGGGTCTCTTTTAATAACTAGTAGAAGGGAATTAGGGACTCCAGCTTTGCTGATTTGTGTGTGTGCTCATCCAACCTCACAGCAGTCCTTTTATATTCCTAATAAACACTTTAAGAGACTCAGCTTTCCCTATTGTATGGCTGCCTTTCAGATGATTGACTTCTACCAATTAACAACTGGTAAATGACTTCACTAAGAAAGGAAAAAACCTCACCTTTGCTTTCTTATGGTAGAAGGGAGCCATAAACACAATCCTACCATTGGAAAATTTTCTACAGAAAACATTGGGGGGAAAATCCTGCTAACTATTAAGAGGAGTGAAGTAGAATTCAAATTTGATTGATAAAGACATATTTATGTTTTATAGCAAGAGTGTCACGGTAAATTTATTTTTATGCTTCAATGATTAAAAGTTTAATTATAAAATAAAATGAAATAGTTCTTTATCAGTAAAATCACCTATTATTTTTAAATTTTTTCAATTAAAAAATGTTTTTAAAGTAGGCTCCATACCCAACATGGGGCTTGAACTCACGATCCTGAGATTAAGAGTTGTTCACTCTACTGACTGAGCCAGCCAGGCATCCTTAAAATGACCCATTTTTATTTAAAAATATGTTTAAGTTTCTTTTATTGATTTTTGAGAGAGAGAGAGGAGAGAGAGAGAGAGAGAGAGAGAGAGACAGAGAGGGAGCGTGCACGCACAAGCGGGGGAAGGGCAGAAAGAGACAGAATCCCAAGCAGGATCTGCACCATCAGTGTAGAGCTTGATATGGGGCTCAAACTCATGAACTGTGGGATCAGGACCTCAACTGAGATCAAAAGTCGAATGCTTAAGGACTGAGCCACCTAGGTGTCCCTAAGATGAACTATTTTTAAACCAAGAATTTTGGGAGGGGAAAGTGGGTGATGGGAATTGAGGAGGGTACCTGTTGGGATGAGCACTGGGTGTTGTATGGAAAACAATTTGACAATAAATTTCATATTAAAAAAAAAAACAAGAATTTTATTGTGAAAATTTAATAAGAACATTTTAACTTATTTTATTTGTTTTAACATTGAAACCAAACACAATTTTCCCATCATTTTTTTTTCAGGCTACCCTTAGGCAACAATGTAACTTGCGTCTCTCAGTATCTTGTTTTTCTCTTCTCTACTCTTGTTCTTACTTCGTAGTATTGATCCCTCTCAGGAACGTAAAGTTCTTATGTCCTCTGTTCTTTTGTCTTCTCTTTAAAATTCCCATCTTAAGAAAGCACTTATTGATTCATTCACATTAACAGACATTTTATTAAACTTTATGAATTTGAATTTTAACATAAGACAACCTTCTAATTTTGCTGACACCTATAAACGAAATTCAAATTAGGCATACATTGGAGTAGAGAAATTTGGGGGAAATTTAAACTTGCCATTGAGGTTGAAAATCACAATATATGACTACTTAGTCTAGATTTGCACTGGATTGTCTTTGTCAACAGCACCGTTACCACTTCCTTCTGAGGTTCGGGACTACATTTTGAAGAACGCTCGGCTTCGAATGGCACTAGTTTAGAGTCTTCCAAATTTCAGTGGGCTTTCTTTGCCAATAGGAGCAGTTCTTTTACTGTTGTCTAAAGCAATTAGCCTCCCATCACATGAAGAACAAATGATGAGCTCTCCTGAAGTAATCATCTTTCTGAAAAATGCCAGTTATCCTTAAAATTCAGTCCCACTTGTTATCGTTTCCTCTAAACCTATAATTAGAAATCCTTGTGTACCACAGGAAGATGGATACAAAGTGTGATACCAAACATGCCAAAAGTGATCAGTATATGCATATCAGTAAGCAAACACTCTGGATTCATTGTGCTGTCTTGAGCACCAAGGACAGACTCTATTATGAGTTTGCTCAAGTGGTTGACTAAAACCTGAACCCAAGGGTAGCTATTGTCAGAGGCTGGGATTTGATTTGACTTTCTTTATAAGGTAACAAGGTAGCCTGTTACAGAATACATGAGACTCTTGGGGTCAGATATAAAGACCTTTATTACTGCACAACAAGCAGTGTGGGCATAACTTGTGCATCATTTCCCCTGTCTTCTCAGTCTCAGAAGGATAATTCAGAGGGCATGAGTAGATGATGTTCATGCTGTGGGTTTGTATTATACATGAGGAACAGTGAGCTTGGGGAATCTACCTATTCTATGGCAAGGATATGTTTTGACTGATGGAGACATTACTTCCTACCTGAAATGATCACTGAAAACACAACCATGGGAAATAGCTTGAGGTAAAGAGCAATGCAGGGCCTTGTATTCATGGAACTGGCAAGAACATCCAGAATTACTCAGAGTACATATGGAATGCCTTTCCCATAAATCTACTCCTGGTCCTAAATGTTCTTGGCAATACTCAGATTTTCACATTTATATACATTTCATGGGTCATTCTGATTAATATGAATGATTGAAGCTGAGAAACAATCCATTCAATTTGGATAAGGTAACATTTAATTAAACATGCAACATTTAATTAAGGATGCTATTAACAATGACTCCAGGCATTAGAGTGAGACGAGTCTGTAGTATTGACCTCCTCTATGTCTCTCAAAGTCCTAGGCTCAGTCAAGTGTGATTAAGTCTCAAAAGGATCAGTACGTCTGTTTCAGACAGGCAGGATGTAATCTAAGTCAAGTGTATTATCCATTATGGCCTTTTCAAAGGAGTTTAGACTGACCTGCTGATCTTTGGTTTCATTGTCAATGATTATAGGGGCAACAGACAGTACAAAACCAATCCTCATTCCCAATGGAGAGAAATTCTGTGGACCATTCCCTCCACCAACAATCGTAAAACTTGAAGAGCACAGGTAACTCCAGTTTGGGATTTGTTGGTAAACCTGATTTAGATGACCATTGCCATGTTTTGGTTTAACCACATGGACAGTGTAATCAAGTAGTTGCAGCCTTGATTGCTATTCTTTTTTTTTTTTTTAATTTTTTTTCAATGTTTTTATTTATTTTTGGGACAGAGAGAGACAGAGCATGAATGGGGGAGGGGAAGAGAGAGAGGGAGACACAGAATCAGAAGCAGGCTCCAGGCTCTGAGCCATCAGCCCAGAGCCTGACACGGGGCTCGAACTCACGGACCGCGACATCGTGACCTGGCTGAAGTCGGACGCTTAACCGACTGCGCCACCCAGGCGCCCCTTGATTGCTATTCTTGGCATAACCCAAGGTTGCTTGGATATCAGAATATGACAGACAAATATGAATTTCTCTCAGTCATATCAAAGCACAGTTGTGTCAGTCTTATGTTTGTACACACATGAGGAGAGATCCATCTACTGAAGCTGATATTGATAGCACTGGGAATAAGAGAATAGTTAAGGATCAGTCCTGTCCAAATGGATTTTTTTGTTTTTATAGCACATAGATAGGGACAACAAACCTGACAGCAAGTTAGATTGTCAGGTGCAGCTGCTGTTTAACTCAGAGCACAGTAATTGTTAAAATGTACATACTCAGCAATTAGTGAGTATGCTCATTTTGGTTCCCTGGCCTATTGAGTGACAAGGAAGATCAAATGGAAGGCCTTGGAGTTGCTGCTTCTTGCCATAATAATAAACAAAAGCGATAGAGATTTCCTGCAGTGACTTCAGACATTTGAAGTGCCATCACATTTTAAAAAAGTAGAAATGATGATTCATATTACATTAAACTTGTCTATTAAACTTGTCTGTTGTGTCAAGAAGACAGACAGCACTTGGAGAAGGACTTAATCAGATAGTGACTTCATTAGCAGGTAGTGTTCTGGATGTGATTTCTTTACTTGAACAAATTGACTTTGTTTATAGTTCCTGGTATACAGCTACTGATCAGGCAGATTCTTTTGTTTTCTTTATTACTTATTAATAAAGACATATCAGAAGCAGTTGAATAAGAAGAAAAAGTGCACAAGTGAAATTTCAGAGGAGGGTGCATTCCACAAACAGACTGGTTAGTACTGTGGCTATTAGGGAAAGCAAGGATGGCACAGGATGAGTTCTAATAAGTAGGGTAGGGCTTGATGGTGTAGGACTTTTTAGGAAAGAGTTTAAGTACAACATTTTAGATTTTATTTTAAGAGTAATGAGCAGGGCATTGATATGATTTGATTTATAATTTAGAAGAATTTTTTAGCTATTATATGAATAATGGATTGAAGTGGGGCAAGAGTATCAGGCAGAACTAGAAGACTATTTGAGAGTGCAAGTGAGAGATGATGTTGACTTGGACTGATACAGTAGTAGTAGAGATGCAGTGAGATGCATGGATTGGGGAAATATTTTCAAAAACAGACTTAGTAGAATTTTATGATGGAGTGAAGGTGAGAAATCAAGGATGACTCTGGGTTTTTGGCTTGAACAACTGAGTGGTTAATAGTGCAGTTTACTGAACTAGAGAAGACATTATGGGTGAGATAAGAGTTTGAAGAATGTAGGGAGACGATATGGTGGGTAAGTGGGAAGACTGAGAATTCTTTTGAGCACCTAGTGTTTGAAATGCTTAACAAATAGCCAGTGGGGACAATAGGCAGTTGGATATATTAGCCTGACGTTCAAGGGAGTGGTCCTGAACAGGTTAGATTTTAGATTTTAAAGTTATTAAAGGTGGTATTTAAAGATGTGAGGTTTATTAGAGATAAGGAGACTATAGAGATGTGATGTAGGTCTATGCATGGCCAACACTGGAGCACTTTCAACATTTAGAGGTTAAGCAGAAGAGGAAGAGACAGCACAGAAATCTGGTGAATGAAGTAGAAGAAAAACAAGAAAAAGTTGGGTCTAAAAGCCAAGAAAAGAAAGCATTTCAAAAAGGAAGAAATGATCAACTAATTTCATTTCATTTCATTTCATTCCATTTCATTTCATTTCATTTCATTTCATCTCATCTCATCTCATTTCATTTCATTTCATTTCATTTCATTTCATTTGTTTTATTTCATTTTATTAAAAAAAAATTTTTTTTTCCCAACGTTTATTTATTTTTGGGACAGAGAGAGACAGAGCATGAACGGGGGAGGGGCAGAGAGAGAGGGAGACACAGAATCGGAAACAGGCTCCAGGCTCCGAGCCATCAGCCCAGAGCCTGACGCGGGGCTCGAACTCACGGACCGCGAGATCGTGACCTGACTGAAGTCGGACGCTTAACCGACTGTGCCACCCAGGCGCCCCTCATTTTATTTTTTAAAACCACTTTATTGAGGTATTATTGACATACAAAAAGTTGTACATGTTTAATGTATACAACTTGATGAGTTTGGCATTATGTTCATCCATGAAACCATTACCAGAGTCCGTGACATAAGCATATTCATCACTTCCAAAAGTTTCTTCCTGCCCTTCTATTTATTTATTTGTTGGTTGGTTGATAAGAACACTAAACATAAGATCTACCCTACTAGCAAATTTTTAAGCATATAATACAGCATTGATAACTATCGGTGTCAATGCTGTACAGATCTCTAAGACTTATTTATGATGTATAACTGAAACTTTCATTAATATCTCCATTTCCCCCTACTTCCAGACCATGTCAAGTATCATTCTACTCTCTGATTCTATTAGTTTGACTATTTTATTTTTTTTAACTTTATTTTTTATTTTTAAAATGTTACATCCAAATTAGCATATAGCGCAACAATGATTTCCCAAGTAGATTCCTTAGTGCCCCTTACCCATTTATCCCATCCTATCTCCCACAACCCCTCCAGCAACCCTCAGTTTGTTCTCCATATTTATGAGTCTCTTCTGTTTTGTCCCCCTCCCTGTTTTTAAATTATTTTTGTTTCCCTTTCCTTATGTTTATCTGTTTTGTCTCTTAAAGTCCTCATATGAGTGAAGTCATCTGATTTTTCTCTTTCTCTGACTAATTTCACTTAGCATACCCTCCAGTTCCTTCCAAATAGTTGCAAATGGCAAGATTTCATTCTTTTTGATTGCTGAGTAATACTCCACTGTGTATATATACCACATTTTCTTTATCCAATCATCCATCAATGGACATTTGAGCTCTTTTCATACTTTGGCTATTGTTGATAGTGCTGCTATAAACATGGGGGTGCATGTGTCCCTTCGAAACAGCACACCTGTATCCCTTGGATAAATGCCTAGTAGTGCAATTGCTGGGTCATAGGTTAGTAATATTTTTAGTTTTTTGAGGGACCTCCATACTGTTTTCCAGAGTGGCTGCACCAGCTTGCATTCCCTACAACAATGCAAAAGAGATCCTCTTTCTCTGCATCCTCACCAACATCTGTTGTTGCCTGAGTTGTTAATGTTAGCATTCTGACAGGTGTAATGTGGTATCTCATTGTGGTTTTGACTTGTATTTCCCTGATGATGAGTGATGTTGAGCATTTTTTCATGTGTCGGTTGGCCATCTGGATGTCTTCTTTGGAGAAGTGTCTATTCGTGTCTTTTGCCCATTTCTTCACTGGATGATTTGTTTTTTGGGTGTTGAGTTTTATAAGTTCTTTTGAATACTAACCCTTTATCTGATATGTCATTTGCAAATATCTTCTCCCATTCTGCAGGTTGCCTTCTAGTTTTGCTGATTGTTTCCTTCACTGTACAGAAGCTTTTTATTTTGATGAAGTCCCAGTAGTTCATTTTTGCTTTGGTTTCCCTTGCCTCCAGAGACGTGTTGAGTAAGAAGTTGCTGCGGCCAAGATCAAAGAGGTTTTTGCTTGGTTTCTCCTCTAGTATTTTGATGGCCTCCTGTCTTACCTTTAGGTCTTTCATCCATTTTGAGTTTATTTTTGTGTATGGTGTAAGAAAGTTGTCCAATTCATTCCTCTGCATGTCGCTGTCCAGTTTTCCCAGAACCACTTGCTGAAGAGACTGTCTTTATTCCATTGGATATTCATTCCTTCTTTGTCAAAGATTAGTTGGCCATAAGTTTGTGGGTCCATTTCTGGGTTCTCCATTCTGTTCCACTGATCTGAGTGTCTGTTCTTGTGCCAGTACCATACTGTCTTGATGATTACAGCTTTGTAGTATAGCTTGAAGTCCGGGATTGTGATGCCTCCTGCTTTGGTTTTCTTTTTCAAGATCCTTTTGGCTATTCGGGGTCTTTTCTTGTTCCATACAAATTTTAGGATTCTTTGTTCTAGCTCTGTGAAGAATGCTGGTGTTACTTTGATAGGAATTGCATTGAATATGTAGATTGCTTTGGGTAGTATTGACATTTTAATAATATTTGTTCTTCCAATCCAGGAGCATGGAATCTTTTTCCATTTTTTTGTGTCTTCTTCAATTTCTTTCATAAGCTTTCTATAGTTTTAAGTCTATAGATTTTTCACCTCTTTGGTTAGATTTATTCCTAGGTATTTTATGGTTTTTTGTACAACTGTAAATGGGATTGATTCCTTGATTTCTCTTTCTGTCACTTCATTGTTGGTGTATACGAATGCAGCTGATTTCTGTGCATTGATTTTATATCCTGCAACTTTGCTGAATTCATGAATCAATGCTAGCAGTTTCTTGGTGGAATCTTTAGGGTTTTCCAGATAGAGTATCATGTCATCTGTGAAGAGTGAAAGTTTGACCTCCACCTGGCTGATTTGAATGCTTTTTATTTCTTTGTGTTGTCTGATTGCAGAGGCTAAGACTTCCAATACTATGTTGAATAACAGTGGCGAGAGTGGACATCCCTGTCTTGTTCCTGACCTTAGGGGGAAAGCTCTCAGTTTTTCCCCATTGAGGAGGATATTAACATTGGGTCATTCATATATGGCTTTTATGATCTTGACGTATGCTCCTTCTATCCTTCTTGAGGGTTTTTATCAAGAAAGGATGCTGTATTTTGTCAAATGCTTTCTCTGCATCTATTGAGAGGATCATATATGGTTCTTGTCCTTTCTTTTATTGACGTGATGAATTACGTTAATTGTTTTGCGGATATTGAACCAGCCCTGCATCCCAGGTATAAATTCCACTTGGTCGTGGTGAATAATTTTTTTTACTGTATTGTTGTATCTGGTTGGCTAATATCTTGTTGAGGGTTTTTGCATCCATGTTCATCAGGGAAATTGGTCTATAGTTCTCCTTTTTAGTGGGGTCTCTGTCTGGTTTTGGAATCAAGGTATTGCTGGCTTCATGGAATGAATTTGGAAGTTTTCCTTCCATTTCTATTTTTTGGAACAGTTTCAAGAGAATAGGAAGTTCAGTTTCAAGAGAACAGTTTCTTGAACAGAGAACTGTTCTTGGAACAGTTTCAAGAGAATAGGAAGTTAACTTTTCCTTAAATGTTTGGTAGAATTCACCTGGAAAGCCATCTGGTCCTGGACTCTTGTTTTTTAGGAGATTTTTGATTACTAATTCAATTTCCTTACTGGTTATGGGTCTATTCAAATTTTCTATTTCTTTTTTTAAAAATTTTTTTTTTCAATGTTTATTTATTTTTGGGACAGAGAGAGACAGAGCATGAATGGGGGAGGGGCAGAGAGAGAGGGAGACACAGAATCAGAAACAGGCTCCAGGCTCTGAGCCATCAGCCCAGAGCCCAACGCGGGGCTCGAACTCACGGACCGCGAGATCGTGACCTGGCTGAAGTCGGACGCTTAACCGACTGCGCCACCCAGGCGCCCCTCAAATTTTCTATTTCTTCCTGTTTCAGTTTTGGTAGTGTATATGTTTCTAGGAATTTGTCCATTTCTTCCAGATTACCCATTTTATTGGCATATAATTGCTCATAATATTCTTTTAATATTGTTTTTATTTCTGTTGTGTTGGTTGTGATCTCTCCTCTTTCATTCCTGATTTTATGTATTAGGGTCCTTTACTTTTTCTTTTTGATCAAGCTGGCTAGTGGTTTATCAATTTTGTTAATTCTTTCAAAGAACCAGCTTCTGGTTTCATTGATCTGTTCTACTGTTTTTTTGGTTTCGATGGCATTAATTTCTGCTCTCATCTTTATTATTTCCTGCCTTCTGCTGGTTTTGGATTTTATTTGCTGTTCTTTTTCCAGCTCCTTAAGGAGTAAGGTTAGGTTTTGTATCTGAGATCTTTCTTCCTTCTTTAGGAAGGCCTGGATTGCTATATACTTTCCTCTTATGACTGCCTTTGCTGCGTCCCAGAGATTTGGGGTTGTGGAGTTATCATTTTCATTGACTTCCATATACTTTTTCATTTCCTCTTTAACTGCTTGGTTAGCCCATTCATTCTTTAGTAGGATGTTCTTCAGTCTCCAAGTATTTGTTACCTTTCCAAATTTTTTCTTGTGGTTGATTTCAAGTTTCATAGCATTGTGGTCTGAAAATATGCATGGTATGATCTCAATCTTTTTGTATTTAGGGCTGATTTGTATCCTAGTATATGGTCTATTCTGGAGAACATTACATGTGCACTGAAGAATGTACATTCTGCTGCTTTAGGATGAAATGTTATGAATATATCTGTTAAGTCCATCTGGTCCAGTGTGTCATTCAAATCCATTGTTTCCTTGTTGATTTTTTAATTAGATGATCTGTCCATTGCTGTGAGTGGGTGTTGAAGTCTCCTACTATTATGGTATTACTATTGATGAGTTTCTTTATGTTTGTGATTAATTGATTTACATATTTGGGTGCTTTCACATTTGGTGCATAAATGTTTACAATTGTTAGGTCTTCTTGGTGGATAGACCCCTTGATTATGATATAATGCCCTTCTGCATCTCTTGATACAGTCTTTATTTTCAAGTCTAGATTGTCTGAGATAAGTATGGCTACTCTGGCTTTCTTTTGTTGGCCATTAGCATGATAGATGGTTTTCCATCCCCTTATTTTCAATCTGAAGGTGTCTTTGGTCTAAAGTGGGTCTCTTGTAAACAGCATAGAGATGGATCTTGTTTTATTATCCATTCTGTTACCCTATGTCTTTTGATTGTAGCATTTAGTCCAGTGACATTTAGATGAATACTGAAAGATATGAATTTATTGCCATTATGATGCTTGTAGAGTTGGAGTTTCTGGTGGTGTTCTCTGGTCCTTTCTAATCTTTGTTTCTTTTGGTATATATATATATATATATATATATTCATCTTTTCTCCCCTCAGAGAGTCCTCCTTAAAATATCTTTCAGGGCTGGTTTAGTGGTCATAAACTCCTTTAATTTTTGTTTGGGAAACTTTTTATCTGTCTTCTATTTTGAATGACAGCCTTGCTGGATAAAGAATTCTTGGCTGCATATTTTTCTGATTCAGGACACCAAATATATCCTGCCACTCCTTTCTGGCCTGCCAAGTTTCTGTGGATAGGTCTGCTGCAAACCTGATTTGTCTTCCCCTGTAGGTTAGGGACTTTTTTTTCCCTTGCTGCTCTCATGATTCTCTCCTTGCCTCAGTATTTTGTGAATTTGACTATGATATGCCTTGCTGATGGTTGGTTTTTGTTGAATCTGATAGGGGTCCTCTGTGCTTCCTGGATTTTGATGTCTATGTCTTTCCTTAGGTTAGGAAAGTTTTCTGCTATGATTTGCTCACTTAACACTTCTACCCCTATTTCTCTCTCTTCCTCTTCTGAGACCCCTATGATTCTGGTGTTGTTCCTTTTTAATGAGTCACTGATTTCTCTAATTCTTAAATCGTGCTCTTTTGCATTAGTCCCTCTTTTTTTTCTGCTTCATTATTCTCTATAAATTTGTCCTCTATATCGCTGAATCTCTGTTCTGCCTCATCCATCCTTGCTGCTGCTGCATGCATCAGTGATTGCAGCTCAGTTATAGCATTTTTAATTTCATTCTGGCTATTTTTTACTTCTTTTATCTCTGCAGAAAGGGATTCTAATCTGTTTTCAACTCCAGCTAGTATTCTCATTATTGTGATTCTAAGTTCTGGTTCAGACATCTTGCTTGTATCTGTGTTGGTTAAATCCGGGGCTGTCATTTCTTCATGCTCTTTCTTTTGGGGTGAGTTCCTTTGTTTTGTCATTTTGAAGGGAGAAAAGGAATTAATGAGGTAGAAAAATTGAAATTAAAAAAATTAAAATTAAAAAATATTAAAATTAAAAATTAAAAACACACCCACACACAAAAATCGAATAGATGATGCTAGATCCTAGGTGTGTTTTGGTCTGGTTGTTGAAAGTGGTTTGACAGATTAGAGGAAAAAAAAGGGGGGGGGGAAGAAAAAAAAAGGAAATCGTTTGAGAATTTGAAAATATGAATACACTGAAGTAGACTAAAATGAGAAAATGGGGGTAAAATAGAATTGAAAAAATATACACAAAGGAAAAGAATATAGTAGAAAAAATTAAAGAAAAATATTTTTAATAAAAATTAAAAAAAATATGAATTTTTTCTTTTTCTGTATTCAAGAAAAAAGAAAAGAAACAAAAATAGTAAAAAGATTAAAAAAGAAAAAAAGAAATTGTTTGAAAATTTGAAAAAGTGAATACACTCTAGTAGACTAAAATAAAATGATGGAAGAAAAGTAGAATTTGAAAAAAATTACATAAAAGCAAAAAATATAGTGAAAAAAATAAAAATATTTTTAATAGGAATTTAAAGTAAAAATGAAGTTTTTCTTTTTCTGCATTCAAGAAAAAGAAAGAAACAAAAAAGAGAAAAAAGAAAAAGAAGGAAAAAAAGGAAATTGAAAATTTGAAAAGGTGAATACACTGAAGTAGATTAAAATAAAATGATGGAAGTAAAGTAGAATTTGAAAAAAATTTACACAAAGTAAAAAATATAGTAATAAAAATTAAAGAAAAATATTTTTAATAAAAATTGAAAATAAAAATGAATTTCTTCTCTTCCCATATTCAAGAAAAAGAAGTGTAAAAGAGGGGAAAAAAAAAGAAAATTGAATAGATGGACCTAACAGATTGAAGTAGGACTGAAATTACTTCATTTTCCTCTAGAAGTCAGTCTATGTGGCGTTTTATAGTCCTTACACTAAGCCAGATGTGAGACTTATGTTCTTGAAGAGTGAAGTCGGCCCTGTTGGGCGGGCTCAGTGTAATGGCTCTGCTCTCCACTAGATGGCGCTGCTAGCCCCACTGGGGTGGATTGTTGCGGAGCTGGTAGGTGCTTACATGCATGCGCAGGATCGGTGAAAATGGCACCAGCCAGCCACCCAGTCTGTTCTCCAGGATCAGCAATCGTGCACCCATCCTCTCTCTTCAGCTCTTGTCCACTCCCTGATTTTCACTCTCTGTGACCAGGCCCCAGGCAGTACCTCTGTCCCGAGTTTTGTCTCAGATGTGGCTGTTTTCCCCGGCCCCTAACTTGCGAAGGGCTGCGGCTTTGACCCGTTCCGCCCCTCTGTGGGAGGGTCTCACCAGGCAGTGGCCGAATGAGCAATGGTCGAACGTCGGCTGCACCCAGGAACGCTTGCTGCTGCCGGTGCCCCGAGACTGCGGCCAGGTGCCAGCCCACCCCAGAAAAAGTTCGTGAGACAGTGTAGCAGCAGCGTTTCAGGGATTATGGAAAATCACAACACACATCTGGCACCAGGCTTCACCCTCAACGACCTTGTTCCAGCACCAGCGAATGTGGCCGTTTTCTGGGGTCTGCTGGGACCAACCAGGTTGTTTCAGCAGTCTCTACCGAATGTCCTTCCAGCAGTGGAACCGCTTTTCCCCGTGTGGTCTGAGAACTTCCCAGACCCCACTCTGTTCCTGGGGATTCGTCCTTCCCACCAGAGCACCACCAGGTAATGAGCTGCGGAGTTGCAGCCTTTGAGCTCCCCTTGTTTACAGTCTTAATGGAATTTAAACCTTCTCCTTTCTCCTTTCTCCCTTTTTAGTTTAGTCCCTGCAGCTGTTTCCAGTTTTCCACTTTCTCTCCAGCTGCTTTTGGGGAGGGTGCTTTTCCCATATTCTCCCCTCTCCCCAGTCTTTGTCCTCTCTCTGCCCCGAAAAGTGGTTCCCTACCCTCAGCGGCTTCTTGCTCCCCAAATTCACCTCTTTGGGCCGTGTACCTGCTGAATTCTGTGGTTCAGGTTGTGCCGATTGTTGTGTTAATCCTCCGAGCAGTTTTCTAGGTGTGTAGGATGGTTTAGTGTTGATCTGGCTGTATTTCATGGACGCGAGACTCGCAAAAAGCTTCCATGCTGTTCCACCATCTTGACTCCTCACCTAGTTTGACTATTTTAGATTGTTCATCTAAGTGGTATAATGTGGTATTTGTTTTTCTGCATCTGGCTTATTTTCTTAGCATAATACCCTCTAGATTCATCCATGTGGTTGCAAATGGCAGGGTTTCTTTCTTTTTTAAAATTAAATAATCCACTGTGTGTGTGTGTGTGTGTGTGTGTGTGTGTGATATTTTCCTTATCCATTCATCCATTCACTAGACATTTAGGTTGCTTCCATGTCTTGGCTATTGTGAATAATGGTGCCATGGACATGTAAGTACAGTAGTACTTCTACAAGATTCTGATTTCAATTGCTGTGGAAATATTTGCTGAAGTAAGATTGCTGGGTTATAAGATAATTCTATTTTTGATTTTTTGAGATACCTCCATACTGTTTCAATCGTTGCTATACCAATTTACATTTCTACCAATAGTGGACAAGGGTTCCTTTTTCTTCAAATCCTTGACAACAATTATCTTTAAAAAATTGTTTTAGGGGCGCCTGGGTGGCGCAGTCGGTTAAGCGTCGGACTTCAGCCAGGTCACGATCTCGCGGTCCGTGAGTTCGAGCCCCGCGTCGGGCTCTGGGCTGATGGCTCAGAGCCTGGAGCCTGTTTCCGATTCTGTGTCTCCCTCTCTCTCTGCCCCTCCCCCGTTCATGCTCTCTCTCTGTCCCAAAAATAAATAAACGTTGAAAAAAAAAATTAAAAAAAAATTGTTTTAAAGGTATGTAGTGGTATTTCACTGTAGTTTTGATTTGTATGTTCTTGATGATTAATGATGTTGAACATTTTTTCATGTACCCATTGGTCATTTGTATCCCTTCTTTTTTTTTTTTTTAAGTTTATCTCTTTATTTAGAGAGAGAGAGAGCAAGTGAGCTCATGTGAGCAAGGAAGGAACAGAGAGAGAGGGAGAGAGAGAGAAATACAGCCAGACCAACACTGAACCACTAACCACTCACCACTAAACCACTGAGCAGGCTCCATGTTAAGTGCAGAGCCTGGCTCCGGACTTGAACTCGTGCACTGTGAGATCATGACCTGAACTGAAAGCAAGAGTCAGATGCTCAGCGAACTGAGCCATCCAGGCACCCCTGTGTGCCTTCTTTGATGTAGTATCTATTCATGTCCTTTGCCCATTTATTAATCAGGTTATTTGTTTTTTTTGCTATTGAGTTGTAGGAATTCCTTATACATTTTGGATATTAACTCTTTATCAGATGTATGGTTTATAAATAATTTCTCTCATTCTATAGGTTGTCTTTCATTTTGTTAGTAGTCTAAGTTAAAACTATCACAAGAGACAAAGAAAGTATATATTAAGAAAAAGGTCGGGGCGCCTGGGTGGCTCAGTCAGTTAAGCGTCCAACTTCAGCCAGGTCACGATCTTGGGGTCCGTGAGTTCGAGCCCCGCATCGGGCTCTGGGCTGATGGCTCAGAGCCTGGAGCCTGCTTCCGATCTGTGTCTCCCTCTCTCTCTGCCCCTCCCCCGTTCATGCTCTGTCTCACTCTGTCTCAAAAATAAATAAACATTAAAAAAATTTTTTAAAAAAAAAGAAAAAGGTGAATTCAACAGGAAGATATAACAGTTATTAATATCTATACACACAACATCAGAGCACTTAAATATATAAAGCAACCATTGTAGGATCTGAAGGGAGAAATAGATAGCAATATAAGAATAGTAAGAGACTTCAATACTCCAATTCCAATAATGGATAGATCATCCAGACAGAAAATCAATAAAGAACCAGAAGACTTGAACAACATTATAGACCAAATTGATCAAGTATTTTAAATGCAATCAAAATTTCAAATATAGTTAAGACAGAGAAATGGTCTTAATAGAAGAGAGATTATAGCGATTTTAACAAGTGGAGTCTTAGAGGTATTTAGGGATGGAAGTGGTGGACACTAGTATGAGTTAAGGAGAAAATAAGATGGCTGAAAGACATACATAGAACTTAATCAAAACAAAAAATGGGATATACAACAGTCCCACAACAAAAATTATAAGAATAAAACAGAGAATCGCAAAAGCAAACAAAAAGCCCCAAACAACAAAATCCCAAACCTTTCTTCACATTAAATGGATCTTTGAGCCACATTCTAGTTTTTCTTTTACCACTTATTTTCCTCTCAAAGTAACCTATATTCCAACCATTCAGTTCTATCCCCATGTCACTCTAGATTCTGCCTTTCTCACTTGAGTAAACTGCTCTCTTCATGGTCATCAACGACTGCATAATTCTATTTCCTTCGCCTCTTAAAACTTTTCTCTTGATATCCACAACCTTCAATTACATTGTTTATCCCTTAAAACATCTTTCTTTCTTTCTTTTTTTGGCTTGTTGCTCTTCTTCCCTTCCTCAGATTGTATTTAACAATTTTTTTCCTTCAGTTTTTATAGATTCTTCCATATCAATTGCCCAGTATCTTGTGGTTTCAATGATTTCAATTATTCCTTCAGCATGAGTGATTCATACATTTAAATCTTAATCCAATTTCATTTCCAAGCTTCACATCAACATCTCTAGCTTTATTATGAAACATCTTCACTTAGGTAGCCTGCAAAACATCGTGTTGCAAACCTGTTTCTCTTCCAGACTTTCTATGTGGTGAAGAAAGCACGCTCTCATGAAGATATTATTTTTATGTGGAGGTGGAAATTGTTCCAGGATCAAAGTAAATTTTATAGGAATAAGGACTCCTTTGGAAATTTATCTATTTTAGATCTTTAATATTTAAATGTAAAATAGCTATTGGCAAGAATATTTTATTCCTGCCAAATGCTAAGAGCCATTTAGGAAGCATGCTTTTATAGAGCAATTAATCAAATGTTTGGTGAGACATTAATGGTGCAAAGAGGGATTATCAGTATAAATTTTAATTAGTGACAACATACTTCAGAGTCGAAACATGGTTTGGAATGTCTGATAAAACTATTAAACATTGGACATTTAGGGCATAGCATTTTCATTGTGTGTTACTGTAAGACACCATAATATATACATACGTATATAGCAAGTAAGTTAATGATTATGATTTTAATGAATTAACTTATATTATAAGATATCTATTATATTTATCTCAAGCATTAGTTAATATTACACAGATATAACGGTTATTCAAAGCATTTTTGTTAATAGGTAGCAGTTTTGCATTAACAAAAGAAAAGACATTTTATTCATAATAAGTTGAAGACATTCTAATGGAGGAGAAACTTATAGGATATGAAATTAATTTTTGTTCTTCATTCATAATATCAGATTCAATATGAGCCATGTAATGGAAAAAGTGTTTAGGACAAACTTATTTAAATATCAAAAATATTATTATTCTAACATGAGAGGATCCATTTAACTTTTCTATTACATAAGCCATTGAGTCCAGGACTTCAGAGATCTTTTTTTCTGGCATCGTATACAAAAATGAATTCAAGGCTAGTAAATGGTGGGTCAGAGAGTAAAGATGGGTTAAAGGACACAGAAATGCAGAATCAGGAAGTTTTAGGGAGGAAGTGATATTCAGGAAGGCCTTGAAGCATAAGGAGGAGTTACACAACTGGACATGGGAAAAAGAGTTCCAGGGAGAGAACATGGAATGAGGATTGAAGTGGAAATTGTCTGCATGGAGCTGAGATGAATTTAGTTTGACTGAATGTCTCTGGGTGTGAAAAAGATGCAGACAAATTTGGGAAAAACATTATGAATATATTTGAATACCTGGCTCTGAAGTTTGGACTTTTGGAGATAATGGACAACCATTAAATTCTTTTGAGTTGAGTGGGAAAATAAAGGCACTCAAGCCTTAGAAAGTATAATCTGACAATGGTGTGTAAACTGCTTTGGTAGCTGGAGAGGAAGGATATGGGTAATTGGTTTCCTTGCAGATGTACCTATGTGCGGGGATAGGGCACCATGGCATTATTGCATTCCACATGGTGAAAATGGCTATACTTTGCTCAGACCTGAAACACCCATTTCCTATGAGAATCCTGTATGAGCTCCACTATGTGTCACCTTTATATGCAAATCACTTTTCTTTGTGCATATTTAACTTCTTGTTAATGGCAAACCCACACAGCTTTCATTGGTTTTTAGCTTTCTACTGTTGAAGCCAGGAATTTTACCTTCCTCATTTTGCATTTTAGACTAGTGCATGAAAATGTTAATTTTCTGGGAATCTTGGTTTTTCTAGTAAGAACAAGGGCTTTAGAACCAGGCAGACATATGTTTGATTTCCATTTCTTGCTCTTATTAGAAAAGTCACAATTCCTTAAGTCTCTATTTCCTGACTGTGAGATGGGTGAAATAATACATAACTTAGGGTTTTTGAGAATTGCCAATGAGATAAATTGTGTGAAGAATTTAGCATATTGGTTTGTTCACACAGATGATCAATTGATGGTGCTAATTTTCCTCCTCATCTTAATTGACGTTTTACGTCAGCATTACTGATGATTCGTTTAAGTTCATTTATTTATTTTGAGAGAGGGAGAGTGTGCGTGCACACACATGCTTGGGGACAAAAGGAGGAGAGGCAGAGAGAGGAAGAGAGAGAGAGATAATTCCAAACAGGCTCCCTCAGCAGGGGCTCAAACTCATGAACCATGAGATCATGACCTGAACTGAAATCAAGAGTCCGACGTCTAACCGACTGAACCACCCAGGCACCCTGATGATTTCATTTTTGAGCTCTCCTTGCCCTTTTGTCTTCTTTAACACCTCCTTTTCTTGGGTCTTCTCACATCCCTCTTTGGCCTCAGCATACCCTGCTCTGTCATTAGCCTTTCCCCTTCTTGTATATTGACCTTTCTTGGAGTCTCATTCTTAGCCCTCTTCTCTATACTTTTCCTGGGTGATCTCTCTAAGCCCACAATTTCAACCAATTTCATTCCAAGCTTTTATGTCTAGTAGAATCTGTCCTCTTTAGTTTCATATCCATATTTCCTGCAGCAAGCTGAGTGTACAATCTTAGATATTATGACACAAATATTTGAAACTTAACATGTTCAAGACTTAATAGGTTTTCTTCCTCCCTTTATGGTATATTTCTCAAATTCTGAGTAAATGGTGTCACTGTTAATTGATTTTTCCAAGCCAGTATCCTAGGAATTTTTCTAAATATTTCCTTATGCCTTACCTTCTGCTTGTGATCAAGTGTCACCTCCTAAATTGTTTTTAGTATGCCGTTATTTATTTCTTTTTTTTTTTTTTTTTGGAAAGGGCTGTATCCTTCTGGCATGTTCATCTGCCTCCTTTTTTTTTTTCCTCTGCAAATTATTTCAGAGTCTTTTGCTCAAATGCACATATGATCCCCATATCCATCTTGGTAAAACTCAACCTTCTTACCTTGACATACAAGGCCACTAGTGGTGAGACCTTGCCTACTTCTTTGGCCTCATCTATCTCACTAAACTATTGCATATCTCAGGGTGCAATATTAAAATGTTTTTGCAGAGATTGCTTTCTCTCTTTAGCATGACCTTTCCTATCTTGTTTCCAAGTCTTTACATGTCCTTTAAGCTCTCAGCTTAAAATCAATTCATTTAATATTTAGAAATTCTTATTAAGCATCAGCTATGTGCCAGGCACTGTGCTAGTCAGTCTTTTATGAATAATTCCTTTACTCCCAAGCACTTTTCATTATGTCTTGTGCATATCTCTATTACCAAATTGAATTGTCAAGATCTGCCTATTCAACTGCCTCTTTTACTGAACCATGTGCTTCCAGAGGGCAAGAAATCTGTCTTATTTTTCTAGGTGTCATTAGTTCTTGACACAGTCATAGATAATCATTAAGTGTGGAACAAATGAACGAATGGTTATTTTAAGCAAAATGTTAATAACATTTCTTAGGGATATTTGGAATGACATAATTTTTCAAGAGCTTAGTAGAACACAAATATTTTTTCCTGAAATTCTAAACCTACTGGGCTAGAAAATGAGTGTTTTAAAATAGATGGAACACCTCAGCATTCTAGTTAATTGGCGTGAATAATTTCTGACAGAAGGTTGAATATCAAGTAGCTATCTACTTTGCCTCTCTTTTGTATTTATCATATATATTTTGATAGAAATTAGCAATAAGCCAAAGAGATGTTTACTCACACATACGATTGCTTTTCATTTAGGGGTGGATAATGAACACTAAGAAGGCAGGCAAAGTTTCCAGGGAGTAATTGATGTTGATGTTTTGTGCTACCATGTGGATATTCTAAAAAAAGAAGAAGCTCTAAACTATCATTACATGCCTAATAGTTACAAGCAAGGGCCATGCAGATCAATGATTCTTTAATGAAATGCTGTGCAGCACATACGGTCACTATCTTATTCTTACAAATAAGAAGCAAGAATGAACTATTGCATTCATGGGCAAGGAGGGCTATTTGGTTGGTACAATCCTAACTCCTTCTTTCCTAAATAAGGGAATCGAGGGCCAGAGAGTGACGTTAAAGTATTAACTTGAGGTGATAAAGCTAGCTAGTGTTAGAGGTAGGATAGAAGTTAGACATGCTCATTAAAATTTCTTCCAATTGTTTTAAGTTCTGGCAGAAGACTCTGTGAATCATGGGGGAACAAAGTTGGTATTATATTCATTTTAAGTAGATACATTAATCAGTCATTAATTATATATATTTATTACTTATATGGTTAATATTTATGTATCAAGTAGTTCATAGTTGATATTAATTTTATATCATAAGCCAAGATTTCACAGATTTTATTCACAGATTTTCCCTTTGTTAGTTCTTAAAAAAAAATCAAGATAATCTCAGGTTTCCTTTCACTCTGCACAGATAAATGTGATTTATAGTGCCTAATGTAGTTCCTTACTTCAGGCCCTATGCAATGTTAAGTCTAGATTCCAGGTTTTATATTTCTAGTAGACTTCCTATACTTCCTAAAAAAAGTTATTAAGGTGAGTTTGTAACAGATGGCCAGGTTTCCAGGAGACCTGGGTTAGAACTTGCATGGGAAATAATATGATATAAAGGCTGCCTGATGGTCTGGGAGTGGACAAAGTTGGGGAAAGATGGGTAAGGGAAAGAGCAGTTGAACAGAAGAATTTAAAAAAAGCAAAGACAGTATTTAAGGAAGAAAGGAAAGAAGCAAGAATGTAAGGCAACAAAGTTAGACCTGGAAAGGTTCATTTAATTTCTGCCTGTTGGGTTAAGATATTGTGCTAGAAACCTTCAATAATCTCATTTAATCTTACACCTTCAGGACACATCCCATTTTACAGGTATGGAAATGAGACACAATGGGGTTAAGTTTGTGCCTAAGCTAAATATAGTAATTACTAAATTACTAAATATAGTAATCATCAGATAGGATTCAAACCCAGACTTAATATCTTCTTTTGAGACAGGAGGAAAAGCTCATTAAACATTTTTCAGAATGCTAGTTCACAATTGGTTAAGACTGTACTACCTTGAAAATTTAATCCTTCTCACTAGGCTGATTTAAATGGCCCTATAGTACCTGCCCTTTGGAACTTTAATGATTCCTTAGCAGACGGTCCTGGAAAAAAGGAGGCCAACTTAGAAGTCCTGAGTAGTCTGAAGATTAAAAGATGGGGTGAATTCTTCCATTGGTATCAGCAGGAGCATAAGAGTGAGGACCTCCCAGATGTTGGACCTCCCAGAAATGAGACAGTAAGTTTTCCTTCTTTGACTGCAGAAATCCACACATAAACAGAGTGGGAACTAGTCCCTAAATGGGAAGTAGGGTATGTGTATGTTTTGGGGAGGGGGGTAGTTGTGGTAGTGGTCTTATTTATAAACCTGGGATGGGATTTGGAAACTTATATGATTAAGATTGTAATTATACCTTAGTTCTTGAGTGTTCCAAAACATGGTGTAACTTGGGAAGAAGATTGGTAGCAGATTAAATTGCATTGCACACATTTAAGCATGTCCAAATGCCCAATACCTGCATTAAATTTTTAAAAAAATTTACAACATGTGGCTTATACAAAATAATAATGTATTTATTATTTTCATAAGAATGGAACAGTTTCATTACATATAAAGAACTATATATGGAAAATTACAAGGAAGAAAGTAAAAAACCAGCCATTATTTGACAGAACAATCACTTTAAATATTTGCTGAAGAGCATGTGTGTACAGATAGATAGATAGCTGGGTAAAAATAATTTTAGAGAATATGTGATAATTCTCTACATGTAATTTTCAATTAAAGTATAACATTTCAGGAACATCTGTGTGTCTCAGTAAGTTAAACATCCAACTCTTGGTCTTGGCTCATGTCATGATCTCATGGTACATGAGATTGAGCCCCAAATTGAGCTCTGTGTTGACATCCCAGAGCTGCTTGGGATTCTCTCTCTCTGCCCCACCTCTGCTCATGCACATGCTTGCTCTCTCTCTCAAAATAAATAAATAAATAAATAAATAAATAAATAAATAAATAAATAAATTTAAAAAATGTAAAATGTAATATTTCAAGAAAATAAAAATACAATATAACATTTCATGTGCATTTAATAAAAAATCTTGAAACTGAAGTTATTTCTTTTAATTTTTTTTAATGTTTATTTTTAAAAGGGAGACAGCATGAGCAGGGAAGGCACAGAGAGAGAAGGGGACAAAGGATCTCAAGCGGGCTTTGTGCTGACAGCAGACAGCCCGATGCAGGGCTCAAACTCATGAACTGTGAGATGGTGACCTGAGCCAAAGTTGGACATTTAACAGACTGAGCCACCCAGGCGCCCTGAAACTGAACTAATCTCTTAACTTCAGAATAAATATTTGTTTTTAATCATAAAGCCATATTAAGCCTTGAAGTAACTCTCTAGATTTATTTTATTTTTTATTTATTTATTTTTTTTAATTTTTTTTTTTCAACGTTTATTTATTTTTGGGACAGAGAGAGACAGAGCATGAACGGGCGAGGGGCAGAGAGAGAGGGAGACACAGAATCGGAAACAGGCTCCAGGCTCTGAGCCATCAGCCCAGAGCCTGACGCGGGGCTCGAACTCACGGAGCGCGAGATGGTTACCTGGCTGAAGTCGGATGCTTAACCAACTGCGCCACCCAGGCGCCCCTAACTCTCTAGATTTAAAAAAAAAATCTAAAAAATTCAAGAGATTGGATCATTGCCTTTTATTAAGTATATTTTTTCAACATTAGAGGGCAACTACAGATTGTTAGCTATAAATAAATACATTAGTATATTTAGATTTTTCTTCCTCCTCATCACTTCCCTTATACCTGGTTCCTTCAGACATTCCTGAGCTGATTTTATTTCTGTTCCATTTTTCTTAAAAAATAAATAAATTTCTGTTATCTTGCTATATTTCATGTATTTTTGTAAGCCACCACTTGTTCACAATAGGAACAAGGCAGAAAATAAATCACAGATAAACATAAAATATTGGAAGTGATTATGATTCAAAATGTTGACAGTCCTGACTCATGATTTACCAGTAATTTTTCTGTGTGCACTACTCTGTGTAAAGGTTTCTTCTGACTTATATATTAATTACTGAAGGCACAGTTTAGAACAACACAGAAATCTCTCTAAATCAGTATTCACCTATTTGCTAATAAGTCCTACATAAATTGTTGTGTCTCAATTTACCATTTATGAACAGTAGGAAAAAAAATTTGCTTTTCTTTGCTTTGGTATTGAAATTGTGTTCTAGTATAGTGAGGCCATGAGGTGAGTGACTTCTGACTTACCATTTTTTAAATTATAAGTTGTTCAGCAAGCTCTGCCAGGATCAGGTCCTAAAAATTAGTTATTTTTCACATCTCAAACTCCAAGTTGAAACACTGGCTTGCTTGTTAAGATTAATTAACTAGAGGTAATACTTGCACATTGGCTCATTAACAGAAGAAAAATTGGCTCACTCTAATCACTCACAGAATTTTAGTAGAAAAGTTAATGATGAATGTAAGCAAAGCCTATATAAATACAACCCTTTTACTGTTTAGGAAAAAAAGAAAACATGATTTTTTCCCCTCCCAGGTAGAGATAATTACCTAGTGTGCAATTCTCCTGCAGCTGTTTTCTCATCTTTATACGACCTCTCTTTCCTAGTGTTAGAAATCACAAGCTTAACTGTTTCTGATCTTGTATGGTTGAGCGGTATTGGATGTAATAACTGTGGAATTAGACACACAGTGGCTTTGTCCTAAATAGACTTGAACTTGGACAAGTTTCTTAGCCCTATGAGCCTCAGTTTCATCTGAAAAAAATGATGGAGGTGAATTTGTGGGTCTCTAAGTGACTTCTATTCGTCAAAATTTTATTCTTAAAATAAGCTTATTTTATTTTAGCTCATTCTTAAATGAGCTAAGTTGAAAATATAAGAGCTCTTGGATGTTCCTTGTGTCAAGTTGCAATGCAATAATTTCAAAACATTCTTGAAACAAAATATATTGACTTGCTTGAACTTAAGCTTTTTTTTAAGTTAAAATTTTTTTTAATGTTTTATTTATTTTTTAGAGAGAGAGAGAGAGACAGAGACAGAGCATGAACAGGGGAGGGGCAGAGAGAGAGTAAGACACAGAATCTGAAGCAGGTTCCAGGCTCCAAGCTGTCAGTATTGAACCGCATGTGGGGCTGAACTTACAGACTGTGAGATCACGATCTGAGCTAGAGTCTGATGCTTAACCGACTGAGCCACCCAGGTGCTCCATTTTTTTTTTTAAGTTTATTTATTTATTTTGAGAGAGACAGAGACAGTGTGAGTAAGGGTGGGGCAGAGAGAGAGGGAGAATCCCAAGCAGGCTCTGCACCATCAGCACAGAGCCGGATGCGGGGCTTGAACTCATGAAACCCTGAGATTATGACCTGAGTGGAAACTGAGTTAGATACTTAACCAACTGAGCTACACCAGGCGCCCCTGCTTTAACTTAAGCTGTAAGTGGATTTGTGAAATAAAACAACTGTATTTGAATGCCCAGTCTTAACACAGAGGGTCTTACTGATGAAGTTTCTGCAATCAACACCATATTGCATCTCTGAAGCACTGTCATATTTCAGTCTATAGGGTTGATGGTTAATTTTTTTCAGTTTCCACTCTGATGGCTATCTTTGAATATTTGGAGCAGATGCAACACTTACAGTGAAAAAGGGAATCTAGTTATTTGATAAAACAAAAGTCATATGCCTGCTCACTTTATAATTGGTACAAATCCTGAGACTTTCAGCAGGGAACAAAACCAAGTATTTTCTACCAACTTTCAGTATAATGTCGTTGTTGTAACTTTGTTTGCAGTGATAAAGCATGTGTCAATTTTTGATTATGGTTATTAATTAAGTCCCATATATTTTGTAATTAATGAAATTTTTAAATAAATCCGTCAGTAGGTTAAACGTAAATTTAAATTATACACTGTTGAGTTTTCTTTTATCTTTTTCTTTTTTTTCCTTTTTTTCTCTTGGTGCAAAAAAGTGTTTTTGTTAAAGACAGGACCTGTGGGCAGAAAGAGCTTCATTGTGATTGTGAGGAGCCATTGATTATATACTTTAAAGTTGGGGACAGGGTAGAGATAATCGAAGTCTCTAAAGGGATTTCTGTAAGTCTCTAAAGAAGACTTACAGGATCCTGGAGGTCTGGCTACAGCATTGAAGTTTCACATATTCTTTGTCTTCATAAATATTTCAGTGAGAATATGTGTTATGCTCTTCTACTTAGATGTTTCATATGTAGAAAACTAAGTTAGGGTTTTCTAGTTAGATGCCATCTTAATCAGAAAATTGAATCCATGAATCTTCATTCCTCTCACTAGGTAGAAAATGTCAGACCAGATCATCTCTAAAGGTCCCTTACCTCCAAATGACTGTATTTCTTTAATTTGTGCTTGGAGCAATTGAGGCATCTTTATTTTTCTCAGTTAGTGATAATGTCACTCATTCTGAGTTTATCCAAACCACTGGATATACACGCTCTGTGCTCCCTCCTAACCACTTCAGGATTACTTTAGAGATGTTAGTAGATTGATACAATTTAACATAACCCATTTAAAATGATTGAAAATTACATGTAGTTAAGTCATTATTAGAAAATAGTCTTTAAAATTTCCATTCATCATCTGAGTTTAGCAGCCACAGTTATTGTATCTAGTTTGGAATTTCAGTTCTTTAATTCACTACTTATCTTGGGACTGAATATTGTGCCCACTAGGAGTCATGTGTTTGTTTCTTCACTGGAAGCCATGATAGCTTCTTCCGGCGATCTTAGTACAAAGCGATTTCAAAATAATGTTTAGCCTGGAAAGTGTTCTTCCCTGCCTGGTGAGTGATGAAATGTGGGCATGTTGCTTCCTGCTGCTGCATTGCTTTCATAGAGCACTGTAATTGTAAATAAAAGAAGGATTAATGAAAATGGTGAAATCTGCATCTCATTTTAGGGATTACTTTTTCAAATCCAGTCTTTGTTCCAGAAGCTTAATTTTTTTTTTTTTTTATTCTTTCTGTTGACAGAGCAGTGGTATGTGGCATAGTCAGAGAGCATAGAGAGTTTTGAGTCCACTATAAAACTCTGTCTACCTCTGGTACTCATTTTCTCCCTCTGTAAAATTTTGTAATATATGTAATACTTTTAAAAGATGACATAGTACTTATGAGGAAGGACTCTTAGATTAGACAGCCTGATTTTGAATTTTGACTCCAACTTTTAAGAACTGTGTGATTTTGTTTGGTGTGATTTTGTTAGCCGAGACTCAGATGTTTCAGTGGTAAAAATGGGGTTAATAGAACTTTATGGGCTTGTTCTGAGCATTAAATCAGATAATCTGTGTAAAATATTTAGCACAGTGCCTGCTACAAATACATATTTATTAACTGTTGGCTATTATTATTAACTCTTTCTGAATACAGTGCAGACCTTTGTAGAAAGTACTCAAACTATTATTACTAAACATGTAGGAGACTCGGTAGGTGTATTCTTAAGCAGTAATTATAATTAGCGTCTTTTATCTAATCTAAAACTATTATCTAATAAGTTTTGAGAAGATATTCCTGATAGGACATCTATTGAGGCATTAAATTATGGTGGAGATGACTCATGTTTGGCCTCTTCTACATTTCCACTTCACTGGATTCTGTGTGATTTTCCTGAAATTAAATTGTCCTTTTTATTTCCAACTGCACACTAGGTTTTTGTCTGGTACCAATATTTATTAACTGAAAAATATACAGTTAGTCTTTATTCTGATGAAGGAAGATTCTTAAAATTCTGTAGCAGATCTTTTTTCTGGGATATTTAATAAATTCTATATTTTGTTTAATTTTAATTTTAATTTTTGGTAATTGCAAGGACAAATGGTACTGATTTCATTATTAGTATAGATCTGAGAACAGCTGTCACATAATAAATAGGAAACTTCTTTTTTTTTTTCCTAGAAAATGAATGCGGTTTATGGAACTTTTCCCTGAGTGATGGGTGATTTCAGTTATTTAAATCAAATGTTTTTCCATTGAATATGTGGAATAGTAACCAGTAATATAGATAAACAACCTTAAGTACTTCACTAGAGTCCTTTTTAGAGGGTTGTGCTTCCTGCATGACAGTTGATTCTTTTCTTGCAGCTATGTGAGAGTACTTGGGTCTCCAAAAGGGAGCTGGGAAGGGAACACCCAGACAGGTCCAGATCTTTAACATCCTTACTCATGACTGTGACTATCACATCTTGTAGTACTGAAATCCATCAAAATGTGCTTGCTTTTCACACTCAGCCTTCATGGAGAACGGTGTAAGGAAAGGAAGGGGCAAAGAGAGGGAGGGTCTTAAGATCCTTAATGCAATCTATAAGCCTCTGACATCCTTTTATGCATTCTGTTTTATTTCCTAACTCTGCAGATTTCCCGTCCAAATACTCTTTTGAAAGTCTAATGGTACATTTGATATCATAGATTTATCATTATGACTTTGATGTATAAAAGTGAGGTTTTAAAGACTTTATTATTAAAGATAAATCATTTTATGAAGAAAAGGAGAAAAATGGAGTTGTTGTTTATCTCTTTTGAACACTATGGATTTGTTCACTTATTCCCTTACTTCTTGGTATCATAAAAATGAGAAGAGCCTGCATTGTTCATGTTAATCTCTCCTGGTTTCTTTCATGCCCTAGATTCTAGAATAAAATTTATCTTCTGTTTTAGATACATACAGAGTTATCTCTCTGGTGTTGGAATGTATTGTTATTTCCCAGGGCAATAAATCAAGAATGCTGTCTGAAAGCTCTAAAATAACTAAATAACCAAGTTGTTGAGCCACTAACAAGCATATGCAATTCATCACTTAAATGATACATGCCACAACAAGTAAGGCTTTGTGAATGATGTGCAATGCCCTCTTTTTATTTATTTATTTTTAGTTTTATCAGGTAAGTCACTAGGGCAGAGAATATGAAGAGGAGGATATAAAACAGAGAGAAATAAAAAAGGAAAGCTTTATATTTTATTGATTTCAGAGGATAGCAATTTGTTATTTATAGAGCTAGAAGGAGACATTCAGGCATTAGCTCTTTTTAATATAGTGCTATGATTGTGCTAAGGATGCTATTTTAACCAAGCATCAAGAATAACACTCAGCTGGGTGGCTGAGTCAGTTAAGCATCTTACTCTTGATCTGGGCCCAGGTCACGATCTCTTGGTTTATGAGTTCGAGCCCTAAGTCGGGCTCCACATTGGTGGAGCCTGCTTGGGATTCTCTCCCTCTCCTTCTCTCTCTGCATTGTCCACTCTCTCAAAAATAAATAAATAAACTTAAAAAAAGAATCACACTTTTAACTGCTATTAATAAAGCATGTGTAATGTCTGTTTTAGTACATCTTAAAAAATTCACCTAGGGGATTGTTCTCAAACTTTAATTTGCATACACATCAAAGCAAAGCAGTTTAAAATTCAGATTCTCAGGAGGTACCCTGGTGGCTCAGTCAGTTAAGTATCTGACTTCGGCTCTGTAATGAGGTCATGATCTCATTGTTCGTGAGTTTGAGCCCCACATTGGTCTCTGTGCTGCCAGTGTGGATCCTGCTTGGAATTCTCTCTCTCTCCCTCTCTCTCTCTCTCTCTCTCTCTGCCCTTTCCCCACTTGTGCTCTCTCTCTCTCTCAAAATAAATAAACTTAAAAATATTCAAATGCTCAAGCTCCCTCCTAAGATTCTGATTCACTCCTGTGGTGGGTTCCAGAAGCTGTGTTTTAAAGTAGCATCCATGAGATTCAGTGTGGGTGGTTGGCACATTTCTTTCTCCTCTGACTCATGCCAGAACTTTGGAAAGTCTGAAACACAGGACAGTTTTTCTTAACAAAATATGAGTAATTACTATAAAATAATATCAATTTAAAGCTTGGTACTATCTCCTACTTACTATTAAATCCATGGTGTTCTGGTTGCTTGTGTAACTTTGATGGTTTCCTGTTTGAAGCATCTTGCTATTCCTGTTATTTGAGTTGGGGGGTGTGGGGGGGTCTGTCTTTGTTGCTTAGAAACAGAAATCAATTGTGGTTAATTTAAGCGAAAAAAGAACTCTATTCAAAATCTTTTTTAAACTCACAGGTTTGTTGGGAGTCTGAAGGACCAATCTGGGAAAAGGAGAAGGACTCAAGGCAGTTGTGGGTGGGCTTGGGGGATATGACAAAAAGACCCACCTGTGAGGTTACCCTGCAGGAAGAGTTTGGGCCATGTCCTGCTGTTGCCCAGGCCACTGAGAAGAACACCGGTGCAAACATCGCTGTCTCACTTGCTCAAGAGTCCAAGTTTGGGGGAGAGTGTTTATGATTTGTTGTGCTCCCTTTCCCTGTCTGGTATTATGAACAGGAGGGAAATCCTAAGAGCAGACTTTTGAGACTGTTTTAAACACTTACATCAGGCACCAGAGACTTCCGGATCTCTGCAGTTTGATTTCTTATAGTGATGTTGATAAGAAAGTATAGGTATCAACTATATGATTTATTACTCATACTGACTAGTACAGTCAGTGGAAAAAGCAAAAGGTTATCTGTGTCCAGAAACTCAATTTTTAATATTCTTTATGACATCATTCAAAACATAATATTTCTCCTGTTTTAAGATATATATTCATGCAATATTTTTTCCATTCTATTCTGTATTATATCTGTGTTTTAATAAGAATACAATGATTAAAATGACTTACATGCAAGGAAAATGAATGCATTATAGAATGTAACATATTTATTTTATTTCATACACTTCTTTGGATAGTACTGAATATACTCCTAGTTGAAGAAGCGTGATCTTATGCTACCCACTAAAAGTGTATAACTATTTTTTATTTTTACTTATTCATTACATATAAATACAGAAATCAATTTAGGTAATAGGGCATTTAGATAACATAATGTTGGTTACCATTTGTAAAACAGAAAACCATTTAAAAATTTTAAGCCTTGTGAATTTGTTTTGGAAATATTTTTTTTGACTAACACAATATTGGATGCATTAAATAATTGAATATGTTTGGGCTGATTGAAAACTTCAAGTTCCTTAAGATCCCTGTTTGACAAGTAAGTTTGACAAGGCAAGTAAGCACTCTCTACGGACTTCTGCTTATTCTTCAACATCCAGAGCTATGCAGCCACACATAGGTGCATGGCAGGCTGGGAATCTCATTTTTCTTAAATTTTATTTTAGAGAGAAGAGAGCATGAGTGGGGGAGAGGGATAGAAGGAGAGAGAGAGAATCTTAAGCGGGCTCCATGCTCGGTCCATGTAGGGCTTGATCCCTTGACCCTGGGATCATGATCTGAGCTGAAATTAATAGTCAAATGCTCAACCAACTCAGCCATCCAGGCACCCCAGAATCTCATTATTTTGAATGGGTATCACATGAACCCAATCACATGAGCCACCATTACTGATAATGCTGGAAAACAAATGCACGAGGGAGACTGAGTAGGTGAGAGAGACAGAGAGAAAGAGAGGAAAGGAAGAAGGAGAGAAAGAGTTAGAGAGATTTGGAGTCTAATAATCAGACAAAGGAATGCAAGGGGGGTTGTGTATAATAAGTGAGACACCTAGTCAGCATTTTGAAGAATTTATCAGGAGAAAAACTCTTAATAGGAATTAAATGGGACTGTGCTGAAGGGAAAATAGAGCTACAAGAGTCTTTGAATGACAGACTAAAAAAGTGTTATTAGTTTTTTCTTTTTAACTTTAAAATTTTAAAGGTATAAAATCAGGTTGAATTTTTATTTGTTATAGAATTTTTATTATAAGAATACAATTGTGTTTTTGACCTCATCTCTATGTTGAGTATACTTGCTATTGTAGGTAGGTAATAATTTATAAAACAATGTAATTAAAGGATACCTAAATTGAAATATGATAATGAAAAGAGGATTTTTAATTTAATTTTAATTTTATTTTTTTGTTTCAAGTTTTTATTAAATTCGAATTGGTTAACATATAGTGTAGTATTGATTTCAGGAATAGCTTTAGTGATTCACCCCTTACTTACAACACTCAGTCCAATACATATTAAGTATTAGAAATTTCGGGCTTTTTAAAAATTTGGGGATTTATGCAAGGGTATATTTATGTCTATAGACCAATCAGAACAGAATTTCTTTTATTTGTTTTGTTTTGATTTAAATTCTAGTTAGTTAACTGATAGGGTAATATTGCTTTCAGGAGTAGAATTTAGTGATTCATCACTTACATATCCTATCTGTCACCAACCTCCCTCCATCAACCCTCAGTTTGATCTCTGTCTTTAAGAGTCTCTCATGATTTGTTTCTCTCCCTCTTTCCTCCCCACCCCATATGTTCATCTGTTTTGTTACTTAAATTCCACATATGAGTGAAATCATATGGTATTTGTCTTTCTCTGATTTATTTTGCTTAGCATAATATGGTATAGTTCCATCAATGTCGTTGCAAATGGCAGGATTTCATCCTTTTTGATGGCTGAGTAATATTCCATTATGTATATATACCACACCTTCTTTATCCATTCATCCGTCGATGGACTTTGGTATCTATCCATAATATGGCTATTGTTGATAGTGCTGCTATAAACATCGGGGTTGCATGTGTCCTCTGAATCAGTATTTTGGTATCCTTTGGGTAAATACCTACTAGCACAATTGCTGGATCTTAGAATAGTTCTATTTTTGACTTTTCGAGGAACCTCCATACTGTTGTCCAGAGTGGCTGCACCAGTTTGCACTCCCACCAGCAGTGTAAGAGTGTTCCTCCTGCCCTGCATCCTCACCAACATCTGCTTTTTCCTATGTTGTTAATTTTAGCCATCCTGACAGGTTTGAGGTGATGTCTCATTGTAGTTTTGATTTGTATTTCCCTGATGATGAGTGGTGTTGAGCATCTTTTCCTGTGTCTGTTAGGCATCTGGATGTCTTCTTTGGGAAAATGTCTATTTATGTCTTCTTCCCATTTCTTCCCTGGGTTATTTATTTGTTTGATAAATTCTTTATAGATTTTGGATACTAACTCTTTATCAGATATGCCATTTGCAGATATCTTCTCCCATTCTGCAGGTTGCCTTTTAGTTTTATTGATTGTTTCCTTAACTGTGCAGAAGCTTTTTATCTTGATGAAGTCCCAATAGTTCATTTTTGCTTTTGTTTCCCTTCCCTCTGGCACCTGTCTAGTAAGAAGATGCTCTGGCCAGTGTGAAAGAAATTATTGCCTGTGTTCTCCTCTAGGATTTTAATGGTTTCCTGTCTCACACTGAGGTCTTTCATCCGTTTTGAATTTATTAATGAGTACGGTGTAAGAAAGTAGTCCAGTTTCATTCTTTTGCATGTTGCTGTCCAGTTTTTCCAACACCATCTGTTAAAGAGACTGTCTTTTTTTACATTGGATATTCTTTCTTGCTTTGTTAAAATTAGTTGACCACACAGTTTGTGGGTCCATTTGTGGGTTTTATGTTATGTTCCATTGAACTATGTGTCTGTTTTTGTGCTGGTATCATGCTGTCTTGACTGCAGCTTTGTAACATAGCTTGAAGTCTGGAATATGATGCCTCTGGCTTTGCTTTTCTTTTTCAAGACTGCTTTGGCTATTCGGGGTCTTTTGTGATTCCATATGAATTTTAGGATTGCTTCTTCTAGCTACCTGAAAAATGCTGGTGGTGTTTTGATAGGGATTGCATTGAATATGCAGATTGGTTTTGAGAAGTATAGACATTTTAACAATATTTGTTCTTCTAATCCATAAGCATGGAATATTTTTTTCATTTCTTTGTGTCATCTTCAATCTCTTTCATAAGTGTTGTATAGTTTTCAGAGTATAGATCTTTTACCTCTTTGATTAGGTTTATTCCTAGGCATCTTATGATTTTTGGTGCAGTTGTAAATGGGATCGATTCCTTGATTTCTCTCTCTGCTGCTTCATTATTGGAGTATAGAAATTCAACAGATTTCTGTATATTGATTTTGTATTTTGTGGCATTGCTGAATTTGTGTATCAGTTCTAGCAATTTTTTGGTGTAGTCTTTCAGGCTTTCTACATAGAGTATCATGTTATCTTCATATAGTGAAAGTTTGAATTCTTCTTGATGATTTGGATGCCTTATTTATTTTTGTTGTCTGATTGTGGAAGCTAGGACTTCCAATACTATGTTAAATAACAAAGGTGAGAGTGGACCAGATCACTCTCACCACTCTGGACCACTTGTTCCAGACCATAAAGGAAAAGCTCTCAGTTTTTCCCATTGAGGATGATATTAGCTGTGGGTCTTTGGTATATGGCCTTCTTGATGTTGAGGTATGTTCACTCTATCACTACTTTGTTGAGAGTTTTTAATCAAGAATGGATGCCGTACTTTGTTAAATCCTATTTCTGCATCTATTGGGAGGATCATATATTTCTTATCTTTTATTTTATTAATGTGATATATAATGTTGATTGATTAGCAAATGTTGAACCACACTTGTAGCCCAGGAATAAATCCTACTTGATCATGGTGAATAATTATGTTAATGTACTGGTGAATAATTATTTTAATATAATTTGATTTGCTAGTATTTTGTTGAGAATTTTTGTATCATGTTCATCAGGGAAATTGGTCTGTAATTCTCCTTTTCAGTGGGATATTTGTCTGGTTTTGGAATCAAGGTAATGCTGGCTTCATAGAATGAGTTTTGAAGTTTCCTTCCATTTCTATGGAACAGTTTGAGAAGAATAGATACTAATTCTTCTTTAAATGTTTGATAGAATTCCTGAGGGAAGCCATCTGGCCTGGACTTTTATTTGTTGGGAAATTTTTGGTTATTGTTTCAATTTATTTGCTGTTTATGGGTCTGTTCAAGTTTTCTATTTTTTCCTGTTTCAGTTTTGGTAGTTTATATGTTTCTAGGTGTTTATCCATGTCTTCCAGATTGCTCAATTTGTTGGCATATAATTTTTCATAACATTCTCTTATAATTTGTATTTCTGTGGTGTTGGTTGTGATCTCTCCTATTTCATTCATGATTTGGATCCTTTCTCTCTCTAATTTTTTTAATGAGTTTGGCTAGGGGTTTATCAGTTTTATTAATTTTTTCAATGAATCAGCTCCTAGTTTCATTGCTATTCTACTGTGTGTTTTTTGTTTTGTTTTGTTTTGTTTGTTTGTTTGTTTGTTTTGGTTAGGTGTGAATTTGAGAGTTTTCTTGCTTCTTGTGTTAGGCCTGTAATGGTATCTACTTCCTTGTTACGACTGCTGTTGATGCAACTTAAAGGTTTTGGACTTGTGTTTTCATGTTCATTTGCTTCCGTGTTTTTTTTTTTTTTTTTTTTTTAATTTCTGCTTTAATTTCCTGGTTAACCCACTCATTCGGTAGTAGGATGTTCTTTAACCTCCATGTATTAGTTGTATTTCCTAATTTTTTCTTGTGGTTGACTTCAAGTTTCATAGCATTGTGGTCTGAAAATATTCATGTATGATCTTGATCTTTTTGTACTTGTTGAGGCCTGATTTGTGACCCAGTGTGTGTTCTATTCTGGAGAATATTCCATGTGCACTCACAAAGAATGTGTATTCTGCTGCTTCATTGTTTCATTATTGATTTTCTCCTTATATGATCTGTCCATTGCTGTCCATTGCTGTGGGTATTAAAGTCCTCTACTATTATTGTATTGTTATTAATGAGTACCATTATGTTTGTTATTGATTAATTTATATGCTTGGGTACTCTCAAGTTGGGAGCATAAGTCTTTTCCATTGTTAGATCTTCTTGTTGGAGAGACCCCTTTATTATGATTTAGTGCCCTTCATATCTTGTTACAGTTTGGTTTAAAATATAGTTTGTCTGATATAAATATGACGCCTCTGACTTTATTTTGATGTCTATTAGCATGATTAATGGTCTTCCATCCCCTCACTTTCAATCTTCAGGTGTCTTTAGGTTTAAAATGGGTCTCTTGTAGGCAGAATACAGATGGATCTTGTTTTTTTTATCTATTCTGATACCCTATGTATTTTGATTGGTGCATTGAGTCCATTTATACTCAGAGTGCTTACTGATATGAGTTTAGTGCCATTGAATTACCTATATCTGGAGATTTTCCTTCTTCCTTTTTAGTCTTTGTTGATTTTGGTCTTTCTTCCCCATTCAAAGAGTTCTCTTTAATATTTCTATCAGGGATGATTTAGTGCTCACGAACTTCGTTAGTTTTTTTTTTTTTTTTTTGTCTGGGAAACTCTCTCTATTCTGAATAACAGCTTTTCTGGATAAAGTATTCTTGGCTGCATATTTTTCCCCTTCAGCATGTTAAATATATCATCCACTCCCTTCTGATCCAAGTTTCTGTGGAGAGATCTGCTGGAAACATGATTTCTCTTCCCTTGTAGGTTAGGGATTTCTTTTCCCTTGCTGCTTTCAGGATTCTTTTCTTACCTCTGTATTTTGCAAATTTTAGTATAACATATCTTGCTGCTGGCCTGTTTTTGTTCATTTTTATGGGAGTTCTGTGTGCATCCTGGATTGGGATGTCTGTTTCCTTCCCCAGATTAGGGAAGTTTTCAGTTATAATTTGCTCAAATAAAACTTCTGACCCCACCCCCCCTTTCCTCTCTTCTTCTTCTAGGATTCTATGATATGAATGTTTTTACACTTCATGGAGTGCTGAATTTCATGTCTGCTCTGGTGATCCAAAAATTTTCTGTCCATCTTCTTTTCATCTTCAGTATTTTCCATAATTTTATCATATATATCACTAATTGATTCCTCTGGTTCTTTCATCCTGGTGGCCATTAAATCTTGATTATAGCATTTTTTATTTTGGCATGACTAATTTTTACATTTTGTCTCTGTGGTAAGGGACTCCCTGGTGTCTTGTATGCTTTTCTCAAGCCGAGGTAGTCTCCTTATGATTGTTGTTTTAAATTCTGGTTCAGGAATATTGCTTATAACTGTTTTGATTAGATCCCTGGCCATGACCTCTTCATGTTTTTTCTTTTGGGATAAATTCCTCTGTCTTGGCATTTTTTCTGGGTCTCTGTCTTCTGTATGTTAGGAAAGGCTGTTATGTTTCCTGCTTCTGAGAGTAATAGCTACGAGTAAGACGAGATCACATACTGTCTAGGGCCTGGTGCTTCAGGAAGTGTTTCTGGTATATGCTGTGTGCACTCTGCTGCTGTGTTTTGACTGCTCTTTTCCTCAGGTCAGTCCTCTACAGAGTTTCTTTTTGCATGCAGTGGGAAGTGTTTGGACCTTGTCCACTGTGTGGTGAGTTTTAAGTAGGTGTATTTTTGTCTGCTTGTTAAAAGAGGCTAGATCCTATTTCTCCTAGATTTGAAGCTTTGTAGCCATCTCTGGTCAATAGAATTGGTGCATAAAGAGGGGTTGTGCAGGTCTTCTGGGGGAGGCGCCTGCTGCTCTGACTCGCAGGCACACTGGCCCTAGTTCACAGCACCTGCAGAACGCAGTAGGGCAGGGCTTGGTGTAAGTAGCTCAAGCTTCTACTGTGGGTGCTGTGTTGCTCACTGAACTGAAATCTGTCTGTGATGATAGGTGGAGGCAAAAATGGCATCAACCAGCTCTCTAGTCCCTGGAGAGGGGAATTAGCACCTGCCACTGTTCAGAAAGCTCTCACAGAAGAACAGTCTCCCCTCTTTTGTCCCCAGTATCCCTCACATCCCTGTCTTCATGCTGTCTGTGTCTGAGCTGTCTGCCTGCCTGGTGGCACAGTGCTTCTGTGCTTTATCTCAGGTGCACTGGATAGGTTTAAAAATTCCAAGCGCAGCTTGGACCTGTGCTGATCCTCTGGGGGAGGGTCTTGCCAGGCAGGAATGCACAGAGTTTATGGTAAAAGGCAGCAAAATGCCGCAGTCTGGGTTAGCTGCCCTCAGCAGGAGCCTCTGTTCCTATACTAATCAATGGGCGGCTCAATGGCACCACTGGCTCTTTTGTTCCCGGAAAAGCAGTGCCATTTCTTCCAAATGCACTCCAACAAGGGGAACTATCTGTTCTAGTAAAAACCAGGGGATCCTCACACCCCTCTGTCCACTCCTGAATCTCTGTTCTCCTTCTCAAGAGGAGCACTTCTGTGCCCACCAGGCTCCACCTTGGTGATGTCATGGATTTCTAAAACTTCAGACTTTGAGCTCTGCCGCTTGTAAAAACTTGCAATAATCAGCCCCAATTGTTTTCCCAGTCAGGGGTTTTAGGGAAATGGGTTTTTGGTGCAATGCCCTGCTCCTTTCTCTATCTCTTTCTCTCCTCTCTTCCTGACCAGGGCTGCCTTCCCTCTGCAGCCCCAGCAATTCTTTTTCCCCCAAAATCATGTCTCACTACCTCCTACCTTCCACAATGTGGCCTCTTTCCTCCCTCTAGTTGTGCAGTTTATTCTCTCAGTCCTCCGGTCAATTTCCTGGGTGATCAGAATGATTTGACATATATTTATCGATGTTCGAGGGAGGAGGCAAGCATGCTGTCCTCCCACTACTCTGCCATCTTAACTCTCAGGTCCAAGAAAGGAGGATTTTTATTTATTTTTTATTTTTTATATATATGAAATTTATTGACAAATTGGTTTCCATACAACACCCAGTGCTCATCCCAAAACATGCCCTCCTCAATACCCATCACCCACCCTCCCCTCCCTCCCACCCCCCATCAACCCTCAGTTTGTTCTCAGTTTTTAACAATCTCTTATGCTTTGGCTCTCTCCCACTCTAACCTCTTTTTTTTTTTTTTCTTCCCCTCCCCCATGGGTTTCTGTTAAGTTTCTCAGGATCCACATAAGAGTGAAACCATATGGTATCTGTCTTTCTCTGTATGGCTTATTTCACTTAGCATCACACTCTCCAGTTCCATCCATGTTGCTACAAAGGGCCATATTTCATTCTTTCTCATTGCCACGTAGTACTCCATCGTGTACATAAACCAGAATTTCTTTATCCATTCATCAGTTGATGAACATTTAGGCTCTTTCCATAATTTGGCTATTGTTGAGAGTGCTGCTATAAACATTGGGGTACAAGTGTCCCTATGCATCAGTACTCCTGTATTCCTTGGGTAAATTCCTAGCAGTGCTATTGCTGGGTCATAGGGTAGGTCTATTATTAATTTTTTGAGGAAACTCCACACTGTTTTCCAGAGTGGCTGCACCATTTTGCATTCCCACCAACACTGCAAGAGGGTTCCCATTTCTCCACATTCTTGCCAGCATCTATAGTCTCCTGATTTGTTCATTTTGGCCACTCTGACTGGCGTGAGGTGATATCTGAGTGTGGTTTTGAGTTGTATCTCCCTGATGAGGAGCGACGTTGAGCATCTTTTCATGTGCCTGTTGGCCATCTGGATGTCTTCTTTAGAGAAGTGTCTATTCATGTTTTCTGCCCATTTATTCACTGGGTTATTTGTTTTTGGGGTGTGGAGTTTGGTGAGCTCTTTATAGATTTTGGATACTAGCCGTTTGTCCGATATGTCATTTGCAAATATCTTTTCCCATTCCATTGGTTCCCTTTTAGTTTTGTTGGTTGTTTCCTTTGCTCTGCAGAAGCTTTTTATCTTCATAAGGTCCCAGTAGTTCATTTTTGCTTTTAATTCCCTTGCCTTTGGGGATGTGTCAAGTAAGAACTTGCTATGGGTGAGGTCAGAAAGGTCTTTTCCTGCTTTCTCCTCTAGAGTTTTGATGGTTTTCTGTCTCACATTCAGGTCCTTTATCCATTTTGAGTTTGTTTTTGTGAATGGTGTGAGAAAGTGGTCTAGTTTCAATCTTCTGCACGTTGCTGTCCAGTTCTCCCATTTGTTAAAGAGACTGTCTTTTTTCCATTGGATATTCTTTCCTGCTTTGTCAAAGATTAGTTGGCCATACGTTTGTGGGTCTAGTTCTGGGGTTTCTATTCTATTCCATTGGTCTATGCGTCTGTTTTTGTGCCAATACCATGCTGTCTTGATGATTACAGCTTTGTAGTAGAGGCTAAAGTCTGGGATTGTGATGCATCCTGCTTTGGTCTTCTTCTTCAAAATTACTTTGGCTATTCGGGGCCTTTTGTGGTTCTATATGAATTTTAGGATTGCTTGTTCTAGTTTCGAGAAGAATGCTGGTGCAATTTTGATTGGGATTGCATTGAATGTGTAGATAGCTTTGGGTAGTATTGCCATTTTGACAATATTTATTCTTCCAATCCATGAGCATGGAATGTCTTTCCATTTCTTTATATCTTTTCAATTTTCTTCATAAGCTTTCTATAGTTTTCAGCATACAGATCTTTTACATGTCTGGTTAGATTTATTCCTAGGTATTTTATGCTTCTTGGTGCAATTGTGAATGGGATCAGTTTCTTTATTTGTCTTTCTGTTGCTTCATTATTAGTGTATAAGAATGCAACTGATTTCTGTACATTGATTTTGTATCCTGCAACTTTGCTAAATTCATGTATTAGTCTAGCAGACTTCTGGTGGAGTCTATCGGATTTTCCATGTATAATATCATGTCATCTGCAAAAAGCGAAAGCTTGACTTCATCTTTGCCAATTTTGATGCCTTTGATTTCCTTTTGTTGTCTGATTGCTGATGCTAGAACTTCCAGCACTATGTTAAACAACAGCGGTGAGAGTGGGCATCCCTGTCGTGTTCCTGATCTCAGGGAAAAAGCTCTCAGTTTTTCCCCGTTGAGGATGATGTTAGCTGTGGGCTTTTCATAAATGGCTTTTATGATCTTTAAGTATGTTCCTTCTATCCCGACTTTCTCAAGGGTTTTTATTAAGAAAGGGTGCTGGATTTTGTCAAAGGCCTTTTCTGCATCGATTGACAGGATCATATGGTTCTTCTCTTTTTTTTTGTTAATGTGATGTATCACGTTGATTGATTTGCGAATGTTGAACCAGCCCTGCATCCCAGGGATGAATCCCACTTGATCATGGTGAATAATTCTTTTTATATGCTGTTGAATTCGATTTGCTAGTATCTTATTGAGAATTTTTGCATCCATATTCATCAGGGACATTGGCCTATAGTTCTCTTTTTTTTTCTGGGTCTCTGGTTTAGGAATCAAAGTAATATTGGCTTCATAAAATGAGTCTGGAAGTTTTCCTTTCCTTTCTATTTTTTGGAATAGCTTGAGAAGGATAGGTATTATCTCTGCTTTAAACGTCTGGTAGAACTCCCCTGGGAAGCCATCTGGTCCTGGACTCTTATTTGTTGGGAGATTTTTGATGACTGATTCAATTTCTTTGCTGGTTATGAGTCTGTTCAAGCTTTCTATTTTCTCCTGATTGAGTTTTGGAAGTGTGTGGGTGTTTAGGAATTTGTCCATTTCTTCCAGGTTGTCCAGTTTGTTGGCATATAATTGTTCATAGTATTCCCTGATAATCGCTTGTATCTCTGAGGGATTGGTTGTAATAATTCCATTTTCATTCATGATTTTATCTATTTGGGTCATCTCCCTTTTCTTTTGAGAAGCCTGGCTAGAGGTTTATCAATTTTGTTTATTTTTTCAAAAAACCAACTCTTGGTTTCGTTGATCTGCTCTACAGTTTTTTTAGATTCTATATTGTTTATTTCTGCTCTGATCTTTATTATTTCTCTTCTTCTGCTGGGTTTAGGCGGTCTTTGCTGTTCTGCTTCTATTTCCTTTAGGTGTGCGGTTAGATTTTGTATTTGGGATTTTTCTTGTTTCTTGAGATAGGCCTGGATTGCAATGTATTTTCCTCTCAGGACTGCCTTTGCTGCATCCCAAAGCATTTGGATTGTTGTATTTTCATTTTCGTTTGTTTCCATATATTTTTTAATTTCTTCTCTAATTGCCTGGTTGACCCATTCATTCTTTAGTAGGGTGTTGTTTAACCTCCATGCTTTTGGAGGTTTTCCAGACTTTTTCCTGTGGTTGATTTCAAGCTTCATAGCATTGTGTTCTGAAAGTATGCATGGTATGATTTCAATTCTTGTATACTTATGAAGGGCTGTTTTGTGACCCAGTATGTGATCTATCTTGGAGAATGTTCCATGTGCACTCGAGAAGAAAGTATATTCTGTTGCTTTGGGATGCAGAGTTCTAAATATGTCTGTCAAGTCCATCTGATCCAATGTCTCATTCAGGGCCCTTGTTTCTTTATTGACCGTGTGTCTAGATGATCTATCCATTTCTGTAAGTGGAGTGTTAAAGTCCCCTGCAATTACTACATTCTTATCAATAAGGTTGCTTATGTTTGTGAGTAATTGTTTTATATATTTGGGGGCTCCCGTATTTGGCGCATAGACATTTATAATTGTTAGCTCTTCCTGATGGATAGACCCTGTGATTATTACATAATGCCCTTCTTCATCTTTTGTTACAACCTTTAATTTAAAGTCTAGTTTGTCTCATATATAAGTATGGCTACTCCAGCTTTCTTCTGACTTCCAGTGGCATGATAAATAGTTCTCCATCCCCTCACTCTTAATCTGAAGGTGTCCTCAGGTCTAAAATGAGTCTCTTGTAGACAGCAAATAGATGGGTCTTGTTTTTTTATCCATTCTGATACCCTATGTCTTTTGGTTGGCACATTTAGTCCATTTACATTCAGTGTGATTATAGAAAGATATGGGTTTAGAGTCATTGTGATGTCCATAGGTTTCATGCTTGTAGTGATGTCTCTGGTACTTTGTCTCACAGGATCCCCCTTAGGATCTCTTGTAGGACTGGTTTAGTGGTGACGAATTCCTTCAGTTTTTGTTTGTTTGGGAAGACCTTTATCTCTCCTTCTATTCTAAATGACAGACTTGCTGGATAAAGGATTCTCGGCTGCATATTTTTTCTGTTCATCACATTGAAGATCTCCTGACATTCATTTCTGGCCTGCCGAGTTTCAGTAGAGAGATTGGTCATGAGTCTTATAGGTCTCCCTTTATATGTTAGAGCACGTTTATCTCTAGCTGCTTTCAGAATTTTCTCTTTATCCTTGTATTTTGCCAGTTTCACTATGATATGTCATGCAGAAGATCGATTCAAGTTACGTCTAAAGGGAGTTCTCTGTGCCCCTTGGATTTCAGTGCCTTTTTCCTTCCCCAGATCTGGGAAGTTCTCAGCTATTGTTTCTTCAAGTACACCTTCAGCACCTTTCCCTCTCTCTTTCTCCTCTGGAATACCAATTATGCGTATATTATTTCTCTTTAGTGCATCACTTAGTTCTCTAATTTTCCCCTCATACTCCTGGATTTTTTTTATCTCTCTTTTTCTCAGCTTCTTCTTTTTCCATAATTGTATCTTCTAGTTCACCTATTCTCTCCTCTGCCTCTTCAATCTGAGCCGTAGTTGTCTCCATTTTATTTTGCAGTTCATTGATAGCATTTTTTAGCTCCTCCTGGCTGTTCCTTAGTCCCTTGATCTCTGTAGCAAGAGATTCTCTGCTGTCCTTTATACTGTTTTCAAGCCCAGCGATGAATTTTATGACTATTATTCTAAATTCACTTTCTGTTATATTGTTTAAATCATTTTTGATCAGTTCATTAGCTGTTGTTATTTCCTGGACGTTTTTCTGAGGGGAATTCTTCTGTTTCATCATTTTGGATAGTCCCTGGAGTGGTGCGGGACTGTGGGGCACTTCCTCTGTGCTGTCTTGAATAACTTGTGATGGTGGGCGGGGCCGCAGTCAGACCTGACGTCTGCCCCCAGCCCACCGCTGGGGCCACAGTCAGACTGGTGTGTGCCTTCTCTTCCCCTCTCCTAGGGGCGGGATTCACTGTGGGGTGGCATGGCCCGTCTGGGCTACTTGCACACTGCCAGGCTTGTGGTGCTGGGGATCTGGCGTATTAGCTGGGGTGGATCGGCAAGGTGCACAGGGGCGGGAGGGGCAGGCTCAGCTCACTTTTCCTTCGGAGTTCCGCTTCGGGAGGGGTCCTACGGCACCAGGAGGGAGTCAGACCCACCGGAGGGATAATACAGCAGTTTAAATTAGGTGTCAATACTGTGCTTGAAAAATATGTAGTTGGTCTTTACATGTATACCTATATTTTTCCAACATTTTTGTATATGAAATTTCAAATATACAACAAAGTTTTAAGAATGTTAGATTTGACACAACAAATAGATTCTACCATTCTTTTTTTTACTATATTGCTTTGTCATGTATTACGATCACTCCTCTATCACCAATTCATCTTTTTTATCCATTTTAAAGTATATTGCAAACATCAGTACATCTCTCTCTAAATACTTTAGCATGCAAATCAATAGCTATAGTTTAACATGTTTTTATAGTTTTTTTTTCTTCTAAAGGTAAGTTTACTTACAATAGGGGCCCCTGGGTGGCTGAGAAAGCTGAGCAACTGACCTTAGCTCGGGTCATGACCTCGGGGTTGGTGAGTTCAAACCCCACATTGGGCTCCCTGCAGTCAGCCTGTCAGCACAGAGTCTGCTTCAGATCCTCTTTATCCTTCTCTCTGCCCTTCTCCTGCTTGCACTCTCTCAAAAATAAATAAACATTAAAAAAATGCACTTACAATAAAAAGCATAGTACTTAAGGTATGGTTTTAGAATTTGACAAGGTGCATGTACCTATATAAACTAAGTGTCTGTCAAGTTGTGGGCCATTATCATTACTCCAGAAACTTTCCTTGAGTTTCTTCCCAGTCCATCTGTCCTCTTCCCTGTCCAACAGGCAATCTTTACTATTATTTTTAGGATTTTTAAATTTATTTATTTTTATTTTATTTTATTTTTTATTTTTAAAAATTTACATCCAAATTAGTTAGCATATAGTGCAACAATGATTTCTGGAATAGATTCCTTAGTGCCCCTTACCCATTTAGCCCCCCCCCCCCCCCCCCGCCACAACCCCTCCAGTAACCCTCAGTTTGGTCTCCATATTTATGAATCTCTTCTGTTTTGTCCCCCTCCCTGTTTTTATATTATTTTTGTTTCCCTTCCCTTATGTTCATCTATTTTGTCTCTAAAAGACCTCATATGAGTGAAGTCATATGATTTTTGTCTTTCTCTGACTAATTTCACTTAGCATAATACCCTCCAGTTCCATCCATGTAGTTGCAAGTGGCAAGATTTCATTCTTTTTGATTGCTGAGTAATACTCCATTGTGTCTGTGTGTGTGTATATATATATATATATATATATATATATATATATATATACACACACACATATATATATATATACACATATATATATATCATATCTTGTTTATCTATTCATCCATTGATGGCCATTTGGGCTCTTTCCATACTTTGGCTATTGTTGATAGTGCTGCTATAAACATGGGGGTGCATGTGTCCCTTCAAAACAGCACACCTGTATCCCGTGGATAAATGCCTAGTAGTGCAATTGCTGGGTTGTAGGGTAGTTCTATTTTTAGTTTTCTGAGGAACCTCCATACTGTTTTCCAGAGTGGCTGCACCAGCTTGCATTCCCACCAACAATGCAAAAGAGATCCTCTTTCTCTGCATCCTTGCCAACATCTGTTGTTGCCTGAGTTGTTAATGTTAGCCATTGTGACGGGTGTGAGGTGGTATCTCATTGTGGTTTTGATTCGTATTTTCCTGATGATGAGTGATGTTGAGCATTTTTTCATGTGTCAATTGGCCATCTAGCATGTCTTCTTTGGAGAAGTGTCTGTTCATGTCTTTTGCCCATTTTTTTCCACTGGATTATTTTTTTGGGGGGTGTTGAGTTGGATAAGTCCTTTATAGATTTTGGATATGCACCCTTTATCTGATACGTCATTTGCAAATATCTTCTCCCATTCTGTCGGTTGCCTTTTAGTTTTGCTGATTGTTTCCTCTGCTGTGCAGAAGGTTTTTATTTTGATGAGGTCCCAGTAGTTCATTTTTGCTTTGGTTTCCCTTGCCTCCAGAGACGTGTTGAGTAAGAAGTTGCTGCGGCCAAGATCAAAGAGGTTTTTGCCTGCTTTCTCCTTGAGGATTTTGATGGCTTTCTGTCTTACATTGAAGTCTTTCATCCATTTTGATTTTATTTTTGTGTATGGTGTAAGAAAGTGGTCCAGGTTCATTCTTCTGCATGTCGCTGTCCAGTTTTCTCAGTACCACTTGCTGAAGAGATTGTCTTTATTCCATTGGATATTCTTTCCTGCTTTGTCAAAGATTAGTTGGCCATACGTTTGTGGGTCCATTTCTGGGCTCTCTATTCTGTTCCATTGATCATGATTCTTTCCTTGCCTGAGTATTTTATGAATTTGACTATGATATGCCTTGTTGATGATTGGCTTTTGTTGAATCTTATGGGAGTCCTCTGTGCTTCCTGGATTTTGGTATCTGTGTCTTTCTGCTATACCAGAAAGTTTTCTGCTATTATTTGCTCATATAACCGTTCTACCCCTTATTCTGTCTCTTCATCTTCTGGGACCCCTATGATTCTGATGTTGTTCCTTTTTAATGAGTCACTGATTTCTCTAATTCTTAAATCGTGGTCTTTTGCCTTAATTCCCTCTTTTTTTCCTGCTTCATTATTCTCTTTAAGTTTGTCCTCTATATCACTGATTCTCTGTTCTGCCTCATCCATTCTTCCCGCCGCTGCATCCATCTGTGATTGCAACTCAGTTATAGCATTTTTAATTTCATTCTGGCTATTTTTTACTTCTTTTTTCTCTGCAGAAAGGGATTCTAAACTATTTTCGACTCCAGCTAGTATTCTCATTATCGTGATTCTAAATTCTGGTTCAGAAATCTTGCTTGTATCTGTGTTGGTTAAATCCGGGGCTCATTTCTTCGTGCTCTTTCTTTTGGGGTGAATTCCTTCATTTTGTCATTTTGAAGGGAAAAAAGGAAATAATGAGGTAGAAAAATTAAAAGAAAAAATTAAAATAAAAAAATATTAAAACTAAAAAATTAAACACACACACACACACACACATACACACAAATCAAATAAATGATGCTAGATCCTAGGTGTGTTTTGGTCTGGCTGTTGAAAGTGGTTTGACAGATTAGACTTAAAAAAGGAGGGGGAGAAGAAAAAAAGGAAATCATTTGAGAATTTGAAAAAATGAATACACTTAAGTAGACTAAAATGGGATTATGGGAGTAAAATAAAATTTGAAAAAATATACACAAAAGTGAAGAATATAGTAGAAAAAACTAAAGAAAAATATTTTTAATAATAATTAAAATAAATATGAATTTTTGTTTTTCTATATTCAAGAAAAAGAAAAAAAGAGAAAAAGGCAAAAAAGATAAAAAAAGAAAAAAAAGGAAATCGTTTGAAAATTTGAAAAAGTGAATACACTCTAGTAGACTAAAATAAAATGATGGAAGTAAAATAGAATTTGAAAAAATTTACACAAAAGGAAAAAATATAGTAAAAATTAAATAAAAATATTTTTAATACAAGTTGAAAGTAAAAATGAAGTTTTTCTCTTTCTGCATTCAAGAAAAAGAAAAGAAATGAAAAGGAGACAAAAAAAGAAAGAAAATAAGGAAATAGTTTGAACATTTGAAAAGGTGAATACACTGAAGTAGACTAAAATTAGGTGATGGAAGTGAAATAGAATTTGAAAAAAATTACACAAAGTAAAAAATACAGTAATAAAAATTAAAGAAAAATATTTTTAATAAAAATTGAAAATAAAAATGAACTTCTTCTCTTCCCATATTCAAGAAAAAGAAGTGTAGAAGAGGGAAAAAAAAGAAAATTGAATAGATGGACCTAACAGATTGAAGTAGGACTGAAATTACTTTATTTTCCCCAGAAGTCAGTCTATGTAGCATTTTATAGTCCTTACAATAAGCTAGATGTGAGACTTATGTTCTTGAAGAGTGAAGTCGGCCCTGTTGGGCGGGCTCAGTGTAATGGCTCTGCTCTCCACTAGATGGCGCTGCTAGCCCCACTGGGGTGGATTGTTGCGGGGCCTGTAGGTGCTTACACGCATGCGCAGGATCGGTGAAAATGGCACCAGCCAGCCACCCAGTCTGTTCTCCAGGATTAGCAATCGTGCACCCATCCTCTCTCTTCAGCTCTTGTCCACTCCCTGCTTTTTCACTCTCTGTGACCAGGCCCCAGGCAGTACCTCTGTCCCAAGTTTTGTCTCAGATGTGGCTATTTTCCCCGGCCCCTTACTTGCGAAGGGCTGCAGCTTTGACCCGTTCTGCCTCTCTGTGGGAGGGTCTCACCGAGCAGTGGCCGAATGAGCAATGGCCGAACGTCGGCTGCACCCAGGAACGCTTGCTGGACCCTGCTGCTGCCGGTGCCCCGAGACTGCGGCCAGGTGCCAGCCCGCCCCAGAAAAAGTTCGTGAGACAGTGTAGCAGCAGCGTTTCAGGGATTATGGAAAATCACAACACACATCTGGCACCAGGCTTCACCCTCAACGACCTTGTTCCAGCACCAGCGAATGTGGCCGTTTTCTGGGGTCTGCTGGGACCAGGTGGCTTCAGCGGTCTCTACCGAATGTCCCTCCAGCAGTGGAACCGCTTTTCCCCATGTGGTCTGAGAACCTCCCGGACCCCACTCTGTTCCTGGGGATTCGTCCTTCCCACCAGAGCACCACCAGGTAATGAGCTGCGGAGTTGCAGCCTTTGAGCTCCCCTTGTTTACAGTCTTAATGGAATTTAAACCTTCTCCTTTCTCCTTTCTCCCTTTTTAGTTTAGTCCCTGCGGCTGTTTCCAGTTTTCAACTTTCTCTCCAGCTGCTTTGGGGAGGGGTGCTTTTCCCATATTCTCCCCTCTCCCCAGTCTTTGTCCTCTCTCTGCCCCAAAAAGTGGTTCCCTACCCTCAGCGGCTTCTTGCTTCCCAAATTCACCTCTTTGGGCCGTGTACCTGCTGAATTCTGTGGTTCAGGTTGTGCCGATTGTTGTGTTAATCCTCCGAGCAGTTTTCTAGGTGTGTAGGATGGTTTAGTGTTGATCCGGCTGTATTTCATGGATGCGAGACAAAAAACTTCCATGCTGTTCTGCCATCTTGGCTCCTCCCTTGTTACTATTATTTTTAAAATTTATTATGAATTTTAAAAAAGCTTTGCCTTTTGTAGATGTTTGTAAGTGAACTCATATTTTATGTACTCCTTTGGATAAGGCTTTCTCACTTAGCATGTTTTTGAAATTTATCGTGTTGTTGTGGATATCAGTAATTTGTTCCTTTTGTATTTCTGAATAGTTTCCATTCTATGGATGTATCACAGTTTGTTTATTAATTCTCCTTTATATGAACACTGGGCTGTTACCAGTCTTTGGCTATCATCGATGAAGTTATCATGAACATTCTTATACAAGTCTTTGTGTGGACATTATCTTTTGGCTAGGATTTATTTTCTATTGGATTCCATGAGGATGGGAGCCAACATTAGGATAGCTTGTATTATGGCCATGCTTTGAAAATGTGTGTGTTTCTGCAAAGGTTTACTCATTGTAATGCAAAGGAATCTGTTTCAGTCTGATCTCATGAACCAGGAAATCAGTCCAATGTGTTATGCTCTACTCTTAGAGAACTTAACTTTTGGGTTCTCTGGGAAGTAATATTGAGAGAGTGAGGATTGCAATAGGTTTGTTTTACCTAGGGCTGCCATAACAAAATACCACAGGCTAGGTGGCTTAAAGAACAGAAATGTAGTTTCTTCAGTTCTGGAGGTCAGAAGTCCAAGATCAAGGTGACAGCATGTTCATTTTCTCCTGAGGACTCTCCTTCACTTGCAGATGGCTGTCTTTTCAGTATATCTTCACATGACCTTTTCTCGGTGCATACAACCCTAGTGTCTCTTCCTCTTCTTTTAAGGATATCATCAGTCCTATTGGATTGGGCCTCATCCTTATAATCTTATTTAACTTTAATTACTTGCATAACAGTCCTCCTTATTACTAAAGATGGTCACATTTAGGATTAGGGCTTCAACTTTTGAATTTTGGGGAGACATCGTTCATAATTCAGTCCAATACCAAATCATTTATTTAGAGGTAACACCTGTGGAAGATGAAAGGGAAAGATGCATTAATTAGGCAATGAAAGCTTTCATACAGTAATGTCAGTCTGATGCCTGTGAAAAGAATGAGAGAAGGAACCAGAAGAGGGTACGGAGAGCCTTAGCCAGTAATACATACCTTAGTAGACTCAGTGGAGAACTTTGGAGGTAATGCTGGTCCATGAGGACCCTGAATTGGGAAGAAATGGCTAGACCCTTGGACCTCTGCTGTGGCCTTTGGCTGAGGGCTTTGTGGGAAGAATGTAGCCTTTAGGTTATAAAATATATCCATTTTATACTGTAATGGTTACCTTGCCTATGTGACACTTTTTCCTGTCAATCTATAGATCCTTTGATTGATTACCATAAATAATCCCAAATCATGTACATCCTTTTCAGATCATTCCATAGATAAGGACTAATCTTCTATGATTATCCTATTGGTAGGCAGTCTAGTTATCAACATTTTATAAGATGATTGGAACAGGACACATGCCTTCTTTCGTTCCCAAGGGGAGCCATTGCCCCCTTCCAAATGAGGAGGGAAATGAATGTGCTTTAACTTCCTTCTCCCAAGAGATTGTTTAATACTTAAAATCCAGTTTATATTATTATCTTGAATGTATAGGAAAGACAAGTTCATAAGACAGTAAATTAGTGGTTTTCTGGGACTGAGAGTGGGAACAGGGGTGAACTTCATGGATATAAGAGGTCTGGGGCGCCTGGGTGGCGCAGTCGGTTAAGCGTCCGACTTCAGCCAGGTCACGATCTCGCGGTCCGTGAGTTCGAGCCCCGTGTCAGGCTCTGGGCTGATGGTTCAGAGCCTGGAGCCTGTTTCCGATTCTGTGTCTCCCTCTCTCTCTGCCCCTCCCCCGTTCATGCTCTGTCTCTCTCTGTCCCAAAAATAAATAAACGTTGAAAAAAAAAATTTTAAAAAGAGGTCTTATTGGTGGGATGAAACTATATTAAAGCCAATTTTTGATGATGGTTTTACCACTTGGTAAAGTTACTAAAATCGTTGAATTGTGAACTTGAAATGGGTGAATTTTACTATATGTAAAATTATAAGGTTGTTAAATAAACGCTGAAAGTAAAACACAAAGACAGATAAAAGTGTCTCAGATTTGGGAGGAAAAAATGTATCTGAAGAACATGTTTAGTTAGTGCAATTCAACATATCAACCTCGTAAATCACAAACTTGCTTAATAAGCAGGTTTATCTTAAGGTAATCCAGTCTAATTGTATTATATTATTATTATGAACTCTGTAATTTTATAGTATAAATAATTTTCTTTGGTTTATTGAAAAAAGTTATATAAAATTGAAACTAGGGTTCCAATATCCTTCCCTTCCCATCCCAAATAAACAATAATAAAGATGTAGTAATTTGCAAATCATGAAAGTAGGTCATTTTGAGAAAAATGCAACAGGTATAAATAGCCTCCAAAACTCAAATTATAGCAATGAGAGACATTTGGTATGTCATGATATACAGTGTATTGAGGAAATACTCTGAAAGTGTTCCAAATGCAGTACATATGGCATATATTGGAATCCTACACTGAGAGGCTGTTCTGTGTTGTTGATCATAAATCGGATTGGTTGAATAATTAAACTGTGAGTTTTTGGAGGTCAAAGATATTGTTTCCATGGCACATTTTACTTGTACTGTTCTATATATATCTAATAATAGTGTATTACTGAGCCAAATTTTAAAGTAATTCAATTATAGTAAATGATAATACTCAACTAAGAGAGTCATTAATCACTTTTAATCTATCTCTTGCAGGCCTAGGATTCTTTTCAGGGCATAGACTTTGTAATGATTTAGTTTTAGGCAATCATGTACAAGTATATTTAGTTTTAATAATTCATGAAGTACTAAAATATTGAAGAACTTTAATCAGATCCACAATAAATTTATTAGCTGGAAAAATATAGCATAGATTCACATATTTTAAGTTGAGACTGTAAAGTTTATGATTTGTTAAATGCTTGGAATGAATAATTTTTCATTTGCTGTTAGAATTTGTAGGTCTCAGGAGAAGTCTAGAGATGCCCTGCTCTTCGTTACTTCTCCATTCATCTCTAGTAGTAAAAAAAAATTTTGTAGCACTGGGATATTTTGTTGCCTGTTCACTTGCTTGCTTTCTGTGTCATCATTATTATTATTATTATTATTATTATTATTATTATTACTACTAGTTTATGCCATTCAGAATATTGGCTTCGGGTTTTTCCTCTTTGTCTCTGTTTCTCAAGGTTTGAGGTAGGTACCAAGACCCCATTTCTTAGGCCAGAATTCTAATGTCCTTCACTGGCTTTAGGGTCCAGGAGCAGCGGCAGGATCACCTGCATTGTCTTTAGTCTCTCTGCAATCCACTTGAATTTATTTGTTCTGCCTTTTCCTACTGAATGTTTGAGGGAAATAGAATTTGGGGTGTAATAAAATGCATGGGTACATTTGTACACATGAAAAATATCAATTCATGGTTACTTGCAAGGCTTGATTGCTGGGTGTCTATGAGTTCTGCTGTTCTTTTATTTTTTGTTTGGAGAATCTTTAGACTTATAGTGGACCTTAAATAAATCTTCATCGAGAGCATAGTTCTCTCCAACCAAGTGTGTTGGAAGGTAAAATCCTTCAATAAAATATAAGGGAGCCTTTGTTATGTGGGCAATTCAAAAAGAAACCAACTTAGCTCAAGATGCAGAAAAACATACTGATTCAGGAAGGAATATTTAAAAGTCTTTGCTTGGAATGGTCTGGTCTGAAATCCATTTTTTTTCTCAGAAATATTAGGAAAACATTGGTTAATTGGAAGTCTCCAGAAAATAGTATGTTTAAATAAAATTCTTACAGCGTGAAAAGCCAAAATTAAAGGTCAAGTTGAAAAATTTTTAAGCCATCTTTAGAAATGTGTCTTTAAGAAAGAAACTATGTGGGGCGCCTGGGTGGCTCAGTCGGTTAAGCATCCAACTTCGCTCAGGTCATGATCTCACAGTTTGAGTTCAAGCCCTGTGTTGTGCTCTGTGCTGACAGCTCAGAGCCTGGAGCCTGCTTCGAATTCTGTGTCTCCTTTTGTTGGGAATCAGGAGCTGGAGGCAGAGGAAATTCCCCGGTAGGCAGTTATGACAGCAGTCAGGGTGACAGAAATCTGACTAAAAATAAACCGTGACACACGAAAAGAAGAGGAAGCAATGGGAAGTGTGAGGAAGGTCCTATGAATGTGTTTTAGGTATTTGCTTATTATTAGTAGGAAGTATCTTTCTCAGCAAAAGAGCAAAATCTGGGGCGCCTGGGTGGCGCAGTCGGTTAAGCGTCCGACTTCAGCCAGGTCACGATCTCACGGTCCGTGAGTTCCAGCCCCGCCGTCAGGCTCTGGGCTGATGGCTCAGAGCCTGGAGCCTGTTTCCGATTCTGTGTCTCTCTCTCTGCCCCTCCCCCGTTCATGCTCTGTCTCTCTCTGTCCCAAAAATAAATAAACGTTGAAAAAAAAAATTAAAAAAAAAAAAAAAGCAAAATCTGTCTCTTGACTCAGGCCACATACTTGGGAATCGAAGTGCAGGGATATAGGAGCAAAGAGAAACATGGAGAGAATCTCAGACACATTGGAACCTGAAGTCATGAGTGTCAGTGCTCAGGGTAGGAGAGTTGGGGCCTGTGGGAAACCTCATTACAAAATTGGAAATATTTCAAAGAATGCAGTTTTTTTCTAATGGCAGCCTCTAATCATGTTTTAAATTGGGGAGCCCTAAACAATTGATAAACATTGTTTCAAGACCCAGGAAAACTTGAAACCGTGATGCCTTTCTCTTTTTCTTACATTTTTGCCAATTCAACTAAGTGTGTGATCCATCCAAGAAACAAAGTCTGTTGTTGCATTAGAGAATTGATAAGTGATTTGTAAAATACCATTCAGCAATGTTCATTTGGTTCTTGGATTTGATTCTGTTTTTATCTTTATTGATACACTAAGTGATTATGAATCTGGTGTTGTCATTTTTGCCTTGATATCAGTCTTCCATTTACTCTAGATATTCAGAAATTGAGCTTTTGGGGATAGCAAGTAAGAGTTGCTTAAGAGAGTTTCTTCTAGAATGAGCGTAGCTGTGATCAGATTCTGGAGTGAAACGCCTCTGGCTTTGACTAAACTGAAAGAAGGGAGAAGAGTTTTAGTTATCTGAATTAATTTATGGGAACAAAGGATTTAGATTTTTTTTTTTTAAGTTTATTTTTGAGAGAGAGAGAGACAGAGTGCGAGTGGGGGAGGGGCAGAGAGAGAGGGAGACACAGAATCCGAAGCAGGCTCCAAGCTTTGAGCCCTCAGCATAGAGCCCAATGCAGGGATCCAATTCATGAACTGTGAGATCATGACCTCAGCTCTAGTCCGATGCTTAACCCACTGAGCCACCCAGGTTCCCCGGGAACAAAGGATTTAGAGTAATGTTTCATTCACTAAGGAAAAATGATTTAGTGCCCCAAGTATCAAAGAAAGAACTGAAAAGATAAATTGAAACATTTTGGCAAACTTTCACTTCCCCTTGGATCCTTTTCATAGGAAGAGTTAAGGATATTATAAAAGTTCTCTTCTGAGGTTTTCCCTCATTTTTTCTTTGTTGATGTATTAAAATATTAAATAAAATATTGGGATGCCTGGGTGGCTCAGTCAGTTAAGCATCCGACTTCGGCTCAGGTCGCGATCTCATGGTTCCTGAGTTCGAGCCCCACGCGGGTGATAGGAGCCCTGCATTGGGCGAACTCCAGCCCCACTTAGGGTGAGCTTGTGCCCTGCTTCAGGTGAGCTGGAGCCTGGCTCTGGGCTTTGCACTCTCTCTCCCTCTCTGCACCTCATGGGATTCTCTCTCTCCCTTTTTTCCTGCCCCTCACTCACTTGTGTCCCCTCTCAATAAATAAATAAATAAATAAATAAATAAATAAATAAATAAACGAATAAATAAGTAAATAAATATCAAATAATCTCCTCTAGTGTTTCTCAATTTTTCCTCATCAAATACTACAACTTTACTGCTCAGTGAGTGCCTAACAGAACAAGCAAATAGGCAAGCAGACAAAAGTTTACAGGTCAACAACTTTAGCAAATAGGAAACATTGTATCCCGACTTTGCATTATATAGGTTATTTGATGCTTTGGCACTCACATTGCTGGTTTGTGTCTTCTAGAAGAACATTAAGGTATTCATAAAAGTCCTGCATTGGCAGCATAGTGTGCTCAGTGTGCTCAAAGAATTCACACTGGGTCTCTGTAACAAGAGAGCAGAGCTAACTCAAAATTTCCCTCTGGCTAAATATGCTCTCTCTATATTCCTGTGCTCTGTTTCACCAAGAATTATTAAGTACATAATTAGCTAAATGATTTTAACAAGATAAAAATGATGCTCTTAACTTGAAATTTAAATTAAAAGTTTAAATTAAATTAAATTATGAGTTGTCCTTCTTCCTGGTGCTGGGGAGACACTTTTACAAATGGAAATTTCCTTTATAATGTAAATTTCCTATACAGAAAGGGAAATTTATGCTCTGTTTTTGGAGCTTTTCCTATGTCTGCTCTTCCTCAATTGCCTTCAGTTCAAAATAATCCTTACACCAAAGAGGCATATTTTGGGGTGGCATATTCTGTCCTTTTCAACATATTTACATAAGTGTAAGCACATTTTATTTATATATAAGTATACATATACACGCAAATACTATGATCCATAATATGCATCTATGATATCTATCTTCAATCAATACATTTCTTTCTGAAACATAAAGAAAATAAATGATTAAATAGTTCTTATTCTCTTCGAGCTACATTTTTTTTTAATTTTTGGTAGAGATTTTAAGAATTCTTAAGGTTTATCAAAGCAAAAATTGCATTGGAGCAGGTTGAACAGGCAAAGACATTATTCAAGTCTATTGCAATAGGGGAATGACAGCAAAAGCAAGGGGCAGGAGGATTTTTAAGCACTGAGACAAACTAGAGGAAAAGTACTTGACGATGTTAGTAGGGGCGGTTTGATTTATTTCCTCAGTTTGCAAATGCTTTTTTCTCTGTGATTAGGCCATCTGTGTTTGCTAATTGGTACTTACCAAAGAAATTAGGCTCTTGCCCTCCTAGAGGCTGGGAGAGAGGGGCTTTTCTTGATGATTACATTTAAAAGGGTTGGCTCCTAGGTCTTAGAGAGAAGTATTCATTGGCTCTAAAACTGAGGAGAGGACTTTAAAAAGATTTACATCTCAAAGGGGCAGAGAAAGAATTTACAAGTACAAGTTTTCTAAAGAAAATGCTCTAAGAAAAGAGAGGCCAGGGCCTAGAGTCAGAAAGAAGACCTGTTCATAGGCTGAGGGGATTGTTAAGACTCTTTTGGTCAGTTCATTTGATCAGAACCCTTTGCTTATAAACCTGAAGTTCCTAATTATACAGATAATACTTTGATATTGAAAAAGCATATGCATGTGTTTTGATCTTCAATAACTTTTCTTCTTGTGCTAGACTAGATGATATAAAATGTAATCGAGTGGTAATTAGTGATAATACTGATAATAGTGGATAATGTTATATGAAGTTTTTTGCAATGAAAGTTTTTTAGACTACTTCTACAGTGAAGTTTTGGTATTAATTGATGAGGGTATTTCCTTGGCCTTCCTACTTTTTTGGGAATTTTTGATTGAATTTTTATCAATTAAATATTTTTATTAGTGTGTAGTTTAATTCCTTTGTAGTTGTCATTGAAATAAATAGGATACTTTGGTGTGAGCACTATTGCATTTCCTATTAACCTACACAGAAGGATTTAGCTAAGACCAAAAGCTCTGAATTCTCTGAACTTTTCAAACTCTGCTTGCCAACGTTGTTTATAGCACATTGGTTCTATAATTTTTGTCCTTTCCAGAACAAGTACATGGCATTTATTCCATTTCTAATAGATGAAAAACATTTCAATGACTTAGTCTGCTTGTTTTCTTTTGCTCATTTTTCTTGTTTTAGCATAGCTTTTTCTTTCTCCTCAACTACACGTTTATAACAAAAACAAATTTTTAAAAATATTACTGTATCTGCATCTTATTGGGAAAATATAATTAAAAATAAAATCTCCTGCCAACCCAGTGAATCTTTTCCACAAAATGTAGATAGAAAAGAATCAAACAGTTTTATTATCCTATAGTCATTAAACCAGACTGTGGTGTGCATCACAGGCAATATGCTAAAGAGATTGCAAAGACAAAAAGAAATCCTACTTTTTATATAGCTAGGCAGATACAATCCATTACACACATGTTAATTGTCTTTATCCAAGGAAGAAAAAAACTTCATTTATCTTTTTGACAAGCAGGAAGTTACAACTTGGAGCCAGGCACCGAGGCTAAACTCCTACAGACACAGGGAGACACGGCTTCATCCTACCTAATGTTCATATTTTAAAAGGGATGACTCAGGCCCCCAAGAAAGACCTTCCTGGGGTGTAAAACTGGTAAGAAGCTCACCTAACTTTTTTGTTTTTTTGAGGCTCATTTAACTTTAAAAAAGATTTACATAAATGTCAAAGAAACAGAGAAAACATTTATAATTTCCAGTCTTTTAAAGGGAATATTAGGGATGCGTGAGTGACTCAGTAGGTGAAACATCCTACTCTTGATTTTGGGTCAAGTCATGATCTCACAGTTCATGGGTTCGAGCTCCATGTTGGGCTCTATGCTGACAGTGCAGACCCTGCTTGGGATTCTCTCTCTCCCTCTGTCCCTATCCCTCCCCTGCTCATGAGTTCTCTCTCTCTCTCTCTCTCTCTCTCCCTCTCTCTCTCAAAATAAATAAATAAACATTAAAAAAAAATAAAGGAATGCTTAAAGGTAAGGGAGGGGTGGGAAAGTGTAACTATACCAACATGAGTTTGTTCCTTGATGAGTCACAGAAATTGTACCAGGTGAATTGTTTCACAAAGAAGAGTTCATGTTTAGCAAATAAGGAGATCACAGGCAATAGCCTCCAGAGCCATGACTCCCTGAGAGAGGGTGAATGGGTACCTTTTCTTTATGGTTAGGCTGAATATTTAGATAGGGAAGACTTGTCATTGTATGTAGAGGCAGGCATAAGGTCGCCCATGCATCTTAAGGAAATATGCCTATACATGTGTTGTATGTTATGTAAATGAGGCTCAGGCTCCTCTCTGGCTGAAAATTTTAGTATTATAATGAGGTAAAAGTGATGGCAGGTCATTACAGACATCACTCTAGGGTCCTTCTGTGGAGTCTGGAGTTGGGTTTAGCTCAACATTCTGGGTGATCTGGGCTGGTGGGAGGTCTCATCAGGGCAGTCGCCATCACCTGAGAGGTGGTTTCCAGTTTCTTTTGCCTGAGTTAAGAGGTAAGCTGGAAAGAAGTGCTTAAGGAAATATATTAGACAGAAGAGGTTAGTGAGTACAAGCAGGTGGGCAGTAAAGTTCAGGTCTTGGGGTCTAGCTGATGACAGAAGTTCTCTTTTCCCTTTCACACCAGGGAAACTTTTAACATTTTTTAGATTTGTGTTCATCCTTATAATCTGTGCAGCATTCTTTTAAATTATCTTCTCCAACTTTAAACTTAGAGAACTAAAGGAACTATTCTTAACCATATTTTAACAAATACAGCAGATAAACCTCCCAAACAAGTGCTTCCTTGACTACAAGTATCCTTTATGAATTATTGAGACCACCGTACATTTTATCAGAAATTATTTTTAAAACCTCATAAAATTTGTTTCTTTTTAAGCAATTTTTAAAATGCTTATATATATTTGAGAGAGAGATAAACAGAATACGAGTGGGGAGGCGCAGAGAGAAAGGGAGATGCAGAATCTGAAGCAAGCTCCAGGCTCCAAGCTGTCAGCACAGAGCCCGATGAGGGGCTAGAACCCATGAACTGTAAGATCATGACCTGAGCTGAAGTTGGAGGCTAAACTGACTGAGCCACCCAGGTATCCCAATCTTTTTCTTTAAAACATAATAAAAGGCATTAGATGCATATCTGAAATTTTGCAGTGATTTCAAATGAATGAAATAAGTAATTAGTTGTGAGAACTTTTATTTGCCATAGGACTCTTTATTCTAGCTGTACCCAGATTACAGAGCAAGATTTTTTAAAGCTTCACATGTATTTATGAAATGGGAAAATTTGAACAGATATATTCCTTTCAAACAGAATCATGTTTCAAGTCCTTAAATTTGTTCCTTCGTTCATTCACAGACCTTATTGACAGTCTATTTGTTGAAGGTCTATAAATCACTAGTCAGGGATGGAGAAAGATTTAGTGAATAGAGGGTCTGGATGTTTCCAGGTGCTAATGTTTATCATGATCTTAGAATGTTCAGGGAGTCAGGATGGAAATAATATTTGCATTTATATAATGTGTTGGAAAGAAATATGTGTTCTTTAAGAAAATATGTTAGTCGATATTCATGCATTTCCATATTTTAAGGTTCCTCTGTTTGTAACTTTTCCACATTCATCCCCCTGAGGTGATCATTTGCAATGTTGCTAAGGCATAGATTTGAATTTAAGGCGCTGCAGAACAGAAGAGCAGCAACAGGTAAATTATGTGGTAAGTGAAGGGAGCTGGCTGCCACAGAGCACACCACAATTTGACTCTGTAATTCTCTACTTATTGTTAAGTATGAATGTAATAATTCTCATGAAGTTATTTAGTTTTTGAATTTCGAAGTAAATTTATATCCATCATTTCCACATTTAAGAGAGGTTTAGGATACATCATTTTGTAAGCCGAGATTTTTTTAATGCTTTTTGTGATTCATTGGTCCCTTTTTGCTTTTACTTAGCATTTTTATAGAGCCTTTCTGGAAGTTTAAATGCTAGGAGTGGAGGGATCAGAATGGCTTTTGAAGGTTTTTTTTTTTTTTTTTTTTTTTTTGAGGTTGTTGATGGGTCAAAGCTGTAAAAACTTTAAGGAGTGAGCAGAGTGGAGAGTCACAATGGTATTGGTGGTACTGATTAGGGTAAAGGAATCTCATGGAGAAGATCACCCATTTTATTCAAAGAGAGATTATTACCTAGGAATGAAAGAAATACAACTTGTGTTTTTTTTTTCTTTTGTTTCTTTTTGGTTTTAATGTGGGAGTTCATGTTTCAAATCAATAAATCATGTAAGATATCAGTTATTCTGAGAAAAAAGGCCATATAATTTTATTTCAAATTGTTTTATTCTGTTCAATGAGCTATTAAAGTTTATACATGGAAGAGGAAGGTTGAATAGTTTTTTTTTTAATTTTATTTTTTTAATTAACATCCAAATTAGCTAGCATATAGTGCAACAGTGATTTCAGGAGTAGATTCCTTAATGGCCCTTTCCCATTTATCCCATCCCCTCTCCCACAACCCTGCCAGTAACTCTGTTTGTTCTCTATATTTAACAGTCTCTTATGTTTTGTCCCCCTCCCTGTTTTTATATTATTTTTGTTTCCTTCCCTTATGTTTATCTGTTTTGTGTCTTAAAGTCTTCATAATGAATGAAGTCATATGATATTTGTCTTTCTCTGACTAGTTTTGCTTAGCATAATACCCTCTAGTTCCATCCAGGTAGTTGCAAATGGCAAGATTTCATTCTTTTTGATTGCCGAGTAATACTCCATTGTGTATATATACCACATCGTCTTTATCCATTCATCCATTGATGGACATTTGGGCTCTTTTCATACTTTGGCTATTGTTGATAGTGCTGCTATAAACATGGGGGTGCATGTGCCCCTTCGACACAGCATACTTGTATCCCTTGGATAAATACCTAGTAGTTCAATTGCTAGGTCGTAGGGTAGTTTTATTTTTAGTTTTTTGAGGAACCTCCATACTGTTTTCCACAGGGGCTGCATCAGCTTGCATTCCCACCAACAATGCAAAAGAGATCCTCTTTCTCTGCATCCTCGCCAACATCTGTTGTTGCCTGAGTTGTTAATGTTAGCCATTCTGACGGGTGTGAGGTGGTATCTCATTGTGGTTTTGATTTGTATTTCCCTGATGATGAGTGATGTTGAGCATTTTTTCATGTGTCGGTTGGCCATCTGGATGTCTTCTTTGGAGAAGTGTCTATTCGTGTCCTTTACCCATTTTTTCACTAGATTTTTTTTGGGGGGATGTTGAGTTTGGTAAGTCCTTTATAGATTTTGGATACGCACCCTTTATCTGATATGTCATTTGCAAATATCTTCTCCCATTCTGTCGGTTGCCTGTTAGTTTTGCTGATTGTTTCCTTTGCTGTGCAGAAGCTTTTTATTTTGATGAGGTCCCAGTAGTTCATTTTTGCTTTGGTTTCCCTTGCCTCCAGAGACGTGTTGAGTAAGAAGTTGCTGCGGCCAAGATCAAAGAGGTTTTTGCCTGCTTTCTCCTTGAGGATTTTGATGGCGTCCTGTCTTACATTGAGGTCTTTCATCCATTTTGAGTTTATTTTTGTGTATGGTGTAAGAAAGTGGTCCAGGTTCATTCTTCTGCATGTCACTGTCCAGTTTTCCCAGCACCACTTGCTGAAGAGACTGTCTTTATTCCATTGGATATTCTTTCCTGCTTTGTCAAAGATTAGTTGGCCATACGTTTGTGGGTCCATTTCTGGGTTCTCTATTCTGTTCCATTGATGTGAGTGTCTGTTCTTATGCCAGTGCCATACTGTCTTGATGATTACAGCTTTGTAGTATAGCTTGAAGTCTGGGATTATGATGCCAGATGTGAAGATTGCTTTGGCTATTCAGGAGGTTGAGTACTTTTTTTTTTTTTTTTTAAATAAGAAGTGTCACTCTTTGGCTTCAAACTCTTCAATTATTTTCACTGCTGTTACAATAAAGTCCAAAGTCTCCAATGTAGAATGAAAGGCCTTCCATGGTAGCCCTTATCTACTTCTGGAGACCTGTTCTTCCCAATTACTCTTCTCAGCTGTCACCCCACAGGCCTGCTGAACTTCCTGCAGTTTCCTATGCCATTCTGTTGCAGGCCACTGTGATTTTGCTTATTCTTTTCCCATCCTGCCCTCCTGGAAGTAAGTCACACAGGAAAGATTTCCTGGGTGATATGACACCTTAGCAGAAAAGTAGTTTAAACAAAGGTTTGTCAAACTTTAGTGCTTCAGACTCTCTGAGCAAGCTAGCTTGTGGAACCACAGATTCCTAGGCTTCCAGGGAGTTTCAGATTCAGCAGGTCTGGGAGATGAACCCCAGGACCTGCGTTTTAACAAATGCAGGTGTTTGATATAGGTGGTTCATGATCGCCTTAAAAGATGAGCAGCCCTCAGCCAGGCAGGAAGGAGTCTGGATAATTGAATAAAATGGCACTCCAGGCATAGGAATTTTGTGTGCTGCTTGTTAAACACAACCATTATTAAAATTAGATTTATATGAACTTGCAATTAAATAAATTCTATTAAAAGCAACAGTAATCAACAGAAAACTCATCACTTCCTAATTGTTTCACCACATTTACTATTATGTATGCTTTGTTAAGAATGTTTACGTCTATTGTGTCTGTGTGGTGGGACTGCTATGTAATTATGTGTTACTGTGTATGTCTTCCTAACTCCATGTTCAGTGACTCCATTTGAAATAGGCTGGAATGGAAGTATTTGCAATGTTGAAATTGACATATGTGACAAATCAGGTTCTACCTACATCCCCTCCTTCCCCAAGCCAATTTATATCACATCGCTGCATAAGGAGTGAGTAAAGAGTTGGTTGTACCTAGTAAAATATAAGCAGTGTGATGTTTCTGGAATTTTACCTGGATGTAGCTAAATATGGAGCTTAAGAAACAGGTATTGTCCATGTCACAAGGTGCTTTTTGACCTAGTTTTGAGATGCATGGACTTTATTGTATTGATAATGAAAACCAGTGTGTCAGTTTAGACTGTAGCATGATATCATCAGATTTGATTTCAGAAAGGTGGCTCTGTGGAGGACAATTTTGAAGCTGAGAATTCCAGGAGACCATTCAGGAGGCCATATCCATTTGACAGATGATGACGAATTGGACCATGGTATTGGGGGAATATTTAGAAGTTATACTTGATGGTGATTTAGGTCATGAGAAAGAGAAAAGGGTCATGTATGAGTGACATTTCCAACCTAGGTGACTGAGTGGGTGGTGACAACAAGCCAGTGAGATAGAGAATATAAGACTAAGACCAAGTTTAGATAAGGAAAGTGATGTGTACACTAGACATTTGTTGTTAAACATATTAATTGTCATTATAGTACTTCCCAAACTTTTGCATGTTATGACACTTAGAGAAAATGATGATGTGGCATATGAGATAAAAGGAGGAGGCTGCTTACAGTTAGAAGCAACCAATTTCTGGAGGTTCTGGTCACTCCAGCTCCTGCTTTGCTTGGCTCAAAGATGAGGAGATCAATATTGTGGCCCACATATTGGAAGCATACTATCTGGGAAGCTTCCATGTTATTCTCGTTATCCTCTTATATGTCTAAACTCAAGGTTAGGGAAGAGGGTTGAGGATGAGTGTGTGTGTGTGTGTGTGTGTGTGTGTGTGTGTGTGTATTTGTGTTACATAATATTACATAATGTAATCCATGTTGTAAAATGCTCACAGAGCTCAGTTAAGTTACACATTTAATATTGATGTGACCTATTGGAAGGAGACAGTTGAGAATGAGACACATATAAATTAAGACCTTAGCATTTCTTTCAAAATGAGAGCAATTGCAGTCACTCTGATTGAGGGCTCTGTCACTACCACTGTGGTCTAGTGTTTCTTTGTTATCACTGAAAAGAAAGAGGAAAATGCAATTGAGAATTGAGTTCCTGTAAGCTAATTGGGAGTGCAAAAGGAAGCAAGTTAATGTCTTTTTTTCTAGATAATCTTAATTGGCAATTATAGTAAAAAGAAAATTGAATATTTTTAGTATAAATTGAGAGAGGAGACTTCCCAAGTTCTGGCCTATAGCCAGAAGACTTCTAACAGTAAGAAATACCTAAATTTTTATTTCTTTTAAGTCCTGAGAAACTTGTTATTTTTATTTACTATAAAATACTGCAGCATATGATTTTATTTTCTTTCTCAGACCCATATCCAGTTAAATCTAAGTTTATCATCATATTTTCTATACTTAAAATGAGGAGGTAGCATCCCTAGAATATTTCTGTATTTATGGCAACAGTGAGATAAACAATATGATATATTGTTGGCTCTATGTTTAACATGTTATGTAGAAATTAAAAATCATTTCATTCTTTAGGAACTCCTGGTCAGAAAACAGATTCTAGAGGAGAATGCAAGCACACAAGCAGTGTGGTGGTAATATAAATATGGTAGGTACAGAGCATGAAGGAGACATACCTTATTCACTACTCAGTCTGGAAGGGCAAGGAGATGGGATGGCCTAGGAGGGGGTGTGAGTTGGGACTGAGTCTTCTAAGCACATGAGGGCAACAGAGAGCATTGTTCTTGTGGAATTTCAAGTGTGCTGTATTATTAGGTTTTATGAGATAATAGGACAAGATTGAATAGGCACACAAGGACCACAACATGAAAGCCATGAAAAATTGCTTAAAGTTTAGACCTTATCCTGAAAATACACTGAGATCCCTTGGTGGTTTTTACGAGGGGATAGATATGAATAGTGTTGAGTTTTAGAAAGATTACTTTGGCAAGAGAGTGGAGAACAGGAAGGAGGGGATGACAGAGCGAGGAAGGCAGGAGACCAGTTGAGAGACTTAATAATCCAAGTGAAAAGTCCTGTAAATCTGAATTAAAGCAATGGCAGTGTGGAAAGTGAAGAAAGGATAGGTTCAGACTTGTGTAGGAAGGGGAGTTTGGGGACTGATGGGTGAGAGGATGAGAGAGAAGAGGGAAACCGAGATTCATTTGGTCTAACCTCTTGGGTGCATAGTGGTGCTTTTCACTAGCAGATGTAATAAAGAGGTTGAGCAAATTGCAGTACATTATATTGCCTGCTGTCACTACCAATGCCTCCATTTCTACAATATTTTCGATGTGTGATCTTATGAAAAGTTCATTATTGACATCATATGACTGGAACGGTGAGAAGACAAGAAAATTAATTTTGCATTTCCAATGAGAGCTGAACATTTATATGAGGAAAAGTATGTAAATACTTACGGTAACAATGTTGTTACTTCTACATATTATTTTATTTTCATGGCTACAACGTCTTATGCTCAGAATGACCAAATAAAAAGAAGTGTTGTAATACAATGAGGTGTTCAATAAATTAGGCCAATTTAGTTATATGAAAAATATATGTTAAAATAAACCAACATGCCAGAATGGGTAGGTTTCAGTTAATATGATTTGGAATTGGGGGAAATAAAACAATTTTTACTTGTAATTGTGAAATCTGTATGCACTTTACTATTTTCATTTTTGTGCGGTATTGGGCATCTTTTGGCCATTGCTAGTGATTGCTAAGGAGTGGAAAAATTAAAAAATCTCAACTTCACTGTGAAAGTTATGCATATTTAAGCTAAAAAAAATCTGGAAAATGTATAAATGATTATAGATGTACTATGGCTATAATGCATACCCCAACACAGTTTGGCCTATGAAACATTTCTTCAGTTTGTGATCTCATTTAAAAAATACACATAGAAGATACTAGAGTGAACCCTTTGTTCATATTGGGAACCAATCAGTGAGGAATAAAAGCAATTTTTTTGTTTGTTTCTAATCATTGCATGTTTCATTTAATGGATTTTAAAAATGTTATTAGTGTGAAAGAGTAAATATTTCTTTCCTAAAAGTGGTCATGTTTACTTTGAATATCGGACCCAGAAGATTTTTCTTTTTCTTAGGAACACACAGGGTGAGAAACTAAGATGTTCTTCATTAGTTTTGATAAAATGTCAGAAATATTATGTTTTAAAAATCAGCAGTCCGTAGTTATGACTGCCAAGGTCAGTGCAAAAACATAAGGAAGATTAACAAGAAAAATCACACTAAAAACTTATACAAAAGTTTTCTGTATAAGAGCTGTGAAAACCTGAAGCCTAATGATATGTCAGCCTACTCCTATAACAAACCAGCACAGAATGCCTTTAAAGCAATGGGATGTTGGTATGAAGTAATTACTGAGAAGCAAGTTGAGGTGTTAAGTTTGATACATTGTGGTCTTTTCTAGCCATTCCAATTTGCCTCCATGGTAACCATTGCTACATCTCCAGCCTGACTACCCTCTAGCTCTCAGCATTTTCTTTTAATGAGAGATATTCTTTGGTTGGATGCAATTTCACTAACCACTATTTAGTTGGAATTTTTTTAGTTGGATTTTTAAAAACAATAATTCAATGCTTAATTATATACATTGTTGATCTTCAGAGTATTGACCTCCAGAGAAGTTTATGTTTAGACTTGAATTTCTGGCCCCTTTCACTTTATTTATTTTACTGGTATATTAATTCAGTTAAAAAAATTCACAGTATCTTTGAACACTTTAGAGAAAACAGCTACATGATGGTCATGCCACTGGTATTATGAGTTATTGGTTCCAATTTTTTTGCCTTCAGAACGCTGAGAGGACAAAGAGCCAGGAAGAATATTATGTTAACTTTTCATATTAACTCACTCAGTGTTTTCTTTCTTTAATAAAATATCAATAAAGTGCTTTAAAAGTTAATTTATAATTTTTCTAATTTTTCTCTCACACTTTCCCCAGATACTGAAAAATAATTAGCATGCTTGTGTGTGTGTGTGTGTGTGTGTGTGTGTGTGTGTGTGTGTGTGTGAAGAACCTGGCCTTTGCAGGCAGGTAAGTGGGTGTGAGTCTTGCCTTTGCCAGGTGTCACTGTGGTCTTTGGTTAAGTTACTCCGTGTCTCTGTTTTTCACCTTCCTCATCTTCATTGTTTAGGACAATCAAATTTATTAAATAATATGTGTGATAGTTCCTAGCACAAAGAAAGAACTGAGCACATGTTACACAAAAGGTAGCTCTATTTAAAAAGTTTTTTTTAAGTTTTTTTTTTTTTTTTTTGAGTAATCTCCACACCCAACATGGGGCTCAAACTCACGACCCTGAGATCAAGAGTCACATGCCCCTCCAACTGAGCCAGCCAGGCACCCCTAGCTCTATTTTTGTTCAAAGGATAGGGGACAAAGTTATTATTATCCAGGGTTCTTCAAAAATCATTGCATTATAGGGGTGCCTGGGTGGTTCAGTCGGTTGAGTGTCCGGCTTTGGCTAAGGTCATGATCTCACGGTTTGTGTGTTTGAGCCCCGCATTGGGCTCTGTGCTGATAGCTTAGAGCCTGGAGCCTGCTTCAAATTCTGTGTCTCCCTCTCTCTCTGCTCCTCTCCCACTCATGCTCTGTCTTTCTCTCCCTCTCCTTCAAAAATAAATAAAAACATTAAAAAAAATCATTGCATTATATCCCATCTTATATTTTTACTTAATTTTGTACAAATTATTTGAAACCATTTATAAACACATTACAATAATAACAAGTATTAAAAATTTTTACATGGAAAATTTTAGTTATACTTTCAGGTTTTACATGAAATTCAGAAAAAGCATTATGTGATACAATTCAACCAGAATTAAAATATAATATAGTGTTGCATGCAATATTCAATTCTGAAATGACTTTTGTCTCTTAGAATATATATAAATCATGAATTTGAGTATTTTTATTACCATTTTAAAGGTAAAACATGTGCTACATGATGCAAAAAAGAATTGAGAACACTCATTGCTTATGCTTATATGATTGAAAGAGAAATGACATTTAAATCTAGATCAAAGTGAAGGGAATTTCAATTCTGCACAAGTCAAGAAGAAAAGTCTTTTTCCACTGGCTCAAAAGCTCTACATAGGAAACTTAAAAAGATTCAATTTTTTTCACAGTAATTGAATAGCCATGTAATTTCAGTTTTACCCTATAACTACACAAGTGAACCTTGGTTATGGGATGGAAAAAATTGAAACCATTTAAGCTTTACTTCTATCCATTTTCTCCTTCCACGGACAATTATATAAAATGTATTTTTATGTTGCTAGGGAGGAAAATACAATATTAAATTTTTTGGAATATTAAAATTTAATCTTTATCCAATGCAATATTATATAGCAAACTTATATTCTAATTCTGTTAATTTAATTAAAATAGAGCACAGTTTATGTAGAATATATAACAAAATTGTCAAGGGGGTTAGAGAGTAGAGGAGAAAAAGCCCATTACCTAAATAATGTTTGTTAGTAAAAAATACTTCAGGTGACTGAACAGAGGGAGTAAATATATGAACGTCTATTCTTGTATGTCTTATAATGATTAGGGTATCTCCTGTACTGCACTCTTGATGTCTCTGCAAAAATTCATCTGCTCCGCTGTTTTTCTTTTTTAAATGGAGACACCATTCATTTGTTCACTTAAATCAAATCTGTGTTATCTTAGACCCCTTCTCTCACCTCTCTCATCCTATCAGTCAAGGTTGTTACTTCTACCAAAATTTTTTCCAGCCCTATTCACTTCTCTCCATTTCCACTGTCACTGCCCTACTTCAGTTCCACTTTTTGGCTGTTACGAATAATGCTGTTATGAACATTCATGCTCACATTTTTGCAAGGACGTGTTCTCATTTCTTTTCAGTATATATGAAAGAGTAGAATTGCTTTGTCACATGTTATCTATGTGTTGAACATTTTAAGAAACTCGCAGACTACTTTATATGAAAAAGATTGCACCGTTTTACATTTCCACCAGTGAAGTGTGGGGATTACAGTTTTTCCACATCCTCACTAACACTTGTTACTGTTTACTGTAGCCATCCTCACAGGTGTGGAATGGCAGCTCTTATGATTTTGATAATGATGTTGAGCACCTTTTCATGTGCTTATTGGATACTTGTATATCTTCTTTGGAGAAATGCTAAGTAGGGCTTAATTCTTAAATGTGAGTGTTCAACCAAGGATCTGTAGGTATAGAGAAAAGCCTAATCCACAAGAATTGAGATAAACACATAGAAAAAAAATGACCCTAGGAAAGCATTAATAATTTAGAAGAAAGAAATAAGCAAAGAAAACTCACTTTGATAAGCAGCCTCAGAGACACATGAGGTCTGCTGCAGCCACAAAAGAGGATGCTCTGGAAACGAAAGGTTGAGCAGCAAAGACTATTTTGGGTGTGTAGCCCTAAAACCTCCCAGATGGGAGAGGAGAGCTCTGACACATGCAGCTGGATATGGGAGAGACTCAGGACCTCCTGGCTGCTGGAATGGACCAAAAACATGTGCTTTCTAATTAGTGTGTGTGTTAGTGTATAGTTAGTTCATTAAATCCTGTTTGTGATTAGCTAATCCTGGAGGCTGAAATGACAGCAGGAATCAGTGTATTTTGGGATTTTTCCTTTGCAGGATGTGGTTATAATTTTCTATCCTTGAATACACAAAATCCTATATTAATGTTAAGTGGTCAGATAATTTTTACATAAAATTTAAAATTTATGAAAGCAAATTTTGTACTGATCTGCACATTAAGTGATTGAACAATGGAAAGAATCCTAAGCTTATATAATAGCCCAAAGGAGAGGGAGTGGTGAAGAATTAGCCTTTTTTTTTTAGCTGGTCAGGTAATTACAGAAAGGTCAGAGCCTCACCCAGGGGTTGGACTGCTGTGGGATATTAACTTGTTTGATCATAAGATGCTTAAATACTAAATATAGTTAATGGAGCATTTGCACTTCCTGTTTTCAGATTTACTTTCTGTGCTCCCATTCACTAATTTATCCTAGTCACTCAGCTAACAGTAGCAGGACTAAGAAGCTGGGGAGTCTGATTCCAGTTCCTATGCTCTTAGTACTCTGCTGCTTATTTTTGAGGATAAATAACAGAACAATTAAAAATGGCAGCCATCTGGGGGCTTTGTCTTGGCTCAAGAGTGTTCATTTAACTCATCTTTTGCTAACATACCTATCCTGTGGAAGAATATCTACCCTAACGCTAGCAGCAGAGATTGGGAGAAAGGGCAATTGATTCCTCTCTGTACTTTTTCTTTTTATTCACTATACACAATTAATAGGCCTTTTCTCCTTTTTACTGTCTGGTTGTACTGAGCAAACTTGGGAGAGATAAAAGGGAGCTCTGTAAAGTAAATAAGTTAGCTCAGAAGCAATTTGCCAACACTATATGATAATGACTTCACGCTTCTCAGAATCAGGGATATGTGTTACCAGGGAGTGTTTTTATACCTCTCAAAGAACTAATAAGAGAGAAAAAAAAACCTTGACTTTGGTATATAAAATTAATACTAATGATAGTTATCAATAAAAGTAATGAAAAGTATCATCTGTGGATAATTACCTAGTGTGTAACAACTAGGATGAATATCATTAATATCTGTCAAATTATTCCTGGAGGGGTTATTTGATTACAACACCGAATTATGTTCAGATATGCCCTGGTTCTTTGGTTCCATGTCTGAAATCTTAAACTTGAATATCCCATTCTTTCATAATCATCTCCTTTCCTACTAGGTTAATAATAGGTAGAACTCACTTTAATTTCTTGAACCTGAGTTTGTCCATCAGTGAAATAAACTCTGTTACAAAGGGTTGATGTGAGAATTAGATGACACGTAGGCAAGGTGCTTGTTAGAAGTAGGCTCATTGCTGACTCTGTATAAACATTTCCTTCTCCTTTTTTCCTGTTTAGATCTTCATATTCTTGACCTTCCAAGTTTATTTCAGTTACTCTATTGCCTTTATGCCTAAACTCCTCATCTCCTTGTCCTTCTTACAAATTACTTCATATTTCATGTAATCGGACTTCTCTGCTCCTATGCCTGAGTGCTCAGTACAGCAAAGAAAATTACATGTTGATGGATTGGTCCCCCTACAAGTTCAGTTTCTGTATTATTTGAACTCCCAATACCCTTTATCTATCCTTGTACTTTCTTGTTTGGTACCTTTCATTGCACTTATTATTTCAAAAGCGTGCATCCTTTTGAAATCCTCAATCTAAGATTCACACCTTAGTATTCTGCTATGGTTTGAATATGTCCCTCCCTTCCCCAAATTCTTGTGTTGAAATCCTAACCCTCAAAGATGATGGTATTGGAAGGTGAGCTTTTGAGAGGCTTGGGTCATGAGGGCAGAGCTGAATTTTGGATAATAAATCTGTCTTTTGTGCCCAAATTATCTACATATTTTCTAGAATGACCCCCAAGTAACACCAAGATTTGCTTTCTCACCTTATAAAGAAGAATAATAGATTTAGGGAAGTTTGTTTTAGTCTTCTCCCAATGAAATTTTTTCAAAAACGGTTGTGATTACCAAATTTGTGATAAAAGAAAGACTGATAAATCAAAAGAAAGGTGGTCTTTTAAATTTAATTATGTATAAGTAAGAAGATTAATATAAGTGCACTTCAGTGATTGTGTGGTTTTGAAGTTAAAGGAAGCATACTAATGTTTATAAATACTGGTACAATATCTATCCATAAAACGATTTTCTTTCTAGGTTTTATCAATCTGGGATAATCATAGTACTTTATAATATAAATAAAAAGCCATAACAGTTTTTCAAAGGTTGGCACTGTTCATAATATGTTCTTTTTCCCAGGGTAATCTTTGACTAGATCCTTATACATTAAGTGTGTATTGTAACTTGAGAGAGGATTCTAGTCTTCCATTCTGCTAGTGCTGATTAACATAATGCATTAGCCAGAGCTGTTAGTTTTATTGTCATGGCAAGGATAAATTGACTACATTTTAAAACCTTCACTGATGAGAAAACTTCAAAGGTATAGCCAAGGATGTTTTCTAGTCCCACTTGCCTACAACGTAATCTTGGCAAAACTATACAGTTGCTATAAAGAGCGGAACCAAAGCCTTTTGAATACCTCCAAATACACTTCAAATACAGTTACCTTCCTTCAGCAATGAGAGAACAGTATTTTGGTTATTGTATACTTGGTATCAGGACAGATCAAAGGTTTCTCTGGTTTGAAAGCCACCAGCTTTAACTGAGGAAAAAGTGTTCCTTGGCCTTGTACTTTCCATCTGAAAAATGTCTGGCTCCCTCTTTAGTGATTATGGGACTCATTTTACAGTCACATTCATTAAAGAATACTGTAGGGTCTTTCTTATCTATTACCCAGAAACTACATCAGTTTTGATAGCCTACAGTCTTCTGAAAAAAGTGAAAGGAAAAAAGGCATTCTAAATGCAAGCCTGACAGATTCACTGAAGATCTTCAACTGTCCTGGTTGCTCCTTGAGCCCTAATGACAATTAAATCTACTCTTTCAGGATCACTTAGATTGTCTCCATTTGCTCTTGTGACAGCTCTTTTGAGACTCAGTATCTCAGCTTCCATGATAGCTACCACCCTATACTATATAGACATAGCTAAATATTGCCAAAGTAATATTCTCAGAATTATTATCAACATAAGGGAAATGAAAAATATTTACAATTGAATGAAAATGGAAGTACTGCATGTCAATGGTGCTTAGAGAGGGCGCCTGTGTGGCTCAGTTGGTTAAGCATCCAAACCTTGATTTTGGCTCAGGTCATGATCTCACAGTCTTGAGATTGAGCCTGGCGTCAGCTTCTGTGCTGGACATGGAGGTTGCTTAAGATTCTCTCCCCCCCCACCCCCGCCCTGCCCCTCCCCTGCATTCTCTCTTTCGCTGTTTCAAAAAAAAAAAAAAGATGCTTAGAGGAAAATTTAGACCCTCAACTGCATTTACTAAAAAAAGGCAGAAAGATATGTGTTGTCAAGGATCTAGAAAAGAACAGAGTAAACAACAAAGAAGTAGAAGTAAAACAAAATAAAGATAAGAGTAGAAAACTTATATAGAAATATTGACTGTATTGTCAATGATAGTCACATTGTCAATGATAGTTCTGGGGATATTAGATTCCCAGAACTTGTCTTATAACTACAAATTTGAAAAAGATATTTGTAATATTTTTATTATGAATATGTATACAAATGTATATATATATATTTTCAGGGTATAGAAACAGTGAAAAAGCTATTTAAGTCATTTTATGAGGTTACTGTTACTTTGGTAGAAAAACAGAGTAACTACAGTGCAAGCAAATAAAATTGTAGACTAATCCCTTTTGTGAACTGAAATAGATTCTAAGTTATATATTCACAAATCAAATTCAGAATTATTTAAAAATTAATATATCTCAACCCAAGAATACCAAATGCAAGAAATTTTCAGTATCAATAGATTGAAGAGGGTGAGGGATCACTTTTGTAGATGCAGAAAAGGAATTGATAAGTTTACCATTCATCAAGAGAAGAGCCATTAACAAATTAACAGTGAAAAGGAACTTTATTAACTTCAAAAAGTATAATTAAAAATTTTTTTATGTTTATTTATTTTTGAGAAGGAGAGAGGCACATAGTGTGAGCAGGGGAAGGTCAGACAGAGAGGGAGACAGAATCTGAAGCAGGCTCTAGGCTCTGAGCTATCAGCACAGAGCCCGATGTGGGGCTCAAACTCACCAACTGCAAGATCATGACCTGAGCCGAAGTTGGACGCTTAACCAACTGAGCCACCCAGGCGCCCCTATCTAAAATTTTTTTATATTGAGCATACCAGTGGTGAAACTGTGTACGCATTCCCAGTAAAGTCAAGAGTAAGACAAAATGCTATCATTTCTTCATGATTGGAATAGAGATCCTAACCAATGCATTAAGAAATCTAATGAGGTATGCTATTGGAACAAAAATATGTTCACTTCTTCTATTCAGATCCTATAATTACCTACATAGAAAATTCTAAAGAATCTATTAGAACTATAAGTTTAGCAATTTCCTCAAGACAGCATAAAAAATCAATATCCCTATCCACCAACAATTGCTAACCAGAATTTATATTATTATATTATTAATTATATTATACATTATATTATATTATACTCTGTTAGTTTTTCCCTGATAGGTGACAGCTGTTCCTAATTAACATGGAAGAGAGAAAGGTCAAGAATAGACAATTCTAGTGGGATGCCTGAGTGCAAATTCTAGTGGGACGCGTATCTATCTGAGATTTTGGCTCAGGTTGTGATCTCACAGTTTGTGAGTTCTAGACAATTCTAGTGGGATGCGTATCTATCTGAGATTTTGGCTCAGGTTGTGATCTCACAGTTTGTGAGTTCAAGCCCTTCATTGAGCTCTGTGCTTACAGTGCAGAACCTGCTTGAGATTCTCTCTTTCTCCCTCTGCCCCTCCCTCTCCCTCCTTCCCTCCCTACCTCTCTATCTCTCTCCTAAAAGTAAATAAATAAATAAACTTAAAAAAAAGAACAATTTTAGAGATGACTGAAGTCAGGTTCTTTCTCTACTAATTATCACAATATTTAAAATTATAGAAATTAAGATTGTTGCAAGAATGGTCATAAAAATCCAATACTGAGAGACAAAAGTCAGTATTATGCATAAATTTGTATAAATATAAATGTTGACAGATGGATATAATGGCATAAATGGAACTATAAATAAATGGAAAGAAGGCCATCTAATCATTTGGTATCTGGATAATTGATCACGATTTTTTTTTTTAAATGACACAATTATCTTAAGCTATAACAAAGGAATTTTCCATGTGGGTAAAATTCTCAATGTGCATGCTTTTTCTTCAAAATAAAAAAAAATCAGTAAATATCTTTGTGGCATTAAATTTTGGAGAATGGTTGCCTCTGAGATAGATGGATATAAAAATTTATGTGGAGAAGCATACAGTTCATTTCAATTCATACTGTTGTATTTTTAAAAACATTTTAAGCTGATATAATATCTGACATCAAATTATAAATAAAGCTATAATAACCTTTCCATTATGTTATATACCTTTTTTTCTGTATGTTTTTTAAAAAAAATTTTAAATGTTTATTTATTTTTGAGAGAGAGACAGAATGCAAGTGGGTTAGGGCAGAGAGAGAGGGAGACACAGAATCCGAATCAGGCTCCAGGCTCTGAGCTATCAGCACAGAGTCTGACGTGGGGCGCAAACTCACAAGCTGTGAGATCATGACCTGAGCCGAAGCCAGTGGCTCAATTGACTGAGCCACCCAGGCGCCCCTCTGTATGTTTGAAACACTTAAAGCAACAAAACAAAGACTGGATCAATCTGGGATTGCTTCCTGAGTAAAGAGAATAATTTTACTGGTTCTACAATTATATAATTTTTTAATCAATGACATAGAGTTAAGACTAAAGGTGAACAAATGTGTGGAAACTGTAGCTTTGAAATAGTCAACTTGTCTTTTTTTTAAGTTTATTTTTTATTTTATATTTATTTTTGAGAGATGCAAAGAGACACAATGTGAGTGGGGGAGGGCAGAGAGAGAGGGAGACACAGAATCTGAAGCAGGCTCTAGGCTCAGAGCTGTCAGCACAGAGCCCAATTCAGGGCTTGGACTTGTAAACCATGAGATCATGACCTGAGCTGAAGTCAGATGCTTAACCGACTGAGCCACCCAGATGCCCCATTTATTGATTGTTTTGAGAGAGAGAGAGAGAGAGAGAGAGAGAGAGAGAGAGAGAGAGAGAGCACGCGCATGTGCATACATGTGAGCAGGGGGAGGGGCAGAGAAAGAGGGAGAGAGAGAATCCCAGGCAGGCTCCCTGCCCAGTGTGGGGCCAGAGCCCTATTTGGGGCCCAGTCCCACAAACAATGAGACCATGACTCAAGCCAATGCCAAGAGCTGGACACTCAACTGACTGAGCCACTGAGATGCCTCTCAACATTTTTTTTTTTTTTTACTAGAACAGATAACAGTTATGTACTGTATATTTAGCAGCTTTAAGGAAATTGTAGCATTGCCCTGTTATCTTTGTTATCTATCTGTTTTATATGTCTAAAACATAACCTTTTTATTATATATTGAAAAGACACAAGAAATACTGATATAAGAAAAAGGTAAATGTTTTAAGGGAAATTGTAGTAGATAAAATTGAAATATAAGTACTTTACAATTCATAGCTTATAAATTATGTAGGTTGATATTAGTCTATGAATTATAACTCCATGAATACATTAATGTTTCCTCTGTCTTTTAACTCAGAAATTTAAGGTAAAGTAATATTTCATTTAGTATAAATTATATGTGCATGATAGAGAAGTTAATTTTCTTTCCAACTATTTCTTCTGAAGTGGGTCATAAAATCTACCTCATGAGTTGTCTCTTTAAAATGTATCTCTTTGGATCAAAAGAATCTGATCCAAAAAACATAGACATTAGGTATCTCACATAAATACTATTCATATAGCTGTTTATTATGCATTAAATTGTGTGGGTAAAAAAAATATTGGTAAGGGTAGGAAAACAAATCAAATTTAGGGTAATAATTACACAATCCAAAGATGGTGATAGTTATTGTATCACTTTTGTGTCTTCAAATTGAAGATGCTAGAGAAAAGTCCTTATACACAAATATATACATTTCAGAATGTATGTACTTTGTACATAAATCACAGCAAAAAAAATGTGAAGACTTACTTCTTTCCAGTGGCCAGATGCCCAGTGTACTTTATATGTTTTTGTCAGTTTATTTTTCACCTTTTGTGTAAACAACTTTATCTGACTTGTCACCTACAAAATATATTATGGTTTGTATTTGTTTTCTATTGCTGCGTAACAAGTGACCATATGTGTAGAGGCTAAAAACAGCACAAATTTACTATCGTACAATTTCTGTGGGTCATGAATCCAGCACAGTTCCACTGGGTCCTCTGCTCCAGGTCCCACAAGGCTGAAATCAAGGCCTCACTGGAATGGGTTCTACCTGGAACTTAGGGTCATCTTCCAAGGTCATTCAGGTTATTGGCAATTCAATTCATTGCAGTTGTAGGACTTATAGCAATTGGTCTTCTCAAGGCCAACCGGAGAATTCTGACTTGTCTTCGAAAATGAAGTTTTATGTAGCCTAATCAAAAGAATGACATCATATCATATTCACAAGTTCTACCCACACTCAAGGGATAGGAATAATATAAGTGTACACATCAGAGGTAGGAATCTTGGGGGAAATCTTAGGATTCTGACTATGTTTTATGTTCTGATCCTTATTTTAACAAATATAAAAACAAAACCAAAACCACTAAGAATCTTATTTCTCCTCTCTTTGGGTTATTGGTCCTGAGCAATTAAAATGACTATTTTCTGATAACTTGGATGGCTAGTGGTGGGTGCATTTCTGATGTCCGAGTTAAATTTGGAGAAACAGATATAGATTGACTCATGTTGTTTGGGGATGGTAAAATAGCTTCTGCATTTAAAGATTCATAAAATGCTGTGAAACTTGTCTGTCAATAATAAATTGCTTGATAAGGACTAGTATTTATTGAATAAGTAAAATTTGAAGTTTTAAATAAAATTGTTAGTGATTATATTTGAAGAGCAAAATTAGTGGAATAAAATAGACTGTGTTGTCTTGGAGATATTTAAAAAAACATTGTTTAATGTTTATTTATTTTTGAGAGAGACAGAGACAGAATGTGAGTGGGTTAGGGGCAGAGAGAGAGGGAGACACGGAATCCAAAGCAGGCTCCAGGCTTTGAGCTGTCAGCACAAAGCCCGAAGCAGGGCTGGAACTCACGAGCTGTGAGTTCATTACCTGAGCCGAAGTCGGTGGCTCAATCGACTGAGCCACCCAGATGCCCCACTTGGAGATATTTTTAAAATGAACTCTAAAATTGTATGGAATATTATAGTTAGAAACTTGGGGGAAATTCTTATTCTTAGAATAGATGCCACAAAAATTATATGTTCCTTTTGACTTCTTCTTAAGAGATGATAATCTTTGTCTTGTTTTACAAAATAATGAATGTGAAATGGGTTAGTTGTGGCAATATAATACCTGTGTGCCATTTTTCTCTTCCTTTTTTGAACAGCACAGAATTGCATTTCATTTTCTAAATTAGAATTATTTTGACCAATGATGAAGTCGGTTGAGATTACAGAATAGAAATGGGTAAATCAAAATTCTGTATTTTGTATTGTTAGCCAGTTTCAGGACCTGGTAAATTAGTGGGGAGATACTTCAAAGAAAAGATAATTAAAAAATTGAGGTCTGTATGAAGCATATGTGGGTCCTTCAGACATAATACTATAATAGGATAGAAGTACTGTCTGAAGAAATGGATTAAAGAAAGGAAAAAAGTTTAGACTTAAACCTGGGAATCCAGGTACTAACTCTTGTCAGTCTGGGAAGATTATAATTTATGTCACATTATTGGACCCATACAGTGCTACATATGTGAACTATTCACATGTCTAACCCCTGTGCTCTCCTCCTCTTATTCCCAGGAGGGATTAAAAGAGTTCAGATAAGAAATTCTAGATATAGTTGTACTGTCCTTTAATATCTGCTTTTGTGGTGTTAGTCCTGGCAGGTTTCTAGTGTGAGATTTATGAATAACAATTCCCAAGTGCTATTTAAAATAGCATAAAGAAGTTTAAGTAAGGATTGCAGAGCTAGTTTTACGGAATTTTCCAAATTATATTTCTGTTAGAGAAGATTTAAGCATAGGATAATTATGTGGAGTTTTACAATTTGAAGCAGTTATAATGATTATATTAATCATTAATTACATAATGCAGATACCTTTTGCATTTAATGGCCTTTGCTTTAAAGCAAATTGTCATTTTGATCTGAATGCTTATTTTTAACTAGCATTCATACTTAAACTGAAATCATTTTTTAGATTTACCTCACTCTCAAATTTTATAGTTTAAATTTTGTTAGCAAGAGAACATCCTTTGTCAATGATGCCAAATGCCAAAAAAGGGATAGTATATGAAGGGATAATGGATAATTCTACCTGAAAAAATTCTTGAGAGTTTGAGAAATGTTTACATCCTAATACAAATGGAAAATATTGAGATTCCTTCTTATAACACTTTTTTATCAATGATGCTATATATTTAGGCTGTGGTCAATTTTTTTTTCACAAAGATTTAGATATTGGATTATATATGATGACTATATATGTTTTCAATGTTCATTGCATAGGACCTGAATCAGAATGTTACTTTGGTATATTATTATAGTTCTTTTGGGTACATAATTACAGTTAAATATTTTAGTTCACAGGTAATATAAAACCAACTATAAACATACTTAAAACATCTTGGTGAAAATAAAGTCAAAGATTATAAAAAAAAATCATATCACTCTTACACTATGTTGGAATAACATTTAAGCCATTTACCAGAAATACAGTAGGTAGTATTTATAGACTTCAGCCAACTATAAGCAATTAGGTTTAATTTTTTAACAATGATATTTGGTTAAGTGTATCATATATTTCCAGAAATTAGAAATAATGCCTTAAATTAAACCAAATTCTTTTGAGATATACCATGTTAACAAGGAGACAGGGAATTAATGTTTGAAATAAAATGAACATATTAAAATGTGCAAAGCTGAGTTTCAATAAAAATTAGAAAAAAAGGGAATAATAAGAATACAACAAAGCAACAACCTTCCTGCATATTGAATAATATCTTCAGCAACCAAAACTAATTGGTTTAAGTAACAAATGAGCTAATAAGTGGTTTAAAGATAGAATATAGAAATGCAGATAATTGCTTGTGTTCCTTTGAAGTACCGAGTGGTATTCTTTTTCATGTTTTTCATTTCCAAAAGGAAATATGCAAGCTATTTATGTCTGATGAATTAATCTGAACCCAAAATTAATCAAACTTTTTTTTTCCTTCTTAGTATATTCACTTGTTAAGTGTAAATGACTGGAGTCAATTTTTAAAATGGATTTAAAATAAGGAGAGTGGAGGAGTATTAATGGTAGTGCAGTTGACTTTGACTGGGGCATAAGTTCAGAAGAAGAATAGCAAGGCCCTGAACTAAGTACTATAAATAGAATGTTTATATTAGCAAGCTGTAATCATTCTGAAACATATGAACTCAAGCAAAGTATCCACAAGTTAAGATGTAGTCAACTTTTAAAATAGCCGTACAAGTTCTGTCTAATGCCTTCATTCTATCTTTCGCTGCCAGCTCTGACAGTTAATTTGACACTGCTTTATCCACCAAAACAACTTCATCCCCAACTGTTCTATCTTTATTTATATTATATTGGGACATTAATTGACAAGATACTTTCCAATAAATTTTGTTGTTAGAAATCTTACCATGAAGAGTAGATATATTTCTGAATACGCCACTTACCTGCTATGAGATGCCAGGGAATTTTCTTTGGTGAGATGATATTTAATCTGGGACCTTTGTAAAAATCAGCCAGTTCTATAAAGATCAGAAGGGAATAGTTACAAGATCAGAGGGAAGAGAAAATGCAAAGATAAGAGTGATCTTAGAGTTTTAAAGGAACAGAAGAAGGTCTGCATTACTGGTATTGTAATGAAATTGGGAGAGTCCAGGATGAGATAGAGAAAGAGGAGGCAGGGGCCGGATCATGTTGGCTTTTGAGTATGAAAGTTGGATTCTGAATTTTATTCTTCAGGTAATGAGAAAGGCAGTCACTAAAAAGTTAATATATATATATATATATATATATATATATACACACACACACGCACACATATATATATATATATATATATATTGTGAAATATACTATATACACCACCGAGTGTGTATCTATAACAGCTTAAGAAAGATAATGCTACCTACATTACCAAATAATGCTGAAGCCTACTTATTCCCTTCCCTACAAGGTTTCTCTCCCTGCTCTCTACCAGTCTGAATTTTATGGTTTGTATTTTCAAGACATTCTTTGTAGTTTCATATGCTGCAAATTGCGGTTTAGTTTTCCTTCTTTTGACCTATTAATATTGAATTCATACTGTATATATTTTTCTGTGACTTTTTTGGCTCAATATTATATATTTGTATTTCATTTGTTTTTCCTGCTAGATAATATTTCATTGTATTATGATGCCACAGTTTATTTATCCATTATATTATTATTGTTATTTGATGTATCCCCCCTTTTTTTGCTCTGAAGAAAAATGAATAAACTATGAATAAACAATGCTGTCAATAAACTTGCACTTGTATCCTGATGCACCTGTGTAAGAGTTTCTCTAAAGAATTGTTGGATGTAGGATATGTGCATCCCTAGTGTTAGGAGGAAATACCAAATTGTTTTCCCAAGTGATTGTATCAGTTTGCATATGTACCAGTAGAGGATGAGAGTCCCATTTCTCCATATTCTCTCCAGTACCTGGTATTATCAAATTTTAACTTTTTAAAGCCAATGAAACCAGTCCAATGAAGTAAAATATTAACTCCTTATGGTTTTCCACTGGATTTCTCTGAATGTGAATAAGGTCAAGCATATTTAAATGTTTTAATGTTTTCTTTTTTTAAGTCTTTTGGGGATTCATTTTCTTTTCCTTATTAATTTGTAAATGTGTGTGGTTTTAAGATATATTTTACGTATGAGCCTTTTTAGTTTCATGTATTGCCGATATCTTTCCTTTGGTGGCTTTTAATTCTCTTAATAATGTCTTTTGGTGAACATAAATTCTTAATTTTAATGCATTCTATTTATGACCCATTTCTTTTATAGTTAATGCTTTTATAATCTTGTTTCATAAAAGGCTTTTAATACCCCAAGCCATGAAATTTGTTTTCCTTTATTATTTTCTAAAATATTAAAATATATTCTAAAGTTATTTTTCTTTATTATTTTGCATTTTACACATATTTACAATTACTATGTATCCATTTTAGTGTTTGATATGAGGTCAGCTTTCTTTTTTTTTTCATATGGATCTACAATTGTTTGTGGCTTTTATTAACTCTTACTCATAATTGATTATTATGTGTTCAGTGATAATATCTAATTGAAAAAACTTATCCCTTAATCACTGCTCTGTTTTGCTATATTTGTTGTAAATCAAGGGTCCAAGCATGTACTAATTGTCATTCCTTGTAGATAATCTTTGTTTTTTCTCTCTTTATTTTTTAACCTTTACTTTTCTGCATTTTTATTTCAATATATTAAGTGTGTTTCCTGTTTGCTTCTGCAGGTAGCCTTGGTATGCATTTTCTGAAATTCAGAAATGGTTTATTACAACAGTTCTGGACAAATCTTGGTCATTATCTCTTTACATATTACTTTTCTCTCATTCTGTCTATTATTTCCTTCTGGACCTCCAGTGACATGTATGTTGGACAGTCTCATTTGATCTACCATATCTTCTAACCTGTTTCCAAATTTTTCATCTTTTTCTCTCGGTGAATTTATTCACATTTTGTATTCCAGTTTATTAGTTTTCTCTCCAAATATGACTAATCTGGTTAATCCAAATACTGAGTTTCTAATATCTATTATTTAAAAATATTCTAGATATATATATCTAGTTATTTTCCTAATCTGCCTAATATATTGATAATCTTTTATTTATTTCTCTTATTTTCCAACTCCTTATTTTTATTTATTTATACATATTAACTATACTTATTTTGTATTATTTTCTCATAATTCCATTTGTGTACAGTAATTGTGAGCCTTATTTTGTACTACATGGCCTTTTCAAACTCTTATTCATGATTTCTTATTTCCTTCTGAGTTTAGTAATTTGTTATTATGAGTTTATGTGGTAAGCAGAATAATGGCCTTTAAAGATGTATGTCCTAGTCTCTGGGACCTGTGGATATGTTCCTTTGCATGGGAAAGGTATACTGCAAATGGGATTAACATTATGGACCTTAAAATGGGGAGGTTATACTGGTGTATGTGGGTGGACCAAGACAAATCACATGAAATTTATCAACTGAAAATAAGGGAAGGGGGATGAGGTGTGAGAAGGGATAGATCCACCAGGACTGGCTTTGAGGATGAAGGGAACCATGAACCAAGGAATGCCATCAGCCTCTAGAAGCTGGGAAGGGACAGCAGCTGACAGCAGAAATATTTTTAGTTCTTGGTGCTAAAAGGATAATTACTATCCTGATTTTGCGTTTATATTTACTTTGGTTTTTAAAAGTATATTTATCATAGGGGCGTCTGGGTGGCTCAGTCAGTTAAGCATCCAACTTTGGCCCATGTCATGATCTCCCGGTTCATGAGTTCAAGACCCACATCGGGCTCTGCTGACAGCTCAGATCCTGGGGCCTGCATCGGATTCTGTCTCCTTCTTTCTTTGCCCCTCCCCACCTCATGCTCGCACCCTGTCTCTGTCAAAAATAAATAAACTTAAAAAAATTAAAAAAAAGTATATTTATCATACATTGTGTTAAAGGTAAATTGGTTTTAGTTACATTTGGTTTTTAAGTTTTAAGAAAAGTATATAAGACTTCCAGTTTCTGCTCTGACTTGGAATTCATCACTTCCATCCTCACAACATGAAAAACACTGAACACATTGGAAATCAACAACTCTTTTTAGGTCCATCAGAAAATTGAAGTTAAGTGGAAAATTTCTGCCCCAATGGAGAGACAGGTGAATCAGACAATCAGCTTATGGAAGTAGAAACCACAAGACCCAATAACTGGTAGGGAAACATAAACAGTAATTAATAAATTGCTGGAAAAAATGATGTCTATTTGCAAAAAAAAAATACAAGAAAGAAAAGGAAAGAAAAGAGAATCTAGGCACAGTCCTCACACCTTTCACAAAAATTAACTCAAAATGGGTCATAGATTTCAATAACATATAAAATTTATAAAACTTATAGAAAATAATGGAAAAATCTAGGTGACTTTGCATTTGGTGATAATCTTTAGGTTTATCACAGAAAGCAAGATCCATGAAAGACAAAATTAAGTTGGACTTCATTAAAATGAAACATTTCTCTGTTTTTAAATTTATTTAAATTGAAGTTAGTTAGCTTACAGTGTAGTATTGGTTTCAGGATTAGAACCCAGTAATTCATCACTTCCATATAACACCCAGTGTTCATCCCAACAAGTGCTCTCCTTAATGCCCATCATCCATTTAGCCCATCCCCCACCCACCTCCCCTCCAGCAGCCCTCACTTTGTTCTCTATATTTAAGAGTCTCTTATAATTTGCCTCCTTGTCTGTATTTATATTATTTTTCCTTCCCCTTCCCCTATGTTCATCTGTTTTGTTTCTTAAATTTCACCAATGAGTGAAATCATATGATATTTGTCTTTCTGAGTTATTCGTTTAGCATAATAATCTCTAGTTCTATCCGTGTTGTTGCAAATGGCAAGATTTCATTCTTTTTGACCGATGAATAATTCCATTGTGCATATATATATATATATATATGCATATATATATCCAAATAAGTTGAAAACTTATGTCAATGCACAAATATATATATATGTGTATACATACATCTTCTTTATCCATTCATCAGTTGATGGACATTTGGGCTCTGCACAATTTGGCTATTGTTGATAGTGTTGCTATAAACATTGGGTGCATATGCCCCTTTGAATCAGCATTTTTGTATCCTTTAGGTAAATACCTAATAGTATAATTGCTGGGTTGTAGGGTAGTTCTATTTTTAATTTTTTGAGGAACCTCCATACTGTTTTCTAGAGTGGCTGTACCAATTTGCATAAAAAATTAAACACTTCTGCTCTGCAAAGACAATGTTAAGGGAATGAAAAGACAAATCATAGACTTGGGGAAAATATTTGCAAAATATCTATCTGATAAAGGGCTTGTATCCAAGTATACAAAGAACTCTTAAAATTCAACAACAAGGACACAAATAACTCGATTTAAAAATGGTTCACTAAAGATCTGAACCTCAGTGAAGAATGATATATAATGATAGCAAAGAAGCATATGAAAAGATATTCAACATTATCTGTCATTAGAGAATTGCACATGAAAAAAACCCCAATAAGATAACATTACACATCTATTGGGGAAGCTAAAGTCCATAAAGCTGACAGTACAACATAATTGGCAAGAATGTGAAACAACAGGAATTCTCTCCTTCATTGCTGGTAAAAATGCAAAATTGTACTGCTACGTTAGAAGATACTTTAGCAGTTTCTTACAAAGCTAAACATAGTCTTACCATATGACCCAGCAATTGCACTCCTAGGTATATACCCACACGAATTGAAAACTTATGTCAATGCACAAATTTGCTTATGAATGCTTATGGAAGTTTTATTCATCATTGTCAAAAGGTGAAAGCAACCAGGATGTCCTTCAATAGATGAATGGGTAAACAAACTGGTAATCTATGCCATGTAGATTATTTAATAATAAAAAGAAATGAGCCATCAGACCTAAGTGAAAGGAGCCAGTCTGAAAAAGCTGCATACTGTATTATTCCAACCATATGACATTCTGGTAAAAGCAAAACTATAGAGACAGTAAAAAGGTCAGTAGTTCCTAGGAGTTTGAGGGGAGGAAGAGAGGGAAGGAGAGAGGGAGAGAGGGATGAATAGGTGGAGCATAGCGTAGAGAAACTATTCTGTATAGTACTGTTATGGTGGATACATGACATTATACACGTGTCAAAACCCACAGAATTGTACACTGTAAAAAGTCAACCTTAGGTAGTTTTGGACCTTAGTTAATAACAATGTGTCAATGTTAGTTCATCAATTGTAAGAAATGTATCACACTAATGCATGTATTAATGATAGGAGAAACTGCACAGGTGAGGGGATGTGTGTGAACACTGCCCAATTTGCCCAATTTTTCTCAAAATCTAAAGCTCCTCTATGCAATAAAGTCTATTTTTAAAATAAAAAAAAAGTATCAGACTATATCTTCTACAGGCATTTTTACTCAATGTTTTATAAGTGAAAGCAATACATTTTTTATAGATTTATACATTTTATTTATATATTATATGTTATATAATATTCCTCTTATGACTAGATCACAATTTATTAATTCTTATATCAGTGTTCTTTGGAATATTTCTAGCTTTTTTGTTATGCTCATTGCTGCCACGAACATTCTTGTACATGTCCCCTCATCTATATTGGTAAGAGTTCCTCTTATGGATGTATCTAGAGTCAACTTGCTGCCATACCACTTTAATTTATACTTTCACAAGCTAAGTGTAAGAAGTACTATCTTCAATACCTGTAATGTTGGGCATCTTAATTTTTGCCAATCAAATTATAAAAATGGGGTTTTCTTTGTTGTATTCCACTGTCCACTAGTGGAAATGAAAATTTATGCATACATTTATCAAAATACACTTATTCCTTTTTTTTATAAAATGCCTATTCATGTCTTCATTTTTAATTAGGTTGTCTTTTTTTATATTGTTTTTTTTCTACTGTTTCAATATGTTCTTACTATTATCTTTTCTCAGCTTAAAAAAGTATCTTTAAATTAATAATTTTTAATTTAAAAAAGTTAAATTCATATACCATTTCTCTTCTAGTTAGCACTCCTTTCTATCACGTTTAAGTAAATGCTTCTTTACCACAAAACCAGAGAGATATTTACTTATCTTTTCTGCTAATAGTTTTAAAGTTTTGTTTTTGACATATTAGTAATTGGTTCATGTGAATTTTTTTTGTATATAATATGGTAAGGATATAAATTTATTTTTTTCTTATTAAGATAACTTTCAGTCTCATACATTTGATAGACACCTCCTTCTTCACTAATCTGGTAGATCATCTTAGTTATATATCAGAGTTCCATGCATGCATATTTCTGTTTCTGGGCCCTTTATGGCATTGTTTAATTTTGTGCCTAAAGTAGTACTATGCCTTCTAATTTACTACAGCAGAAGACCCAAAGTCTAGGAGGATGATTGCTTCTATGTTCTTCTTCAAAAATATTTTGCTATCTTTGGCTTTTCACATGTCTATATAATTTAAAATTTTATCAGTTCCAATTAAAAAATACCCTGTTCAGTTGCAGACTGCAGTTGCATTATGGCTATAGATCACCCTGGAGAGAATTGGCAACTTTATATATTATTTCCATCCATGAGGACCGTATCACTTCCTTTAATTTTTTTAAGTTTTATGTTTTTTCCCACAGAGCTTATAAACATCTTCCATTAGACTTATTATTCATCATTATTTGATCTGTTTTATTTTTATTTGTCTTTGAGATGATGGTTGCTTGTATTTAGAGATGCAATTGTCTTTTGTATTTTGATCATATGTCTAGCCACTTTGCTAAATTCTACATACATTATGGTGAATGATGAATGAAGGAGTGTGCACAGAATGGTCAGTGTGGTAGAGGGAACTCCGTTTTCTCAAAAAAGATACTTCTGGGGCTTCTGTCTGGCTCAGTCAGTGGAGCATGTGACTCTTGCTCTCAGTGTTGTGAGTTCAAGCCCACATTGGGTTTAGAGATTACTTAAAAATAAAATCTTTATAAAAGAAGAAAAAAGAAAAAGATACTTCTGAGACTTTCAAAAAAAAAAAAAAAAAACAAGCTTATGAAAATTCAAACTACACTAAAATACCGAAAGGAAAGAAACTCTATTCTGCCACCTCATCTTTTGGTAATAATGATTATTTGCAGTGTATCCTTCTCAGACTTGTTTCTCTTTCTCTTACAACTCCCTTTATGTATAGAGGTTGTTACTAAGCAGGGATAATGATTTACATATTATTTTATTTCACATAGCTATTTTGGACTTTTAAAATGTCAAATTGATGTACATTTGTATTATAATCCTAAACTGTAATCCATTCCCTCATTCAGAAGCACTCTAGTCTAAGGATCATAAGTTTTATTATGACCCATAATATGATTCATCCTAAGTCTTAAATCATCTGCTGTAGTTTCTACTTACCCTAGAAAAAGGGAAAATGCTTTGAACAACAGCACCAATCTCCTTGTCTGAACTGATATATTATACACAGTTCAGAACAATATTATGAATCAGTTTACTTCATGGCAAAGCCTTTTTTTTTTTTTTGATGCTATGTTCAAACAGTAACCTTGTCAAAAAGAACAGAGTTTGACTTAAGTCCAGCCTCCGCCCTTACTGAACATGCCTTTTGGTGCTAGTAATTCCCACTGCATTCATATCTCCTCTGATTTGCATCTGCCAGAACTAAACTGTCTCAAGGTAGCCTAATAGTGTTTCCTCTTCATTATTGTTTCCCCTTTTTAAAACTACATTTACCACCCTAGCATTTCTATCTCCTATTGTTTTAGATTTCATAGCTGGACTTTTCCTGCTTCAGTTGTTTTCTGTCAGTCTGGTTTGAGTATTTTGATATTGCTTTGCTTATGATACAATCTAACCTGAGTCTGCACGCTTTTATTCAAATTGATATAATTTTTAAATATCTTTAAAAATAAAAAGTACTGGGGTGCCTGGGTGGACAGTTGGTTAAGCTTCTGACTCTTGATTTTGGCTCAGGTCATGATCTCACCGTCTTTGAGTTTGAACTCTGAGTCGGGCTCTGCGCTGACAGTGCTGACCCTGCTTGTGAGTCTCTCTCCCCCTCACTCTCTGCCCCTCTCCCCCTGCTCACGCACATGCCCTCTTTATCTCTCAAAATAAATAAATAAACATAAAAATAAAAGCTACAAAATTGTATTATTTTTATTGTTTCCAAATAACTTTGTTGATGAATTCTTCCAAAATGGTTTTCAAATACAAAACATCAAAAAATTTTAATTGTAGAAAGATTCTTAAATTTCTCTGCATTGAGACACTGTGATAGGAAAATCTTAATTTCTTCTTTTTCATAAAAGAAGAGACCTTTAAAAAAATTACCTATGTTTATGTTTGGTAATATATATAAACTTTTATTTCACAAGACACTAAGGTTTTTTTTTTTCCTGGAAAATATTAAGAAGTGCATTGAGAAATTTAGAGAAAGTTGAGTTATATATTCATTTTAGATATTTCATTTATCTTTGCTTTAGTGATTTTTTTCAATTTCTGATTTATGAGAGTTGAATGGCTTTTTATGACTTTGCTGATCAGATAATAACCAATTAAATACAAAAGTTAAAAGTTCAGGTCAAGTTAAATGCTTTGATGGTCATAATAGCACTTCCTGTAATGTTAGAGAGCTCTAATCAATACATTATTTCTTTTATGAATACTACTTTAAGTTTACCATGCTGTTTTTCTCTTCCTCTTCTTAAATGGACATCTATCTACTCTTTGATTAATATATGAATTTATAATGTTTGTATGTTTATTATTCATCAGCATTTATTAAACTTTCATGACTTGACTTTGCTTATAAATATAGACATAAATTACAAATTGGTCCTTTTTAACTTTACCTTAATTATAGAACACATTTATAGATGATGATCCTCTATTATTATAACAGTCAAGGTCTAACCATATTAAAAATATAACATGCCTTTATTTTTGCTTACAAATTAAATATGGGTTTGTAAAATATTTTGATGTCAGAAAATATTTTTATATGAATCAATGTGTCAACAGATTCCTGTTTCAGTCAGTTATTGCCTCAGTAACATTGCCACAACTCAGTGGCTTGAAAAGATACTCACACACTTACATGTCTGCAGTGCTGCACTTTTGGCTTTGCTTCTGACTGCAGGTATGTAAATCAGCTGGCTCCAAATGTCGTTAGGTCCCCAAATTGGAGGGAAGTAGCTCCTTGGGGCCATATTTTATTTTTATTTATTTTTTGGTTGATGGAAAACTTCTAAGGTGAACAGAAATGTCTTAAACTTTGGACTTGAAACTGACACTCTTTCACTTCTGCCGACATTTCAATGGCCAAAGCAAGTCATATGACCAAGTCCAATGTCAGTGAGGTGGGAAAACATACTTCCATGACGTGTGAGATGAGGAGTAAATACTGCTGAAAATCACCTAATCTACCACACTGCCTTTCCACTATTGATTAATTACTACATTACTTACAATAAATGCAATTGGTATGCTTTTATGGTCAATAAAATTAATTCAGAAAAAATAAGATTGTGTAGTCACAAAGGATAATTTGATTTGATTTGCATTTCATTGAGTCGATACTTAGAACAAATATTTCACTTTTCCTGGAATAATATTTACCAGGATTTTCTCACTACAATGTGTACTATATATTTTTTAACCTCAAGTAGTCTGAATTTACAGCTTGATCTGTGAGTTTTGTGCAGAGATTAAAGTTGTCATGAAAATGAGATGAAATTTGTTAATGCTTTTGTGAACATTGGGTGAAATGAATTAATTTTCTAATATTTTATAGGTCCCATAATTTCTGTTTTCATCTGTAAGCATACTAATTTGCTGCAGGTAATTACAGACTCAATCACATATATTACTTATTACTTACACAGTGCAATTTTAAACAGTATCATGTTGGTAGAATATTTCATCATGCAATTTAAGTGTGAATTCAATCATATGGGGCAGCACTACCTGTTCCCCCTTTGTCCAAATCCTAAAATCAATACCATATTGTATAGAAAAAAGTGTTTCTTTTTTCCATTCCCAATGATATGACAATATTGACTTCAATTTGAAAGTGGAAAATTATGGTTTTTAATAAAATTGTGCCAAAAATTATCTATGCCCACCTTTTATTTCCTTATTTTTATTTTATTTTAGAAAGAGAGAGAGAGAGAAAGGGAGGGATAGAGGGGGAGAGAGAGACTCTTAAGCAGGCTCCTCACCAAGCATGGATAGAGCCTGACACTGGGCAATCCCATGACCCTGGGATCATGACCTGAGCCAAAATCAAGAGTTGGACACTCAGCCAACTGAGCCCGCCAGGCACCCCTCTACGCTCTCCTTATAATTGTTGGTATTTCTCATGGCTTTCTTTTGGAACTTCTCTTCATAATTTCTCTGGGTAATATCACCACATTCTGTGGCTTACTTTTGACAAATATCTTTCTGTATGTTGATGACTCTGGTACATACCGATCATATCTCCTTCCCAAGTTCAAAATCTATTCTTAAAAATAGTATTGATCATCCTATATGAATATATTATAAACAATGCAAACTCAACATGTCAAAAATTGCTTATTCAGTTTCTTGGTCAAACACACTGTTCCCTTTTAAATTCTGTTTGGTTAATTGCAATATTGTTCACATAGTCTCTCTCTCTCTCTCTTTTTTTAAATATGAAATTTATTGTCAAATTGGTTTCCATACAACACCCAGTGCTCATCCCAAAAGGTGCCCTCCTCAATACCCATCACCCACCCTCCCCTCCCTCCCATCAGCCCTCAGTTTGTTGTCAGTTTTTAAGAGTCTCTTATGTTTTGGCTCCCTCCCTCTATAACCTCTTTTTTTTTTTTCCCCTTCCCCTCCCCCATGGTCTTCTGTTAAGTTTCTCAGGATCCACATAAGAGTGAAAACATATGGTATCCGTCTTTCTCTGTATGACTTATTTCACTTAGCATCACACTCTCCAGTTCCATCCACATTGATACAAAAGGCCATATTTCATTCTTTCTCATTGCCATGTAGTATTCCATTGTGTATATAAACCACAATTTCTTTATCCATTCATCAGTTGATGGACATTTAGGCTCTTTCCACAATTTGGCTATTGTTGAGAGTGCTGCTATAAACATTGGGGTACAAGTGCCCCTATGCATCAGTACTCCTGTATCCCTTGGGTAAATTCCTAGCAGTGCTATTGCTGGGTCATAGGGTAGGTCCATTATTAATTTTTTGAGGAAACTCCACACTGTTTTCCAGAGTGGCTGCACCAGTTTGCATTCCCACCAACAGTGCAAGAGGGTTCCCGTTTCTCCACATCCTCTCCAGTATCTATAGTCTCCTGATTTGTTCATTGTGGCCACTCTGACTGGCGTGAGGTGATACCTGAGTGTGGTTTTGATTTGTATTTCCCTGATAAGGAGCGACGCGGAACATCTTTTCATGTGCCTGTTGGCCATCCGGATGTCTTCTTTAGAGAAGTGCCTATTCATGTTTTCTGCCCATTTCTTCACTGGGTTATTTGTTTTTCGGGTGTGGAGTTTGGTGAGCTCTTACAGATTTTGGATACTAGCCCTTTGTTCAATATGTCATTTGCAAATATCTTTTCCCATTCCGTTGGTTCCCTTTTAGTTTTGTTGGTTGTTTCCTTTGCTCTGCAGAAGCTTTTTATCTTCATGAGGTCCCAATAGTTTATTTTTGCTTTTAATTCCCTTGCCTTTGGGGATGTGTCAAGTAAGAAATTGCTGCAGCTAAGGTCAGAGAGGTCTTTTGCTGCTTTCTCCTCTAGGGTTTTGATGGTTTCCTGTCTCACATTCAGGTTCTTTATCCATTTTGAGTTTGTTTTTGTGAATGGTGTAAGAAAGTGGTCTAGTTTCATCCTTCTGCATGTTGCTGTCCAGTTCTCCCAGCACCATTTGTTAAAGAGACTGTCTTTTTTCCATTGGATATTCTTTCCTGCTTTGTCAAAGATGAGTTGGCCATACTTTTGTGGGTCTAGTTCTGGGGTTTCTATTCTATTCGATTGGTCTGTGTGTCTGTTTTTGTGCCAATACCATGCTGTCTTGATGATTACAGCTTTGTAGTAGAGGCTAAAGTCTGGGATTGTGATGCCTCCTGCTTTGGTCTTCTTCTTCAAAATTACTTTGGCTATTCGGGGCCTTTTATGGTTCCATACAAATTTTAGGATTATTTGTTCTAGCTCTGTGAAGAATGCTGGTGTTATTTTGATAGGGAATGCATTGAATATGTAGATAGCTTTGGGTAGTATTGGCATTTTAACAATATTTGTTCTTCCTATCCGGGAGCATGAAATATTTTTCCTTTTTTTGTGTGTCTTCTTCAGTTTCTTTCATAAGGTTTCTGTAGTTTTCAGTGCATATATTTTTCACCTCTTTGGTTAGATTTATTCCTAGGTATTTTATGGTTTTTTTGGTCCAATTTTAAATAGGTTCAATTTCTTGATTTCTCTGTTGCTTCATTATCTGTGTATAGGAATGCAGCTGATTTCTGTGCATTGATTTTATATCCTGCCACTTTGCTGAATTCATGGATGAGTTCTAGCAGTTTTTTGGTGGAATCTTTTGGGTTTACCAGATAGAGTATCATGTCATCTGCGAAGAGTGAAAATTTTACCTCCTCCTGGCCTATTTGGATGCCTTTTATTTCTTTGTGTTGTCTGATTGCTGAGGCTAAGACTTCCAATACTATGTTGAATAACAGTGGCAAGAGTGGACATCCCTGTTTTGTTCCTGACCTGAGGGGGAGAGCTCTTAGGTTTTCCCCATTGAGGATGATATTAGCGGTGGGTCGTTCATATATGGCTTTTATGATCTTGAGGTATGATCCTTCTATCCGTACTTTCTTGAGGGTTTTTATCAAGAGAGGATGCTGTATTTTGTCAAATGCTTTCTCTGCATCCATTGAGAGGATAATATGGTTCTTGTCCTTTCTTTTATGGTTGTGATATATCACATTGATTGTTTTGTGGATTTTGAACCAGCCCTGCATCCCAGGTATAAATCCCAGTTTGTCATGGTGAATAACTTTTAAAATGTATTTTTGGATCTGGTTGGCTAGTATTTTTGCATCCATGTTCATTAGGGAAATTGGTCTATATTTCTCCTGTTTTGTGGGGTCTTTGTCTGGTTTTGGAATCAAGGTAATGCTGGCTTCATAGAAAGAGTTTGGAAGTTTTCCTTCCATTTCAATTTTTTGGAACAGCTTCAAGAGAATAGGTGCTAACTCTTTAAATGTTTGGTAGAATTCCCCTGGAGAGCCATTTCACCCTGGACTCTTGTTTTTGGGAGATTTTTTATTACTAATTTGATTTCTTTACTGGTTATGGGTCTGTTCAAATTTTCTATTTCTTCCTGTTTCAGTTTTGCTAGTGTATATATTTCTAGGAATTTGTCCATTTCTTTCAGATTACCCATTTTATTGGTGTATAATTGCTCATAATATTCTCTTATTATTGTTTTTATTTCTGCTGTGTTGGTTGTGATCTCTCCTCTTTCATTCTTGATTTTATGTATTAGGGTCCTTTCCTTTTTCTTTTTGGTAAAACTGGCTAGGGGTTTATCAACTTTGTTAATTCTTTCAAAGAACCAGCTTCTGGTTTCATTGATCTGTTCTACTGTTTTTGTTTTTGTTTTTTTTTTGTTTGTTTATTTGTTTTTGTTTTTTGCTTTTGGTTTTGATAGCATTAATTTCTGTTCTGATCTTTATTATTTCCTGTCTTCTGCTGGTTTTGGGTTTTATTTGCTGTTCTTTTTCCAGCTCTTTAGGAAAAGTTAGGTTGTGTATCTGAGGACATTCTTTCTTCTTTAGGAAGGCCTGGATTGCTCTATACTTTCCTCTTATAACCTCCTTTGCTGTGTCCCAGAGGTTTTGGGCTGTGGTGTTATCATTTTCATTGGCTTCCATGTACTTTTAAATTTCCTCTTTAACTTCTTGGTTGGCACATTCATTCTTTAGTAGGATGTTCTTTAGTCTCCAAGTATTTGTTATCTTTCCAAATTATTTCTTGTGGTTGATTTTGAGTTTCATAGCATTGTGGTCTGAAAATATGCATGGTATGATCTTGATCGTTTTGTACTTGTTGAGGGCTGATTTGTTTCCCAGTATGTGATCTATTCTGGAGAATGTTCCATGTGCACTGGAGAAGAATGTATAATCCTTAGTGAGAAATGTTCTGAATATATCTGTTAAGTCCATCTGATCCAGTGTGTCATTCAAAGCCATTGTTTCCTTGTTGATTTTCTGTTTAGATAATCTGTTCATTGTTGTAAGTGGACTGTGTTGAAATCCCCTATTATTTTGGTATTATCAATGAGTTTCTTTATGTTTTGTGATTAATTGATTTATATATTTGAGTGTCCCACATTTGGAGCATAAATGTTTACAATTGTTAGGTCTTCTTGGTGGATAGACCCCTTAATTATTAAATAATGCCCTTCTTCATCTCTTGTTACAGTCTTTATTTTAAAGTCTAGATTGTCTGATATAAGTATGGCTACTCTGGCTTTCTTTTGTCAACCATTAGCATGATAGATGGTTCTCCATCCCCTTACTTTCAATCTGAAGGTGTCTTCAGGTCTAAAGTGGGTCTCTTATAAAAAGCAAATAGATGGATCATGTTTTCTTATCCATTCTGTTACCCTATGTCTTTTGATTGTAGCATTTAGTCCAGTGACGTTTAGAGTGAGTACTGAAATATATGAATATCGCCATTATGTTTCTTGTAGAGTTTGAGTTTCTGCTGGTATTCTCTGTTCCTTTCTAGTCTTTGTTGCTTTGGTCTTTTTCTTTTTTATCTTTTTTCCTGTCTTTTCTCCCCTCAGAGAGTCCCCCTTAAAATTTCTTGCAGGACTGGTGTGGTGGTTATGCACTCCTTTAATTTTTCTTTGTCTGGAAAACTTTTAATCTCTCCTTCTATTTTCAATGACAGCCTTGCTGGATAAAAAATTCTTGGCTGCATATTTTTCGCATTTAGAAAGTTGAATATATGCTGCCACTCCTTTCTGGCCTGCCAAGTTTCTGTGGATAGGTCTGCTGCAAACTTGATCTGTCTTCCCTCCTAGGTTAAGGACTTTTCTCCTGTGCTGCTTTCATGATTCTTTCCCTGCCTGAGTATTTCATGAGTTTGACCATGATATGCCTTGTTGATGATCAGTTTTTTTTTGAAAATTATGGGAGTCCTCTGTGATTCCTGGATTTTGATGTCTGTGTCTTTCCCCAGGTTAGGAAAGTTTTCTGCTATTATTTGCTCATATAACACTTCTTCCCCTTTTTCTCTCTTCCTCTTCTGGGACCCCTATGATTCTGATGTTGTTTCTTTTTAATGAGTCACTGATTTCTCTAATTCTTAAATTGTTCTCTTTTGCCTTAATCTCCCTCTTTTTTTCTGCTTCATTATTCTCCAAAGGTTTGTCTTCTATATCTCTGATTCGCTGCTCTCCCTCATCACTGTGGCATCCATTTGAGATTGCAGCTCAGTTATAACATTTTTTATTTCATCCTGACTAGCTCTTCTTTTATGTCTGAAGAAAGGGATTCTAATCTATTTTTGATCCCAGCTAGTATTTTTATTATTGTGATTCTAAATTCTGGTTCAGACCTCTTGCTCATATCTGTGTTGATTAAGTCCCTGGCTGACATTTTTCCTGTTCTTTCTTTTGGGGTGAACTCCTTTGTTTCATCATTTTAAAGGAAGAAAAGGAATTAATAAGGTAAAAAAATTAAAATTAAAAAATTAAAAACCACACACACAAAATCAAATAAGTGATGTTAGATCCTAGGTGTGTTTTGGTGTGGTTGTTTATAGGAGTTTGATAGATTAGTGAAAAAAGGGAAAAAAAGGAAAACATTTGAAAATTTGAAAAAATGAATACAATGAAAAAGAATAAAATAAAATGATGGAAGTAAAATAGAATTTGAAAAATTTACAAAAAAGTAAAAAATATAGTAGAAAAAATAGAAATATTTTTAATAAAAATTGAAAATAAAATAAATTTTTTCTTTCTGTATTTAAGAAAAAGAAATGAAAAAGAAAAAAGAAAATTGAATAGATGGACCAGCGAACAGGCTGAAATACTATTGAAATTACATTGCTTTCCCCTAGAAGTCAAAGGATGAAGCACTTTATAGTCTAAGCTAAGCAGGCAGAGAGACTTGTGCTGTTTCTGAAGAGTGAGATTGGCCCAGTTGGGTGGGGCTTAGTGTAATGGCTCCGTTCTCCAGTAGATGGCGATGCTGGCTTACTGTGGTGGATTGTGGCACTTGCAAGGTGTGTACACCCATGCGCGGGAATGGTGAAAATGGCGTCACCCAGCTATCCAGTCTCTAGTATCAGAACTCTGTTCTCCCGGATCAGCAATTTTGTGCACCCGTCCTTTGTCTTCAGCTTCTGTCCATTCCCTGCTTTTACATTGTCTGTGACTAAGCTGTCAGGTTGTCAGGCGGCATCTCCCTCCTGAGTTTTATCTCAGACATGGCTGTGTTTCCTGACCTCTCACAAAGCTGAGGGACTGCAGCTTTGACCTGCTCAGACCCTCTGGGGGAGGGTCTCACCGAACAATGGCTGGGTGCAGGCCACACCCAGGAACGTTTGAGGGACCTTACTGCTGCCAATGTACAGAGACTGCATCTGGATCCCAGCCCGACCTAGAGAAAGTTCACATCACCGTGTAGCAGCAGCGTTTTGGGGATTATGGTAAATCACAGCCCACCTCTGGCACCAGGCTTCACCCTTAACAACCTTGTTCCGGCACCAGTGAATGTGGTTGTTCTCCCGGGTCCATTGTCGCCTTTCTCTGTGGGGGAGTCACACAGCCTCTACCAGATGTTCTTCCAGCAGGGGAACCGCTTCTCCCATGTGGCCTGAAAATCCCGGACTTCGCTCTGCTCCCGGGGATTCACCTTTCCCACCAGAGCACCACCTGGTATCAAGCTGCGGAGTTTCAGACTGCATTCCCCTTGATTATAGAGTCTTAATGGAATTTGAACCCTCTCCTTTCCCTTTTCTCCCTTTTTAGTTCAGTCCCTATGGCTGTTTCCACTTTTCCACTTTCTCTCCAGCTGCTTTTGGGGGGGGTGCTTTTCCCTTACTCTCTCTGCTGTCTATGTCTCCACCCTCTCTGCAAGCAAAAACAGCTCCTTGCCCTCTGCGGCTTCTCTCTCCTCCAGTTCACCTCTCCGTGCTGTGTACCTGCTGAGTTCTGTGGTTCAGGTTGTGCAGATTGTTGTGTTAATCTGCAAATCAGTTTTCTAGGTGTGTAGGATGGTTTAGTGTTTATCTGGCTGTATTTCATGGATGCAGTATGCCAACAATATTCTATTAATATTGCTCAGGTTGTGGACTCAGCTGGAAGTTCTTACTTGGATATTCTCATGTAGTTCCAGTCAGATTTTAGATTGGATTTAAGTCCTCTTGAGGATTGACTGCTGGACATTCAGAATGACTCATTCACATGGTTGATAGTTGATGTTCAGCTGGGACTGTTAAGCAGATCGCCTCCATGTGGCCTCTCTAAGTAACTTGGACATCTCACAGCTAGGCAGTTGAGCTCAGAGGAGTGTCCCAAAAGCAATTTTTACAAGAGGCAGGAAACAAAAGCCCCAAGGCATGTAAGGAATATTCCTGCACGTGACAACGTATCATTTCTGCCATATTATATTGGCCAAAGCAGTCGTAAGATGGTGAAAAAAATAAACTCTGCTTGTCAATGGAGGCAATATCACTTTGTAGAAGAACATAGAATATGAGAGATATTTTTGCAGCCAGTTTTAGAAAATACAATTTTCTACAACTTATAAATCTGAGGCTCTGGCTGAATTTATCAAAAACTTGCTTGTTGAAAGATCAGTTACCCAAATAACTTGTATTTTATTTTACCACCGTTACCAATTTATCTAAAATTTATTTAAATTATTTTTAAAGTTTGCAGTAATACTTAAGGGGCCATTGGAAGTTTTTGAGTGTTTGGAAATCCAGGGTTCTGGAGCCTTCAGGCTCTTTCCCAGCCCTGAATCTTACCTTTTTATGCCCTCCTCCCCACTCCTCCACTGATCTCCCTTTCTACTTCTCTTTCTTCATCTCCTATGCCTTCTGCTTCTTTCTTTCATCTGTCAGCCCTCCCTCTGCCATTTCTTGTGGCGGCATCTTGAGCCTTTGCTCAGTCTTGATCGTCTTTCTGTCTTTCTCCCAGCAACTCCATTTACTCATTTTTTAAAACATAACACTCCCACAGTACTTATCACATTGCTTATTTATATTATTTACTTTTCTATGTCTCTTACTAGACAGAGCAATTGGAGGTCAAAAATAGTGTCTTGCTCATCTTTATAGCTCCATTACCAGGCTTGACTCAGAGAAGGCCATCAATAAATGTTTGCCTATTGAATTACTTATGATTCAGAAACATCTTTGATAGCTTTTAGTGCAGGTCCAGAAACAAGAAGATGAAATTTAACAGCAGTAAATATAAATTTCATTATTTAGGCTCAAATGGTTTGCTTTAGTGCATTTGTGAATGACTCTGCTTGTTGGCAATTCATGTGAAAATATTCTCATGGGATTTTGGTATATACAATTTCAGTATTAGTCATGTATGAAAAAATATAGTACAATGTTAGGCCTGATGAAGACCCTAGAAATAATTTCATTTAAAGAAATATAAAAGGAATAAAAATGTGTGACTTGGAGAAGACTTCTAGAAAATATGATAATTTTTTCAAGCGACTGAGAGGCTAGCATGTGGAGATTCTGCCAGCTATTGAGTATGTCTATTCCGATTATGCATTTTGGAACTGGGGAAATAGTCACAGGATGTGTTCAGGGACTCACTGAGTTCACTGTGAGATGGACTTGAGTTGAACTCCAATGATCACCTGACCTTCATAGGCTCCTACTCTGACTGTGGGCCATAGTGATATTTTGAGATTTCTGGAATCAGTATCAGTACAGAGCCAGTGTGCAGTAGTCTCTGAAAGGTCTGATTCTTTCTTTTGCCCCAATAGGCAGTTACTCTGGTAGAAGTTTATAGGTCCCTTTGGGGAAGTCTGGGAGAATGATTACCAGCACACATTTTTGGCAGTGTACTGGGATCCTTCCTCAAGGGGAAGACCTCCATTTCATTCATGGAATTATGGGTCTGTAAACTGACTTAAATTAGGAAATTGATTGAGGGGCCATGACTCTCTGTTTTTATGATTCAAGTTAGACTTTTGTTCACTTGATCTAGTGCTTTCCTGCTTATACATATCAAGTATGAATTTAGTGGGCTTTTCCTTTCAACTATAAGAACACCATGATCAATAAGCCAGTGCCATAGTTCTATGAAAATAAGATCATTCCGATTGTTGGTTTGACTCTGCTGTCTGTTACAGTTACCATACACCTTACCATAGATGGTTGAATACTGCCATATAGCCCCTGTCATCCCAGGATCCAATTACTCCCACTGCATTTAGAGTTCCCAATATATTGGCTGCAGTTCCCACTGTAAGGTCTGGTTTTCAGAGAAGAGCAATCACAAAGCTGTTCAAGGATGCCAGAGTTCCCCTCACAAACTTATCCCTCACTGCAGTGTTGAAAAGTATATCTTCTTGACTCTTCCAGTGTGGGAGAATAGATCTGAAATGGTAAATCCACTCTAACATTCCAATCTCCCTAAGCCTTTGAATCCCTTTCTCTACATTAAACCAAAGCAAGTGTGGCATTTCTCCTTTGCTCACTGTGGGCAATCTTTTGATCCCTGTTTTAGCCAATCAGCCAACCAAACTGTTAGAGATCTTTTCTTTTCTTTTCTTTTCTTTTCTTTTCTTTTCTTTTCTTTTCTTTTCTTTTCAGACCTTTTTAATATCCCTAAGCTATAACATTAAATGCAGAATCTGCTAGTGAGTCCATTCAGTAAATTCAGCCTGACGCAATTTTATGTTTTTTCCACCATTATCCCATACCCTTAATATCTATTCTCACACGTGTTGCCTGGATTTCTGTCTGTATAGAAAGCTTAAGCTTTTGGAGTGTTAGCACACCTTCTCACTGGTCACACCTTGTACCACCTGAGAGCCAATGGTGTAGTTTCAGTCTGAATGCTGGCAAGCTCAGGATGCAGGAAGAGTAGATGTTTCAGCTTGAAGCTGAAGGCAAGAAAAAAAAAATTGATTCAGTACTAGAAACATATTTCTTTAAGACTCAGTACATTTACTTTTATACAAAGTATTCAGGGGGGTCTGGTTGGCTCCATTGGTTGAGTGTCTGACTCTTGACTTCAGCTCAAGTCATGATCCCAGGGTTGTGGGATTGAGCCCCATGGTGGGCTTCTTGCTGAACATGGAGCCTGCTTAATGTTCTTTCTCTCTCTCCCTCTGCCCCTCTCCTCAGTGCTCTCTCTCTCTCTCTCAAAAAAAATTCAAAGGATGAAGACTTGTATGTAGGACCTTTAAGATGGATGTTTATTGTCAGCTAGCCATTGTTTTCTCTAACAAACTTTTATCCAGGAATAAGTGCAAGGTATACTTTATTATAAAAAAATGTGTTTTGCCTCACTTTATTTCTCAAAGGTTTGAGGATCACAGCCTAGGGGATCCTATAAAAGTTAAAATGGGAGAAGTAATTTTACAGAGTCAAAACCAGAGATGGGACTATAAGAGCACTGAATTGGAGGGTGAACTAAGAGGTGTGTGAGATTCTTTCAAACTCTGAGTTTCTCAAAAATGATATGGGAAAGAAAACAAGCTTGTTATTTCTAATGGTGATGACTCATTTCTTAATTCTTTATAATAAGTTTACATTTTAAGAAATATTCACTTTTGGGGGTGCCTGGGTGACTCACTTGGTTAAGTGTCTGACTCTTGATTTCAGCTCTGATTGTGATCTCACCCTTCGAGAGTCTGAGCCCTGCATTGGGCTCTATGTTGACAGCATGGAGCCTGCTTGGGATTCTCTCTCTCCCTCTCTTTCTGCTGCTCCCCCACTTGTGCTCTTTCTCTCTCTTAAAATAAATAAATAAATATTAAAAAAATACTCATTTTTGGAAACAAAGCACCAATTTACTTATAAGTTAAAATATAAATGTGTTGCACTTATAAAAATACCTAATTCAACACCAGTAAACCAAATAATTCCATTAAAAGATGGGCAGAAGACATGAACAGACATTTCTCCAAAGAAGACTTACAGAGGGCCAACAGATACATGAAAGATGTTTAATATTACTCATCTTTAGGGAGCTGAAAATTAAAAACACAATGAGAGCTCACCTCACACCTGTCAGAATGGCTAAAATAAAAACCGCAAGAAACAACAAGTGCTGGCAAGGATGTGGAGGAAAAGGAACCCTACCGCACTGCTGGTAGGAATGCAAATTGGTGCAGTCACTGTGGAAAATGGTATGGAGGTTCCTCAAAAGTTAAAAATAGAACTACATTGTGATCCAGTAATCACTATCCAGTAATTTACCCAAAGAATAAAAAACACTAATTCTAAAGGAAATATGCACCGCTATGTTTATTGCAGCCAATAACCAAATTATGGAAGCAACCTAAGTGTCCATCAATAGAGGAATGTATAAAGAAGAGGTGATCTGTATATATGTGTATATACACACACACACACACTGGAATATTATTCAGCCATAAAAAGAATAAAACCTTGCCATTTGCAGGAATAACATGGCTAGAGCTAATGCTAAGTAAAATTAGAGAAAGATGAATACCATATGATTTCACTCATATGTGGAATTTAAGAAAAAATTGCACAAAGGAGAAAAAAAGACAAACCCAAAACACACTTTTTCTAGAAAACAGAGGGTTACCAGAGGGAAGATGGTGGGGGATGGGTGAAGTAGGTGATGGAGATTAAGAGTACACTTACCTTGATGAGCACTAACATATAGAATTGCTGAATCACTATATTGTACACCTGAAACCAATTTAACACTGTATGTTAACCATACTGGAATTAAAAAAAAAGTGGATTGATGCTCTCAAAAACAAAACAAAACAAAACAAAAACCCCTAATTCATCCTTTAGGCCTACTTCTGGTGTATCATAGTGGGTTCATGTATTTTCTTCTTCAGAGAAAAAATATTTATGAAACTTCTAATTTTTTTCAGGTTTAATAATTTTTAAAAAGTTAACTGAAAAAATGGACTTGGGAGGTAACTAAACTAAAAAAAAATCTTTTTTTTTGGTTTAAAAAGTTTGGGCTATTCTGTAATAGTTACATCATTTAACAATGGAAGGGTGATATTCAAATATTTCTTCATTATTTAGGAGTTAGAGCTGGCTGGTCAGATAGAAGCCTGTAAAACTAAGACTGGGAATTGGATTCTGTGATAACAATGATTGGGAATATTAAACTTGCGGGCTAGAATGGTGGTTTCCTTTAGAACTTGTTTGCCTTCTAAACCTCTGATGAAATACTAATAAAGACACAGCAAAGTAAAATGTATGTGAGCCCTGGAAATAAAGGGATAAGCATTAACTAAAAGAAAGACAGGAAGTGATAATCCTATGTTCTTTAAAATTGATGAGGATGGCTTAAGGAACAGGATGAAAAACTCCATCCTCTGGACCAAAATAAAGATTTTTTTTGGAGCTTAGGTGAGAGATTTCTGTGAACTTCTCCATGGCTTTAGCCCTGGGATAAAGAAGGAATGTAGGTAACAGCTAGAGGATCAAAACTAAAAATTTAAGCATTGGAAGTTAAGATATAAAGGGATTTGTGGGGGTTGAAATCCTAAAGTGGAAATTGTCACAGAACTAAATGCACATTCAGAAATTATTATTGAAAAGGAGGATTATGTTTTAAAAGTAGTAACAATAATCTGAGTCTATTTTCCCAAAATCAGTTGATAGAAAAAAAAGAAGGGAGTGAGGTAATAAAAACACAGCACAAGTTTATCTTCTGTATGGTGCTGACAAGAGTAACTGCTTCATTTTTCACTTTATACTTAGAGAATATAGACTGTCATCAGTTTCTAAATGTACACTAAGGGTTAGTTTTTCCTCTTTTCAAGAGTTATATCCTACTGTTATACACCAGACTGTTGAATTTTTTATTTGTCCTTCTTGAGTTGTCCACCTTTTAGTTTTCTTTAGGGTAACCTACTCTTTCTAGACCCACCATCTCCTTGTGGAACCCCATTTTACTTGATGGTGGTGCTGAAAAGTCATGAACACAGATACCCCTGCAGTGTGCCGCTCTATATTCCTTTAGTCTGTTATGTATTTATTCTCAACAATAACCCAGAAGAGTTGGAGTCACTAAGGAATATTTCAGTGTAAGAGGGGAAAATTAAATCTGTATGCTAAATGTGACTAATCTATGGGAAAGCCCTCGAAAAGTAAGACTATTCTCACTGGTCTGCTCCACTTCCTTAGCACAGCCAACTTTGCTCAGATCTGGGCCTCACTGACAACAAAAAGAGAATCTCTAATTGGGTTTTCAAAGATGTCCAAATATAGTGACTATAAAATTATAAGGAAAGTTTGGAAATAAAATAACCAGGCAAATACGAATCAAGAAAATTGAGGCTGTAAATTTAATTTTGGAAAAAATGGAATTAAGGGCCAAAACATCATATAGGACATAAAAAGATATAATAATATAGTGTGACCGTATTTATAGGCATATAACTGGCAGAACTACTAAAATAGGTAAATAAACCAACAAAAAATGAAAGTAGATATTTTAACATATTTCTCTGAGAATTTGATACTAAGAAAGAAATAAAGATATTTTAATAATATAGGTAGTATGTTTTTGCTTATATATAAATTTATGCCCAGGAAGGAGAGAAATATTCTTCCCAAGCATACATGAGATAATTATAAAAATTGATGATGAACTCATTCATTAAGAAAGGCTCAGTAAATCCCCCAAGTCAATTCCATGGAGACTAGACTGTCTCACCAAGCCCAATGCTACTAAATAAACCTTGCTTTAAAAAGGAGCTGTGAAGAAGAGTTATGAAATTCCTAGAATAGTAAGGCGTAGCTAAGTCTGCTGTATACTCAGGGTTTGTGCACTTTCTGTGCATGTGTTATATTTCAGTAAACATTTATTTAAAGAACTAGAAATTGCCCAGATTAAAAAAAATAAAATTAAATCCCACTGAAATTTTGGTTGCAGTTACATTAAGCCTTGCAAATAATTTAGGAAGGATGAATGTCTTTAAAAATTAACATTTAATTTCATTTTGAAAAAGCCAATCTTTCAACAGAAAATAGCTATTCCAAAACACGTCGCTTATAGAAACTATCTTAGAATGGTGTTCCTGGGGCGCCTGGGTGGCTCAGTCTGTTGAGCGTCCAACTTCGGCTCAGGTCATGATCTCGCAGCCTGTGAGTTGCAGCCTCGCGTAGGGCTCTATGCTGACAGCTCACAGCCTGGAGCCTGTTTCAGATTCTGTGTCTCCCTCTCTCTGACCCTCCCCGTTCATGCTCTGTCTCTCTCTGTCTCAAAAATAAATAAACGTTAAAAAAAAAAAAAAAAAAAAAAGAATGGTGTTCCTGCAATCATATAACTTGATTATCCCACTTCAGTGGGATTTAATTTTATTTATTAATTTATTGTATCATTTAAAAGTTGTTTTGGTTAATGCAATTGTTTAGATAGATCATGGTGCAGAAGAATTCAACATTGTAGCTTTCATTGATCTATTTGAACCCATATGAGTGGTAAGTCAATATTAGCATTTTATTTACTGAATATATTTGAGTAAAATTGCAAATAGCACATGTTGAGTCTAAAGGCAAAACTTATTTTATATTTTCTGCATTTCTTGCATGAAAAGAGGTTGATTTTACTGTCAACCAGATAATAGCCCATTATCTTTATATTTTGATTATTTTATTACTGACTTGAAGGATATTTTAAATTTTTAAAAATGCCTATCGTAGGCATATCTGTTCTATGAGGCTTGTTTATTTCTTTACACAAAGAACACTTTTGAAAATGAAATTAGAAAATTAAGTAATAAAGTAATAACAATACCAGAAACAACTAGTATAGCTTTTATAGATTAGGTAGGAAATGAATCGATTGCTTATCTCAGTCACTTTTGAGAGTATAATTTTACGAATTCAGAAATATATTCAGCATATAATCCTGATTGCAATAGTGAATTCCTGTTAATGATAATAGTTTATGCATCATTTAAAGGATAATTACACATTTTTTATAGTTTATTTCTTTGGTCAAATTTGATCTGTAATTTCAGATAGCATAAATGCCTTAATTTCTAAATGCAAAGAAGAATGTGACCTATGTTCTTTAATATATTTTCTAGCATTAAAAATATTCATGGTCTGTTCTTTAAAAATATCTTTTCAACTTACAGTAACAAGATTGTAAAGAGATGTTATTACCAAGAGAGATACTAGCTTGATTCAGATGATAGGATAAATGTAATTAGTATAATTTTAATAATAAGCTTCTCTGGTTTATTGTTATTTAAACCACTTTAAATAACCCTGATCTACATATTTTTTTTCTTTTTAAGATTAAATCCTCCTTTTTAAAATGTGTGACTGGAATTTATAATACTCATTTTTGCATGGCTTTCATGACATACAGAATGAAGTTAATTCCATTTCTTTTAATTTTTCACTCGTCCACTTTTACAAATAGTTGCTGATATGAAATTAAGTTTCCTCCTATTTTTGGTTAGAACTTTCTGCTGTGGCTTATTTAGTTGACTTATGATGATTATATGTGCTGCTTTTCATCTTTTCTAGGGAGAGAGGTATAAACAAATCACCTTGGAAGTACTGAAGTCATCCTTCCTCTATTGTCTTGAGAAAGGGGTTGTAATATATTTTATATTTAGATGCTCAATGCATGGCTCAATTCTCATGGAAAGGATTGGGATTCTGGTCCCTGAGGTTGCTATCACCAGAATCAGTCTAGACCCAGTGCTGCTCTAGGGTGACTGCCTACGTGAGGAGAGAGTTACACCAGTGAAATGAGAGGTTAGCACTAAGCATAGTGCTTTAGGGCCTCCTCAGGATACCATGGTGTTCTGCACAGGTATAGACCCTTATGAAAAAGGCAAAGAGGAAAGGAGTATCATTAATATTAGGTTCTTCCTTCCTTCAGACTCTCTAAATGTCTTTCATTGCTTACTAAAAATAACTTGAAAATATCATATTTCATATTTCATATTTCATTATCATATTTCAGCTCTTCTATTATGTTTTATTCTATAAAAACGTAAGTTGATATTTTGATGACATGTATTTCAAGCTGAGGTACTTCTGATTCAGGAATATTCCATTTAGTATCTTTATGTAAAAGAGGCATATTTTAAAAAGATTTTTTATTTAGTTTTATTTTTATTATTTTAAAAATTTTAATGTTTATTATTTTTGAGAGAGAGACAGAGTGTGAGTTGGGGAGGGGCAGAGAGAGAGAGGGAGACACAGAATCCAAAGCAGGCTCCAGGCTCTGAGCTGTCAGCACAGAGCTGGATGCGGGGTTTGAACTTGTGAAATGTGAGATTATGACCTGACTCCAAGTCAGATGCCCAACCAACTGAGCCACCCAGGTGCCCCAAAAGATTTTTTTAAATGATTTTTAAGTAATTGCTACACTCAACATGAGGCTTGAACTCACGACCTGGAGATCAAGAGTCATACGCTCCACCAACTGGGCCAGCTGGGTGCCTCAAAAGAGGCATGTTTTGATGAGTGATTAGAAAAGTTTGATGTGGTTTCAAAGCAATGCTCCAAACATCAATAATGCAGCCAACCAGAAGATGTCACTATTGTGTATAGAATGTATAAAAGAAGAAGAAAAAAAAGCCAATAATTTTTGTACAGTTCCATTGTGTCTCTTCTAATCTTGCTAAATTTCCTCCGGAGTTCTTTGAAAGAACACACTGGGGTGAAACATTGTCTTCAAGCTGACAGGCAGCGAAAAATTACTACATTCATTGGACTGGCATGTCAGTCAGTCATACGACTACATCTTTTCATTTGAAAAAAAAGAAATTAAAGTAAATTGGCAGAAAAGTTCCACCTCAATTAAGAATTTTGTATGGTGCTAAGTGGGAATTAATAACCACACAGTATATTTGTTTTACCTTTTGTAAAAGAGTGTGTCTATCATAAGTAAATTTAGCAGACATTAATTAAGAAAAATCAAACTGTTTTGCAAATGCCTGTGATTAAAGTAATAGTTCATTTAAAGCAGAGAATAAGCTGCCAAAATATACATTTTAACATAAGATTAATGAGTGTCTCTAACAGAGTACATTCTTAAGCAATACTCTAGTCTGTTAAATTGAAAAGTTCTTTTTATAATGAAAATGATGGCATCCCCGTACTTGGTGCTGTGAAAGACGTTTACCAGAGAAGTTTCCTTCAGTTCTTGCAGAGTTTTTTTTCTGTTCAGGCAAAGAACCAAGATTGGCGGGAGCTTGTTTGTGGATGAAGAACTTTCCTGGGCATGTTTACTGTAGGAGAAGTGAGGGAAGGCAGGTAAACATGAACTGGATCCCACATGCCTGAAAGGCTTAGCAAAGTGATGTGGTCTGAACAGCTGGACTTAATTCGGGTCACTGGTTGGTCTGACAGGCAGGATATCGAAGACAATGCAATTAGGCAACTTCAGAAATGTTTCCCACTGAGTGAGTGAGTTATTTATTTATTTATTTATTTATTTATCATAAAATGTTGTGTTATTTTACCCTTCTCTTCATTTAGTCCCTAATCGAAGTCTACCTTTAATAAATGTATTTCTGCATTGAGAGAGAACATCTTGAATTTTTAAATTTAAAAAGTATTCCCTTTTCCGTTTGAGGGAATCATTGAATCTTTTTCTAAAATCTATAAAATAAAAAAAAATTTAGTGTTTATTTATTTTTGAGAGAAAGAGAGAGAGTGGGGGAGGGGCAGAGAGAGAGGGAGACACAGAATCTGAAGCAGGCTCTGGGCTCTGAGCTGTCAGCACAGACCCAACATGGGGCTCGAACCCAGGAACTGTGAGATCATGACCTGAGCTGAAGTCTGACGCTTAACTTACTGAGACACCCAGGTGCCACTAAAATATACAGAATTTTAATTTATAGATACTTTATATTTAGCTAATGCTTATCAAGGGCTTGCTATGTATCAGGTATTATTTCAAGTGCATTACATGGAGTACCTATTCACAAATCTGTGACGTAGGTTCTAATATTACTGAAACACAGAGAAGGTAGTCAGTTATCCAATGTTACTATGCTAAAGAGAGGCAGAGTCAACATTCCAAAGCAGGCAGTCTGGCATTAGAGAGCAGTTTTAACCACACAATTCCACATTGTTTCTCTAAAATGTAAGAAATACACCATTTAGTTGTGGTTATGTCTGTATCAAAAAACTTGTTGCAATTTTCTGCTGAGAATTCAGGGCAAATGGAAAAAGTTTTCACAATCTTCCTTATCCTACTAACACAGGTGGAAATAATTGATCTTGTTAAAATATGGACACTGATTTTATTTTTGCATTCATCTTAACCTATCTTGAATATTTAGAAGAGCTAGGGAACATTTAATCTTCCTTCAGTATATAATTTTCTATTCTTAAAAAGATGGTAATTTTTAGTGAAGGATCCTTTGAATTGTGATCTCATTATTTCAGAAGAGAAGGAATTTGAGTTCTTTTCATTTCTAGGTTTATGAACAACAGTGCCCATTTGAACAGTTGGGATCAGGGTGAATATTTTAGCCCTACTTATATTAATATTTTAGCCCAATTAGATGATGGCAAAATTTATTGACCCATGTGTTACCTGGGGCATAACATAACAGATAGACACTTTATCAAAGATGGACTTAAAACAGTACATACTAACATGTATTTCTACAAATAACTTTCATTATAAAAGAGAAGAGAGACACCTTAAAATAAATATCTGTGCTATTTTTTTTGTGGCTTATTGACTCTAACAACTTGAGAATCTTTTGAGATTTCCTAATTGAGATTAGAGGTTATGAATAATTTATTACCCAAAGGCCAAAAGGATGCAATGGATTTTGTACTGACAGATATAATAGAGATTTCTAGATGATAAGATCACTAGGTAGTTCACTTTAGCCACTTGAGCCATTATTTTTTAATGTTTCTTTTTTATTGAGGTATAATTGACATATAACATTGTATAGTTTAAGGTATACAACATGTTGATATGATACATCTATATATTACAATATGATTACCACTGTAACACTGTAATCATTAGCTAACACCTCTATCATATCACACAATTGTAATTTCTTTTTTTGTGATGAGAACATTTAAGATTTAGTCTCAGCAACTTTGAAGTATAGAGTATTGTTCACCATAATTACGATGCTGTGCATTAGATCTCCAGAACTTATTTACCTTCTAGTTGCAAAGTTTGTACCCTTTAACAAAGTCTCCCCAATTCCCCTGCCTCCCAAGCCTTGGTAACCACCATTCTACTATAAGTTTGGCTTTTTTTTAAGTCCACATATAACTTATAATCATATAATATTTATTTTTCACTGTCTGGATTATTTCAGTTAGCATAATTCCCTTGAGGCCCATCCATGTTGTTGCAAATGGCAGGATTTCCTTCTTTCTCATGGCTGAATAATATTCCATTGTGTATATATACCATATCTTCTTTATCCATTCATCTGTTATGCACATGTATATTGTTTCCATATCTTGGCTATTGGGAATAATGCTGCAATAAACTTGGGCATTCAGATAGCTTTTTGATACCTTGTTTTCATTTACTGTGCATATCATATACACCCAGAAGTGAGATTGCTGGGTTGTATAGTAGTTCTATTTTTGATTTTTTGAGGAACCTCCACAGTTTTTCATGGTGGTTGCACAAGTGTTCCTTTTTCTCCACATCCTCACTGACACTTGTTATCTCTTGTCTTCTTGATGATAACCTTTCTAGCAGGTATGGGGTGATATCTCACTGTGGCTTTGATTTGCATTTTTCTGATGATTAGTGATGTTGAGTGCATCCTTCTACAGCTCAGCTGGGTGAGTGGAGGACTATAGACTGGAATTGTGAGGCATTTGTTTCAATCAGGTGTAATGCTTTAGAGTATAACAGGGAAATCCCAGTTCAGAACGCCTTACTTCTTATGGAACTTATAGATTGAGAGAGTAATGTCACTTTGAATAAATAGATTGATATAACAAATACTAACTAGTTATCTTCTTATGGTTAAATAACTTAATGAGGGATATGTGACAGTAAAACTTCTGCTCTTATAAACCATAATGGAAGGAGCAGGGATTGTGGTTATTTCTATTTTGTAGGTTCACAGAATATACTATTCTCATTCATTCTCCCTGTTTTTAGAGTAGATAATCTTGGGTAAGGAGTATAGCTCCTTATAAAATTTTTAGTCTACTTGGGGAAACAAGTCATAACTCTATGTATCTATAGATTTATGAGAGTATAATTAATTATCTGAGGGAAAAGAAGATAAAGTTAGATTAATTATGTTGACAGTCAGATTTTTATGCATTCATGGGTGAGGGAGAGCTTGCTGTAAACCAAGAAAATCAGGGAAGACTTCATGGGTGATATGAAGCTTGAGCTGGGCTTTGCAAAATTGGTAAGGAAAGGTGTCTTCCAGACAGATGCAGGTGAAGAGAGACAGCGCTGAGTAAGGAAGGTATTAGATGAATCCGGCAAAGTTAAAAGTTTCTGGGAGATAACTTTTGGTTGACTTAATGCAAACCAATTTCTACTGGTAGAAATTCTCCTTTGAGTACAGGTCATGCTGGTAATAAAGTCTAGGATTGCCTTGGGTTAAAGAATTTCATATTAATTCCAATTCAATACTACTGTTAGGAAAAAATTCTCTTTTTATTTCATTTTCCCATAGGAGAAGAATATATATTTCCTATCAATTAAATTACTCTGGTAATTGAATTTTATATGGGGACTCAATAATATATAACTCCAATGTTTCCAACATTTGTGATAAAATTTTCTCTGAAGTAGAATCCGCTGGAACCATCACGGCTCAGAAATTGATAAGGCTAATGCTCTTTCCTCTGTATCAAGGATACTGTTTGAACGGTGTCTTTTTGGAACTGGAAGAGAAATGAGAGTACAAAGTTGGAAGACATTTATGGAGTTTTACTGAAAAATAGGATTCTAGTAATCTAATACCCACTCTTACATACTATAATGGCAAAATAGCATTCTCTGAAGGAGGGAGCATTCTTGATATAAAAACAGAGTTAATCTAAGAAGTAGAAAACCACTTTTCAACTCTAACTTGAGTTATAGGAATTTCTGTCATAGGGAACAGTTTCAATTTTATTTCATAGTTCCATAATTAGAAATATGTATGGTGGAAATAATTTTGATACATGACAACATAGTGCTTGTTACAGTTCAGTTGTACGTACTAAATATTAACTAACTTTTGAGAGCAGCTGATAAATTGAAATAATTGTAAAGTAGGTGATTGTACATAATGAATTTTTTGTCAGTTGCAAGACTTGAAAAGAGATCTTTTTTGATGGAGTAAAAAAAAATCATCTGGATCTCAAAAGCAGACTTTAACAAACCATTTTTCTCTGATAGTACTCAAAAATTTTATTTATTTGTATGTTTTGATGAGGGCTGGAATGAAGGTTACACAAAATACCATATTTTGAGAAATTGGATATATTATCCCAATTTAAGTATGATTATAAGCAAGTGTGATTTTAAATTTAAAAAAATTATTTATTTTGAGAGAGAGATCACGGACATGGATGAGCACAGGAGTAGGATAGGGGCAGAGAAAGAATCCCAATCAGGCTCCACACTCAGTGCTCAGCACAGAGGCCATCACAGGGCTTGATCCTACGAACCATTAGATCATGACCTGAGCCAAAATCAAGAGTGGGATGCTTAACTGACTGAGCCACCCAGGCATCACCAACCGAGTGTGATTTTAAGCATATTTTTCTTAGCTAAATATTGGTAGAAATTTAAATTTTCAGAAAATTTTATCAGTATTCAGTCAGGAAGTTGTTCTTTTTTAAAAAAAAAAATTAATGTTTATTTAATATTACATTATAATATATTATATTACAACATATAATATAATATAATATATTATATTATATTATATTATATTATATTATTTATATTATATTATATTATATTATATTATATTATATTATATTATATATATTAAATTATTATATAATAAAATAAAAATAAATTTAATATTTATTTTTGAGACAGAGGGAGACAGAACATGAGTTGGGGAGGGGCATAGAGAGAGGGAGATACAGAATCTGAAACAGGATCCAGGCTCTGAGCTGTCAGCACAGAGCCCGATGCGGGGCTCGAACCCACAAACCGTGAGATCATGACCCGAGCTGAAGTCGGACACTTAACCGACCGAGCCACCCAGGTGCCCCAGGAAGTTATTCTTAAAATCATACTTATTTTTAAGGTAGTTGCTGTGATAAATCACAGAACCAATTCTGTTAAATTATACTCCACTTAGGGAGTGGGCATTTTGATGGCCATTAAACATTAGCGACTATGGCACTTAAAGAAAGAATCTTTTGCTATTTCAGGGATTGTTACAGTTCTTGATGCTCAACAGTCACAGGAACAGAGACTTTGTAGGACCAGATAGAAATCAGCTCACCATTTGCTCTCACTCTGTTGGAGAACTATAAAAAGAGTTATTAGGAATCTTGTCTATTGTGATAGTATTACAGGTTTAAGCACATCCTCTGTAAACACCGTAGCTATTCCTCCCAAGTGTAGCTTATTCAGTAAAGGACTGAAATCTCTATAAATTTTATGCCTGGTCAAATATTCTTTATTTTCTAAATTTTTTTTATCAGATCCTACTGACACTCTTTTTCATCATGTTCAGATGGTTTGGATATATGGCCTGTGGTTTCTATCTGTTGTCATATTTAATTATTTTCCTTAGCCACATGGACATTTGTTTTCCTATATCCATAGTATATATGAGTTTCAATGAAAGTTATTGAATTTACTTTCTGTGGATTGTTCCTTGGGAGAATAAAAACGTATACACAAGCATGTAAACATTTCCTTCCCTTATGAAATGGTTTACCAAGTTGTGACTAAAATTAAAAAAATAAAACCACTTTCATTTTAGTAGAAGTTGGTATTTCCTAGAGATTTCCCCAATATTCAAGTTAGAATTATGAGGCACACATCTCTGTTAGATGAAAACCTCCAGGTCCTGGCCTTTTGTTTCATGGAGTGTAAAATGTCCAGTTTCTTTCTCGACATTTCATTCACTCCTCTGAGAGAGTAAAACCCAATGCAGTGAGTTTGGGAGAAGAAACTGAGTGACCTTATTCTCTTTCTTGCTCTATTTCTTGTGTTCTTCCATCTGACCACTGAAGAGTCCTTGAATTTGGGTCTCCTTCTGCCTGCCCTTGGCGGAAGCCTGGAGCAATCCTATACTGCCTTTGCCTGAAGACTCATCTGTCTTACCAGGGTAAACTATCAAAATGCCTGGAAACACTGTGGGTCTAAAACCATATTCTCCAATCTATTTCATTAGAGGTAGAGGTGATATTTGGCCTGAAACCTGAGTCTGTCTCCCAACTGTTTTCAATCTTAGTACGGGAACAAGCAAATATTATTTGTTTGACCACTTAAACCCCCAACTGTCATAATATGCCCCCTTTTGTGGTTTTATTTCACATAATAAACACTCAAGCTCTTACTTTCACCTCACTGGGAGAAATGTTTTGCTCTCTCAGCACTTTTTTCCCTGGTTCTAAATAATAAATTCAACTTAGTAGAAATGAAGTACTATGACTTCAGAAAATGAAGCAATTCCAAAAGGATCACATGTGAGGTTTGCTCATTACCAAGTGAGCAAAGAATGATTTTTTAAAAGTGATTTTAATTTTTTAGGATTTCATTAATACTTTATATTTTATATTAGTTCAACTCACAAATTGTAGCAAAAGATTGTGCATGTGCTTTTACAAGAAGTTTTCGGCCCTGAGACAAATTGGAAAGGGACTGGGATGAATGAAAGCATTTTCCATGCTTTTGTAACCACTTTGCATTTTTCTGCTGAATTTCTGTTTCTGTGTGTTGTATGGATAGAGATGTGAGGAATCTCCTTGTGCTTAACAGACATAGGAGAGAGCTGGAGTGGCTGCCATATACTTCAGCTTGCCGGGTGCAGTCCTATTCTATGCTTCTTGTCTCAAGGTAAGTGTTAGTAACAGTTCTCTTCAATCTGAAAATACTGCAGTTAGGATGATGAATCATGGTCAGCCCAAGAACAAGGTACTGGTAAGAACAAGTAACTGGTAATTTGTGTGTGGAATCATACTTTTAGATGCTTTAATGCTATTTGTTTCATTAATTTATCTTTAGAATTTATCTCCAGAAAAATTTCTGTTAACTTAAACTGAAATTCGTTGCTGATTTTCAGTTTAGTCTTAATACTAATTTTTAAATTTGTTTTTATTATGAGTTTGTGCTTTATTAATCCATATTTAAGTGAAGATGGTAGTAATATTCACTGCCTAGGATTGGGAGGAGCAATTAGCACAGCTGTCTGGGTATCCTCTGGTACAATTTCATGTTTTAATTTTTTTCTATACAAATTTTTATTTAAATTCTAGTTGGTTAACAAGCACTGTAAATTTCTAGTTTCTGGTGTGGGATTTAGTGATTCATCACTTACATATAGCACCCAGTGCTCAATACAAGTGCCCTCCTTTTTTTTTTTTTGTATAGTTTATTGATTTATTTTGAGAGAGAGACCAAGTGGAACAGGGGCAGAGAGATAGGAAAAGAGAGAATCCCACACAGGCTCCGCACTGTCAGTGCAGAGCCATATGCAGGGCTAGATCTCACAAACTGTGAAATCATGACCTGAGCCAAAATCAAGAGTTGGATGCCCAAATGACTGAGCTACCCAGGTGCCCCCAAGTGCCCTCCTTAATATCCATCACCCATTTAGCCCAACCCTTGCCTACCTCCCTCCATCAACGCTCAGTTTATTCTCCATAGTTAAGAGTCTGTTTCTTGGTTTGCCTCTCCTTTTCCCCCCCATGTTCATTTGTTTTGTTCTTCAGTTCCACATATGAGTGAAATCATATGCAATCTGTTTTACTCTGACTTATTTAGCTTAGCATAATGCACTCTAGCTCCATCCACATTGTTACAAATGGCAAGATTTCATCCTTTTTAATGGCTGGGTAATAGTTCATTGTATATACCACATCTTTATCCATTCATCAGTCAGTGGATGTTTGGGCTCTTTCCATAATTTGCCTATTGTTGATGCTGCTGGTATAAATATCGGGGTGCATGTATCTCTTTGAATCAGTATTTTTGCTCCTATAGATAAATACCTAGTAGTGCAATTGGACGATTGTAGGGTAGTTTTATTTTATTTTATTTTTTTGCATGTCATTCTTGTGCAGGGGTCATGCTAATCTTCATTGTATCATTCCAATTTTAGTATATGTGCTGTCAAAGTAAACTCTAGGTTTATTATTTTTTCAAAGAGTACACAGGATCTCCCTGTATTTTTTTTATCTTTTTTATTTCAGAAAGGAAGAGACAGCACGAGCAGGGAAAAGGGGCAGAGAGAGAGAAGTTGGGGGGAGGGAGAGAGGGAGAAGGAGAGGGAGAGGGGGAGAGAGAGAGAGAGAGAGAGAGAGAGAGAGAGAGAGAGAATGAATCTCAAGCAGGATCCATGCTCAGCATGGAGCCCAAAGTGTGGCTTGATCCCATGGCCGTGGGATTGTGACCTGAGCCAAAATTAAGAAGCAGATGCTCAAATGAGTGAGCCATGCAGATCCTCCTCTTATATTAATTTTAGCCATTCTGACTGGTGTAAGGTGATACCTCATTGTAGTTTTGATTTGTATTTCCCTGTCGATTAGTGATGTTGAACAATTTTTCATGTGTTTGTTGGCTATCTGTATGTTTTCTTTGGAAAAATGTCTGTTCATGTCTTCTTCCCAGTTTTTAAAACTGGATTATTTGTTTTTTTTTGGGTGTTGAGTTTTTAGAGTTCCTTATATATTTTGGATACTAACTCTTTATTAGATAGGTCATTTGCAAATATCTTTTTCCATTCTGTAGGTTGACTTTTAGATTTGTTGATTATTTCCTTCACTGTGCAAAAGCTTTTCATTTTGATGTAGTCCCAATAGTTTAGTTTTGCTTTTCGTTTCCCTTGCTTCAGGAGTTATATCTAGTAAGAAGTTGCCACCGCCAATGTTAAAGATGTTACTGCCTTTGTTTTCCTCTAGGATTTTGATTTTTTCCTGTCTTTCATTTAGGTCTTTAATCCATTTTGAATTTATTTTTGTGTGTCATGTAAGAAAGTGGTCCAGTTTAATTATTTTGCATGTTGTACTCTAGCACAATTTTAAAATTGTTTATGACAATCAAACTTTCTAATAAATACAGATTCTTCATTATGTGGACTTCATCTGCAAGTGAGACCTGCCATGCAATTTTAGTGCCTGATTTTTGCCTATGTCCAAAATTGCATTATATCAAGTGAGATCTAAAGTCATTTGACTTTCAGAGTGTTAGGAAAAATGTCTGACTTAAAAAAAATGTTTTTTTTTAGAGAGAATGCAAGTGGGGAAGAAATGCAGAAGGGAAGAGGGAATCTTAAACAGGCTCCAAGCTCAGTGAAGAGCCTGATGCAGGACTCAATCCCATGACCCTGGGATCATGACCTGAGCTGAAATCAGGAGTAGGATTTCCAACCACCTGAGCCACCTAGGTGTCCAAAAATGTCTGATGCTTAAGATGAAATATTCTAGTACCAAAAACAACAAAAGTTATCCCATTTCTGTACTTGTGCTCATGTTGAATTCTTTTAGCCATAATTAAGAAAAAAATATTTTGGTGGTAAGAAATCAAGTCACATTGCATTTTAGTATAAGACTAAGTTGTTTAGCAAACTGTGGCTTTAAACTGGCAAACAAATGACATGGAGTATTGGACAAATGTGCTGCCTTTATTATGGAATAATACTGAGAAGGAATAGTGGTGGAAGTTAATATATAAATAGTGTTTTATAAAGAGAAGGTCAGTTTTCATATCAACCTCATTTAAACATTTCACAGTACTTCAAATAAAGAAAAGTTTTGGGAGAATCAGTTCATCATGGCATTCAAAACTCAAAAGAACTAACAATGTAATATGTGTGTATGTGTGTGTTTACCATATTTACATCTTGAGATGTTGCTCAAAGATTCTGTCTTTATATATAATGACTTTAATCAATTATTAGTAAATGTTTAAGTAAATACATGGTAAATTATTCTTAATGATTATTTTTAATGTTAATTTTTTTGGTATCATTATTAAGTAGAGTAGCCTATTAAAATCAACTTTAGTGGTTCAGCTTCACTGGTAAAGAAAACATGATAACAATAATGTTGAATGAAGTCCCAGCATGCCCCAAATAAAGACATCAGTTTAGTAACATCTATGTATAGTGAAATCTATCAGTGACAACTTGGCTTCAGTAAAAGTTCAATGTATAAAATCAAATTTTTTCAGTTTGATTTTAATATTAATTTTAAAATTTTGTTTTGATTAGCAGTTTATATTTTAATTTAAGACTCATGATGTATTTAAGACTCATGATGAAATGATTTGTCAAGAATAGGATTTAATAAATATTATTTCCTTTGAAGAGTTCATTAATATTATGGATGTTTGATAAACTCTGTCCTGAAAGACACGAGATGACCTTTTAATAGAACTGAAATAGGTAGATTAGACGTATATAAATGATAAGATATTGTCTTTTAGGGTAAAGATGTCAGACTGCTTAAATTTAAATCTTAGCTCATTGCCCAAATAGTTTTATAGCCTTGTTTAAAATAATAAATTTAATTAAATTAACTCCTGTAAACTTTATTTTCTTTGTCCATAAAATGTGAATAGCTCATGGAGCTGTTCAAAAGATTGAATGACAACATGTGTGTAGAATACCCACAACAGCATCTGGCATATAGAAAGTTTGGTATAAATGATAATTATCATTTTATTGGTAATAATCATTTTAATTTATACCTGAGTTATGATTTTTTCTTCCATGCTTTTATTACTGTTTTGATCACGTTTTCTTCACCCCAGTACTGAGGGAAGGATTCCTGCCATAGGGTTATGGGGAAGGCCAAACAAATGACACCAGACTCTGGACAGATGAGATAAACAGCAGTTTATTATCACATATATTCACAGCTTGATGGAGAAGGATACCACACAACATGTGCCACAGGGGGGAGATCTTAGGAACAGAGGAAGAAGCAGGAGGCTAAGGGAGCAGGTTTAGTAGTGACAAGAGGGTAAGATAACTCCGGGGTCCTTTGGGAGGATATGATTGTCTTGTTCCAATGATTCTGTACAGTGGCAGTTAGCTGAAGCCCAGGATACAAGGATAATCAGGCACGGTGCCTGGTTTCCACGATGGGTTTGTTTGGCTAGTGTACTTTATCTCTGGGAGCAGAGTGGAGAAGGGAACATGGTTAGGCCATTTGAGTCCTTGGCATCAGATGTCAAGGAAGCACATAATATTTATTTCAGATCTTAAACCACAATGACATTGGTTTAATGCCAGAGGTGCATATTAAGAGGCTATTAGTATCAATAAATCCACATTACAGCAAACATTAAATGATATGGAGAGTAAGAGCCTTCTAGATATAGATCTTCCAATTTTAGTTTGTTTTTTGGCTTCTTTTTTAGTTTTTTTTTGGGGGGGGGGTGGGCCCTCAATTCTTATCAAAAGATTTACTATACTGAATCAGTTTCTAGAGACTCAGGTGAAAATTTTGGTTTAAAGTAAAATTCAAATTTATGAACAATATTGTGTCTTTTAAAAATACATGTTACTCTTTAAATTTTGTGTTTCTAAACTTCAGACTGAAGTAGCCATTCTTTATTTTATAGTTTAAGTGTTTCTGGGTGTGATTACAAGGAAACACATTATACCAATGTTCTATAATCTAAATGAATACCAACTTGCTAAAGTAATTTAAGAGGGGAGTTTTAGCTCTTTAAGTACTATTTGGTTATCTCTTTTATGTACTTGCATTACAATTGTCCTCACATAATATATATGGTGTGGCAAAATAGAGACTTAAAAAATACTCTTCTTTGATAATTATTGCTTCTCTTAATTCAATATAGCCCCAGGTTATTGACTTAGAATGGGTTTAATATATAGAATGCCAATTTTAAGCTCTTTTCGTAAATGCTTAAAGATTTCATTACTAGATATTGAATCTTAAATTTCTAATTTCTAAATTACTTCCTCTTTTGGGTTTAAAAAGGTGAACTAAATCTATTAATTATTGGAATACAATTTTGGTAAATTTTGATGAAACCTTATAAGATACCTAACTTAGCCCCATTTATTAGATTCTTTATAACTGACAGTGACAATTAACATACTTAACATAATTTAAAATTTATAATATATGAACTAATATATAATAATTTGAACTAATAAAAGTGATGTGAGTTTAAAAAGTCTACAGGGATAAAACCCAAGTATGTAATTAGTAAGCATGAACAATGACTGGTAATTTATCATATTTTTCCTGTTATTAAGTTCTTTGCTTGGACTTGAAAATAAAATGTTACAAAAAGAAAAAGAAATAGGAGTAGTAGTAAAATTCTTGATCTGTCTGTGGAGCAGAAACTGCTTGCTGCCTGCTCAATATTCATTCTCTCTCTCTCCCTTCCTTCCTTCCTTCCTTCCTTCCTTCCTTCCTTCCTTCCTTCCTTCCTTCCTTCCTTCCTTCCTTCCTTCCTTCCTAGAGAGAGAGTGCATGAGTGTGAGCAAGGGAGGGCCAGAGGGAGAGAGAGAGAGATAATCTTAAGCAGGCTCCATGCCCAGTGTAGATCCCAACTCAGGCTCTATCCCAGGACTGTGAGACCATGACCTGAGCCCAAATCAAGAGTTGGATCCTGAACCATCTAAGCCACTCAGGCGCCCGTCTCTTTTTTCTTTATTAATGGAATTCTGGTTGTGTGTTTAACAAAAGTTCACATCTTCCCACATTCCTTTGTAGGTGGAGATGGCTAAGGATCTGTCAGAGATTACCAAAATTTTCTCAGTCATGGAGCTTTTTGTGTTTTAGTAATTTTTTCATGGTGCCCTTAAGCCTAAAGAAATACCTAACAGTTCTGTTAAGTGGTTCCATCCAAAAAACTTACAAATATCTATGTTCTAATAAGGTAGTAGCCATTTGAAAAAAAATAATATAAATAAATTAAAAGAAAAACTGTTTTTATTATGTTCTTGAAGAACCAAAATTATAATAATTGGAGGTGTGTGCCTTGAATCCTGTGCAACTTTTCAAATCTTGGAATCATATCAGGACCTGTTGCCCTCATTTTCTGTTCAACGTTGATTTTTATATGGTATTTGCTTTTTTTTTTTTTTTAACAATAGCATTGTAAAACTTCCAGTTTTTCAAACATATGTCATTTCAATATACCAAGATCAAATGTTGAAACTGAATTTGCTCAAGTTAGTATTTCACTTAGTCTGAAAGATGTTGAATATTTCTGTGATTTCCTCAAAAACTTAAAATATCCTGTCATGTTCCCATTGGCACACAATTTGGGAACTATGTGTATAAGGAAAAATTCTTGGAAGGGACTTAAGGGAATATTTGGAAATAGACCAAACTTTGCTGGCCTTTTGTCTTTTAAAGCCCTCCATCCTTCTGCTGCTTCCTGCTAGGAATCATCTTACAATCCCAAGAATGAAAGTCATACCCTAAGTATAACACAACAGTAAGTTAGAGGGAAACTTGGTCCTGGATAGCTCTTCTGTCAGTCCAATGGGTCCTGGATTGATCACAAATGGACTTTTTGATACACAGGAACCACACTGTGGTAAGGTTTCTACTGAAAGCTTTTGACTACAATCCTAACTGACTTTATTTAAATTTTTAGCTATGCCCTCCATCAATGTATCAGCCTGTGTTTAGTAGCTGAGTTTAGAAAAGTTTGTTTATGCATATTTAATGGATAATCTGACTAACCCTATTCATAACAATCTTTCCAAACCTTTTCTATGTAAGACATGAAATTGCAGACATGGGGCTATAAATGAAAATGCCAGTATCCATCCATTCAATACGGGTCAATCCTGATTGTTTTCAGTTTCATTTTATGTCTTCTTTCCATGCTTTCTTGCTGTCACCAATATGAAAAGTCCAAGGATAAATGTTCTCAGTTTTATTTTAAAATGTATCCTTGAATTTGACTTCAAAATTAATTGAAAAAGAACACTTAACTCACTTGCCAGACAACAGAGAATCCTTCTGGGATTGTGGGTGGTAAAAGAACAAGAGTCAACTATTTTATTTATTTTTATTTTATTATTTATCTATCTATCTATTTATTTATTTATTTATTTATTTATTTATTTAAAAGAGAGAGAGAGCATGAGCCGGGGAGATGGGCAGAGAGAGAGGAAGAGCAAGCGAGAATCCTAAGCATGCTCCATGCTCAGCACTGAGCCTGACGTGGCACTCAATCCGACCACACAGGATCATGACCTGCGCCAAAATCAAGAGTGGGACACTCAACCTACTGAATCGCCCAGGCACCCCAAGAGTCAAGTATTTTAAATACAAATCTCTATTTCACAGTTTATGAAAGTATTTAAACTTTAAAGATGAGTATAAAAGTTGTTAAATGCTTCCCTTTCCAATCCTAGATTTCAAAGATCATTTTCTTATCTGTAACTCCTACCTCTCTACTCCCTCTCCCTCAGTCCAGACAAATCAATGCATTTTATTTCATGTATAAAGAGCAGGGAAAGAACTTTATTGCACAAGTTCAGAAAGTTTTTGATGTGTATGACTTAATTATTGTCTATCATTTAGATGTCCTTTTCCTTGTCATTGAATTTAAATGGAGAGCAGAGCAATAATCTTCACAAATTAAGGAAGTACATTAATATTTGTACTACGCACCAAGTTATAGAAAGTGCATTCACATATATTCTTTTGCTTAATATTTCGGTTATTTCAGCATAAGAATGAGAATATGGAAGGCAAGTGGTGTGATGCAAGGCTTGGGAGTCTAACCAACTGGGTTTGCATTCCAGTCTTGTCATTTAGGAGTTACGTGATTTTGCTCAATACCTTAGTGGAGTTATTATTATTTCTGTGTTAAAGATAAAGAGACCAAGTCTCAGGAGGACTTACGTTTTTAATTGTTTATTCTTTTTAAAAAAATTTTTTAATGTTTTATTTATTTTTGAGAGAGAGAGAGAGAGAGAGAGAGAGAGAGAGAGAGAGAGAGACAGACAGAACATGAGTGGAGGAGGGGCAGAAAGAGAGGGAGACACACAGAATCCAAAACAGGCTCCAGTCTCTGAGCTGTCAGTACAGAGCCTGATGCGGGGCTCAAACTCGGGAACAGTGAGATCCTGACTTAGGCTGAAGTGGGAAGCTCAACCAACAGAGCCACCCAGGCAACTCAATTGTTTTATTCTTCAATAGAAGGGCTAAATTAGGAAAAGAACTTCAACTGGCTGCTCAGACTCAAATACTTCATTGAAAATCATCTTTTGTAGAACTAGTTTTCTGTTTTTGTGAGACTTCCATATAAATTTTGGGATTTTATTGTTACCATTTAGAAATTGAAACCATTTGTATCCACTTTACCAAACAATTGGAAATGATAACTGAGATTACTTATGTCAACATGACTAAATATTTGTTTCAAAAAATTGTTGCCCAGGAAGAGATTGCTAACCTAGGCAAATAACAAATGTATCAAACAAAACAAAACAAAACAAAACAAAACAAAACAAAACAAAAACCAGTTCACTTATGAAGGTGTGCTTTATTTTCATATGAAGAAAGAACACAAAGTGTTCTTCATGTGTCAACCAATCCTAAACTCTTGCATCATGTGCTCTACCCAGTCCAAAATTTGTTTCCTGTCTTGAAAAAACAACCTTAAACCACTTGATCTTAGATCCCAAAATTCTATATAAATAGTATTCTCTATTGTTTTCTTCTTTTAGGGGACACTACTGTGAGTTTATTGATGGTAGTGTTCTCCCTTATTATATAGTAGGTCTAAAAATTTTGTTTTCTGATGGTCTTTTGAGGAGTTGTCAGTCAACCTCACTGATAATTGTTAAGTGCTATATAGTGAAGAATTAACATTATCCACAGAGAGATCTTATCTTTGTTCAGGAGAGATAATTTCTAAGACCTTGGATTGACCTGCCATTAGAGTGTTGTTGATTTGTTCACCATGGGCCATACTAAATAGTCTAACAATGAATTATGGTGTGGGCTTTGGGCCACACAGCTCAACCTCAATAGGGGCTGACAGCTAAAGGTCAGTCATATAGGTGGTCAATCATGTCTATATGCCTGAGTCCCAGTAAAGACGCTGGATACCATATCTTGAGTTAACTTCCCTGGTTAGAAATACTCCATGAATATTGTCGCACATCATTGCCTGGAGAAGTTAGCACTGTCCACAACTTTGCTGGGAGATGAAAACTAGAGGTTAAAGATGTGGACTGTGCCTCTTGTGCCTCTTCCCTTGGCTGATTTCTGTCTGTATCCTTCTCCTGTGAGAAACCATAACCATGCATATGGTGACTTTCAGTGAATTCTGTGACTCCTACTGGTAAATTATAGAACTTGAGAATAGTCTTGGGGACTTGGAGTTGGTGTTAGAGTAATGGTAGTGTTGGGGATTGCTGAACTTTGTAAGCAGGTAGTCAGTGAGAGCATAGCACACTCTATTTTGAAGAAGACACTCAGGGATAATTCTAATACTTACCAATTTTTCCTTCTCTTTCATGGTAAGAGAGAGAATAGAGAAATATTGAAGAGCAAGAACATCCAGTTATAGCATTAATCTGTTAGGATATAAGTGAATACATTCTATTCAAGCAAGAGTATAGGGTAATTATAAATAATAAAAATATCATTACATTACATTTGCACTTTTCTTATTCTGCAGAATTTTTATAAGGAATTTTTACTTCACTAAAGAGGAAATTGGGGCTCAGAGAGATGAAGTATCTTTTCCCAGACCCATGAGAATAATAAAGCCCTTACATCTAGGTTTCCTGATTAAAAATTCAGGTTGTTTCTTTTAAAATATATTTTATCGTAGCCTCCATAGAAAGCTACAGGTGCACATAAACTTTTGTTAAATAAGATTCTCTGATACACATTGTTCTGTAACCTTAGCAATATGTCACTGTGGCATGAAAATTTTTGATACATTTTTATGTTTTCTTTTCATGTTTTCTTGGTTTTCCTTATCCTATTCAAGCAGGTAATCAACTTTGTGATTTTTCCATCTTCGGAATTTCCCGGCTAGGTAGAAGTACTGGCTGGGTAGAATGGAAATTGTATACGAGACATTTCTCCTGTTTCCTGTCTTTTGTTTCCAAAAGATTAAGCCCACTGAAGACAATAGAGTCCAGTGAAAGAGAAAGAGCCTTTAAAGGATATAGAGAGGTATTTCCATAGACTAGAGAAATTTTCTTTGTTTGCTGAGGATGAGTGGAAGGTCTTTGGATTTCTGGCACTGCAAAAATCTATTCCCTGTGCTCTGGCTATGACATTCTGATGTGGAAGTCCTCGGAGGGAATGGCCATTAGGTGCATCAGGAAAACTGATTTCAGTCCGGGTTATCCTAACTTCATTAAAGACCTGATGTCTAATGTATGCTTACAAAAGTGATAGAGTAAACAATAGATCTGAAAGATACATGTGGGGAGGAATAATAAAGGCCTAAGTGATAATCATTATGAACAAATGATGACTAAAGTACTCCCCCTCCTTACCCCAATATCCTAGTATTGACTAGGACCACAAGATCTTAGTTCAACCCTAAGGCAGAATCTCAAGAATGATTGATGTCTGAATTTCATTCCAGCTTGGCAAGATGTAGGATTGAAATTTAAATAAATTTATACAAAAAAAGTAATGAATCATTTGTAAATTGCTTATATACCTAAGTTTGTGAACTCATTTCATATCTGCTTCTCATTCCTTTTCTTTTTACAATTTGTTGCAATTCATGAATGTACATTGACACATAATCATCCAAAGTCTATGTCTACATTATGATTCGGTTTTGGTGTTATGCATTCTGTGGGTTTGGACAGATGTATAAAGACATGTATTCATCATTATGATTTCCTACAGAGGATAGACTACACTTAAAAGAATTGCAAGTGTGGCTTTTAATGAATTACTGGCAACTTAAAGACCTACAAATCCAGTTATCTGTGGCAGTGACTTTAATCACTCTTTGGAGGAATTTTACTAGGAATACAAACTTTTCTAGTTCCACTAAGAACCTTCTTATATTATTTTATTTATTTATCTATTTATGTATTTATTTATTTATATTTATTATGATTTTTAATATTTAAATCCAAGTCAGTTAACATATAGTGTAATAATGATTTCAGGAATAGAATTTAGTGATTCATCACTTACATATAAGACCCAGTACTCATCCTGACCAATGTAATGCCCCTTGCTCATTTAGCCCATCCTTCCACCCAACCTCCCTCCAGCAACCCTCACAACCCTCAGTTTGTTCTCTGTATTTAAGAGCCTCTTATGGTTTGTCTCCCTCTCTGTTTTTATATTATTTTTGCTTCCCTTCCCCTATGTTCATCTGTTTTGTTTCTTAAATTGTGAGTGAAGTCATATATTTGTCTTTCCCTGATATCTATATATAGATCTATATCTATCTATCTATAGATATCTATATCTATCTATATCTATATCTATAGATATATCTATATCTATAGATATATCTATATCTATCTATATCTATATCTATAGATATATCTATATCTATAGATATATCTATATCTATCTATCTAGATATCTATCTATCTATCTATCTCACATCTTCTTTATCCATTTATCAGTCGTCACATCTTCTTTATCCATTTATCAGTCGTAGATGGACATTTGGGCTCTTTCCATACTTTTTTTTTTTTTTTTTTTTTTTAATTTTTTTTTTTCAACGTTTATTTATTTTGGGGACAGAGAGAGACAGATCATGAACGGGGGAGGGGCAGGGAGGGGCAGAGAGAGAGGGAGACACAGAATCGGAAACAGGCTCCAGGCTCTGAGCCATCAGCCCAGAGCCTGACGCGGGGCTCGAACTCCCGGACCGCGAGATCGTGACCTGGCTGAAGTCGGACGCTTAACCGACTGCGCCACCCAGGCGCCCCACTTTGGCTGTTTTTGATAGTGCTGCTATAAACATTGGGGAGCATGTGCCCCTTTGAAACAGCACACCTGCATCCTTTGGATAGGTATCTAGTAGTGCAATTGCTGAATTCTAGGGTAGTTCTATTTTTAATTTTTTTAGTAACCTCCATACTGTTTTTCAGAGTGACTGCACCAGTTAGCATTCCCACCAGCAGTGCAAAAGGAGAACCTTCTTATATTAAATGGGAATCCTAGGAAAATGATTGATAATGAGGAGGAAAACCTTAAGAATATATTATTTCTGTGTTTTCTCATCAGAAATCTGGTAAGGGATATAATTTTATTTGCAAATAGCTTTTAAAAAACTTTTCATAAAATTACAAGAAATAAATGAAATAGAGTTTATTCATAAAATAAGTTTTTTGATAAAAATGATTTTTCATTTTAATCCAAATAGGATAGAATGAGGACAATAAATGATAATATTAACATAAAATGTGTATTAAAATTTCCCTTTCATTTGTAAATAAATAAGATTATTTCATTTCTGCTTAGTTTCTGTTTGTAGGATCTATCCATCTTTCAGTTATCTATCTAGCTGGTTATTGAAATAAGAACTACTGTTTATTGAGTGTTTATTATATGCCAGACCCTTTTTTTTTCAGGCCCTTTTTTATGTATTTACAAATAGTGGATGAGTTAATAATCACAATATCTCCATGAGATAGGGTTTATCACCATCCCAACTTTAAGATGAAAGAAATGGAGGCATAAAGAGGTTTACTTTTTTGATGATGTTCCTAGTTAGTAAGTATTGGAGTATTAGAACCAGACAGCCATACTCCCAAGATCTTTCAGTAGTGTTTATTTTGCTTGGTCTTTGCAATACAAAGATGAAACTCTATTGTCTCTATTCTAAAGAAATTTACAATGTGTTTCAATAAAAGGTAATTGTTTTAAAGAGATGAACTGGTTGGATAGATGTATAGCATGAAAGTCTCCCTAGAGTAGTTGGAGACTCACAGAAAATGTAGAATTTGAGCTGAATCTTCTAGAATGAGTAAGAATTTTTCAGTTGCTAAAGCCAGGGTTGGTGTTCAGGTTGAAAGAAATAGTGGGTGAAGTTCTAAAAGCTTATGACAGTTTTGTGTACTGAGAAAGAAAAATAGTCAATATTAAAGTTTAGAAGCAGAGTATTTCCCTTAGAAAAAAATACATTCTGTAGTTTTGATGATTCTCTCTCTCTTTCTCTCTCTCTTTCTCTCTGTCTCCTCTCTCTCTCAAGTTTACACACACACACACACACACACACACACACACACACACACACATAAAAGTTGCCTGAGAAAAGACATCTTCTAGTCTTCTAAATTACTGAGAAATGACACTTCTATATTTTCCACTGTTGACAGCTTGACTCTATTTTTTTCTGCTCAACAAAATAATGTGGTCTTTATTGGACAGCCCTAAAGGTTTAGAGTACACACTGTCCAGTAGAGCAACTACAGTTGTCTACTATTTTCAGTTATTTCCATCCTTAACAACACAATTACAAATAAATGGTGACTGCCCCAGCTGTTGCTGAGACTGATGTGAGGAAAAATCTGGTAGTGACCTGGTATGCTTAAGCATTTAAAACTGCGACTTATCTAAGGTAAGGAATATCCAATTTCAGTTGATTTAGCTAGTGAGCGATAACATTTTCAGTGGCAGACTAAGGTAGCTTTTAGCATGGGGTAAAGCTAATCTGTATTGTCAATAGGTCATCCTTCCAAGCCTATCTTCTTTCTAGTTTTAAGAACATGAAAAACTAATAAGAAAACTGGTATATACAGATTCATATGTAGAAATCTCAGTTGCATAGCCTTTGTAATGAGAATAATCCTAGAACTGTCATATGTATACATTGTATCTCTGACTACATCCACATAATTCAGATGTTTGTGAGCAGTTAAAATTTACCATTTGTGTTCTAGTACAAAATAAAAATACTATGAAAAAAATTCCATATGAATGGGGAGATGGGAGGCGACAGAACGTTTCTCATAGTCTTACTATCCAGAGAAAGAAGTTTGGTTAACATGTGGTATTTCTTTTCAGTGTCTTTATGAGTGAGGTATGAATATTGCCATATTTATTTTAATCTAAGTGGGCATAAATTTTTAGGATTATAATACTAATAATGGTAATTATAGTATCTTATTACACAGCTCTTTATATAATTCTGATTCGAGTGGGTTGATAATCATCCTCAAATTTATAGAATTTTTTAGCTCCTCTTGGGTAAATATCAAGTGATCAAATACTCACATTTGATATATAACAAATGATGTATCATTTTTGACACCTAGGAAATATATACCTGCTAACATTTGGGGGCTGTGTGATAGTTTTGGAAAGCTAAGGTAGCTTGATCATCAGCTGTGTTTCCCTGCCACTTCAAAAGTTGACTCTGCGTGTCAGACTCTTTGGAAGTCCACAGTCGTCTTTGGTACTTGTGTGAATTCCCTCAGGACGTTCATTCTTCAGTAGCCTCTTACTCTGAGCTTCTGGTTCTGTTGATTTGGCTCAGGTTATAGGTTGTCTCACCTCCCTTAACAGGGTGTTCTGGTTGGTTCAGACCTGGAATTCATCCCTGTTTGGTGACATGCACCAGGTAAATGAACAAACAAATAAACAAAACTCTCACTCAAGCCATGTGCCTGCTTCATTTTACAAGGGAGGTGTGTGACTGCATGAGTTAGGGAGGTATAATATTCTCACAGTGTAGCCAACTTTAAAAATGAATATTTCCATCTTAAAAGCTCTTTAGCTACTCAACAAATGGGGATGCTTTACTGACCATCTCACATCAAATAGCATTTCTGCCTCACTAGTTTGCTAACTCCTTTCTCCTTTGCCAAAACTTGTTCCATTTTTTTCTGTGCATTTTTTTGCATATTCCAAGTAACCCCAACTTATTCTCATTTTTTTTTTGCAGAGAAATAAATTTGTGTCCTTTACAACCTCTAATATCAAATCATTGCATATTCAGACTCATTCAAGAGCTCTGTGGAATGGTGACTTTCATTTATTAATTCTAAGACAGCAATATCATAAATATCATTATTTTTTACATTACACTAGTTTTCAAAACAAAACAATTCTCACTTTTTTATAAAGTAATGGCAACACCAAATATCTAGATCTAGCAATTAGAAAATCTGTAAATGCAGCCTTTCTTCTTTTTCCTTTTCCTTTTCCACCTCTTTTACTTTGTTTTATTTTCTTCATTTTAGCTTTTCTTATGGAAATGACTTTATAAAGGTATTTATAAACTTATATTTATTTATTTTAAGTACTTTTAAAATATTCTGAAATTCAAAGTTTTGAAGTAACATACAGAAAAAAATGTGTGGGTTAAAAAAATGTAACTTTTTGGTCCATAACTGTGACTAGTTTAGTGTATCATATGATACTGAACATTATATCTGCTGTAATATTTATTTTATAGTTATTTCAGTGTTCCTGTGCATAAGACGGTTTAATGTGTGCTAAGATCAGAATATAGAAATCCCAGATCCAGAGGCAAATTTGGAAATTAGGAGCAGAAATACAAAATAACTTTGGCTACTATAAAAATAACTAAGATTGGGATAAGATGGATGGTCATTAGGCCCTGGAATTTCCTCATAATTCTGTTATTTTGTTATATATCATATAGGAAATATTCTTTTTTCACCAATGGCTTGCAACATATGAATTTTTAGTTTCCTCATTAAAAAATTTTTTATTGTTTGTTTATTTTTGAGAGAGAGAGACAGAGAGTGAGCAGGGGAGGGACAGAGAGAGAGGGAGACAGAATCTGAAGCAGGCTTCAGGCTCTGAGCTGCTTGCACAGAGCCTGACATGGGGCTCGAACTCACGAACCACAAGATCACAACCTGAGCCAAAGTTGGATGCTCAAATGACTGAGCCACCCAGGCACCCCAGGTTCCTCATTTCAAAAAAAAAAAAAAAAAAACAGTCTACTTATGACTAATCTTGGAGTTCTAAAAATGTGCAACACCATCGAGAATTTAGAGAAGTGGCTCAGTATGGCTGGAATGTAGAATTTGATTAAGAATATGACAGGAATCAAGAGTGAAGATAAGGGCAAGGAACAGATGAGAGAATCCAGGTTATGAGGTTGAGGGGGCTTATAAAATTGATTAAAAAATGTGTAATCTATTCTATAGACAATGAGGAGCCATAGAAAAATTTAAGTTGAAAGTTGACTTGGTCATTCTTCTGGTTTGTTTTTCGGGGATGAGAGAGCAGTGCCATTGGCCTGGACCTATACCAAACCAATGGCCTATCATTTTACTGCCTGGACCTTTGAAAATGACCATTACTGAAATGCCATTAATAGTTAGAACTATGAATAACTTCCTTTACTACTTTACCTACATGCTTTTTTTTTTCCCCTTTGGCAGTTTCATTAAAATCTGGTTGTGTATTTGTGAACATCTTTCATTATGTTCCCCAGAAGAAAAGCAGATTGAGAATGACTAATGTAGAGAATGTGGAGGGAGGCCAGTAGGAATACCAGTTGGAGATGATCTCTGTCATCATCTTGAAAGGTGATGTGAGCTGAACTGAGGAAGGGTTTTGTGGGCGGAGAAGAGGGGATGCAAATGAAAATGTCAAGTGGTATAACGAATAGAAAATGTTCAACAATAGCACGTGGAAAATTAAGGGGAGAAGAGGAGTTATATAATCGCAACCTTTAAAAAAATTTTTTTTAATGTTTTTATTTATTTTTGAGACAGAGAGAGACAGAGCATGAGCAGGGGAGGGGCAGAGAGACAGGGAGACACAGAATCTGAAGCAGGCTCCAGGCTCTGAGCTGTCAGCACAGTGCCTGACGCAGGGCTCAAACTTATGGATTGTGAGATCATGACCTGAGCCGAAGTCGGACGCTTAACCAACTGAGCCACCCAGGCGCCCCAGTCGCAACCTTTTTTGTGTGTGTGTGTGCGGCTGATTGTACAGTGATATTCAGAGAAATTCAAATGGAGGATTAAATTTTGGTAAAAAATTGGTGTCAATGAGGTGGGAAGAAGTTCCTTTTGAATATATTGAGCATAAATGTTTTGGTTTTTGATGGCTTGTGTTTTCAGAATCCTTTACTACTTGCTTTAAATTTATGTTGAGCTTTCAGTAAAGGAGGAAATTTCATTGTTACAATTTAGCAAAAGCAGAATGGTGTCTGTGGTAATGCAAAGAATAATGGCATCAATATAAGATGGCCTCCTCACCTCTGCTCCTCAGTGACAGCTGGGAAGACTTTGGCCCATGCCTTCCATTCATTCTTCGTTTTTATTTCTTACCAGCATTATATTTGTTAAGACATAAGACCTTATATCTAGTTTAAGAAACCAGATAAGTTAAAAAAATTTCTTTTTAACATTTATTTATTTTTGAGACAGAGAGAGACAGAGCATGAACAGGGGAGGGTCAGAGAGAGGGAGACACAGAATCTGAAGCAGGCCCCAGGCTCTGAGCTCTTGGCACAGAGCCTGACGCAGGACTCGAACTCACAAACCGTGAGATCATGACCTGTGCCAAAGTCGGTCGCTCAACCGACTGAGCCACCCAGGCGCCCCAGAAACCAGATAAATTTAACAATGATAAAATTACAAACCTTAATTGTCAGTAATTACGACATTTTAAAAATTCTTTTTTATTGTGGAAATTCTCAAATATACATAAAATTAAAATAAGTACTTTATAAACCTCATGTGCCCATTATCCAGCTTAAGCAATTATCACAGCCAATCTCATTTTATTTAATTCCCACCCACTCTCTCCTCCTATCTCCTGGAGCACTAAAAGCAAAGGAGCTTTATTGAGGCATAAATTACAAACTATAAAATTTGCCCATTTTAGGTGTAAAATTCAATGGACTTTTAGTAAATTTGGAAAGCTGTACAAACATCTCCACATCCAGTTTTGGAACATTTTTTACCATACCGAAGGGATTCCTTGTACTCATTTTCCTTTGCTCTTTTTCCCACTTCCAGACCTCTGCAGCCACTAATCTACTTTCTGTCCCTATAAATCACAGCACTGTTTTATTGGCAGTGGGAATAGTATTTTTTTATAGAGATGTTTTGTGTGAGGAAGTTTCTCAAACCGTACTCATATAGTTTTTGGTAGCCCTATGATATAATTAGTCATTCCCATTTTAGAGATGAGGAGACTAAGGATTAATTAATTGATATACTCAAGATCACATCTTAGAGATGGTGAAGAAGTCACCCAATCAACCTGCCAAAAACCCATCACTGCCTTATTGCTTATACCATAGTGTTTACAAATGTTTTCCTATATTCAATTATCTATTATTTTCTATATTTATATGATCAGATTTTGGGTGATGTTCACTTAGTAGCCTTTGTTAAAAATCTGTTGCTGCCCTTCCTGTTTACTCTTACACTGTATTCCTGAAGATGTTTTGATAAACTATTTCAATAACTAGATTTTAAAAGTTTTTAAAAGTTTTAAAGGAATAATAACTTTTAAAGGTACATGTAACTAAAATTTTAAACCTTTTGGAGTGCCACACAATGAAGAAAAACAGTAATTTTCCTGTAGTTATTAGTCTGACTCAGAAGATTCTACAAGATTCTTCCCTCTCTAGTTATAAAATAATGAAGTTTAGGAGGAGTGACGTGCAATGTCGTTAAATTTTACGGTTTTGTATTTGTTTCCTCATCATTTCCTGTAGTTTGATAACAGATGATTTAAGGGAGTCAATCTAGTTTTTGCTCCCCACTAAAGAATTGTGGGAAAGAGTTTTATGGGCAAGTCATGTAATATTGTGTTTCCCCAGCCCTTATGAGATCATCAGAACCATTTGGGGAGCAAACAAACAAACAAACAAACAAACAAATTTTGTCCAGGCCCCTCATTGACGTTGTTTCTTTCTTTTAAAGCATTCCAAGTAATTCTAATATGCAGTCAGAATTAATTCATAACCTGCAAATCCAATGTAACATTTACTTGTGGACGTCTGTACTCTCTCTGCCAGAGTCTCCTTTCCAACATTGTATTTACTACACCATGTCCATAGTTCCGTGTAGACTTTTTTTCTTGTGAGAGTACATATTTTTGCTCATTTCAGTCTCCCTTTTGCAGGACATTTACAGAGATACTTTTCATTTTTGCTGACTGTCAGATAACTGATTTCTCAGTTGTTTCCAACTAGAGTCCAAACTACTTAAAATGTCCTAGCTAGATCCTTCCTGACTCTGCAACAAAGCATTTCATTGCTACCTTAACTTACAAAATATTCTCCTGGAGCCTATTTGACAAGTGTTATAGGTTTCACAGCAATCTGAAGGAACATGTTTCCACTGATTCAACACCATTGCTTGCAGATTTTCCACAGCTCACAACCAATGACGGCACATTTTCAGTATGTAGAAAACAATTAGCCATTCTACTAGTAATATCAAAACATACAGGTAAGGAAAGTATTTTTCTATAAGAAATTATTAAAAAGCAATTTTTTTCCAGAGACACATACAAAACCAAATTTACTTGTGTGTGTGTGTAATGAAAGCATGGAACTCTTATTTTAAGTATACAAAAATCTCTAAATGTCTACTTAAGTTTCATATTATGATCAGTAGAGCAGAGGTGAATGTGAAAAGAAAGAAGAGAGTATATGAGAAAAAGAATAGGAAAGAAAAAAGAAAGAAATGGGAGGACAAAAGGACTATTTACCAAGAGATTAAAGGAGAGGAAGACACTAGTATCAAATGAAATGGAGTCTAGAGTCACCTCATTTCATCAGATGGTGCATGCACAGTGTTCCCCACCTAGGGCCCCTGGAGGGAGGGGGGACTGGAAATAAATCTCTGGTTAACTCATTAATCCACTGCATCTTGATACAGGTTTGCATGTTCCAAGGAAGGGACATAAGAACAAACAAACAAACAAACAAAAACAAACTTGTGCAAAGTTACCTCTGGGTATGCAGAAGTCCAGCAGAAGACACTAGAGAAAAGAGAAAATGAAGACCAAAGTATATGCTGGCTGGGGGTCATGGGGTGGGATGGGGAGAAGAGCTTCAAGAAGAAGGAAAAAGAGGGAAAAAAAAGAGATAGGCAAGATAATGTCGTTTTGTCTTTGCAATGCTCTCCTTCCACCTGGAATGGCCTTAGACTCCTCATTCAACTTGTGAACACTCCTTTGTTAAGTGTAAACTTACACAACATCTCTGATGGGAAGCCGTTTGTGAGTCACTAGGCAGAATTGATCACTCCTATACACACATATACATATACCTACACATATATGTACTACATTAATTTGCCATGTCCCCCAAATATTTGTCATATTCTCCTACATATTTGAACAAAAGCTTTAAAATGCTTGTTTTTTATTTTGAACAATTCAAAATTGTTCAAAATATTTGAACAGATAGTTCACAGTTACTAATTTTTTGTTTTATTTTTTTAATTTATTTTGAGAGAGAGAGCACAAGTGAAGGAGAGGCAGAGAGAGAATCCCAAGCAGGCTGCACACTGTCAGTGCAGAGCCCTATGCAGGGCTCAATCTTAAGACTGTGAGATCATGACCTGAGCCAAAATCAAGAGTCAGACATTTAACTGAATGAGCCATCCAGGTGCCCAGCCCCTAACATTTCAATCATGGGACTCTATGTTATTAAACATGAATTTTCCAATATTTGCAGACATAATAATTTTCCTTATTTATAGGAACCTTAGATTTTTCTGCCAGATGAGAGATAGAAGGTATCACTTCAGCATTTTATTTGTTTTCAAAATTCTGAAAAAAGTTTTGTCAAAATTTATGAGGAAAACATCAAAAGAAAGTTATTAAATTGCATTAGACAATCATTAAATGAGAAAAATAAATGTTAATGTCAGCAGTTAGCCTCAGTCAAGACAGCCAGCATTATAACTCAATAAATCCAACTTAATGTAATATGAAATATTAGAAACACAAAAGGAAAAGCCATATATGTTTTGTTTATTTGGGAAATCTTGCCCCTGATTAGAACTCATTTGACTCAAATTTAAATATCAGGAAATGTAAGCCAACAGAAAGTCCACTTCTTTTCGGCCAGCAAAGTAACACTGAAAACCACAGCTGTAAACCACATTTTAATGTGTTTGTAATTTAATTCTCTTCTACCACCTGCATGTGGCAAACAATTCTCTCACAGTTGCCAACTATAGATTTGTCAGCTGTTGGAAAAAATGGAGGATAAACTTAACTCTTCAGAAACATTTTGACTCACTAGTTATGCTCACGTGTCAATCACATATTCTGGCTGCCATTCTAATGGGTCATCTAGAATTTTGCTACTGCATAAGTGAGCAGATATTGTTGGTTCAGCCAGTCGGTCTGTACTGAGATAATAATTGCTATTCAAAATTATTTACCAAAGCTGTTTTTTTGAATGTTTGTTTATTTTTGAGACAGAGAGAGACAGAGCATGAATGGGGGAGGGTCAGAGAGAGAGGGAGACACAGAATCGGAAGCAGGCTCCAGGCTCTGAGCTGTCAGCACAGAGCCCAACACGGGGCTTGAACTCACGAGCTGTGAGATCATGATCTGAGCCGAAGTCGGATGCTTAACTGACTGAGCCACCCAGGTGCCCCTACCAAAGCTGTTGAAGCTAAGGGAAAAGGATGGGCAACCCTGTCTTACATTTCTGTGTATCTGACTATTTGAGAGAAGTATGATAAAGGAAGTGGGTCAGCTGAATCAGTGGTTCAGCTACATGATAAGCATGTATGATTCTACGTACTTGGATTCAAATCCTCTTCTTCCTCTTTCTAGCAATGTGACTTAGAAGCAAGTTTTATTATCTCTTTAGATTACAGTTTCTATATCTATAATATAGGGATGTATTTACCTTAAATATTTATTGAGTTTTTATTATTTACCAGGCACCAGATAAATGTTAGGGGTGCAATTGTGAGCAAAACAGCTATGGGTATTAAATTTATGGAGTGTATAGCATAGGAACTGAGGTACACATTAAGATAGCCACAAATAGGTCCATTATTTCAAATTGCAAAACTGCTGTGAAGGCTAATATTGTGAACTATAAACGATCATAATATGACAATCTAATTTAGATTGAATAGTTAGTGAAAGCTTCTCTAAGAAAATTATGTTTGATTTGAGATTAGAATAATGAATGGAAGATCTTTTGTAAAAGAATAGGAGCAAGGGAGGAAAATATGTATTTCAGAAACAGGAAACAGGATGTGCAAAGGTCCAGAACTTTCAAGGAACTGATGACAGAAGGAGTGAGAATGGTGTGAATTGAGGCTAGCGATAGAGATTATAGAGGGACTTAGTCATTTGAGGAATTTGAAATATGTTAAAGCAATATGAATTTACTGGAGAAGGGTTAAAGCAGAAGAATGGTAATTTCAGATTTGTACTGTGTGTGTGTGTGTGTGTGTGTGTGTGTGTGTGTGTTTAGACTGACATCTTTGAGAGGTCACGTCATGTACTGTTTTGAAAATGGACTGGGGAAGGGAGAAAAGAGTAGATAAAAGGAGAATGTCATAAGTTGGGTGGCTCTAGCCGTGATCTTGGGAAATATTATGGCAGATTCTAATATGGTTGATATGGAAAGAAAGGATGGAATTCACAGACAGTTAAAGGACATATCATTAGACTTGGTGACTGATAGGGTATAGAAGAAGGGGTGGTAAATTAGAGAGAGTTGTCAGTGTTGACACTTTTTCAGTCTTGAGGAACTGGATATATGTTTGTACCATTCCATGAACAAGGAGACTTCAAAGAAGACTAGCTCTGAAACAAAGACCTCTGGACATACTGTGTTTGAAGTAACTTTGGTACATCAAGGAGACCTTCAAATACAGAGATCTTAAGCTGTGGTACAGGTAAAAATGATGTTATAAAATGGGGAATTATCTGTGATTGTATGTTTATTGAAGTCATAGATGTAAACTAGATTGCCTGGAGAGAAAGTAGAGCATAGGAAAGATTGTAAGATGAAAAGAGGGCAAAAAACTGAACCCTTAGGGATGAATTGTTTAAAGAAAACATTAGATGCAGGTGTGGGTGACTCAGAATGTGTGACTGAAGATTTAGGAGGAATGTGGCCTCATTGGGAAGTATATATTCTAGTTGGTAAGAAACTGCTAAACTGTTTTTGAGAGTAGCTGTCCATTTTGCATTTCCACCAGCAAAATATATGAGTTCCAGTTTCTCCACAATACTGACAGCACTGGGTAGTATCAGTATTTAGCCTTACATTTTTTTCCCCCAGTTTTATTAGATGTGTATAGAGGTATCTCATTGTGGTTTTCATTTGCATTTCCTTAATGGCTAACAAAATTGGGACTTTTTCATGTGCTTATTCCCTGTATATTTTCTGTACATTTTCTTTTTTTAAAAAAAAAATTTTTTTTTCAACGTTTATTTATTTTTGGGACAGAGAGAGACAGAGCATGAACGGGGGAGGGGCAGAGAGAGAGGGAGACACAGAATCGGAAACAGGCTCCAGGCTCTGAGCCATCAGCCCAGAGCCTGACGCGGGGCTCGAACTCATGGACCGCGAGATCGTGACCTGGCTGAAGTCGGACGCTTAACCGACTGCGCCACCCAGGCGCCCCTATTTTCTGTACATTTTCTTTGGTGAAGTATTTGTTCAAATATTTTTCCCATTTAAAAAATTGGGTTATTTATTTTCTTATGGCTGAGTTTTGAGAGTTCTTTACATATTTTGGGTGTAAGTCTTTTTTTGGATATGTGATTTACAAGTATTTTTTTCCCAGCCTACATAGTTTGTTTTTTCCTTTTCTTAATAATACATTTTGCAAAGGAAAAGTTTTCAATTTTGAAAATGTCATATTTATAATTTTTGTCTGTTACAGATAAATGCTTTTGGTGTTTTATTTAAGAACTTTTTTGAAAGGCCATCATTTTTACATTAAATTTCCTTTGTACATTTGTAAAAATCAATTATCTGTGTATGTATGGGTCTATTTCTGAATTCTCTATTCTGTACCACTCATTTTTTTTTTAATTATCTTGAGTTCAATGTCACACATAGCTTTATATTAGATCTCAAAAGCAGGTTGCATTAGTTTTCCAACTTTGTTTCTATTACCAAAATTATTTTGGTTATTCTAGGTCCTTTCCATTTCCACACGAATTTTATTTTATTTTTATTTATTTAGTTTATTTTTGAGAGAGAGAGAGAGAGAAAGACAGACAGAGTGCGAGCAGGGGAGGGGCAGAGAGAGAGAGGGAGGCACAGAACCTGAAGCAGGCTGCAGGCTCTGAGCTGTCAGCACAGAGCCCGATGCGGGGCTTGAATTCATGAACCGTGAGATCATGACCTGAATTGAAGTAGGCACTTAACTGACTGAGCCACCCAGGCGCCCCTCCACATGAATTTTAGAATCAGCTTGCCAGTTTCCACATAAAAGCCTGCTGGGATTTTGTTTGGGATTGGATTGAATCTCTAGAACAACTTGGGGAGCAATGAGACAGAGCAAGCTTCAATATGGAAAGAAATAAAATTCATGTTGTATCTTGAATGGTTATGCCATAGAATGTTGGTGTTTGGACTAGTGGGCAGAAGAAAATATAGAGTATGCTTAAAAAAACTAATTGTTAAAAAGAGAAGACAGAAAAGGAATGTTTGACTATTAGGAATGAAAATCCTAGTAGGATCAATGAATGATTATTGATTATTTTTTATTAAATGTGGATGTAAGAGACATTGAAAAGATTGAGTGATGTAAATTTGAGAGAATACACACTGTATTCACATAAAAGGAACATTCAAAACTTAATGATTGTCCTGGTAGATTCAAAGCAGAGTAATTATTTTAGCTGGGAGGGGAGAGATTATACCAGAAGAGTTGAATTGAATTTTTGTGCACTGTAATTTCTATCTACAGTAACCACTGTGATGCTATCCATTTCCCTAACTCAAATGTCTATAATTAAGCAACTGAATTCACCCATCCCTACTTATTATAAGTGTCAGTTTTTAAACCTTAAGTAGCTTTCACAGTACTCCTCAACTAAGCAGAATTTAACAAAATAGAATAAAAATGTCTTGGGGATATCTAAGAAGTAATGAATAGATGGCTTTTTTCCTTGCTCTCTCTGTCTTTGTTAATAGATACAAAGAGAGCTATATATTAAATGACTTTCCTCATAGACCTTAAAGTTACTGCTTTCTTACCATATTTATTTCTTTTACTACTTTAGCACTCAATACCATTTCAAATATTTAAACAAGTGCCTTAAGAGGTATGTAATGATACAGAGACTAAGAAATAGGGACTGGTTAAAGGATTAGTGTAGGAAGACGCACATTAGGGCTGGGTATACAAATGAAACCCTTACTTTATTACACGAAAGTGTTTCCAAGCAGGTTTTGTTGACCTATCATCACCTCTACCTTGAGCAATAACAAAATAGGAGTTAACATTCCAAATGTTTGATTTGTAAAAGATAGGTAGCTAAGGTCAGATCTAACTGAGGAACACTAATTGCTTTTTTTTCCTGCATTTCTCAAGGTCAATGTGTAATAGTTAAAGTCAGGCTTAAGACAAAGTAGAGTCTATACTCTGCAATAACATCCTCTAAATAGGACTCATTTTCTGGAAGGGGAGTTTTTAAAAGTCTGACATCACCATTTAATCAAAGATTTAAAATTTTGTGGAAAATATATAGACTTGTAGGGTAAATAATTTGATCTTACTTCCTAGGGAATGCATCTCATATGTCATCCACTTGACAGATCTGTGATATGTCAAGACAGGCTTTGAGCTGTTGGGTGAGTGAGTGTTGAATATGTTGAATAAATGATAGAGTTGGAACTAGGATCTTAGTTCCCTTAATTACTAGTTCTCTATTCTATTTACTTGAAAAGTAAAATTTAAGCTCCAACAAATTAAACACAGTAAATAAATTTTCTTATAAGAATCTGGCTTACAAGTGTTACAACAACAACAACAACAACAACAAACTCAACCCCCAAACTACACCCCCCCCCCCCCCAGACAACCCTATAGCCAAAAATCTTTAAGCCTTACTATCCTTAAAAGTTTGGAAAAGAAGTTGATGATATTCTACTAAGATTTTAACAATTGACAGGTTTCCTTCCTCTTATTTAGAATTGCCTCTGCATTGACTCACTCTGACTCCAATATTGCATTAGCCTGCTTTACAAATGGGTAATGGAGAGATAAGGGGATTAATACTTTTGGAGACATATTTGGCAATAAAGAATATTAAATCTTTCACTAGGCTACCAACAGCATTTGGACAACACACAGATCAAATCTTGAGGCACTCTGAGTCACAAAATTGAATTAAAGGGTCCAAGAAGCAGTGTAAAATGAAACTGTGGATTTTAACACACCTGGGACTTTCTGGTATCTAAACATACAAGTTTCTACTTTTTTGAACACAAAAAATTCTAAATGTTGGCATCAAGACAATCTGAAATCTCAAAGATAGAATTGGTTATAATACAGGAACTCATTAAAGGGAATATATGAAAGAGTTTTCTGAATTTTATTTTAGTATGTATTTTCACAAACTCTCCAAGCCCTTTAGAACTCTGTCATCACAATTTTCAAGAGATGTTACACAACATTTTTTTTTTTTAAATAAAGGTTGTGGATAGTTGTTCATGTACTATGGGATTATCACATTCATCAGGCAGTGAGAGTTTTTCTGTGGAGTGTTGCATTTCCTTTTATAATAAAAAATATTTAAATAAATACCTAATTATAGTTTAAAATGTCAAATAATGCTAAGTGTTATTAAAAATGGTCATGTCTATCACTTTGTCAACACTGTCTTCTGGTGTTTTGGTTGTTGCTTCTGACATTTGCCTCCATGTGTCTAAACAAATACTGCAATAATTTGCTTTGTCATTTTTGGTCAATTTCTATTGGCTTTCTCCTGTACTAATTGTAGGCTTTACTTCTTTCATGCTCATATCCTTGTTTCCTTATAGCTCTCTTATATCCCTCTTTCTTGCTTTCTTAACTGTGTATAGTGATATGAAATTTTTTGTTAAATCCATAGTTATTCTTTTCATTAGTATGATTATGTAGAAAAGGTTAACAGCCAAGCCAAGTTGTACACCTTGTTTACATTTCTGTTCTTGTACAACATTTTATTTTTCAGCCAAGAATCGTTTACATTTTTTTCTGCTTTGAGAATACCTCATTTTATTTTTTTTGTTTAGGTTTTTGTTTCTTTGTTTTTCTTTAGTTTGCTTAATATTTTTGAATCTATGCCATCTTGGTTCTTTTACCCTCTCCAAGAGCTTGGAAAAATTTTCATTATGATTTCCCACAGAGTCAGTCTTATCAGTTAATGTATCTGCTCCTATTTGGTTTCTTCAATAAACCACTCATATATCTGACACAATTCCTCTCTCCTCTGTTGTAGCCGCTGGCTAAGAACTGTAGACATGATAATTTGGAAATTCCTTTGGCCTCTCTCTTAGATTTGTAAGTTTTCCAAGTTCCATGTCCCTCTTCTCTTCTCTTTGCTTCATGGTACCAAATACCTCAGAGATAAAGTTTTGACATTCTAAATATCAGAAAATATATATTTTTCTCTGCCCCATTTTTTGAGTAATAACTTGAGTAGATTTACACATTTAGGTTAGGAATAATTTGGCCTTAGAAATGAAGGCACTGTTCCACTGCCTTCTAGCCCTCATGCTGGTGTGATTTCTTTTATGTGACCTAATCCTTTTTAGGATCATCTCTTCTTTCCCATTGTTCCAAAATTATATAAGGATATGCTTTGGTGTAGATCTTTTTACATATATTTTGCAGGTACTGTTTATTTTTTTTATTTATTATTATTATTATTATTATTTAATTTTTTTTTTTTTTTTTTGAGAAAGAGAGAGAGAGAGAGAGAGAGAACCGGGGAGGGGCATAGAGAGAAGAGGACACAGAATTTGAAACAGATTCCAGGTTCTGATCTGTCAGTACAGAGCTCAACGTGGGGCTCAAACCCATGAACCATGAGATCATGACCTGAGATGAAGTCAGAGGCTTAACCAACTGAGCCACCCAGGTGCCCCTGTAGGCACTGTTCAAAAGAGACTCATTTCCTTCTGTTCGAGAAAATCTTAGTTTTTGTTTAAAGTAATTTTCTTTCATCCACTTTCTCTTTTTTTTCTAGGAATGCTTCCCCCCCCAGATCTGTTGAAATATAGTTGATATATAACATTGTGTAAATTTAAGGTGTACACGTGATAATTTGATATATGTATATATTGAGAAATGATTACCACAATAGAACTTCTGGAAATTCTTTATTTTACCTTTGGGCTTCCTTGTCTTATCCCCTAATTCCTTTGTTCTCTTCCTTTCTTGCCTCTCCCATCCCCTCTCTTCCCCTTGTGGTGTTCTCCCCCTCCACCACCTTCTCTCTTTCACTACTTTCTCTCAGAGCCTTTGACTTTATCATCTAACCTTTCTGTACTCATTAAAAAATAAAATAAACTTTATGTCATATTTTTAACTCCTAAGAACATTTTCTCTCTCTGTATTTATTTTGATCCTTATAGTCTTTTTTTCTGTAATTAATGTATTATTATCTTTTATCTGAGAATATTATTATAATTTACTGTAAAGTTTATTCTGTTCTCTTCATTATCTCTGTATCATCTGAGTTCTTTTGTTGGTTTCAGTATGTATTTCCATATGGAGATTTTGCTTGTGTTTTTGGTATTTCTTGTCTTACAATTCATATCAAGAGTGAGTCACTAAAACTCTACAGGAAATTTTATGCATTGATAGGCATTATTGAATCATGGTTTTTTTCTAAGATAATCAGGGAACCATCAATGTTTCTTTCTTTTTTATTTTAGATCTTCATTTGTCAGTATATAAAATTAATGATTGACTGATTTTTTCTGGAAAGGATCAGATAATCAATATTTTAGATATTATGGGAGCTATGCAGTCATTGGCACAACTATTCAACTCTGTCCTTATAGCAAGAGGAGCTATAGACACTATGCAATTGAATGGGTGTGGCTGTGTTCCAATAAAACATTATTTGTAAAAAAAAAAAAAAAAAAAAAAAAGGTGGTCAGCTGAATTTGTCCTGAAGGATCTAGTTTGCTGACCCTTATCTGAGAACATTACTCTTTTAGGGGTCTAATTTCTCCAAATTTTTAACAAGAGTAGATGGTAAGGCACAAAATCAGTCTTCTGGTGTTCTAGAGCTGGGTAAGGAAAGGAAGCTGGACATTGTAGCATTTAATATGGAGATTGTCACTTAGCATAGTTTCATATCTCATCTTTACCCCTCTTCTGCTTAGTATCCCCAAATCCTATGCTCCTGTATTTCAGTTTCTTGATAACAGTGTTTTTCAAATTAATGTGCATATGAAATTCCTGGGGATCTTATTGAGGGCAAATTCAGATTTACTAGGTTTAAAGTTGGGGCTGAGAGTTTATATTTCTTGTAAGCTTGTGAGTGATGCTGATGCTGTTGGTTCTATAAACCTTTGAATAGTAAGAGCATAAACATCACATCTTCTGTAGATAGAAGAGAGAAAATGTCTCTTCTCTTTAGAGAGTTTCAAACAATCCCAATGTTTTCAGCCCCATTTCTCACTCCTGCCTTCAATGACTCAGATCTCCAAGTCTTTCCAGTATTCTATGGGGAAACTGATAAGCTTTGTTATCTGTGTCCTCTGCAGGCAGCTAGATTTTAAATTCCTCATCTAAGTCATCATTTTTTTTTTCCATTTATTTTCTTATTGGTATTGGGGGTTCTTTTCTTGATTTTAGCAAAGGTGGAGTTTATACTTTGGAGCATTATACTTTAAAGCATTTGAAACTTTTTTGAGAGAATAAAAAAGAGAACATATTTGAAGTTGAAATTGAATTAGAAAGTAAACCACCATGAAATATTTTCTTGAAATATGTTGTGGTAGTCCAACATAATAACAAGTAAAAAATTTTACATATCCAACCTGAAATGGTATAGGAATATAAATGTACATATATAGGTAGCAAATACCACTTCTGGAATAATACTTTAAAATGCTTACTGAGGAAGGGGCAATTATGGTTATTAATTATTGTACTTTGGATTTTTGTCAGTTTTTGAAAGGATCTTTAACAAAAGTTTTGTTCCTCCCATTCCCATTATCTGAATTTATCCCTAGAAATATTTGTATTCATAATAAGATGAATTAAAGGAATAAATACACCATTTTGTCATGGAATTACTCATGGCCAGCCTGAAGCACAACTGGGAGGCAGGTGAAATTTGTTTTCATTATCCTGATTCCTAGCATGCCTTAACTTATCCCTGAAGTCCCATCTTTGCCTGAAAAGCTTCTCCTCTACCTTATGACTCAGAATTCCATATCTAGATTCTTTCTGCTTATCACTCTTTTGTGTCCTTGCTTATAAATAGTACACACTGAGTCATTATTTATTAGTTTAGTGTATTATAAATTGGACATTGTTTTTTTAAAATAATTTTTAAATGTTTATTTATTTTTGAGAGAGAGAGAGAGAGAGAGCGCGCGAGCAGGGGAGGGGCAGAGAGAGGAGACACAGAATCTAGCTGTCAGCACGGAGCCTGACACAGTGCTTGAACCCATAAACCATGAGATCGTGACCTAGGCCGAAGTCAAACCCATAACCTACTGAGTTGCTCAGGCACCCTAAATAGGACATTGTTAATGTAAAATAATGGATGTCTACATGGTATTGGAGGAGTTATGGTATTTTGAGAGGAGGCATGTTATTATTCTGCTGGTCCAGAATTATCTGAATACTTTGAATCATTACACATTATCTACTTTGCCTTAATGAGTATTGGATCAGAAGTCATAAAGATTACCACAAACAATAAGACATTGGATAAGTTACTAAATTTCTTTAAATTAGGGCATTGGGTTAGATTCTTTTTAAAAATATATGCTATTCTAATATCATACGCTTCTAACCATCATATTGTATTAGTTATGTTAAGGATAAATATATATTTGACCATGCGGTGCCTGAATGGCTCAGTCAGTTAAGTGCTGGACTTTGGCTCAGGTCATGAGTTCGTGGTTTGTGAGTTTGAGCCCAGTGTCAGGTTCTGTGCTGACACCTCAGAGTCTGGAGCCTGCTTCAGATTCTGTGTTTCCCTCTCTCTTTGTCCCTCTCCTGATTGTGCTCTGTCTCTCTCAAAATAAATAAACATTAAAATATATATGTAAATATAATATGTATATATGTATTTAACCATTGTTCTTGGAAGAACAAAAATGAAATTGCATTCATACAAGAACTCTTCCTGAGGAATATGTGATTATTGTGTATATTATTTCAGAAAATATCTTAAAAATTACATTTCACGTGCAGAAATTTCATAAGAAAGTACTATTAGTTTAAAATATTTTCTTTTCATGTAATAAAGCTATTTAGAAGTGAGATTATTTTTGATATATATTTCAAAGTATATGAGTGACCAAAAGTCTTTTTATTTTCTCAGATTACATTTATTATTTTTCCTGGTAATAAAATCAATGCATTCTTATAAAAATTCCAAAAATATGGATGATTATTTGCAATGTGTATTCTGTCCTTCCAGAAGTTTTTTTTTTAATTTAATTTTTTTTTTAATTTACATCCAAGTTGGTTACCATATAGTGTTACAATGATTTCAGGAGTAGATTCCCTAATGCCTCGTGCCCATTTAGCCCATCCCCTCTCCCACAACCCCTCCAGTAACTCTCTGTTCTCCATATTTAAGAGTCTCTTATGTTTTGTCCTCCTCCCTCTTTTTATATTATTTTTGCTTCCCTTCCCTTATATTCATCTATTTTGTATCTTAAATTCATCATATGAGTGAAGTCATATGATATATGTCTTTCTCTGATTGACTGATTTTGCTTAGCGTAATACCCTCTAGTTCCATCCATGTAGTTGTGAATGGCAAGATTTCATTCTTTTTGATTGCTGAGTAATAGTCCATTTTATATATATACCACATCTTCTTTATCCATTCATCCATTGATGGACATTTGGGCTCTTTCCATACTTTAGCTATTGTCAATAACACTGCTATAAACATTGGGGGTGCATGTGTCCCTTCAAAACAGCATACCTGGGGGTGCCTGGGTGGCTCAGTCAGTTAAACGTCTGACTTCGGCTTAGGTCAGGATCTCACAGTTCGTGAGTTCAAGCCCCACATTGGGCTCTGTGCTGACAGCTCAGAGCCTGGAGCCTGCTTTGTATTCTGTGTTTCCCTCTCTCTCTCTGCCCCTCCCCTGCTCATGCTCTGTCTCTCTTTCTCAAAATAAACATTAAAAAATGTTAAAAAACCCCCAGCATACCTGTATCCCTTGGATAAATACTTAGTAGTGCAATTGCTGGGTCACAGTGTAGTTCTATTTTTAATTTTTTGAGGAACCTCCTTCCACCTACCCAGTCTCTAGTATTGGAACTCTATGCTCTCCCTGATGGGCAATCAAGCAGCCCTCCTTTGTCTCTGGCCATCCCATTGGTTGGGAATACCGGGAATCCACCGCGATAATTGAAATTATCCAGAAAATCCCAATATCCTCTTTGTGGTTCATGGTTGAACAATGGACTGGCAGCTAATGCATATTCACTTTTGCTTTTGCTTCTCCAGGGATGTCCTTTTTGAAGAGTTGAAATAGTGTGTTTGAGAAGAAACAAGGTGTATGTTAAAATTTAAACCTCTTGGAAACATCTATAAATACTTTGGATCTGCTAGTTTCTCCTACCTTCCCATCCAGATTTTCCTTCACCAGACTCTACCCTCAGTAAAGATTGAGAAAGGGAAATATTTACTGGGAATCCAATCCCCAAAGAATTGATGGCATGTCTTCATGGCAATGTTCCATACTAGAAACACAGAAGCTACAGAATTGACTCTAAGATTTGACTTCTTGTTACTTTCAATACATTTTTCATGGTGACCCTCTGACTATAGAATAGAAAAGTGGGGCTACTGCACTGCCTGCGGACATCTTCAAACATTTGATGATGGTTTGTGAATTGGTTTTTTTTTTTTTTTTTTGATCCTTATAGTTCTAGTCCTACCCGCTAAGCAGGACTTTATGGCAGAAGAGTTATGAACCAGCATATGAACCAGCCAGACACTGGAAAGTCCAAGTCAGGGTTGGCAATTATGTAACACTCATATTTCCATTCTCCCCTCCTGCATCTAGGGTAGACATTCCTAACCCAGCATGGCACTCTTTCTCACTGGGCTTAAATGTCACCTCAAAATTCTTTCCCATAGAGTATTCAAGAATCTAGCTCCAAGTTTTTGAAGTTTGTATATGAAATGAAAATGAATTTGGTCTTATAGCTAAGCCAAGAGATAAAACTCGAAAGAAATTAAGATCAATTTCTTTGAGATTGATCATGTCAGTATGAGCTTTTAGGAGCCTTCTGTTTCCTGGGTCTTGATGTTATCTTCATGACAGACTTTCATATGCTTTGCCCTCTTGTTTTTGCTTAGAGCACTCATCCAAGCATGCCTCTCTGTGGAGGAGTACTGTGGTAGTAGTTCACAAATGGTTTAATAGGTTGGAGTCCTGGCTCTGCCCTTTATGAGCTATGTTAAACTTTTCAGAAAGTCTTGGTTTCTTTCTTTCTAAAATAAGTATTATACACCATATATGAGGTAATCTGTGTAAAAACATGTTTCAACTTAATATGACATAAATGTTGCATATATTTATTACTTATGAAGATTACATTTTAATATTCAACTAAATCATGGAAACCATGTACATTTTGTAAAAATTGCAAAATTATATTCATCAAGATCCTGAGTGTACCTGTTCTTGTTGGTCAGGTAGATTAAATCTAAAGCACTTCAACAAAATATGATAGTCTCATCATCTCAAGTGACATAAAACTACATAAAGACATACTAAAATTGCTCACTAGACTCAGTAAATCCTGGACTTTTGCTTAAACAACAATAAATGCTTAAAGAGGCAGTCTTCTTAGTTCTTTAGACCTAATTGCTCTGCCACTATTTAGACATCAGGTATAAATATTATGCAACTGTCATAGGAGAAGTGGTCTCTCCTTTTCCTTAAATGACAAGTTTGGGAAAGTTACAGCAAATTATCTTGATTTGCACATATGCACATTTAAAGCTGATTTTCCAGTCAGTTTTGCAAGGCTTGAATTGGTATTGCAAAATTCACTTGAGTTCATTCCTAGACATGGTTTGTTGTGGAATGCCTTATTAAGATAGTCATTAAAAATAATATATTTTTATATGGCACAATATGGATGTCAGTTAAAACTTGCTCACATACACAATTATCCTGGCTAAAACACATTTCACACAGTCCTTTCTACCGTGGTTGCTGTTTTTATACCTCAAGATCCTATCTTCTGGCTATAGTTAGGTGGACTGGAAATGAAAATTGATGGTGAGAAAAGTATAGCCAATAGGTTGGTAACAGCCTGTGGCTTGTTCTGTCATAAACAGGTGAACTAGGTCATTCAGGTTCTCACTCTTGGGAATTTTAACTGGAAACACAGAGTCCATTAGTGATATGCATAGCGGCCAAAGGATGCTTTAGGTAGTTGATGCATTGAAATCATGTACCAACTGAAGCTATGAGGCTGCAAAAACTGGATAGCTGGGGGAAACCACATAGCAAAGATGAATGATGTAGGTAAGGAGAAAGAACAGTGACACTAAGAAAGCCAATTTAGCTCTTGATGGAGAGAGAAGTTAGCAAGGCTTAGAGCTGATTCTGGTCTAGATCCTGTGTCCTTACAAGAAACTCCCTTTAACTGAAATAAATTAAGTGGTTCTCTTTTCCTTGCCTAACCAATCCATCTGATAATAAATATGACATATTTCAATTTTGTCTTATAATCACACTTTGTTCTGATGCTTATTTTGAATATTTCCTTGGTAAGAAATATGTAATGAAGTGGACATTAAATAACATGTTACTAGGATCTATGACTTTTTTTTGAAGTTTATTTATTTTATTCTGAGAGAGAAGGAAAGAGAGAGGGAGAGAGAGAGGGAGATGACCAGCGGGAGAGGGGCAAAGGAGAGGGGGCAGAGGACCTGAAGCAGTCTCTGCATTGACAGCAGGGAGTCCCATGCGGGGCTTGAACTCACAAACTGTGAGATCATGACCAGAATTGGAGTTGGACATCCAACTGACTGAGCCACCTAGCCGCCCCAAGATCTATGACTTTCAATTCTTTAAAGTTACATTAACCTTTGATAAGTTTATGGTGGCAATCACACCTGAGAGATTAGAAAGATTACTTTTGTTTTATTATAAATAAACTCCAGAGAAGTATTTTTTCTGTAACAAATCTTGAAAGTACTGGGCACCAATTTTTGAAGTGAGCCTGGGGCAGATATTAGGAATGCCACAACGTGGTGAGGAATATATGTTCATTTAAGAATCGCACTGAGTCTGGATCAAAGGACATTAGAGCAATAAAATGGATGTAAGGAAGAAATTAAAGGTGCTTATGGGGTATCTTGAAATGTCCTGGCTGACCATTTTTATTTTTCTATTTCATCGGGAAGTTACCATGGTTTAATATTGTACCTTTTAAAAATTTGTTGTCCAGAAAGAGTAATTTATATTTTCTAAATAGCAAAGGTCAGAAATTGAAAATACCAGGTATGTTACATTCGGAATAGTTCCAAGAATGTGTTGCAATTTTGCTTTACTTTATAAATATATTACAAAAATATATTTAAAAAAGGGAATAGGCTTCTATGAAAGCATGCAAACATATGTGTAAAGGTAAGCAACTATCAAGAGATATATATTCTGGCTACAGTATCAGGGATCTGCATATATTTATATTTTTCAACACCTTGGATGTGATTTAAAGGATGTTATACACTAGTTTGGAAATGTAAATTGTTCTGTCTTCTCTAAAGATAGCTTATCTTCTCTAAAATCTTTCATTCACAATATTTATTACTGATTTTATCACATCTGATTTATGTTATTTTCATAAATTGTTTCTTGGGGTAAAATTGTACTCAGTTAAATAGTAATTTAAAATCTGTCTCCCAAGACTATAACAGAACTGTGCTGGCATGACATATTTTTAAAAGTGTGTTTTACTTGAGGACTATCATATTTCTGAAACTGGCAGTTCTAAATGAAATAACTGTTAAAACTGCTTGCCAGTAGAGAGTTTACCTGGTAAGAAAAATATTGGAACTAGCCAAGCAGGAAGGTGTTTTAATTTATATTTCATTACACCTACAAAAATGGGTTTTGCTCTCTTAGGAATATTTCTTTTCTATATTGCCTTCTCCAAAGTTTGAATCACTTGCTTGCTTTATGGAACCATAACTCTATGAAACTTTTGGTCCATTTAATCCCCTATAACTGATAAAAATTGAGGAGGACAAATGCACCAATTTGTTAAAATTACACATTAATTGATGTTTTAAAAGTCAGGAAAAAACCCAAATAGAATACTCTGGAAACTGCCACTTTAATAAAAGTGGTAGAATAACTATATTGTATTTTTGCTTTTATTGTAACCTATATATAAAAAATAAAGTCAGAAAATAAAGATTTAATCTATTTCTATAACTGATGTATTGAGGAAATTTAACAAAGTGATTTGACTAAAGAAAACATGTTTTCACCATGTGGAAATATTTGCAATTTGACTTTGAGAAGTGTTGGACCATATCCTGGTTTAAAAATTTAGGCTTTATTTTGATTAAATTTTTTTTAAGGGTACATCAGGCCAATAACTCTTTTGCTTATAACATTTTAAATTAATTGATTAATAATTCAAGGATGGTTCCTTTTAGCTCGGTTGAGCATCTGACTTTTGATTATGGCTCAGGTCATGATCCCAGGGTCGTGGGGCCGAGTCCCGTGTAGGGCTCTATGCTGGGTGTAGAGCCTGAGATTCTCTCTCTCTCTCTCTCTCTCTCTCTGTCCCTTTCTCTTTCTCCCTCCGTTCCTCTTCTCTCACTTGCATGGTCTCTCTCTCTAAAAATAAAATAAATCTTTAAAAAAATTTCTGCTATATATTGTTATATTTTGTTATATTTCTTGGTAATAAAGTTATGCTTTTCAAAGCTCAGGAGCTTTTTAGAAGTACTGTGGGGTGCTGGTGATGAATAGAATCTATTTTGGGTTTGGTTTTACCCACCTTTTGATGCAGATCTTATTACCAGCAACTGGTGATTATGAAGAAATAAGAATAACTATATTTGTATAGACATTATAGTATATAAAGTTCTTTCAATAAATTATATGATTTGGCCATTAAAAAACTCATTGAGGTGGTAGGCAATATATTCCCACTAGTGAATAATGAGAAGTTATATAGTCTGCCCACAAATTTGGGTTCATAAAACTGTACCAAATCCAGTGTCTTGGGTTCAGATACAATGCTGTTTTCCTAGACGTTGTTGTCTCTAACAAGGATAGAAGAAGGTGTGTTAAGGTATAATACTTATTTTCTTGGCTAGAGAGTGATGTGGAGAAAACAAACCAACCAAGAATTCTCCCAAATAAAAGATTATCTCAATGTCATTAAATATAGAAAAGAGCAATTTAGTACAAAGCATATGCCTTTAGACTCATTTTTAAGTTGATGAAGATCAAGATTTATAAAGTCCCATGATATTACATAAAACTAAAATGTCTTATGCACAGCGGCAAACATTTGACTAAATATTGAAATTGTGTTGATAACTTTTAGTACTTTGAAACATCAGTCCTTTGTGAGAAAAAATTCTGAGAATTAACTGCTATGACTCCTTCTGTAATTAATCCTAAATAGGGGAAGATGTAGGAAGCAGATGGGTCAAAGTTTCCTTTCAATTGAAATAGTCCTTTATTTGCAATAAATATGTTTAAATAATGAGGCAAAAAACTAACGTGAACAAGAATCCTGCCCTTTGATGAATTGGAACATTTAGTCAAGAGAAGCGGTTCCAAGAAAAAGTTCACACAGAAATTTATTTTTAGAGAACCCGTCTCACCGTTAACAAGAATAATAAAATGAGTGAATCATATAATGCAATTGGAGCCTGGTCCTGACAATTATGCGGCCATTTACCCCTTAGTGACAACCTGGGAGCTAAGAGCTTCAGCACATTCTGGGTGTTGATTTCCTACAGGGAGATGTTTATGTTGTAGATGAAGCACAGGCTGCTTGGAGGACTTCAGATAGTTCTATTGGGTTGAGGATTAATGAGGTTAAATTAACTCAGTCACTTAATGGACATTTTATTGAAGTTCAAGCTGTTCAGACTGTTGCAGTTAGTATGAGTAACCCAGAATGTTGCCAGTTAAATGGAAGTTACACATCAGGGATACCAGGGTCATTACTGACAGGAAGAAGCAATTTTATTAGGTCATGACATTTATCACAAAGGCATTTTCATGTTTTTAAAGATATCCTGATCTCTATCTATAACTCTCTACATCTATGTATAGATAAAGGTAGAGATATGTCTATAGAGATATCTTTAAGAACACGAGAATGCCTTTACGAAATATATATATGAAATATACATGAAATATATATATTCTCCAAAATGTTATTCATTTAAGGGTTTGATTGTTACCTAGGGTCGGTTTGTGATCTTAACACTAGTTTTGTTCTGATTTTAGAGAGCAAGATGCTGACTTAAGATAAGTGAAATGAATAAAATTATCCTTCCCCATGAGTAGTGCTCATGAGGAACATGTTGGGATAGCTGTTTTATCTTAAATCCTTATGAAATATTAAAAACTATGTCCTGAAAAGCTCCCCTGTTGGGAAGAAATGAGTCATACATGTAAAGCGAAGTCCTAGCATCCATTCATTTATTGACTAGTTCATTCATTCATTTTTTATTGAGCACCTAATATGTGATACCATGTATGCTAGTAGTGGGGACAAAAAATTCTAGCTACCTTAGGTTTAGTATTTTTATTAGCTTCTGTATTTAGTATGTGTATTTGTGTTACTAAGGGCTTTGTGGCTTCCTGTTATATAGGAAACCAACAGGTATACTATGGGCTTAAAAATAATCATTTCCAGATGGTTATAAACTAAATAAACCCTTTAGGTAATGGGATCAAATATTCACATAAATTGCTCCATTTTTACTCTAGACAGCAAAGGGAGGTTTAGAACATCTTAACTGACAACACCCTTCTCTACCAAAGAGCTTCAAACAGATGCTTTTCTAACCTTTTGCGAAAGTATAGAGCTTTTCTATTATATGGAATCTCATCACCTATTCCGTTTCCTATAGACTGAGCTGCCACTTGAAATGTCCCTTTTACTTTCAGGCCAGGCACAATACCATTGGAAAAAATAATCCAGAGCGGCTTCAGAAAAGAATGCAAGGGCTCATGGCAAAACTCCAGGAATCTATGGGGCCATACTTGCCTAGTTCAACTACTACAACACATGTTGCCACTTCTCTCCACCCTGTAACCCTGTGCACCTCCCCACTTCCCCCCCCCCCCCAGGGTAGAAGTGGGGGTTTGCCATCCCTACTGAGTACAGGGCATTGGGAAGTGATTGCTAGAGGAAAGAAACATTGCAGTTGCCAACCACCACTGCAATTTTGTTGTTCTTCTTTGTCATTTCCCTACTATTATTTCCCAATATCTCTCCAGCTGAAAGTCACAAATGATATTTATTTAATACAACAAATTTGTTATTAACTGCCAAGTGCTTTGTAGGTTCTTCAAAGAGTGCACCTGACTCAGGCCCTTCAGGCATTTGCGAGTGGGGAGAAGGAAAAGAGATAAAAGTCAAATAAAATCATAGTGATGCAAAGTAGTATTTAATGAGATAGAGAAGACACACATACCTAATGGCTCCTGGCTCACAGATACTCAACACATTTTAAGTTATTCTTTGCTTATTCTCCATATCTGCTTTGAGTGGGTTTTGTGTATATAGGTTTTTGAAAAAAATAGCCAGAAGTGTTTGTTTTTAACTTTGTTAGATATCAGAAATTACTGAAATTTATTTTCTGTAAGAAAATATAGCCAGTGGATAAAAGCAAAAATTCAGAAATTAACTACTGTTATGACGCATACGTGATATATAAATTAAAATTTAAAATGTACCTGGAGATATTTAATGCTGAATCACTTTTTTTTGGCTCATTCCATATGCTTAAACTTAAGATAATGGGTTATTCATTAAGAATGAAAAAGCCCATAAAAAAAGAATGGAAAAGCATATATTTATTCAAGGTTGGATATGTATTAGAATTAAAAAAGAAACACTAAGTTTATTATAAAGTTAAGATGAAAGGAACCTAAAATAGGAACAAAAAGAAAAATGATCAGGTATTGTTGAAAGTTTAACTTTCAGAGTGTGATAGAAATAAGCAAGATAAACAGACATGTGTTGATATGTTCAATTTTCAGAATAAAATATTGAAGTATGTTATAGACATAATGATGGTGGGTGTGATATCTCTTCAGCATGCTGGAATTGACACTGTGAAGAAACATTAGACATACCAAGATCTGAGGACAAGGTCAGCAGATTTATAAGTGTGTGTTACCTTGACATGACAGAAGTACTCTTTATCATTTAATATGGAGCCAAAATAGAGCCTTGAAAGAAATAGCATGTTTTCTTTGATATTTAAGGTTATTTTCAATGAAAGGACATAAAATAGAGGAATTAGGGTTTTTTTCCTTTACATACAGTACTTTATGTATATTATACATATAAATAGGTACATATTTGTTCTTTATTATGCAAGTTATATCTATGAACTTGTTATTTATCTAATTATAGAAGAGTTAAGGAATATGAGCAGAGTGTTTTGTTAGAAAATAATTTAGCTGAAAGGAATAAAAGGATTAAAAACAAGTTAGGAAGAAGTATTTAGTACAGGTTAAGTACAAAAGCTTCATTATGGGTTAGGTTTTCAGAATATATTACTTCCCCTACCATGTCTTTCCAGTCTCCTCTGCTATGTTAAGTATTTTGCTATAGTTAGCTGGATTGTTCATGTAAGTTGACACTAGTACAAAAACAAAAATAAGTTAGCAAGAATTTCAGCTGATAACTTTTAGAGTTACAACATAAGATCCTTAGTAAAATATTTGAATTATACATAAGAGAACTTAAAACTGAAAGTCTGGGTGTTCTAGCTGAAATAGAATTGCCCTGGGATAATACAGAACTATGGGGTAATACCAGGGCTATGAGGATGAATAGTAGATACTTTCGTTAGAATATCTGATGTGATCTGCGTTACTTGATTTTGTTGACAAACGAAACTTGACAAAAGAAAGTCTTAACTCGAGTAAGGAAAATGATAATGTACTAAATACAAAGGACAGATTGAAACAAATTGTTTTGGTAACTCTTCATATAATTTCAGATTTTTATTTGATTTTGACACATTATGAATATAAAAATATTTTTTACAATAGAGTCACAAATATCCATTAAATATCCATTATCTTTGTTTTTTTCCTTTCCTGTCCTAAAGAGCTTAAAACTAAAAAAAAAAAAAAAAAATGTTAGAAAAGATAGAAAAGAGAACTTTGGGGTGCCTGGGTGACTTGGGAGGTTGAGTATCTGACTCTTGATTTCGGCTCAGGTTATGATACCAGGATTGTGGGATTGATCCCCCTGTCAGGCCCTGTGCTGAGCCGAGAGTATGCTTATGATTCTCTCTCTCTCTCTCTCTCTCTCTCTCTCTGCCCCTTTCCACAGCTCGTGCTCTTTCTCTTTCTCTAAAATAAGAGAGAGAGAGAGAGAGAGAGAGAGAGAGAGGCTCACAGGGTGAAGACTCTACAGTATTAAGCATTCCAATGGTACTTAGAAATGAATTAAGAGGAACAGAATAAAAGCTCCAAAAATATGATTAAGAATTTGAGTTTAAACTATCTCCAGAGTTTACTAATTCCTATGTTCAGGAATGATAAGCTACAAGGTGCAAAATGTAACTTTTCTAGGCTAATTTATGTTCTCAGGGAAATTGTGAGTTCTCATTTTCATTTCTTCCTTCATTATTAAATCATTATATTAAGTTCCTACTGTGTGCCAGGCACTCTGCTAGGCATTGGGGTAATACATGAAGTAATGAAAAATAATAAGTAAAAGTATAAATGTGGTAATTCTTGTGAAGAAAAGGTTTGTGGTATATAGAAAGTAGCTAATAGAGGGATTTGACTTACAGTCTGTGTCAGGGAAACATTCCCTGAGGAAGTGACATTGCAGTTGAGATTGAAGGTTAAATAAGAACCAACTAAGCAAACAAGGGAGGGAACAGCACGCACAAAGAGTCTTTGCTGAAGGAACAGCATGTGTTGTAGGTTGAGTTGTGTCCCCCCAAAATATACATTCAAATCCTAGTCCCCAGTACCTCAGAATAGGATGTTAATTGGAAATAGGTTCATTGCAGATACAATTAGTTGTTAAGATGAGGTCTTGCTGGAATAGGATGGGCCCTTAATCTAGTATGACTGGTGCACTAATAAGAGACACAGAGACCCAGACACAGGAGGAGAAAACATTATGTGACAAAAGAGGTGGAGATGGAAGCCCTGAAGGCTCAAAACAAGGAACACCAGTGTGGATTCTCCCTTACAAGTTTCAGAGGGAGAATGGCTCTGTCAGCAGCTTGATTTCAGACTTGTAACCCCTAGAACTGTTTGATAATACATTTCTGTTATTTTAAGCAGTGAAGTTTGTGGTACTTTGTTACAGCAGCCCTAGGAAACTAATACAGTGTGTTTGAGGAAATGAACAAAAACTAATGAACAAAAACTAATACAAAAACTTAGTAGACACTAAGGGGCAGGAGCGGTACAGGAAGGTAGGCCTGACCAGATCATACCTCAACGTGGACATTGTATATCATGGGTAAGGATTTTGATGGTATTAGGAGGTAGGGAATTAGAGTTAGATAAACTTATGAAGGTGGAGCTCCCATGATGGAATTAGTGTTCTTGTAGAACAGGAAGAGATACAGCATGCACCCCCTTCTCCAAGAGCACACAGGCATTGAGGAAAGGTCTTCTGAGCACATAATGAGAGGGCAGCCATCTGCAGGCCAAGTAGAGGGTCCTCACTAGACACTGAATCTGCCGGTGCCTTGATCTTGGGTTTCCCAGCCTTCAGAACTGTGAAAAATAAATGGCTTGTTTGAGCTACCCAGTCTCTGGTATTTTATTATAGCATCCTGAGCTGACTAACAGTGACCTAGGGAGACTGCAGTGTATATGAGGAGTTTTGCATGATTTAAACATTTACAAAATAAATTTGCTAGGCTAGATGAAGAATTGCATAACAGTAAAGGGAGTGGTATCTAGCATTACTCTTCTAGTTCTGCATTGTTTCTGGATAGGGACAATTGTGTCATTCACTGACAAAGGCAACACTGGCAAGGGACTAAGTTTGGGGGAGAAGATAATAATTTATCCATATTTAATTTTAAGTGCCTTTGAAACATCAAAGAACAGATGGTGGTGGTTGAAGATAAAGGTCTGGAGCTGCAAAGGTAGCATGTTTCCCACTTTGTCTGGGACGGTCCTGATTTACAGCTGCTTTGCTAAGCCTAAGTGTTGGTAGCATCCACTTTCACTCTCAAAAGTACTCTGGTTTGGGCGGTATGGTAAATGATTACCCTGGTTGTAACAGACTAATTCCTCCACTTAGAACGTTAAGGAAACCAGAATCTGTCATCCTAAAATTTGACTTTTTGACATAAAATGTTTTTTGAGTTGAAGGCAATTAAGGAGAAGCAAATGCAGAAAAAGCTCTCTCTACCCCCACCCCCCACTCCTTTTTTTTTTTTTTTTTTTTTTTTTTGCCTAAAGGCAGGATGACTTTGGATTTTTACTAGTTCAGAGATGGCAAGAGTCATTTTCAAACAAAAGTTACTCTATTGCTTACACTCATATTTACCTCCCACAGTTTGCCACCCTTGAAAACCTAAAACCACTCTCCTTTGTCTTGTCATTTCTCTACAAATGTATTGATCTTTGTTGAAGATGTTCTATAAGCTAAAGTGCCAAGCCACCTCTCTGAGTTTATTCATTCAAGGTGTACATATTCATAAACATCTCGTCGTTTTTCTGTTCATCTGTCTTCTGTCACAGGGGCCCTAGATGAGAACTTAGAAGGGTAGAAGTAAAAGGATTTGGCTCCACTTATGATCTCTTTTCAAAATCTCATATGTGGTGCTTTGTAGGAATATCTAGCATAGGAGTTGTCAGAGTATAAGTAGACGGTATTTGAAGTTGTGAAACTAGATGAGATGACCAGGCAGTAAGTGTAGATAAGGAAGAGCTCCCAGGACTGAGCCCAGGAGCCATCCAGCATAAAGAAGTGGGGGAGAGGGAGACGAAGGCATGATAGATACAGAGGAGCATGGAAGTGGAACATCAGGGTGGTGTGATGACCTGGAATCCAGATGAACAAAGTGTTTCCAGAAAGGAGTGATTAATTCTGCCAAATCATGCCCACAGGTCAAGTAGGTAGGGAACTGAGAACTGAGTAGGCCATAGGAGGGTCATCAGTGACTTTGAGTTGAATGTCCATGGATGGTTAGGAAGAAAGTCTGATTGGAAGGGTTTTTAAAAAAGGTTGAAGGATAAGAATTCAAGAATGCAAATATAGACAAATATTACCAAGAATTTAGCTTTTATTTATTTATTTAAAAAAAAATTTTTTTTTTCAACGTTTATTTATTTTTGGGACAGAGAGAGACAGAGCATGAACGGGGGAGGGGCAGAGAGAGAGGGAGACACAGAATCGGAAGCAGGCTCCAGGCTCTGAGCCATCAGCCCAGAGCCTGATGCAAGGCTCGAACTCATGGACCGCGAGATCGTGACCTGGCTGAAGTTGGACGCTTCACCGACTGCGCCACCCAGGCGCCCCAAGAAAACAGCTTTTAAAGGAACAGAAACATGGTGGTTGCTGGCATGAAAAGCAAAGTGAAGTCAAGGGGTATTTAGAATTCAAAAACAATGGCCTGTTTATTCACTCTCCTATGTATGAACATATAGGTTGTTTCTAATATTTAGCATTGTTGGGGCACCTGGGTGGCTCAGTCAGTTGAGCGGCCGACTTCGGCTCAGGCCATGATCTCGCGGTCCATGAGTTCAAGCCCTGCGTCGGGTGCTGTGCTGATAGCTCAGAGCCCGGAGCCTATTTCAGATTCTGTGTCTCCCTCTCTCTGACCCTTCCCTGTTCATGGTCTGTCTTTCTCTGTCTCAAAAATAAATAAACGTTAAAAAAAATATTTAGCATTGTTAATGCTATAGTGAATAACTTTGCTCATATGTGTTTTTGTATTCTATCAGTTTGCATTCTTGAAGACAGCCAATTTTTTAAACTGAGGGAGCTTTATCATCTGTTTACATATGTATGTATGTATGTATGTATCCATCCATCCATCCATCTACCTATAACCTACAACAAGCAACATGAATAAGCTCCAATTAGCTTAAAGAAATATTTTCATAGTTTAAAAAAGAATGAACACTTTTTGCTTTGTTCCCAGCAGAACAAAGCAACATTTCAGCACAGTTTAAAAAAAGCAAAACAAAAAAAAAAAAAAAAAAAAAGAGAGAGAAAAGAACTAGACATGGGTTATGCAAATAAGTGGGAGGATAATGATAAGAGATAAAAAATATGGAAAGAGAAACTAGGATTGTTATTTCTAAAATGTTTCTTTTGTTTAACTGAGGCTTTATTGAGTTTCCTTCTTTTTCTTTTCTCACTTCCCTGTTCCTATACCTTGGTAACTGAGATCTCTTCCCAAATAAACCTTTTAGACTTAAGTCTTATGTCAGATCAAAGCTTGATGGGGCACATGGGAACACATACATGCGCATGCACACACACACACACACACACACAATTTGGAATTCATTAAAATGATTTTTTCTCCTCACAATTATTACAGGTCATGATACAAAATAAGAATAGAGTTGTATGTTGCTTTTTCATAAATTTTCATGGAAACAAGAGATTTCTGGACAATCTACTTATTTGCAAAGGGAGAACTACTCCCAGTTGGGTTTATCATGATTTACGTGGGGTTAGAAAACGGAGTTCCATTCATTTCTTATACTGTTTTATACTGTTCAGTTTTTTAGTGGTTTAAATTAGAATTTACATTCCCATATGTTTTATAAAACCTTCTAAAAATAGTAGTAAAGTCTATTAGGGATGTCATATACATTATATTTAATGTGTACATTTAACATGTACAATGTATTGAAACTCAGTGTTGGTCGTTTGAGGTGGTTATAAGGGAACCTCTTTAAAAATCAAGAGAAGTAAGTACTTTTTGAGAAAGAGAGGGCTTTGATTCATTTTGACTCATACAGTCTTAAAGTGCCTTGGCATTATGGACATATGTTGTTTCAAAATGTATGAATCTGAAGACGATGCTATTTATTTGTACAACAGTGTGTTTTATATTACATTTAAGTTTAGTTCTATGTGGCTCACCCAAAGTTGAACTTTAAGAACTTACCTTTCAAAAAAAAATTCTAATTCTTTTCTCCTTTTTCCTCTTTTAGTATTTTGCAAGATTTGTTTCTGTTGGATTATCTAGTTGCTCCATGTTTGTGTAGTGTTCTTTTATGGAATTCAGCATTTTGTGAGCATCCTTTGAGCTTAATGTGTGGCATCTTTTTAAGACTTTTGAGAATGTTGCAAAGGCTCCTCTTCAGCCAACATTTTTTGACTTCTATTTAAAAATATGAATTCTTTTTTTTCTATTTCTTGTGGTATTCTTTGTTCAAGTCCTGCTCTCAAACAAAAGGTGAATTATTCATCCAAGAGCTATCTAAAAATATTTAGTATGTTATGTGCCAAGACCTCTGTGAGACATTGAGAATACAAAGAAATATATTCCATTGTTGAAATGGAAAAAGTCCATTATATTATAAAAACTGTGTATATTTGGAATAGGTCTATTTTAAACTGTAATGAATTATGTCTATTTTTTGCAGAAATTGTCAGTGCCCTGCTCATATCCCTTCAACCCACCCGAGAGGTAACATGCAAACAAACATGCTAAATACTAATGCTTCTACACAGGCGTTGGGAGCTAACTTGGCAAGAAGTTACTCATAATCAGTGAGCTATGGGTGTTGGTGAATAAATGCTGCAGCACCTCAGAATGCAAATTCTGCATTCTACGTGGCCCTCAGAGAGATCCCCACAGGAACTGGGCCCCAGTTGGCACATTAGCAACCAACATTCTTTATTGATTCTTCTTATATCTTGTTCATTGGGATCATTTCCCAAATAAACTAAGTGGTTTAAATCCTAAGGATCTACTTTTGGGAATTCACACTAAGATATTATTTAATGAGCTGTAAAGCTTAGGTATTTCTATTAGGTATTTCTATTTCCAAGTGTTTCTTATTTCGACTCTTTTTTTTTACCACAATGATTCAGAAATGAGAAATTTTCTTGGCTCTCTTTGAAAAAAATTTTTTTCATTATCTGAATCAGGGCTTCTTCCTGCCTTCTGGCAAATTGAAAAATGACTGTCCCTGATGGGCCAAGAGTCACCCAAGATAAAACATCAATTAACATTTTGTTGCCCCCACTGTATTTCTGCCTCAGGCAAGTACCAGACTGGAAGGGACAAATATCATGATTTCTGAAACAATATTAAAGCCGACATTGTTATTTTATAAGATTACATAACATGTGTAGGTTTGTTTTTCTAAACCTTGCTTGATATGTCCCTTTCAGATTTTGTTCTAGTAGTAAACTTCCTTTTATACTAACTGTTGTATCTTTATTTGTTATCTTTTTGGAGTGTTTGACTCATTAGAAGGGGCATAGAGACCTTCTCATTTGTTCTCAATGAAAAATAAAGTGTAGTGTATACTACTGGCAAAATATATTTTCTTTAAATTCTTTCAGAATTTTACATATAAGTCTACATAATCATAAATATATACACATCTTTCTCCTCTCTCTGTAGATATCTATATCTATATATGAAACAGAAATGAGTAAAAGTAAGGAAAAGAATAAAGAGATATGAGACATATTACAGTTTCAGTTTCCTGCCACTGAAGTCTGCTGGTCCCAAGTATAATGGAGTTTCCAGTTATTGGAAGAATATTAAAATGCCTGTTTTAATCTCAAATATCTTCTTCCATAACCTTTCCAAGTTGCTCAACAACCTCATGAGTGTCTTATAATTTGGAACTTATTAAAAAACATATTTTGAGTATCTTACAGTTTGGAAGTTATTAAAAAAGAGTACATGGTCAAGTACAAAGAAAATAAGTATTTCTTTATATTTCTTATATTTCTTCAAAAGGTGCTCTAACAAATGGTTTTACTATATTAAATTACATATACTTATCATTTTTAAGTACATTCTCATGATAATAATTTCATTACCTGCAAGTTCAGGATCAGCTAACGTGTTAGCACGAGCAAAACAGATTGACAAACTCACTGGCTCCTATTTCAGCTCTCAGAGGTCAGGGGACTTCCAGGTGGCAGCCAGTACCAGAGGTGGAGTGAATGTCAGGAGTTTAGGATGGGACCAATACAATATGCTATGGGGGTGAAGATAGTTGAGTGAGGGAGATAATTTCATAGATTCAGGAAAACCAAAAAGAAGCGTGGAAGATAAAAATATCATAAATTGTTGAAAACAAATCTGCTTCAGATTTGTTTCCAGAACCAAACCTGATGAGAGGTTAAAATAATCATTTGAAGAGTGGTGACTATAGTGAAGAAAAGGAAATAGGAAATGTTCAGACTCATGATACGGGAATTTTTTTTCCCCCCAAACTCCCTTCCTTTTGACCTGTTATTTATTATCTTTTCTCTTCTTCCTTTTCCCCTTCTCTCTCACCCCTTCTCTCCTTCTTTCTTTCTGCTTCTTTTTTCATTCCTCCTTTAGTATTTGTAAACTTTTGAATATACTCACATTATTTTAATTCGGCCATATACAAAAAGGGAAGAGAGACAACTGAAAATTCTAAAATGCCATATCCCTGTAAAAAAGTGTGACGAAATTTTCTCTAGTCAACTGTCCAATGGTATTCCCAACTTTAATGAAAGAACTTAAGAAATCACAGATACTATTCATCATTAAATAAAGAAAAAACAAATTTTACTATCAACCTCTGACAAGATTTGGGGAGGAATTGTCAGTAATGGCATGACTAGTGGAATCTGTCCATGTTAACTGTGCTTTACTGCAAGGACAGAGCAAACCTGCCAGTTAAAGAAAGGTGGGAATATGTTTCCTTTCTGACACTGGTAGAAAAATCCAAAGTTTATTGTTTCTCTAAGGTAGAGAAACTAAAAACTCTGGCATCAGAAACATTTGATATTAATGCCATTTTTCTCCATAGTTTGTCAGAGACACAAAAGTTTCAGGGAAAACTTTTCAGGAGAAAGGATGTGTGAGAACAGCAATGATTTATAGATTTACTGGAGGTGAGGTCTCCCCAGGTAATGTGTTGTAGGTGGGAACAGAGGTTTAGAATTTATATTTGTTCATGTACTCTGCCCTGAGAGTTAAATAGCCAGTAGGTGGGTATAGGAGATGATCCCAATCTAGAGCTGTGTCACCAGTCTTGGTGGCTGCTCCAAGAGAGAGTTGGAGTTGGGTTGAAAGCTGAGCATATCAATCTACATTCTACTGGAGACTGTGAAGTATGATTCATCCAGACCCCAAATTATCAATGATCAGGGCCAAAGACAATGTGCACACCCTTCATTAGCAAACCCTGAATATAAATAGAAATCTTCTCATTCAAGGGCTTATAAAAATGTACTGCCAACTCCTTTGTTTATATATTGCTGTATAACAAACTGCTGCAAAAGCTCAGTAACGTAGAAAACAATAATTTTATTATTTCTTATTATCTATTGTTGACTAGATTTTGTGCCATGTATGTTGGCTGAGGCTAATGCCATCTAGGAACTTGACTGGGCTGGAACATCCAAGATGGTTCACTCACATGATTGGCTATTGATGCCAACTACTTTCTCCCCTATTGCATAGTAATTCTAAGGTTTTGATGGTTTGATCTCATCCCTGGGATCCATAGGAGGGGTCATAGGAGGGCTTATCTCCCTTGGCAATGATTGGTTTAGACCTAAGCCAATTAATTCATGGCTTCCCTATGGATTACAGTAGTTAGTTGAGGGATGATTTTAACAAAAGTGACTGAGTATTTTCTTTGATGACTGTAGGAAACAACCATCTCTACCTTTCCTGTTTTGTTTTCTGATCATAAACTTCTCATAATCAGGAGGGAGGCCAGCCTAAGTAGGGAACAGCCAAGAGGCAAATGTAGAGATAAAGGAACTGCAGAGAAAAGAAGGTGAAGCCCTGATCAAACAGTGCCTCAATCTCCTCTACCTCTAAATATTCAGGAACTGAGCCACTAAATCCATTTAATTGTTTAGCTAGTGTGTGGGTTAGATTTTCTGATACTTGCAAGAGGAAGGATTCTGAGAGACACAGCTGAAAAATGATACAAAAAGGGTGAAATAAAAGAATAAGCATAGTAGTGGTTACTTAAAGGGGTAAAAATAAATAAACCTAGGGAAATGTAAACCAATGAATCAACAAAAATTAGAGAAAAATATTTAATAAAGTGATAAGATAAATGCAGAGGCATTTATATCTTAGGAAAGAATAATAATAGCATAACAATAATGATAGCAAAAACTATGAGTGCATACTATTTGATTCTATGAGTTTTGCATGTTTTAACTCTTTTAACCTTTATTAAAAACACTATAAAGTAATCACTATTTTAACACTTACTCTAATTGTCAGAATTATGAGACAAAAAGTTTAGTAATTTATGTAAGTCATGGTAATAGAACCCATTCTTTATTATGTGTAATTTAATGAAAATGCTTTGAAATTGTTGATGAATGGAGAAATGTTCTTGGATTATTTATATTGCCAAAATCAATTCAAAAGAAAAGGGAGCACTTAGACTAATAATTGTGGAAGGAATTTGAAATTAAGTAATACTTTGAAAAAAGACTATGAGATCAGCTGATTTTGCTAGTGAGCAATTATAGAAAACAGATAATACATTTACAAACTCAGTTAACTTATGTATAATGTTACCATAATCCTGTTGCAAAAGCTGACATCATGCCATCATAGACTGTTTCACAAATAGCCACAGTATCATAAATGAAATACTTTCAAATTATGTTTAACTTTATATTCAAATGAGCTGGCAGTACCAAATGGTAAACCTTGTCTCCTCTATTTAGTTTATGTCAGTGTCTTATTTTATTTTCTTATTATTTTGTATTAAAATAGATTTCCAGTTTTAAGATGATTTGCTTACATTTCTGAAATGTAATCCATCTTGATTTTGAGTGGTGCCTCCCACTGCAGTAGCTATGGTCAATGAATTCACAATGAAAGCATGGCTCTTGAAGACATAACACAAAAGGGAAAAGTAGCTGCAAAGGGAAAATGATCTTTCTGGCAAGCAATTCTACAGTCTTCCACTGATCCAAGAGCAGTGCCCCTATCTTGAATTTCAATAAGTAATATAATTCCAATGGAGATGGAATAGAAATTGGGAAAACCTGCACATTCTATGAATATTATTATATTCCATGCAAATGATTCAGAAATAGGTTCCTAGGGCCACCAAATGGAAGTGACTTCTTACTATTCCAACTGAAATAATGTAGTTTGAATTTGTCTTTATATATGCTGCTTTTTAACACGAATTTTATGAAAATGCCACGTATTATAATATTTGAGCCATTAATAAAAATATTTCCTAAAGAAATACCTAGGTAATTTCCTTGTTATGCATCACCTCATAGAGTAATCTCTGAACAATGAGCAATCATTAATTACTCCTCCAAGATTATGATCTAAACCATATTTTACTCTCTTGTTTATGAGTATGTTATGAGAGTCACAGTCAACAGCCTTGTGAAGCCAAGATATATGACTTCATTTGTTCCCCCACATTTATAAAGCTGTCACTGGGTAAAAAGGAATTCGATTGGACTGACATGATTTGTTGTCCACCAAGTCATGTTGGTTATTACCCTGCCTCCTGTACTTTCTAGAGCTTTGCAAATTGCTTGCTAGGGGATTTGTTCCAATATCAGGAAAGATATTGAAGTTAAAGCAAACTGATCTCTAATTTCAAAAATATTGTCATATCCTGCCTCACATTTCAACTGTTCACTGTCTTATCTTCTCAGCCCCTTAGAAAGGAAGTGGTATATTTCACCTGTTCCAGTTTCAGGTTATTTGATTATGTTTCCTCAAAACATATATAGCTGATAGCTGTTAAAATGTTAGTAAAATCCTTAGTTAACCTAAGTCATATGCCACCAGTAGTTCCATATTTCAAAGACTCTGGGCTTTTTGAAGTAATTTCGGACCATCTTCCTCTGTATTTTGTTACACCACAGATACTTGGCAGAAATTTTAATCCTTTTTTTTAGTAACGTGATTGACCTCAGGTAGTTTTATTTTAGAAATGCACTGAAAATCTTTGCAAAATTTAAGATTATATGAAAAGAAATATTTGTTGATTCAATTGCCACTCATCCACCTTGGCTTGAAGGAGTGGTCATATGCAAAATTACTAAAAGTGGCAGTATTTTCAAATGCAGAGAAAAGCATTCTTGTTCTCTTGTTGTTCTAACTGTTTTCAATTCTTGAAACTTGTCCTAATGCCTTAGCTGAATTTTCATGCTCCTCCTTCTGTTTCTCTCCTCCCTTTCTCTTCCCACTTCCTCCACTCCCTCTCCTTTTCGTCTTCTTTTTTTCCTCCTTTACATGACAATGATTATTAACATTTGTGTTATTATTTTTTATTATAACTTGTATTAATATTCTTCACTGTGCCATATTTAGTCATCAGTTTTCAGATCCTATATTTATGAATGTTATAGATCTCTTGGTGTCTCTGTTTTTATTAGTAATTAAACTCATCATGGTAATTCTTATTATTCTTATATTAAATTTATCTTATACTAAATTTGTTTTGTCTCTAAATGTAAATTATATATTTATTTTTCCCCATTATTTTCTACCCACTTCTCAACAGAATAAAAGAAGCATTCAGATTAGTTGATAAGATGTGGATAATTTATTTCTCTTTCACATTTTACAATGCATGGTGTAATAGATATTCGTAATTTCTTTATCATAAAATTATGAATTCAGTAAGTTTTTGATACCTTGGGTACAAACATTGAATAATTCAAATATATAGACCATTGGGCGAGCTAAATAAGAAGAGCAGGAAAAAAAAGGAAACTGTAGCAGATGAAATGGCATTGCCTCATGTATAAAGCAGCTGTCTGCAGCTCCTGCTATTGTCTGAGTGTATTTGGAATCCAAACCAGCTTTGAGCTTGGTTGTGATGATAAACATAATAACAATAAAGATAAATAACATTTATGTACATATTTTGTATAATTTATATCCTGCATTTGTCTGTATAATCTGTGTCCTGTATAATCCTTCTCTAGATAAAAACCATTATGAACTGAAACTCCATACCATCCTAATTTTATTAAGGAATGGGTTTGGGAATCAGACAGAATCTGATTAAGCTTGTGCCACCCATTGCTGATGGATAAGATGAAGCCTGTCACAGCTCATATAGTGACCCTGATAAAGTAAACCAGAAACAGGAAGTAGTCAAACGCTTTTAGCACACTCAATTTAGGGATATTGTTTCAAAAGAAGTATGGATAATTCACAGTAGCATGAGGAAGACAGTTTCCTCATATGAGAACTGTCCCTGGTACCTGTGGAAAAACAGAGTAGAATTTCTGGATCATTGTTTCAACTTTATGAGGAACTTCTATACTATTTTCCATGGTGGCTGAACGATTTCATATTCCCACCGACAATGCACAGAGGTTCCCATGTCTCCACACCCTCATCAACACTCATTTTTTTTTTTTTTTATGACAGTAGCTGGCTAATGTATATGCTGATATGTCATAAAATTTTAAAATTCCAAAATAAACACTTTATCTCTTATATATTTTAAAATGTTTTCTTTTAGTGTGTTGCTAAAAGAAAGTTCTTTTATGAACTGTGCACATAAGTTTAATTTTTATTGTAGCCACATTGGTTAATTTTTAATTTTTTTTTTTCAACGTTTTTTATTTATTTTTGGGACAGAGAGAGACAGAGCATGAACGGGGGAGGGGCAGAGAGAGAGGGAGACACAGAATCAGAAACAGGCTCCAGGCTCTGAGCCATCAGCCCAGAGCCCGACGCGGGGCTCGAACTCACGGACCGCGAGATCGTGACCTGGCTGAAGTCGGACGCTTAACCGACTGCGCCACCCAGGCGCCCCCACATTGGTTAATTTTTAAAGAAATGATCTGGACTTGTGCCTTACTTAGAGGGAAAGGTTTGCACTAGAGTCAAGATTATTTAAAACAAACAAACAAACAACAAAAAACAAAACCTCGTATTTTCAACTATTACTTTTCATTGGATACAAAATTCAGACTTGATAATCTTTTTTTGTCCAGCTTCTTGAACCCATAGTTTCATGCCTTTTGCCAAATTTAGGAAATTTTTGGCCATTATTTCTTTGGATACTTTTTAGCCCCACCCATTTCCTCCTTTCTTTTTGGGACTCCTATCATGGGAATGTTAGATCTTTTGTTATAGCCTCATAAGTCCTTGAGACTCTGTTCATTCTTTCTGCCTCCCAGTTTATTTTCTCTCTGTTGTTCAGATTTGGTAATTTCTATTTTTCCATCTTCAATTTCAATGATTCTTTCTTCTGTCCCCCACATTCTTCTGTTGAGTCCATCTGTTGAGAGTTTTTATTTTGGTTATTGTTGAGTGTTTTATTTTGAAATTCTAAAATTTCAACATGATTTTTCTTTGCTGAAACTTTCTTTTTTTTTTTTCAGTTGTTCCAAGTGTGTTTTTAATTTCTTATTCAAACATTTTTTTTTTTTTAATGATGGCTTCTTTAAAATCATTGTCATATAATTCTAACATCTGTGTCATCTGGTTGGCATCTAGTGATTGTGTTTTCTTGTTCAAGTTGAAACTTTTCTGGTTTTTGGCATGACAATGATTTAATTTTTAAAAAATGTTTATTTATTTATTTTTGAGAGAGAGGAGAGAGAGAGACAGAGTGCTAGCAGGGGAGGGGCAGAGAGAGAGGGAGAGAGAATCCCAAGCAGGCTCCTTGTTGTCAGCGTAAAGCCCAACATGGGGCTTGAACTCAATGAACTGTGAGATTGTAACCTGAGCTGAAATCAAGGGGCCGATGCTTAACTGACTGAGCCACCCAGGCACCCTGGTATGACAAATGATTTTTGATAAAAACCTAGACATTTAGGGTATGGAGTTTTAAGAATCTGGATATTATATAAACCTTCTCTTTTAGCAGGTCTTCTCTGATACCACTGTGATGGAGGAAGAGGATGGCACCTTATTGCTGCCAGATAGGGGTAGAAATCCACATTTCTCACATCACCTCAGTTGATGCCTGGGATGCAGGGGTGATGCTCCTCCTTATAGTTGGGTGGCAGTAGAAATTTAGACTTCCTAATAGACTTCCACTGATACTACCATGTCTAAAAAAACCAGTGTCTTGTTACTTTACTATTCCCCACCTAGCCTCCAATGACACCAGAATGGTGGTGGTTGGGGAGAATAAAGTGGCCTCATTATCACTGAGTGATGGTGGAAGTCCTGACTCTCCAATACATCTTCTGTGATACACCCCTAGCATGGAGGGAGAGGGACATCTTATTAAACTGGGTGTGGGCAGATGTCAAGGCTTTCCATGTGGTCCCCACTGACACCATGAGGGGAGGGCTCCTCTCAGCTCCCTAATGGCCCTTCTGTGACACTACCCCAGTTGCCTCCTTATGGCCTAATGAGCGTAGAAGTCTGACTCTTCAGTCAGCCTTTCCTGGTGTGGGTGGGCATGGGGGTCACAGCTTTTTCTCTGGTGTTTGGCTAGAATACAGTGGTTATTGGATAAAAATTTTCTGTCTTGTGAGGCTGTCCCTTTCCTTGTCCTTCATTTAGAGAGAGCAGGCTTTTCTTCAGGCTCCTTTGGTCTATGCCTGTTGGCATTTTCAGGTTCCTCACCAGCCCCTAGTCTGAAATAAAAGCAAAAAAGAAGACAAAGTAATTGCAACATCTTTCTTTGGGTCCTGAGTTCCTTAGCCAATGTGTCTTCTTCTTTCCCCTTTTCAACATGTTATGTTTGTTTATACAGTATATCCAGGGTAGAGAACTGTTTATTTTGGGAAGAACAGGAAAAATTACAGCTGAATCTTGTTATTCACAGTTATTATGTTCTATGTAGTCACTGTGAACACAGAATTAGCAAATACTGAATGATTGCTCCTACAGGAAATATAGGGTTAGGGTTCTATGAGCCTTTGGTCTCAATATTTTCATCAACTGAACAACACATGACCTTGTTTTATGTTTAAAGTCACCTTATTTAATATATATTGGTTCATTCAGCTCAGAGCCAACGGCACCGTAACTCATGCCTGAACTGAGCTTGTCTAACACATGTGTTTGCTCTGTGAAGTATGTCATAGGTTTCTTGAACATAGGAACAATAGACAGCACTTTAGTACTACACTTGAGGGCTATTTTAAATAGTGAAATTACCAAAATACATGTCATTAAATATACTGTGAGAAGGACATTTGTTTATAATATGAGAGCTAGATCAGGGAATCATCTTGTTTGATTTCAGCTGGGAATGTGTACAAAGGGCAACTCAAATGTTTGGCTACTCAGCACTTGTCTGCAAATGACCGGAAAAGTGCCATGAGTATTGATTTGGGGTTACAAATAAATTTGAGACACTAGGTCAATTCATAAATACAGAATTGGCAAACAATATGGATCAAATGTATATTGACTTCATCTTGCCAGAAGTGGAAGCCAACTATCACTTTTATAATATTGTGTTACATTTAGTTCTTTAAGCCCTCAGAATGATTAATGCTGGAATTTTAATTTTATTTTTATCTATAGAGAGACAGTTGACTTAACACCTTATAATGAAGAGCTATCTATGACAGACATTTCAAGGTGTTCTCTAATGTCCTCACTTTTCTTCTTTAGTAGTAGAAGCTTCATTTTTAGTTGAACATTTAGCTGCTTAGTGTAAGACTGCATTTTCCCAGTCTTTTGAGTAAAATGCTGGTGAATATTAAGAAGAAATTTTGTATTTACCTTTTTAGATATTTACTTAAAGTAGAGTTACATCCTTCTTCATCCATCCTGGGCCATGAGTGAGAAGTGTATGCTGAGCACAGCAGAGCAGCAAGATAGGAAAGCCAGAATCCCTCTTGATTTGATGAAGATCCCGTGTAAGTTTCTGACTGCCTGCTTCCAAATCCTTTTATGTGTAAGAAAAATTAGCTTTTATCTTATTAAAGCCACTGTTGTTTTGGGTTTATCACTTATAGCCAAACCTAAACTGATACTCTGTCCTCTGTATAAAGATTAAAAACAAAACAATTTTTTTTTATTATACTAAACTCCACAATATATATGGTGTAGTTTCTGAACTTCCTATATTGGTACATTCATAATTTTATAAAGGTCTTTACAAATCTGACACTGTTTAAGATTGTTTATATTTAGAGCATATTTTTAAAAATTCACATAATATTCTTTTTCAACATTTCCTTAGCAAGATTTGTGAATTTCCTTTTCATAAATTTTGGAATCTACTTGACTAATTTTTAGAAGAATAGAAGTACATATATTTTTATGTCAGGTGATCTTGTGTTCACCTAAAAGGGAGCAAAATTTTGATTCAATTAAATTGAATTTTTAAAGTAAGAGTAAACTTACAGTTTCACAATATACAATTTTTCCATTCAATCAATATATTGCTTTGTTTATTAGGGCTTTCTTTTTTTTCCCCTCTTTTGTAAAGCTTTATAGACTTCTTTATGTCGATCTTGCATAATTCTAATTAGGTTTCCTATATATTCTTTAGTTCTGGTTTATGTTGGCCAGGAGATGGTTTTCCCATGGTCTTTCTAATTGTGTATTCATAAAACATAAGGCAGCTTTCATTTTTGTGTGTTGAATATGTATTTAGGAGTCTTAATTTCTTATTCACTTCAGTGGATTTTCATTTCTGTTTCAAATACAAATAATGACTATCTTGTTTCTTACTTTTAAATATTTACATTTTGTTTATTTTTCTGGAGTTAGAATATTCATTGGGATTTCCTAGTGATACTTTGAGTGTGCCATGCCCTGAACTAAGTACTTAATACAAATTATCTTGCTTAATCTTAACACATGCCCCTGAAATAGAAACCATGATTATTTCTGTTTTACAACTGAAGAAATAGAGGGGACTTGCCCAGGAGGAGACATTTTGTATGTGGTGTATCAGGCATGTGAAAGTGGAATTTTAACCAATGCCCTTGCAGTGTTAGCATGAAAGTGGGAATCACTGTTTGACTTCTCACTTTAATGGATCTGTGTGAAGGTTTCTCTATATACCTGGGAACTGTAGTGAATAAAAATGCTAAACTTTAATATGTTCCACTACCCATCTTTAAAAAAAAAAGTGTTCAAATGAGCATAAGATCCGACTGATTTTTGCACATTTGATGGGTATAATGTGTTACCTCTTGTCATTTTAATTTATGTTTTTGATGCCTAGTGAGTATCTTCATATTCTGCTTTTTGAGGAACTTTTTGAGTTCCTCCTTCTGTGAGTTTCTGGTTTAGATATTTGACCTATTTTTTCCAATTCTAATGCCAATTTGTAGGCATTCTTTGTTCCCACAGTAAATTTTTGTCAGTTTTAGATATTGCAGGTATCTGTTTTTCAAGGTATAACCTGCCTCTTAAACTTATTTATAGCAGTGTTCTCAACTCTGGTCTTACAATTCCTTTACATTCTAAAAATTCATTCAAGACTCCAAAAACGTTTTATTTATGTGGGTTCTGTTTATTAAATATGTACTTACTATATTAGAAATTTAAATGGGGGGGCTATGAAAACATTTATTTATTAACTTATTTTAAGATAAATTGCATCTTAGCATTCTTTATGAAAACTATGTTTTCCAGAACAAACAAAAATCACTGAGAGTAGCATTGTTTTATATTTCTATAAATTTCTTTAATATGTGCCTTAACAAAAGACAGCTAGATTTTTTTAATCTCATTCTACATTCAATACACTGCTGTATGTCAATTTAGTTGAAGTATCGGAACAAAGTCTGGCTTTACACAGGTATATAGTTGCATAAGAGTTCAGTATTGGTGTGCCTGGGTGGTTCAGTTGGTTAAGCATCGGATTCTTAGTTTTGGCTCACATCATGATCTCATGGTTTATGAATTCGAGCCCCAGGTCAGGCTCTATGCTGACAGTATGGAGCCTGCTTGGGATTATCTCTTTCTCTCTCTCTCTTTCTTTCCCCCTCCTCTGCTCTCTCAATCTCTCTCTCTCTCTCTCTCTCTCTCACACACACAGACACAGTCTCAAAACAAATAAATAAACTTAAAAAAAAAAAGAGTGGAGTATTTGCATAGTAGTATCAGATAATTATCAATATTACTTTTGATATTATACCAAACTTTGACAATAAAATTTCTTAAATGTCAGTTGCAATGTGAAATCTGAAACTATACTAATGAATGTTTTGTACTCTATTTTATTAAAAAACATTGATTTAACTTACACTTAGAATCAATCTTTTACCCATGCATGATTTTGTAGCATAATTTATTGATCACTTGCAAAACATGGGTACACTAAATAATGTGGGTCTTCCAAATGTTGATCTATTCATTATAAAATATCCAAAACTTGACTTTTCTAATATCCTTAATAATCTTATCAGATTACTGGGAATCCAACTTTTGCTTGAAATCTTTTTTTTTAATTATTATTGATCACAAATACTGTTATTTTTCTTAAAGTGAAGGCTTACTTGTTCTTTTTTGAAAAGAGGTCTGATAAATACTGATATCAGAATAACTATAGTTACTATTTGTTCCATGAAAAGAACAATAATTTAGCTCCAACTCAGTCAAACAAGTACTTTTTCTGAATATCAACATTATACTTTGGTGTGTGGCTGAAGTGCTTTATATATACTTCCTATTTAGTCATGAGAAGTATTTAGAAGAGGTGTACACAAATGTGTAGAGTTTAGAGAAAAGCTTAAAAATCTTATTTTTATCTTATTTTCTGTGTATCCTCTTTGTACATGCTGAATAGTGGGATAGTGGAAATCAATCTACACGTGTTTCCTTGGTGATATGGTGACAAGATTTTCCAGTTCCACAAATAAAGTCATCAATAGTCAATTTTCCACAATTCTTCACAGACTGTGCTTAGAATATGGTATTGTTTTAAGGTTTTTTTTTGTGCTCAAATTAGTGCATTTAAATGATTATTATTACCAGTGGTCTTGATTTATGAACTACATAAACTTCTCTCATTCCAGATTTTACAAGAGCTACCTCTAAGCTAAAGCTTAATTGCACCTAAAAAAAATATAGGGACATATTTATAACACTTTTGGGAAGGTGGTTGTGAATTAAAAGTAAAAAAACAATACTGTTAAATAATATAAACATTCACTTATTTCTTTTATTTGTATATTAACTAGCTCTCAAGACTTCAGATTTATATAATTTTAAATTCTAATCCTCAAAAATACCTTTACAATAGGACTTTTAATTTTCAATTTATAGGGGAACAAATGTGAGAATGGAGATTGTAAAGCAATTCATTCTCTACCAAGGAGATCATCAATGACCTCCACACTGCCAAAGGCAGTGGATTTGCATTCATCCTTATCTTACTGGATCATTCTGTGACACTTGACAAGTTTTACTGCTAATTTATTGAAACTCTCTTCACCTTCAGCTTTTGTATAACTTTTTTCTTTTTAATAATACTTTTCTCATTATTCCTTTTTCATATTCTTGGTATTTTTAAAGAAAATCATCCTTCTAAGTGTCTGTAGTCTCATGGTCTCCGCTCCTGGTACTATATGCTCCTTTGAATCTATGTAGTCTTTTTGTGTGGCCTCATTTGGAACACCCATGTTTCCAGTGACTTGTTACATGGTGCTGATTTCCATGTTTGTCTCCAGTCCAGAACACCTGGCCTTTACTCAGCTACTTTCTGAATATCTACATATGATCATTCCATACATATCTCAAATTTCTCATATCCTAAACTGAACTTATTATCTCCTAAACTTGCTCATCCCTTTGCATTCCCTGTCTTGATGAATGCTATGGAGATTCATCAACTGCCCAAGTCAGAACACATCCTAAACCCAAGGTCACCAAGCCTTTTTGATTCTACATTCTCTCTCTATTCCCATTGCCACTACTCTTACGGTTTACATAATTATCACCTAGAGTATTATTAATAAGCTCTCATAATAACAATGATAGTTATTGAATAATAAGTATATTTGGAAAGCTTTATGTGTATTGTTTAAGTTTCACAATGACCTCATGGTCTAGGTACAGTTATTGTTCCCATTTTCCAAATGAAAAAAGCTGAGCCTCCAAGAGGTAATGTACTTTGTCCAAGGTCACACAAGTAAATTTGCTAAGTAAGTGATAAACCCAGGATTTCATGTTGGATCTGTACATACATCAAAGTCCAACCTATTATCCAGCTTGGTAGCTGGCATCTCTTTGCTCTGTTGGAACTGAGTCTAACCTGCCTTCTACCCTACTTCACAGAGAAGCTTCTAAAATCTGATGAATCACAGCATGAGTTAAAACCTCCAAGAGAATGCCATTGCTCCTAAGATAAAGTTCAAACATGATCTCTCATGATATGATTCCTCTGCTCATCTGTAACATTACCTTTGGTTATTCATTGTTGTTTATGTTTTCCTCCAGCCATACTGAGTTCTAAGGGATCCCTGAATGTGCAATGCCATTTTACATTTCTTTTTCCCTTCTAAGCTGCTATTTTCTCTACCTGGAATATCTTTTCCTTATTGACTATCTAATGTCTGTTCATTCTTCAGAGCTCAGCTCATATGTCACTTCTAGTAAGTTTTCTTTGACCTCTTATTATACTTCAGATGCTCTTCTGTTTCTAGTACATCTCTAGTATTTACCACCTGGTATGTAATAGTTGATAAATAAGGGCAAGAGTCATATTTGTTTTACCTTTATTCCTCAGACTTAGTGCACTAAAATATTGGCACGAGACACTAAAATCTTTTTTGACTAAATGAATGATTGAAATTATTTCAGAATTCACCTAGTTTGACTTACATTTTGAACAAATTCATGATGTATTTTATTTTATTATTTTATTTTTTTATGCATTACTTATATTGATTAACAGTATCTGTGCTCATGTCATTATATATTTTAAATAGTTGAATTGGGGTTGGAGTTAAAAATCCATTAAATTTTCATTAGTAAACTTATTTCTCTGATTGCTCTTCATTTTTAACAATATTTCATAAAGAAAATGTAAATATAAGTACAAATGTAAAGCAATGATAAAAGCACTGATGACCTCAAATAAGTTGAGGGGAAATAGAGGTGGGTCAAAGACAGTGGACAGCAAATAATAATTAGATAAGACAATTTTTTGAAATTGAGTACAGTTGAACTTTTTCTCCAAAATACCTGTCATGGTGTTTGTAGAAGGAAATAATAGTTTATTACAGGAGAAGACTAAGGTGCATGGCAATAAATCTAGGTTTCTTTCCAGATTTTAGATTAGCTATCTGAAAACCTTGTGATTTCTCACAGGCAGAGAAGTCAAGAGTGTACTGAGCAAAACAATAAATAAAATCACAGAAACAAATAAATAAAATACATGTTTTATTTGCCTAGTATACAGAATAGAATAAATTTTAAAAAGTTTAACTTTGTCCTTATAAAGTGGAAATGCAAAATGGTCTTTCAGTTCACTCATATTGAAAGAGGCACTAATTGTCATCTGGAGGCCTGAATTTACCCTGAGGTTATGGTTTGTTGGCAGGCACAGTTTTCAGAACCCAGTTTGTAAAGAAGGCATTCTGACTGTGAGTGGAGCCTCCAGGTCAACCAGAGATCACATCACGTCCCATTATGTTACGCCTAGACTTTTTCATGCATTTATATTATGTCCTTGATTTTTATGGACATTTGGTTTAGAGTCTTGAACTTGATGAAGCAGCTAGTTCTCTGCTTGGGAAACAGAGTCCTGAACTGGCATGAGGTAGAGGAACTGTACAATGGTGGTAAGAATTCATGTTTGCTTGGTTGTTTTTTACCAGAGGGCCAAGGTTTGGGTCTGGTGTTTCCATCTTGCTACATTCTTAACTACTCTCTAACTTAATTAAAATATTTTTAATATGAAGATTATCATTCTTCACAGTTATTTATGAGAAAACAGTTACAGAAATTCTGTATTGTAAACTATAAATTATTTTTAAATTAACAGCTTTAAAAAAATTTTTTTTTAATCTTTATTTTTGAGAGAGAGACAGAGTGCGAGCAGGGAAGGAACATAGAGAGAGGGAGACACAGAATCCGAAGCAGGCTCCAGGCTCTGAGCTGTCAGCACAGAGCCTGATGTGGGGCTAGAACTCACGGACTGTGAAATCATGAACTGAAGTCAGCCGTTTGACCGACTGAGCTATCCAGGCGCCCCAAATTAAATTTTTTTTTTCAATGTTTATTTATTTTTGGGACAGAGAGAGACAGAGCATGAACGGGGGAGGGGCAGAGAGAGAGGGAGACACAGAATCGGAAACAGGCTCCAGGCTCTGAGCCATCAGCCCAGAGCCCGACGCGGGGCTCGAACTCACGGACCGCGAGATCGTGACCTGGCTGAAGTCGGACGCTTAACCGACTGCGCCACCCAGGCGCCCCCCAGGCGCCCCAAATTAACAGCTTTTTTAACTTCTAACAAATTCCTGGAACCAAGTGCTTAATAATTGTTGAACTAAATTGCATATCCATGAAAATCCATTTTCAACCCCTGATATAAATATACACCAAAGGCGTATCATTTTTAAAAAGCAGCTTATTCTTCATCTTATGGGTTACTGTTTTAGTGTACTACAGCTGCCATGACAAAATACCCCAGACTTGATGACCTAAGCATCAGAAATTTATTTTCTCACTATTCTGGAGCTAGAAATCCAAGACCAAGATGGTGATAGGATTGGCTTCTCCTGAAGTCTCTCTCTTTTCTCTTTCTCTCTCTCTCTCACTTTGGCTTGCAGACAGCTGCTTTCTTGCTGTGCCCTCACATTGTCTTTTCTCTTTGTATGCATATCCTTGGTGTCTCTTCCTCTTCTAATAAGGACACTATTCCAACTGGGTTAGGGCCACACCCTTATGACCTCATTTAGCCTTAATTGCCTCTTTAATGCCCCTATCTTCAAATATAGTCATTGGGATTAAGTCTTCAACATATGAATTTGGGGGGGACACAATTCAGTAAGTTAACAGTTACTATAGTTTAATGCATTTATAGGAGTGATACATAGTCAAAAAAAAATGTGAACTCTTGCAAATTCCTGAGATGAAAAAGAGTTTGATGTATAAGCACCAAAATGTGCCAAAATACTTTTGTCTCCAGGAATTTTTAGCAACATTCTGAAACTAAACCAATCTTTTTCCTCTCAAATAATAGTTTTCTGGGGGAGAAGCATAGCTTAATTCATCATTTGCAAAGTGCGAAAGGTGCGATCATGAGCAAGCTCTGATCCCACACTCCAAGTAGTCCTTCATTCAGTTACACTCAAATTTAACCTAAACTACCCTCTCTGGGATCCTCTCTGCCTTGTTTTCACTCTATCAGTATGTATACCAGACTTCTTAGTCATTTTTCTTCTTGACTACTTCATCCTGAAGCTAGGATTGTCTTCATTTGCTGTTTTCTAATGGTCTGGTGTAATGTACCTTATTCATGAAAGTGCTCAACTAATGTCCAACACATGGATGAACTGTAATGAGTTGGAAATCCCTTTCATAAACATCAGGTACCTTGATTTTTAGGGTAGTTTTTGTGGGGTTTCCTGAAGTCATAATTTTATGGCAGGTCATGCAGAAAGGGAACTCTCATTGGGTATCAGAAAAGCAAGTAACAAGTGATGAGAACTAAGCCCAACATGATAAAAAGGGAAATGCTAGCCTATGAGCATGATGAGTGTGTACTAAGTATCTAGACTGGTAGTCTAAAGTCTTTGGGCTGTAAGCAACTTGAAAGATAAAGGACACAGAAAAAAGCAACTTCTAAGTTTACAAGATTGAGAGAGAAGTAGAAAGTAAGCTTTTAGTGATGTGTAGCTGGAGCATTGGAGCTAAAGACAGAACAAATACAAAATGACTATTCAAATACAGTAAAAAAGTACAAAATTACGTAAAAAGAAAAAAGAAACAAAGACATTTGAAAACTCTAAGGAAGATTAATCATGATGCTAGGAAGTCATTGATTCTTTTAGTTAATTTATATGGGTTAGGTGCCTGTTAGGTGCCAGTTTTCTGGTGAAGAAAATATGGTGAATTTACCATGGTAAAGATGACAGAAAATGTTGTCACTCTAGTTGAGCTTACAATCTAGTTGGGTTAGACACAACAACTAATATAAAAACGAAGTATCATTTCTGATAGTGATTTTAACCACAGAAAAATGAGATGTGTAAAGGGAACAAATATTTGTAGGAATACAAATAAACTTCGTGTGTGGCTAATTTAAAACGGATGATAAGAAAAGCCCTCATGGAAGCGGTAACTTTTGAATTGAGATGTGAATATGAAGGAGTTGTCAAGAACTGTGAATAGTCTGAAATTTAATCCTACTTTCCAGCTTACACTTTAGTTTGACATAGTTTTATGGATGCTAGTGGAAGACATGAAATTCTTGGGTCAGAGACAAAAGACTTTAATCCTCATACCAGAAGCAGCGTATGTTGCATGTTTGGGCCAGTCTTCTTTGACCCCTGAGTCCTCCTGGAGCAATACAAAATGGATAGAACACTTGAGTGTTTTATAATGGGCTGCAAGCAAGCCTGCTCAAATTTTGCCCCAGGGGAAAGACATTATCTTTAGTGTAGTACTAGCATAGTAAATAAATCTGTTCTTTGCCCTGGAGGGAGACACTTTATAATTATTATTGAAAAGATAGTCACAAACATGTAGAACTGTAAGAAACCCATGGAGAATTATCTGTCAACAGAGCATAGCTAGGCAAAGATGTAGGCTGCAACCTTCCCAATCAAAAGCAACAGAGAGAGACGTAGGCCTGGCATGGTTGAGGAATGAAAAGATGGCTCCAGCATGCATAGGGTGTAGTGAGATGAGAGCAATGTGGTAGAAGAGGAGGTCCAAAAGGTAGACAGGGGCCAGGCCTTGAAGGATTCTTTAGTCATGTTATTTTATTAAAAACCAATCCATGAGTCTCTGGCTAGAAATGCTTAGCTAATTTTCTGTAAGAAGAGGATTTGCTTCCAAAAAATAAATGTACACATATGTGTGCAGTGGGTTTGAAATTATAGTTCTTCCAATTTGCTTAAGTATGTATTCATACTGTGCATGTAAATTTTTCTCAAGCAAATCTATTTCTATTATATTATAAAATTTAATATATATGTTGACAGAATTATATATATACAATTTATAATTGAGAAAATAGAAGATATTAACTATATTTAAATATACTCAAAAATGATGTTCCCTTATATAATTTTTTACCCATGAGAGAAAGGCGTATTTCATGATTTTTGTATCCCAAATGTATTTCTTTTACATATAAATATGTAATCCTGATAAATCCTTCTATATCAAACATACTGGCCATGGCATCTTTTTTCTTCACTCCCTTAAATTGTTTTTCAGGTAAAGCTTTTTACTGATACTTCCACATTCTTGTGCAGTGTCTGAAAAAAATAACTGCCAGCAACCTTTCCCATATGGATGTCTGGCTTCTTGGAGTTATAAAAAAAACAGAGATAATTTGCTTGACACCTTCTTTCAAATACATGAGTATTTTCTAAAGAATTTATTCATTCATTCATTAAACAAAGAGTCAAGAGGGCCTGATTGTGTCACACAATGTGTTAGACACCAGGGATGATACCAAGATTTAAAAGATCTCAGTTCTCTCTCTCTGGATGACCAGATTTTATGCAATATATCACAGGAAGACAATAAAATAATCAAGGTGTGAATAAAGTCTCAGGGGGAATATAGAGAAGATGAGTACATTATTCTTTTTTTTTTGAGTACCTTATTCTTATTGAAAGATCATGGAAGACTTCCAAATAAAACTAATAGTTATTTTATTTCCGTGGAGACAGCTCTTTCTACTGATGGAAAGCATCAGTTAATATTGTTTGGTCTAAATACTAAGCTACAATAGCCTTCCTTTTAAATTTTACTCATTGGACAGTGTTGGGCTCTCTGGAGCATCATAACGTATATATTACTCTCTCTATCCCAATAATGGCTATCCCCATGGCTGACCTAATTAATATCTGATTACTCCCTTTATATTTGATTTTTGTCCCTTGTTTATAAAGATATATAGAGTTTTCTTAAATTTTGTTTTCTTCCTTTTTCCTACAACACTTGAATTTTTGCTCACAATAAAAATTTATTGCTACAGTTTATTTTACTTTTATATATTTTGGGCTAGTCTTCTAATAAATACTTTCTTATGTCTTTCTCCCCCAGAGCCACAGTTTATAAATAGAGTATATCAGTCAGTGCTTAGTGCTACACTTTAAAAGGGATGTAGATGAAATAAAATGGTCATAAGGTAACAACGGTGTGCAGAATAATGAGGAATCACTTCTCTTGAGAAATAAATGAAGAAACTAGAGCAATTTAGCCAGACAACACTTAACGAAGATTGAGGCATAATCCAAGAGGTCTCTTTAAATATTGGTCAACTGTCATGTAGAAACAAAATTATTAGACATGTTCTTCAAGGCCCTATCAGGATCCCTATTAATCTGTGTGTCAGGAGGGGAGAAGAGGGTTGACATTAATGATGAGCACTTGTAAGGTTTATGAAGATGGTTAGGCCCATGAACTAAAGCTTAGCACTAAACCAAAGAATGGGACAAATTAGAGAGATTTGGGAAAGGAAATAAGGTAGTCAGCTTTTAAGATTGATTTTAATATTTGTGTTTGAGTTGCATTTGCAGTAGAGGAGCAGTAATATAATATGCGGAAGTAGTTTTAGCTTGGCTAGGATTAGATAGTCTTTGATTTGTGGAACTAGACAACAGAAAGCTCAGCTATATTACATATGAAGAAACTTAGGCACAGAGGCTAAGTAATGTGCCCAAGGTTAAACAATTAGTATGTAGTTGAGTCAGAATTTGAACTTAGGATGGCTAACTCTAAAACCTAGACTCTTAAGAATTACACTATGCAAAGAATAGTAAAAGTATATTATTAAATTTAAAAAAATCTGTTTTCAAAATCTAGTATTGAACTTTTGTAAATGAATTCCATGTATATGCCTGAAAAAGATCAGATAGATATTCTGAAAAATGTTAACATTAATGATCTCTGGGCAGTTTGATTTGGGGCATGTAAAAAGTCTCATCTTTGTGCTTTTCATTTTTCACAAAAATAAAGTATTTTTAAAAATCCTTTATGTGCTAAGTGAAAATATCTGCCAACCTGTAATTATAGACTAAGAAAAAATAGCTTTCAAGAATGAGAGCAAAATAGACATTTACAGAAATACAAAAACAGTTTGTTCCCAACAAACTGTCAAAAATCAAAATTCTAAAGCTTATATATATCAGACAGAAGTTAAGTGATATTTGATATAAATTATGAGTTTTCAAAAGTATGAACAACAAAGTGATAAATCTGTGGATAAATCTAAAGAACATTAACTCTATAAAGTAATATAACAATATCTTTGAGGTTAAAAGGAGGGAACATAGAAGAAAACCTAAAATCTAATACAGGTTATCTACAAAAAGTGAAAATAAAATTGTAACTGGATTGTGATAATATTATCCATGGATAGGAAGACATAATGTTGTAAAGATATCCATTTTACTTCACTTGAGCCAGAAAATCATTAAAAGCCTAATCAAAATGTTGACTATTTTTTGGGTGGGGGTGTGGTATTTGGTAAGCTGATTCTAAAGTTTAAATAAAAGTGCAAAGGGACATTCTTACATTAGAACAATGTGGTAGGATTTGCCTTAGAAGACATCCGGATTCATTTATAAAGCTATAGTTTTAGTTAAAATGGTATGATATTGGCACAAGAATAGACAAATAAACCAGTGGGCAGAATAGAAAACTTGGAAAGAGACACATACATAGCCAGAAACTTGTCTGGTAATAACTTTCTGTAACAGAGGAAGACAGATAGACTTTTAATATACGTGCTTCTAGTGCATTGAGTTATCTATAGGAGTAAATTTGGATCTAAAGTTCACATTATACAGAAAAAATCAGTTGCAGGGGTATTATTAATCTAAATGTGAAAAGCAAAACTGAAAATTTTAGAAGATAACAGAGGGAATATTGTCATGACCTTTGTGGTAGGGAAAGATTTAATTCACACACATAATGAAAACTTAAATAAAAAAATGATAAATTCAACGTCATTAATTAATATTCAGAACTTCCATTATTAAAAATGTATCATAAAGAGAATGAAAAAGGCATGGCAGCCAGAGATCTTTTTGCCATATGTATTTAATTATGGAACAGTATTCACTATGTATAAAGACTCCTAAAATTCAATAAAAAAAAAGACCTAAATTGAAAACTGTGTGGGAAACTTCAATACTACACAGAGACAGAAAATCAGATGGTCAATAAATGAAAAGACACTCAGCTTTAGTCAGAATAAGGTGTGTAGTACACAATTTAACCTTTTCCCAGAGAAGACTGGCTTTTGGCCTCAGTTTCTGAGAGTTAATCTCTTGACTCCAGGAAGGTCAGGCCTGATAGGAGTGTCTTTGTTTGCCTGGCTCATTGTGCTGGATTGTGTCACAATGTGATTTGGGATGAGAGGTGGCTAAACCAGTGTGATTTAGAGGAAAGACCACAGGCCAAGCCAGATGATAACAATATGATTTAAGACAGGGCTTTGGATTCTGAAGCTTGACCTCTGGAGGAGAGGAGTCTGAGATCAGCCAGGGGGAATTCAACTGTTCCTATGTGGTAGAGCACCTGTAAAGAGTCTGGACACCAAGGCTTGGGGGAGCTTCCTTGGTTGGCAATATCCCATGCTTCTTGCTGTATATCAGTCCCAGGGCAGAGACATGATCCTGACTTCATGGAGAGGACAACAGGAGCTCTGTATTTGGTACTTTTTCCTGGATTCTGTCCTATGTTCTTTTTTCCCTGCCTATATATGTATGTGTGTATGTGTGTATGCATGCATGTATATTCCCCTTCCTGATTTTAATCTGTATCCTTTTTCTGAAATAAAGCATAATCACGAATATAACAGCTTTCAGTGAGTTCTGTGAGTCCTTCTGGAGAATTATCAAACCTGAGGTGGTTTTCCAAACCGCCGAACTCTCAATTGGTGTCAGAGTGAGTTGACACACAGCTTTGTGTGGACTAATCTCACAGTTGTCTAACCTCAACATTATGGAACTGGAATATAAAAGGCACATGAATATTTATTAAACACCCATTCGATTGGCAAAAATTCACAATACCAACTTTTGCTGAAAATTAGTAATAATTTGGAAGGCAGTGAGGATGAAACTAAAGTCAGGATTGTGATTTCAGTTACAGTAGAGGAAGACGGTTGTACCAGATCTGGGAGTGGTACTCGGAGGATAGGTTTTATGCAGGTGTTTTTCTGTAAGAGTATCTTACAATATAAATATAAGAATTTAAATAAAATTTTTAAAGACCGGAAAGATAACATTACTATAATGTTAACAGTGAGGTACTGGATCATTTAAAAGTCTTCTTTTGTGTTTTTCCATTTTTTACCACTGAATTGTATTCTTTTTAAAATAATAAAAGTAATCGGGGTGCCTGGGTGGCTTGATTGGTTAAGCATCCAACTTTGGCTCAGGTCATGATCTCATGGTTTATGTGTTTGAGCCCTGCATTGGGCTCTCCACTGTCAGCGAGGAGCCTGCTTCAGATCTTCTGTCTCCTCCTCTCTCTGCCCTCCCCCTGCTTGTCCTCTGTCTCTGTCTCTCTCTCTCTCTCAAAAATAAATAAACATTAAAAAATATAATAAGAATAATAGCATTTTTTAAGAAACAAAAAGTCTGAGGTAAATGTCGTGAGAGAGTTAAAAAGAATTGACAACAATGTGAGAGAAGATATAAAGCTGGCTACTCATAGGGTCCAGTTGAAGGAACAATGCTTCAGGGTCTGCTCTCCAGTTTGGGGGCCCAGAAAATTAGTTTTGTGAGTACTCCCAAAGTTCATCTACTGGTTGGGAGTAACTGTCATGGATCTTGAAATTCCAATTTGTTTTATTTATAAATGGAGATATTTTTGTCCTTTGTCACCTATCAGAACGCTTCCTTTCCTGAATATGGGAACAGGGAGAGCAGAAGGGATTATCAGAAAATAGCTCTGGAATACATTCTGCAGGCTGTGGCAAAGCTATATGATTGAGGTTTCTCTAAATAGAGACCTCCAGATATAGGTTGTCACTGCTGGAGAACCCTGGATAAACCCTAGCAAAATACTTCCTGGATCCCCTAAGGCCTTATGTAGAAACCTATAAGTCACAAGTGACTTTGTTTCCCCTTTCTTCTAGATATCTTCCTTCTGTGGATTAAGTTAATACTGTTTTTCAATTTTTTAAAGTTTATTTATTTATTTTGAGAGAGAGAGAAAGAGAGATCACAGGAGGGGAGGGGCAGACATAGAGGGAGAGAGAGAGAGAATTCCATCAGGCCCTGCACTATTAGCATGGAACCTGACTTGGGGCTTGAACTCAAAAACCTCGATATCATAACCTGAGCCGAAACCAAGATTCAAATGCTTAACCAACTGAGCCACCCATGCTCCCCTGTTTTTCAAATTTTATTAGACACAATTAGATTTGTACGCTTTAGTCTTCCTATTTTGTCCTAGGCAACATCCCTTCTTGTTGGGAGCTCCTGGATATGGCTAATGTCAGCCATTATGTACTGATTTCAGTACAGGTCCTGTTCTTTTCTCTTACTTATGCACTCTATCTCTCTCTACTCACTCTACATGATATGTCATATTTTAAAATCTCCTTTAGCAAGGTAGGATAAAGCACTTGCTAAAATATCTTCTCCCTAAGCGGGATTTATTACTGAATGAGAAAAATGGACCTGTTGTTATCATTTCTACCCCATTTCTTATAAAGAACATTTTTCTTTTGTGTTAGAGGGGGAAAAATGTGTAACTTGGTTTCCTTGAAGCTTTTTTTGTCATCAAAATATTTTGTAGGCTACACTAATATGAAGATTTTTTAGCAATTTACAGAAATGGTGCTTCTGAGCATGCATTTTCCCTTTTACTACTGAAAGGAAACCATGGGAACGCAGCATCCAATTTTGCTTGACAGGATCCTGGTTAGCAGACCACATGTGGTGTGTTTTTGTTTTGTTCTATAGTTGTTTCCACTGTGTCGTGTAATTCATCACAAAGATTCTGGGAATGGAAAATGTCACAAACCAAATATACAAAATTAATGAGTAGTTTACTCCATTGCAAAGGGCAGGTAGTGAACAGTCAGACAGAACAAAAGCAACAAAAATCCCTGGGCACAAACCTATTTCACCTAATGAAGTTCAGGTTTGTGTATGTAATATAATGCTATCAGGCACTGATAACCATCTTGCTTAAAATTTAAATATGCGAAAATCATAAATGATTACCTTTGCATCCATTTTGCATAACTTATCAGTTAAGGATAAGAAAGTAAGAAAAACAATAGCAAATACAGCTATTGGTATTTTCAGAGCAATTTCAGAATGAACTTGTGACTAGCACCCAGATTCGGATCCAGTGAGTCCTGTGCACCTTGACAACACAAAATATGGAGCCTAGCTTTGTTCTCATATACTTTGGAGCCAGTGGTGTTATGATTATGTTTGCAAAAAAGTGGGGGGACTTGGTTATGGATGTCTTTTCCCTAGCTCATTTTGGCCAAATCATATAAACAAAAGGACAGAAATAATAACCAGAGACCCTTGAATTCCAAATTCCTGCCTTGTCACTAATTGCAACATTTCATGTTTCTCTCCGTTTCCTTACCCTTCCATTAGCAGGAGAGCCATGGCTATTTGTTTACCTCTGAGTTGTGTCCTCAAATTCAGAAGTGTTTGCACTCCAAGGAGTGTCTTCCTATAGTCTTCAGCACCTTGAACTACCATCCATAAACAGTGAGAGATTTGAGTTTCAGCTGTTTATGGTGGCACCAAAGATGTCTCTTGAGCTTTTCTTCTTGTCCAGAGTCAGTGGATCACATTAAAACTTAGTTGCTAAAATCCTATGTACAATTATGAAAGGATGCAACATTTTAGGACAAGAGGAGCACAGGATATCACTTCTTCTGGAAAGATAAAGAAATTCAGGATGACATATGGGGCAAATATATTTATTTCCCTTTATTTCCATCCCTACCCAGCTGTTTCCTGGGGAAACTGTCTCTGTCACCCAGAGATTTCCCTGCTCTCTGGCTTCCAGTTGGGTTTGGGCATGATAATTCCAGCAGGAAATAGGGTAGATGAAGAGTGAGGTCTGGGCATTTACTGTCCTGACTCCCTCCCCAGGGTTGAGCACATCCCCTAAACAAAGATTGTTCCTTTCCAGGTCAGTTGTTCTGCATGAATTTCTGTTCTTTCAGGTTTTGATAACTTTTTCTCTCGTCTCCTGAGGCTGAGGGAAGCTGCTGCTAGCCCCAGGTCCCTGCTGTCCCTGTGGTTCCCAATATCCTATCATAGTTTGATAGCCTCTTTTTAGTAAACTCAAGAATTCTTGAGTTATCTCATTAGAGTATGCAATCATTTCACTGTTGAAACACTGACTGAAACACCAAAAATGGTAATAATGCCTAATTCTGAAGAACAAAGCAAAATAATAATAAGAACATTCAAATGCCAAACTCTTATTCTCTTAATGGGGAATCCAAATTATTTCCTCCAATTTTACCAACCTACCTTGAACCGGACAAATAAAAAAGTGAAGACCAAAAAAGTGAAGGGGAACAAAAAAATCTATAAACGTGCACAGAATTCCTTTTTCCCCAGAACTTTCCTTCTCAGAGTCATGTGTTTTCCTGTTCAAAACTGGATCCATGCCTCCCAGGCCCCAGCACAGGTGTTACCCCAGGACTTCCCCTTCATGGCTTTCCTTTAGGGACCCACTGCTCTCCATGGTTTATGTCTTTGGCCTTTTAACTGTTTTTGCTTCATTTTGTTTGGTTGTGACATGGTGAGAAGACAGGTTTTCTGAGACTCTGGAAAGTAATAGGCAGCAATACTTTTCAGAGACACCTGGGTACTGACTCTGCTTTCCTCTGAGGAAAAAAAAACCTTTCTAATATTAAGTTTGGTTCAAAATCTAAGAAAGCTTAGTTTTTCTAAAGACTTTCTTGAATAGAAGTACATGGGTGGTTAGGTTAAGGTCTGGAATGGAAATGAAATCATAGTGTAAAAGAACAGTGGCCCATGGGGATACAGAGTGTAGGAGAAAGCTACACAGAGATTCACATCCTTTTTGTATGGACACTTCTGGTAAATTATGTTTCCTTTGCACAGAATGAAAAGCTTGCAGCTGGTCTGAGTCCCTGGTTTATCTCTGTTGATCCTTAATCTAACCTTCAATGTTGCTATAATATCCACACTTCCTAAGGAACTTCTAAGAAAAAGTGTATGAAAAATAATTTATTGAGCCTTTGTACATCTGAAAATGCCTTTACTCTTGATGGATGTATTGACTAAACACTGAAGTTTGTTTCCTCTGTATTTTCAAGCTTATGTCTCCATTTTTTTCTTAACATCCAGTTTTCTTAATGAGATACTAGTTGTAGGCTGATTCTTATTCTTTTTATAGGAATTATTAAGATATTTTCTTCATGTTTAATATGATCTAAAATTTCCTGGACAAGTATTAAGACTTATTTTTTTATAGTGCATTTTAATTTGAGACCTTATTTTTCCTTAGTGCTGAGAAATAATCCTTTAATTATTTCTGTATTTTCTTCTATCCATTCTAGCCTTTTGGAATTCTTATAAATGAATATTGAACTCCATAAATTAATATTCTATGTAATTTTCCTCGTATTTTGTCTCTTTGTATTTTTGATGTATGTTCTGAGAGATTTCCTTGGTTTTCTTCCAGCCTCCTTCTGACATTTTACATTTTAGGTACTATACTTTAACTCTCTTCAGATTCTTTCTTTTATATGATTGTTTTCTCTTCTTAGTATCCCATTCCTGAGTTGTGGAAATAGTATTTTCTCAATCTTCTCTGAGAATATTAATTATACATTTCCTTATCTCTTCCTTTCTCTTTCCTACCCCTAGAATTAGTATTTAATTTTGTTTATCTTGGTCTTTGTCTTGTAAGCTCTTGGTTTTCCTCATATACCAATGACTCCTCCTTGTGTATTCATATTTTAAAAAAGAAAGAAGCCAGGGATTTATTCTGTAATGTGTGTGTGTTTAAATAGTGTAGATTGTATTTACACATATAAGTATGTATATATATAGGTTTCACATAGGTTTTGTTCCATGAGTTGGGAATTTGACTGTGAACTCTATGTTTATGACTTGAGTGAGGCATTAGGACAATCAGGTTTGGCCTTCAGATGTGGGGCCTCCAATGCTAGGATGAGAAGAGCTTTACTTTGAGGTGCTAGTATTTACAACAGAATCATTAGAGTTCCTCAGATGATTTTCTCCATTTCTTTAAAGACGAGTCCTCTGTTCTTTGTCTAAGTGGTTGATAACTAAGGGTGCGAATGCTATAAAAGCTGGGAGAGCTTTTTCCTTCAATATCTTTCCTGATGTCCCAAGACTATTCCACCCACCACAAGCCAGCACTAGATCATTCCTCAGCACTCATGTTTCCAGATGAGTGATTCCATTCTGTTGTCCTTTATCTACTAATGTGTCACTCTCCTGCATTAGCCTATGAGTTCTTGATGGACAAGGCCATGTATTATTAATCTATTACCTATTTTTCTGTCCCTGCAGTGTTAGAAAGGAGGAAGTTCTGTGACATTAAATAAATTTTTCATTATTGTTCAAATAGATATTTTCCCATATCAATTAATATTTAGTAAGGTGCTCAAATTATGATTTATTCCATTAATGATTTTCTGTGCTATATTTCCATATTATATTTTCAAAATTCAGCATTTTAGTAAAACAAGTATCTTGATTTTATTAATATCTTCTTTACATGTGATTTGCTTTGTCAAATGAGCTGTCTTCTTTGTTGTTTTCATACCAAATACTGAGTGAGTTCATGTGTCTGTCAGCTTCCCCTTCAGCAATTGCTCCTGGGATCTTGCCTGAACACCTGCTCTATTAGTCTGCCTTATCTCTGAACTCAGGTCCAAATAATTGAAACTAATAGGCTGACAAAATTAGTTGATTTATTTTTCATGATGCTGATTCATGCTGAAATTTGTCATTTTCATATTTGTAGTTTTTTTTTGCTTCTAACACTTCTTGAAACTTACATGTACACCCACACACACAGAAACTTTTTGCCAAATTTTTATGCATAAGGAAAAGCTTATAAAAGTCTGACAGAAAGCCTATATATCTCAAAAGGACTAACAAATTGCAAAGTGCTTGCAAAGAACAACTTTCTCCCCACCCTCAATTCCCTGAGCACTACTGTGATGGGGATTCTGTTTCTCTGTAATCCATCCATGTCCTTATGCTTGAATTCCTGAGACTTATCTAGAATTCAAGAGATAAAGTAAAATCTTCCTTGTGTTTTTTTTTTTTCTTCCTTTTGTACTTTTGTTTCTGCCTCCTGATTCTTTTTGTGGCATATTTTTTAAATAAAAAACAGAACAAAATACTTAAATATTTTTCAAATGAAAATCCAGTCTCATGAAAAGTAATTTATTGTCAAATTTAACATTTTTAAATGAAAAATAGTTTATATAATTGAGAGATTAAGGATTACAGTGTAGATATAAAAATAGGTAAAAATATCTTCCTGCTTTACTTACTGAAATAAAAACAATGCAAATCAATCTTTAGCAATTTATTGGCTAATTAATGCCTAGGGATTTATAATAAAAAGATAATTGGAGTACTAAATATTTCATCATTACAATACAGAAACGTTTTAAGAGATGGTTCATAGACCAAATAAAATTTAGATGTAAATATCTTTATGGATCATAAAAGGAGATCCTTATATAAAGTGAGTGTTCTATCTGCTGAACCAGAATATTTTAAAGCCCAACCACTTCACTTTCAAGTTTCTTTCTGCTCTACTAATGTTAAAAGTTACCGTATCTTCCTAGCCTTGTATTACTCCCTGATGGCAGGAAAAATGCTAACTTGTTAGTTCCAGTACAAGTATATTTAGCATCAATTTTTTTAAAAAAAGTTTTAATTTAAATTCTAGTTAGTTAACATACAGTGAAATATTAATTTCAGGTGTATAATTTAGTGATTCAACTCTTACATACAACACCTGGTGCTCATCACAAGTGTACTCCTTAATCCCCGTTACCCAATCTACCCATCCCCCACCCACCCCCTCTGGTAACCATCAGTTTTGTTCTCTACAGTTAAGCATCTGTTTCTTGGGTTATCTCTCCAGTTTTTTTTATTCATAATCGCATATCTACTTTTCTTATGTCATTCTGTAGAGAAGTTATCAGAGGAATTTTGAGACGCTGATAAAAAACAAATTTGGTAGTCCACCTAAAATCACAGCAAAGATAGAAACTGGGAAGAATCTCGCTACATAACTAGGTAACTTCCTGTAGATATTTGCTTTTGAGGTTTTAGTTTAAGAATGTTGGAGCCTTGGGATCTTTAGTTTCCAGTATATCTCAAATAACAAAATTCAGTACTTCTGTAAGGTAGAAAATGGTTATGACAAAGCCTAAATGTTAGTAAACTAGTTGTTTGTCTTCACTGACACTCCTAGAAAATTGGTCAGTTCTCCACTGCCTGGAGAAGACTATGGAAGAAGAATATGGAGGATTTTAACACCTCGTCCAATGTGTGAACCCTGAACACTGGGAGGCAAGGTAGACTAGGGGTTTCACCGGGCTCTAATCAGGGAAAGGGATTTTAATTGGTTAGATATGTAGTTTAGGAGGCTGGTTCATTTATAGTTGATCACATGCTCAACAATTCAGGTAGCTACTACCAATAAAAGTGGTAATGCCAAGTTGCAGACTAGAGAAGAGATGTTGACATTTCTCACTTATTTCCATCATATAAATATGAATATAACATTGTTTAATGTACATAAAGTTATAAATACAGATAATATTCATTGAGTCATAAAGTCTTATGTTTAGAAAGACTATTAGAGATCCTCTAGTGCAACTTTTTATTCACTATAGGAGATTGTTCTTCCTTCTGACAGACGTTCAATAAATACTTACTGAATACCAACCTGGTGAAGGAATAAAATATAAATAAGGCCTGGTCTCCTGACTTTTAGAACATAAAACCTAGGTGGACTTGGAGCAAGATACAGAAGATAACAGTCCGGATCCCAAAAAGCATGGGATTTTTTTGCTTTATGATTCATGCTCTTAGACATTGGTGTTTAGTTCTGTTCACCCTGAACTACAGATTTTGTTCCCTTAGAGAATTGATAGTTTTGTGAGAAAATATATCAGGAAGCCCCAGGCTTCTACTTTCTGAAAAAAAACATTCACAGGACATCATCTCTGGTAAGCAGGACTTTTTGTGCTTTTCAGACTTTAATGTACAAACAAATCACCTAGGAACTTAGTGAAATGTAGATTCTAACTTGGTTAGGTGGAGTGGGGCCTGAAACTGCATTTCTGATGAGCTCCTTAGAGGCCAATGGTGCTCTCAGAGGACCATTTTGAATAGCAGGGCTCTTGAGCTTTTCTCTTTACCGTTATTATCTTGAATGAATACTTGCAAAAGAAAGATAATGGTAGTCATAAAATCCCAGTCCCTCAATGACTTCTCCACTCAGGGCAAATCAAACCTGATTCTAGTATTCTAGTCAGTTTTATTATTGCTTATAAAGTTTTATAATTGATTTATAACTTGTGGGAACACCTTAAATTCACATTCAAATGTTCTGTTCTTTTAACATCTCAAGCACTGATAGTTTCCAATTTACTTTTCTGTGAAAGGCAAATAGTTTCCCTTTTCCTTTTTAAAGGAATAGATCATGGAATTTAAAAGCTTAGACACTTTTAACAAGGACATATTTAATACAAGGTTATTGATTGAAAAGATGATTTCAGTATGACAGATATTATGAATTTTAAAAAGTCAGCTCCTTTTTCTACCTTAGATTGTTTCACTGGTGTCTGACTGACCTTTAACATGGATTAAGAATTTTTATATTTACTTATGCTTTTGAATTATCATACACATTAAAAAAATAAAAAGAGTACCTGTTTGTTAGATGGAGAATGAGTTTCTCCACCACTGCTGCTTTCTTTCATGTAAAGGGAGCTCCACTTGGATAAACCTTCTATCATCTCCCCCACACCTGACTCATTCCTCTGCAGGGGAGGATGAACACCCATTTAATTAACAACTTAAGATAAATTATCTTAAATCATTTAAAAATTTTGTAAAGTTTTTTTTTTTTTTTATATATGAAATTTATTGACAAATTGGTTTCCATACAACACCCAGTGCTCATCCCAAAAGGTGCCCTCCTCAATACCCATCACCCACCCTCCCCTCCCTCCCACCCCCCATCAACCCTCAGTTTGTTCTCAGTTTTTAACAGTCTCTTATGCTTTGGCTCTCTCCCACTCTAACCTCTTTTTTTTTTTTTTAAAGTTTTGTTTTTAAATTTTATTTTGAGAGAGAGACAGCACGCACATAAGCTGGGGAGGGGCAGAGATAAGGAGAGGGAGAATCGTAAGCAGGCTCTGTGTCATCAGTGCAGAATCTGATGTGGGGCTTGAATTCACACACTATGAGATCATGACCTGAGCTGATATCAAGAGTTGGATGCTTAACCGACTGTGCTACCCAGTCACTCCTATCTTAAATAACTTAAGCCAAGACCTTTTCCTCGTTTCTTCCTCCTTGTTAGCTAGCTTTCAGCAGACAGCATATAATCTGTTTTGTCCCTTAATGCAATGAGATTTACAGGATCATGGCCTCCTTCCTACTATACATATATAACTAGATGGATATTTGTCTAATTGTGGAGATCAGTATCAGAGAGTTCACTTGGCCAAATATATGGCTCATTTCCTCCAACCTTGGCTGATTGATAATAAAGTTGACATTTTAATTTCCATATGCTGATTACTTTGACTCTTTTAATTGGTTCAGATTTGAGTGGAAAGAGAAGTCCATTTATTTTTTGTTTAAAAATTTTTTAATGTTTTTATTTATTTTTGAGAGAAAGGAGAGAGAGAGAGAGAGAGCGAGCAGGAAAGGGCAGAGAGAGAGGGAGACAGAATCCAAAGCAGGCTTCAGGCTCTGAGCTGTCAGCACAGATCCTGACATGGGGTTCAAACTCGCAAACTGTGAGATCATGACCCGAGCTGAAATTGGACGCTTAACCGCCTGAGCCATCCAGACACCCCCAGAGAGGTCCATTTAAAACAAAATCTTGTCGGGGCGCCTGGGTGGCGCAGTCGGTTAAGCGTCCGACTTCAGCCAGGTCACGATCTCGCGGTCCGTGAGTTCGAGCCCCGCGTCGGGCTCTGGGCTGATGGCTCAGAGCCTGGAGCCTGTTTCCGATTCTGTGTCTCCCTCTCTCTCTGCCCCTCCCCCATTCATGCTCTGTCTCTCTCTGTCCCAAAAATAAATAAACGTTGAAAAAAAAAATTAAAAAAAAAAAAAACAAAATCTTGTCATACTGTAATATTACTTTGTGCCTTTCATTTATATAAGGCATACATAAATAAAAACTTAGTACAAAACAAAAAATAGTTGCTTTGGAAAACAAAAACACCAACTTGAAAAGATATCTGCATGCCCATGTTCATTGCAGGATTATTTACAGTAGCCAAGAAATGGAAACAACCTAAGTGTCCACTGACAGATGGATAAATAAAATATGGTATGTATATACAATGGAATATTTTTCAGCCATAAAAAAGAATGAAATTTTGCCATTTGTGAGAACATGGAGGGATGTTGGGGACATTATGCTAAGTTAAGTAAGTCAGAGAAAGACAAAAACCCTATGATCTCACTTATGTGTGAAATCTTAAACAAACAAACCAATAAAGCAAAGCTCACAGATATAGAAAACAGCTTGGTGGTTGTCAGACTTGGGAGTGGGGGATGGGCAAAATGGATTGAAGGGAGCCAAAAAGTACAGATTTTCTGTTATAAAAAAAAAGTCATGAGGATATAATGTAAAGCATGGTGAGTATAGTTAATAATACTGTATTGCATATATGAAAGTTGCTAAAAGAATAGATCTTAAAAGTTCCCATCACAAGAAAAAACTTTGAGTAACTCTGTATTGTGAGAGATGTTAACTAGAATTACTGTGGTGATCATTTTGCAGTATACACAGATATAGAATCTTTATGTTGTTCACTGGAAACTGATATAAATTTGTATGTCAATTATACCTCAATAAAAAATTGTTATAGGACACGAATGAGAGATAACTTTTGCATAGGGGAGAATTAATGGGACATTGAATTAGGTCTTAAGAATAGTTTTTAATAATTGTAAAAAGTGGTAATACAAACTCATAATATTTCAACGGAGATAATTATATGAGAAATTGAAGAAATATTAAAGAACTAGTTTACAGAATGATAGCCTGATTCAGCTAAAAGATAAATTATGTGCAGGGTGTCTGTGTAAAGAGCAAATTATGGGAAAATAAAAAATTGCACTTAAATTATGAGGTGTCTTGAAAGTCTGCTAAAAAGTTTACTTTGAAGAACCATTGAAGATCTGAGTAAGACAATATTTTGATCTGAGCAGTATTTGTAGGAAATAACTCTAGAAACTTTGGTTTGGCAGAAATAAAGCATGGGAGAGAAAAGACTCATTAGAAATAAAAATTAGAACAGGTAAAGAGTAATTGGAGTCTGACCAAAGGCCATGGAAGTGGGAATATAAAAGAAGGAATGTTCATGAGAGACATTAAAGAAGTAAAATCTTTACTGCTTAGCAACTGATAGACTGGGGGATAAATGAGGAAAAATGATGACCCTAAATAAAATTTTATGTCTAGTGATGGGTGGGGCTGACATAAAATTAAAAAGAAATGAGGTTTCAGAAAGAATTTCAAGTTTAATGGAAAACATGATTTTAGTTTTGGATATGCTGAGTTTTCAGGGCTTTGGAGACATCTAGGATAATCTATAGAATGAAATCTGGATTTGAGCTGGTAGTCAATTGACACTTGAGACCTTTGGATTTTTGAGAATTATTTAGTGGTGGTGGTGAAGCTGTAGGGGTAATCATTCATGCATGGAGAATGTATTAACAAAATATTAGAAAGAATTAGGAAATGATCTTTAGTGATTGGATTAGGAAAAGATATATCAGTATGGACTGTAGAAATGAGCTTTGCATACACATTTGCCTATATAATTATTGAAATTTGAAGTTGGTGTTTATTTAAGAGACTTCTGACTGTTACTCAAACTTTATGATTTACCAAATATTATGGGTAGATGGAAAAGACCACTTCTTAATATCTCAAGCAAAAACACTGAACTCATTGTTTGATAAGGATTTAAAAGCTAAACTTGGAGGGTTCAATTTCATTCCAAAAAGCAACAGCTGATTTCATGAGTACTCACAGAATGCTGGTGGTAATCTGTAATCAGGAGAACAGAGAATAAAAGAATGAAAGAGTAAGGAAAGCCTGTGTGAACTATGGAATACCCGCAAAAGAAAAAAAATGCTAATTATTGAAGTTCAAGAAGAAGAGAGGGAGAAGGGGACAGAAACTTATTTAAAGAAATAATGGCTGACAACTTCCTAAATCTGGGGAGAGGTTGAGATATCTTGAGTTTAAGAAGCTCATGGATCACCAAACAATGAAAGAAATGATCTGGCAGTCCTCTTTTGGGAATATATCCAAAGGAATTGGAATCAGGATCTCAAGGAGATATCTACATTCCCATGTTCCCTGTAGCATTATTCACAATAGTAAAAATATGGAAACAACCTAAGTGTCTATGGATAAATGGATAAAGAAGATGTCACACACACACACACTGGAATAGTATTCAGCTATGTGAACCAAGAAAATTCTGCTATTTGCAACAACATGGATGGACTTTGAGAGGAAAGTGACATAAGTCAGAGAAAGACAAATACTGTGTGATATCATTTATGTGGAATCCAAAAAAGCAAAACTCCTAGAAACTGACAGTAGATGGTGGTTGCCTGGATTTGGGGATTGGAGGAATTGGGGAGGTGTTGGTCAAAGGGTACAGACTTCCAGTTAAAAGATGAATAATTTATGGGGATCTAATGTACAGTGTGATAATTATAGTTAACAATACTGTATTATATACTTGCAACTTGGTAAAAGGGTATATCTTCAATGTTCTCCCAATAAAAGAAATAATAATTGTGATATGTGATGGAGTTGTTAGCAAGCACTACTTGTTGTCTTCATTCTGCAATGTTGCAACATATCAAATCAACATGTTGGAAACTCACACAAATTTATATGTCAATTGTATAGCAATAAAGCTAGAGAAAAAAGTATAAATGGGAAGTGAGGAGGTAATTTTGGAGACAGGAAGGTATAAAAGTAAAATGGAGACTGAATTTAAAGGGAGAGAAATCTGGGGAAAAATTTAACTTTCTAGGATGCAAAAGTAAACAAAATAAATTTGAAAGGAACACACATACACTCTTCAAAAGGCCATCTAATAAAGGAAGTGAAGAGAGGTCTTGAAATAAGAGTCTTGTGAGCTACTCGAAGCCACCAATCATGTTTATCAAACACAGAGACAGAAGCTGTGTCCATGCACCTCCACACAAGGCTACAAAAAAAATTGATGAGAATCAAAATATTTAAGCTGATAAACATTCCTTCTTCCCCAACAAACCTCTCTAAAGCAAAAAGATCCTGTGACACAAAATACTAAGTTGAATTAAATATGTTCAAACAAGCATTTGGGGATATAAAAGCAACCAGAATTTAACCTTGAGTCAACATTTAAAAACTAAGAAGAAAAATGGACAGAAACTGGAAAAAATTAAACAGATATTTTGTACTCTGGAAAGAAATAGGAGAAAAAATCATAAACATTCGAAGACTAAATAAATTATAGCTGTTCAAAGAAAAATATATGCCATTGAAAATATAATAATGACTTAAAAAAAAACCACAACAAAACCTTACCAAGACCATGTTGGCTCACTCTTGTTCTATAGAGTGCTCAAGAAAAGACTCACCCTCTGCAATATATAGGCCCATTGGTTCTTTGCTCATGTGAAGGAAGAGCAGTCATCATGTGGAGTTCTCAGTTCCACACTCTCAAAAGATGATGGCTTACTAGGACCATATAAAATGACTTTGCTGTTGCCTTTGCCTCTGTTGCCAAAAACTATCCTCATCTTCAGGGTCAAAGGGAAAGAAAATACTCAGGCACTACTATGGATTAGTCAAGAATGAACCCAGCACAAACCTATGGTTCATAAGCCCAATGAAGCTATGGGGAACCTTTAACCCTAACAATACTTATTTCAGACTCTCTGGAGAAGGAACTTATAAATATTAGCAGTGTACAGTATATCCTATTAATTAGTTAATATTCATAAATATTCTGTTCCCCAACAGTAGAATATGTAAGGAAAAAATACTAAGATAGACACAGTATTGTGGGCTATCATGCATGTCCCCACAAATATTAAATTATTCAAATCATAAAAAGTATATTATTTGAACACAGTAAAATTAAATTAGAAATCAGTAATAAAAAGATACATAGAAACTATAAAATTTGGAAATTAAAATACATAAATTTGAAAAAACCATGGGCAGAGAAGAAACAACAGAAATTTTAAACCATTTTAAGCTGAATGAGAAATCAATCTGTGCAATGCAGCAAAGACTGCTTATATAGGAGTTTATAGCACTAAATACTTAAAATCAAAGGTAGATCTCAAGACAATAATATAAACTTCCATCTTAAGAAATGAGATAAAGAAAAAAAATAGACTCTAAAGTAATCATAAGAGAGGAAACAATGAAGATCAGATATCAATGAAATAGGAAACAAAAACAACAGGAAAAATTGAAGAAACAAAAATTTGTGTCTTTGGGAAGATTAATGAATATGATAAATGACTGTTACAACTAATGAGAAAAAAAACTATCAATGAGAGAGAAGACATCAATGCAGATTCTACAATTTTATAAAAATGGAAATAAGGACATAAGAATTATCTTATGAAAGTAAATTTTATTATATTTTTTATTATTTGTGAAAGTAAATTTGACATTTTGTATAAAATGGACAAATTTTTTGAAGGATAGAAACTATCAAATCTTAAGAAGAAATAGATAGCTTGAAAAACCCCATATCAATTAAAGAAGATACATATGTAGTTAAAAAGCCTCAAGCAAAAAAATTCCAGGTAGGTGTCTCAATGGTTAATTCTTCTAAAAATTTAAGGAAATAGTACAAATACTGCATGATTCGTTTATATGAGATACTAAAATGGTCAAATTATAGAAGCAGAAGATAGAAAGTGGTAGCCAAGGGACTGGAGGAGGGGGAAATGGGGAGTTTTTGTTTCAGGTAGTTATACAAAATGAAGAAGTTCTAGAAATCTTCTGTACCACATAGGGCCTATAATTAACAATACAGTATAGTGCACTTAAAATTGTAAGAGAATAATCTCATGTTAAGTGCTCTTGCCCCCAGAGCAAAACTATACCCACCCCCACCAAAAAAAAATCCCAAAGGAACAAAAGAAAACTTTTAGAAGTGGTAGATATGTTTATTACCTTAATTCTGGTGATGGTATCACAGTGTCATGCATATATCCAAATTCCTCAAATTATGTACATTAAACCTGTGCAGTTAAAACATTTTTTTATTCTTTATTTTTGAGAGAGAGAGAGAGAGAGAGCCATACAGAGTGTGAGGCGGGGAGGAACAGAGAGAGAGAGGGAGACACAGAATCAGATGCAGGATCCAGGCTCTGAGCTGTCAGCACAAAGCTTGATGCTGGGCAGGAACTCTCAAACCACAAGATCATGACCTGAACCTAAGTCAGATGCTTAGCTGACTGAGCCACCCAGGAGTCCCAAAGCTGTGCAGTTTTAAAAATATCAGTTATACCTCAATAAAGCTGTATAAAACCAAGAAGTCTATTGTATGTCTGTATACTAGCATTGAAAAATTGGAAATAGAAATTAAAAGAAATACTATATACAAAAGCAACAAATAGAGAAAAGTTTGAAAACTATATGAAAACTAAAGCTTTTTATCAGCTTCAGATAGTTAGAACCTACAGGAGCCCCACAAAGATATGAGATTCTAAAAAGACAGCAAGCAATTAAGCCTTATATAACATCCTGAGCTAAGGAAAGGGAGAGGGGGTCTGGGAGCTTCAAAAGATAAGAAGGCAGATCACAGGAAGATGGGACAAGGAAATATTTGGTAAAGAAAATTTGCCCTGCCACACAGGGCTACTCCAAGGAACAAATCAAAGCACACCCAGTGGAAGTTCCACAATATAACTACCAGTAGGGTAATAAAATAACCAAAATCACAACAGAGAGCAAGTGACAATCTCTGGAAAAACGCCTCCTGAAGGGACAGGCCCTGGACAGTGTATGACTCTCCTTGAATATAGCAGTGTTTACAGGTGCAGAGCACACAACAAGCTTTTAAAACGCATAAGGGACATGAGGCGCCTGGCTGGCTCGGTTGAGCATCCGACACTGGCTCAGGTCATGATTTTGCAGTTCATGAGTTCGAGCCCCGCATTGGGCTCTGTGCTGACAGAGCAGAGCCTGGAGCCTGCTTCAGATTCTGTGTCTCCCTCTCTCTCTGCCCCTCCCTCACTCATGCTCTGTCTTTTTCTGTCTCTCAAAAATGAATAATAAACTTAAAAAAATTTTTTTAAATGCATAAGGGACAGAAAACTAGCCAAAATGATGAAACGGAAGAATTCTCCTCAAAAGAAATTCCAGGAAGTAGTGACAGCTAACGAGTTGATCAAAACTGATTTAAGCAATATAGTGGAACAAGAATTTAAAATAATAGTCATAAATTAATTGCTGGGCTTGAAAACAGCATAGAGGACAGCAGAGAATCTATTGTTACAGAGATCAAGGGACTAGAAAATAGTCATGATGAATTAAAAAATAGTATAAATGAGGTGCAAAATAGAATGGAGGCCGCCACAGCATGGATTGAAGAGGCAGAGGAGACAGTAGGTGAATTAGAAGATAAATTATGGAAAAAGAGGAAGCTGAGAAAAAGAGAGATAAAAAAAAATCCAGGAGTACGAGGAAAGAATTAGAGAACTAAGTGATGCAATCAAATGGAACAATATCCATTTCACAGAAATTCCAGAAGAAGAACAGAAAGAGAAAGGGGCTAAAGGTGTACTTGAACAATCATAGCTGAGAACTTCCCTGATCTGGGGAAGGAAACAGGCATTGAAATCCAAGAGGCACAGAGAACTACCTTCAGACGTAACTTGAATAGATCTTCTACATGACATATCATAGTGAAATTGGCAAAATACAAGGATAAACAGAGAATTCTGAAATCAGCTTGGGATAAGTGGGCCTTAACATACAAAGGTAGGCACATAAGGGTAGTAGCAGACCTACATACTGAAACTTGGCAGGCCAGGAAGGAATGGCAAGAAATCTTCAATGTGATGAACACAAAAAATATGCAGCCAACAATCCTTTATCCAGCAAATCTGTCATTCAGAATAGAAGGAGAGATAAAGGTTTCCCCAAACAAACAAAAACTGAAGGAATTCATCACCACTAAACCAGCCCTACAAGAGATCCTAAGGGGGATTCTGTAAGTGAAATGTTGCAAGGACCACAAAGTACCAGAGACACCACTACAAGTGTGAAACCTACAGACATCGCAATGACTCTAAACCCATATCTTTCTATAATAACACTGAATGTAAATGGACTAAATGCTCCAACCAAAAGACATAGGGTATCAGAATGGATAAAAAAGCAAGACCCATCTATTTGCTGTCTACAAGAGACTCATTTTAGACCTGAGGACACCTTCATATTTAAAGTGAGGGGATGGAGAACTATCTGTCATGCTACTGGAAGTCAAAAGAAAGCTGGAGTATCCATACTTATATCAGACAAACTAGACTTTAAACTAAAGGCCATAACAAGAGATGAAGAAGGGCATTATGTAATAATTACAAGGTCTATCCATCAGGAAGAGCTAACAATTATAAATGTCTATGCACCAAATTCAGTGGCACCCAAATATATGAAATAATCACAAACATAACCTTATTAATAAGAATGCGGGAATTGTAGGGGACTTTAATACTCCACTTACAACAATGGATAGATCACTAGACAGAGAATAAGTGATCACTAGACAGAGAATCATTCAGAGAAACAAGGCCCCTGAGTGATACATTGGATCAGATGGACTTTAACAGATATATTTAGAACTCTGCATCCCAAAGCAACAGAATATACTTTCTTCTCAAGTGCACATGGAACATTCTCCAAGATAGATCACATGTTGGGTCACAAAACAGCCCTCAATAAGTATAAAAGAATTGAGATCATACCATGCACACTTTCAGACCACAATGCTATGAAACTTGAAACCAACCACAGGAAAAGTCTGGAAAACCTCCAAAAGCATGGAAGTTAAAGAGCATGAATGGGTCAACCAGGCAATTAGAGAAGAAATGAAAACATATATGGAAACAAATGAAAATACAACAATCCAAATGCTTTCGGATGCAGTGAAGGCAGTCCTGAGAGGAAAATACATTTTAATCCAGACCTATCTAAGAAACAAGAAAAATCCCAAATACAAAATCTAACAGCACACCTAAAGGAACAGAAAACATAACAGCAAACATACCCCAAACCCAGCAGAAGAAGAGAGATAATAAAGATCAGAGCAGAAATAAACAATATAGGATCTAAAAAAACAGTAGAGCAGATCAATGAAACCAAGAGTTGGTTTTTTGAAAAAATAAACAAAATTGATACACCTCTAGCCAGGCTTCTCAAAAAGAAAAGAGAGAAGACAAAAATAGATAAAATCATGAATGAAAATGGAATTATTACAACCAATCCCTCAGAAATACAAGCAATTATTAGGGAATACTATGAAAAACTATATGCCAACAAACTGGACAACCTGGAAGAAATGGACAAATTCCTAAACATGCACACACTTCTAAAACTCAAACAGGAAGAAATACAAATTCAACAGGCCCATAACTATTAACGAAATTGAATCAGTTATCAAAAATCTTGCAACAAATGAGTCCAGGACCAGAAGGATTCCCAGGGGAATTCTACCAGACATTTAAAGTAGAAATAGTACCTGTCCTTCTCAAGCTGTTCCAAAAAATAGAAAGGGAAGGAAAACTTCCAGACTCATTCTATGAAGCCAGTATTATTTTGTTTCCCAGATAAGAGAGAGACCCAGAAAAAAAAGAGAACAATAGGTCAATATCCCTGGTGAATATGTATGCAAAAATTCTCAAAAAGATACTAGCAAATTGAATTCAACAGGATATAAAAAGAATTATTCACCATGATCAAAGGGGATTCATTCCTGGGCTGCAGGGCTAGTTCAACATTCACAAATCAATCAACATGATACATCACATTAATAAAAGAAAAGATAACCATATCATCCTGTCAATAGATGCAGAAAAAGCATTTGACAAAATTCAGCATCCTTTCTTAGTAAAAGCCCTCAAGAAAGTTGGGATAGAAGGAATATTGTTAAACATCATAAAAGCCATTTATGAAAAGCCCACAGCCAGTATCATCCTAAATGGGGAAAAACTGAGAGCTTTCCCCCTGAGATCAGGAACAAGGCAGGGATGTCCACTCTCACCACTGTTGTTTAACATAGTGTTGGGAGTTCTAGCATCAGCAATCAGACAACAAAAGGAAATCAAAGGCATCAAAATTGGCAAAGATGAAGTCAAGCTTTCACATGTTGCAGATGACATGATGCTCTACATGGAAAACCCGATAGACTCCACCAGAAGTCTGCTAGAAGTGATACATGAATGCAGCGCAGTTGCAGGATACAAAATAAATGTACATAAAACAGCTGCATTTTTATAAACCAATTATGAAGCAACAAAAAGATAAAGAAACTGATCCCATTCACAATTGCACCAAGAATCATAAAATACCTAGGAGTAAACCTAACCAAAGATGTAAAAGATCTGTATGCTGAAAACTATAGGAAGCTTATGAAGGAAATTGAAGAAGATACAAAAAAATGGAAAAATATTCCATGCTCATGGATTGGAAGAATAAATATTGCTAAAATGTCAATACTACCCAAATAAATCTACACATTCAATGCAATCCCAGTCAAAATTGCACCAGCATTCTTTTCAAAGCTAGAACAAGCAATCCTAAAATTTGTATGGAAACACAAAAGGCCCTGAATAGCCAAAGTAATATTGAAGAAGAAAACCAAAGCAGGAGGCATCACAATCCCAGACTTTAGCCTCTACTACAAAGCTGTAATCATCAAGACAGCATGGTATTGGCACAAAAACAGACACATAGACCAATGGAATAGAATAGAGACTCCAGAATTGGACCCACAAATGTATGGCCAACTAATCTTTGACAAAGCAGGAAAGAATATCCAATGGAAAGAAGACAGCCTCTTTAACAAATGGTGCTGGGAGAACTGGACAGCAACATACAGAAGAATGAAATGAGATCACTTTCTTACACCATTCACAAAAATAAACTCAAAATGGATAAAGAACCTGAATGTGAGACAGGAAACCATCAAACCCTAGAGGAGAAAGCAGGAAAAAAAACCTCTCTGACCTTAGCCACAGCAATTTCTTACTCAACACATCTCCAAAAGAAGGGAATTAAAAGCAAAAATGAACTATTGGGATCTCATGAAGATAAAAAGCTTCTGCACTGCAAAGGAAACAATCAACAAAACTAAAAGGCAACCGACCGAATGGGAAAAGAAATTTGCAAATGGCTAGTATTCAAAATCTATACAGAACTCACCAAACTCCACACCTGAAAAACAAATAATCCAGTAAAGAAATGGGCAGAAAACATGAATAGACACTTCTCTAAAGAAGACCTCCAGATGGCCAACAGGCACATGAAAAGATGTTCAACATCACTCCTCATCAGGGAAATACAAATCAAAACCACACTCAGATACCACCTCACGCCAGTCAGAGTGGCTAAAATGAACAAATCAGGATACTATAGATGCTGGAGAGGAGGTGGAGAAATGGGAACTCTCTTGCACTGTTGGTGGGAATGCAAACTAGTGCAGCCACTCTGGAAAACAGTGTGGAGGTTCCTCAAAAAATTAGAAATAGATCTACCCTATGACCCAGCAATAGCACTGCTAGGAATTTACCCAAGGGATACAGGAGTGCTGATGCATCGGGGCACTTGTACCCCATAGTTTATAGCAGCACTTTCAACAATAGCCAAATTATGGAAAGAGCCTAAATGTCCATCAACTGACGAATGGATAAAGAAGATGTGGTTTATATATACAATGGAATACTACTTGGCAATGAGAAAGAATGAAATCTGGCCCTTTGTAGCAACGTGGATGGAACTGGAGAGTGTTATGCTAAGTGAAGTCAGGCAGAGAAAGACAGATACATATGTTTTCACTCATATGTGGATCTTGAGAAACTCAACAGAAGACCAGAGTGGAGGGGAAGGGGGGAAAAAAAGTTACAGAGAGGGAAGGAGGCAAACCATAAGGGACTCTTAAATACTGAGAACAAACTGAGGGTTGATGAGGGGTGGGGGAGAGGGGAAAGTGGGTGATGGTCATTGAGGAGGACGCCTGTTGGGGTGAGAACTAGATGTTGTATGGAAACCAATTTGACAATAAATTATATTTAATGTAAAAAAAAGAAAAAAAGAAAATATTTACTGAGTCAAAAAAATAAAAAAAAAACCTAAAGAACATTGTTAAAAGATATTAAAGAAGACCTAAGTAAATACAGAAGTATATTAATGTATTGGTAAATTCAATATTATGAGGATATCAATACGCCCTAAATTGTTCTAAAGTTTTTAGCAATTCTATTTAAAGTTCCAGCAGTCTTCACTGCAAAAATTGAGAAGCAGATTCTAAAAGTTATATGGAAATGCAAAGATAATAAAGTAGCTAAAATAATTTTGAAAAAGAAGACCAAAGTTAACAGTTATGCCATCTGATTTCAATGGTTATTAAAAATTTGTACTTGTCATAACAGGTTTATATTGATATAAAAATAGACATATAGACCACACATACATTATCAATTGGTTTTTTGGCAAAGGTTGTCATATCCAGTTGAGTAGGAGAAAAATTTATAGCAAATGATGTTAGATCAGTCATAGCAACACAAACAAAAGCCCAACCCTTACTTCACGCTATATCCAAAAATTAACTCAATATGAATAATAGATCTAAATACAAGAAATAAACCTTTTAAAAGAAAGAAAATTTAGTGACCCTGAATTTGACAAAGATTTCTTAAGTAGGTCCCAAAAGGTACAAAGTACAATAGAAAAATTCCTAATTTGAATTTCATCCAAGTTAAAAAAAATGCTCGTTCAATCATTGCCATTACAAAAAAGAAAAGACAAGTCATTGACTGGAAGAAAATGTTTGTAAACATATATCTGATTAAAGTTTTCTTTCTAAAATATGTAAAGAACTTGTAAATTCAATAAAAACAATACACACAACCCAATTAATAATTGGCAAAAATTTGAACAGATACTTTAGCAAAGAATATGTATGGATGTAAATAAGTACATAAAAATTTTCCAGATCTTTAGTCACTAGAAAATGCAAATTAAAACCACAGTGAGTCACCACTACATCGTTAGGGGAATCGCCAAAATTAAAATTTGGGACCATGCCAAGTGTTGGTGAGGATAGAAAGCACCTGGAACTTTCTTACACTGCTGAAAGGAATATAAAATATTACAATCACTTTGGAAAATGGTTTATAGTTTCTTAAACAGTTAAGGATATGCCTAATGTATATCCTAGTCATCCCCCCTAATTGTATACTAAAGAGAAATGAAACATACGTCTATACAAAGATGAATACACCATTATTCATAGACGCTTTATTTTTAGTGGCCTCATACTGAAGCAACCTAAATATCTATTAACAAATGAATAGATAAATTGTGGTATATCCATGTGATGAAATACTACTCAATAATAAAGAGAAGTATTGATTTAAGCAGCAAGGATGAATCTCAAAATAATTATGCTCTATGAAACAAAACAGAGGAAAAAAATGGGACATAAATATATTTATGTTTATATAAAATTTTGGGAAATACAAACTAACCTATAGGGACAGCAGATGTATAGGTGCCTGAGGAGGGAGGAGGGTTTAAAGTTTTGGGGCAGATTAACGAATTCATTACTTTTATTTACAGTATGGTTTCACAGATATATGGATAAGTCAAAACTTTTTGAATTGAACCTTAAATATATGTGTGGTTTATTATACTTCCCTTATACTTTAATACAACTATAAAATATGTGATTCACCACATGAATAATTTATTATTATGAGTTCTTCAGTTTTTACATTAGATTATAGAACTTTTTAAAATTTAACTCTGATTCCAATCGAGTGAAAGGTGTAAGGAATTCCACAAAATTCACATTATACTGAATCAATATTTAATTTGTTTTATTCATTCATAAACTATGTGTAATATTTAATGATTATTTCCATACTGTCATATGTCACAGGAATTAGAATAATTTAAATAAATTTAGAACAGATTATTTGATAAGTAAATATTTTATTTTATCAAGAAATATTCCCTTAAAATGAATGAACAACTAGGTTGAGTTATTGCTTTTGGAATTTGGAGGGAGCACCTGCCGCCTTATTTATTTATTTTCTCCAAAGAGAAGCCAGTCTCAATTCATCAGAAGGAGATTCCTCATGACAAGGGAATCTTAAAGTTCTGGGTACAGAAAGGAGAATTTTTCAAAGGACACTAAGTCTTAGGGCACGTGGGTGGCTCAGTGGGTTAAGTGTCCGACTCTTGGTTTCCACTCAGGTCATGATCTCACGGTTTGTGGATCCAGCCCCGTGTTTGGCTCTGCACTGACAGTGAGGGCCTGCTTGGGATTCTCTCTCTCCCTCTCTCTCGGTCCCTCCCTCCCCCTCTCAAAAATTAACTTAAAAATAAAAGAACGAATTCTGATATTTGAAGATATTTTTATTGTTGTATTTTCTCATAGGTAAATTTATTTTGTACATAACCTGAACATTCTTCAGTGTTAATATATCTTTCTCATGAATAACAAAACTGTTTTCCCCTCTCTTAATGTATTTTAGAGCCAATTCTATTAAAAAAATTTTTTTTATGAACTGCCTATTTCTCCTTTCTGCCTTCTAATCTTTCTCCTCCTTTCCCCTTTCCTTTCTTTCTTTTCCTTCTGATATTTCTTCAGTGTGTGACAATGGGGAGATTAGACAAAGGCTACAATATTGGATGTTTTATGATTACAAAAAGCAAATACTCAGCTGCACTACATTGATGCTGGAAGACAACACTAATAAAACGTTACCTCCACACAGTGTTGATCTGCTTTTTCTGATGGGCATAAAAGTCCTTTAACTTTGAGGCAACTTTAAGGCATTAAAAACTCACAAACAAAATAAAAATTATCAGACTGCTACACAGCACAGTTCTACCTAGCAGGTGATAATATTGGAAAACAATCCAAGTCACAATGTGAGAGTGATAATACTTATGCCTCTCTGGACATTTCTTACTCTGTATCCTGGGAAGAAGTTGAAATACTGGACTCTGTTAAAAAATAGGTAATTACCAATCTTATTTTCACCTCTGGATGGGCCACATCTGCCGAGGATATCAATTACTAGGATCTGGAGTTTAAAGGAGAACTGATGTCATTAACTGGTCCCCCCTCAAGTCACTAAATAAATTCTGCTCACATTCCTGGTTTCTATTTTGCTCTGCAAATGGCATGGTCATCTGCTTTAAACTTTAAAAAAACATCAGAAAGAACATTGGTCCTATGTGGCTCTCTGAATTTGGTCAGGGTCCATCTGGTATAATTTGCAAATGGATAGGTTTCCACATATTGGCTATAATACTTGTGAAAGCCAACCTGTAGATGATTTTACAATCTGCAGATGGGAAATCCAATTATTGCCACCTGTTCTTCTCTATAGCACAATTCTTAATGAAATATTTCTCTGAATACTTGAGACTTTTTAGAAACTTTTATTTGATGGTTATTTGCTTAACTGTACCATTGTTTGTATTCCAAGAGAACTATTTCATTAATAACAAACAAATGAGTATTCTACCATTTTCAGTAATCAGGTCAATTCAAATATTTCTTTTTAAAATAATTGCAGTAGTATGTCCTCAGCTTATTTAAAACTTAGATAAAAAACAATCTGGTAACTATAGAATTCTCTTTGTTAATATAAACTCTATTTAAAAAATTCCTAGAACAACTGATAATTTATTTAGGATTGCAATTAAGTAAATATTGTAATGACACTTAGTGAAAGTGCAATTTATACCAAAATTGTCAATATTGCTGGTATCAGCATAATTCACTCAACACTTTTACCTGTGTATATCAGAACATGTTTCAAACTTTAAAAAAGGATGTAGAACACCATATATAGAAATAATATTCAAAAGCTCTGTACATAAAATAGATGAGTGAAACAGGTTTATTTGCCCGGGGTCTTCTCAAGTCACACTTTCCATTCCACCTGGAGGCAACACCACGCTACTCCTAGTGTTCAGTGTAGTCTTACTTTAAAATTACGGCACAAGATCAGGGTGAGAGATGGAGATTATTCCATCATGTTGTGTAGTGGCAATTAAGTGTAGTGCTTTAGAGCATGAAATCCTCAAGTCACCTTTTCACTATCCCCCTGAGTACCAGGAATGTTGTGAGAAATATAGAGACCCTGGCTAAGTACCTTAGGGATTACATTATATATGTGAGTCTGGGATGGTGTGAGAGACATCACTGTATTTCCAAGTATTCCACTGTATTTCCAGCTCCCAGAGCAACAAAAGACAGCAGTGTTTGTTAGGGAAGCAGGCGGCAAGGTTGAAGTCATAGAGAAGCCCCTATCCAAACTGCTCAATCTTGGATAGAGTGAACTATTCCAGATATTAAGGTAATTTATAGAGAGTTAAAATATTTAAATAGACAATACTAAAATTTCTGCTCATCTGGCATATGAAGAATCAATCTGCTTTCAGCTTAATCTGATGAAATAAAAAAGATGTGATCATGCATGCAGTAAAGTTTATGAAGCAGTTCATACTTAATTGTACCAGAAAACTTTCTAAAGGCCTTATAGCAGCAGATAAACTGGGGCTTGCCTTAGAATTCCAAATGATCAGGGAATTTTTTCCTGTGACAATTCATAGTAATAGGAAAGTACCTCAGTTTGTGAGGTCACAGATCCACAGGTTTTAATTTTTGCAATCATTAAATCATTTACCATTAAAATAACAAAATAATCCAGTAACAAAAGCCCACAGATGAGAGTATGAAAAATTTACTATACCTTTTCCACTATTTAAAAAAGGGTTTTTTTTTTTAATGTTTATTTATATTTGAGAGAGAGCAGGAGAGCGAGCAGGGGAGGGGCAGAGAGAGACAGATGGAGACAGAATCTGCAGTGGGCCTCAGGCTCTGAGCTGTCAGCACAGAGCCCTGTGCGAGTCTCCAACCCAGGAGCCGTGAGATCATGACCTGAGTCAAAGTTGGATGCTTAACCAACTGAGCCACCCAGGCACGCCTCCACTATTCATCTTACATATTTACTTTTTCCACTGTTGATCTTACATATTTATTTTCTTGAATCCCCATTTCTATTTGTGGCTGGGATCATATTTTTATTCCACGTTTTGCTTTCAGATTGTGATTTAGGGTAAACAAACAAACAACAGTTGCCATTTTGATGAGATTGAAATATTTTAAATTTCTTGGTAAGTTGTTTTGGAACTCTCAAATGCATAAGGATTCCTTTCCTTCTGGCCAACAGAATGCCTGTTCAGTTCTTTCTCTGCTGTTGGAAAACGCAGAAGGTATAGATAAACTAGAGAACACTGAGTGCCTTCCATTCCCCACCACATTCTCTCATATCATTCTTGCCCCTGTTGCGATGTTAACTGTTCCAGACAGTTGAGGGAGGCAGGACAGATCTTGATTTTTGCCTCGGTATTCTTCAAGCAGTGCTTCAGATCATTTGGCATGCAACATACACCTTGCAGCAGTCACATTACTGCATTGTGAATATTCAGGCAGCTGAAAACAATGCCTTTTGGGGGACTGTAATAAACATTGTAGTAAGTCACCTGCAGTTCTAGTCAATTAAGTTTCTTGAAATCTTTCTGTATTGTGTTTTCCACTGTGAATCATATATTACACTGTCACAAAGTTATGGAGTACACTTTCAAATCTCTGAATAACCACTGAACAAGACTGCAGGGTTCCTTGTTATGAATCACAAAACTGATTTCTTGCCCGGGGATAGCACTCCTTATGAGGTAAGACATGTTGTTAAATAATATTGAAACTGTGAGGTGACTAATGATGGGGAGGATTTGCTATTTGATGTTTTCATGCAGGATTCCTTTTTGTTTGTTTATTTGTAAGGATTATAGTTTTATTATTCTAAATTTGAATATTTTTATGTAAAGATGCAAAAAACTGTATGATGACTGTAATACTTAAGAAAGGCATACCATCAAAACTTTAGATCATACCAGTATTAAAAGATGAACTTCTGTCTCTTTAACAATCTCAAAAAATTCAGGGTAGCTAAGAATATCAGATATTTATATTGGCATATATCACTACCAACAGATATGTTATAATAGAAAATGATCAAAAAACTTCCCATTCACTCAATCATATATTAATTCAGTAAATATTTACAATATATGATGGTCGTAGTATTAAAATTGAGACAAAGTATTGATAAGGTCATGGTAGTGAATTTTGAAGGAGGAAAATACAATGAATGATAAAGCAGTCAACTGTGTTTCTTGTTAAAAATTTTTTTCATGTTTGTTTATTTTTGAGAGAGAGAGACACACACACAGAGTGGGAGCAGGGGAAGGGCAGAGAGAAAGGGAGACACAGAATCCCAAGCAGGCTCCAGGCTCGGAGCTGACAGCACAGATCCCCATGCAGGGCTTGAACCCATGAACTGTGAGAGCATGAACCACGGGGGAGGGGAATTTCCTGGTCACATTATAGGACTATTGGTGTAAAAAACTGAAGATAAAGCCAAAGCATCCAGTTTGGTACTAATGGGACTCAGTTGATTTTAGAATTCAGAACTACAAAGTTCATAAAATAGAAAGAAAAACCCAAATTGCTTGTTAGAATTATGAAATCAGAAATGCCTTGAATATTCTATCTTTAGGAAAATCACACATAAGCAATTCTAGAGATAGGAGTTTCTGATTCTTTAAAAATAATCCAAGGGGGTGCCTGGGTGGCTCCGTCAAACATCCGACTTAGGCCCCAGTCATGATCCTGGCTTCATGGGTTCAAGTCCCACATCTGACTCTGTGCTGACAGCTTGGAGCCTGGAGCCTGCTTCAGATTCTCTCTCTCTCTCTCTCTCTCTCTCTCTCTCTGTCTCTGCCCCTCCTCTGCTTGCACTCTTTCTCTCTGTCTCTCAAAAATAAATAAACATTAAAAATTTTTTAAATTAATCCAAGAAGTGATGGAGTGCTTGGGTGGCTCAGTCAGTTGAGCATCCGACTGTTTATTTCAACTCAGGTCATGATCCCAGGGCTGTGGGATTGAGTACTGTGTTGGGCTCCATGCTGAACTCTCTCTCTTAATAAATGAATAAATAAAAATAATAAAAATAATCCAGAAAATAAGATTTCACAGATTCTTTTACAGTCTACTTCTTAATTCACAAACACTATTTTCCAGTAAAGTTAACATTAATTGTTTCATCTCGATGATTAAGCCTTTTTTTTTTTACTCCTAACAAAAATAGAAAATAGTTGCTCAATGTCTATAGTTGGAAAATATTAGATTTGAAACAAACCATTTTATCTCTGAGGTAACTGAATAGATAGAATAGGTGACTTTTCTAAATTTGCATAGAAAATTATGGACAAAGAGATGATTTAATACAGATGTGCTACTCTATTTTTTTTTTAATGTTTCTTTATTTTCAAGAGAGAGAAAGACTGAGCGCAAGCGGGGGAGGAGCAGAGAGACAGGGAGACACAGAATCTGAAGCAGGCGCCAGGATCCCAGCTGTCAGCACAGATCCCGACGTGGACCTCAGACCCACAAACCATGAGATCATGACCTGAGCCGAAGTTGGACGGTTTACCAACTGAGCCACCCAAATGCCACTGTGCTACGCTATTAATATAATTTTTATTATTTCAGAGCCTTCCCTATGAATTAGCTAAGTCAGGTAATATTAAGCAGATGAGAAACAAGGTCAAAATGAACAACTCTGAGCTTATCCTATGCTACATGTTTCTGGTGATCTACTGCAGGAAGTAAAAGAAACCAAGCCCATTATTATATACAACAAAATTATCTAGCATATATAATATACCACATCCCTTAGCTAAAGTAATCTTTCAATCAGCAAAGAAGCTTATTTGAAGCTACCCCTGGTTACTCTAGTAGGTATTTAAATAGCATATGACTCCTTTTCAGCATTTGGTTGTGGCTGGGAAAAAAAAAGTATATAGTTCTTGAGAATTGCTTCTAATAATTATATAGTTTTAAAATCATATTTTAGACATACCTTCAAAATGATTAATATGACAATATCCCTGGCCCATATGCCTGGAGCCTGTTTCCGATTCTGTGTCTCCCTCTCTCTCTGACCCTCTCCCGTTCATGCTCTGTCTCTCTCTGTCCCAAAAATAAATCAAAACGTGGAAAGAAAAAAAAATGCACTATGAATTCAATATGGTAAAGGTCATATGACTTCTTATGGTAGAAATCAAAACCAGCTAATTTGACATTATTCCGTGGTTTTTGGACAGTGTCAACTTTGTGATAAAAATGAGCAAATGATTTTTACAAACAATATACAAATGTTCATCTTTGACTTTTATGTCCTAGTAAAGTATAAGTAAAATGCTTTAGGTGGGCACTGAGATGCAAATCCACTTAGCAGCTATGAGCTGCTGTTATAAGCTATGACTTCAGTTGCAATTTGGAAAGTTCCTTAGCTAGCTCTCTTCAGACTTCCATCATAAAGCATTTATTTTTTCAACCGACAAGAATTAGTCTTTAAACCTGGCCATTTTTTTGGAAGGTTTTAAATTCTCAAGGGCCAAAATAGCTTCTTGCACAACTACTTTGTACCTAAGGAATTAAATGGAAGCCATCATACATGAAGAAGCCTAGGATTTGTGAATTGCTCACAACTGAGGCTGAAGTATCAGTGTTGCAGTAGAGGTTTGAGAGGGTGTTGAAAGCCTTCTAAGGCATTTTGAGAAATTCTCTGAATTATGAGGAATAGGCTTGCTTATGCTGCGTTAAAATAAAAGTCCAGGGGTGCCTGGGTCCCTCGGTTGGTTAAGCATCTGACTTCGGCTCAGGTCATGATCTTTGGGTTCATGAAGTTGAGCCCTGCATCGGGCTCTGCGCTGACAGCTTGGAGCCTGGAGCCTGCTTTGAGTTCTGTGTCTCCCTCTCTCTGCCCTTCCCGTGTTCACACTCTCTCTCGAAATAAATAAACATTAAAAAAATTAAAAAAAGTCCAAACCTTAATGCCTGCATAAAAAAAAGATTTATTTCTTACTCCTGCAAAGTCTAACAAAGAAGGACACTGGCCTTTCTCTATTCTGCAGCCAGATCATCTGGAACACATAGCCTCCACAGCCACCATAGTAGGATAGGAAAACATTGTAAGATTGTTCAGGAGGTTTTTAGTCACCAGAACTGGAGGTAGCCTGCTTTACTTCTACTGTCATCTTATTGGCCATAACTAAGTCCCTGGCTCAATCTTACTGTGAAGGAAGTAGAGAAATATACTTTTGTGTGCCTCAGAAGAGATTACAACTAATGAACTCCTGTCATTGAGTCTGCCATCATGTCCTACAATAATATTCTTCCCTTAATTCACCTCCCAAATTGTGTCACCAAGCAGTATGCATTAAAACTTCAACGTATTTATGTAAATATATTCAGTGCCTTGACTTAGAGTACAGTGATTTACACTAGTTTTAGTATCTTTATGTATTCTGTGTACTTATAAAATAAACTTTATTGAGTTTTATTAAATCAGTCTCTTTCTCTTAAATCTCAGGTTCTCTGTTGCAAACACTCAGTTACATTCAATTCATGGTTGAACTCAAGGATGAATAGTGTAATAATCAATATCCTGGGTTATTATTTAAGGATGGTAGAAAACTGACTGTAAAACACTTACTAATTTCACCAGCTAGATACTACTTTATTTTTCTCATTCTTTTTTTTTTTTAATTTTTTTTTCAAAGTTTATTTATTTTTGAGACAGACAGAGACAGAGCATGAACGGGGGAGGGGCAGAGAGAGAGGGAGACACAGAATCGGAAACAGGCTCCAGGCTCCGAGCCATCAGCCCAGAGCCCGACACGGGGCTCGAACTCATGGACCGCGAGATCGTGACCTGGCTGAAGTCGGACGCTTAACCGACTGCGCCACCCAGGCGCCCCTCTCATTCTTTTCATAGCTCTCAAATACACTTCTAGAATTGCTATTATATATTCTATCAAGGTTGTAATAATCTCAGTCTTTCTATTTAATGATGTTATGCATGCATATAATAAGTTTAATTTCTTCAAATAAAATTTACAAGTCTAAAATCCTCAAGACTGAATTCAAAGATCTCCATCAAGTGACCCTGATTTACCTCTTAAGCTATTTTCTTCACCATGCCCCCAATCTTCCATCCTAATGTCACTGTTTAAATTATCATTTTTCCTATGACTATACTCAAGGTTTTCCCATGCCAAAGACTAAAAGGAGTGTGTACTGGAACCGTAGAAAGACATAGAGATCGTCACTGTGTCATTCTCAGTTCCTTGATGTGTGGTGGATGGCAGTCTTAATTCGTCTTCACTCTAAGGAAATCACTAGACAAAATCAAAGTTTGAGAACTCATGTCTGTATTCTGGACAGATTCTAATGTTACAGGGAGTAGATAGGGATTGGTCTTGGTAGAGGGTTCAGTTAGGTATGTATTATTGTTTGACAGGAGTTAGAGCATGAAATGTTTACCACCATGGTAACCTTCTTTCTAGATCTCATATGTTGACCACTAATATTTCAGTAATATGTGGAAAATACCAACTGTCGCTTTTACTTTCTTCTATCATCATTAAATTTTTTTTTGTAGAGTAAGGTATTTTCTTTTCTTTCTTTTTTTAAAAAAATTTTTTTTTTCAATGTTTATTTATTTTTGGGACAGAGAGAGACAGAGCATGAACGGGGGAGGGGCAGAGAGAGAGGGAGACACAGAATCGGAAATAGGCTCCAGGCTCTGAGCCATCAGCCCAGAGCCTGACGCAGGGCTCGAACTCATGGACCGCGAGATCGTGACCTGGCTGAAGTCGGACGCTTAACCGACTGCACCACCCAGGCGCCCCTAGTAAGGTATTTTCAAAAGCTTACAATACAGTAAAGAGAATAATAAACCACCCTGTATTTACCATCCAGCTCTGTCAGAACCTAATAAAGTTTTCATTGCTGGCCTCTTGTTTGGTTTTTAAATTTTTTTCTTGCTTTTGTTTGTCTTAAAAAAAAGAAGAAATTAGTAATATAGACACAGCTGAATCCCCCTGTAAACCTTTTCCAATAACGTTCTCTTCATCTCCAGAAATAACCCCTAGTTTCAATATGATGTTTATCAAGTTAGGCCTCAATGGAGTAGGTGATACTAAACAAGGACTTTAAGTAAGTTTTTGTTGCTTTTGGATTTAAAAAGTTTATTCCAGCATATTTTCTTTTTCTTTAATTTTTTTTCCTACACTGAGTGCGCAGCTCAACACAGGGCTCAATCCCTCAATCCTGGGATCATGATCTGAGTCAAAATCAGGAGTAGGATGCTCAACTGACTGAACCACCTAGGCTCCCCCAGTATATTTTCTAAGGTATCTTACCTTACAGCAGAATCTCATGTTTAGTCACTTTTTCATGAAAGTCTGTTGGTGTTATTATTTTGCTTTTGTTTTTCAGTGATATGTTGCCTGGGTATAAAATTTTTCACTGACATATTTTTCTCTTGGCAATTTGAAGACAGTACTTTATAGATTTATGGCTTCTAAGAATAGATGAAAGAGTTTCTATCATACTTGGGGCCAATTTTTTAAAAAAAATTTTTAGTGTTTATTTTTGAGAGAGACAGAGACAGAATGTGAGTGGGTTGGGGCAGAGAGAGAGGGAGGCACAGAATCCAAAGCAGGCTCCAGGCTCCTAGCTGTCAGCACAGAGCCTGATGTGGGGCTCGAACTCATGAGCTGTGAGATCATGACCTGAGCCGAAGTCAGATGCTCAACTGACTGAGCCACCCAGGTGCCCTGGGGCCAATTTTTTTTTTTTTTTAAGAATGATCTGTTGTTGTTGTTGTTTCTCTTTAGTAGTTTATAAGTTTTGTTCTACATCCTAGATCTGCAGTTTTAGTACAATGCGATTAGGTATGTATTTGTATTGGCTTATTTTCTTATTCTTCTTGATACTGAGAATATTCTATTTTTTTATTGCTAATCACATGCACATTTGTGCAAAATTATCAACTTTGCCCATCATTCCTTTTTTTCTGTAACAACTATTAGATATCCACTTGTTTCTTAATTACTTTTATGACACTTATGCCTTTGTCTCTCTATGCTGTGTTTTGAGTGATTTTTTCAATTCGATTTTCACTTTTAGATCTTTCTTTGATTGTCCTGTACATATTTTATTTTTATTCATTTTTTATTTTTTAAACTTTATTTATTTATTTTGAGAAAGAAAGAGAGAGAGAGAGAGAGAGAGAGAGAGAGAGAGTGATCACACACAGCCGGGGAGAGGAAGAGACAGAAGGAGAGACAGAATCCCAAGCAGGCTTTGCACCAACAGTGCAGAAGCACCTCTGTGGTTGCTTCAATCTAACACTGTGGTAACTGGTTAAGAGCTAGACCTCATATCTTTAAGAGCAGGCAGTGTTCTTAGATCTGCTCCTGGTCATGTGGTTTAGTTTTGTCTTTTTGTCTTTTTTGCCTTTAGATTTCCCTGTGTCATACTTTATTCAGCAGACTGGAAAGTTTGGATTAGCCTTCATTATAGAGTATGCTGGTTCAATTATAAACCTTCCCACCTCTTGGCATCAGGTCATGACCTGACTCCAGTCCATGTCTTTCCTGGAGTAAATATCAATGTGCATTACTACACCAGAGCCAAACTTGAGACATTGACTATCTTTGGATCTTCAGTGTAGGAGACAGGCTGCTTTCGTCCCACTAGCCAGCTAAGTATTATCTTGTTTCTGGATTTCAAAAATATTTGTTTTGTATTTGAGCCAGTTATGACATTTAAATTTTATGTTTTTATATTTTACCTATCATTATTTTGTTTTTACAGTGGAGAAGTAGGCACCTTAATAGCATGAATTCCCTGCTATCTTGACTAAGATTTGCTCTTCCAACACCTTTGCATCTCAGAGTATTGCATTTAAAAGTATCACAAAGTGTGTTACTTGGTAAGAATTTGCTCAGGGAAAGGGTCTTCTCCCTCTTGTCATTCTCAAATTAGGCCACTGCCTAGAGTATAGTAAGAAAGTTATATTCCTTTAACTCTACCTATCTGAGCAAGGTGGGAAATATAATATCCTTTTAACTGATGATAAAACAAACTCCAAGAGGTATTATTACCAAGCCCAAATTGTATAAATTGCCAGAACCAGGTTTTAAAAAATTTTTTTTTTCAACATTTATGTATTTTTGAGAGGCAGAGAGAGACAAAGCATGAGGAGAGGAGGGGCAGAGAGAGAGGAAGACACAGAATCCGAAGCAGGCTCCAGGCTCTGAGCTGTCAGCACAGAGCCCAAAGCAGGGCTTGAACCCACAAACCATGAGATCATGACCCGGGCTGAAGTCAGACACTTAACTGATGGAGCCACCCATGCGCCCCCAGAGCCAGGATATGAACACATGTTGATCTGATTTCAATAACCATGCCTTTCCCCTTATGTCAGTCAGGCCTTTTGTATGTTAATTTCATTTAGGAAAGGGATTAGCAGACTATGGTCCATGGGTCAAATTTTGTCACCACCATTTTTTTTAACTCAAGATTAATTGTTATATAGTCACAATAATTTATTTATGGATTGTCTATGGCTGTTTTTGTGCTTCAATGACAGAGTTAAGTAGTGGTCGAGTTGAGTAATTATGATGGAAACCATGTGGCCTACAATGTAAAAAATATTTACTAACTGGCCCTTTATAGTTTCTATAGTTACAGAAAAAGTTTAACTCCTAGTTTAGAATAATTATTTACCTAAGTCTATGGATTTGTGGCAAAGGAAATGTACCCCATAAAATGAGGATGAATGTGAATCAAATTTTCTTCATTTTTCTTTGGAGCATGAACTTCATAACAAATTATTTTGGAGAGAAAAATGCATTAGTATCTTACTGGGAATAAGCATAAACAACTTAAACCCTAGAAAATTCGGCCGCAGCTCCCCTATTAAAAGAGAGGGGCTCCTTTATTTTGTTCTTGAAATATAATTGACATACAGTGTTATATTAGTTTCAGATGTAAAGCATATTAATTCAGCAATTCTATACATTAGTCAGTGCTCACCATGATAAGTGTAGTCATTATCTGTCACCATACAATGTTATTATAATATTTACTATATTCCCCATGCTGTATTTTTTAGCATTTTTATTTACTTATTTATTTTTCTTTTCTTTCTTTTTTTAATATGAAATTTATTGTCAAATTGGTTTCCATACAATGCCAAAGCTCAACCCAACAGGTGCCCTCCTCAATGCCCATCACCTACTTTCCCTTCCCTCCCACCTCCCATCAACCCTCAGTTTATTCTCAAAGACTGCTGTATTTTTTTTAATGTTTATTTTTCAGAGAGAGAGAGAGAGAGAGACAGAGAGAGAGACAGAGAGAGAGAGAGAGCGAGCAGGGGAGGGGCAGAGAGAGAGGGAGACACAGAATTCTCAGCAAGTTCCAGGTTTCGAGCTGTCAGCACAGAGCTCTACATGGGGCTCAAACTCAAACTGTGAGACCATGACCTGAGCAAAGTCAGACATTCAACCGACTGAACCACCCAGGAGCCCTCCATGCTGTACTTTTAATCTCCATGGCTTATTTATTTTATTTGACTTTATTTGTTTTTTAAAAAAAATTTTTTAATGTTTATTTATTTTTAACAGAGAGAGAGAGAGAGAGAGACAGAGCATGAGTGGGGGAGGGGCAGAGAGGGAGGGAGACACAGAATCTGAAACAGGCTCCAGGCTCTGAGTGGTCAGCACAGAGCCCGACTCGGGGCTCGAACTCACAGACTGCGAGGTCATGACCTGAGCCGAAGTTGGACGCTCAACCGACTGAGCCACCCAGGCACCCCTTATTTATTTTATAACTGGATGTTTGTATCTCTTAATTCCCTTTATTTCACCCATTCCTCCCCACTCCACCACCTCTCCTCTGGCAGTCACCGCTTTGTTCCCTCTATCTAAGAATCTTTTGCTTTTTGTTTTGTTTCTTAGGTTCCACATATAAGTGAAATCATATGATGTTTGTCTTTGTTTGACTTATTTCATTTAGCATAATACTTGTTAGGTCTAGTCATGTTGTCACAAATGGCAAGATCTCATTTTTTATGGCTGATTAATATTTCATTGTGTGTGTGTGTGTGTGTGTGTGTGTGTGTGTATAATATGTATGTATATATACCTACATATACATACTGCATTTTCTTTATCCATTCATCTATTGATGGGCAGACATACAAGTTACTCCTATATTTTGACTTCTAAATAATGCTGTAGTAAACATCATGGTGCAGATGTCTTTTTGAATTAGTGTTTCATTTTATTTGGGTAAATACCCACTAGTGGAATTACTGGAACATACAGTATTTCTATTTTTAATTTTTTGAGAAACCTCCATACTGTTTTCCACAACGGCTGAAACAGTGTACATTTCTACCAACAGTGCAGAAGAGTTTCCTTTTCTCCATGTCCTCACCCACACTTGTTATTTTTTGTCTTTTTGATTTTAGCCATTCTGACAGGTAAGAGATGATTAATTTGCATTTCCCTGATGATTAGTGAAGCTGAGCATTTTTTCAACTGTCTGTTGGCTATTTGTATGCCTTTGGAAAAATGGCTATTCAGGTCCTCTGCCTATTTAAAAAAAAAATTTTTTTTTGGTGTTGTGTTGTATCAGTTTTTTATATATTGTGTTAATATCTCATTATCTTCTTCCATTCACAAGGTTGCCCTTTTGTTAGTTGATGATTTCCTTTGCTGTTTAAAAGCTTTTTATTTTGATGTAGTTTTTGTTTGGTTTCCCTTGCCTGAGGAGACATATACATAAATATGTTGATAAGACCATGAGATTACTGCCTATGTTTTCTTTTACGAGTTTTATGGTTTCAGGTCTCTCATTTAGGTCTTTAATCCATTTTGAGCTTATTTTTGTGTATAGTGTAAGAATGTGGTTCAGTTTCATTCTTTTGTATGTAGATGTCTAGTTTTCTCAATACCATTTTTTGAAGACTGCATTTTCCTCATTGTATATTCTTGCCTCTATTGTCATGGATTAATTGACCATATATACATTCATTTACTTCTGCTGAGATATTCTTGAATGATCTAGAGTAGAAAAAAGACTAACAAAACCCAGGTGGTGATGGGCTGCAGGGCTAAATTCTGAAGACCGGTTTGCTAAGTGATGTGAGGTGAAGTCACCGGGCACTTGGCTGGGTGAGAAGAAAGTACTAATGAATGTTATTGGGCAAATATAAAAGTTTAGCTACTTGATAATCTTGGTATAAACAGCACTGATTTTAATTTTGATATTGAGTCAGAGAGCATCTGCGTATTTAAATTGAGAAATATTTTAGTAAAGTGTAAGTACTGATAGCTTTTTAAAAATAACCATAAAACTATTTCTAAAATAGTCTTTCAGTGGCTTCCTCAAGAAACAGTATTATTTTCAAGATAGAAAATCTCTGAGAAAGTTTATAAATGTATCGGATGCCTAAACATTCCTCAGCTAGTGTGTGTCTTACCTGAATAGCACAAAATGTATGCTAAACTTAAATTTTCATCAGCTTGTAAACTTTGGTATTAAAAACTTCTGTACTCTCCCATCTCCTCTTCAGAGTAATGGAAGAACTAAAGGGATAATATGAACCATTATATCTTACAGTAAGGAAACAACACCCAGTTAATTAAAATTGCACATCAAATCAGAAAGTAATTAAATGACATGTCACTGTTATGCTTTTCTTAGCTCTCTACTAAAACAAAATTAAATGAAGATGCTGCAATGCTATTTCCTTAGACCTCTACATGAAAGAACAGACTTTAAAACCATAAAATAGGACAGATATTTCATTCTAACAATTCTTTCTCGGTATAGGGTCAGTGAACCAAAAGGTTATTGCCAGTTCTCTTTGTCAAGCACTCATTCATTCCTTCACTTCCATTTAGAGGATCTGAGAAAAAAGAGGGCTTGGTAAGTAGGAAAGGTAATAAACTAAAAATTGTTGAAGAGTTTATAACCTTTCCTACTATCCTGGAACCTATCCTTCTTGAATATTTTTTTTTAGTATTTATTTTATTTTTTGAGAGAGAGAGAGAGAGAGAGAGCAGGGGAGGGGCAGAGAGATAGGGGGACGGAGGATCCAAAGTGGGCTCTGTGCTGACAGTGGAGAGCCTGATGAGGAGCTCAAACTCATGAGCCGTGAGATCATGACCTGAGCCGAAGTCGGACACTTAACCAACTAAACCACCCAAGCACCCCCTTAGATGTTTTATTTGTGCTGCCAGAAAAGACTAATTTTTATATATCATAAAGAGGCAGCAGGATAATTGAGTCATAAATGAGAAGCATGGGTTATTAGGTGGAGATAGAATTAAGACTGTTTTAGGCAGAGAAGAAAGAGAAAAGAGATGAGAGCAGTTACATTGCTGAGAGAATTTTGGGGGGGATAATTGCAACAAACTGCTTTGTTTGTGTATCAGTAGTGTTTTGTTGTGTATCAGTAGTGTTACTCTCAATATTCAGTAAAGCTTCTGAGTCTGAAATTTTATGTACTTGTATCGTGGATTATAAGCCATGATAAATGTTGAGAAGACTAAGTTAGTGTTTTCTACAATTTCACATGGATATATATCCCAGACTTTATACCCAAAATTATAGTACATGGTAAGGACTGCATATATGGGCCTATATATTTTGCCAAAGCATTGCAAGAATGAACTACAATTGGCCCTTAAGGCAGATTTGAACTGCATGGGTCTGCCTGTATGAAGATTATTTTTTTCAATAAATACAGTACAGTACTGTAAATGTATTTTCTTTTCCTTATGATTTTCTTAATGTAATTTTCTTTTCTCTGGGTTAATTTATTATAAGAATGTAGTATATAATACACATAACATACAAAATATGTGATAATTATGTATGTTATTGATAAGGCTTCTGGTCAACAGTAGGCTATTAATAGTTAAATTTTGGGAGGAGTCAAAAGTTATATGTGGATTTAAACTGCATGGGGATTCAGCATCCCTAACTCCAGTGTTGTTTAAGGGCCAACTGTATATAAAAACTGCATAAATGAATTTCTTGTGCAGATGCAGTGGTAAATTAAATACAAAATTTTTATCATAACTTGGGCAGTTACATTTGTGGACACCTGCATCCTGTATTTCAAGTCAAATTTACTGGTAATATCTCTGATAACGAAGGTTGAGAATGGCGTATCTCCATTAGGTATCAGCATGTTTTTTAAAGCAGCTACACAAAGATTCTCATCCAAGCAGAAAGATAATACCAGAGTTCCAAACTGGAAGCTGAGTAGCAAAAGGAAGAAAAGCGCTTTACAGAAAGTAGGTAGGCATGCTTTCAGGACTGAATAAGCATTATGTGGAAAGAATACAGGAAAGATGATAGTATCTGGAAACATACTCTTCAGTATCATAATTAGTTTTGGGGCATTATGGAATAAAGACAGGACACAGATTCCAAGATGACTATAATGAAAGTCTCCATGCTTAACTTGGCAGTTGGCAGCCACAGTGACATCCTAGGCATCACGAAGAATGGAGACAGAACTATATATATTTGTCAAAACAAGCTAAAAACAGACAAATTCCTAGATGATTATCTTTTCTTGTAATCCTTCATTGTCTGTCAAATTAAGTATATCCCCCTTTAAGACTGTCCATAATGTGTTCAAACTATCTCAGACTTTTCTCTTTAAATTTTATGGCATCTGTATTGTTAAATTTTTATAATTTTTAAAACATATTTTGTGTTTTACTCATCTTGTTATAAAAATGCCCCTTTAACTTTCTTCCTTTGTCCATAATTCAAGGTCCATTTTGAAACACAAATCTATGTCCTTTATGGAGTCTTTTTTTTTTTTTTTTTTTTAATTTTTTTTTTCAATGTTTATTTATTTATTTGGGACAGAGAGAGACAGAGCATGAACGGGGGAGGGGCAGAGAGAGAGGGAGACACAGAATCGGAAACAGGCTCCAGGCTCTGAGCCATCAGCCCAGAGCCTGATGCGGGGCTCGAACTCACGGACCGCGAGATCGTGACCTGGCTGAAGTTGGACGCTTAACCGACTGCGCCACCCAGGCGCCCCTGGAGTCTTTTTTTGATCCACACCTAACTGAATATACTCTTCCTTTTTCAAACCTCTCCAACATCTTGTGTTTTTTATTTTTAATCATGTCTTTAGTGAGTACTTAGCATCTACAGTGAGAAGCTGCATATAAAAATTATAAGTAAACTAGCCCTTGGAGTTAAACTTTAAAATTGATGCTGAAGAATCAAGCGCAAAGCTACAAGTTCACCTAAAGGAGGAGAAACGGTTAATCTGATTGAGTGCATTAACGTATTGCAAGAATGAATGAGACAATCATATTAAATCAGACTTCAATGCAGTAATGAAGAGAAGTTGCCTGAGGAGAACTTCAACCCCCAAGAACAAATGAAGAAATTGTAAGAAAGTTAACGTAATGAAAGCCATGAATACATGCTCATTCTCTTTTCCCTCAGCTTCTTTAAAAGACAGAGTTATATAAATTAATAACTTTCTATGGTTGGTTTTGTATTATTTATAGATGTAATATGTGTAACAATAATACCACAAAAGGGGAAAAAGGGAATAGAGCTATGTAGGAGTAACATTTGTATAATTTACTAGAATTATATTAGCACACATTGAAGCTGATTCTGATAAATTAACTTGTATAGTGAAAGGCATGGAGCAACCACTAAGGAAATAACTAAAAAAAAAGTAGTGAAAATATCATTAAAAATTTAAATGCTACACCAGAAATTATTTACTTAATGCAAAATAAAGCAATAAAGGAGGAATAGAGGAACAAAAAGGCATGAGTCACATTGAGACATAAAGTAAAATGGTAGACAGACAAATATTATTCACCCATAAAAAGGAATGAAACACTGATCCACGCTGTAACATGGAGGCACTTTGGAAACATTGTGTTAAACACGAAGCCAATCACGAAGCCCACATGTTATATGATTCTATTTACACAACGTGTCTGGAATTGGCAAATCTATACAGACAGAAAGCAAATCAGTGGTTTCTTAGGACTAAGATAGGGATGGAACATAGGTGTATGATGGCTAACCAGTGTAATGTTTCTTTTTGAGGTGATGAAAGTGTCTCAAATAGATTGACATAATGGTTGTATATATCTGAGAATATAATAAAAAAAATCACTGAAATAAACCTTTTAAATTGTACACTTAAATAGATAAATTATATCACCCTATGTTAAATAGGTATAAGAATTATATCTCAATAAAGCTTTTTTTTTTTTTTAAAGAATTATCCTACCTGAGTGGTGAGGATGATTAGAAAATTTATAACTGATCGCCAAGAGTCATCTGCTGAGAGGTATTTTTAGTGGCGGTTAATTCCCTGGCATATCCAGCCTTTGCAAATGGGCAAAGCAGCCTCTCACACTTTCATAAATAAGCTTTCATCACAGAGATATGGACACTAAGCTGGAATTTGTCAACAGCATACCAACTACGTTCGGGTCTCAGGTTGAGTAAAGCCCTGAGAATGTCCCCTCCAATTTACTCCTTATACCACTTAGATCTACCCACATCTTACATTAAGTTCATTACAGCTTGTGATTATTTCTTCACGGTAATATATAGTTATACCTTATTTAAACAAACCAACCAACCTTAAAACTAGAGGACTAGTGGGGAAAAACTAGTTAGCTTGCAGTAGTTGGTGCTGACGCTGCCTCAGATACTTGTTTTCTTCTCTCACCATCACCTGATGTAAATTCCTTTTGCTCTTGGGAAGCACTTCTGCTCTTCTAGATTTACTTCCTTGGTTGGGTTAACATAATCAGTTATGGGTCTAACTTCCCTATTACCATTTCTTCCAGGTTGCAGTGGCTGTTAATGCCTACTTAGAATTAACATTGGTTGTGGAAACAACAAAGCCCATCCCAGTTAGTATCCTCAGATCCAGACCTTCTCATTTATGTCCCCTATAAAGTAACAGTAACCCTATCTATGACATATTCAGGGACCCCTAGGAATGCCATTGTCTATTGGCCATGGCCAAGGATACACGTGAGTGTAGCTCACAGATTACCATTCTGAATTTGCTTCCTTTACGGTAATTATGTTCACTTGCCTCTGGTGATTATCTGCCTCCCAAAGCCCGCTGCTATTCCAGCATCCTGTCATTACCAGTCATATTAAGTAGCTCGGTTCCATCCCAGTCGTCCCTGCTGTCAATCACAGTCTGCAATGGGCAGCCACAGTGAGCTTCTCCCCTGTGCCTGTACCACCCTCACTAACTGATTTTTTTTATTGTTTTATTGAAACATCTTCTGGAGCTTCAAAAGGAACATAGTCAACTATTGTTTTTTTTTTCTGGTGATATGTATGAATATATTCTGGCATGCCCACCTCTATATATAGTAAATATATATTTACTATATATACTATATATATTTACTATATATATTTACTAAATATATATATATATTTACTATATATATGGTAAGTAAGCTACCATTTAAAATAGGTTGCATCCTTATTTCCATGTACCTACATTTGGAGTAATCAATTCCACACTTAAGGGTAATATTAGGTTGCCTTTGTAGCAAATTTTCTTGTTTTAAAAAAAATTTAAATGTTTATTTATTTATTTTGAGAGAGAGAGATTGAGAGAGTGTGTGAACAGGGGAGGGGCAGAGACAGGGGGAGAGAGAATCCCAAGTAGACTCCATGCTGTCACTGCAGAGCCTGACATGGGACTTGATCTTGCAAAACTTGAGATCATGACCAGAGCTGAGATCAGGAGTTGGACACTTAACCAACTGAGCCACTCAGGTGCCCCTGTAGCAATTTTTGGATACAAGTTGCCAGCCTCTTATCAAGGAAAAGATTGTATATGGACCACCTTACTCGTCAGTTGATAGTGTGCTTTCAGAATATAAAATCACGCTTACATTAGCCTTCATAGCGGATATGGGTGTCTATTTAATAAACACAGATATTTAATATAAAGATAACTCATAAACTTCCTAGTTAAATATGATTTATATTTAAATGTTATGCTAATTTAAAACATCTGTGAATGCATTCCTTAATTTCTCCGTTGGAACATGTAAATGAGAGTTGACTTACATTTATACTGCAACTCTTTATTTTCAGTGCTTAAATTGTCACTTTTAAATGTCCTATTTATACAGGAAATAATAACATCCTCCAGAATCACAAGTTTTTAAAAAGTGCTGTAATTGGTAACAAATATCTCAGGATATATCAGTCAGTATGTATCCTTAGGTTCTTTCAGCCAATTGGTGCCTCACATATGGCTAACTTGTAGATCAGCAGGCAGTACACAATGTCAGACTATTATGTCAAGATCCCTTTTTGTCTAGAAAGAAGGAGACTGCTTATGTCTTCAAAGTCCTGAGCATTCTGATTTTAACATCTTGGCTTTCTTTTTATGTCAGGTGAAGTTGGAAGCCGTGCATAAGTGACAAAATTGAATGCTGAGTATTAAAGCCACTGTTATTAAAAAAAATTAAAGAACCCCCCACCCACCCCCCACCCCCAAATTCTGCTCCAGTTGAATGTGACTATTGATTTTAGAGGAGTTAAAAGCTTTGTTACCAAAATAGCATTTACCAAAGTTAGTGATAAAACCTCACAGGAGTCATGCACACTTAAATTGTAGAAACTAGTTCAGACTTCAAAAGCGAGGTTCCATAAGAGGAATTACTCATAATGAAGGCATCATTCTTTAACATCTATATATAACTGTCAAATTTCTAGCCATTTAACACATGATGCCCGAAGCCAGTTGTTCGTTTCTAACATTAAATGAAACAGTTAAAACTTAAAAGTGCCAGGGTAATTTAAAATGAAAAATATCTGTGACATTTTTTCATTGAAAAACACAAGAGAGGGGCCAAATGAAAATTATTTTTGTAGCTTAAAATTTTTTTAAAAATATTTTTAAATGCTTATTTATTTTTGATAGAGAGAGACAGACAGAGTGGGAGCGGGGAAGGGGTAGAGAGAGGGAGACACAGAATCTGAAGCAGGCTCCAGGCTCCAAGCTGTGAGCACAGAGCCCGATGCAGGGGCTTAAACTCACAAACCGTGGGATCATGACCTGAGCCAAAGCCAGACGCTTAACCAGCTGAGCCACCCAGAGCTCCTGTAGCTTAAAATTTTCAATGTGTAACTTCATCATTGTAATCCTTACATAAAATATCTTATTATTATAATTGTAAATGAGATTGTTTTCTTAATTTTTCTTTCTGCATCATTATTAGTGTATAATAGAACTGCAACAGATTTCTGCACATTGATTTTTGTATCCTATGACTTTACTGAATTCATTTGTCAGCTCTAGTGGTTTTTTTGGTGGAATCTTTCAGGTTTTTTGTATATAGTATCATGTCATCTGCAAATAGCGAAAGTTTTACTTCTTCCTTACTAATTTGGATTCCTATCATTTCTTTTTGTTGTCTGATTGCTGTGGCTAGGACTAAAGGTGAATAAAGGTGATGAGTGTGGACATCCTTGCCTCGTTCCTGACCTTAGATGAAAACGGTCAGTTTTTCCATATTGAGTATGATGTTCGCTCTGTGTTTTTCATATATGGCCATTGTTATATTGAGGCATGTTCCCTCTATCCCTACTTTGTTGAGGGTTTTTATCATAAAAACTCTCTAGTTTCAAAAAATAGAAACATTTACTATTTTTGATATATAATGTGTAATTCTCATTATTGTCAAATCTTTATTTTTAATTGAAATATTTCAGGGGCGCCTGGGTGGCGCAGTCGGTTAAGCGTCCGACTTCAGCCAGGTCACGATCTCGCGGTCCGTGAGTTCGAGCCCCGCGTCGGGCTCTGGGCTGATGGCTCGGAGCCTGGAGCCTGTTTCCGATTCTGTGTCTCCCTCTCTCTCTGCCCCTCCCCTGTTCATGCTCTGTCTTTCTCTGTCCCAAAAATAAATAAAAAACGTTGAAAAAAAAATTTAAAATATTTTAAATGTATAAAAATGAACATAGTAAACAACCATGTACCCACTATGTTAATGATTTGACATTGACTTCCTACCAGTATATTTTTTTATTTTTGAAGTCATATCAGAGCTATAGTTCTTTATAATTTTCCCTCCCTTTATTGGTTTCATGAGTTAAAAGCAAAGGTGATAATCAAAATAATAAAACCCGGTTTGATAAGAGTAACATAAGGCTCTCTTCTAGATTTGCAGAAGCCTGGAAGCTCCAAAAGGAGCATAGAAGGCCAGGATAAACAGTCTTAAGGGACCTCAGAGGAGGTGCTATTAATCATAATTCGTGCTGAGTTACTTTAGACTCAGCTCTGACTTTCCCAGTGCATACTGGCTGAGGATCAGCCTTGATTATAAATATCTTTTCCCTGTTTGGTTGCCTTTTTACCTTGTTAATGGTATTTTCGGTGCATTTATATTGGTTTTGGTATATAGAAACTTTTATATTAAATGTCATCAATATATCCTTCTTTTCCTTTATAATCAATTTCTTTCTAAAATATGTGGTAATGTTCTTCATTTTTGGATCTTTAATCCAAATAAATTTAATTTTCTTTTTGTGTGAGGTAGGGATTTAACGTTATTTTTTACCATATCATATATTAACTCTGTCACTTATTAGCACTTATTAGTGCTAATTAGCACTTATTAGTGATTTGTCCAAGTTATGTAACCTTTCTGTGCCATTGTTTCATTATCAATGAAATGGATAATAATTAATGGATAATAATTAATTAATGATAGTCTTTACCTCATAAATCATTGAAGAGATTAAATAAAATAATAGATGTGAAATATCTATAACACTGCCTATTATGTAATGCCTACCATGCAATTATTAGCTAATAGACCTAGCCACTTGTTTGGAAAAATTTATCAAATAGCCTATATTTTATTTATTGGTCTGACATGCCTCATATCTAAACTCTCTGTTATGCTTCTAGATATATTTATCCCTCTTTGCACCAATATCCAGTCTTTTGATTGGCATAATTTTATAGCAATTCTCTTTTTAAAGATTTATTTAAAGAGAGCCACTTGTGCGCAAGTGGGGGAGGGGCAGAGAAAGAGGGGAGGGTGAGTGAATTCCAAGTAGGCCCTTCATTGTCAGTGCAGAGCCTGATGCGGGGCTTGCCCCACAAACTATGAGATCATGACCTGAGCCAAAATCAACAGTTGGACACTCAATGGACTAAGCCACCCAGGCACCCTTATAGCAATTCTTGATATCTGGTGGAGTGAGTGCCCCCTACATATCATTTAGAACTGTATGGGTCTTTTACTCTTGTGTATGACTTTTATGTAAACGTTGATTTGTATGAATATTACTGTTGGAATTTTTATGAGAGTTGCATTCAGTTTACAAGTAATTTCTGGGAAACTATCATCTTGATAATATTGATCCTTCTTATTGATAAACATAATGTATTACTCTATTAAGTCTTTTTAATTTATTATTTCAAAAACCTATTTGTATTAACTAATTATATCAGGAGGATATGGATGCTTTGGATCCTTATATCCCACACCCCAGAAACCAAGGGTCTAGGAGACATGATTGCCATAATTAGAATTGTTAGCATATCTCCTCCCTGCTTAAAATTCTTCCTGTCTTCCACAACTCATCAAGTTTTCAAACTCTTAAATGTAATATAATACCTTCCATGATTTTCAGATCTCTATCTCTATTCCAGGCTTTCTCACTAAAGATCCAGACTTGTGTATCCATCTGCTTGATTGTTTTTTCTGTTAGTTTTTTAAGAGATATTGGATCTTCTTGTACACATAATCTCCTCACTGACTCCAAAAACTCATTAAATGGCATTACCTTTCATTCATTTGTTCAGGATAAAAACTTTAAACGCATTCTTGACTCTTCTCTTACTCTCACATTCCAGATCAGTTTGTCATCTTGGGTGGTACTTTCCTCAAAATATAGCCTGAATCCAAACTTTACTACCTACATCTGTAACTACCACTAAACCAACTCATCATTAGTTCTAGCCTGGATTAATGAAGACAACTTGACACTTTTTTTCTCCTCATCCACTCTTTTTGCTACCTTCTGATCAGTACTCCATGTAATAGCCCATGCACTCTTAAATAAAATCGTGTCACTTACATGCTCAGAACCCTCCTATGGTTTTCCATTATACTTAGAGATAAAAACTCTGTTCATGTCCAAGGAAACCTTCAAGTTCTAGTCTGTGCCCCCTCTCAGACCTCATTTCCTATCACTTTCCTTCTTGTACAATCTCCTCTGGACATACCAGTCTTCTTGCTATTCTCTAATGAGAAAGCCTTATTCCTGCCTCAAGACCTTTGAACTGTGTGTTCTCTGCCCAAGAATGCTCTTGGAAGCAGTTATATTATTGGTGAAGAGTCTTGTTAGTGGGAGGTAAGAAAATGCATATCAGCAATTTGGTGCTGATACAGTTTTCTGTTTTTTGGTTTGTACTTTACTAGCTTTAGTAAACAAATCAAAATGCTTTCACTTAAAAGTGCATCTTTCTGTTTCTAACAGTTTCTCTAGCACAGGAGCTAGCTTGTTTTTCTTTATTTTATTGTGAAAATTTTCAAACATAAATGTAGAAGGAATTTAGTGTAATGAACCTCATGTAATTATCAATGTCATTAAATATCCAGCGTTCATATTTACTCAGCTATCTAATACTTTTAATAGTGGATTTGTTTAAATCCAGGATAAATAAAATCCATTTAAAGTACTTGGTTAATATACCTCATTGATCTCCTTTACTATATCTCTTATTTTTCTTATACTTTCATTGTTGAGGAAATTGGGTCATTTTTTTCTTGTATAGTTTTCATTTAACATATTCTCTTACCTGTTATTTACTATAAATTCTTAGTTGAAGATAGAAGCTGGATCAGATTCAGGTTCTTGGTTTTTTTTGATCAATACTACTTCATAGGTAGCATGGTGTGCTTCTAGTGGGAGTACAAAATATATTTTATTCTTGTTGTTACCACTTATTGATCATCATTGCCTTGATCCATTACTCAATTAAGGGTAGCAAAAAAGATAATATTCTAATTCCATAAACCTTTTATGAAAAAAAATTTCCCATAGCAGCAATTTGGCTACTTTGAGAGAGAGGGTTATAGAAAAGACAGATAAAATGCTGGATTTTCTCTGCATTTAGCAATTATCAGTAAAATACATTGGATATATAACATTTTCCAAGGGTTTCTAGTACTTATTTTTTTTTTTTAATTTTTTTTTTCAACATTTATTTATTTTTGGGACAGAGAGAGACAGAGCATGAACGGGGGAGGGGCAGAGAGAGAGGGAGACACAGAATCAGAAACAGGCTCCAGGCTCTGAGCCATCAGCCCAGAGCCTGACGCGGGGCTCGAACTCGTGGACCGCGAGATCGTGACCTGGCTGAAGTCGGACGCTTAACCGACTGCGCCACCCAGGCGCCCCAGTACTTATTTTTTTTAATTTATCCACATTGTCTAATAATTGTCATTGATGGAGCAAGAATAATTTAAGCTTAACAATAAAGGTAAAATCTTGACGGGAAAGATCATCAGATTTGAATATGTGAAAATATAATATTTATGTTGTCAAATAGTCTAGCAAGTTAAAAATTCAAAGAATAGACTAAAGAATTTATTTGTAACACACACGACTTACAACAGGAACGTGGTGTCTGGGCTAATTTCAGTCGGCTTTTTAAAATTCTCCCCATTTATCTTCATGAATCAGTGAGATTAAATATTTAAAAACTTTAAAAAGAAAAATAAATGTCTATGGGGGTACAGTTATTTAATAAAAAGTAAAAAGGAGTGTGTGTGTGTGTGTGTGTGTGTGTGTGTGTGTGTGTGTATGTGTGTGTTGGGGAGTGCCAGGATATGGGTAGTAGAGGAAGAGAGTCTAACTTTCTTTGGTTTACTATTTTTTTTTCTTGAGATTCTATTAGAGTGGTGGGATAGTACTCACAATTGTCTTAAGTTTTAAAAAAGTCTTCTTTAGGAAGCGAGATTTAATAAACCAGAATCTCCTGCCTGGTTGATGTCGACATATACAAAGATATCTTTCCGAATGAAATATGGCCCTTTGTAGCAACGTGGATGGAATTGGAGAGTGTGATGCTAAGTGAAATAAGCCATACAGAGAAAGACAGATACCATATGTTTTCACTCTTATGTGGATCCTGAGAAACTTAACAGAAACCCATGGGGGAGGGGAAGGAAAAAAAAAAAGAGGTTAGAGTGGGAGAGAGCCAAAGCATAAGAGACTCTTAAAAACTGAGAACAAACTGAGGGTTGATGGGGGTGGGAGTGAGGGGAGGGTAGGTGATGGGCATTGAAGAGGGCTTTGGGATGAGCACTGGGTGTTGAATGGAAACTAATCTGATAATAAATTTCATATATTAAAAAAAATAATAAAAAAATAAAAAAAATTAAAAAAAGATATCTTTCCTTCATGAAACATTTTAGGTCTAAGCATGCTCACTTTCTAACATCTACTTGTTTGTAATGCTTTCTTTTTTCCAATGGAATAACAATCAATGATATTCTAAGTGAGGAATTTCCCACACAAAGCCTGACAACTTGCTTTATTTTTTCATCACAAACCCACAAATGTTGATGATCACAAACATAATTTTGAAAGAACTAAAATTCACCTTATCTTTCAGGGTTTAATCGGTTGAGTTTTATTATTTTTTTTATGATATTGTTATTTTCTGTTATTTTATTGTAAAGGAAGAAAGAGCTCTGTAGACCAAAAGTGTGCCAAAAGTCAGAATACTTAATCTTGTTTTCAGTTCACTTGGGAAGAATTAAGTCCACTTCGTTGGTAGAAAAATATCAGGAACACATGTTAATTTGCATTGTTGTTAGTCCAACCTAAGAACATGTTCATCTGTTACAGTTATATTAGATTCATGTGCTATCAAATCTGTTTCTTTTGACTGGTTTGATGACACTTACATGAGGAAAGTTACACGAAAAACTCTAATCTCTAAAACGCACTGATGGCACTGAGCTTTCTAGCTCCCATTCCTGTGTCATTCCGTTGAAAAGTTTTATATTTGTTATCTGCACTTTCACAGGATGGTCTGTACTACATTCATCCCCTCCTCTGTATACTTTCCTACTGCTTTTCTGGGAGAATCTACCTCAGAATGGATATAGTAGGTGTCACAGAAGACAAAAGTAATTATAGAAGAAGTGGGTGACCAATTCTCAAGTTGCTTGAAAGAAATACAAGAGATGACCAATTTTATTTACAGATTTTGCATTTCTCTGCTTGGGAAATATTGGGGGTACACAAGAAAATATACTTCTAACATTGATTCTGCCCAGCAACTTTGCTCAGTTTTTGGCAAATAGAATGATTGATCCCTGGGATAATTTATCATATCTTGTAAATTCCCTTCAGATTATTGTAAATTGATTGTTGGTTCTAGTTTTTGAGGTGGTGAGAGTTTTTCAAGGCCCATTGTATCTTACATTGGGGTGCTCAAAATGTCTGCATCGGGGACAATTCCTGGAGAGTTCACATTTATTTATTTATTTATTTATTTATTTTAATGTTTATTTATTTTTGAAAGACAGAGAGAGACAGAGCATGAGTGAAGGAGAGGCACAGAGAGAGGGAGACGTAGAATCTGAAGCAGGCTCCAGGCTCTGAGCTGACAGCACAGAGCCCAACGCGGGGCTTGAACCCACCAACTGTGAGATCATGACCTGAGTCAAAGTTGGATGCTTATTGACTGAGCCACCCAGGCGTCCCTGGAAAGTTCAAATTTGGAAACAAAAGTACTTCTTGTTGCTTTCTGACAATATATTTTTTGAAAACTCACTTTTCCTTATACTGTCTTAACTTTAGTTTTCTTTCTTATATTTCCCCCAAGGACCTAGTTATGAGTTCCAGTTAATAGCAATTATCTCTGAGCACTAATACGGTTTAAAATTTAGTGAACTGAATGCTTTTCCTGGTTGGCTGGAAAGAAGCTCTTTATTTCCTCATTCCTGTCTACCTACTTCACCTGTGTGGAATAAACCATATTTATGTTTTTTTTTTCCCTTTCTCTAAGTAAAACATACAAAATGTGGTGCTTTCACCAAAGCTACGTATTTGGCTAATTTTTAAATGCTTTTAGATTTAATATGCTCTTTGTGTTTGTCAGTGTTGACCAATTAAAATCTGTAAAGCTCAGGATAGAACTTAGATATCTGTTCTTGATAGATAGCTGCTTGCTAGAAGGAAAGGTATGCATTGCAGGGACAGAAAATTTCAATGACAATAAATGGAATTCTTATTCTTATTTATAGTTTTTGCAGCAGGCGTCATTGTGCTCCACACAAAGGGATGGTGCTCAGAAACAAAAGGACTATAAAACATCTGGAAAATCCCAATGTGATGTGGTGCCCTGTAAGTGAGGAGTGTTGGAAACGGACGAGTTTCTAAATACAAGCATTCTGTATTGTTGGTGTGCATGTGGGTGTTTTCCTTTTGGGAATGTGCAGGGGAAGGAGAAAGAAATAATTCTATACAATAGCCTGGCTCTGCTGAGCATGGATTTCATACTGAGAGAAGACTAAGAATAGCAACAACTAGTCTAGAAAGCTTCCACTGTCCCAGGCTGTTCTTTCCTATAGAGAACCACTTTTGTCTGCTACTTTCCCACAAAGACCCACTCTTTGACTGCTACATTGCACATCCTGCTCAGAAGTGTAGTAACTTTATTATGCCATTATCCTTTCTCACATATTTGACCCGCCTGTCAAAACTGCTGTGGGAACGAGAAATACTTTGTGCACATTCAACCTCTCACTGCACCTCTCATGGGTGAGGGGCCTCCTTCTGAGTGAAGTCACGGCTAATATGCTCCGTCTTAAAAATAATAGACGAATTGCCTACCCTGACTCGTGAACTTCTGGTATTGCACAAAGCAAACTGAAGGAACAATGTAACCCCTTATTTTAAAATTTAATGTCTTTTACAGCCTGCTCTCTGAGGCAGTTCCTGTATGAATCTGCTGACATTTTAAATTCTGCTTTGGAAATTTCCTCTCTATTTCAAATATCTGCTCTGCTCAAAATTTTATACAAAGTTATCCCCTCCACATACTATCAGTGTGAAAGTTCTTCCTCTCTTTCTTTCCTAAGGCATTCTAAGTCACTTTAGTAACCAGCTCCCTTAAGAGAAAACCACTAAATCTTGCTGCTTACACAGCAGCCCCCAAATCTTACCATAGTGCTTGTCAAAGAGTGAGAAATATTTTCAGTGTAAGCTCCTGCAAGGTTCACAGGCTTACTAGATTGTGCTTTCTAGCTAATAGGAAAGAAAAGAAAACTGCAGAAGCCCCTAGAGAACCTTCTGGCCGAAGGTAGATAACACAAAATAAAATCACTGTTTTATTTTATTAAGGACCTTTGTGAAGGTTCATTTGAGACAATTTAGTCTGTGTAACATAATTAAGTCACTAAGCAGCATCAGATAGTGGCCAGTTACAGTCTTGGATTAATAATGTTTAATTCATTTATAATCGCTCTAATACATGTCTAGGAAGCATACACAGAATTTTATAAAACGCAATATGATGAGTAAGGACAGTTGAATGATGAATCACAAAATAGATTAAATTGTAGCTCTCTGAACTGTTATTTGAAATTTATGGCTGCCAGCTGGCAACCAGGGTTCTTTTTTTTTTTTTTTTTTGAACAAATTAAATAAGTTCAATAAAGCTATCCAGATAGGAAGTCTAGACCTGGAATATGAGAATTATTTCTCTTTAGCCTTCATCAGAAATGAATTTTTTGAGACAGGAACACTAAAGAATGTTTGGATGGGGTCACTGTAAGAGTAATACTGTGTCCAGTGAGAGTCACTCCGGTAAATTCCCAACCCACCAGCTCTTAATAATTGATATTCCTCAGCTGGGATTGATCTGAGCTTAATCAATTGAAGTAGGAGAGAGAGAAGGATAAGTAAGGGTAAAATTTAGATGGAAGATTTTTGCTGCAGTATAGATCTAAAGTGATTATAGTTTGAAATCGGGTTGTTAAAATGGTGAAAGAACATTGCGGATGAATATGGAGTATAAATGACAGCCCCCAATTCTGTCTTTGCACATGAAATTTAAAGTTATTTTTCCTCTACAGTTTGGGTGGGAAAACCCTGATTGAGCCGAGTGGAATCTTATAGCTTTTGTGATAAAAGAGCAAATTAGGTCATTGCAACTTCTAATTGATTAGATTCAGGATTAAAAATGAAGGTAATTTTAGCATCTGAAAAATTTTAATCTCTAAATTTCAGAAGATACATAAATAGAGAGCAACATTTGGATTGCTGAATTCTTACTGATATACTCAGCAGGATTAAAATTGTTAATAAGTTTCATCTACTTGTCTAGAGTTTGCATTATAGTTATTGATTTAAAGTTGTTTTAATGTGTTTTGTAATAAGTTGTTATGAACATAGTATAGATGTTACATATTATCTTTTCAGATTATACAGATTTGAATTTCTTTGACTTATTCACCTATGCATTTTTGTTGTTGTTCCTGGAACCCTGAGGCCTAAAGTCTGACAATACAAGAGTCTGTATTTGGCAGCACGTTGAAAAATAAGATAAAATGCTAAAAATAATTTCATTAAAAAAAAGTTTATTTATTCATTTTTGAGAGAGAGAGATAAAGAGAGTGCAAGCAGGGGAGGGGAGGAGAGAAAGGGAGAAAGAGAATCTCAAGCAGGCTCCTTGCTGTCAGCATAGAAATGTGGGGCTCAAACTCATGAACTGTGAGATCATGACCTAAGCCAAAATCAAAAGTCAGATACTTAACCAACTGAGCCATACAGGGACCCAAAAATAATTTCATTTTTATAATAGAAATCTGGAAGATATTACTATTTCTAGTTATGTGAAAATTGGAAAGAATCAAAGACTTCTGGAAGAAATAATCCTGGGATTTAGATATATTTTTGGATAAAGGTAACAAATGGAGATTACTATATAAAGAAGTTATTTATGATTGTTCCAAGTTACAGATTTCATTTGCTTATTCAACAAATGTTAATGAGCTGACTGTGTGCCAGTTAGTGATTTAGTGCTGGTAACGTGGCCATGAAATAACAGTAATAGACCTTGTCCTAATTTGGACTGAAACTGAGAACTGACAGCACCTTGCCAAACAGGACCAGAATTGATGGAGGAGAGAATACAAAGCCAAACATGCGAATACAAATAAGGTAACTGAAATTTACTTTGAGACTGCATGAGCTCTGGGAAGTGTATGGGTACATAATTTGTATTTGTAGGGTTCAACCATTGTGTGTTGCCTCATATAAGGATCCATTTATAAGAAACCATGGGATAAATATATTAGATATATATATATATATATATATATATATATATATATATATATATATATATATTAGATATTAGATAATATATATTAGATATATTACAAATATATATCTGTACAGGATATCTTGCTTCTCCTAAGAAAAGATATTCTTTTTCTTATAAACCCTACAAATCTCATTTCCTTTTTTTCATTGGATAGTAAGAAGATCAGTAATAAATTAGAGGCCCACATTCAGCAATCCAATGGGAAATGGATGTATGTTTTTGTTACTATCTTTACTTCAGTTTCATAGAATGTATTTTTTTGAAACAAATAGGAAATTAAACAAACATAAAAATCAACAGTCACAATCATGGATCCATTTGTAAATCTAATTGAAGTTTGTCAAAGCACTGGTAACATATCAGTCTTCTCAGAGGATAATAGGACTTAAGCCTATCACTGTAGGGCCATTTCTTCAGTGTTTAAAAAAAGCCCTACCTTATTAAGATCAGAGTCCAGGTCCCAGGAGAATATGTGTTCCAGTCATTGAATAAAATCAGTTTAAAGCACCATCTGTTAATATAGACAGATGTCAATAGCAAAAACCGTGAGGGAGTGGAAGATGGCACTTTTGAAGGACATCTTGAGGGAGAGTTTCAATTGAAGCAAATAAGAGCACTAGGAAACAGAAACAAAACCAGCCAGTCATCATCCCCAAACTCTCTAGTGTCAATTGATGCCACAAACCCAGACATCTCTTTTATGCAGTGTGGAAAGAAATAATCGTGGTTATAGATATATTTGGATGAAGGTAACAAATGGAGATTGACAATATAGAGAAGTAATATGACTGCTCTAAGATATAGATGTCATTTGTTCATCCAACAAATAACACCACAAGTGTCTGTGACTGGCAGTAACATTTTATTTGGAATCAAAATGTAATGGTAGCATTTAAAAATGTATTGAGTTTCTTTTATGTACTTAAGAGCTGCAGTGGTAGGAAATAGAGTTGAAAAGAACCTTTCCCTTAGGATTTTGTAATCTGCTGCAAGGTCAGCATGAACAGAGAGAATTAAATAGAAAATTTCTGTATTTTATAAATTCGTTATTCATTGTGTTCAAGTTAAAAACCATAAAGAAAATACTTTCTTACATAATTGGATCCAACTCTTTTTTTAAAGAATTCAGTGGTCGCTGTAGTTATTATGGCTAGGTGACCCCCGGGCTGAAGCCTCTACTTCCCCAGCTTTAGTATGTGCCTTGAACATAGGAAGTCTATTCAGTAAGTAATTGTTCCAGTTATGATTTTTCTCAGGTGAAAACTAATGGAAGCAGCAACTGGTGTCTGAGATGGTGGTTGAACTGCCACCTTTCTTTTTTGCCATCAATGGGGGTGGAAAGCAGAGGCCAGAAGAGTTATCCTGCACCCTCTGATAATTTACCAGCGTCTTATAAGCAGCCCTTGGCCAGCTCTGAGCTATGTTTACTGCCAGCTAGCATAAGATTTAGAATGAGTGTAATTTTCAGCTTTTGTAAAGAGTATCAAATGATAAATAGAGTAATCAGATCTTCGCCTGAATTGCTTACTGCAGTGAAACATGGATTAAATGTGTAGTAAAAATATCAGTTAATCTGTCCAAGGAACTAGATATATTCATTTGCTTTCTTTGATCCAGCTTAGTTGTCTCATTGGAAAAGAAGGGAAAAGAGAAATGATGTCCTAATTATTTATGTGTTTACAAGTTTTTCCCCCCTTAGGCTACTGTTAAGCTGTCACACTCCATACATTCAGTGCCACAGCAATTTAATATTTCATTAAAAAAGCATTAATGATGGCTCCAGTGAATCTCTCCCATCCACGCTCCAGAATGATAGCAATTCAAGTGAGTGTTGGTATCTGAGTGATGCACAAGAAGACAAAGCCAAACAAAGGGACACAGTGTTGCTGCAATTCCTTGCATCCTCAGGTAAAGCTGGAGAGGTGTGTGTTGAGTGGCACCTTCAAATTTAGTTGGATGAGAGAAAAGCATCTCATTTATACTGAATAAATAAGTCACCGTAGTGGATATGTCACATTATACTCAATCTCTTCGTAGTAGATCCAACAGTTGGTATAATGCTGGATTTTTGGGAAGAGTTTCCAAAGGCAACACTTCTGTGCTTCTGGTTTTAACTTTAAAAGAAAAGCAAAGTAACTCCATGAGAAAATACCTTGTTGCCTTTGAAACATTTGGTCATTTACCTAATGAAATAATAAATATTTATTAAATATTTTCAAGTTACTGTGTGTTTTCAAGTTACTATGGCCTCCATTTCAAAGGAAAGGAACAGTTCTTGTTCTTAAGGATATGTTTTACTTTCAATATGAGGAGAAAAGAAAAACAAAAATGAGAACATAAATACCAATAAGAAGCTTACATTCTGAGAGTTAAATGATTGGATCTTATAAGAAATTAGGTTTGTTTTGTATAAAAGGGAATTATTTCCAGCTAATATAATCAAGAAACTTATACAGTAGTGGAATTTAATTTTAAAATAATTCAAAGCTGTAACTTTCATAGCTTGAAAATGGAGGGAGTATAGAGACAGCAGAAGTTTTATTTTATGGACCAGTTTAATAAGTGCAAAAAGGATGTTGGAAACATATTTTAGAGGTCACTTGAATTTTACATTCTAGGTAATTAACTTTATTATGCTAACCATACAAAGCAACAATATAAAAATAATGTAGAATTTTAAAAGAAAAGAAAAAAATAACTTGTTCCTGAATCCTTCTCCGAAGCAAGTGATCTATTTTCATTTTTCTGTGTTCTCACTCACTGAAGATTTTTGAACAGCGAAATGACATGATGGAAAATGTGTAGGTCTTTTAGGAAGATTAATCTATCAATAGGAAGCAAGATGGAGAGTGAGGAGAAGGGTCTGAAACCTAGAGACCAATTATAATTCTAGTGAAGTAATCCAGGTGAGAAGCGATAAGGGCCTGAGCATCAATGGAGAGAAATGGGAAGCTGTAAGAGGCATTGAAATGGAAAAGTCACTGATTGGATATGGGACATTAGAGAAAGGTAATCATTAAAGACAACTGGAGCCTGAGTTAACAGCAACAGTTCAGAGATAGAAAGCAGAAGTAGAAGGATTAGAATAGGTGTCTGGCTGTGGAAAATGATTTACATACTTTTTGGTTAACATATATTTGAAAAAAATATGGCTACATAAAAATGATGCTAATAGATTGATAGATGGAAAATTGGGAAGAGGTGCATATTCCTAAACCTGAGATAATTCCCAAATTCCAGGCCTAATCACGTAAAAAATGGGGACAGTTGATTTCATAGGTTTGAATTAAGTCTAACGTGATAAGGAAGTAGAGTAGATTTTTAATACCTTTTTTTTTTTTTTTTTTTTTTTGAGAAAAGAAAGATTCAGTGAAGAAAGAAATGATCAAGGGCACCTGGGGAGCTCAGTTGGTTAAGTCTCCAACTTCAGCTCGGGTCATGATCTCGCAGTTCCCAAGTTCAAGCCCCATGTCAGGTTCTGTGCTGACAGCTCAGAGCCTGGAGCCAACTTTCGAGTCTGTCTCACTCTCTCTCTCCCCCTCACCCACTCGTACTCTGTCCCTCTCTTTCTGTCTCTCTCTCTAAAAAGTAAATAAACATAAACAAAAATAATCAGTGATGTAGATTGAGAGCCTTCATGATGATTCTTGATATGGGAGAGAAGAGAAAGAAAAAGAGAATAAAATTGAAAAAGAAACACATTTAAAATAGTAGTATAGGGAGAACAAGGAGAATGAAAACTGAGAAAAGGGCATTATATTTCATAACTAAGAGGGCAATGATGATACTTGAGAAATAAACCATTATCTAGATAGTTAATTTTTCATTTGACACATTTTTTTTTTTTTTTTTTTTTTTTTTTTTTTAGTGAAGGAAGGGAAAGGAACGATAGCTATCAGGTGGTGAAATTAAGCAAGATTTGTTTCCTTCCTGATACTATGCACTCTCCACAAAATTTTTAAAAAGTTTGTTCAGGGGCACCTGGGTGGCTCCGTCAGTTAAGCGTCCAACTTTGGCTTAGGTCATGATCTCGCGGTCTGTGAGTTCGAGCCCCACGTCGGGCTCTGTGCTGACTGCTCAGAGCCTGGAGCCTGTTTCAGATTCTGTGTCTCCTTCTCTCTCTGTCCCTCCCCCGTTCATGCTCTGTCTCTCTCTGTCTCAAAAATAAATAAACGTTAAAAAAAAATTAAAACAAATAAATAAAGGTTGTTCACTTTTCAAACCTGAGTGAAGGGAGCAACAAACAATAGATATGTGATTGTAAGGATCGACAGGGACAGACAGAAAGGGTTGAAGGGAGAGTAAAACTAGATAGGACTACTTGGACACTGGTTCAGTGGTTCTTGCAAGAGATGTTGATGGCTTGAGTTAGGGTTGTAGTTGTGGATGTGGTGAGCTTTGGTTGGATTGAGCTGACCTGATCTGATCATGAATAAGATATGAAGTGTGAGAGTGGGAGAGAAATAGAAAATTATGTTGCTTATTGCCTTAGACAACTGAAAGAATGGTGGTGTCTTTTACTGAGATAGATGCAGGACCTGTGTGTGTGTGTGTGTGTGTGTGTGTGTGTGTGTGTGTGTGTTAAGCCTGGTTCTACTCTTGGGTATCCAAGTGGTGATGCTGTCTAGAGAGTTAGCTACATGTGTCTTACACTAAAAGTTCAGTACATGTAACTTTGATATTCATCAGTAGATAGATGATATGGTCCATAAAATTGTGAAACTAAATGAGATAACTTAGTGAGTGCCTAGAGAGAGTAAAGGAGAATGTCAAGAACTAAGGGATGAGCCATTCCAAGTCTAAAGATATGGAAACAAGGAGGAGCTAGCTACGAAGAATAAGGGTAATTAGTGAGGTAAGAGGGTCTGGAGAGGGTGATGTCTGCAAAAACAAAAGAAAAGATGTTTCAAGAAAGACATAATCAGTTGTGTCAAACAAAGCCTGATGTACACATAGGTAGGAGAGATTTGTACTTCTGGTAGTATCTAAAGTAAAAAAAAAGATCAGGATTAGCCTTGCTGATCATCTAAGGGAAGGCCAATTCCAATTGTATCTTTTGTCTTGGAACTGATTTTTCAGGCAGTTGTCAGAGGTGAGGCTCAAAGTGTTTTGATGTGGAGGAATGGTGATCCTGTTGGAGTGAAGCCACAGACAATGGAAGGGTGACATTAGAGTAGGCAACTCTGGAGGGGTAGGTCTTCCCTTATAGATAGGGCTCTGTGGGACTCCTACTTATTTTAAAGAGAGAATTAGGTGGTATCCCTGCTGGGTGATTCAGGGGACTGCCATAAGTCTTGGTGAGGAGGGTGTCAGGCAGGGCCAGTACAGAGGGGCTGGGTTTACCAGGAACACTTGGAGATCTGAAGTGTAGACCTAAATAAAGACTACCATTTCCTTTTTATCACTTTTAGTAGAAGTACATAATACAAAGTGTGGCATTTTAGACATGTGCAAAATGAAGATGTTATAGCAAACACATGGAAAACAGGAATTCTCATAAAACTCAATAATTATCTTCTTGTGGTGTCTCTTAAACCTAAGTAGACACCAAGAGAGAGGATGAAGGCTTTCTTTAAGGATGAAAGAAATTTGTACATCTTCTCTTACACTCTTTTTCATATCCTTTTTGCTTACGGTCTTATATGTTTTTTTCTTATTTGAAATGATGAAACCTTCAAAGTCAGAGAATTAACAAGAAAATTAACAATAACTGCCATGCAAGGAAAACCTAAAGATATGTAGATTTGTCTTAACAGTTACACCCTATTGCCAGAAATAGCAGCTTTCTGTTTTATCTCCAGCATGCATTTATAAAGGAAAGGGGGAAGTTCTTTAAAAAATGAACAATTGTCCTATTTATTTTCATTCATTACACCTAATATTTACCTTTTGTTTCTTTACTTTCTTTCCCTTTGTCAGAAAATGACAGAAACCAATGAATCTAAGAAGATGTTATCCTTGTATTACATCTTGAGTCCTACAACTTATTTTTGTCCTTTAATTTTGCTGCTTTGCTAAATATAAATACATATAAACATAATGGATTCTACTTAGAGAACTATCTATTAATTTTGTAATTTTATTACAATAATGATTATTTTTTTCTGCAAATCAGAAAAAAAAGAGTGTTGGATAGTAAGTATTTTTACTTGATTATGAGCAAATATGCTACTATTTAAAAATGGGTTCCTTGTTTACTTACTATTTTATATAGTTATAGAATTATTGACAAACCCATTGAATCTCGTTATATTATTTGGGGAGCTCATTTGCCATTTTTCTATATTACCATATTTCATATGACACCACTAGTCTGAATTATTTACTATTGACATAAAATACATGTCTTCCCTACAGATTTGTGTCCCTGTCATTGTATTTCCCAGACTTCCCTCCCTCTCATCTACTTGTGAACACCCTATTTATCCTTCAAATTCTATCTCAAATGTGTCTTTCCTTACAAAGGTTTACTAATGGGAGTAATCAAGTTACTGCATCAACTCTTGTTTATACATCTCTTACAATTATTCCATGTAGGCTGGGTGGTTATGTAAATGCTTTATCTTTGTATTCCCTGAGGAATGTCATATTTTATACATTTTCTCTTCCACATTTTTCTATACATGCCAGCAGTTCAATGAAGAGTGAATTTAATTGAGTCTTTGTGTTGGAGCTCTTTTCTGTTTCCATGATAAAATGGTTGTTACTACCCCTTTCCGCATACCTCCTGCCTGCGTGTGTTTTTAATCTTTTCTGATAAAAATATTGTCTACTCTTTGGAGGGTAAACTATATGCACGATACTGCTTTTTCACACTGTACATTGAATTGAATTGAATTGAAATTAATTCATTGAATCTTCATAAGGAAATAAAGGAGCTATTATGACAATCCCCATTTTAGCAGACAAGGAAATTGAGGCACGGAGAGTTTGGATCTGCAATTGGTGGAAGATTCAGTTTTCATATCCAGATCATTTGACATTTTGGCCTTTCCTCTCAGACACTGCTGTGTACTGTCACGGTGTCCAGGTGCCAGCTGCTACTCGGGGATTATTGCTGGTAATGACACAGGGCTTGATTTTTTTTAAGTCAGAAGAAAAAGACCATTGCTGTTGTACTGCTTAGCTCTCTTGTAGATTTATGTCCACGACTTCTACTTTATTACCTATGACTCATTTCAGCTTAATTTGTAGACTTACTTTTTTGAGTGTTAACGTAATTGTTTTGTATGATGTGACTTACTTTACTATATTTCTTTTTTTAGTTGGCATAAATATACAGTAGTATTATGAACATAGAATATCACTAGGGTAAATTTTGGATATTGTATTTGAACATTGCTATTCTTATCATGTGCCTGCAAACATGGGGAACACTTTAAGATTGTAAACTCCCTAAAATCACCAATTTGGTAACAGATTTACCACCATCATATGCATGCCAATGAAATTCTGATAGAGATTGTGTTAATCTATTTATCAATTTGAGTAGTACGGACATTTAAAAATATTAATTCTTTCAATTCATGAGCACAAACTATCTTTCCATTTATTTATGTCTTCTTCAATTTCTTTCATCAATGTCTTATTGTTTTCAGTGGGCAGATCTTTTACCTCCTTGGTTAAATTTTTTCCTATGTGTTTTATTGTTTTTGTTACTATTATCAATGGGATTGCTTTCTGATTTTTCTTTCTGATAGTTTGTTATTAGTGTACAGAAATACAGAAATAAAACTGATTTTTGGATATTGATTTTGTACTTTGCAGGTTACTGAATTCATTTATTCTGGCAGATTTTTGTTTTTGGGTTTTGTTTGTTTGTTTGTTTGTTTGCAATCCTTAGTATTTTCTATGTATAACATCAGGTCATTGACAGAGTCAGTTTTACTTCTCTGATTTGGATGCCTTTCCTTCCTTTCTCTCTTCCTTTCTTTCTTCCTTCCTCCCTTTCTCTCTCTCTCTCTCTCTCTCTCTCTCTCTCCCTCTCTTCCCCCCTCAAAAAGCAAAATAATTTTAATTTGTGTTATTTGCTAAAAAGTCTTAAGGTAGGAAATAATAGAGGATGAGATGTAGGGTAATCAGGAAGATTCTTTAGAATTTAACATTAGGGGCACCAGAGTGGCTCCATCAGTTTGGTGTCCAACTCCTGATTTTTGGCTCAGGTCATGCCCCGCATTAGGCTCCCAGCTGACAGCATGGAGCCTGATTGGAATCTCTCCCTCTCTCTCTGTCCCTACCCCACTTGTGCATGGATGCATGCACACTCTCTTGCTCTCTCAAATAATAAATAAATAAACTTAAAAAAAAAGGAATTAACATTAAAGAGAAAAGATGAGAAGAAGCTGTCCTGCAGTGGTCAGAAGAAGGAAGATGAAAAAAGAAAAAACATTCCAGTGACAGAAGACTCCAGGTGCAGAGGCCTGGATGAAGAAAGGGACATTTCCTTCTGTTTTTTGTTTTTTGTTGTTAGCAGGTTTTATTCATATTGCCATAGTGCTCTTTGCAATTAAACTATAATAAAATTAAGGAAATGGCCACATGATCTCATTAATATCCTATTAGTATTATGTATTATAATAATTCTTAAAATCATTTAAAAATACATTTATTATTCTGTTTTTTAATATAAATTGTACCTGAGAATTGAAATCTTCACTTTCATTTCCCTGTGTTAACCTCTTGATTTTGCAAAAGATAAGAGAAAAACCATTTAATTGGCGCATTTTGGTTTATGGAAGAAATTTAATTTTAGGTAAAGCATGTGCATTTTTAAAATTTCATCATTATTTTAATGATGGGAATGTCTAAAAATATAGGCGTGGCACTATGTTTTAGGTGTTTTTCTCCCTTCTGGAATTGAACATAGATATCATATATTCTAAAAAATATGAATACTATTTTAAAAATATTTTATACTTTCTATACAAAGCAAGGTGAAATTATATTACACCATTGACTTGCATCTTGACCTTGCATTGGCTCTTGAAAGACAGTGAAAATAGAGGCATTCATTGCTAAGAATAAACTTCTCTTTTGAAGTTGAGGGAAAATAAAAGCCCTGGCAAACCTGACAGAGAGTCAAAGGTTCTCATCTTTGGAGTAAAAGTGTGTCCATGTATCCAAGGGCAAAAAAATGCCCCAAATCTCAGAGGCAGAGAGTGCTACAGTAAGCCCTGCTAGTCCTACTGAGGCTAGGTCATTTACTTCATCATGTATTCTTATTTGTCTCCTTCATCTAATAGTTTAGAGTTGAGGATGCTTTTATTAATTTCAAGCTGTTAAATTTTTCACCTTTAAACTGGACCTATATGAAAATATTCCCTGTGGGGAAGCATTTTATGGAGCAGGGTTTTAACGTTGAAGCTTTAAAGGGAAAAGATTTTTATCCTTAGTTCATTTGTGTTCAATCTCCTCTTTGTTTTCCCTTTTTGCCCAAATTAAGAAAAGTATACATGAGAAAAATAGATTGAAATGTGTTTTCCTTCTTTTCCAATGCTTTGATGGAAAGCAGATCGTCTCCTTTTGTTTAAGTATTTATTTGTTAAATCACTCATTCCCCTATCACTTAGCTCACCTCTTAGAACTTTTCTCAGCTCTTTGAGCTGCAAATAATACTTCTCTTCTTTGTATTTCTGTGGAATAGATTGTCCATAGAATGATTTCACAGATATAATTTTTTATATCGTATATTCTTCCCCTAAAGGGAACATTCTTCCCAATAGATTACAATCTTGAGATTAGAGATTGCACTGTTTATGTGGATATCTCCACAGAACCTACCACAATGCCTTTCTATTTTTTTTTCTATTGCACCTGACAAAAGAGACTTTTTATTGTTCTTAGCAATCTTGGCAAATTTAAATTCTTTATGATTTAAATTTAAATTCTTTAGATTTTCTTGCACTGTTCTTAGTCATTCCTTGCCAATAGCCTATAATAATTCTTGGTTGTGTATATTTTCTCCTTTTTCTTTATTAATCTTTATATATATATATAATATATATAATATATATATAATATATAATATATATTATATATAATATATTATATATAATATATATTATCATTTATAGAATATATATAATGATATATATAATATATATATAATATATATAATATATATATAATATATATAATATATATAATATATATAATATATATAATATATATAATATATATAATATATATAATATATATATAATATATATATATAATATATATAATATATATATATTTTAATTTTTATTTTTTGAGAGACAGACAGAGACAGAAGGTGAATGGGGGAGGAGAGGAACAGAGAAAGAAGGAGACACAGATTCTGAAGCAGGCTCAAGGCTCTGAGTTGTCAGCAGAGCCCAATGTGGGGCTTGAGCTCACAAACTGTGACATCATGACCTGAGCCAAAGTTGGACACTTAACTGACTGAGAGACCCAGGCACCCCTATTAATCTTTATTCTTTATTAATCTACCAATCAGATAGCCTTATCAGAATCACTCAATATTTTAGTGGTGGAATTTTGTTTTTTAAAAACATCTAATCTATTATTGGTAACTGTCCTTTTCAGAAACAAAGGCCATGGAATCATTCCTACCTTTGTTGATTAAATCAACAAATATGTATTGAATGCCTACTAGGTGACTGGAGTGGCTGCTGATTGCATAATTGTGAATAAGATGCTTACAGTATCTCTGGAGGAGATAGAAAACATTGAGCTGATAAATAGTGTAATTATGGTAGGTGTAAAGTATTGTGGATGCATTTGGAGTGGACACAAAACAGTCTTAGGGTTTAGGGATCAAAATCATGAATAGGAATTAGCTTGGGGATGATAGGGAAAGAAGTAGCTCTATATTTTCCAAAGAATGTGCTCTGTTTTGTTTTGATGTTTTTGTCTTTGTTTTGATCAGGTTGTTGGTTTTAACTGTGGTGATTATGAATGCTTTCAGATCATTTGATCACATTTTCTGAATGCAACTTCCCATCTATCTTCTTAATTAAGCATTTCTTCTTCTGGGTCAAAATTAAATGGAGAGAATCGGTTTCCTTGGCTTCTCAAAATGATTTTTTTTGTTTGTTTCTGGAAAACATGTTAAGAATATAATGCCCATGTCACAGATTTCCCAAAGACAGAAAGATTTTTAATACTTCTTATCTCTCTTAATTCTAGTTTTAGGATATCATGTGATAGAGTTATATGAACATGTACTTATCCCTAAACTACTTCTCTTATTCTGTGAACAGCTCTACTATCAGATACCTTGCCCAGAGGTAAAATGATTAAAAGTAGATTGGTAGAAATCCAGTAGATATCACAGATGCTTCTCTTTCTGTAACCTTTAACATGCCATCCCCACCTCCATACCTGCACCTTTTAAAATTTTATTTTATTACGGTAAAGAATACTTAACGTGAGATCTACCCTCTTAGCAAATATTGAAGTATATAATATATTATTGTTGACATATAACATACATATAATGTTGTGCAGCAGATCTCTAGAGTTTATTCACTTTTATTTAACTTAAACTTTTTTTTTAATTTTTTTCAACGTTTTTATTTATTTTTGGGACAGAGAGAGACAGAGCATGAACGGGGGAGGGGCAGAGAGAGAGGGAGACACAGAATTGGAAACAGGCTCCAGGCTCCGAGCCATCAGCCCAGAGCCTGACACGGGGCTCGAACTCACGGACCGCGAGATCGTGACCTGGCTGAAGTCAGACGCTTAACCGACTGCGCCACCCAGGCGCCCCTAACTTAAACTTTATACCCATTGTTATCACCATCTTTTGATGGGCTTTTAAACATAGCCCTCTGTCTCCCAGCTTCGTGATTTATTTTCTGACAGTTATCGTTCCACAAACTACTTGAAAGATACTTCCAAAATATAAGTGAAAACCCTACAGTAGTCTCCTTTCTCTTTCTGGATGTATGGTATGCAAAGATTCATTTCTGCTTTTCCCTACTCATTCTTTGACACTGCCAGATGGTAGAATAGAGAAAGTTTCAACTTGTACCATCCATTTATTCAGCAAAACCTGAGTTAATCACAAAGACCTCTAAGTGAATGACCTTAATCAAACTAAATAATGACCAGTTAAGAGAATAGATCTCGTCACGATCTCTAAAATTGTGCCTATTTCCTATAGGCAATACATTGAAATCTTATAGAACCAACCATACCTATACCAGCAACTTTATGAAAGCATTTTCAACTGAAGGCACTAAACGTGCCTTGGAGCCCCAGAGAATAGCTGTGCCAGCCAGAAGAGTGCGGGGTGTCACTGTGACCAGTTGTCACTTGGGAATTTAAGGAGTTTGTAGAGATCAGTTAAAAGAATATCTATTGTGCTACCTAAGGAAAAATATGTCCCTTAATGTAAATAGTAGGCATCATCTTTAAGTGATAGTTCAATTTGTTCTCTTTCAAACTTTAACTTTTATAACATATGTTAACTTCAGTTTAGTTCAACAAATGATTATTGATTACCTATTCTACTTCAGGTTATTTGAGAATACAAAAATGAATAAGGCATCCATTCCTTTTTCAACAGAGTTCATAGTCAAGTGGGGAGACCTAACAGATAATTTTGAAAAAAATAAAATAAATTCAGTAATAAAAGTCCATGCAGGGTGCTATGGTCACATTCCTGAGAAGACAGACATATATAATGAAGACTTTATTTTAAATAAACATTTTGGAGTTTAAAAATGAACACAAGGTAATTCAGAAAAGGAAATGAACAAATACTCAAATACTTAGTGTTGAAAGATCTATTGTCTGTCAAAACATGATTATAAAAGACTTCATATAAAAGACTTCATATTATAAAAGACTTCATATATCTCATGAGATTTCAGAACTCTAGATCTAAAGTGATTTAAGCTTATGCAGAAAAAAAAAACCACAACCAAATAAATGAATCTGAGAATGACTTCAGATTATGTATCAACAACACTGGACTGGAAAATGCGATGTTTCAGGGAAACTGAATTTGGATCTATAATTCTGTTCACAGTCAAAAAGAGCAGAACATAGATACAACAATGAAGAATAGCTAAGTACAATATGAAAGAAATAGAGTCAACAGTGATTCAAAGTGAATTCACTGGACCTTGATGCCTGAAGCACTTGCCTTTGAGTAGGAAGAACTTAGGGGATAAGTGAAACACAACTGAATTTCCCAGTCACAATGTTTGCTTCTATAGTACATAATTAGCAGAGTATTATAATGGCTATTTTATCAGCTTTAAAATTGTGGAGCTGTTCTATAGACACAACTATAGAAATCTTAGAGTTACAGAACCAAAATTAATATTAAAACTGACAGAAAACTGAAGGATGAAGTAAAAAAAAAAAAAAGTAGGTACTCAAGTTTTCTAGATCCTCCAATGTATCTAGCTTAAAGCTGGTGGAGCAGGTTTAAATAAATTGCTTAATGTTATAAATGTGGCCATGATGACAGTGATAAATTATAACTAACACAAATCTTGAGCTGGTGGGAAAAAAAGGTTTATGAGGAAACTTATAAATTGTTATTTTTTAAGAAGAAATCTGATAGAGGAAATGGAAAAAAAAAAGAAATGGAAAAGTGGTTATATTTATTTACTTAAAGCTTTACTGTACATTTGACTATTTTCCTCCAAGTGAAGATATTGCTTTAGAAAAAAGATACTTAATGTATTGAAAAGGGGAGAAATACTGTAACAGTGCTGGTTGAACATTTTAAGAATGGTTCCCTTTTCTCCTTAGGTATTATTTTTTTCTTCCCAATTTTCTCTATATATTACTTTTATGACCTAAAGATCTGTAAAATAAATTTCATGCTTAAAAACATGGTAGAATCTGGTGTAACACAATGTATTTCAAATTTCAAATAGGCATGCAAGTTACTTCACAAAGCTCGGATATACTCTTTCCAAGTCCGAATTGCTCATATATGTGAAGGATACCTATGACCTAGATGCGGTGCCACTGTTAATGATGGTTTTTAATCTTGTAAGTTCTGACACGTCCTGCGCATCACAGATAATATGACAATTCCAAAAAATTAAGCTGTAAAGAAAAATGCCCTGTTACTACACAGAAAATCATTTGATAGAATTAAATGAGTCACTCAACCGTGCCACACAAATTTATAGCCATTATCTGCGGAGAAATAGAGTTAGCACTGACATTAAATGTACCATTTGATTCCTTTATTATGAATTTCATGTTCTGCTCAAATTCTTTAACTACTACCATATGGTTTTCATTATGTTTGTTGCCATTTATTATGCCCGGTAAGTCGAAAACTTTATTATATATCGATTTGCTGTTGTGAATGCCCGAAAACCCTGGTGCACTCAACACGATCATTGATCAGATATCAATTGTTTTTTACACTCAGACCACAGAACATATTAAATTGATTCTGGATATATCTGGTACATGCTAAAGGGCCTGACCCCAATTTTTCTGTTTAAAGGCCTTTTAGCTTCAGTTTTAACAGCAATTTCGTTTCTTACAATATTGTAGTGCTCTTGACTAGGAATCTCACTTTGTCATTTATTTGGCTGGAAAGCAGGACTAAAACAGGGTTTCAGATAATTTGCAGAGGTTTTGTGGCTGCTGTTCTTGATTTAATCAATGTCAATGAAAATGATTTAGAGACATCCTACTTGGAAAATGTGTTGTTGTTCAGGTGGTCATAAATTAAAGTGATTTCAAAAAATATACCAGTTAAAAGGAATGAATGCTTGTGTCCCATCCTAGATTTGCGTTACATCCTAGATTGTGTCCCATCCTAGACTGCGTTACATGTGATTTTAATATGCCTTTATATTTGGGGATAAACACCATCTAAAGAATGACAAAATGCAGCTGAATTAGCAGGATAATTTTCTGATTTTTTTTTCTATTTTTAAAACTTGCTTTGAGATACCTAATCAATTATCTGATATGCAATTGAAAATAAAATGCACTATTCTAAGCTCAGAATATCTGAAATAATAAATATTTAAAAATTTAATCATTGTGAGATATAGAACATAAAGTTAACTACATAAATAAGTTAATATTAAATACTTTCTGAAATATGAGTTTGGTGAATCTGAGTGTTGAGATTTTTCTAAAAATTACTTTCTATTAAGTAACATTTTAACCTGTATATAAATAAAATAGGCAGAAATAATAAACTTGTATACCAGAATAGACTTATTTCTCATGCTGTATGAAAATTAGGAATGTTGGAAACAATATTGTCAGTCTAAATTATGAAGTTCGGCAGACCTGGTTTTGAAACCAAGTATTACCTATTGAATTTACTACCTATTGAGGAACATTACTTTCCTCATCTGAACTGAAGGTTAAATGAGATTATAGGGATATGAGTATATGGAAAGTTCCTGGTATGAGTGGGGGAGAGGGAGAGAGAGGAGAGAGAATTCCCAAGCAGGCCTTGTGCTGAGCCCTGTGTGGTGTTCGGACCCATGACCTGTGAGATTATGACCTGAACTGAAACCAAGAGTCGGATGGTTAACTGACTGAGCCTCCCAGGCTCCCCTAAGGTTTTCTTATTTAGAAATGATAATCCAGGAATTGCCAAATGCTATTTTGAATTTAATACATTTGATTTCTTTTACGTACTGTTTTTTTTTTTTCTTGTGGATTTCAGTGGCTTTTAGACCAGTGTTTCTCAAACCCTTTTAATGTGCATATGAATCACTTGGAGATATTACAAAGTCCAGTTTCTGGGTCAGAAGGTCTGGTATAGGGACTGGGATTCTGAATTTCTAGAAGTTTACTGGTGATGCCAAAGCTATTGGTCCATGGTGTGTGTGTGTGTGTGTGTGTGTGTGTGTGTGTGTACTTAGAGTAGCAAGGTGATAGGACATAGACGCTACATAATACATCTTCCTGCTCTTTCCTACATATCTTTGCAGAGCACTCTGAATGTATAGTCTCAAAACCATTTGTTTTGGGTATTACGGTCTTTTTAATCTTGTATTTCCTTCAATATATCGTAAGCCTCACGATGTCTTCTTTTACTCATTGCCGTGTTCCCAGAACAGCATAGTGCCTGGAACTTAGCAATGAATGCTAATTTGCTAAGTGTTGGTGACTATATACCATAAGAGAAGTCCGTGGCTGAATAAACAATAGGAGGTCACAAATTGAAAGCATCTGCATAATAGCTGTGTTGTAAAATAGTTTTGCCAAATGAACTAATCCTCCACACTCATAGACTTAGTTTAATTTCCTCCTCCAGAAATGTATGTACGTGTAGTGGGTCTAATGGGCATGGTCAAAATTGCTGTTTGAAAAGCATATTGTATCACTCTGGTAATTAGATAGAACATAAGTAAATTTACGACCTTGTAAATTTATTTTGATCTTGAGTCTAGAAGCTGCATTTGAAAGGAGTAACTGAAAACAAAGTCAAATGAGGGCTAGGTCACTAAATTTCTTTAGGGCCAAGATGCTGCCCTTAGTAGAGTTTTGAGAAGGTATAATACTGTATTGTATCCTGGAAATTTGCTAAAAGAGTAGATCTTAAGTGTTCTTTCTCACCACACCAAAAAAAAAAAAAAAAAACAAAAAGTAACTGTGTAAAGTGATGGATGTATGAAATAACTGGGTTGTCATAATCATCTTACAATGTAAACCTGTATCAAACCATCACGTTGTACTCTTTAAATATATACAATTTTTATTTGTCAATCATACCTCAATAACACTGGAAAAAAGAGAAGTAGAAAGAGCTGCAGTAGAAGATGTCTGCATGAGTTGACCCAGACATTGTTAGGCATTTTGTAATGATGTGATATGAAAGAATACAGGTAAACACTTTTTACCCTGCTGGCTCTACCGTTCAACCTGTACATTTCTCATAGGATTAAGTTCGGTGCACTGACTGAGTGATGTTACATTTAAAGTCACCATTGTGGTCATTTATGATCCTTTTAGGGTCAGGTGAAGACAACATTTCAACACGTGGGACATTTTACTTCAACATCATCATCTTTTTATAGAAACTCAATGTCTTCACTTCTGGTTTCATATGGTCCTCGCTGTGGGACCCCACCAAAATGAAGTGAGGCCTCTCTTCTAAATACATCTTCAGGTTTTTTTTTAGGTTTTATTTATTTATTTTGAGAGAGAGAGAGAGAGAGCGCACATGCATGTACAAGCAGGGCCCTGACGCAGGGCTCAAACTCATGAGCTATAAGATCATGACCTGAGCCGAAATCAAGAGTTGGACACTTACTGACTGAGCCACCAAGGCGTCCTAGCACATCTTCAGTTTTTATACAGACTGTGATGCGGAGTCAGATATATGAACATGTTCACGCATTAAGTAACAACCACAGAGCATGAGAATCACAATGTCTTATCTTCAGAGGGTGAGTGGAATCATGGAATCAGAGGCCAGGATCAATCTGATGTTTTTCACTTCATACCCATAGAATCATGTGAAGTCATGTGAGTCATGTGAAACTGACTTAGAACATAAAAGAAGGCCTTTGTTAAAAATTCATTATTCTTTTATATCTGAAGAATAATGTCAGGACAAAGTAAATACATTGAAATAACACTTATCAATAATTATAACTTAACAAGGATTCTAGTACAAAAGTTTTCACATTTGGTTTTACAGAAAATGAGGGAAGCAATATGTGATTATTGAAGTCTATTATATACTTTCTACTTAAATTTTTTTTGATGTTTATTTATTTTTGAGACAGAGATAGAGCACAAGCAGGGGAGGGGTAGAGAGAGAGGGAGACACAGAATCGGAAGCAGGCTCCAGGCTCCAAGCTGTCAGTACAGAGCCTGACGCGGGGCTGGAACCCACAAACTGTGAGATCATGACCTGAGCCAAAATCAAGAGTCAGATGCTTAACTGACTTAGCCACCCAGGTGCCCTGATTATCATTTTATTTTATTTTAATTAATTAACTAATTAATTAATTAAAAGTTTTTAATGTTTATTTTTGAAAGAGAGAGCATGAGCAGGGGAGGGGCAGAGAGAGAGGGAGACACAGAATCCGAAGCAGGCTCCAGGCTCTTAGCTGTCAGCATAGAGCCTGATGCAGTGCTTGAACCCACAAACTGTGAGATCATGACCTGATCTGAAGTCAGACACTTAACTGACTGAGACACCCAGGCACCCCAGTTATCATTTTATATGTAGGCATTAAAGTGTACATTCATTTTACTTGAAAATAACATATACTGTATTGATGTGAAGTATAACATTAGCCTATTAAATCTACTTAATCTCACGTTCTCAGTAGGTCCTTACAGGCAACAGCGAATTAATGGGGACTGGGGTTGAGCACACTAGTGCTCATTTGTGTCTCCTGGAGTTTTCTTCTTGTGAGAGCTTTCAGGAAAGGTTAATTATGCATGGACAGACATGCATAGAAAGATAGAAACTTCAGATTGTTCTGTCAGACCCTTGTGTTGAACCATTTCTTGTTCTCACTCTCTGTGGGGCAGCTGGCCACTTTTCCAACATCAGTTCACACTGCGGAAACAGGGTATGTGACTCTGGTCAGCTTCAGGCAAACACAGTTCGCCACATTCAGAGCTTCTTGCCCTCTGCCACTTGGGATTAATCTTTGAACCAAGGAGTGTGGAGCAGGAGATAAACATAATCAGAATCATAATGGTACTGTTTCAGTAAAATCTCAAATATTGCAAATCTTAATGTGGCATAGACAGTGACAGGAAAATATAAAGAAGCAAAATACATATTTGAGTCAATATTTATTAAATTCCCTGTCATGACCATGATGAAACACATTATAGTAGTTTACAAATTTGCTCATAAGATAAAATAGAAATATTCTTAAATTTTATATGTCAAAATTTTCAATTTGCTTTTTTATTGGCAATTACATTATAATGGATTATAATTACATTTGGTAATTATATATATAATGTATATATATATATACATATATATATACTCTTATATAAATTTATTAATAAAATTTTAAAAAACTTCTCCCCAAGAAGTATAAACTCTTTCGAGTTTTGGAAGTTTGTTTTTCATTGTTGTTGTTGTTGTTATTGTTGTTATCATTTTTGTTGATTCACTTCTTATCTCAAATGTCTGGATGGAATGCAAGAGTTAGGGAATTGATTGCATTTCACATATTAAAGATGAAGAAACCCCAGAAACTCAGAAGTTTTTACTATTACTTTTATTGCTTTTAGATAGATGAGGAGTATGAAAGGTTAGATATCCTTAGTTAATCTTAGGGAATTAAATCTATCTGAGTAAAACCAATTGGAAAGGATTTTTTATCTCGAGCTATGGGCCTTTGTTCTGCAATAACTACAGCCATTTAAAGTAAATTGTCCATTAAAGTACCACTCTGGCTTTTGACAAATTGCATCAAACTGTTTTCTTCCTCCAGGGAAACACAAACCTGAGAACGGTGGTTTTATTTTTTCTGCTTGACATATAGGTTGCCTGAACCAGAGGGCTGAAATGCTTTTAGGTGCTCTATAAGACAACCCAAAGAGGTTATATATGGTCCAGTAGAGCCCAAGTGAAGACACTGAATACTCACAGCTTATCTTGTGTGATGACAAATAATTGGTCATGCCCTGATATCATTTGTCATTTTGAAAACCATTCTTACTTTTTAATCATGTAATATAAGGACAATATAACAGACCTGACAAAGGCTAAAAATCCCATTTGTTTTTTGTTTTTTTTTTGGTGAAACATTAGTCCCTGAACTATATGGAAATAATTCAAATGACTGCCAAGGAGCAAATTCAAGGCACTGATGTCATTAGCAGCTACTGTCTTATTTTTCAGTTGAGGGAAGTTCAAGCTGCTAATTGTAACTGAGTAAAAAAAATCAATTTTGATGGAAATATTCCTTCAAAAATTAAATACACTATGGTCACAGATTCAAAGATAATTATATACCTGTGGTTTAGATATTAATGAAATTAAATATTTTATTGTTTTTTAAGTTTAGGTTACTTTAGGCTATGTGAAAACAATATCTGAATTGTTAGTAGTAGTAGTAAAAATAGTTAAAATATTCTACCTTCACAGTATATAATAAAAGAAGAAAAATAAACATTTCCTGTGTTTCTAAAAATTGTTTCTTCAATTTAGCTTTGATAATTGCTATGTTGTGGTCATGTGACTTGTTAATTTAAAAAACCTTGATTATGAACTAGATGTTCTAATTTACAAACATGAAAAGATGGGCATTAGGTTAAAATACTAAAGTTGCTTATATGCTTTGACTGTAGGAATCATTTTCTGGTCCACACCATTTTGTAGAGTATATAAAATTTATTATCTCATACTGGATCAATAGCCTAGAAAGTTCTGGCTGTGTCAGTTTCCTTGACTTTCACAACTTTGACAGTTGAAGACAGTCTGTTATTTTGTAGACTATCCCTGAATTTGGGTTTGTCTGATGTTTCTTATTGATGAGCTTCAGTTATGTACATTGAGAAGGAATATCACAGAAATGAGCCTAACGGGGTACATGATTTTGTCTTATTATTCATAATGCTAATTTTGATTATGTATTTAAGTCATGTCTACCAGACCACTCCACTGTAAATTTTTTTATTTTAGTTTTGTGATGAGTAAGAATTTTGTGGAGACATGCTTGAGACTGTGTAAACATTTCATTTTTTACTATATATATTTTTTTTCTATATTTTTGATTCATCCATTTGTTTAGTAAATTTACTTACTTTGATATCCAAATTGTCCCACATTTAGCAAAGAGAGACCCTTCAATCTGGCTTCTGTATCCTTTTGACATGTCTGAATCATTTTATGTACTTTATTTCTTTCTTGCACAATAAGATTTTCCAGGCCCGTTTTCTTCTTTCCCTAACCCAGTCAGCTATTTCTTTTTTTTTTTTTTTTTTTTAAATTTTTTTTTTTTTCAACGTTTATTTATTTTTGGGACAGAGAGAGACAGAGCATGAACGGGGGAGGGGCAGAGAGAGAGGGAGACACAGAATCGGAAACAGGCTCCAGGCTCTGAGCCATCAGCCCAGAGCCCGACGCGGGGCTCGAACTCACTGGGCCGCGAGATCGTGACCTGGCTGAAGTCGGACGCTTAACCGACTGCGCCACCCAGGCGCCCCCAGTCAGCTATTTCTTAAAAGATCTTCAATTTCTTTTAGTGAAGAATGATGTTTAGAAACCAAGATCTGGCAGCACTTATTAATACAGTTCACTTATTTCTGCTGGAGGCCACTGTTCCCAGGAGTGCTCAGTAGACAGAGCTAAGGAATATGTATATGTATATGTGTATGTGTGCATACATACATTTATATCTACTCAATTCTATATTTATTAGTACACACACATTTGTATCTTTATTTCTTTGTCTTTGTCTTCATCTCTCTTGCTCTGTATATATATTAAAATACATGAATTAACATCAATACCTTCAATTCTATTGCAACACTCAGGATTCATCCTTTTCTTTCTTTCTGTATGTCTTTCTCTGAGAGTGAGAAACCAGACTCCCACTAGCTTTAATATCTGTACTTATTTGGTCAATCCTTCTATATGGAACCAATCTCTTGTAGCCAACACTGCCTCCACCCCTGCAGGGATGCCTGCCTTATCCTGCTCAGGCACAAATATGTGGTTCCAAATCACCCCTCTGCAAGGATGCTCCATTGACTGCTCATGCACCAGAAGCCAAGGTGGGGCCACCTCCATTTCTGCACAGAGACATTCTCACACAACTTGCTCTCTCGAATTCTACCGTGCACCCTAGTGGCTTCCCCTCACCCTTGTGACAGCCTACTTTCTATTTTCCTCAGATGGACTATACACACCTCCCTGGATTTCCTCTATCTTTGTTTTATTCACATTTCTTTTCTAGCCTGCTCTCTAAATGTTCAAGTTCCTTAGAGCTTGCTTATTCCTTGTTGCCTACATGATGACAATCAGTCTCATGGTGTTAAGGATCTTCTCCAGGTCAGTAACCCTCAAATCAATATCTTCTGAGTTCGAAGCTGATACACATAACTACTTATTTGACATCTACACTTGGATCTCATGCATTCAAATATAAAATGTATAAATGAGAACTTTTGATTCTTCTTTTCCCATTCTTCTTCCTCAATAAATAACACCACTACTGTTGTGCAAGCCAGAATATAGGGTATCTTTTCCTTATCTGTACAAATGCATATATTAGCAAATCCAACTTTTCTTCAAAATGTTTCCTTTATTTGTTGATTTCCATTAATCTGAATTGTTGCCACCTTTGTCCAAGCCATACTCCTATCTCACTCAGACAATTATGGTGGCATATTTTTCTACTTCTGTTCTTGCTTCTATAACCTATAATCAAATCTTCCATAATCTATATTCTTCTAAAAGAAGTAGAATTATATTTTATTTAAAAATTTTTAAAACGTTTATTTATTTTTGAGACAGAGAGAGACAGAGCATGAACGGGGGAGGGGCAGAGATAGAGGGAGACATAGAATCCGAAGCAGGCTCCAGGCTCTGAGCCATCAGCCTAGAGCCCGACACGGGGCTCAAACTCATGGACCGCGAGATCGTGACCTGAGCTGAAGTCAGATGCTTAACCGACTGAGCCACCCAGGTGCCCCAAGAAGTAGAATTATATTTTAAAAAATTACATCAGGGCATGTCATCTCTCAACAAAATCCTCTTGGTTTTCTCTTGTATTTACAGTGAAATGCAAACTTCTTGCTTTGTCTACCGTGCTCCCTCCATGGTCTGGCTCTAGCTTATTTCTGTCCTTCCATCTTCTATCACTTTTCCCTTCTGATTTACTAGGATCTTTCCTATCATTCTTGTCCTATAACATGCCAACTTTTTCCCAACTCAGGCATTTGGATTTGCTCTCTAGAATCCACTTTCTCCAAATCTTCATTTACCTGACTCTTTCTCACTTGGATCTCATGGAAATATTGCTGATGAAATAAACTAACCAATTTCTGAGAAAACTCTTGAGTCTCTTAGTGAATTTATGAGTTTAGCAAGGCACTTAATGACCATTTCTAAGTGGCTTCTCAGAAAGTCTAAGAGGTCTCAGAAAGTGGTTTGGAGTCTTACAGAGAGGACTTATAGAATGCAGCTGAGATTTCCTGAATCATGGGAAGATTTAAGAGTTGAGAAAAACATGGAATGAGGGAAGAAGTCAGGAGCCATAAGATGGGGAATATGTGATATGGATGTAGGGTCTGAACTTTATGGTCTAGGTTGTAGACTTCAGCAATGGTCACAAGTACCCACTAAAATCAGATAAAACCATTTACAATATAAAAGGGACTAAGGTCAGACAGCCAGGACTAAAGCTACCTAACAACCACCCTTAGAGATTTCTGAAACTGCTGGTGGAGAATTCCAGATGTGAGGTCCTTTATCAATAGCCAAGAGGAACTATAAACAGCTCCTTGCATAGATCCCTAGGTATTACCATGGGGGAGGGGATTGGTGGTGAAGGCAATCCTGAAAGATTTAATCACTTGCTTAAAAGAGATGGAGGTAACTTTAAAAAAATATAAATGCAAGATATTTAGTTTATTTTTATTTTGAAAGTTTAACAAATCTAAGCCTACCCAAATTTCCCAGTGGACTAAGAGTAAATGGGCCATATGAGTATGTGCATGTGTATGTATAGCACATACAAATGTGTGCAAGTTATCATTATTATTTTTCTAGTTATTTATTTTTGGGGGGAGAGAACAAGTGAAAGAGGGACAAAGAGAGTGGGGGAGAGGATCCAAAGCAGGCTCTGCACTGACAGCTGACAGCAGTGAGCCCGATATGCGGCTTGAACTCATGAACTGCGAGATCATGACCTGAGATGAAGTCAGATGCTCAACCAACTGAGCCACCCAGGTTCCCCTGTGCAAATTATTTTTAACCATACAGTGATAAATAGTTGACAACACTAAGGAATTTATGTCTATTTAAGTGCATGAATTTATAAACTGATTCAAGGACTAAAAATAGGTTAATACTGCCTGAAGGGACAGTTATATATTTGAGCAATTGTTCTCAACCTTGATTGCTCATTTTATCTAATTGGGGGAATCTTTAAAAAAGCTAATGTTTAAGTCCACCTTTGAGAGATTCTGATTTAATTGGCCTGGAGTGTGGGCTGGGTATCATGGTTCTTAAAAACATTTCCAGCTGCTTCTAATGTGAAGCCAGGGTTGATAGGTTGAGAACTAGTGTTTTAGACTAAGATAATCTCTACCTACATTGCCAGTCACACACCACCATTTCCTGTATGCTAATACCTCCTGATATGAGTGAGATTTAGGGCAACCCTAATCCCTGGCTCTACTTGACAGCTTCTGATTCAAAAAGTTTCCAAGGGGTAGAGGTACAAAAAATATTCCTAGATAAATGCATTATTTTACCCTAGTTAGCTGGATTGAAAACTCATCAGCTTGACGTCTCTTTTTGTCTCATTGGCTTCAGTGGATTCTGGAAGCAAATCAAATGATTTCCTCAGACTCTTTCCCTCTAGGGTCATACCAGCACCCTGACCTTTTAGATATTACTACCCTCATCTTGAGAAGAGGGGTGGAAAAGTCAACTTAGGAAGGTTTCTTCTTCCCAAAGGCTTAAAGCAGAGCTGACCTTTACCTCATTTTCTTTTCCCTTCTCTTAGGTTTTGTGAGCAATCATCTTGTGATCAAGAGCCACCCAGAGTTTCCCAATTTCATATACTTGGCAAAATTGCCTGGTTATTCTTACTTAAGCAAACAATAATAACAATAAAAAAGCAGATCCTTCAGCTCCGTGCCACCTAGTCTAAGAAACACCACTGGTCAGCGTAAGATTAATGGGGCTCCAGAGAGCACTGTGGTAAAGCCTGCTAACCCAGCAGTCTTTTGAAACATGCCAAGATATCCTCAGCAATGACATCTCCATAATGAGTTTCATGAGGGTGTACATTGAGTCTAATGAACTTTTGTTAGCTCTGCTGTTTCTCACTTTGTTGCTTTTGCAGCTGCTAAAATGGGAAGGATTGAGATCAGCAAGTTTCTGACTGTGAGTAAGCTAAAATAGGCTTTTGAATAATGTTTTCCGCCTGCTTAGCAAATTTCTCTTGTGACAGTTGGATGTTATTTGGGGTGCCATACTAGGAGGAAGAGGCACAAGCACATTTCAGTCAGTTTTGAGAATAAATATTCTGTGTATATATTTGTAGTTGTTATATTTTTCCTTCTTGAGGGTTATGATTGATCCTTGGCATGTGGCCCCTTGTGTATTGCTCTGCTGAAAACAGCCTAAAACGAATCTTCCAAGAGTTTTGTGGCACTTCCCTTTAGTTACAATTCTACTTTTTTTCCTTACCTGAGTATCAGTCTTCAGAGACCTAGCATAACAAAAGAACAGATACAAGTACATATAAAAATATCTATGAGAAGATCAATTAGACTTGTGAAAGCACGTTTCAAGTAATTTTCTACTGAAAAATTTAATCAAATTTATTAATCATATCTCTGCTTACCGGTGTTAAATAAAAACTTTAAAGATAGCAATCAATAAACAGAGATAAAAGCTTCTCCAGAATAAATGAAAGGAAGTAATAAAAAGACTCACTAAGCTGAAGTGCCTCCTATCAACAGCAGCTGATAAAATATTAAAAGATTTGCCTTGTGTAATGTCTCTGGAGGGCCGTCTTGCTGATGTACCAGACCATGATTGACAACTTTGAGACTTGCTGGAAGCCACAAAAGTATATCTATAATATTATGCTCAATTGCATAGGTCTTTCTTCCTAAATGGTGCTGGAAATAACATATCACTGAGTGATTGGCTTGTAAGAAATTGAACTCTCTCCTCAGTTCTAGCTGAAGCCTAATTTGCTTAGAATTAGATATTATGTGGTATCTAGAATGTGAAAAACAAAAATAAAAACATATAATTGTACCTGAAGACATATGAAATTGTTTTGGATGGATCACCCAATAACTGGAGGAAATTTTATGGGTGGGAGTGATTTCAGCGTCAGAATAAATAATTAGTAATATTTAGTGCTGCATTTCATGTGCCTATAAGCTAAGTGATTTATGTGCATTATTTTAATCAAGCTTCACAGAAAAAGCTTCATCTATGTGACATGTAATGATATTTCCATTTTTCTTGAGTTAAGGAATTAAAACTAAAAAAAGTTAAAGCACTTATCCAAGGTCATAGTAAATGAGTGGTGTAACTTGTATTTAAATCCAGATCAAGCTAACTCCAAACAGCATGATGAACTGAAAGTGATCATGAGATTGAAAACATCCTAGTCTGTTCACAGGAGCAGTTTTGATAATCTTAAATCGAAAATATTGGATGGATGGGCACCTACCTAGAGGGACAGGAGAGAACCAAAACACAGAACAGGAGAATTTATTTTCCTGCTTAGTTTCAGGAAGTTGGTCTAATAATGGGGAGGATAAAATTAGATAGAAGCTTGAATATACTTTGAAGTATGAACAGTGTGACTTCAGATACCAGGCCACACAGAGTTTGGGAGTGGAGCATTTTCCTTGTTTGTTCGGGCATCACAGCATGGTTTGTTGTGCAGAGAGCACCGGTACCCTATAGGGACCCGAGAGTGTTAGGGCCTTGAGTACACCTGGCAGGCAGGCAGTTTATCCCTTCACAGAGGGTAGGAGTCGTTATTATAGCAGAGTGCTTCCTTCCAGTGACTTTCAGTAACAGACATTACACGGTACCTGGGATGTGAGAAACTGAAAAGTGCAGCATTATCCCTAAGCACATGTGAGACAGTTTTGGGAAGTCAAGAAACCTCTGTGGGGGCAGACGGTTTCTGTTTCAGAAGATTGTGATTAAAAAGCAATCAAACTCTTTCACTATAGGCATGAACATAGTTTTGTGGTCTTAGTAAATGATACCTGGGGAATTTAGAGTTATATATGATTACTTATACAACATAAACATAAAAATCCTTAAATAATCACAGATTGAGCATTTACTTATTTTCACAAAAGAGGCGACAATAACCAAAAGCAGCATCAAGTTAATGTTTAATTGGGAAAACTGTGGTTTATACATGAGGGAACTTAAAAAGCTGTCTTCTCAGCTCTCCTGTTAGCTTGATGATCTTAAATTGGCTTTGGTAAGAGGCTCTGGTTTCCATTTTTATTTATTTATTTATTTATTTATTTATTTATTTATTTATTTAAATTTTAATTCCAGTATAGTTAATATACAATGTAATATTAATTTCAGGTGTACAATATAGAGTTTCGACAATTTTATATATTACCTAGTGCTCATTACCACAAGTGCGCTCCTTAATCCCCATCACCTATTTAACCAAACCCCCCACCCACCTTCCTTCATGCAAACTTCAGTTTCTTCTCTATAGGTAAGAGTCTGTTTTATGATTTGCCCTTCTCTTTCTGCACCCCCATGTTCATCTGCTTTGTTTCTTAAATTCCACACATGAGTGAAATCATGAAAATCATTTGTCTTTCTCTGACTGACTTACTCTGCTTAGCATTAGCTAACCTCCATCCATGTCATTGCAAACAGCAAGATTTAATTTGGTTTTTATGCTAATTTTCAATTGTGGATATATATGTGTATATAAGTCTTTATAAGTCAGTAGACATTGGGGCTCTTTCCATAAATTGGCTCTTGTTGATAATGCTGCTATAAGTATCAGGGTTCATGTGCCCCTTTGAATCAGTATTTTTGTATCCTTTGGGTAAATACCTACCAGGGCAATTGCTGGATAATAGGGTAGTTCTACTTTTAACTGTTTTTTTTTTTTTTTTTTTAAATCTACGTCCAAATTAGTTAGCATATAGTGCAACAATGATTTCAGGAGTAGATTCCTTAATGCCCCTTATCCATTTAGCCCATCCTCTCTCCCACACCCCCTCCAGTAACCCTCTGTTTGTTCTCCATATTTTAGAGTCTCTTCTGTTTTGTCCCCCTCCCTGTTTTTATATTATTTTTGTTTCCCTTCCCTTATGTTCATCTGTTTTGTCTCTTAAAGTCCTCATATGAGTGAAGTCATCTGATATTTGTCTTTCTCTAATTTCACTTAGCATAATACCCTCTAGTTCCATCCACGTAGTTGCAAATGACAAGATTCTTTTTGATTGTCTAGTAATACTCCACTGTGTATACCACATCTTCTTTACCCATTCATCCATCGATGGACATTTGGGCTCTTTCCATACTTTGGCTATTGTTGATAGTGCTGCTATAAACATGGGGTGCATGTGTCCCTTCAAAACAGCACACTTGTATCCCTTGGATAACTATCTAGTGCAATTGCTGGGTCATAGGGTAGTTCTATTTTTAGTTTTTTGAGGAACTTCCATACTGTTTTCCAGAGTGGCTGCACCAGCTTGCATTCCCACCAATAATGCAAAGGAGATCCTCTTTCTCCGCATCCTTGCCAACATGCCTGAGTTGTTAATGTTAGCCATTCTGACTGGTGTGAGGACGTATCTCATTGTGTTTTTGATTACTATTTCCCTCATGATGAGTGATGTTGAGCATTTTTTTTCATGTGTCAGTTGGCCATCTGGATATCTTCTTTGGAGAAATGTCTATTCATGTCTTTTTCCCATTTCTTTACTGGATTATTTGTTTTTGGGCGTTGAGTTTGGTAAGTACTTTATAGATTTTGGATACTAGCCCTTTATCTGATACGTTGTTTACAGATATCTTCTCCCATTCTGTCAGTTGCCTTTTAATTTTGTTGATTGTCTCCTTTGCTGTGGAGAAGCTTTTTATTTTGATGAGGTCCCAGTAATTCATTTTTGCTTTTGTTTCCCTTGCCTCTGGAGACGTGTTGAGTAAAAAATTGCTGCGGCCAAGATCAAAGAGGTTTTTACCTGGTTTCTCCTCTAGGATTTTGATGGCTTCCTGTCTTACCTTTAGGTCTTTCATACATTTTGAGTTTATTTTTGTATATAGTGTAAGAAAGTAATCCAGGTTCACTCTTCTGCATGTCTCTGTCCAGTTTTCCCAGCACTGCTTGCAGAGATTGTTTTTATTCCATTGGATATGCTTTCCTGATTTGTCAAAGATTAGTTGGCCATATGTTTGTGGGTCCATTTCTGGGTTCTCTATTCTGTTCCATTGATCTGAGTGTCTGTTCTTGTGCCAGTACCATACTGTCTTGATGATTACAGCTTTGTAGTATAGCTTGAAGTCTGGGATTCTGATGCCTCCTGCTTTGGTTTTCTTTTTCAAGATCGCTTTGGCTATTCGGGGTCTTTTCTGGTTCCATACAAATTTTAGGATTATTTGTTCTAGCTATGTGAAGAATGCTGATGTTATTTTGATAGGAACTGCATTGAAAATGTAGATTTCTTTGGGTAGTATCGACATTTTAACAATATTTGTTCTTCCTATCCAGGAGCATGGAATCTTTTTCCATTTTTTTGTGTCTTCTTCAATTTCTTTCATAAGCTTTCTATAGTTTTCACTGTATAGATTTTCCACCTCTTTGGTTAGACTTATTCCTAGGTATTTTATGGTTTTTGGTGCAATTGTAAGTGGATTGATTCCTTGATATCTCTTTCTGTTGCTTCATTGTTGGTGTATAGGAATGCAACTGATTTCTGTGCATTGATTTTATATCCTGCAACTTTGCTGAATTCATGAATCGATTCTAGCAGTTTTTTGGTGGAATCTTTTGGGTTTTTGACATACAGTATCATGTCATCTGCGAAGAGTGAAAGTTTGACCTCCTCCTGGACAATTTGGATGCCTTTTATTTATTTGTGTTGTCTGATTGCTGAGGCTAAGACTTCTAATACTATGTTGAATAACAGTGGTGAAAGTGGACATCCTTGCCTTGTTCCTGACCTCAGGGGGAAAGCTCTCAGTTTTTCTCCTTTGAAGATGATATTAGAGTTGGGTCATTCATATATGGCTTTTATGATCTTGAGGTATAATCCTACTATCCCTACTTTCTTGAGGGTTTTTTATCAAGAAAGTATGCTGTATTTTGTCAAATACTTTCTCTGCATCTATTGAGAGGATCATATGGTTCTTGTCCTTTCTTTTATTGATGTGATGAATCATGTTAATTGTTTTGCAGATATTGAACCAGCCCTGCATCCCAGGTATAAATACCACTTGGTCGTGGTGAATAATTTTTTAAATATATTTTTGGAGCCGGTTGGCTAATATCTTGTTGAGGATTTTGCATCGATGTTCATCAGGGAAATTGGTCTATAGTTCTCCTTTTTAGTGGGGTCTCTGTCTGGTTTTGGGATGAAGGTAATGCTGGCTTCATAGAATGAGTTTGGAAGTTTTCCTTCCATTTCTATTTTTTGGAACAGCTTCAAGAGAATAGATGTTAACTCTTCCTTAAATGTTTGGTAGAATTTCCCTGGAAAGCCATCTGGCCCTGGACTCTTGTTTTTTGGGAGATTTTTGATTACTAATTTGATTTCATACTGGTTATAGGTCTGTTCAAATTTTCTATTTCTTCCTTTTTCAGTTTTGGTAGTGTATATGTTTCTAGGAATTTGTCCATTTCTTCCAGATTACCCATTTTATTGGTATATAATTGCTCATAATATTCTCTTATTATTGTTTTTATTTCTGCTGTGTTAGTTGTGATCTCTCCTCTTTCATTCTTGATTTTACTTATTTGGGTCCTTTCCTTTTTCTTTTTGATCAAACTGCCTGGTGGTTTATCAATTTTTAAAAATTCTTTCAAATAACCCGCTTTTGGTTTCATTGATCTGTTCTACTATTTTTTTTGTTTAGATAGCATTAATTTCTGCTCTAATATTTATTATTTCCTGTCTTCTGCTGGTTTTGGGTTTTATTTGCTGTTCTTTTTCCAGCTCTTTAAGGTATAAGGTTAGGTTGTGTATCTGAGACATTTGTTCCTTCTTTAGGAAGGCCTGGATTGCTATATACTTTCCTCTTATGACAGCCTTTGCTGCGTCCCAGGGGTTTTGGGTTGTGGAGTTATCATTTTCATTGGCTTCCATACACTTTTTAATTTCCTCTTCAACTGCTTGGTTATCCCATTCATTCTTTAGTGGGCTGTTCTTCAGTCTCCAAGTATTTGTTATCTTTCCAAATTACTTCTTGTGGTTGATTTTGAGTTTCATAGCATTGTGGTCTGAAAATATGCACGGTATGATCTCCATCTTTTTGTACTTGTTGAGGGCTGATTTGTGTCCCAGTATGTAATCTATTCTGGAGAACATTCCATGTGTACTGGAGAAGAATGTATATTCCACTGCTTTAGGAAGAAATGTCCTGAATATATCTGTTAAGTCCATCTGATCCAGTGTGTCATTCAAAGCCATTGTTTACTTGTAGATTTTCTGTTTAGATGATCTGTCCATTGTTGTAAGTGAGGTGTTTAAATTCCCTACTATATTGGTATCATCAATGAGTTTCTTTATGTTTGTGATTAATTGATTTACATATTTGGGTGCACCACATTTGGAGCATAAATGTTTGCAATTGTTAGGTCTTCTTGGTGGATAGACACCTTAATTATGATGTAATTCCATTCTTCATCCCTTGATATAGTCCTTATTTTAAAGTCTAGATTGTCTGACATAAGTATGGCTACTCTGGCTTTCTTTTGTTGCCCAGTAGCATGATAGATAGTTCTCCATCACCTTACTTTCAATCTGAAGGTGTCTTTAGGTCTAAAGTGGGTCTCTTGTAAATAGCATATAGATGGATCTTGTTTTCTTATCTGTTCTGCTACCCTATGTCTTTTATTTTTATTTTTATTTATTTTTATTTATTTATTTTTTTTCAACGTTTATTTATTTTTGGGACAGAGAGAGACAGAGCATGAACGGGGGAGGGGCAGAGAGAGAGGGAGACACAGAATGGGAAACAGGCTCCAGGCTCCGAGCCATCAGCCCAGAGCCCGACGCGGGGCTCGAACTCACGGACCGCGAGATCGTGACCTGGCTGAAGTCGGACGCTTAACCGACTGCGCCACCCAGGCGCCCCTACCCTATGTCTTTTAATTGGAGCATCAAGTCCATTGATGTTTAGAGTATGTACTGAAAGATATGAATTTATTACCAATATGTTGCTTGTAGAGTTGGAGTTTCTGGTGGTGTTCTCTGGTCCTTTCTAATCTTTGTTGCTTTTGGCCTTTATTCATTTATTTATATTTTCATTTTTTCTCTCCTGAGAGAGTCCCCCTTAAAATTTATTGCAAGGTTGATTTAGGGGTCACAAACTCCTTTAATTTTTGTTTGCCTGGGAAGCTTTTTATCTCTCCTTCTATTTTGAATGACAGCCTTGCTGGATAAAGAATTCTTGGCTGCATATTTTTCTGATTCAGCACATTGAATATATGCTGCCACTCCTTTCTGGCCTGCCAAGTTTCTGTGGATAGGTCTGCTGCAAACCTGGTCTGTCTTCCCTTGTAGATTAGGGAGTTTTTTTCCCTTTTTGCTTTTGATTCTCTCCTCGCCTGAGTATTTTGTGAATTTGACTATGCTATGCCCTGTTGATGGTTGGTTTTTGTTAAATCTCTTGGGAGTTCTCTGTACTTCCTGGATTTTGGTGTCTGTGTCTTTCCCCAGGTTAGGAAAGTTTTCTGCTATGATTTGCTCACATAACCCTTCTACCCGTATCTCTTTCTCTTCCTCTTCTGGGGCCCCTATAATTCTGATGTTGTTCCTTTTTAATGAGTCACTGATTTCTCCAAATCTTAAACCATGCTCTTTTGCCTTAATCTCCCTCTTTTTTTGTGTGCTTTGTATTCTCCATATTGCTGATTCTCTGTTCTGCCTCATCTATCCTTGCTGCCACTGCATCCATTCATTATTGCAGCTCAGTTATAGCATTTTTCATTTCATCCTGACTAGTTTTTACTCTTTTATCTCCTCAGAAAGGGATTCTAACCTATTTTCGACTCCTGCTAGTATTCTTATTATCTTAAATTCTAGTTCAGACTTCTTGCTTGTATTTGTGTTGGTTAAGTCCCCAGTGTTGTTTCTTCCTGATCTTTCTTTTGGGGTGAATTCCTTTGTTTCATCATTTTGAAGGGAGAAAAGGAATTAATGAGGGAGAAAATTTAAAATAAAAAAAATATTAAAATAAAAAAGTTAAAAATTAACAAATTAAAAATAGACACACACACAAAATTGAATAATTGATGCTAGATCCTACGTGTGTTTTGGTCTGGGTGTTGAAAGTGGCTTTATAGATTAGAGAAAAAAGGGGAAAGAAGAAAAAAAAAAGGAAATCATTTGAAAATTTGAAAAAGTTAATACACTGAAGTAGACTAAAATGAAATGATGGATGTAAACTAGAATTTGAGAAAATTCACACAAAAGTAAAATATATAGTAGAAAAAAATTAAAGAAAAATATTTTAATAACATTAAATATAAAAATGAATTTTTTCTCTTTCTGTATTCAAGAAAAAGAAAAGAAACAAAAAAGAGAAAAAAGAAAAAAAGGAAATCATTTGAAAATTTGAAAAAATGAATACACTGAATTAGACTAAAATAAAATGATGGAAATAAAATAGATTTTGGAAAATTTTTCACAAAAGTAAAAAATATGGTGAAAAATTTAAAGAAAAATATTTTTAATAAAAATTGAAAATAAAACAATTTTTTCTTTCTGTATTCAAGAAAAAGAAAGGAAATGAAAAAGAGAAAAAAAGAAAAAAGAAACAAAGAAAAATGAATAGATGGACCTAGTAAACATACTGAAATATGACTGAAATTACTTTGTTTTCCCCTAGAAGTCAGACTACGAGGCGCTTTATAGTCTATAAACTAAGCAGTTGATGAGACTTCTGTTGAAGAGTGAGGTTGGCCCAGTTGGGTGGGGCTTAGTGTAATGGCTCCGTTTTCCACTAGATGGCGCTGCTAGCATACTGGGGTGGATTGTTGTGGCGCTTGTAGGTGGGTATAGGCATGCACAGAAGCAGTGAAAATGGCGTCCCCTAGCTACCCAGTCTGTAGTAGCGGAACTGTTTTCCCCGATCAGCAATCACACACCCGTCTTTTGTCTTTAGCTTTTGTCCATTCCCCGCTTTTACACTGTCCTTGACAGAGCCCCAGGTAGTACCTGTCTCCCACGTTTTGTCTCAGATGTGGCTGTTTTCCCCGGCCCCTTACTTCTGAGGGACTGCAGCTTTGACCCATTCTGCCCTCTGTGGAGGGTCTCACCAAGCAATGGCCAAATGCCAGCAGCACCCAGGAAAGTTTAAGGGACTGTGCTGCTGCAGATGCCCAGAGACTGCAGCCAGGTGCCAGCCTGCCCCAGAAAAAGTTCATAAGATAGTGTAGCAGTAACTTTTCAGGGATTATGGAAAATCACAACACACATCTGGCACCAGGCTTCACCCTTAACGACCTTGTTCTAACACCAGTGAATGTGGCCATTCTCTGGAGTCTGCTTGGCCCAGGTTGCCTCACAGCCTCTAGCAAATGTCCTTCTAGCAGTGGAGCTGCTTTTCCCCGTGTGGCCCAAGAACCTCCCAGACCCCACTCTGCTCCTGGGGATTCGCCCTTGCCACCAGAACACTGCCAGGTATCCAGCTGGGGAGTTGCAGACTCTGTGTTCCCCCTGTTTACAGTCTTAATGGAATTTAAACCCTCTCCTTTCTCCTTTCTCTCTTTTTAGTTTAGTCCCTGTGGCTGTTTCCAATTTTCCACTTTCTCTCCACCTGCTTTTGGAGAGGGGTGCTTTTCCCATATTCTCCCCACCATCTCTGTCCTCTCTCTGCATGCAAAAGCACCTCCCTGCCCTCTGTGGCTTCTCTCTCCCCAAGTTCATCTCTCTGCACTGTGTACCTGCTGAATTCTGTGGTTCAGGTTGTGCAGATTGTTGTGTTAATCCTCCAATCAGTTTTCTAGGTGTGCAGGATGATTTAGTGGTGATGTGGCTATATTTCATGGATGCTAGACACACGAAAAACTTCCATGCTGTTCCACCATCTTGGCTCCCTCTCCCCATTTACCTTTAAAGATAAGACATAATTGAACAAGTCCATCACAAATATTTTATGAGTGATAAGAGAATTTTTCCTAAGAATAAGGTTACATATTGTAGAAAAGAAAAAAGAGATCATTGAGTCACTCACTGAGTATTTTAGGAGGGGTAATGTAAGTCATAGGGAAAACTAAAAAAATAGGGAATTGAAAAGTAACTTCAGGATGTATTTGCATAGTGGAGAAATTTTATGGTCACCACCTTAACCAAGTAATCAAATCTTGCGTCATTGATAGCATCTTGTGATTGACACTGTGCCTCCAGATTCTCTGAATATGAAGTATGTTGCATCACCAATATAATAGTCACACAAAAAAAAAATTTGTCCTGAATCAAAGCAAAAGCAAGATTTTATACAAAAACTTCATAGAATATAAAAAATAGAAGAATACAGCAATCAACAGTCTTAGCGAACAGAAAAATAATGATTTACACTTAATAAAGGTAATTCAGATATTGAGACCCACAAAATGGAGTTCACCCCAGTGGCCCAGCTGTCACAGTTTGAAACCTGTCAGTTTGCCCTTAAGAGAAACACCTCACTGTTAAAAAACTGAACATACACCAATGACAATCCTCCAACTCAGCTTTAGCTAGTTTACCTTACCCTAGAAAGTAGGGCCTGCTAGCCTTACAAAGAAATCCCCGACTTCCCAGCCAATTATGTCCTGTGTGGGTATTGCTGCTTCTAAGCCCTATAAAGCTTTCTTTTGCCCAATATCTCTCAGGAAGTTTCCTCTATTGTTTGTAAGGCACTGCACTCCTCCAAATCCATCGATTGTTTTCCCTTGAATAAAGGAATTTAACTTGTTACTAAATTGTTTTTCATTTGACACACTTTTCAAAAAGATAACCTTCTGAAAAAGGGTATATGTATCTATGTCTGTGTGCAGTACAGGGACTTTATCAAATTAAAAAAAAAAGACCAAGATATAATGACAAATACAATGCTTGAAAGTTGATTTGATCCTGTTTTATGAATATAAGTATAAAGAAACTTGGGGGAAAATTGGAGAATTAGAGAATGGACTGAATTTAGCAGATGTTGGGGGTTAAATAAGTATTTTTTTGATAGAGTGTTTTAATATGACATCCTTAGTTATAGGAGATACGTGTTAAATTATTTAGAGATATTTTGGTATCTGGAATTTACTTTCAAATGCATGAAAAGAATAGCTAGAAAAATTAAGAAATATTGGAATATGATATTTTAAATTTCATTTTGTAGATATTTAGGGTTTTTTTTGCTTTTCTGTATTTGAAATTTTTGTAATGAAACATAGGAGAAAAGGTAACTTCAATAAAATTACCATTTGGTTTTGTCTTTGATCTACCTAAATACAGTTAAACCTTGGTTTGAGAGCAAAATTCATTCTGGAAACAGGCTTGTAATCAAAGCACTTGTGTATAAAAGTGAATTTCTCCATAAGAAATAATGAAAACTCAGATGATTCGTTCCACAACCCACAAAAATGATTGCAATACTGTAATAAATGCAAAATAATAAAATACTAAATATTAAGAAAAATAAACAAATTAACCTACCCTTCTGAAAACCTTCGTGGCTGGTGTTGAGGGAGACAAGAGAGAGGAGGGTTATTATGTAGTACGACTTTCACTAAAAATAATGAAATCACTGCTATCTATTGGCTCAATGGAATCTTTTTCTTTTTGTGCAAATTTAACCCGTAACCTATCCAATGATACTTGCTTTTACCTCCTTTTGAGGATTTCATGGAAATGTGACATTGCATTGTCATTAAACAGATTCATCTCTTGCACTGCAACAGCCTTATTGGGGTGGTGCTTTTCTACAAAATTTTGCATTGTTTCCCACATTTTACACATATCTCTAATTAAGTGAGGGATTCCTTTGTGTTTTTCTCTTTTTCCTCTGCAGACAAAATGTAGATGTGGACTTCTTATAAAATATTGCAATTTTGGCCACTCGCATACCTCGTTCATACTTGATGATTTCCTTCTTAACTTCTGCAGTGATTACCTCCTTGTTGCTGCCTTTCTTTTCAACCTTTTTCTGCATTAGGGCCATTGTATACACTTGCATGGATGTTGACTACAGTACAGTATTAATAAACTCTTGTCATATATTGTATTTAATGTAACTGGCAATAGGCAGCAGAGGAAAGGATTTATATCTGCAGGCAGGCTGCCCTAGGATGAAGCAAAGCATTCTTAAGCTTACTCTTATATGGAAAAGTAAAGGACTGTTCATAGGTGATTTGAAGTGACAAAAAAATACATTAGTGCCAGTTGTGGGCACCTTCCAATGTTCTGAAAAATCACTGATTTCTGCCAAACACCTCGGCCTGAGACTGGGGATCCAAGCTTGGGAGACGATCTCCCACAATCCTGCAATGAGAGAGGGAGAGACAGAGAGAGAGAGAGAGAGAGAGAGAGAGATTGGCTCAGCTGTTATCACGTGATATTTGGCGTTATGTACCACTTGTATTAAAAGACATCGTTCATTTGTCAAGTTAAAATTTATTAGAAATATTTGCTCATCTTCTAAAATTTATTAGAAATATTTGCTCATCACAGAATAAGTTACTTGCAGTCCAAGGTTTTACTGTGCTATAAGCTGCTTCATTACATGGTAAATTCCCTGAAAACAAAGATTATATTTCACTTGTTTTTATGTCTACTACCTATAAAATTCTCTGGAATATAATATTATGAGTAAATGAATGACTGGTAACATGTTGGTAGCACCTATGTCAATTGTTTTAATAAAAATTCAAACATACATAAAGTTAAGTTTTACTTTCCTCCATTCAGATTACAGTAATTACAGATTTGGCTGTTTCTCTTTTCAGCTCTGTTTGGTTTTTGCTTTATGTATTTTGAAGTTCTTTTATTGCATTCATGCATGGATTGTTTTGTCTTCCTGTTGAAATGACCCTTTCATCATTATGAAAAGCCCATTTTTATCCCTGGTAATATTCCTTGTTCTAAAACTTAATTTGTCTTGTATTACTATGTACACTTTTTTGGATGAGTTTTGGCATGATATGTCTTTTTCCATCCTTATACTTTTAATATATTTGTGTTTTAATACTTAGAGTAAATTTGTTATAGACATAATATGGTTGGATCTTGCTTTTTAAAATCAACCCAACAAATTCATGTCGCTTGAGTATTTAGAGCATTTCTGCATAACATATTATCTATATTTTGAGTAAATATTTATATTTACTGTTATGTTGCTTCCTATTTGTATTATATATTCTGTATTTCTGTTTTTATGATTTCTTTTGGATTAATGGAGCAATTTTGTGCCTACCATGCCATCTTCATTTTTGGCTTTGTGACTATATATCTCCTTGTTTCATGTCCTTAGTGGTTGCTGTAAGGTTTATTACATACAACTTTGACATATCTTCAAAAAGCTTCTACTACTTCATGAATGTAAGATTCTTAGACCATATTTCTCCATTTTATTCTTCATTATAATTGGTGCTGTTTTTGTAACACATTCTACTCATGTATTATAAACTCCAATGCATTAAAAAATATTTGATGTAGACACAATTTTCCTTTGAAGAAATTAAAAATGAAAAAGACAGGGGCACCTGGGTGGCTCAGTCGGTTGGGTATCCGACTTTGGCTCAGGTCATGATCTCACGGTCCGTGAGTTCAAGCCCCACGTCAGGCTCTGTGCTGTCAGTTCAGAGCCTGGAGCCTGCTTAGGGTTCTGTGTCTCCCTCTCTCTGTCTCTCTCTATCAAAAAATGAATAAATGTTAGAATTTTTTTAAAAAAATGAAAAGGACAATCTTTTGTATTTACCATGTATTTCATTTCTTTGCATAAAATTCTGGTTTCTATATCCAATCATTTTCTTTCTTCCAAAGAATTTTTATTAACATTTCTTGCAGTGTTACTCTGCTGGCAAAGAATTCTCTCAGCTTTTGTTTTTCTGCAAGTTTTTATTTTACTCTTTATTTTTTTTTGAAGGTAATTTTTTACCTGGATATAAAATTCTATGTTGACAGATTTTTTTTTTAATTTCTGCATATAATGATATAATTTCATGATTTTCTGACTTGCATGGTTTCTAATTAGAAGTCTGTGTTAATTCTTACTTTCATTCCTCTCTGTATGGTATGTCCTTTATACAAGAAATACAAGAAATGAAAAGCATAAAAATATCAGATGCTTTTTCCCTCTATTCTTCATTGTTCTATCCTCAAGGTCAATGATCTTTTCCTTTGCAGTGTTTAAATTGCTGTTAATCTCATGCAGAGGCAATTTCATTTCAGATAATATATTTTTCATCTTTAGAATTTCCATTTTTTTGTTTGTTCCTGTTTTTTTCCTTATCATATTTATTTTTCTGCCTTTTTCAGCAAATGTAATGTATTTAAAATAGCTGTTTTGAATGCCCTTGTCTGCTAGGGTAATCATCTCTGTAATTCCCAGTCTGTTTCTATTGGCTGAATTTTTTTCAGGTAAGAAGTTACACAGTTGTGCATTTGGACATGCAGAGAAATTTTATACTGTATGTTGAACTTTGTGAGTTACCTTGTTCAGTGCAAGGATTTTGTTGTCTTTTTTAAAAAGTATTTTTCTTTGCTTGGCCAGGCATTTAAATTATTGTAGATTATTCTAACATCTTCAAAGCCACTTCTTTAGATAGGCTAGTGTAAGTATGGAGTAGGCTCACTCTAAGAATAGTTGAAACTTACTATGAAACCTTGATCCTGTTAGACCTTCATAAGTATGTCAAACTGCAGTCTCTATTTCATTAACTCAACCAGGCCACCAGGCCTTGTTTGGGTTTCCCCTCCATGTTTTTGTGGTTTAGAAATTGCCTCTGGGTAGAAAGCCATGATAATTTTGTGGTTCATCTCATTTACTTCCCTTGTCTCAGAAATCACAGCTCTAATGTTTATTTATTTTTGACAGAGAGAGAGAGAGAGAAAGAAAGAGAGAAAGAGACAGAGCATGAGTGGGGGAGGAGCAGAGAGATAGGAAGACACAGAATCTGAAGCAAGCTCCAGGCTCTGAGCTGTCAGCACAGAGCCCAACGTGGGGCTCAAACTCAGCAGCTGTGAGATCATGACCTGAGCTGAAGTCAGACGCCTAACTGAGCCAGTCAGGTACTCCCCAGAAATCATAGTTCTGAAATGCCTCTTTTGTAGTGTTCGAAAATAGTTTTTAAATAATTTTCCAAATTTCCAGGTTTTTACAGAGGAGGTTTTGTCTTGGTTATTACTCCTCTATAACTTGAAGCAGCAGTTAGCAGATTTTTTTTAAGGAAATGTTTATTGAACTAAGCTCTTATTAGTGAAAAAGGAGACCATGTTTACATCTGTGTGAAATATATTAATTTTAATCTCCTAAGAATGAAGAAGCTATAATGGTAAATCCAAATAAAGTATTAAATAATAGATTCCATAGACATGGAAGGACCTTAAGAAGTCATTTGACCTAGGGGCACGTGGGTGGCTCAGTCGTTAAGCATCTGATTTCAGCTCAGGTCATGATCTTATGGTTTGTGAGTTTGAGTCCCACATAGGATGAGATCAAGCCCTGCATCAGGTGAGCTCGTGCCTTGCTTTGAGTGAGCTCAAGACCCACTTTGGGTGAGCACAAGCCTTGCTTTAGGTGAAAACAAGCCCTGCCTCAGGTAGAAAAAAAACCACGACCTCCACTTGGGGGTAAGCCCTGCCTCTCTCTCTCTCTCTGTGCCTGTCGCTCACTGTGCCCTCTCTCTCTCTCTCTCTCTCTCTCTCTCTCTCTCTCTCAAAAAAAAAGTCATTTGACCTAGTTGCCTGAATAATTGGCATTGATGACAGTCATTAAGGTTAAGTTGACTAAGAATTAGAATTGGCTTTATATATCACAGTAATCCATATAAACATTGTATTATCCAGATGAGCATTGTATTATGAGCATTGTAAGAGTATTGTATTATGTATAAATTTCCTAAATGTTGCTTCTTTTTTGTACATATGGTCTTTATACTGCTTATGCCTTTTTATCATTATATATCATCAAAAGACATGTAGGACAGTGCCCTGTCCACCAAGGTGTCAGATAAATGCCTCACTAACTGAATATATCACTTGTATTCAACTTCTTGGAATTAAGTTCTTAGTTACTTTTCTTATTTAATTTTTAAATCCTGAGTTATTTGGTACATTGATATATTATTGTTCATTAAATTATCTCTTTGTAAGAGAAATCTTATATGGTAAAATAATTAAGTGTTATGCATTGTTGCAAGGAAAAGGGTATAACCTCTTCAGAAACTGTGCAGGTTTCAATAACAGGTTCATAGACTGTCAATAAAAAAGGAATTAGCTTTGCAAATTTTGCAAAAGCAATTTATGTAAAGACCCCAGGGCTCTTAGGAAACAGAAAAAGAAAGAGCAAATCTATTGGAAGCAGGGTTGATAAACTTATGATGTCTGCAATTTTTAAACAGGAGAGCACATCTATTGATAACTCAATTTGGAAAATAACATTTTTAACCAGTATTTCATATTTTTACTTCTTATAATCAATTTTAAGGGATGGTTTTGGCTTACTTCAATGATGTATTAGATGATAGAATTTCATCTTCACAATTTCAAATTACTACATCTCTGCCTGTAAAGTCTATTTTAAAAACATCTTTCTGCAATTTGCTTTTTTTTAAAGTATATTTTTCTTTTAGAACAAGGTTAGGTTCACATATTGAATATAATTTACTCAGTTTCCGTATACCTCCTGGCTCCACACATGTACAACCTCCCCCCACCAACCTGCCATGCTCGAGTGGTATACTTGTTACAACCAATGAATCTACATTGACACTTCATTATCACCCATAGTCCATAGTTTACATTAGGGTTTGCTCTTGCTGTTGCATATTCTATGGGTTTTGGCAAACGTATGATGATATGCATCCACTATTATTGTATTATACAAAATAGTGTCATTGCCCCCAAATCTTCTGTGTAGCACCTATTCATTCTCCCCACTCTGCTCCCATAGTCATGGAAATCAGTGATATTTTTACTTTCTCCATAGTTTTGCCTTTTCCAGAATGATATATAGTTGAAATCATACGGTATGTAGGCTTTTCATATTGGCCTCTTTTACTTGTATTTAGATTTCCTCTATGGCTTTTCACAGCTAAGTAGCTCATTTCTTTTTAGTGTTAAATGGTATTCCATTGTCTGAATGTACCACAGTTTATCCATTCACCTATAGAAAGACATCTTGGTTGCCTCTGACTTCATGCAGTTATAAATAAATCTTCTATAAATGTCCATGTGCAGGCGTTTGTGTGGATGTGTTTTCAACTCCTTTTAGTAAATACTAAGGAGCATAATTACTGAATTGTATGGTTAAGAGTATGTTTAGCTTTGTAAGAAACTGCCAGAATGTCTTTCAAAGTGGTTGCATCATTTTTCATTCCCACTATAAACTCTATTTTTAAAAACGTAACAGTAAATATCCAGAGAATAAGAGATCATTTTTTTAAATGTTTATTTATTTTGAGAAAGAGAGAGAGAGAGAGAGAGAGAGTGAGTGCATGAGTGGGGGGAGGGGCAGAGAGAGAGAAAGAGAGAGAGAATCCCAGGCCAGCTCAGCGCCGACAGTGCAGAGCCATACACAGGGCTTGATCTCAGAAACCATGAGATGATAACCTAAGCCAAAATCAAGAATCCGATGCTTAACTGACTGAGTCCCCCAGGAGATAATTTAATGGGATATGTGATATTATACTAAAGATTCTCCGGGAGCACCAAGTTCTTTCATCCAATATTTTCACTTGGATGTGTTGTGTCTACCTAGAACAACATGGCCAAAACAGAACTCTTGAAACCCTCATGCTTCCACTACGTAACTGGTCCTCACATGTTTCACTATCTCAGTAAATGCAATCATCCACCCAGATTTCTACCTTGTTCTCACCATCCACATTCTGTTCATCAGAAAATACAGCCATCTCTTTAAAATATATCTTATTAACCTACTTTTATCTAATAATGTTCACTATATTCTATTTTATTAAGTCATCATACTGACATTTTCTTTTTCATTAACAAGCAGATGCCGTGAGGGCAGAGATCTCACTTTTCCTGTTCTTGGTTTTATTTCCGATGCCTAATACACAGTGCCTGAAATATGGTGGGCTTTCAGTAAATATTTACTTATAAATCAAAATATATGATCAATGTTATAGACATTGCTGAATACTCCCATAATATTTGGTGGACTGTCTTCATCCCGTGTTCTTTTCACACAAACCCTCATTTTGTTCAGCTAATCCATGCCTTTTGAAGGCCCTGCACTTCATGTAACCAATTAGCCTACCCCCATTCCCTTTGCTAAAAATGCTCTTTTGAACAGGCATATGACACTTTTCTGGATAGTAAGATGTGAGGTGGCATGTGCAGATTGGCTTCTAAGAATTATTTCCTTACTCTTAGTAAGAAACATAAGAATAGATATGTCTTATTCTCTACATATTGTCCTGTTTGCATGGGACACTTGAGCCCATGGAAGTTGTTCTGTGGCCATTAGGGAAACTAGCAGAGAAAACACTGAGGGCATGGCTGAGGGAAACCATAGAAAGAACATTGGCACTTGAAATATTGAAATAACAAAACTTGAGTTGGTATATTTTGTTTTGCAATCTTGTTATATTTTGTTATGCAGAGTATTATATCTTCCTCATTGTTAGCCAGCCCCATTAGAATTCTGTCTACTTGCTGTCCAAACCATCGCAATAGATACATTCACATTAATAAATGTATATGGTATATAAGCAACCATATATTTATATATGGTGAGATATAGATATATATATATATATATGTGATATGTGTGTGTGTGTGTGTGTGTGTGTGTGTATATATATATATATATATATATATATGGTGTGAATATGGTTTTTAGCTTTATTATAGGGAGTGCTCAAGACACAGGCAAGTGGTGGGGTAAGGCAGAATATCTTATTTTGTTTTTTTGTTCTATTAATACTCAGGCCTACTTATTGATCCAATAATTTAAAAATAAATACTAGGTCAAATTCTGAGATATTTATTTAAAGTTTTCTTATTTTAGCACCTGAATGAATTTCTAGTGTAAGAATGGATTAAATGCCTCAATTGTTGGTTTTCTTTGTTCTTTTTCTTATTACTTGTCTTTTAAAGTTAAAAAAGTATCAATCATTTTACCTAAATATTTTTTCCTAGCTGAACAGTAATTCAGAGGGCACATATGTCTTTTTTAAAGATATTTGGGCCTACTTTCAGGAATAATGAAGACCTTTGGAAGTTTGAGAATTTTGCTATAATCTGAGTTATTTTTTAGCTTTGGCACTGACTTGTGGTTTAGTGTATATTCTGAACCTAGTGAACCTTTTACATTTATTTACACTCCTGAACTATCATATCCTATGGTCAATCTGTCATATACCTAGAGACTTAGACATTCCCTGAATGAGTGTTTCTTTAATGTTGTAATTAGTGCTGAATACCTCCCACAAAAGTGAATTATAGCCTAAAGCTTTTGTTCTAGGGACTCTTCTATGCCAATTTGTATTCTTAAATCTTCTAAAATAGCCATCTCTTAAATGGTCATTTCAAAGTAATCAAAATACATATGTTTCCAAGAATGAGAGAAGAAAAATGAATGGTAAAGTCATTATATGCTTTAGAATAAAAGTGGTCATAATTAATCCAGCATGTCTTTTATCGTATAATTTAGGATAAGTGATTTTTACTGGATGATCTGTGCTTTTAAATTCAGCAGTCACTATGCCAGCCTGTTTCCCTGATAGAACAGAGTACTAAGAGAAAAAAAATCAATCACTGATTCACAAAAACATTCCCAGAGGATTAGATGAAACACCTATTTGCTTTCTTGGAAAGTCGATTGAAATGATTTATAATAACTGAATCACTAACATTGCTAAAATTAAATATAAAATAGATGGACAAATATAGAGAAATAAACTGGCCTTAGAGGATGTCTTTTGGATCAGTGGAACCGTATGCAACTGGACTGAGAGGTTTGTTTTGGGGGCTTTAAAGTAAATCTTTAGGACTATGTAGCATAATGAAGACATCAGAGAGTCAAAGTGTATAGAGTTCACTAATTCATTTATTCAACAAATTGTTTCAAAGTGCATACTGTATGACAAACATTGTTCTTCACCATGAACAGTATAGGAAAATGTTTTGACATTCATCACTCATTGTAATTAGAGTATAGTTGAGGAAAAAGGAAAGGAAATATATATAGAAATTTTTTTTGTATGCTAGACTGTGATAAATGCTATGGAATAACAAGAGCAGAGTAGATTGTAAGTGTGGATACTAGGTATATTCTTCGGAAGTTGAAAATAGGATAGTCAGAACATCCCTACTTTGAAAGTGGTATTTATTGTTCAGCTTGTATCAGATACTTCATTATGTTTTAGAACAATTCAACAATAAATGGTTGACTGATCTTCTAGGCAAATGCACCATGGGAAAGTGAACTTTCTAATACCTTACATGTGTGTAATAATGTTTACACACACCATTATTTAATATATATGATGAGGTTGCTACTATTAGCTCATTACATGCGACATATCTTAGACTAAGGAGGTTAAGCGACTTTTCTGAAGTCAAAAAATGAGTTCCTTCAGCTCTAAAATATTTCTTTAAATCATGTTAGGTAATGGTAACTCACTCGTAAGTTGTCCAACTCTCATGTTTTTTTAGCCTACTGGATGGCCATTGTAACAAACTACAATTTATAACTTCCACAGTTGGTTCAATTTTTTGTAATTTGAACAATGAATTGTGACTCAATATGAGAAGTCCAGATATCATTATTATTATTATTATTATTATTACTCTGTAGTGACTCATTTTTATAAAACTGCTGATATCTTTACCACTGAATGTGTTGATTATATTAATAAGTTTTAGCATAGGTAACCCATTTAATTGGCACTACTGAATGTCAGCATAGGTATAGAAGCAAGGTGAGTTTCTTTTGATTAAATTGTACAGGGTGCACCAGAGTCAAGTGTCAGATGTAATATCAATCTAATATTTCTGGCTTACTGGCTTACGGATATTATTTAATAGTTTGTCAAAACTCATTTAAATAAATGGATTTGAAAAAGGCATTCAGTACAGATTATTCATGTAGAAAGCAACATTTAATTGGAGTAATAAGCCCTTTTGTTTTGTTGCATATCACGAGTGCATCTGTGTAAATTCCACTACAAGGCCAAACTCAGTTATGGGATGATGGAGTGGCTTAGTCACTTGAGTGGCAAACTCTTGATTTTGGCTCAGGTCATGATCCCAGAGTTGTGGGATTGAGTCCTGCATTGGACTCTGCACTGCATGTGAAGCCTGTTTAGGATTCTCACTCTATCCCCACCTGCCCCTCCCCTGCTCACATGTGCTCATGTGCATTTGCATATGTGCATTCTTTTTCTCTCTCCCTCTTTCTCTCTCTGTCTCTCTCTCTCTCAAAAAAGTACTGTTATGATTGTTAGGTATTTAGCATGATCTTCTGAAATACATGAAATAGAGTCAGAAGCTGTCTTAAAAATTATAATTATTTGACACTACACAATTATCACATAGTATCTGACAACCAGAAAATATACATTTTGTTTGTAAACTGTCTCAAGAGGGTAAAGATGTGAAATTCATTTTCCATAAACAGTTTGTAAGAGAGCTTTTTCTTACGTATACTTGGTAATCATGTCTTGTATGTGATGCACGATAGAAAAATTAAGAATCAGTCTTTATCCTATATTGATAAAAAGTACTGGTCAAGAATTATTAGTGAGAGAAATGTATTGAGTATGAGATGAAGTGTTCATCAAGATTCTGTAAGATGAGAACAGAGAAAGGTGGGACTATGACCCTATAGATCCTTGAAACAATGTCAGAAAGTTTCATATTTTCCTTAAGAGCAGAGGAAATTCACTGAGCAGAAGTTGACATAATCAGATTTGAATTCAGACAAGACTCTTCTGTCTGCAGTGTTACAAATAAATTTAAAAGATATGCAAGTAGAAGAGGGAGGACCATATAGAAAGGAATTAGCAAATGAAGGATCTGTGGATCAAATCCAACTTACTATATATATATATATATATATATATATATATATGTATGTGTATATACATATATATATCTGTGTGTGTGTGTGTGTGTGTGTATATATATATATATATATATATATTTATTTATTTATTTATATATCCAAGGGTGAGAGTATAGAATGATGTCAGAAAGCATCCTGATACCAAATCTTAAGGAATAACACTATATATATAAAATATATATAATTTTTTACAACCCATGAGTTAAACATTATTTTTGCCTTCTTAAATGTTTTAAAACATCAAAAGAAGAATAAAATTTTATGTCAGATGAAAAGTATATGAAGTTCAAATTCTAGTGTCCATAAATAAAGTTTCATTGGAACGCATTTGTGCTCATTCATTTGTGTACTGTTGTACTGTCTATGGCTGCTATTATCACTAATATCTCAGAGTTAGTAGTTGCAACAGAAGATACAAAGCTCAAAAAGACTGAAATATTTATTATATGGCCTTTTACAGAAAAACTTACTGACTCCTGATTTCAGTTATTGCCATGATCCGGGTAATTGCTGATGATACCTTACAAAACAAAGAGAAATAGGTGAATCCAGAAGGTATAAGTATACCTCCATTTCATAATGCATTCGGATGCATAATGTAGTGGGATGTCAAAGATGGCTTCTAAAGTTCTGAATTTCATGTGTATTTTGACAGCATTCACTGAGTTAGTTAATACTGAGAGGATCAACGTTGGAGAGAGGGAAGAGAAGAAGGAACTCGGTTTTGTACATGCTGAATTTCAGGCACCTTTGAGTTAGATGTGTCAAGTAGACAGTTGAATAGATAGGGGACTCAGATGAGTGATTCAGGTTGGATATATAAAGATGTGAGTAAATCAATGGGCCATAGACAGCAATTAAGCTCATTAATATGGTTAAGGCATCCAAGGGTGAGAGTATAGAAGGATTTCAGAAAGCATCTGATATCAAATCTTAAGGAATAACACTATTGTTCAGATAAAGTAGGTTGGGCTTGTAAAGAAGATAGAAAAGTAGGGGCAAGAGGGGAAAGAGGAAAACCAGTAGACTCTATTATCATGGAAAACAAAGAAAAATTTTCAAGAAAGGAATGCTCAACCACATATGTGCTGCCAAGAAGCAGGAAAGATGACTGAGCAAACATGCACTGACATAGCTAACTTTAGTCCTGCTTTTTATTTTTTGGATAAATATTTATTTTTTTGTTATATATGATAAATATTCTGATTAGTTATGAGGCTATATAAATCAATAACAAAAAAAACCCTAATAGTTTGGATCTCAAAAATATTTAAAACTTCAAACAACTAAAACGCAAATACCAAATCAAGGAAAAATGAAAAACTGGGAAAAAATTGTCAATGCATATGGTAAGTATTTATAATATGAAATTATTATAAATCAGTAACAAAATGCTGACTACTGCAACAAAAATAGGGCAAAATTGAGTAAGCAGTTCAGAAAAATTATGATGCATATGATTGATAAACTTGTAAAAAAAATACTCAGCAAATGAACATCACATTTCTGTGCCTGTAAGGTTGAGAAATAGACCCTGGAAGATAGTAACTCTTCATCTAGAAAAGGTACCTTCTGGCACCAAAACTAGTACGAGTTAATTAATTGTACATATGGGTTTTATAGATTGATTGAAATTTACAAACAGTGATAAAATCTGCTTGAAAGGGAAAATTTTTTGACTCATGACAGATGCTATTGATATTCAGTGTTAAAAGGTGCAATTAAGGGAAAGCAAGAATGTCTCTTTTTCTTACCAACCAGAATAAATATGCAGGTTTTTACTCTACAAAATAGAAATTAATGCTTAAATAGAGGCATAAAGTGGAAAGGGTGGCCTAGGAGTTAAGAGCACTCTTTGGTTCTTGGCTTATGAATAACATCTCTGTGTACACTTCTTCATAACAAGAGAGTTGTTATTAAAAATAAATAAGTCATGTTAATGGAGAAAATTTTTGTACGTTTACATTTTTTCTCTGGGATCAAACTGTATGTTGGTCAATATGTTATTTACATTATTTACCATATTTTCAGACCCTCTTCCAATGTACATGGAAATATATAAAGTGAATATCAGCAATGACACTTAAAATGCATTATCTTTATTAATAGAAGTTTATGCTATTTTAGTAATGTCAGGATGATGAATAGCATGTAATTCAGAGAAGATGGCTTGGAGCAGATATACAGAATTTACATAGGATGGGTTTATCTGGCAATAAATCAAATAAAAACTTCAGTTTTATGGTCTTAATGTTTCAAGAAGCTACTCCTAATTTATAATTTATTTGCATGATTTGAACATTTTGAATCTTTCATTTAAAATCAAATTATGTCATTTTAACATAAATGATCATCACTTTTGTATTATCAAGGGGTTAAAGTTTTCTAATGTATAGTGCTGACAGGTGCCTTTGACATTGAGATAAACGCACAAAAGAAAGAGTTGGCTCTAATTCCAGTGTCCTATTTCTCTCCCTATTCATTCATTACTTTTACACACACTTCAGACATTTGATACATTTTTTGAAAGTATGCTTAAGTATTATTTAGCTATATATGTCCAATATAATTAGTGAAATCCAAAATCCCAATAGTACTTTCCTCTTTCTCTTTATATTTTCCTACAATGCATAGTATAGTTCCGTTGTTTTCAATCCTGGGTGAGCATCAAAATGATATGTGAAGCTTTTAAAAATAAAGTGAATGAGGCCAGCATTCCCACCCATTCCCACTGAGTCTCAAGTTGATTCTGAATCTCCTGGGGAGGGTCCTGTTATTTTTATTTTGAAAACTTTTCACAGATGATAGTGGGACTGAATTAATTAAGATTCTTTAGGTTATATATATATTTTAAAAAACACTCCTTTTGAGTTATCTCGTAAAAGCAAAACTTAAGGATACAGACATCTCTCACAGAACCAAGCAAGAATTTGGCTAGGACCCTGGAATGGGCCAGAGCCAGGGCCTGGGAGTATGAAAGGGTGCCCCACAGGGGGCTTCTCTTGCAGTCTGCTTTCTGATACCTTTTTGTCTCTGCACATCGGCTTCATTCATTTCTATTCTCACGGCATACATCCGCTGTTTTGTAGCTTCTCAGTTTACTTTTTCTCCTTTCAAGAATGTAGATTTATTCTTGAATCTCCTAGTTCCAAAAATAAGTTCCTCAAAGGAAGGGTTCATTTGGTGAGTAAGTCAGGTTCCCAATCTTAACCTGGGGTCAGATTGTACAGTTGTTACTGCTCCCATCAAGATGAGGTGAGGGAGCTGGGCAGACAAATCTACAAGGTCCACTGTAAAGGTGTGGCTAGGGTTCAGGATCACTGGATAATTTGTTTAAAAGACAAACATTTACAAGCTCATAACAGGTGTCCCACTGGGCTGGGTATACAAAATTAAACAGGATAGATATGGTCCCTGGTTTACAAGATGCTTAAAATATTCTGTTCAATTCTTGATGCTGTTCAGAAAATCATGTTCAATTATAGATTGACTGAAGAAGTAGTGAAACCAAATGTTGAGAACGGACGATTTTGGGTTTTGAAAGGCTGGTTTCTCTTTGTAGGAATACAGTAATCTTATCCTATTTTATTTTACTGTTAGAGCAGATAGGGATGGTGGTGTTGTGTGTGTGTGTGTGTGTGTGTGTGTACATGCCTGCAAGGGCCTTTCTATGAAAGGTTCCATCTAATACATGTGGAAATGAGCACCTTTCCCTGTAGTTGGGTGCTTCACACCATTAAATTAATGTAGTTTAATATGGTACGATATGGTAATTCCTGTAAAAATAGGTTTGACTTATGATTATGTTTTATTTTCTACTATTTATTTGGTAGGACTATCTAGAGTTCTATCATAGTAAATGGTTCAAGCAATCCACTCACCTTGTTCCTTTCATATTCAAAGCAATAGCAGCTGCATTAGAGGCATCAGAATATGAACTTACACAGGCTCATGATATTTAGCTAATTCATGAATGCATTATCAACTAAATAAGATCACAGACAACAGAAATAAAATACATGAAAACGTACTTTTTATGAATACTATAAAAATTAATGATGTATATCCTCTATTTTATTTTATTTTTTAAAAATGTTGATTATTGAGAAAGAGAGAGAGAGAGAGAGAGAGAGAGATTGTGAACGGGGGAGGGGTAGCGTTCCAAGAAGGCTCCGTATTGTCAGCGCATAGCCTGACAAGGGGCTCGAACACATGCACTGTGAGATCATGCATGAGCCAAGTCAAGTCAGAAGCTTAACTGATTGAGTCACCCAGGCACCCCTATAGTTTTTATTTTAAAAAACTATCATAAACTGAAATAATTCTTTATGACTACATGGTGTTTTTGAGATTTAAGTTTAAAATAAAGCATTGGGAATATAACTACAGAAAATCCCCTTTGTATAGACATTTTTCTCCTTCTCGGTATCCAAGAAACACTTTAAATTATTTTGGTTAGGGTAAGTCAATAAATACCATCCCAAAACACTGAATAAAATGAAATGATTTATCCAAGTATATGATGGAATAACTTCTCTAGTGAGGTGACATTGGAAATAAACCACAGAACTACATATGGGAAAAGGCATGAGCATATGATAAATTTTGCTGAATTCAATTGTCATTCTTGGTATCATGAAACTGTAATGAAACAGAAAACTTTATCACATGTAAAAATATATCATTTAATACAGAGAAAAAGGGCCAAGTGAGTCTTATGCCTATTCCACTGTGTGTGAGTTGGCCACCTTGGTCCAGCTTCTGGAACTAGAGTTTATAGGGGGCCGTATGATATTCCAAGTAGCTCTATAATTTCTGGAATGTATTACAGAGTCGCGATGTGGCATTAGTAAATTTGTAGATGTGAAATCTTAGTTTTTCATATTCGAACAATACTTTAGTTTCTTACCCTTTTTATTTCCTTTTCAGTACTTAATCTACTCTCCTTTAGATTTGCAATGATATTCCTTTAGTAAATGGCTTTATTTATTAATTAATTTATGAATAATTAATTTATGAATCAAGAGACCAGAATAAAAAGATAACGATCACTGGAAATTCACAAAGCGGATACATTGCAGGTAGAAAAGTGAACTGATTCTGTGACCACTTTCTATAAACTGTGAGGATTAATAAAACAAAGGTTAGATATGAGAACCTATGATTTATTACCAAATCAACCCTAGGTTTCAATGGAGGAGTTACAAGCAGGGAATTTAAGCATGTTATTTTTTCAGAATTTTTTCCTTGATACAACAGTCATAAAGGTGTCTATATATAACATAAAATCTGCAGTTTAGTAATATTCCTACGCAGAGCATATTAATACCCCATTATATATCCAAATTGCCATTTTAAGCAGTATTTTCACAGGATATAATTTGTAGTTTTGACTGTTTCAAGATATTGTGCACTAATACCGCTTTTTAAAAAACGGAACATTTCTAACTGCAAGGATATGATGTCCCTTTTATTTGTTTTAAACAATGGAGAACATTTTGCTTTATTTCCCTCATTGGACATCCTCCAGTGTCCTTAACTTTGACATGCTTCCAATTTTCTTGGCATGCTGAGAACACTAAAGCCAAGCTTTTTATCACTTTGATATGTATCTTGGGTTCCTGTGGCTCCAAAAAATTTCCCATGAAATCAAAATGTCACAATAAGATTAGTTAAAATTACAAGGCTTTATTTTAAGGAAACTCATTTTCATCAAAACCTTCTGCATTTTTTTTTTTTACATTTTCTATTTCTCTCTACTGAAGCATAATAGAAACCTTGTCATTTATATGTACAGATTTCAAATTAACCTATGTTGTACTTCTGTGAAAAAAAATATTACCTCTCAGAGGCTTTTTATACTTTTTACTTTCTTAATTTTCTTTTCATTTTATAAAGTAACTTTTTATTTTATTTTATTTTATTTTATTTTATTTTTAGTTTCAGTAGAGCAAATATTTTCTCCCATCCAGTGGGCTATCTACATACTTTCTTGACAGTATGCTTTAAAGTGCAAAACTTTAAAATTTTAATAAAACCCTATTTGCATATATTGTGGTAACTTCTTTTTTTGGGTCATATCTAAGATTGTCATATCATTACTGGATACAAAGTCATGAAATTTACTGTTATGTTTTCTTCTATGAGTTTTGTATTTTTAGCACTTACATTTAGGTCTCTGACCCATTTTAACTTTTGTATATGGAGTGAGATAGGGGAACATCTTCATTCTTTTGCAAGTGGATGGGCAATTGTCACGGATCCATTTGTTGAAAAGCATGTTCTTTACCCACTGAATGGTCTTGGCATCCTTGAAATCAGTTGACTATAAATATGAGAGTTTTTATACCTAGTCTCTCATTTCAGTTCCATCAACCTGTATGTCTATTCTAATGCAGTATCACACAGTATTGCTTACTGTAACTTTATAGTAAGTTTTGAAAATGGAAAGTATGAATTGTCAACTTTATTCTTTGTTTTTCAAGATTGTTTTGGTGCTTTTCTGAGTCACACGTTACAATTTATTTGCATGTGTTGTAATTTGTTTTGTCGAAAACTGGACATCTTAGATAACATATTGGAGCAGCTCTGGATATCGATTCCCCTCCCCTCTTTTTTGCGGCTTGTTGTTTGCTTGTTTATTTCTTTAGTGATTGGCTAGAAGATTTTAGTGACATTTATTTCTGCTGTAGTGTGGAGCCCATGATGTTATTCCTCAGAGGTACAGTTGTGGGCATACATACATTTACTCTGAGATGGTTGTTTTTGGTGGGACTTTCGTTGACTCTCTTCCTTCCTAATTTTCCCCTACTGTTGGATCCACCAATTACTCTGTTGATTTTGATAATGCCCTGGAGTGTAAGTTGTTCCATAATTTGATATTATTAAATTCAGTCCACTCTATAAGAGGTTGTTTTGGAGGCCAGTGTTTGAGGTTTGCTCTGATCCCAGGAAAGCTCTTCTGGTCTGTATACTTGGTTTTCTCTGATAAACTAGGGTTTAACTTGTTACTCTTGTGAAGTCACTAGCCTCCTCTTAGTAATTTACTACCAAAACTTTAATTTTTAATTTAATTTAATTTATTTATTTTTTAATTTTTTAAAAATGTTTTTATTTATTTTTGAGAGAGAATGAGCAGGGGAGGAGCAGAGAAAGAGGGAGACACAGAATCTGAAGCAGGCTCCAGGCTCTGAGCTGTCAGCACAGAGCCTGATGCAGGGCTTGAACTCACAGACTGCCAGATCATGACCTGAGCTGAAATCAGACGCTTAGCTGACTGAGCCACCCAGGTGCCCCAGAAACTTTAATTTTTTCAATAGCACCATTACCTTTGAGATTGATCACAGTTTCAGATGAAGTCAATTCCTTTGGGGAGAACTTCACAGCATCCTCTTCTTAATATCCGCCTGTCCTGTGGCCAGATCTCTGAGCCACGGCTCTGGGTGTGGGGGTGGGACAGTGGCCTACTTTTCTCTGGGTTATGCCCCTGTTTTTAGAGGAGAATGCTGGGCAAAGGGTTAGCCTCTGTTCTTTTCAGCTTGTGTCTCCCGGCATGGAAACTCCACCTTATGAGTGAGGAGGGTGAAGGTAGATTGGGGTCCAGTTTTCCTACCATGTCACACCTACGGTTAATCCTCCATCCTATGAGTGGGGACTGGGTAGAAGAAGAGAGCCTTTGACATCTTGGCCACGCTCACCTGGGATTTAGTTTCTGCAACTAATAGGTGACAGAGTGGAGAAATCCTGGCAGCTTGATCCTCTAAGAAAGATACTGTAGTCCATAACTGGGAACTGGAGGGATAAGTATCCTGTATTCTTGCCTGTAGTCATCGTAAATGGAGCTTCCATCATGCCAAACTGGGAGGGAATGGAGGAAGTGGGTCATGGTTCAGATATCATAGACTTCATTATTCTTACTTAATTCTAAAAAAAAAAATCCTTTTCCTTTTTTGTAAAGTTTTATTTATTTATTTCTGAGATAGAGAGAGAGAATGAGAGAGGCAGAGAGAGAGGGGGAGAGAGAGAGAGAGAAACAGAGAGAGAGAGGGAATCCCAAGCAGGCTCTGCACTGTTAGCATGGAGCCTGATGTGGGGCTCAAACTCACGAACTGTGAGATCATGACCTGAGATGAAATCAGGAGTCGGTTGGTTGCTTAACTGACTGAGCCAACCAAGTGCCCCTGAATTATTTTTTAAAAAATTTTTAATGTTTATTTATTTTTGAGAGACAGAGAGAGACAGAGCATGAGCAGGGAAGGGGAAGAGAGAGGGAGACACACAATCTGACAGCTCCAGGCTCTGAGCTGTCAGCACAGAGCCCGACGTGGTGCTCAAACTCACAAGCCGTGAGATCATGAGTTGAGCCCAAGTCTGACGCTTAACTGACTGAGCCACTCAAGTGCACCCAAGTGCCCCTGAATTCTAATAAATATTCTTAAATAAATATTTGTTATTTGTTGTATGCCCTTAAGATAATTTCCAGAAACTTCATCTTAAAAAAATATTTTCCACCAGTTATGCTTATTTTGCAAGGTAATGTGTCCATTGAGACTTTCACATTGCCATTCCAGAAGTAAAATTTCCTTTTAATTTCTTATATAGTTGTTTTCATAGGGTCGTAGGAAGATCCCTTCTCTCCTAGGAATCAGATTTCTAGGGCTCTGAAGCAGCAGTTTTTGCCACTTTTGGAGCACTTTTCTCCACTAACATCCTTAGTTATTTTCCAATAACTAAGAGTTAACAGATATGTGATATTTAAAGACATATAAAATGGGCAAGGACAAAACAAGTAAAAAACCTAGGAGGCATTAAAATATTTAACTATTGTATATCTCGGAGTCACTCAGGGAGTGATTGAATAAGCTGGAGTGATTCCTAAAAGTACTGAAGGAAGAGTCAGGTTTCTGCTACATAAGGCAAGCAGAGAAGGCTTCTCTCATGTGTCACTTAGTGACTGCATGCTCACTAGTAAAAGTTTGTGGAAAATTAAATGGTTTGTCAATATCCACTAAAACTCACATACATTTACTAGGATCCAGCGATTCCCCTCCTTATACATACTCAACTGAAAAGCATACATATGTTTATCAAAAGCAGTATACTAGAATGTATACATAAGTATTATTTTAATAGCTAAAAGTTAGAAACCACCCAAATGTGCATTACAATAGAATGGAAAAAATAAATAATCGAGAACTGCATGAATCATATCAATAAATCTTAGAAATCTAATGTTGAGGAAAAGATGGCAGGCACAAAAGAATGCTGTGAGGATTAAGTTTTTGTTAATTTGTCTGGCCAGGGGATGCCCAGATTAAACATTATTTCTAGGTGCGTCTGTGTCTATGTGAGCAGGTGTCATCCAATCCACTGAAAACCGGAATAGAACAAAAAGTGGAGGAAGGAAGAATTGACTCCTTCCTTCATGATTGCTTTAGGTGGGATGTTGATCTTTTGCTCTCAGTGCTTCTGGCTGTCAGGCTTTTAGACCCAAACTGGCTATGTTACTGGCTCCCATGGCTCTCAGACTGAATTACACTACTGGCTTTCCTGGGTCTCCAGCTTGAAGATGGCAGATTGTGGGATTTCTCAGTCTCAATAATCATGTGGGCCAATTCACTATTCTTTCTTTCTTTCTTGCTATCTATTGATCTATCTCATCTATTATCTACCTATCTATCAGCTATCTATATATTATTGGTTTCTCTAGAGGCTCCTGAATAATACAGCTATATTGAATCAGCTACATTTATGTAAAGTTTTAAAGCAGGATAAAGTAGTCTGTGGTGTTTGAATTCAAGAAGATGCGTGTAGAAATGGTGGGGAGATAGTGAATAGAAGGGAGCATGAGTGGAATTTTCAGACCGCTACTCGTGTTGATTTTTATCTAGGTGTTGATGACACAAGTATGCTCAACTTGTGAAAAATAATTTGACTTGAACATTTCATACATAAGTACTTTTATGTGTATATATTTTGCTTCAATAAAAAGTTAAAGTAACTTTTTAAAAAGTTACAGAAGAATAAGACAAGATAAGACCATTACTGACTTAATGAGGATTGGGACACTATCAGTAAAGATCCTTAATCACATGAGATACTTATTCAGGTTAACAAACAAACCTGTAACATCTCATGGAAATTATAAATATCAAGTATGATCTCACAACAAATTATAAAACAAGGATTTATGCATTTGCTTATTATTTGCATATTTGGCTATATTAATTCTTTTTCTATTTTGCTGACATTTTATATAAAGTGCATTGTTGGTAGAAAAATTTAAGATTCAATCTTAAATTCTAGAATATCCAAGTGGGCCAAAAAAGGAATTAATACCATCCAGAGTTGAATACAATAACTAATGAGAATTTGTTTCCTTTTTGTGGGGAAAGGATGAACTTATCTTCATTTGTATGATCTATAGTTGCACCTTGTTGGGTAGAAAAATAATTCTATTCTTACTGTTGTTAGATAGAAACTTAAATATGAATGATGTCTTATTTGATTTCAGCTGTGATTATAGAATACACAAGATTAGGTGGCCTATAAACAACAGAAATTTATTTCTTATAGGTCTGGAGGCTGGGAAGTCCAAAATCAAGGCACAGGAAGTTTTGGAGTCTGGTGGAGACCCCCTTACTGCTGTGTCTTCACATGGTGGAAAGGGCCAGGGAGCTCTCTGAGGTTTCTTTTATAAGAAACCATTCCATTCATGTGGGTTCCACCCTCATGACCTAATCACCTGTCAAAGGTCCCACCTCCAAGTACTAACAAATTTGAGATTAAGTTTTAGTGTATGAGTTTTGTGGGAACACAGTCTATAGAAAATAGAGAAACATGTGTGGATGCTGAGTTGTGAAAGGGGTAGAGTGTAACATCTAGTGTTTGTTGACTCACCTTTCCACATTGGCACATCTACACTCTCTTCTTCATTGGAGTGAGAACCCTGAAAATTATACTTTCCCAAGCTGCTTATTACCTGACTTCCTGTTGGTTTTTGCCAGTGAGAAAGTACAGATAAAAGATTGAAAGACAGAAAGAAGGCAGAAGCTATTTATATTCTGCTTCTATCGGTGATTGCCAGCAGTAGCAGCAGCAGGTGACTGAAAATAAGATCCATGGTCCCTCAGGATTAGGGGTAATTCAATAGCATCAATGAGACTGAGGGCTTCTGAATTGGCAGCAGTCCAGTTTTAAATGCAGCAGGAGCAGAGGCATCACTTCTGGCATTTCAGTGACGCTGTCAGGCTCATTACTTCCAGCCTGAAGGAGGAAGCAGCTTCTAGATCTCTTTTTTTTCCTTTTTGCTCTCCATTTCCTCAAGCATTTTTCTTCTTTTCCCTTTTTCTGCTCTAGTCCCTTATCCAATTCCCTGCAATATATCTCTCTTGCTTGAAATATCTAGAGAGGTTTCTCTTTTCTTGATAGGATAATAAACAATTCAACAAGGAAGCATTAATTCAGGAGCAGAAGCACAAAACATAAGCTAGCCCTTATGGAGACTGTATGCACACTGCAAATAATCTAGGTGAATGAGTTGCAAAAAACAAATGTGGTCTTTGAGTAGAATTATAAGGAATTATGTTTTCTCCAGAGATACATGTTTATTTTGTGGAGCCTGGGTTGTATTTCCTCTTGCTGCCCAAGTCAGGTAATTTAATGGTATTAACTACACAAGATAATCGGATGATCCTAAATAAAAAATTCTCTAGACTTGGTATCAATACTCTTCGTGTTTATTTTTGAAGGTCATAGCCCCTTGGTTTTAATGAGCCACTTGCTCAGAAACCAGGAAACAAAGCCTTGATTTTAATGAGCCATTCTCTAAGGGGCAAGGATGAGAATAAGAGGTTATGTAAGAGAATCTCACCTAAAGCAAGGAAGGAGAACATGGATTCAGAGAAAAAAAGAATTCTGTAATGCAAAAAAAGTCAGGAAAGGAGAAAAATATGTACAAAGTAGATTGGACAAAGAACCAAAAACAATGTACAAAGATTAAATAAAAAACATAAAATAGATAGTTAGAAATGAATTCAAATGTATCTATCAACACTTAATGTAAATGGACTAACCCTCCAAATAGATGATAAAAATTGCCAAGTTGGATGAGGAAAAAGATGTGATTTTGCTCAATTTAACGAAATCATGCCTGGAGTGTAATATGGACAGAGGAAAGTTGAAAATGGAGGCATGAAAAAAAAAATACAAGGAAAAAACTAACCAAAATGAAGCTTGTACACTTATAGACTTTTTGAAAAAAATACATACTGCTACAAATTTTTAAAAAAATCCAATGTTTTTGAAAGATCCAACTTTCTAGGAATACATAAAAATCATAAAATTGTGTGTACTTTATAATATAAGAAGAAATTGACTTCTGAGAAGAGATATATTAACACATTCAGTCTCAAAACCAATAAGAAAATATTAAGAATGCTTTGAAATTATCCAGTGTATGCATATTATGCACATATTTATTTCTATTTCTCTATAATTGTATCTGCATCCGTATCTACATCGACCAACCATCTATGGATCTATGTGTATCTCTGTGTATCTATATATATAGCATCTGTCTATCCCTATCACCTTATCCTAGAACTGGAGAGTACATATTCTTTCTAAACAAACATGTACCATTTAAAAATTGACTATGTATGACCTAAAAAATTATCAAAAATTTGAGACCAATTTTCTGGCCACAATGCAATTAAGCTACAATTAAATAATAAAAATAGAACAGAAAATCCCCTTAGGTTTGGAAAGGTAAATCCACACTTTATAACACATGTGCCAAATAATTAATCATGATGAAAATTATAAATATTTAGTACTGAATGATAATAAAAATACTTCTTGTGATAAACAGAAAGAGAGATTATTTAAAGAAAAATTTATAATATTAAATGCTGACATTAAAGAAGAAGAAAATCAGGAAATGGATCAGTTGATCATAAGTTCTCCAATATCCACACAAAAATAAATCTGAATAAAGAGCTGGCTTAACTAGAATCCTCCCTCCAGTTGTAACAGTTATATAACTAATATGCTCTACATACAATTTATTTCATAAATAAAAGAATCTAAAATAATCATTATATTGCTCTTATTTTTGAAATAGAAAAGATTTGTAAAGCAGAAAATAGAATATTAAAAATAGATAATTTTACTAATATAACTTCTTTCTTCATTACTGTAAGTTTCTGTAATTTAAAAAATGTTGGTTTTTTAGAAGAAAAGAGAATGACCTAGTATTTAGCACTCAGTTTTTCATCCAAATAGCTAAAGTAGTATATTTCTTTTGCTGCTGAAATATTTAACAAATGAGAGATTAAAAATATGCTATTCTGACCTGAATTGCTTATAAAAAAATCATCTCTAAAAATGTATGATTAAACATGATTCTTTTTCTACCAAATCACTTTTAAAATTTAAAGTATTTGTTAAAATTATTTATCCTGCATGAAGTCAATCAAGAAAAGGTAATTTCCTTTAGTATGAAGATAAGTGATAGTCTCTTCCTCATTCATACATGAAATATGGTAATATAAAAAGCTATTTTTTCTCTGAGATCTTCTCAAGCTTGGTTAGACTACTTAATTTACTAAGTGATGGGATATAATTTCATTACACAAAAATTGATAACTTTAGTAATAATATTTTATTCTCAATACACATGCATTTGTCAATGTCAAAAATAGACTTAAGGGAAATTAAGTAAGTTAAACCTTTTGAATTTGTGGTGTATTTATAAACAGTAGATTAAAAGGAAATAATGAAGTCTATTGTTTCTGATCCATCAGTTCTATGACAGTAGAATATAAAGACAGTTGTGCTTAGTGTAAAGCATAAAGTATACATTAATCAATTTTGTGTGACAATCATTTTGGAACCTCATCCCTTTTTTGTCATATCTTTTAAAATAAATTTTTACTTAAAGTTATTTATATTTTCTTAATTAAGAAAACAATTTCTCAAAACAATTCCTCAGAGCATATTAATAAATACCTCTTAATAACTCACATATCAGCAATTATTTATTTGAAAAAGTTTTAATACATTTCTGAAGACGACAAATTTTTTCTTTCAAGTAGCTCACTTTTTGCTACTCCCTAATATTTACACATCACAAATATCCTTTGATGGTATTTAATAGTGTCCTGTCAAACACTTTTGGCTTCCTGCAAGTTAAAAAAAAATCCTTTTTGCTCATTGCACTTTTGTTGCAAAATCCCATTTTGTTTAAACTCAACAGTTCATTTACCCTGAGACTACCAACATGCAACAGAATATGATTACAGAAAAACACATTATGCTTACTGGTAGCACTTTAAATTTATTGCTAAGAAATAAGTGGTAGAGGCAATCCTACTAGATATTCTTACTTTATTTTGTTCCCATTTTCCAAGAGTCTCTCACATGCATTCATGCCTTCCCATAACCCTAGTGACTATCTTTCTTTATTCATTCTCAACTAATGACTCTGCTTTATATTGAAATAAAAAAATAATAAAAGTTAACTATTTCTTCTTACAACAAAATCTATTCTGTATTCATGGGAACTCACATATCTTGCTGAGGTAGCCTCCAAAGATGGCCCCCAATGATTCCAACTTGTGTCATTACAGTTACTTGTGGTAGTCCCTGCCTAATTGTATCCGAGTTCTGTTGTGTGGCCAACAGAATACAAAAAGGTAGTGGTATGTCACTTTAAGATTAGATTATAAAAATATTGTTACTTTATTCTTTCTCTCTCTTTTTACAGTTGTTCAGGAGGAAGCCAGTTCATGGACAGCCTTATGGAATGACCCATACAGTGAAGAACTGCAGCTCCTTGCCAACAAAAACGTGAGTGAACTTGGAATGGATCCTTTAAGACTGGTCATGTTTTTAGAGAGCAATTCCATAGACAACAGCTTGACTACAACCTTGTAAGAGACACTGAGCCAGAGTAACCCAGGGAGCATGCTCTCAATTCTGCATCTCAGGCACCATATAAGGCAATATGTATTTGGTATTTTAATCTACTAAGTCTGAAGGTAATTTTGAGTATTAATTTAACAAAAACCTAATATGTGGGAGTCATTTGGAATCAGGCAGTGAGTGGAATTGGGAAAAGCTATACGGATTTTGAGAATACTGTAAGTTAAATGATTAAATGTTTTGAACACACTATTTATGGAATTTTGGACTTTGCCTTGGATATGTTGTTTATACAACTTTGAATTCTGGGGAGCCTGCTGGTGAGATCTTAAAGTGAGAAAAATATGACTGGAAATAGCGAGAAAGGGGATCCTTGTTATGTAGTGGCAGAAAGTTTATCAACTTTGTTGCCTGTAGTAATGTGCAAATTAGACAATGTGCCCAAATTAACTGGGCGATATAGCTAAGGAAATTTATAACTACAAGGTTGAAAGTATCCCCTGCTTTTTTTTCTTGATGATTATAGTAAATGCAAAAGGAGAAAGATAAGCTAATGGGAGGATCCATTAAATTTAAAAAAGCTGGGACTTGCTGATTTTGAAGATTATAGCTTTTTCGGATGGCAAAGAAAGCTGAAATTAAGGAATGGTTTCCAAGTAAAGAGCAGATCCAGGGAACTCTTAGGAAAGCATAGTCTAAAGACAAAGTTTAAGGTATGATTGTAAAATCATTTTTTGAGATCTAGCTTACACAAAAGACACTATAAATGACTAAGGGTATTCCTCGGACTCTCTCAATCACAAAATGGTGCTTCTTAAGCTCAAGGTTGTTGTTCCTTAGTCATCTCAACAAAAGCCCAAAGAAGAGAGGGGCTTACCAAAAATAGATTTGTGTGCTTGGCTTTTGTCTAGTGGAGTTAATTACAGTAACATTCACAGGAAATCAATGATATTTTTAATGAATTGTATTAGCAGAAATACTGCTAGCTTGGCTTGAAAGGATTGAAACACTGGTAGCTTGGATTGAAAGGGAAATGTAAAATGAAAAGAGACTTTTGGACCCCTGAACCTTTATAAACAAGAAACAGGTTGATAAAAACTCAGATGAAAACACATGCTATCTTTTATGTAATGGAAAGGGTGATTGGAATGTGGAAGCAAGAACCTTGTGGGCAGAGCCAGGAGTTGTGAAAATTCATTTCCAGACAGGAGTAGGACTGAGTTTTAATCAAGTAACTTACAGTATTTGCTTGGATGAATTTCAGTATCGGTCTGTGCTAATAACCATTGTGTGCCAATTATTTTCCTTCTTTGAGAAGGAATGTACATAGTATTTATTCTCTGCCTGTCTCAACATGGTACATTAAATGTGTGAAACAGATAGCTTTCTCTTCACACTTAGACAGGATTTGGAAGATGAGATTCTAGACCATGAGCTGATTTTTATGGGTCTTGGGTTGAGATATTTAGGAGTCTTGAGAAGGTGTTTATGTATTTTGCATATGGAAGGAATGTGAATTGTTGAAAACCAGAGGATAGACCATAGAAGAAAGCCTTTGAGATGGCTCCCTCATGATTTCCCCCTTCTGGAATTCACGCCTTTATAATCTTCCTCTCTCACCCACACTTTACAATGGTTGGTCTGTGTAATCAATAGAATTATAAAAAAGTGATGATATGTCATTTCTAAGATATATGTATGCAAGATAGTATAGATTCCATCTTTGGTACACTTTTGTTCTCTTTCTTTGGTGTCACTATTTCTGGGAGAAGCTGAGTCATGACCAGCCCTAGGGAGAGCAGCCTTATGCAAAGCCTATGGGAGAGATGAGTCTCCTGTCATCAGCTACATGAGTGTGCTTGGATTAGATCCTCCAGCTCTAATTATATTTTCCAGCCCTAATTGTATGTTCATCTGACAGCTTGAATACAACTTCATTGAAGACTCTGCTTCAGAAACACACAGTTAAGTCATGCCCATATTCTTGATGCTTAGAATGAGATACTATATTTTTGTTGTTTTAAGCTGGTAACTTCTGGGTTGATTTATTATGCAACCATAGATAACAAATATACCCTACTTTCCTCTTGTTTACCTTAAATTCTATCAGTGATTTCAAATATTTATTTCCATGTCGAATTGAAGAGTATGCTAGAAAAAATGTTGGTGATCATCAAAGTCTCAGTATTTTGGTAGCTATGATTTCTGTTCACCAAATATTTATAGCTTTCCTTCTCTAGGTGGCATGGTAATACTGTGTTTTTCAGTCTCCTTTGTTTGCATAGAATCAAATGATTAGATCTGGCCAATTAGTTGTGAACAGAAATGATGTGCATTATTTCTTGTTTTGAGATTTTATTTGTCCTCCAGAGTTCTATCACACACTTTCTTTCTCTCCCTGTCTCTCTCTCTCATTTAAATGGCAACCAGCAATATTTCAGATATTCTGGATGGATTTTACTCAGTCAGCCTGAGTCCTGGAGGGACAGAGATGTAGAGCATAGCTCACGGCCTAAAAATGTTGATAATGTAGTAGGAGAAGAAATACACTTTTGTTACACTTACTTACTGACATTAGGATATTGTCACTGCAGGATAATCTGGCTGATGTGACAGAGCCAAGCATCATGTAAGCCAACAAAAAGTGGAAGCATTATAAACACTGCAAACTGGGGAGTAGCTCTTGAGGTGATGCTAGTCTATTTCACCAAATATCATGGCACAAAAGTAATGATCTGAAAAGTATATGGCATTATTTAAAAGCATATAAACATCATATTACATTCATAAAACATAACAGAATATTTAGTTGATCCTGATAAAAACCATGTAAAATGGTGTATGTTTAATCCTATTTGATTATTATCTACTTCCAGACACACAGTACAGTGGCCTCTCTAACAGTTGTGTGGGTACCACAGGGCTAGTTCTTACCAAAAACCTGTGAGGGAAGGTGAATTTGAGCTGCAGTATTTTATAGATGGTGATTTTCTGCTTTCCTTGTTCTTCCTGCTACTGTAAGTAGTGGAGTCCTTCACAACAGAACTTTATTAACTTTGCCCTAGTAGTGAAGAGTCTCTAACCCATACAAATGGACATGTGATATGATAAAAAATAAAACTTTAGAAAAATAATTTTATGGGTCTTTACTCTTTCATCATAATCTAGTACATCCAGACTGATGCTGAATTTGGTCCCAAAGTAAGAGTGCTGCACTAACAAAACCCTAAAATGTGACATTTGTTTATTTAGTGAAATGAAGGCTGGAAAATTGATGATCTATGATATATAATGGCAAATATTTGGTAAAACTTTGATCTGAAGTAACTTGGGAGGCAGACTTGTAAATCAAGGGCAGGGTTTCTCTATCTCAGTACTGTTGACATTTTGGGGATATATAATTCTCTTTTGTCAGGGGTTGTCATTTGCATCACAGGATGTTTAGCAGAAAACCTGGCCTCTACCCACTAGATGCTAGTAGCACTCTTCCAGATGTGAAAGCCAAAATGTCTCCAAGCATTGTTAAATACACTCCAGAGAGCAAAATAGCCCTTGGTTGAGAACCAAACCTGCTATAGGGGAAGAGATCAGAAAAGATGAAGTTAACAGGGCAGATTGATAACTGTTGGTTGTCTTTACCCTAGTATTATGAGCAGGAGGTCAGCTCAGGAATTGACTGTGATTTAAGAATATATATTTTTCTTTCTGGAGAAGCAAAATATGAAGACCTGAAGAGTTGAAAAGACAACGTTTGTCATATGCAAACATTGATCTACATGTGGAAATAGTCACATCTGGAGTTATTTTTAAGATAAATTTCTCATTTTTTGTATTTCTTTGCATTCCAGTCTGTGCCCCTATACACTGATTTTTTGTTTTGTTTTTCATTTCAAATAGATATTTTGTTTTGGAACAGTTTTAGATTTAAAGAAAAATTGAAAACAGTACAGAAACCCTGTATACTCATACTGTTTCCTGATTATTAACATTCTTTACATTAGTATGGTGCATTAGTTATAGTTAGTGAACCAATATTGATACATTAGTATTAACTAAAGTCCATACTTAACTCACATGTCCTTAGTTTTTACCTAATGTCCTTTATCTGTTCCAGGATTCCATCAAGGATTTCACCTTACATTCAATTGTCATGTCTCCTTAGGATTCTCTTCTTTATGACATTTTCTCAGACATTCTTTTTTTTTTAATTTTATTTTTTATTTTTCTAAATTTACATCCAAATTAGTTAGCATATAGTACAACAATAATTTCAGAGAGACAAGACATTCTTTGTTTTTGATGGTGTTGGCAGTTTCCATAGGTTTTTCCTTTATTAGGATTTCTCTGATGTTTTTCAGATTAGATCAGGATTTTAGGTTTTGGAGAAGAATACCATAGAAGTGAAACACTGTTTTCATCATATGATATCAAGAGTACATATTATCAAAAGGAATAATTACTGTTGATGTCGATCTTCATTACGTGGTTGAGTTAGTGTTGAGTTATTCATTTTTCCACTCACTTTTCATACTGTGGTCATGGGAAAGAAGTCACTATTCACAGCTCATGCTTTGAGTGGGAAGTTATGCTCAGCCTCCTTGAAGAGGGAGTACCTGCATAAATTATTTAAAATTCTTTTCCATAGAAGATTTATCTCTTATCCCCCATTTGTTTATTAATTTAGTATTTATGCATATCATTATGGAACCATGGATATTTAGTATATACTTGGAATTATAAACCAATAATTCTTTATTTTCTTGCTCAAATTGTTCTCATTTTGGCCATTGGAAGAGTTTTAAATTTGTTCCTGTGTCCCTGTGACATATCCCCCCATCAATTTTTTTTTAATATTTCTTTATTTCTAACACTACAAGATGTTCCAGGTTCATCTTGCATATTTTTTTCCCAGTCTTAGAATCAGCCATAATGTCCCTGTCTTACCCTTTTAGGTCCAGGAGATCATTAGTGATAGCCTCTCTTTCACTTATTTTGATCTTGGTAATTGTATCCTTTCTTTTTTTTTTGGCTAGTCTGGCTAGAGGTTTATCAATTTAATTCATATTATCAAAGAACAAACATTGGTATTTTTTATTATGTATATTGTTCTTATGTTTTTAATTTTATTGATTACTGGTTAAACTTATATTATTTCCTTATATTTGTTTGCTGTAGGCTTAAATTGCTCTTTTTTCTTTAAGTCTTTAAGTAGAAACTTAAGATTACAGATTTTAGATCTTCTTTTCTAATGAACTTAATTCTGTACATTTCCCTCTGAACACTGCTTACAATGCTTTCCACCAATTTTTATAAATTATATTTTCATTTAAATTTAGCTAAAAAATTAAATTTATGACACTTCTTCACTGATCAACGTGTAGTTTATAAATGTGTTCTTTAATGTTCAAATATTTGGGGACTTTTCCATATTTCTTTCTGTTATTGATAGTTCTTGACTTCTAATTCATTTTCATTGTGGTCTGAGAATATACTTTGCACAATTGTTATCTTTTAAACTGCTAAAGGAGTATTTTGTTGCCTATAATATGACATATTTTGGTAAATGCTCCATGTGAGTTTGAGAAAGATGTGTATTGTTTAATAGAGTATTCTATAAATATGAATGAGATCAAGTTGATTTATAGTTCTATTCGGTCATCTGTATCCCTACTGATTTTCTGCTTGCTTGATTTATCAATTATTGAAAGAGGGTTGTTGAGGTCCAAATATAGTGGTGAATTGTCTATTTCTCCTTGCAATTCTATTGGTTTTTGTTTCATGTACTTTGACACTCTGTTGTTAGATACACACACATTAAGGATTGTTATGTCTTTATGGAGAATTGACCTCTTTATCATTATGAAATGCCTCTATTCCTGATACTGTTCCTTGTTCTGAAGTCTATTTTGCCTAAAATAAAAAGAGCTATTTCAGCTTTATTTTGATTATTATTAGCATGATGTCTTTTTCCCTATCCCTTTACTTTTAATTTATCAGAGTCCTTATACTTAAAGTACATTTCTATAGGGGTGCCTGGGTGGCTCAGTTGGTTAAGTGTTCGACTTCAGCTCAGATCATGATCTTATGGTTTGTGAGTTCACGCCCCACGCTGGTCTCTCTGCTGTCACACAAAGCCCACCTTGGATCCTCTTTTCCCCCCTGCCCCTACCCTTTTCTCTCTGACCTTTCCCTCTCTCTGCCCCTCTATTTCCTCCCCCCATGTACACACACTCTCTGTCTCTTTCTCCAAAAATAAACATGATAATAAAGTAGGTTTCTACAGATAACACATAGTTATGTCTTTTTGTCTGGGTCTTTAGGTCTATTGTCACCCTGACAATTTCTGTCTTTTTACTGGCGTATTTAGACCATTAGTATTTAAGGTGATTATGGATAGAGTTGTATTAATATCTACAATATTTGTAACTTTTCTATTCATCACAGTTCTTCTTTGTTTCTTTTATTCCTTTTCCTCTTTTTCTGCCTTTTCTGATTTTGATTAAGCATTTTATGTAATTCCATTTTTTTTCTCTCCCACCTACCCCAATGTCTGTAAATTAGTGATCAATTTACTTTCTCCATAATTTTGTCTTTTCCAGATTCTCACATAGTTGGAATATACAGTATGTAGTCTCTTCAGAGTGACTTCTTTTACTTAGCAATATACATTTAAGGCTTCCCCATGTCTTGTGGCTTGATAACTTATTTCTTATTATTCTATTGAATAGGTTATAACAGTCTGTTTATCTCTTCATCTATTGAAGAACATTTTGGTTGCTTCCATGTTTTGGCAATTATGAATAAACCTGCTACAAATAACTGTATATAGGTTTTTGTCTGGAGATGTTTTCAAGTCATTTTGGGTAAATAGCAAGGAGCATGCTTACAGGATCACATGGCAAGATTACATTTGGTATCTTTAAGAAATTGCCAAAGTGTCTTTCAAGGTGGCTATATCATTTTTCATTTCCACCAGCCAGGCAGGAGAGTTCTTTTTGCTCTACAACCTCAGCAGCATTTGGTGTTGTGAACATTTTGGACTTTAGCCATTCTAATAAATGTGCAGTGGTATCTCAGTTTTGTTTGAATTCAGAACTCCTTAATGACATATGATGTAGAGCTTCTTTTCATATGCTTATTTGCCATATGTATCTCTTCAGGTGAGGTGTCTGTTCTAAATTTTTCCCACTTTTTAATTGGATTACATTTTTAATTGTTGAATTTTGAGTAGTCTTTGTATTCTTGAAAAATGTCCTTTACCAGATATTTGTTTTGTTAATATTTCCTCTCAATCTGTAGGGTTTTTTTCCCCTTTTCTCAAAAGTGTCTCTTTGCAGAGAGATGTTTAATTTTTTTTTAATTTTTAATGTTTATTTATTTTTGAGAGAGAGAGAGAGACAGAGTGCAAGTGAGGGAGGGGCAGAGAGAAAGGGAGACAGAATCCAAAGCAGGCTCCAGGCTCTGAGCTGTCAGCACAGAGTCTAACGCAGGAGTCAAACCCACGAACCGTGAGATTATGACCTGAGACGAAGTTGGATGCTTAACCAACTGAGCCACCCAGGTAACCCAGAAAGATGTTTAAATTTTAGTGAAATCCAATATATAATTTCTTTCATGGATCATGCTTTTGCTGTTGTATATGAAACCTTTTTGCCAAACCCACAGTCACATTGATTTTCTCCTATGTTACCTTCTGGATCTTTTATAGTTTTTTGCTTTACACAGAGGTCTGTGACCCATTTTGAGTCAAATTTTGTGAAAGGTGTAAGGTCATTGTCTAGATTCATCTGTTGCACGTGAATATCCAGTTATAGCACCATTTGTTGAAAAAACTATCCCTTTTCTATTGCTATTGCCTTTGTTCCTTTTTCAAAGATCAGTTGACTATTTTTGTGTAGGTAACTTTCTGGGTTATCTACTCTATCCCATTGATCTATTTGTTTACTCTTTTACCATTACTGTAGTGCTTTGATTATTGTAGCTGTATACTAAGTCTTAAAGTTGTGTAGTGACTGTCTTCTGACTATTCTTTTTCTTCAACATTGTGTTGGACATTGTGGATCTTTTGCCTTTCTATATAAACTTCAGAATCATTTTGTTGATTTCCACGAAGTAACATGTTTGAATTTTTATTGCAGATGTATTGAATCTAAGGATCAAGTTGCTAGATTTGGTATTGTCACAATATCATTTCTCTCTGAAAAACCTCCTTTAATGTGTTTTACAATGAAGATCTACTAGTAACAAATACCTTTAGTTTTTTGTTTGTTTGAAAAACTATTTCTCCTTCACTTTCAAAGAGAATTTAATTTGATCAGAATTCTAGGTTGATTTTTTTTTTCTTTCAACACTTTAAGTATTTCCCTTCACTTTCTTCTTTCTTGCATGGTTTCCAAAGACAAGTATGATCTAGTTTTTATTCTTGTTCTTTTGTAAGTAAGGTGTTTTCTCCTCTGGCTTCTCTCAAAGTTTTTTCCTTGTGTTTGCTTTTCTGCAGTTTGAACATAATAGGCTTATCTGTATGTATATATTTTCCCCAAATTTATTCTACTTGGTGTTCTCTGGGCTTCCAGAATCTTTGGTTTGGTGTCTGTCATTAGTTTGGGAAAATTCTTGGTTATTATTACTTTAAAAATTTCTCTGTAATATTTTCTTTTTCTTCTCCTTCTGGTATTGCTATAGTGTTATGTTTTTTGTAATTGCCTTCTTCTTCACTCTTTTTTTCCTTATTGCATTTTAATTTGGGAAGTTTATATTGACATATCTTCAAGTCCATTGATTCTTTTCTTAGCCATGTCCAGTCTATTGTTGAGTTCATCAAAGGAATTATTTAATTCTGTTACAATATTTTACATTTCTACCATTTTTATACATCCTTAGAACTTTCATCTCTCTCTACTTTGGGTAATTTATGTGATCTTTTATGTTTACACTTTTTTCTGTTAGCATCAATAACATATTAATCATAGTTATTTTAAATTTTGTCTGACAGTTATAAAGCATGTATCATATCTGAATTTGGTTCTAATACTTATTTTGTCTCTTTAGATTGTGATTTCTCTTGCTTTATTCATGCCTCACAATTTTTTGTTGAAAGCCAGATATGATACATTTGATACTTAGAACTAAGATAAAAGGACTTCAGTATGAAATTTTATGTTAATATTTCTGGGGATTGTACTGTGTTTAAAGGTAACTGTACCTGTAGTTGCCAGAGGTTTCATATTTTTCCAGTGTCTTTTTTTTTTTTTTTTTTTTGGTCTTCCCTATTGTCTTTGGGTTTCTCTGAAAACTCATCTTTAAATAGAAATAGGAATGTGCTAACATGATTATGGAGGCTGAGAAGTCTCATGATCTAAAGTTAATAAGCTGGGAACCCAGGAGTGACAGTGGTATAGTTCTGTTCTGAAGGCCTACAGGCTCAATACCCAGGAAAAGCCAATGTTTTACAAAGGCAGGAATAAAATCTATGTCCCAGCTCAAGACAGTCAGGCTGGCAGAAATTTCTCCTCACATGCTGGATGTTCAGCCTTTTAATCTCTTCAGGCTTTCAACTAATTGGGGCCTGCCCACATTATGGAGGGCAATTGGCTTTTACTTAGTCCACATATTCAAATGTTAATCTCATCTAGAAACTTCCATACAGCACACTTAAGATGATGTTTTTTTCTTTTTTTTTTTTTTTTAATTTTTTTTTCAACGTTTTTTATTTATTTTTGGGACAGAGAGAGACAGAGCATGAACAGGGGAGGGGCAGAGAGAGAGGGAGACACAGAATCGGAAACAGGCTCCAGGCTCTGAGCCATCAGCCCAGAGCCCGACGCGGGGCTCGAACTCACGGACCGCGAGATCGTGACCTGGCTGAAGTCGGACGCTTAACCGACTGCGCCATCCAGGCGCCCCGATGTTTTTTTCTTTTTTTTTAAAAAAAAATTCATGTTTATTTTTGAGAGAAAGAGAGAGAGAGAGAGCAAGTGGGGGAAGGGCAGAGAGAGAGGGAGACACAGAATCTGAGGCAGGTTCCAGGCTCTGAGCTCTCAGCACAGAGCCCCATGAAGATCATGACCTGAGCTGAAGTCAGATGCTTAACCAACTGAGCCACCCAGGTGCCCCAAGATGATGTTTGACCAAATTTCTGGGTACCCCATGGTCCTGTCAAGTTGCCGCATAAAAATTATCCAACACAGTCATTTCCTGACATGTGTCACCTATCTCTCCTTATCTGAGTGGGAATGTTTATTGTGATTAACATGACTGCATTGAACAATTGATTATTGACTGTGCATGGATAAGATAACTTGTCTTTATAAATTTTTTTAAAATGTTTATTCATTTTTGAGAGATAGAGAGAGAGAGAGCAGGGGAGGGGCAGAGAGAGGGAGACACAGAATCTGAAGCAGGCTCCAGGCTCTGAGCTGTTAGCACAGAGCCCAAGGTGGGGCTTGAGCTCATGAAGTGCAAGATCATGACTTGCACTGAAATCAGACGCTCAACCATTGAGCTACACAGGCGCCATGATAACTTGTCTTTATAGTTCATAAGACGATAAATCAAAAATTGACACATTTGGCTGAGGTAGAGACTATCATCCTTCACCAAGGGGTTCTGTACACTGCACATAATTGCATTATTGGAATAGTGTTAGGATTATATTCTTTGCATAGGTGTACAATGAATAATGTGTAAGGGTAGGAAAGTGAAGTCATATTGGATCACCAGAAGGGAGAACAATAGTGGACGTTACCACAGTTTATCAATGTCTGGTTTTTCTCTACTTTGCTACTTGGGTTAGAATTATATCACCCTGCTCTCTTGATATTAGATGTGACCATATGATTTCCTTTGACCAATAAAATGTGAGCATGAGTGACAGGTTTCATTTATAGGTTGAGGGAATTAACTCAGACTCTACTTCTATAATCACCATATAAAGGGAAGTGAAAATGAGAGATGGACAGCAACAATTAACTGCAATTGTTACAATGATTAGTGAGATACAGAGGAAAGCTATCCAAAATTCATTTTTCTATTATTAATTCTGTAAAAACATAGTGTTCCATGTATTATTCAAAAACTGAGACTTAATAATATCCTCCAACTAACATTTGCAGACTTGAATATATTAGAGGCTATTTTTAAGGGCCAATTGTTTTTAGACAAAACTAAAAACATAGTAGATTAAAAATTAAAAGTAAATAATTATACTTAGAAGTTGCAACACAAATTCTTATCTCAACTTTGATATAGAGTTTAGCTCAAATTAAATGTGGTTGAATCAGTAGTTTGAAAATAAATTATACCAGTACTCACCCCAGTTTTAAGATCTTCTATAAATAGACTCTTAAGTAGACATAATTTGTAGTTTTTCTATTTTTTCCTCAAAGAATCAATGTATATCTCAGTAATGAGATGTTTAGTTCTGAGAATAAACAGTGTCTAAATAACATTATTTTCTTTGAGTGTTATTAAAATAGACCAACTTTACAATTTTTTTCAAATAATTACTCTATCTAATTTTCTAGTTCTGTGCCATCAATAAAATAAAAAATAAAAATAAAAATTAAATTAAAAGAGGCACCTGGGTGGTTCAGTTGGTTAAGACTCCAACTCTGGATTTCAGCTGAGGTCATGATCTCACAGTTCTTGAATTCGAGCCCCGCATTAGTCTTTGCTGACAATGTGGAGCCTGCTTGAGATTCTCTCTTTCTCTCTCTGCTCCTCCCTCCCTCTCTTCCTCTCCTCTGAAAAATAAATAAGCATTTTAAAAATAATATAAAAAATTAAAATATGTCTGTTTATGTGTGACATACATGATTTATATTTCCTTATAAATTGTTTTTCATGATTGCCATGTTTTAGACCTGATAATTCAACAAGGAGTGACATGTATGCATTTATTTTGTTTGTGTTTGTGTGTGCATGTGTGTAGTTCTGTGAGGACTAGAGGGTGGAATTTGAAATGAATCTCTAATCTATGTCTCTTTCCTCTGCCTACCAAATCTAATGATAACACTCCATGGCGACAATGAGAGAAATAGGGCAGAAGGTCAGGTTCTGGTTTCGGCTGCATTGCCACAGTGCTCTCCATGTACTACTACTCTAGACCTTCCCTTAGATATTTATCAATCATTTCTCAGTGTTTTCTTGTTACCTTTGTTTTTATTATTTTTAGTTGCAGGTGTTTGCAGACACAGTTTTAGCCTCATGGGAGGGACTCAGAATTCTGAATCTCTCCACTGACAGTGAAGAGAAATGGTCAGCTTAGTGATAAATTAGGTTTGTTTAGATGATTTGGAGTATAAGATGTCTTGAACAATTGGTTTTGGAGATCTTGTGTCACAGTATTTACAGTAATGTTATTCACAGAAGCACCAGCAGAACCCTGATTATTCACTCCTGAACTAGGAGGTGGATGGAGAACATGTTAAGGTCAGTTTAAACCCTGTCCTCAGTCTTAAAGTGATGTATTCTATTTATTCATGAAACTAAGTATTCTGGGAATGACAAGTTCAGGACACCAAAGAGCTTCCAGAACAAAGCCTTTCTAATTAAAGGCAAATCAGTGTGAGAAGGTTGATGCTGCCCATGATTCATTTCGTTGTTTCCTTGATATGGCTTGGTTGAGTCCCATGACTCTGAAACATTCTGGAAAATCAATGCTTTTTAGTTTAGCATTCTGTTATCCATACTTTGTTATAATTCCCAATGCTGTCTCTCTGATCTCAATTTTATGATTTGCCTTGGACCCTGAATACAAATAAACAATGCAGAAAATATTTGAGTTATATGACATGCTCAGTTTTTAAGATAGACTATGGTTATTTGAAATTCTGGGAGTTGCTGAATATAATAAGTTTCTTTTCAATAGATTGCCATCTCATCTTCATTCTGAATTCAGGAATGGAGAAGTTTAAGATTGCTTTTTTCCTCATATAAATTAAAATGTGTGCTCCTTATTATTTTGCATATTTGTGCTTTTTGTCTTTTTCTCTTGATTAAGTGACATAGTAATTTATCTGTTCTGAGATCTGCTTTTGCTATAAACAACTAACACTTGGTTTTATGGATTATTTTTATAACTTTTTGTGTCTTCCAATTTATGAAATTTTACATTTTTCTTCATTAATTCCTTTCATTAATTACTCTTATGTTCATTTTTTTATTTTTATAATTATTCAGATTGAGTAATTACTTTATGCTATTTTTCCTTTTTAGAAATGTAAATACTTAAAAGTAAGAATTTTCTTTTGCTGTGCTCAGTTGTATTCCAATATATTTCAATAATATCTGCAACTTGTTTTTATTTTTTCTTGGAACACATGTAGGAGTGACATTTTAAAAATTACCTTAGGTTAGAAAACCTCTGCAATTCTAATAAATTATAGACACTACAGTGACTATTCTGTGATTATAACATGATAAAACTAGAAAACAACTAAAGAAAAAACTATTAGCACAGGCACATACAGAGACACATACAGAGATTCCCTCTCTCTCTGTCTGTCTGTCTCTCTCTCTGTCTCTTTCACACACACTAATATGAAACACCTACATTCACTCCAAAAAAGGACTTAAAAGTAGTGCATAAATAAAATATTCCAAATATTTATGGCCCAATTGGAACTATCTTTAAATCACTTGAAAAACAAAGAAGTATAAATTTAGCATAAAAAAAGAAAATAAAACGTTATTTGACATTGTCTACATTGACTATATGACTTGTTTTCAGTGTTTTGTAAATGTGAAAAAAAGTTATTGTTGAATATATAAAAATTAATAGTGTCTTTTAATTGTTAGCAAGAAAAGGAATGAATGGTAGGAGCCAAAGAAGTGTAACACGTTTTAATAATTAACATGTTATTAAAATTGAAAAGAATGTGTTCAAAGGAAAGGCTAAGTAAAGAAAGATATAATCTACATGAAACTATTCTGGGATGGTGATAAATTTAAAAGAATAATAGTTTTTGACATTAAACACTGTAACATTAGGGAAAGAAAATAAAGAGTAAATAACTAGATTTAAGAAGCCCATTCAAAAAAAAATTGAAGTAATGTGGTGGAAGGATGTAAGTTATTCTCAATAGAATAGAGATATTAAATTAAAAATAATGTAAATGTTAGAGGAGAATTGAACTAGAAAACCGATGGGAATGAGAAATAAGCATTTTAAGAGTTACTGACAGAGTTGACCTATGTGAGTTGATGAGTTTTACAGAGTATTTCAAACACCATTATCCAATAACCTCCAGGCTAATTTAAGCTCATCCATTACACAAAGAAAAGCAATATGAGGTACTCTCAGGTGCTTGTTTACCAAAAGACTTAAAAAAAGCAATATAATGAAAGCACCTCAGACATTATAAAGCAAGAATAAATACCATAAGAAAAATGAGAAAAAGAGAAATATGCATTATGAGAAGGAAATGTATGAAACTCTGATTTAACTTGGACTTGATAAAGTTTTCTTATTTCTATATCCTTATACTCTTATTTCTATATGCTTATACCCTTATTTCTATATCCTTAGGGATCCTTCAATAAACCACTTTATCTGGCATAGCATCTTTTTTTCTGGATAAACACAGTCTTGGGGCAATCATAAAAAATTTCCAAATACTTAATGTTTATAACATCTAGGAAAAGTTAAAACTATATCTATATCTATATCTATATCTATATCTATATCTATATCTATATATAATTGTATGAAATATTATTATATATAATATACATATAATATCTGCCATATATTTGTATCTTTCCTTATAATTATATATATCTATCATCTATCTATCATCATCATCATCTATCATGTATGTATCATCTACCTATTAACCTATCTCCATGCTGCTATATCTGTGTCTATCCCTTCAAGGAAATAAGATAGAATGCATATATTATTGAAATGAAATTTGAAATGTATAAAAGCATTTATTTTAAAATTTTAATCTAGATTGAGTAGTTTTTGAAGTTAAAGGATTTTTATTTCTTACATTTCAATAAAGGGCAGAATTATTTCTAAAAGATAAACTTCACAGTGACTAACAATAATATTATCGACCTTTTTTTTTGTCTTATGAAATAAAAAATCTAATTTTGGATATCTCTGATACTATATAATTTTATTTTAAAAATCAACAATTTCTTCTGTATTAAAAAATCCATTGGTAAATTTTTAACATGCTTTTTTCTTTATTTTATTCATTTTAATTCAGTATAATTAACATACAGTGTTACATTAGTTTCAGATGCACAATGTAATGATTCAAGAATTCTGTACATTACTCAGTGCTCATCATAAGTGTATTCTTGATCCCCTTTACCTATTTTACCCATCCCCCCACCTACCTCCACTCTGGTAACCACTAGTCTGTTCTCTATAGCTAAGAGTATATTTTTTGATTTGTCTCTTTTTTTATCTGTTCATTTGTTTTGTTTCTTAAATTCCACATATGTGTGAAATCATATGGTACCTGTCTTTCTGACAGCCTTATTTCACTTAGTGTTATACCCTCTAGATCCATCCATGTTGTTGCAAATGGCAAGATTTCATTCTTTTTTATGGCTGAATAATATTCCATTGTATATATATACCACATCTTTACCCATTTATCAATCAATGGCTACTTGGATTACTTCCATAATTTGACTATTGTAAATAATGCTGTAATAAATATAGGGGTGTGTGTACCTTTTTGAATTAGTATTTTCATATTCTTCCAGTAGTAGAATTACTGGATCATATGGTAATTCTATTTTTAATTTTTTGAAGGACTTCCATACTATTTTCTACATTGACTGCACCAGTTTGCATTACCACCTACAGTGCAAGAGTGTTCCTTTTTCTCCACATGCTTGTCAACGCTTGTGTTTTTGATTTTAGCTATTTTGACAGGTGTAAGGTGATAGATGTTTCATTGAGGTTTTAATTTGTATTTCTCTTATGATAAGTGATATCAAGCACCTTTTGTGTGGCCACCTGTATGTCTTCTTTGTAGAAATGTCTGTTCATGTCTTGTGCCTATTTTTTAATTGGATTATTTGTTTTTCTGATGTGCTATGTAAGTTCTTCATACATTTTGGATATACTAACCTTTTATCAGATATATCATTTGCAAATATCTTCTCCCATTCACTAAGTTGTCTTTTTGCTTTGTTGAGTGTTTCCTTTGCTGTGCAGAAGATTTTTATTTTGATATAGCCACAATAGTTTATTTTTGCTTTTGCTTCCCTTGCTTTAGAAGACATATCTAGAAAAATGTCGCTATGATCGATGTCAGAGAAATTACTGCCTATGCTCTCTTCTGAAAATTTTATGGTTTCAGGTCTCACATTTAGATCTTTAATTCATTTTGACTTACTTTTGTGTATGGTATAAGAAACTGGTCCAGTGTCATTCTTTTGCTTGTAGTTGTCCGGTTTTCCCAGCATCATTTGTTGAAGAGACTGTCTTATCCCCATTATATATTCTTGCTTCCTTTGTTGAATATTAATTGACCATATATTGTGTTTTTGTTTTCTGGGCTCTCTATTCTGTTCTATTGATCAATGTGTCTATTTTTGTGCCAGTACCATACTGTTTTGATTACTACAACTTTGCAGTATATCTTGAAATCTGGGATTATGACACCACCAGTTTTTTTCTTCTTTTTCAAAATTTCTTTGGTTATTTGGAATCTTTTGTGAAAAATACATTGGTAAATTTTAATATCTGTTGATAGTTATAAAAATGCATTTTCAAAGTTCATAGCAGTTGAAGGATACTGAAACAGTTGCACACATGCAGTGAGAAAAGCCCCATGGCTGTTATTTCTTTTCCATGTTCAATGCTGTCATTTGGCAACTGATCAGTCCTTTCCTTTCTGCATGATGACTGAATGACCAACCTATCCTTTTGGACTCTGTTAGATTCTCACATCTGGTTGGCAGAGAGACAATGTGTAGGCTATGCCCACAGTTTTCATGGGTAAGGCCTGAAAATGTATCATATATCTTCTGCCCACATTTGTTTGTCATAATTTAATCACAAAGATACACCTAACTCCACATTGGAGTGTGTACATAATTCTGTGTGTGTGTGTGTGTGTGTGTGTGTGTGTGTGTGTGTGTGTGTTACATGCATGTGTTATGGCTGGGAGGTGTTCACTGGGTGCTCAGGAGGGAAACAAAGATGGTTATAAGCATGGTAGATGGAACCATATTCTGTAAATGGGTGTTTTAAAAGTTAATACACAAATGATTTTCTTATTTAAAAATTTTAGCTCAGTTAGAAAACATACTAGAAGAACACATACAGCTTACAAAAGCCTCAAAATGGAAATATTTAACAAGAAATGCTTTAGATATATGTGAAAAATTAAGGAATAATTAAGATGACCTGAAGAATTACACTCACAGGGTGTCCCTGAGATGACTCAATATTGGAAAGGCACTCTCTTTTCCTGTTTTAATCTGTAATTTTAGTGGCTTTCCAATAATGTATCATTGTGAATTTTTAGTTTGCAGAACTAATTCTAAATTCACATTAGAATAAATAAAGATTCCCAGGAAATTGTATAAAAATAAAAATTAATGATGAGATACAATTTCTACTAAGTATTAAAACTAACAAGTTTTGCTTCATGAAAATAGATTTATCCAATAATTTTACTCTTAGAAATTTATAGATAAATACAACATATAAAACTTTTACTGCCATGGGTGCCTGGGTGGCTCAGTTGGTTGGGCATCTGACTTTGACTCGGGTCATGATCTCACGGTTTGTGGGTTCGAGCCCCAGGTCAGGCTTTGTGCTGACAGCTCAGAGTCTGGAGCCTGTTTCGGATTCTGTGTCTCCCTCTCTCTCTCTGCCCCTCCCCTACTCACGTTCTGTGTCTCTCTCTCAAAAATAAATAAACTTGAAAAAAAAGCTTTTATTTCCAGTGCTTTAATGGGACTGATCCATCAAATTATATGCCCAGTCTTTTAGATTACCACTGTAACCAGTTATTATGAATGTTCTATGATAAGCACTTGCTGACACCTATACTATTTATATTCATTGCAACAATGTTAATTATAACAAAACTCAGAAAAAAATTTAAATATCAAAAAATGCAGAAATTTAAAAAAATGATCTAATAAACAGCTATGATAAAGAAGTAGCATAGTATAATTTCTAAGACAAATTTTTTTCCAGATGCAAAGAAATATATACATTATGTTGCCATTTTGTTTTGAAAAGTCTTTTTATTTTGACATTATTATAGAGTCAAAGGAAGTTGCAAAGATAGGACAGAAAGGACCCATGTACCCTTTAACCCATTTCTCCCAATGGTTGTATCTCACATAATTATGGTACAATAATATCAGACCCAGGAATTTGACACTGGTACAATGACATTGGTGTGTATGTAATTTTATCACAGGGGTGGATTTTTTATAACCACCACTACAGTCAAGATATAGAACTACTTGATCACTCCAAAGTTCTCTCTCATGCTATAATCACCCCCTCACCCCCATACTTATATTCCCTACTAACACTTGTAAACCTCTAATCTGTTTTCTAAATCAATAATATTGACATTTCAGGAGTGTTATATAAATGAAATCACATCTTATGTCACTTTTTGAGAGTGACTTTTTTTTTTCTCTCAGCATGATAGCCTTGAGATTCATCCAAGGTTTTGTGTGTATCAGTAGTTTGTTCCTTTATATTGATGAATAGTATTTTGTGGTATGGATGTACTGCAGTGTTTTAACCATTCATTTCTTAAGGGACGATGTGGGTGTTTCCAATTTGGGTCCACAATTAATTTTAAAAAAGGCCACTAAGAAGAAAGATGGTCAAGTTTCACTTTTTTGGTATAAATTCTCAGAAGTACAATTGCTGGGTTGTATGGTAAGTGTATGTGTTTTTGTTGTTGTTGTTTTGTTTTGTTTTGTTTTTTTGTTGTTGTTTTAAGAAACTGCCAAACTTGTTTTTTTGAAATGGTTGTACCATTTTATATTTCCACCAGCGATGTATGAGAGATCAGATTCTTTTCATCCTTGCCAGTACTGGGTAACACGATTTTCATAATATTATTTAACTGAATCATTTAATTAAAATAGGTTACTATTTTTATGATTTAAAAATGGTAACTTTTTATTTTGGCTGTTCTAGTAAGTGTATAGAGATGTCACTTTGGTGTCAATGGCTAGCAATGTTGAACATCTTTTCATGTGCTTATTTGTCGTCCATATATCTTCTGTGAATGTCTCTCCACATCCTATGCCCATTTTTGAATTATATTTTTTTACAGCTGATTTTAAGAATTCTTTATGTATTTGTATATGAGTCCTTTTAAAAGTATATATGGTTTTGCAAATATTTTCTGTATATGTATAGATTTTTTTTATTCTATTAAGAAGGTCTTCCATGGAACAGAAGTTTAAATATTGATGAAGTCCAATTTATCAAATTTTTTATAAGAGTTGTGCTTTGGTGTAATTTTAAAACCTTTTCACCAAGTCCTTGGTTTCAGAGATTTGCTCTTGTACAAGTTTTTTTTTAGTTTTATGTTTTACATTTAAATCTATGATTTAGGGGTGCTTGGGTAGCTCAGTTGGTTAAGCATCAGACTGTTGATTTGGGCTCAGTTCATGATCTCACAGCTTGTGAGTCTGAGCCTGTGTCAGGCTCTGTGCTCACAGTGTAGAGCCTGCTTGGGATTCTCTTTCTCCCTCTCTCTCTGCCCCTCCTCTGCTCACACTCTTTGTCTCAAGATAAATAAACTTAAAAAAATAAATCTATGATTTATTTTGAGTTGATTTTTGTACAGAGTGTAAGACTTGTTTTTTTTTTCTCCTGTGGAGTTATTTTTGGGTTCTCTATTCTATTCCATCGATGTGTGTATCTATCTCTATGCCAATACCTTGCAGTCTTGATTACAGTGGCAATAATAAAACTTGAAATCAGAGTTGTTTTTCCTACTTTATCAGAATTGTTTTAGCTATTTTGATTCCTTTGACTTTCTATATCATATGTATGTCAATTTGGGGAAAATTGACATCTTTACTATGTAGAGACTTCCAATCCCTGAATATTTCTTTATTTAAAGTTTCTTTGTTTTCTTTCCAGAGTTGTTATTTTCAGCACTCAAGCATTGTACTTGTTTCATTAGATTAACACCCTAATATTTCATTTTTTATGAGTGATCATAAATTTTGTTGTATTTTTAATTTCAGTTCCCATGTATTCATTGCTAATATACAGAATTGTAATTTTTTTGTGTGTTTTGTTTGTTTTGTACGTCACTGAACTCTCTTATTAGTTCTAGGAATTTTTTTTTTTTGTAGATTCCTTTGATTTTCTATGTAAACTGTCATATCATCTGCAAATTGAAGCAGTTTTCTTTCTTTCTTTCCAGTCTATATGCCTTTCATCTCCTTTTATTGACTTATTATGCTGGCTAGAAACTTCAGTACTATGTTGTACAGTAGTGGTGAGAGTGGACATCTTGACATGATTTCTGATCTTAGAGATAAGGCATTCAATCTTTTACCATTAAATGTAATGTAAGCTTTAGAATTTTTGGAGATGCTCTTTTCAAGTTGAATAAATTCTCTTAATTCTAGGTTATGGGCATTTTTATTATGAATGGGTATTGAACCATGTCAGAAGCTTTTTCTTATTGAACCACATGTCAATGGATATGATCATGTGACTTCCATTTTAGTTTGTTAATATGATGGATTACATTGATTTTTAATTATTGAACCAGTGATAGCCCTGAAATACTCTGTTCATTGTATATAATTCTTTTTATATGTGGCTGAATTCTATTTGATAGAATTTTGTGAAGAATTTTTGCATTTATATTCTATATTGCATTTATATTTTTGTACTAAAATTTTTTGGGTTCAGTATCTGTGTAATACTGGCTATATAAGATGATTGGAAAGTGTTCCCTCCTTTTCTATTTTCTAGATGAAATTGGGTAGAATTATTAATAATTCTTCATTAAACATTTGGTAGAATTCTCCAATTAAACCATCTGGTGCTAGGAATTTCTTTATTGAGGGATTTAAAATAATAATTTAAATATACTTGGCAATTATAAGCTAATAGATATTTCTATTTTTAAATTGAATGAGTTGTGATAATTTATACTTTTTGAAGAATTGGTTTATTTCATCTAATTTGTCAAATTGTATGTAAAATTTTTTACAATATTCCTTTATTATCCTTTTGATGTCTACAAAGTCTGTGGTATATCCCTTTTTTCTTCTTAATATTAGTAATGTGTGTCTTATTTCTATTTACTTTTCATGTTTTTATACAGGCTTATCAATTTTATTGATATTTCAAAGAACTAGCTCAATTTTTAAAAATTAAAAAATTAGTTTGATGTACTGTTTTTCTGTTTCAAATTTTATTGATATCTGCTGTACTTATTTTCTTTCTTTTTCTTGCTTTGGGTTTTTTACTTTTTCCTTTTTTTTTGTTTTTTTTTTTTAGGTTTTTAAGGTGAGAGCTTGTATTACCAACTTGAGATTTATTCTTTTTTCTAATGTAAGCATTTAGTATGATAAATTTCACTTCAACACTGCTTACTTACTTCTCTTAAGTATTGACATACTTTATTTTCACTTTCATTTGTTCAATATATCATTTAAGTGTTTTGATATTTCTTTGAGTTTTCTTTGGTATATCACTTAGATATTTGGAAGACTATTTTGAGCGTATGCACTTTAGACTGCTCACTGAATGCCATTTAAACATTGTATAAAAGAAACAAAAATAAAATAAAATAAAATTGTAGAAAACAGGTACCTTCAAATGTTATTTTCTTTATTAAGACAAGCCAACATTATTAACTTAATTAGTGGATTTATAGATTTCCAGCATTTTTTAATAAAATAAATATATTTTTCACAATTTATTTGTTTTGATATAGGAAATATGTATTTAATTGAAATCTCATTTATTATCATCATTCAATGGAATAATCTATAAATAAAATACATATCTTTTTTATTTCAGAGAAGTTATTTTATTATCGCTGGTAATGGGAAGTGTAACACTTTCTTTGCCCAATATTCTCTTAGAATTCTACATAACAAACATTGAAAGGTTAGATTCAGCTGAAGAAACAAAAATAATTTTTAGCTTGTTTTCTTTGATTGAAGAGTAAAATTTCTATGTAGGCTAAGGGTGGTCAAGTTTTATTGATACAATCTATTAGATAACGCAAAAATTTAAATAACAAGAACTTGCCATCATTTCTATTTCTTATCAGAAACAGAAACAAAATTATTTTCTGCCTGTATCCATGAAAGATTTTATAAAAATTCAAAGAATACACATTTGTGCCAAAATGACATGGAGATTGTCTTTTCGTCCATATAATTTTATTACCAAAAAACAAAAATAAGAACAAACATCTCTTCATGATCTCAAACTGTTAAAACCTTATATTGATAAATATTACTTTTTCATCAGTGAATTAATTCTTTATAAAAACCTTGGTATACTTCTAGTAGTAGCTGTTTAATTGTAGTTAAATCATGGTGTCTTTAAGCCAAGAAAAGCTATACCCTAGAGACAGACACATTTAAGCAGTAAAATATAGACTTTGACAGGTCTTACATGTAGTTATTTCATTATTGTAAATAATTGCTTAATATGATACATCCATACATCCTCAGTAAAGTTGATGACACACTTGATATAGAAGGAAATATTGCATCTAATGAAAACATTAAATGAATTTTCTTTAATTAAGTTTCTCAGTGCTCATCCTTTTAATGAAGCTAGTGAATGTCTACTGTTCTAATTTAAATTATAATCTAATGTAATTTACCCCCATTCATCTAAGGAATAGCCAAAACACCCAGAATTTTACCTATGAATAAAATACACTGAGTGATACAAATATACAAGTACTTTTTTTCAACCACATAAAATAAATGTAAAAAACTCCCACATCATTTTCTGCTCAGGCACAGTGACTTTTATGGAAAGATTTTGTGTTTATTTGTGTTATCAGAAAAAGTGATGCTTATTCTGTGGGTTCTCAACTTTCAAAGTTATATGTTGACTCATTTTTATATACAAATTTATTTTCAGATCGGGCCCATTTGAGCACATAAGCCACTTTATGTTATAATTGCCATGTTGGGAAGGGTTTTCTGCCTGTATCCCACATATTGTCAGACAATCAGATGTGGAATATTGAATTCAGGTAGTACCCAAATATTTACATGTTTTCTGAGATTTTGCTATGAACTTAAACTGCTTTAAAAAAACTTTAAAAATGTAAATATCATTCATGAGGCAAAATAAAATCCCATTTAATAATATCATGTGAAGATTCCAGAATTATACAATACAATAGTAGTGAAAAGATCTTAACATTCATCTATCAGTGCTTGTCAAAATTTTAAAAACCTGTAAATACAAATGGTCAGTATGTGAACACAAGCTGTAAGTAATAAGATTGTTCTACTCTATACACACCCACACACAGACACAGACACATTACAAACCACTGATGTGCTGGGGCTAGCTTATAGCTTGTAAGAGTCAATTGCCAAATTTAATATTGTGATTAATTACTAAGTTATTAAATACAGCTATCATCAAAAAATTACATAAATGTGCAGTTAAGTAAATCATTTTTAAAACAACGGTAATAACAACTGGAACTCATAACTTTCTAATTGGTTTGCTACATATTACTAATATCTATGCTTTTGAATTTATGTTTATTGTATTTTTAAGGTGGAAATACTATATAATGGTGTGTTACTCCTAATCTCTTTCCAACTTCACATTTAATGGTATTGTTTTGATAGCTTGAAATTGGTTGTAATGAGAGTATTTATACTATAAATATTGACAAGTAATAGGAATTAGAAGTAGGCCTTTTCATTGTATTAAGAGAGCTAAGTTTTAAATATTTACCAGCACACCACTGTATCAAACTATATAATAATCTCAACAGGAAAAAGAAAAATAGAGCAGCTGAACAGAAAAATGGACAAAAAATAAAGAGGTGATTTAGGAAAAAAAAAAAAAAAAGAAGAACTATAAAAGTCTAATGTGACAGAGATTAATGACCTATCTAATTTCAATTCTCTCCTTTTCCCTTAGTAACAAAAACTCAGTTTTGTTTAAGGATTTGTTTAGTCTTTTAGGGCTGCTGCAATAAAATACCACAGACTAAGTAGCTTATAAACAGTAAAAATTTATTGCTTACAGTTCTGGAAGCTGGAAGTGTGACATCAGGGTGCCAGCGTGGTTGGGAAAGGCCCCTCTTCAGCATGCAGGTTTCTCGTTGTATCCTCACATGATGGAAGAGGCACGGGATCTCTGTGGGATCTTTTTTCTAAGAGCACTACTTCCATTCATGAAAGCTGCACTCTCATGACCTAATCACCTCCCAAGGCTCGATTTCACAGTATGAATTTTGGAAAGGGCACAAACATTCAGACGGTAACATTCCTCCTCTGGCTCCTCAAAATTCATGTTCTTTTCAAATGAAAATGCATTCATTCCATCCCAGCTGCCCCCAAAGTCTTAACTTGTTCCAGCATCACCTTAAAAAAATCTAAAGTCCAACGTCTTATCTAAATAGTACCTAAATCAGATATGGTTGAGACTCAAGGTGTGATTCATTCTGAGGCAAATTCCCCTCCAGGTATAAACCTGTGAAATCAAGTAAGTCATGTGCTTTCAAAATACAACTGTAGGGCAGTCGTATGACAGAACATAATAGGAGAGAGGGAAGGGGAGATAGATCCCAAGGAAGTCCAAACTCCAACAAGACAGACAACATTAAAACTTAAAGCTTGAGGATGATTTTTAACTTGAAGTTTTGCCCTCTGGGGAGGAGGTCCTACCTTCTGGACCTACTGGGGAGGGGGTTCTGCCTTCTGGACACATTAGGGCATTCCAGCTTCCTTAGCTTCACTCCTGGTCTGGAATCAGAGGCCAGTGTCTCTCCTGATCTGAGATTGTGGGGGTGGACCCACCCGTATGATTCTGCTGGGCTGGGGTCCCTATCCCCTGTCTTTGGGTGGCCCTGGCCCCAAAACTTTGGCTGTGGGTCATCTGGCCTATTGAAACTGAGGAGGCATCTCTGATGAATCCTGAATCACCTTTGGAAGTCCTTTTTTTCTTGTCTTGAACAATATCGCATATTTGCATCTGAATAACTCAATGGTCCTGTCCTGTAAAATCTAAAAGTCCCATAGCCCTCCTTGTTCCTGCTTATCGCCTTCCCCTTCAGTTCACATTCATTGTTTTTCTGTTGAAGTGGCTGATTAAATCCATGATTCACACAGATATTAATCTCCTTATCAAAGGCTTGTTTGGCCATATCCTTAGTATTCTCTTTAGAACATTCATCCCAGGTCTCCTGAGTGGCTCAGCCAGTTGAGCCTCCAACTCTTGGTTTCAGCTCAGGTCGTGGTTCTAGGATTCATGAGTTTGAGCCCTGCATCGGGTTCTACACGGACAATGAGGAGCCTGTTTGGGATTCTCTCTCCCTTTGTCTACCCCTTCCCTGCTCATGTGCTCTCTCTTTCTTTCTCAAAATAAATAAGTAAACATTAAGATATTTTTAAAAAAGGAACATTCTTTCTAATTTCTACAAAATGGATAGGATAAGTATTTTCCAAACTTTAAATTATTGCTTCCGTTTTGATTAACAAAACCTTTTTAAGTCATTTCAGTTCTCACATTTTACTGCAAGTATTCAAGAGAAGTCAACCTTCACTTTCAACACTTTGCTTAGAAATAACCAGCCAACAATCCCAATTTCACTGCTCACAAGTTCTGCCTTCCATGAAAGACTAAAATATGAACACAATTCAGTCAGTTTCTTTCCACTTTATAATAAGGATCACCTTTCCTACAGCTTCCAATAACATGCTCCTCATTTCCATTGGAGACCTCATCAGAATGGCCTTTACTGTCTCTATTTCTGCTAACATTCTGTTTGCAACCACCTACATATTCTCTAAGAAAATGAACCTTTTCTACATGTCTCCTCTTCTTCTGGGTGTTCATCTGAATCACTTTTAATGGTCCATTCACAGCAATATAGGTTTTTCTCTAGCATGCACCTCAAAACTCTGCTAGTTTTTGCCCATGATCCAGTTCCAAAGCTGCTTCCACATTTTTAGGTATTTGTTATAGCATAACCACCACTTCTAGGTACCAATATTTGTCTTTGTATGTCTGGGCTGTTATAGCAAAATAGCTTATAAAGAGCAGAAATGTACTGCTCACAGTTCTAGAGGCTAGGAGTCTGAAACCAAGTGGTGATGAACCCACCTGGGTGTATTTCTCAGGCTCCCTTCCAGTTAACCATATTGCCAATCAAGCATAAGCAGACATGTTTGCCATTTGGAGATAGCTTCACTTTCCTCAGATGCCACTCATGCTTTTATCTTTCTACCTGAAAGGAGAACTTGCTGCATAAAGCTCTTTATTTCCTGATTTGTGATGGAAAAGAAATTAATCTCTGAATTCCTCATTTGTTTATTTAACTGTACTGCAAGTTCTCTGTTATACGCTGTCAAATTTAAATCTCTAATATACATACATTAACACATAGATGTAGTGGGGCTCAATTGAAATGCTTAATTAAAGACCTGGAAAACCAAAAGAAGAGAAAATAATCTTCACTTCTTTTCTTGGAAAAATTAAAAACAAACAGAAAACACAAGAAAAAACAAGTGTTGAAGAGGAATTGGAGAAATAGGAATCCTTATGCACTGTTGGTGGGAGTGCAAATTATTGTAGGCATAGGGGAAAACAGTATGGAGGTTTCTCAAAACATTAAAAATGGAACTACCCAATGATACAATAATCACACTGCTGGGTATTTACGCCTAAAATTAAAAAAAAAAAACTAATTCAAAGGAATACATGAACCCCTATGATTATTACAACATTATTTACAATAGCCAAATTATGGAAGCAGCTCAAGTGTTCATTGATAGATGAATGGATAAAGAAGAGGTGGTGTGGAATACTATTCAGTCATAAAAATAATGAAATCTTGCATTTGCAACAACACGGATGGAGCTAGATAGTATAATGCTAAGGGAAGAAAGCCTGTCAGAGAAAGATAAGTACCATATGATTTTAATCATATTGGTATTCAAGAAACAAAACAAATGAACAAATGAAAAAGAGAAAAAAGGAGAGAGACAAACCAAGAAACAGATTCTTAACTATAGAGAACAATTGATGGTTAAGGGAGGGGAAGGGGATGGGGGGAATGGGTGAAATAGAAAATGGGGATTAAAGAGTACACTTACTGTAATAAGCAGTGAACAATGTATAGAATTGTTGAATCACTATATTGTACACCTGAAACCAATATAACAATGCATGTTAAATATATTGGAATTAAAATTAAAAAAACTTAATAAAAAAGAATTAACCTATTAAATCTCAAAAAAAGAAAATATTTCTTGTTTATGAGTATGTGTAAAAAGAAGTATTGCCATAATTTTTGTATATTTTTGTATGGATTGTAAATTGGCTGACACTATTTAAAAATATTTAAGATGAGAAAATTTACATTTATAATTTCACTTATGAGAATTAATCCTCAAGCAATATTTGCATGGGTATATTTATCCATTATATATTTTTAATACATATTTTGTCATAAGAAAAAAATTGCACAAAATGGATAGAAGAAAATGTTTCATGCATGTAAAAATATAATTTGTTGTAAAATAAAACATAATAATAATAAACAATACCAACAACCTAAAAACAACCAAACATATTTAATATTTATCTCTTAGGCATTGTGCTGACAGCTTTACATGCATTATTTCACTAAATTTTTATCAGAATCTTATGAGTTAGACAGCATTATCTGTATTTTATACATTAGGAAATTGGGCTTTTGAGAGATTTATATAATATTGGTCCAAGTGATATAGCCAAGTGATATGAATGCAGAGCTTATGATTACAAAGTCCATTGCCACTGGCTATGTTAGCAAAATTTTAGATAGACTTAGGTGGATAGATAATGTACATATATTTTTAAGGAATGAGTCATTTTATAGTTCTTATGGCATAATCTAGTAATAGAAACTGATAGAGATACAGTCAGACAAAAAGATTTCTAGAAAGACATTTAGAAGAAAAAAACATGAACTATTAATAATGGTTATGCTTTATGGGTGATTTTACTAGAGACTTTCACTTAGAACAATATACTAGATTGAAATTGTTGGAATTTTTACTTCTACTAATTTATATTCAAAAAACCAACCAAGAATATTAAAGTTCAGTGAAATAGTGTAATTACTATGGACATTAAGAAATAATGCACTTATAATAATTTAGGACTTTAATACATTTACTCAGTCGTATTCTTCCAGTGTTCATGTTATGGATGCTGCTATCCAGGGGATATAAGTTTCTACTTTGTTCCTGAAGGTGAAAGGCTTATGTTGTCTGCAAAATTGCATTCAAAGTGACAGGAAACATTTTATTTATTTATTTATTCAATTGGACTGTAAGTTTCTTATGGTCATGCTGAGCAGAAAATATAGAACAAGTGAGAAGACCAAATTTTTGTTTATTTTGCTCGTAATATTTGCTGTTTTTCCTCTTCCTCATATAATTAAAGTACTATTGCTTATTGGGGAAAATAGATTTAAAAATTTAAAGATCATCATCTTAGAAATTTAAAGGATACCATCTTCTTTCCTAGAAATAAAATCAACATTATGCTTGGGACACCAGGGTGTCTCAGTTGGTTAAGCGTCTGACTTCAGCTCAGATCACGATTTCGTGGTTCATGAGTTCAGGCCCCACATCGGGCTCTGTGCTGACAGCTCAGAGCCTGGAGCCTGCTTCGGATTCTGTACCTCCCTCTCTCTCTGCCCCTCCCCTCCTTGCACTCTGTCTCTCTTTCAAAACTAAATAAACATTTAAAAAAATTAACATTATGCTTTCTTTCCTACTTCTGTAATTAAAAAAAATTCGTTGCTATCATATTGCATCTTGAGTTTTTGTCATTTATTTGGTATGCCATTAGAAAATTTTCATGAACCTAATCTTAATATTTGCATAATATCTATTAAAGAAATGTGATAGAGGGGCGCCTGGGTGGCGCAGTCGGTTAAGCGTCCGACTTCAGCCAGGTCACGATCTCGCGGTCCGTGAGTTCGAGCCCCGCGTCAGGCTCTGGGCTGATGGCTCAGAGCCTGGAGCCTGTTTCTGATTCTGTGTCTCCCTCTCTCTCTGCCCCTCCCCCGTTCATGCTCTGTCTCTTTCTCTGTCCCAAAAATAAATAAAAAACGTTGAAAAAAAAAAAAAGAAATGTGATAGAATTTTAATAATCACTGCTTTTAATAATCACCCTTTAAAAAAAGACTATTTTTTATTTGTTTTTTGGTATGCACATGTGCTTATTTTTCTAGATAAGGTCTTTAAGGTTAAATTAGTTGGAAAGTTATAATTGCTTTAAACCTAAGAAACTACCCATTTCATAGGATACTATTCAAAATCAGTTATTGTTATTTGAAAATAAAATGAAATGCTTTGCTCTTTTGATAGGTTAAATTGTACTTCATTATTATCTTGATCTGAATAATTTGCATTTTGTTGATAAGGAACACATTTTTTTCTGTGAAGTTTTTCAGTATGGTCCTCCTCATAGCTGCATTCAAACCTTGGTAGTTGTGTATTAAGGTAAATGATAACTGTGGTAGTTTTGAATTACATAAACATAGTCATCATCATCATCTTCAACATGATATCAAAACTCTGAGAACTCAGAGGTGCCTGAGTGGCTCATTCGATTAAGCATCTGACTCATGATTTTGGCTCAAGTCATGCATGAGCTCATGGGTTGTGAGATGGAACCCATTTGGGGCTCTGTGCTGACAGCAGGAACCTTTCATCTTTTCTCTCTGCCCCTCCCCTGCTTGCACTCTCCCTCTCTCACTCTCTGTCTCCTTCTCAAATAAATGAACTAAAAAATCAAAATTTTAATAAAAAGAACTCTGAGAATCCAGTGTCTAAATGATAGTATTCAAGTCTTTTTAATTCTAAGCTAATTTAATCACAATCCCTACAAAACTCTTTATAAACTGATTTGCTCAATATCAGTGTTAAATCATCCTTTAAAAAAAAAGCTACAGGTGGAAAAGTTGAAGAAGGTATCATCTTATTTCTCTAGCATACATAAATAGTTATTAAATAATGTTGTCATGGTTTACTTAATACTTGTTATCAGGGTTTGCCAGAGAAACTGAACCAATGGGATGTTTGTTTCTTTGTTTATTTTAAGACATTGGCTCATGCAGTTATGGAGGCCAAAAAATCTCAAGATTTACAGGCTAAGTCCGCAAACTGAAATCCTAGGAGAGCTGATGGTGTGGTTCTAGACTAAAGGCCTGCAGCCTTAAGGCTCAAGAAGTACTGGTCTGTCATTTCAAGTCCAAAGGCAAGAAAAAGCCAATGTCCCAGTTTGTATGTGGTCAGGCAGGAGAAATTCTTTCTTACTCAGGACAGGGTCAGTTTATTTATTCTGTTCAGGCCTTCAACTGATTGGATGCCACCCACCCACATTAAGGAGGATAATCTGCTTTACTCAGTTTACCAATTTTGATGTTAATCTCATGTAAATACATCCTTACAGAAACACTTTGAATAATAGTTGACCGGTATCTGAGCACCTTATGTTTCAGTCAAGTTAACACAGAAAATTAACCAGGACAGGACTCATGTTTAATGAATGATTACTGTATTACAGTTAGTTGTTTTAGGATTTTACATGTATTAACTTATTCAATACTCATAACAAAACTACAAGTTCTTTTTTTTTTCTATTTTGGAGATGAAGAGCAGGTAAATAATTTGCCTAAGAGCAAAAAGCTGAAAAAAAGTGGCATTAGGATTTTGATTATAGTATTCTGGTGACAGAATAGCAATCCTTATCACAACTTAAAAGAGCCTCTCTAGATTGGATAGTTTGGATTATAAACACAGTTTTCAAAAATTACCATATCTGGATGCTTCCTAGAGTAAAAGGAAGTGCTAACAATTATGCTGGAACACCACTCATAGATTGGACTATAACCTGGAGATATGCTCACCTTTATATAAATTTTTAATAAAAGAGCTATTGTATATATCAGATTATGAGCATATTTGCCCTTCCTTTTACTGCTACTTATAATGAGAGTAAGAATAAAAACTCACATTTGCCCCAGCATGCAGAGGTGACATGGCTGACTAAGAAAAATATGAATTCAAGGCAGACTGATTAGTTATAGAAGGACTTGCAGGGCCGAGCAAACAGATAACAGTCATTCCCAAGGTTAACAGGTAAAGCAGAGAGCTGGCATTTTGTAGAATATGTGAGAAATAGACTCAGCACTGAAAAACAACTGATAAAGGTTCAGTGCTTAAGATGTACTTGCAGTTTTAAACATACAAAGGCTAAGAACTCAGTAACAAGGCATTAAAACAAGTAAGTGGAATTCTCATACTGATGATATAGACAAATAAAAGAATGTTAGATTCACAAAAGAGAATCAGTGAAGAATGAGCAACATATATAATGGAAAGCAGACCAGAAAAAATACCCTTTTCTTAAAAAGGCTCCTAGGTTTACTTTCTAGTTGCCTTGTAAAAAACTTGAAATACTGCTATCAGAACCATGGCCTATAAACTTTTCTAATCCTGTTTATTCATTTTAGAAATACTGTATTACTTCACTGATTATCTCATAATTCCTGTGGGTCGTGATTCAGGACCAGCTTAGATAGGTGATTCTGGCTCAAGGTTTCTCATGACTCTGAAGTCAAACTGTGAAGTGGGCTTGCATTCTAATCTAAAGATTAGATTGGACTAATCTAGACTAGATTCTGCTTTCAAAGTCACTTGCAATTTTTTGTCAGACCTCATTTCCTTGTGGGCTGTTGGAAAAAGGGCATCAATTCATCCCCGACCACTGGCTTCTCCATGTGGGCCTTTCCATAGGTCACCTCCCAATACAGTGAAGAATGAATGATCTAGAAGGGAATCAGGAAGAATGAGCTTCAGATGTTCATGATCTAGTCTCAGAAGTGATATATTGTCACTTATATATTATTTATTAGAAATAAGTCACAGCCCATACACAAGGAGAGTCTATACAGAGGATTGGACACTTGGAGGTGGGGATGTTTGGGGGACATGGCAGATGCTACCCTCAATAATTCATATCCTTCTCATATACAGAATACACTCTATACCTCTCAAGACCACTCAAAGTCTTATCCCATTATAGCATCATCTCAAAATTCTTAATCTTGTCCTTTAACTCAAGTCCAGGTATAGATGAGTCTCCTTAAGTGTAGTATGTTTTAGCACAGCTCTTTGAGAACAGTTCTTTTTGATCTGTGAAATTGAACCCATGAGTTATCTGTTCCCCACACACCTAACATTAAATGCTGGGTCAGATATAGAATAACCACTGTAGACTCACTGTTCAAAATGAGGAAAAATGAGGTTCAGGTGAATCACCAGTCCCTAGAATTTCCATGCAGAATAGTGTTAGAAATTGCTTGAAAGGTCTCAAGGCTTGAGAGTAATTCTGCATGGCTCTGAGCTCCACCTTCAGGGCTCTTTTGAGTTGTGTCTCCTTTTTCAGGAAATGTAGCATGTGTTCACGGCTCAGCAGTTCTCTCAGCCTCCATCAGGTTTCCTATCTCATTGAACTCTGTCCTCTAATCCCATTCTAATTGTTAGAAGCTCCTTGCTTCCAAATCAGTGTCCTACTTAAAAAAAAGAATAAGTTTAAGAGTTTAATTTACTTGTTTTGGTTTATAGAAATACTGAATTAGATTTTGGATTTCAGAAATATTGTCCCTGTGGTAACAGGATTAAAACTTTCTTTCAAGGAAGTCATAGAAGCTTTCACATCCCTTATTGAAGGCTATGAACTAGGAATTTAATGCTCCGAGTTCATCATTTCTCTCCTTAAACTCTCCAGCACAGGTAGAAGCAAGCAACTAACCATCTGCATTCTCCTGTTTATTTTTACTAAAATATTCTGTGTGAGAAATGCATAATTACCCACATCCTTGCCTTCTTTTGATTGTTTAATTTATCCTTTTATTTTATTTTTTATTTTTATTTTATTTTTTAAATTTACATCCAAGTTAGTTAGCATATAGTGTAACAATGATTCAGGAGTATATTCCTTAATGCCCCTTATCCATTTAGCCCATCCCCCCTCCCACAACCTCTCCAGTAACACTCTGTTTGTTCTCCATATTTAAGAGTCTCTTATGTTTTGTCCCCCTCCCTGTTTTTACATTATTTTTGCTTCCCTTACCTTTTGTTCATCTGTTCTATGTCTTAAAGTCCTCATATGAGTGAAGTCATCTGACATTTGTCTTTCTCTAATTTCGCTTAGCATAATACCCTTCAATTCCATCCATGTAGTTGCAAATGGCAAGATTTCATTCTTTTTGATTGTCGAGTAATACTCTATTGTGTGTGTGTGTGTGTGTGTGTGTGTATATATATATATATATATATATATATATATATATATATACCTCATCTTCTTTATCCATTCATCTCATTGATGGAAATTTGGGCTTTTTTCATACCTTGGTTATTGTGGATAGTGCTGCTATAAACATTGGGGTGCATGTGTCCCGTCAAAACATCATACCTGTATCCCTTGGATAAACACCTAGTAGTGCAATTGCTGGGTCGTAGGGTAGTTCCATTTTTAGCTTTTTGAGGAACTTCCATACTGTTTTCCAGAGTGGCTGCGCCAGTTTGCATTCTCACCAGCAGTGCAAAAGAGATCCTCTCTCTCCACATCCTCTCCAACATCTGTTGTTGCCTAAGTTGTTAATGTTAGTCATTCTGGCAGGTGTGAGGTGGTATCTCATTGTGGTTTTGATTTGTATTTCCCTGATGATGAGTGATGTTGAGCATTTTTTTATGTGTCTGTTCTAAATCTGGATGTCTTCTTTGGAGAAGTGTCAATTCATGTCTTTTGCCCATTTCTTCAATGGATTGTTTGTTTTCTGGGTGCTGAGTTGGATAAGTTTTATATAGATTTTGGGTACTAACCCTTTATCTGATATGTCATTTGCAAATATCTTCTCCCATTCTGCAGGTTGCCTTTTGTTTTGCTGGCTATTTCTTTCGCTGTGCAGAAGCTTTTTATTTTGATGAGGTCCCAATAGTTCATTTTTGCTTTTGGAGCAAAATGCCTCTGGAGACATGTTAAAGTTACTGTGGCCAAGGTCAAAGAGGTTTCTGCCTGCTTTCTCCTCAAGGATTTTGAATGCTTCCTATCTTACCTTTAGGTCTTTCATCCATTTTGAGTTTATTTTTGTGTATGGCATAAGAAAGTGGTCCAGGTTCATTTTTCTGCACGTCACTGTCCAGTTTTCCCAGCACCATTTGCTGAAGAGACTGTCTTTATTTTATTGGATATTCTTTCCTGCTTTGTCAAAGACTAGTTGGCCATATGTGTGTGGGTCCATTTCTGCGTTCTTTATTCTGTTCCATTGATCTGAGGGTCTGTTTTTATGCCAGTACCATACTGTAATCATACTGATGATGATGTAATCATCATACTGATGATTACAGCTTTGTAATACAGCTTGAAGTCTGGGATTGTGATGCCTCCTGCTTTGGTTTTCTTTTTCAAGAGTGCTTTGGCTATTTTGGGGTCTTCTTAATCATAATTAATTAATCATAATTAATACCCCTTAATTATGATATAATGCCCTTCTTCATCTCTTGTTACAGTCTTTATTTTAAAGTCTAGATTGTCTAATATAAGTATGGCTACTCTGGCTTTCTTTTGTTGCCCAGTAGCATGATAGATGGTTCTCCATACCCTTACTTTCAATTTGAAGGTGTCTTTAGATCTAAAGTGGGTCTCTTGTAAAGAGCATATAGATGGATCTAGTTTTCTTATCCATTCTATTACCCTATGTCTTTTCATTGGAATATTTAGTCCATTGACATTTAGAGTGAGTACTGAAAGATATGAATATATTGCCGTTATGTTGCTTGTAGATTTGGAGTTTCTGGTGGTGTTCTCTGGTCCTTTCTAGACTTTGCTGCTTTTGGTATTTTTGTTGTTGTTGTTGTTTGTTTGTTTTTTAGTTTTTAGGTTTTAGTTTTTTGATTTTGTTTTTGTTTTTGTTTTTATCTTTTCTTTCCTCAGAGAGTTCTCCTTAAAATTTCTTTCAGGGGTGGTTTATGGTCACAAACACCTTTAATTTTTGTTTGTCTAGGAAACTTTTAATCTCTCCTATTCTCACTGACAGCCTTTCTGGATAAAGAATTCTTGGCTGCATATTTTTCCAATTCTGCATATTGAATATATCCTACCACTCCTTTCTGGCCTAAGTTTCTGTGGATAGGTTAACTGCCAACCTGATCTGTCTTCCCTTGTAGGTTAGGGACTTTTTTCTCTTGCTCCTTTCATGATTCTTTCCTTGCCTGAGTATTTTGTGAATTTGTCTATGATATGCCTTGTTGATGGTCAGTTTTTGTTGAATCTCATGGGAGTCCTCTGTGATTCCTGGAGTTTGATGTCTGTGCCTTTCCCCAGGTTAGGAAAGTTTTCCTCTATTATTTGCTCACATAACCCTTCTACCCCCTTTTCTCTCTCTTCATCTTCTGGGACCCCTATGATTCTGATGTTGTTCCTTTTTAATGAGTCACTGATTTCTCTAATTCTTAAATTGTACTATTTTGCCTTAGTCTCCCTCTTTTTTTCTCCTTCATTATTCTCCATAAGTTTGTTCTGTATTTTGCTGATTTGCTGGTCTGCCTCATCAATCCTTCCCGCCGTGGCATCCATTTGAGATTGCAGCTCAGTTATAGCATGTTTTATTTCATCTTGACTAGACTTTACTTCTTTTATCTGTGCAGACAGTGATTCTAATCTATTTTTGACCCCAGCTAGTGTTCTTATTATTGTGATTCTAAATTCTGGTTCAGACATTTTGCATGTATCTGCGTTGTTTAAGTCCCTGGCTGTCATTTCTTCTTGCTCTTTCTTTTGGGGTGAATTCCTTTGTTTCACCATTTTGAAGGAAGAAAAGGAATCAATGAGGTAAAAAAATTAAAATTGAAACAAAAATTAAAATTAAAAAATCAAAAACAACACACACACTGACAAAAATCAAATAAATGATGCTGGATCCTAGGTGTGTTTTGGTCTGGGTGTTGAAAGGGGCTTGATAGATTAGAAAAAAAAAAAAAAAGGAAAAAGGAAAAAAAAAAGGAAATCGTTTGAAAATTTGAAAAAAATGAATACAATGAAATAGAATAAAATGAAATGATGGAAGTTAAATAGAATTTGAAAAATTTACAAAAAAGTAAAAAATATAGTAGAAAAAATAAAGAAAAATATTTTTAAGAAAAATTGAGATTAAAAATAATTTTTTCTCTTTATGTTTTCAAGAAAAAGAAAAGAAAAAATAAAAAGAAAATTGAATAGATGGACCAGTGAACAGACTGAAATATTATTGAAATTACATCGTTTTCCCCTAGAAGTCAAACTATGAAGCATTTTATAGTCTGTAAATTAAGCAGGCAAAGAGCCTTGTGTTGTTCCTGAAGAGTGGGGTTGGCCTGTTGGTTGGGGCTTAGGGTAATGGCTCCATTCTCCACCAGATGGCACCACTTAGCTTACTGGGATGGATTGTTGTGGGGCTTTTAGGTGTGTATGTGCATGTGCAGGAGGGGTGAAAATGGCATCACCCAACTACGTAGTCTCTAGTATTGGAATTCTGTTCTCCCTGATCAGCAGTTGTGCACCCTACTTTGTCTCTGGCTTCTGTCCACTCCCTGCTTTTATACTGTCTGTGACGAAGCCATCAGGTTGCCAGGTGGCACCTCCCTCCTGAGTTTTATATCAGATGTGGCTGTTTTACCCTACCCCTTACTTCTAAGGGACTGGGGCTTTGACCCATTCTGCACCTCTGTGGGAGGGTCTCACCAAGCAATGGCTGGGTGCTGGCCACAACCAGGAATGTTCACAGGACCATGCTGCTGCTGATGCCCAGAGACTGTGGCTGGGTCCCAGCCCACCCCAGAAAAAGTTCACATGATCATGTAGCAACAGCATTTCAGGGATTATGGTAAATCACAACACACATCTGGCACCAGGCTTCACCCTTAATGACCTTGTTCCAGCACCAGTGAATGTGGTTGTTCTTGGGGTCCACTGGGCTTAGCCTATGGGGGGGGGTGGCACACAGCCTCTACCAAATGTTCTCCCAGCAGGGGAACTGCCTCTCCCCATGTGGCATGAAAACCCCCAGATTTAACTCTGCTACTGGCTGACTTCACTCTGCTTCCCTTCTCACCAGTGTATCACCAGGTATTGAGCTGCAGAGTTTCAGACTCTGCACTCCCCTTAATGGAATTTAAACCCTCTCCTTTCTCCTTTCTCCCTTTTTAGTTCAGTCCCTGTGGCTGTTTCCACTTTTCTACTTTCTCTCCAGCTGCTTTTGGGGGGTGCTTTTCCCATATTCTCCCCCCAACTATCTCCATCCTCTCTGCAAGCAAAAACAGCTCCCTGCCCTTGGTGGCTTCTCTCTCCCCCAGATCACTTCCCCATGCCACATACCTGCTGAGTTCTGTGGTTCAGGTTGTGCAGATTGTTGTGTTAATCGTCAAATCAGTTTTCTAGGTGTGCAGGATGGTTTAGTATTGATCTGGCTGTATTTCATGGATGCAAGACACAAAAAAAAACTTCAATGCTGTTCTGCCATCTTGGCTCCTCCCTAAACCTTGCCTTTTTGTAAACATTTGATTACAAGCACCTTAACATGATAATTGAGTAATTGTTTTGTCTTGGAACATAATGGACCAGATGTGCTTCCTTTACCACTGGAAGCAGAGTCATTAGTGTTTTTATATCTAGTCAGATCACAGAGCTCATTCCATAATCCTAGAATCAATTTAGAGACCTCATCCTGAAGAGTCTTTTCCTCTGGAATTATTGGCAGTGTCAAACTCTATGCATCAGTGTTCAATTAGAGAACCAACAGTAGGTAACAGAAATCCCTGCCTGGACCATTATAATCTCCAACTCTGAGCTTCAAGGTCCACACATCTTTCCCGGATTACATCATCTGTTTGAGGGTCTTTTTGACCTTTTGTTAGGTTCACTCATCAATTCTAACTCTCCCTTTTCTCATGGTCAGTCAGATAATGATTATAGTAAATGATCCCTTGATCAAGGATACCAAGATTCATCTGACAGATTTCCAGAACTTTGAACCTTAGGGAAAAGGAAATTGAATATTTTTTGCTTCCTTGCTCATTCTCATGACCAAGGTCTCTTGGCTTCTTATGTAAATAGGTCTTTCCCCTTCAGATCTCTGGAAGTTAATAACAAGAAAGAGTACAGCTATGCTATGTTGATTTTTTTTACACAACATTTTTGTTTTATCTAAATTTGTGTAAACTAAGAACTTCCCAAAGGTGTCTAAAGAACAAAGATGTGTTCCAAGGTGATCTTCTCTTTCTGCTTATATGGAGAAATGACTGGAAGCTTTTTCAACTTTAGAAAGAACAAAACACTTTATTATATTTAGTGCAGCAGGGGAGGAAAGTATTCCTGCTTCTCTGGTTTTATTATTGAAACTCTCCCTAGTTCCTTAAAAGTTTTTATATGAGAAATTTTTGCTGTTGTTTTTAATGTTTTAGAAATGGATATTAGAACCACAATCTGCATCATTTATTATTCTGGATATTTGTTCTTAAATTTTGTTGTTATTAATAAATCCTTCCAATTTCATAAAACTTGAGTAAAGTCTACTTTAGATAAGGGTATATTGAGAAATCTGGAACCTGACAAAACACTAGTGTGTATAGTATGTAAAGACAAATAGGAGCCCCGCTCCAGAAAGATTTCTCAATCTGGCATCCAGAAAAACCTGAAGGATCCACTGAGCATCCTTGCCCTTGTGAATTATGTATATACTTTACACATATAATTATGTGTAGTATCCTTGTAACATTAAATACAATCATAAATGAGTGGCGGCAACAAATTACAGTAGCGCAAGAGAGTCTCAAATTGTGGAACACAATTGATGAGCAACAGGGACCTACAGACATCTCGCCTAGTGCACACTCCTCTGGGAGGCAAGTTAGGGTTTTCCAACTTAAATTTTAATTGATTTCTATCTTCCTCCTTAAAATGTGAATATAACGAAACATCAGAGACAATGTTACATTAGGTTGAAGGGGGATTACTGGCTTGTAAACATGTTTTTGAAACTACTGAATAAAATTGAAAAACGTAGCCTAGTAATCTACAACAGAAGAGTTTGACATTATCTGTCTACTAATTTTTATGTCATGGTTAGTGAAAAAAAAATTAAACAGATGACGGATTGAATTGAGCTCCAATTTAGCCTTTAGTTATCGTTATGGGCAAAATTCACTCTCACGCAGTGAAGGCACAGTTGCAGGCCACTGAACTGCATGATTAGATCTTGATATATAAAACAATAGGTTGCCTTTGTGAAGCTGACTCTGAAAACACCAAGCAAATGCAGTGACTGATATTTTGGTTTCTTTTTATCTCCATGAGATAGTAAGCCAATATATTCAGTTATCAAGAAAGAAAGAGGTTTTCTATCTTTTTATTATTTATATATTTCCCTAAAAAATTGAATTATACATCTTTTCTTTGACAAAAGGAGTTTTATCCTCCCTGTTTCCCTCAGTTTTAAATTTATTGACTGAGAACTTGAATTTTGTGTTGAAATATTGGTTAGTTTACATGCTACTTTAGGACTACACAAAACATAGTTTGAACATTTAATAGTTTTTATTGCATTTCTTTCTTTCCGTATATTGGGCATTCAGTATTATCAAAAAGTATCAGAATATATTAAAAAGTGATATAATAGCCAAACAGCCTGTTTTGTTCCATGATATACATGCATAGTTATTTATGTTCCTGTTTATTATTGAAGTATAATTAACATGCAAGAAAATCAACAAACTGGATTGTACATTTGACAAGTGATTTTTATCACCATCACTTTGGGTTTTCTTTTTTCTATTCTGGAACTACATATAAATTGAATCATAAAATATTTTTCATCTGGCTTCATGCATTTAACAATATTTTGTTTTGTTTTTTTAAAAAATTCACCCAGCATAATGTTTATTTTGATTCTTCTATGTTGCATGAATTAGTAGTTTATACTATATATTACTGAGTAAAAAGACAATGTAAGAATATATCCAAATTTTTATATTCATTCCTCTGTCAATGGGCATTTGTGGTGTTTCCAGTTTTTAGATATTGTGAATAAAACTGCTATGAATATTCATTTACAAATCGTTTTGTGATAACATACATTCTCCACTCTTTGGTATATGCCTGTTAGTTTCAATCACTGGGTCATAGTATGACCATAGTAATTGCATAGTATGAGATCACTGGGTCAAAGTATATGTTTAATTGTATAACAGTTTTCCAAAGTAGTTGTACCATTTTACACTCTCACCTGAGATATGTGAGAAATATAGTTGTTCTACGTTCTTGCTAGCGCTAGCTATAGTCAGTCCTTTTCATTTCAGCCATTTTAGTGGGTGTGAAGTCCTATCTCACTGTGGTTTTTAATTTGTATTGCCTGAGACTAATGAGAACTAGTAAACACAAAATGCCAGTCATTCTTCTGAGCAATATGCCTGTGCTTTATACTCCAAATAACTATAATGTAGTTTATTGACAGGACTGATAATCAGAGAGAGCCCCTTCACTTTTTAAAACCTCCATAAGATTATGTATCAGCTGCAATGCTTCCCACACTCCTCCTCACAAGTAAACTTTGGGCATTTTTCAAAGCAAAGTGCCATATGTATTGTAGAATTTATGTATTTCTTAACCATTCAAGATATGTAAAACTCAAATGCTGGTTTAATTAGAAAAACTTTGTCACTCGACAAAATGTTTTTTTAATATTGTGCCTATTACCAATTACCCATTACCTTTGTGGATTTTATTATGTCATTTTGCATAAGCACAGCTATCTCTAGGAACACATATCTCATTATAGCAGAAATGGTCATCTCTTTTTTTCCCAGCGATTTTACTATGATGACCTAAGTTTGATTTTCATCTTGTCTTTCCTCTTCCATGTTTCCAGTTTTTGTTCTTATAGAATATATAGATTGAAGTCTTCTATTAGTATTAAAAATTCATCACCATGAATACTTCAAATATTCCTTCTGCCCCATTCTCTCCTTTTCCTTGTAGCATCATTTACACTTCATGTTGTACTTTTCTACCATATCCTGTGTATTTCTTATACCTTTTTTTAGTATTTCTCAATTTTCACTCTGTGGTTCAGTTAGTATACTTTTATGTGGCTTCTTTGTTCATTAATTCTCTTTTTGGCTACGTCTATTTTCCTATTAAATCATGGCTGTTTTCTTAATTTTAATATTTGTTTAATGCAAGAATTTTTCTATGCAGTCAATCCCCTGGCTATTGTTTCACATATAAACTTCTCATCTCCATCCCAACGGTGCACACCCTCATCTTCATGTATTCTGAATGTTGATGGAGAGAAATTTAATGTTAGCCATATTCCTTTTTTTAAAAATATATATAAGTTGATATTTTGGTCTATTAACCAAAAATATTTATTTATTCACTAATTTTTTAATTTTTTAAATGTTTATTTATTTTTGAGAGACAGAGAGACAGAGCATGAGTGGGGCAGGACAGAGAGAGAGACAGGGAGACACAGAATCTGAAGCAAGCTCCAGGCTCTGAGCTGTCAGCACAGAGCCCGAGGTGGGGCTCAAACCCACAGACCGTAAGTTCATGACCTGAGCTGAGGTTGGACGCTTAACCGAATGAGCCACCCAGGCGCCCCCCAAAATTTTTAAAATACACATATTCTTTAAGACTTGTCTTGATGTTCAGCATTCTTGGTTAATTTTCTGACACAAGGTGTGCCTTTTTTCATCAGATTTTAACTTATTATTTCAGAAAATGTTTACTGAATTCCTTTACTAGACATTTATTGTTTATAATTATTTTGATATTTTTCTTTAGGAACTTCAACTATTCAGGTTTTGTCTATCTTTTCACTGCTCATCTATTAATTTCTTATCAGTAGCTTTTAATGTCGATTTCCGTTTCAGTTTGCTATTTGCTTATTTCTAATCTTCAAGTTCCCCTACATTGCTATTTACCAGGTCTGTAATCTCCTGTGTTCCTTAAAAATTTGTCTTTATTTCTGCAAATGTTTATTTTTTTAAGCAAATAGTTTCTCTATTCTGTTCCATTGATCTGAGTGTCTGTTTTGTGCCAGCACCATACTGTTTTGATGATTACAGCCTCATAATACAGCTTGAAGCCTGGAATTGTGATGCCTCCTGCTTTGCTTTGCTTTTTCAACACTACTTTGGCTAATCAGGGTCTTTTCTGGTTCCACACAAATTTTAGGATTGTGAAAAATACTGGTGTTATTTTGATAGGGTTTGCATTGAATGTATAGACTGTTTTGGGAAGTATAGACATTTTAAAACTATATTCTCTTCCAATCTGCCAGCATGGAATGTTTTTCCATTTCTTTGTGTTATCTTCAATTTCTTTCATAAGTGTTCTATAGATTTCAGAATACAGCTCTTTTACCTCTTTGGTTAGGTTTATTCCTAGGTATCTTATGGTTTTTGGTGCAAGTAAATGGGATAGATTCCTTGATTTCTCTTTCTGCTGCTTCATTATTGGTGTATAGAAATGCAACAGATTTCTGTACGTTGTTTTTATATCCTGTGCCCTTGCTGAATTCATTTATCAGTTCTAGAAATTTTTTTTGGTGGAGTCTTTCGAGTTTTTTACACAGAGTATCATGCATCTGAAGTGTGAAAGTTTGACTTCTTCCTTGCTGATTTGGATGCCTTTTATTTCTTTTTGTTGTCTGACTGCTGGGGCTAGGACTTCCAGTACTATGTTGAACAAGAATGGTGTGAGTGGACTTTGGAGTTACTTACTTAACAGTTTACTTAGTCTTACCTGCTTCCAAGTTCAGTTTTCCTATACCAGCTTTTTGCAAGAGGGGAGAATGCAAGAAAGTTGTCCCATTCTCCCTTCCTAAAACTTTGTGAGGGCAACGATGCTCTTTAAAAATGGTGCCTGTAGGTAGGCAAGCTGCTTTTGACTTTATGAACTCAATTTTGTTCTAAAAATCTTCACTGGATGCTGTCATCAAAATTTCTAGCCCCTGCCTCATGGGCTATATCTTTCTCTTTTAGGTGTTTATTCCTTATACTTTATGAAGTTACCACCTTTGTCTCACTGGGTTATGTCTACACTTTCTCTCTACAGAGATGTGCTTACACCCTCTGCAAATGCACAGAAAATAAAAGCTCACTTCTCCTTCTGATTTTGGCTATCTGCTATTCAATGACTTTGTCTTTTTCCATTCTACCCTGTCACCCTTGCTGCTGCTTCTTGATGTCTCCAAAGTTTTCTTGAGTTGTGTTAGCATTGGAATTTGAGGATTTCCTCTTGGTATGTACTAGGTTCAAGTTTGAATGTTTTCATTGTTTGTTTTTATTTATACAGCTAAGTCTTGGAAAATTAAGAATTAGATATCCTTGCTAATTTATCCCTTCCTGGTTACTATGCAATCTCTAATGAGAAGCCTATAGGGATGTTTCACATCTCAGCTGCAACAGGACTGTACTCTTAGAACTTATGTTTCCTACAAGATTTTGTTGTTTGGATGCTTTAGAGCCATCCAACTTTTCCTAGTAATAAAATACTCTGCATGACAACTACATGTATTTATATGTCTGGTTCTGACATTTTTCACTAATTGGTTTCAAAATATTTTCTATTTGGCAGTTATTCATTTATTAACACTCTCTCTCACTCTGTATATATCAAAATATGATTATCTAACTATTTTTGGCTCTGAATCCATTTAATTTTTACTAAATGAATAGATAGGAATTACAGAGTATGAAAATTACTACAAAGTAGATTCTAATCACATTTTAACAATCATTGTGATTTTGAATAAGGATTGTAATAACTTAAAATATTCAACTATTTAATACAAAATAAAATAAAACAGGTGAAAGGGTGGTTTGTTTCATATATAATTTTTACTTCTTGTTACAGTTTTTGGAAGTCTAATAAATTTGCTTATTATCTGATGATGGCTTTCATTTACCATATTTTGGAGAAAAAAAAGAACAAAAGGATGAAAATAGCATTTAAATAAATAAATATTTAAAAAGAAGAAAGAAAATCCACAAAAGGCATATGCAATAGATAACAGAGACACAGAACTAAAAAGGAATATCGAAAGCTTATCATAACATCCATCATGTTCTTCCTATCTGTGCCAGTCATGCAGAGTTTTTTCATTCCTTTGAATGTGTCATAATTTCTTGCCAGAGGACTTGTCCACATTGTTTTCTCTGCCCAAAGCATCTTCACCATTTTGTTACACTTATTCTTCAAACCTCACCTCAAAATTATATCCTTAAGGAAAAATCTCCCAGAGGTTCTCCTGTTTTATGAGCTAATCTTCCTAACACCATAATTTTCTGGAAGTTATCATGTTTAAGGTTTTCTTATTAGTGTAATTGTTTGTCTGGCAACTGTAGTAGACTCCAAAATTCATGAATGCATGAGCTCTGTCTTATTTTGCTCAGCATTATTCGAAATACCTTACTTTAGCACATTGTATATATTGAATAAAAAGAGTTTAATTAACAAATAAGGAGAAATAGGCATCTATAAACCTATTCCAGTGCCTATATGGCTGCATGATCTTGAAGAATTTTCAAGCCTTCTATTGAGTTGCTGGCTATAAAGATAAATGGGTGTCTAAACTTGGAAATGCTTTCCTTATAATTGTGGCAGGTGTCAAGAAATGGCTTTGAAGAGGTAATTCCAATTGACTCCTATTACTGTTTAAGCTTTCTCTAATAAACATCAGCAATTCTCAGAGGTTTAGATTCTCTGAGAATGCTCACAGAAGGATGGAGATATTACAGTTTGGGTTGAGATGTGATCTAGATTGCAGGAAAATTTATGGCACAGTGGATGTACGTGGAGGAGAAAATGAGGGCATCGGTAACAAGCTTATATTTGATTTTTGAGGTGAAAATATTGTAAGTCCCTCTTAAGTCCTTTTTTAGCCATGGGAGACAAAGTAAATATTTCAAGAGTGGTCTCAGGGTTTGGGACACATGGTAGGCAAATTATTCTGCAAGGAGTGGGATATTATTTGTGAAAAAGTAGCCTAATCACATAGTCAGAAGGAAAACTTTGTGAAAAAACGTGGGGCTAAGTGAACTTCATTAGGTATCTAAGGCATACAATGTCTTATTGTAATCTGGGGTTCACTTAAGGGGGATGTTCCACTTTGGATTTTTCTCTTTGCAGAAAATAGAGGATTGGGAATTAGAAAAACATGATGAGTGCTTATTCTTCTCACCAGACTTAGGTGAATTCTAAGAGATGAGAAGCAAAATTTTACAGCTAAGGACAGAACACTTTCTCTAGTAAATAATATGCTTGATTTCTCAAGCAGAACTCGGTGTCTTTGAAATTTGTCAAACATGTTCAAATTTCTTCTCATAGCAGGGATGGAAAAAGAGATAATTGAATGGTCATTAAGCTGCTTTGACCTCTATGCCTATAGCTAATGGTTAATGAGCATGTGTGCCTTGATTGACCATTACATAATGAAAACTCATTTCAAGGCGTGTTATTTAGTAATAGAAAGTGCAGAGCCTTTGAATTCAGAACATATGGTTGGATCTAGGCTTTACCATTTACTAGTAAATGGCCTTAAGAAAATCACGTACTACTTAGACTTTCAGTTCATCATCTAGAAAATAGGTCTGTAAAAGCTTATCTACTAATAAGGCTATTCATATGATAAAAAGTACTCTATAAAAATTCTGAACTGTGAGCTCTAAAAGTATGTTATAAATATATAGCAGTGAAAAAGTTAGTTTATGCTTGAATTAGTACTCCATTAGTTAGAAATTAAAACTATTTTGTTTTTGCTTTATATATTAGTTCTATACATATATCTCTATGTAAGAATTTTAAATTGACAGAATTCTAAAATGTTAAGTATATACTAACAACCCTCTCATATTTTTACTGCTTTCATAATTTAACATTCTGAGCACTTAACATGGTATCAAATAATTACATCTCTAAAGGCTATAAACCAAATTCACAATCAAGGTTTTGGGAAATTTAACTAAATGTCTTCCTCCCTTCCCTCCCCTCCCTTTTCCTCCCCTCCCCTCTTCTCTTCTTCCTTCCTTCCTTCCTTCCTTCCTTCCTTCCTTCCTTCCTACCTTACTTCCTTCCTCTTTCTCTTTCTTCTTCCTGTATAATATTTTATATTATACATTTTTCAGTAGAGGAAAGCAATAAACTTTTTTTCACTTTCAAGCACCAGTATTTATGGATAGTTCTATAAATGGGAATATGAATACTTAGAAGTAGAATACTTAAGAAGAAATGTGAGAAAAAGGAAAATAGGTTAATTTTACTATTTATGTCATAGCAGTAGCATTTGTGAGTCATCATTGACTAATTATAAATTTATTTTTATTAACTCTATATGTTTCTTTCACAATAACTTAAATACAGGGATTGGAAACTAAATAGTATAGAATAATGTATGTAATAAAGGTTAAATATCTTTTTTACATTCTATAATTCATTTCTGATCTTCATATATTTCTTATGTTATACTAGAAATAAGTACTTATTTAATAGGAAGATATGAGAAAATTTTATTTAGCTTTTGGCAAAATAATCTGAATATACTGAGATTTTCAAATAGTTATTTGCAATAAACATCCAATTAAAAAATTTTTTTTTCAACGTTTATTTTTTTTTGGGGGGGACAGAGAGAGACAGAGCATGAACGGGGGAGGGGCAGAGAGAGAGGGAGACACAGAATCGGAAACAGGCTCCAGGCTCTGAGCCATCAGCCCAGAGCCCGACGCGGGGCTCGAACTCACGGACCGCGAGATCGTGACCTGGCTGAAGTCGGGCGCTTAACCGACTGCGCCACGCAGGTGCCCCAATAAACATCCAATTTAAAGAGGTAAAATTATAACATATTTTGGAAATTTGGGGAAAAAGCAAATAAATCATTTTTCTAAAGTAATTTAGCATACATTTTGAAAACAGAAAATTCAGATCTGAATGATTAGGTTATTAAGATAATGAATTTGTATGTCTATTACCAGATCCAATTTTGTTACACAAAATCAGGTACAACATCAACTGTGATTGTTTGTTTCAGGAAATGACATCTGTGCTATAATTTATATGGCATTATAGTAGAAAAGCACTAGATTAGAAATCAGAAAACCTATGGTCTGGTCCAAGTTTGGGCACTTTTTAGCTTACATGACCCTGAACATATCAACTGACTTCCTAAATCTACACTATCTTATGTATAAAATATGAAAAACTAAAACTAAACTATAGAGATTTTTAAAAATTTAATTATATGGTACATAAAACATTTTTATTTATTATTTATTTATTAAAAATTTTTAATGTTTATTTATATTAGAGAGAGAGAGAGAGACAGAGAGAGACAGAGAGAGACAGCGTGTGAGCAGGAGGGGCAGAGAGAGAGGGAGACGCAGGATCCAAAGCAGGCTCCAGGCTCTGAGCTGTCAGCATAGAGCCCCATGTGGGGCCGAACTCATGAGATCACGACCTGAGCCGAAGTCAAACACCCAACCAATTGAGCCATCCAGGTGCCCCAAAACATTTTTAAAGCATAAAATAATGCAAAGTTGCTTCTTTTTCACTCAAGTGTTCTTTTCTTTGCTTACATTACCCTCCCAGCTAGCAATGCCTTCTCCATTCTCTTTAAGTGTAAAACATAAACATTGTCTGTGATACTGATTTAAAGGTCTTTAAAGTGACTTTGATATGTACACTCTACCATTATTGCTTTCTTATAATAGCAAACTGTGAGGGTCATGAAGGAGACATATCTATTTTGATCACCATTGTTTGTACCTAGTGGCGGGTAGTTCCTTTAAAGTATTTACTGATTACATAATGAATAATTGGAACACAATTTAATTGATTGAAATAGTGTGATATCATAGATGGAAAAGGTAATTTTCTCAGGGATAAGAGAATTACGGTTACATTTCTGGTTGGGTTTGTTTCTGTCTATATAACCTTGAGCATGTCCCTTAAACTCTGAATTTCTGTTCTTCATCTCTAAAATAAAGGACTTAATTAACAATCCCAAAATTTTGATTATGTAGTTTTCTTAGACCTGTATACATCCTTTAGAAATGATAGTAAAATGATTCAGACAAATGCCTTTACAAGTTTTTGTTTTACTCCTTAAATATATAATTCCATCTTTTTTTTTTTTTTTTGGTAAAAATATAAGAATCTTTAATGCCTCTTTAGTAGCTTTCCCAAGCCCATCATTGTTTCTTGGGAGTGCTGAATTTTCATCTCCTATTTGTCTAACACTGCAATTTTCCTAGCTTAAAACTCCCACTCCCCACACAGCTTGCTCTCCTGCTCTTATTGTATGATATCCATGCAATTCAACCTAAGTCCATTTAATTTCAAGCTGGTATGTACCTTGTATATATTCATGAGGGCAGTGCTTTTTGAGACATTAGATAAGGAGAAGCAGCCATGGTTGTCAGAATAACTGAACTCTGTATTTTGTTCCTAGATTAAAGAGTGGCTTCCCTAAAATGAGATTCATATTCTCTAAGTGAAAGCAATAAACTTGTATGTTTTTCCCAACCTCCCCCTTCTTGGGATGGAAACTTAGTTTATAAAAGACCTAATTCCTGTAATCACTGACTTTTCTGAAATCTGGCTGGACCGTGTTATGCTTAGGCAACAGGACCAGCAGCCTTGTATCCATTATGGAGGAATCCCATCTTGTGTTGCTCGGAACCCTTCTTCAATGTTTCTGAATCCTTAACTATGGAAAGTAAGGAGGTGGCATGCATATGGTCTTCCATTAACTTCAACCATTACCTATACAAAGTGGTGCAATTTATGTGGAGTATTAGGGATACAGTGCTAAAGACAAAGTGTGAGCAAAAAGACAGTTTATGAGCCTGGTCTTTCACTTGAATAATCCTCACATTTTTCTCCCAGACTAATTATTGATGATGCTCCAAATGATGTATTTTCTGACTACTCTTTCTTTCTCTATGTGGGTCAGTTGCACATAGAGATAGAATTTATGGTTCCTAGCTCATTTCATCATTTACCTTTAAGTGGACACAAAGTGCTTATGGCTTTTGAGCTTTTGTTGTTTTGTTTCATTTTGATTTAAAATAATTTTTATAATCAATATATGTCAGAATGCAAAAAGAAAGCAAATCTCAAGATATCACATGTCTCAAGTGTCTAACATGTGGTTACCTAGGCTTATGGTCTTATTTCCTCCAGCATCATACCTTATGTCTCAAATATCTTTAATTCTTAGGCTTTCAAATTTCTCTTTGGGATTTTAGTTTAGAAAATTTCTAATTTTCTACATGGGAATATGGACCATGAACAAATATTAATATATTCATTATTACAGATGTTAAACACTTGCCTACTCAAAATACCATTGGAATAAGTGCACTACCTAGATAAAGTCTTAGCATCTTGAAGATAAGAAGACAGAGTTGTGAACTTTATGATATTCTCAGTATTATAGTTTGAAGAGAATTGGGCAAAGATTATGATATAATAGTTTTGGCCTTGTGGATACAACAAAGTGGGGGTTTTGAAGAAAGGGTTTAGAAGAATCTAGGAGAGAAAAAAACATTTGGAATTATTAGTTGAAAAGTTAACAATCTGATGTTCAATGACATAGGTCTTTCAGGAAGTTTCTGAAATGAATAATAAAGTTATTTGTAACTTTTCCTGGGCAAGAATTTCCTGGAAAACACAACAAAAAAGCTCGAAAGACATAATCACTTTATGTCCACTTGGATGTGTTGGTTATGATAGTGGAAAACTAAAGTCATATTAATATAGATAGTAACCTGCATGGGTGTATTATAAATGTTTTCAATTCTCACATGTCTTATGGAGAAAAGCAAGGAGCGAATCCTGAAGGTGGGGAGTGTGTGCTGTAATTTTAAATAGGGTATTCATGGAAGCCCTCACTGAAAATACAAGTTAAACACGAAGGAGGAAAACTGATTGGTTCTCTAATTCACTGATTGGTGAATTATCTTCACAGGACTCTAAGTCAATCTATTGATTGTTGTGGTGCTGTCAGATGATGATAAAGCTGCACAGATGCTTCAATTTGAACAATATAAACTCTCTGCTACACAGTCTCTGTGCATTGTGAAACAGAAATTCAAAACCTGATATTTTAAATGTCAGGCAGTAAACAGCTGTCCATAAAAACTGAAAAGTGCCTCCATTTACTCTTAGTTTGGCTGTTATTTCAGAATTATGGTCTATTTTTTTAAAAAAAGAAAAAAATAATTTAATGTTTTTGTGGAAAGCCTATTTCTTTTAAAGTACAAATAAATTATGGTATTATTAAGCTTATTTTTTTTTTCATTCCAGTTTTTCTCTCTACCAAGTTTGAAGTAAGTTATCTCCTCCTCTTTTTTCTTAGACCAGCATAGGGACTTGTTAGTCTAGTAGAGAAGCAAAGTTTCTTACTTTGAGGTAGGAAATGCTAAATATTTGCTTCCTATTTCCTATTTCAATGAAAAGGAAATATGACATCTTCTCTGTAGTATCGCATAGAAATTTTATGAATGAAAACTTGTAGAGCAAATATTTTTAATGTGTAAAATTTCTGTTATTTTTAATAGCTTATCTGCAACATAGTCCAGAAATATGACCCCGTACTCCTGGAGTTTGGGACTCAGACTTGTGGGTCTGATGGTAACATGGAGATCAAGAAATTCAATGTTTTTGATAGTCTAGTCTAAACTAGGGACTGATAATTCATGCTAATAAGATGTGTACTATTTGGAAATATATAACCTAGTAGATTAACTTAATTTATAATATAAAATGGAACGGCAATCAGATTAACATTGGAATGGAACTGATCTACATGTGTTTCTTATTAAGTATTACAGATGTCTTTAGCAATATCCCAATTCTTAAGTTTTCAAGTCTCCTGACAACTTTTCATATTTGCCTTTCTGAAACAAAATAATCCTAAGTGTAAAATAATATAAAAATTTCAGATATATTTTGCACTAAAAACTGCCTTTGAGATGTCCCAAAGAGACTTGGCAAATCACAAAGATCTGTTCTTACACTTTATGAAAAGAGAGGTGCTAAAAATAAGTAAGATTATTTTATATGTGACTATTGATTAATTACATGATAAGGGTCAAATCAGAAGAGATAGTTATCATTTTTCTACATTAAGTACATATGAGTAAAATATTATTAATATAAATATTTCAGAATTTGTATGCTATATGGGAAATTCCTAAAGATTTGTCAATGCCTGACCTCCAGGGAAGATGGCAGAGTAGGAGGATCCTAAACCACCTTGTCCCACAGATACAATTAGATAGCACTCACATTAGTATAAATAACCTAGAAAATTACCTGAAGACTAGAAGAATATACTCTCCATAGCTAAACGTAAGGGAAAGGCCACATTCGAGAGGATAGGAAATGTGGAGATGCCGTTGGGAACCAAACAGACCTGCAGGACTATTTGTGGGAGGGAGGTATTCAGCAGGCACAGAGGGGAAAAGAGGAACAGATATCCACACCAGGCACCCCAGGCAAGAAGAGCCTGCACAGAACAAACGAATCCCTGTACCATTTGGCTTTGAAAATGAAAGGGGTCTAACAATCAGTGAGTCTTAATGCTTTGAATTTTTTTAATGTTTGTTTATTTATTTATTTATTTATTTATTTATTTATTTTTGAGAGAGCAAGAGAGAAGAGCATGAGTGGGGGAGGGCAGAGAGAGAGAGAGAGAGAGAGAGAGATACAGAATCTGAAGTAGGCTCATGGCTCTGATCTATTCACACAGAGCCCAATACTGGACTCAAAATCATGAACCATGACCTGAGATAAAGTCAGATGCTTAACTGATTGAACCACCCAGGTGCCCCAATGCTTAGAAATTTTAAAAATCAGTAGCCTAGACTCTGGGGAAGCTAGGAGGGCAGAGTCCCTGCCCCTAAAGAGACACCACAACAAACAGCCCTACTGAGATACAGCTTAGAAGCATCAGTTTGAAAATTGTCTGGAATGTATGAAAGGGAGATTTATTTACTAACCTCAGAGTATGTGCTGGAGGGGCTGAGAACTTTGGGAGATTTATCCAAGAACCAAAGAGCTGCTACGTGCCATTTCCTTCCCCCACTCCTAGCCCAGATACATAGACACCTATGGGAACCAACACATGGCTAACACTCTCCACCTAGCTTGCTAAAAGCACCTCCTGCCCCACGGGCTTCTGTGAATCTACTCCCTCCAACCCAGCAACCTTAGCAGTTTTCCCAGGTGGGTACAGGTACCCTTCTGCAACAGACTGGTGTGGACCTTCCTCCACCATGTGCCCCAAGCCCATGTTCTTGTGAGGACCTACCCCCTCAAATATACCCTCGGCCAGGGCCCATCCAAAGCAGTGCCTCATGTGTGGCAGTGTGCAGACATCCCCAACAGGGGCCAGTATCATCCCAAAGTGACTCTTTCCCTGTGTGTGGGGGGAGATAACCACACATACACCAGTCCAACTGAGGCTTCATCAGTGGGCTGGGGGCAGACATGGGTCTGACTGCAAGCCTCACCCATCAACAAAAGCTTCCCAGGGGACAACACAAAGAAAGTGCCCTGCAGTTCAGCTATTGCATCTCTGGCAAATGTCTACTTAGACTCAACTGAATCCCAAGTCAGCCTCATACTGGCCCATTAACAACAAAGTGACCAAACCCTGCCCACAACAGGCAAAAAGAACCATTGTAGATGACTGGACCAAAGGCAAATGCATCTCAGCCACAGCGGTAGGGCCCATGCAATACACATAGAAGATGCCCTTGAAACACCAGGCTCTAGTGAATAGGGCATATTGTACTGCAGGACACTATAGTATGTCTTGTTCATAAACCCACACTTTTAACAGTAGGAGACATAGCTGATTTCTTAACACATAGAAACAGACACAAAGAGTTAGACAAAATGAGAAGACAGAAGAATGTGTCCCAAATGAAAGAACAGGACAAAATCACAGCAAGAGAGCTAAATGAAACAAGTAATATGTCTGATAGGGAATTGAAAGTAATGGTCATAAAGATCCTCACTGGACTTGAGAAAAGAAAGGAAGAGTTCAGTGAGATCTTCAACAAAGAGGAAACGTTAAAAAAAAAAAAAAGAGTGAGTCAGATGAAGAACTCACTCACTAAAATTAAAAATACACTATCAGGACAAATAGTAGAGTAGGGAAAACAGAACAGATCAGTGACCTGGAGGACAGAGTAATGGAAAGCAATCATGCTGAACAGGAGAGAGAAAAAGTAAATAAAAAGTGAAAATAGACTAACGGAACTTAGTGGCAACATCAAGCATAGTAACATGTGCATTATAGGGAAGGGGAAGAGAAAGAAAATGGAGCAAAAAATTTATTTGAAGAAATAATAGGTGAAAGCTTCCTGAATCTGGTTAAGAAAATAAAAATCCAGATCTAGGAAGCACAGAGAGCCCCCAACAAAATCAACCTAAGGAGGTCCACATCAAGATGGATAGTAATCAAAATGGCAGAAAGTAGTGATAAAAAGAAAATTTAAGAGCAACAAGAGAAAGGAATACAGTTACATACAAGGGAAACCCAATAAGACTATCAGCTGATTTTTCAGCAGAAACTTTGCAGGCCAGAAGGGAGTGGCATGATATATTCAAAATGTGAAAGAAAAAAAACCTACAGCCAGGAATACTGTATCCAGCAAGGCTATCATTCAGACTAGAATGAGATATAAAGCATTTTACAGAATACAAAAATTAGAGGAATTCATGACCACTAAGCCAACCCTACAAGAAATATTAAATGGGACTCTTTAAGTGGAAAGGAAAGATCATAAGTAGGAGTAAGAAAAATAAGAAGCGCAAAAGCAGTCAAAATAAGTATATCTATAAAAGTCAGTCAAGGGATTTACAAAAGAAAAGGAAAGAAAGTATGGCACCATATGCCTAAAATGTGCAGGGAGAGTAGTAAAGAATGCATTCAAACTTAAGTGACCATAAACTTAATATAGACTGCTATAAGCATAAGATATTATATATAAACCTAATGATAACCATAAATCAAAAGTTGGTAATATATATGCAAAAAATAAGAGAACAAAATTCAATTATATCACTAAAGAAAGCCAGTAAATTGAGAGAAGAGACCAAGAGAAGAAAAGTACACAGAAGAACTACAAACACAACCATAAAACAAGTAACAAAATGGCAATGAGTACATATTTATCAATGATTGCTTTGAATGTAAAGGGACTAAATGCTCTAATCAAAAGACATAGGGTAATGCAATGGATAAAGAAACAAGGCTCATCTATATACAATTTACAAGAGACTCACTTCAGACCTAAGGACACAGGCAGATTGCAAGTGAAGGGGTGGAACAAAAAATTAATGGAAGTGAAAAGAAAGCCAGGGTAGCAATACTTATATCACACAAAATAGACTTTAAAACAAAGGGTGTTGTAAGAGATTAAGAAGGATACTATATAATCAATCATAAAGGGAACAGTCCAGCTAGAAGATTTATAATAATTATAAATATTTATGCACCCAACATTGAAAGCATCTAAATACATAAAGCAGCTATAACAATCATAAAGGAAATGATCAATAGTAATACAATAATAATAGGAGACTTTAACAACACAGCATTTGGACAGATCATCCAAACAGAAAATCACCAAGGAATCAATGGCTTTAAATGACATGATGGACCAGAAGGATCTAACAGATATATTCAGAACATTTCATCTTAAAACAGCAGACTACACATTCTTTTCAAGTGCATATGTAATATTCTCCAGAATGGATGATCTTATTAGGCCACAAAACAAGCCTCAACAAACTAAAAAAGATTAAAGTCATACCACACATTTTTTTTCTGGCCACAACACTATGCAACCAGAAATCAACCACAAGAAAAAATCTGGAAAGACCACAAATACATAGAAGTCAAATAACATACTATTAAACAATGAACGGATCAAGCAAGAAATCAAAGAGGAAATCAAAATACATGTGGAGACAAATGAACATGAAAACATAATGGTCCAAAATCTTTGGTATGCAGCAAAAACTGTTCTAAGAGGGAAATTTATAGCAATACAGGTCTACCTCAAGAAGCAAGAAAAATCTCAAATAACCTAATCATGTATCTAAAATCTAAAGAAGCTAGAAAAAGAAGAACACACAAAACCTAAAACCAGAAGAAGGAAGGAAATAATAAAGATTAGAGCACAAATAAGTAAACTAGAAACAAACAAACAAACAAACATAAAACAAAAAACCCCACAATAAAACAGATAAATGAAACCAGGAGCTGGTTCTTTAAAAAGATCAACAAAATTTATAAACCTTTAGCAGACCCATCAGAGAAAGAGAGAGAGAGACAGAGACAGAGAGACAGAGAGACAGAGAGAGACAGAGGGAGAGAGAGAATGCAAATAATAAAATCAGAAATGACAGAGGAGAAACAACAGCTGACACCACAGAAATACAAATGACTCTAAGAGAATATTATGAATAATTATACGCCAACAAATTGGATTACCCAGAATAAATGGATAGATTTGTAGAAACATATAACCTCCCAAAACTGAATCAGCAAGAAATAGAAAAATTGAACAGACTGATTACTGGCAGCAAAATTTAATCAGTAATCAAAAAACTTCCAACAAAGCAAAGTCCAGGATGAGACAGCTTCACAGGTGAATTCTACCAAACATTTAAAGAAAGGTTAATACTTATTCTTCTCAAATTATTTCAAAAAACAGAAGAAGGAAAGATAACAAAATCATTGTATGTATCACTCTGATACTAAAACCAGACAAAGACACTACAGAAAAAGAAAAAAAAAAGGAGAAAGAAAGAGAGAGAGAGAACTACAGGCCAATATTTCTGATGAACATAGATGCAAAAATTCTCAACAAAATACAAGTAAGCTGAATCCAACAATACACAAAAAAAGTATTCACCATGATCAACTGGGATTTATTCCTGGATTGTAAGCATAGTTCAATATTTGCAAATCAACAAACATAATACATCACACCAATAAAAGAATGAATAAAAACCATATGATCATTTCAATATATGCAGAAAAAGCATTTGACAAAGTCCAACATCCATTTATGATAAAAACCCTCAACAATGTAGGTTTAGAGGGAACATACCTCAACATAATGAAGGCCATACATAAAACATTCACAGCTAACATCATATTCAATGATAAAAAACTGAGAGCTTTCCCCCTTAGATTACAAATAAGACAAAGGTGTCCACTCTCACCACTTTTATTCAACATAGTACTGGAAGTTCTATGCATAGCCAATACACAAGAAAAAGAAAAAAAGGCATCAAAATTGGTAGTAAAGAAGTAAGAATTTCACTATTTTCAGATGACATGATAATATATGGATGAAAAACACTTTGGACTCCACCAAAAAAATGCTAGAATTGATATATGAATTCTGTAAAGTCACAGGATACAAAATCAATATACAGAAATCCATGGCATTTATATACACTAATATTTAAGTAGCAGAAAGAGAAGTTAGGCTAATAATCCCATATATGATTGCACCAAAAATGATAAAATAACTAGGAATAAGCCTAACCAAAGAGGTGATTTTGAAAACTATAAAACACTGATGAAAGAAATTGAAGACAATACAAATAGAAAGATAGTCCATGCTCATAGACTGGAACAATCAATATTGTTAAAATGTCCATACTACCCAAAGCAATCTAAAAATTTAATGCAATCTCTATCAAAATACCACCAGATTTTTCACAGAACTAGAACACATAATACTAAAATTTGTATGGAGCCCCCAAAAAACCTGAATAGCCAAAGAAATCTTGACAAAAAGAACAAAACTGGAGCCATCATAATCCCAGATATCAATATATACTACAAAGCTGTAGTAAATCAAAACAATATGGTACTGGCACAGAAAATAAACACAGATTAATAGAACAGAATGGAGACCCTGAAATGAACCTGTGATTACATGGCCAGTTAATCTTCAACAAAGGAGGCAAGAATATGCAATAAGATAAAGACATTCTCTTCAACAAATGATACTGAGAAAACTGGGCAACTATATTAAAAAGGATGAAACTGAACCACTTTGTTGTTAGCAGAAACAAAATTGTTAGAGCATACACAAAACCAACCCAAAATGGATTAAAGACCTAAATGTGAGACTTGAAACCATAAAAATACTAGAAAAAGGCAATAATTACCCTTACATTGCTGTAGATAAGTCTCCTAGGGCAAGGGAAACAAACAAACAAAAAACCTATTGGGACTATGTAAAAATAAAAAGCTTCTTCACAGCAAAAAAACGAACAATCAGCAAGCCAAAAAGACAACCTACTGAATGGGAGAAGATATTTGCAAATGGTATGTCTGAGAAAGGGTCAGTAAACAAAATGTGTAAAAAATGATACAACTCAACATCCAAAAAGCAAATAGTCCAATTAAAAAATGGGCACAAGACATGAACAGACGTTTCTCCAAACAAGGCATACAGTTACTCAACAGACACATGAAGAGATGCTCAACATCATTCATTATCCGGGAAATGCAAATCTAAACCTCAATGAAATATCACCACACACCTGTCAGAATGGCTAAAATCAAAAGCACAGGAAATAAATGTTGGCGAGGATGTGGAGAAAAAGGAGGCCTCTTGCACTTCTGGTGGGAATGCAAACTGGTGTAGCCAATGTGGGAAACAGTATAGAGGTTCCTCAAAAAGTAAAATTAGAATTACCATATGATCCAGTAAATTCACTACTGGGTATTTACCCAAGGAATATGAAAACACTAATTCAAGAAGATACATACACCCCTATGTTTATTTCAGCATTATTTACAATGGCTAAATTATGGAAGCAACCCAAGTGTCCATTGATAGATGAATGGATAAAGAAGATGTGGTACATGTATATAATGAAATACTATCCATAAAGAGAATGAAATCTTGCAATTTGCAACAACATGGATGGATCTAGAGGATATAATCCTAAGTGAAATAAGTCAGTCAGAGAAAGACAAATACCATATGATTTTGCTCATATGTGGAATTTAAGAAATAAAACAAATGACAAAGAAAGAGAGAAACCAAGAAACAGACTCTTAAATATAGAGAACAAACTGATGGTTACTCAATGTAAAGTGGGTGGGAGGATGGGTGAAATTGGTGAAAGAAATTAAGAGTTCATTTATCATGATGAACACTGAACAATACATAGACTTGTTGAATCACTATATTCTATACCTAAATCTAATATAACCCTGTACGTTAACTCTCCTGGAATTAAAAAACATTTTTTTAAATGTCTAGCTATCCATGATATGTTTCTATCAGACTTCTGGTGTCTGCAATGCCTGATATCAGACATTAACAGTGTAGTATTATTATCAGCCATAATTTCAGTTATGTTTTTTAATGTCAACTTGATTGCTACTTTATTCCTTTAATGTGGATTTTGCATTTTATAGGCCAGTGGTTCACAGTTGGAGATTCATGTCAGTTATGTATTGAGCTTTATTAACATACATTATTTATGCTCTATCCCAGACTTACTGATTTTGTTTACTGACATTCTTCATGCATTCTTGGTATATTCTAACTATATGCTTATTATATTCATAGTATATTATATCTCAGGATTATTATAAATTATGACTAATGATTTTTTCTTTGTGATGATTATGTTCTTCCATTTTATGGATTAATGTAATATCCATGCTCTTTAAATAGAAGTGATCGTATTTATAGATGTTTTCTTTCAAATGCTTTTGGATTGATTTTATCTCATTTCGCATGCCAGATGTTATTGTCAGTTGTAGTATTCTTCATATGAACTCTCATCAGGTCTTTCCCTTTTGGAAATTAACAGTAATAAGTAATAAGTTAATTGCAAACATAGCAATTTCAGGTCTTTTGTCATCTAACAATAGTTTTTTTTGTTTGTTTGTTTTACACACTTGCCATCAGCTACAGGCTATAGCACTTCATCTTAAAAAAAGAAGGGCTGTCACAGGGCTCCATGAAATAGGAGTCCAGTAACTGGACTATGCCAATTATTTTTGGGGACCGGCTTCTGATGGTATCATTCAAATAAATTTGAAACTTAAACCAGTGAACTGACTCAGGAATTCCATATTCTAGTTGAAAAGCAGATGCGTTCATGAGGCTTCTAAGCTCAAGATAGAGCAGAACAATAACGAGTTATGTAAGAAGGTATGAGCTGATGAGGGATGACTGATTTTTACTTGCAATTATTGGTGTTTTAATTTTATGTTTATTAAATATATAAGAAAACTTTTTTCTCTTAAGCTGTCTATAACTCACAATTGAATAGACTAAGCTTTTGTAAATGGAAATGAAACTTTGTATATATGTTATTTTCCTCTGCCTGACTTCTCTAGAATTGAAAACTCTTATTTTTATGGCATTATAATTATTTGCATAAAATTCAATAAGTCTGTACTCCTTGTACCAGGGCATAATTGGAAGTTTTAGGTATGCCTAAATTTTACATTAAGGACTCAATGCTTATAAAGCCCTCTTGGGAAAACTGGCTGGTACCAGTCTTATAGAGTTCAGAGCTGTGGTAAGCAGAATAATGCTATTCACTCCCAAAGATGTTCATGTCATAATTTTCATATCTTGTAAATATATTATCTTACGTGGCAAAAAAGACTTTATAGATGTGATGAAGATTAAAGATCTTGAGATGTGGAGTATGTCTTGGGTTACTAAATAGGGTCAATCCAATCACATGAATCCTCAAGGGTAGAAAAGTCTTTGAGGCTGTGGTCAGAGACAGAAAAAAGAGGGAAGATTCAAAGCAGAAGGTCTTGGCCTGCCATTGCTGGCTCTGAGGATCAAGGGTCCTCACCTTTGGTGGTGTGAAATGTCAGCTAAAGCATAAACCAGATGTCCAGAATAGGGGTTCTCCAACATTAGTGTTCCTCAGAGATATCTGGATGGCTTGGTAAAATACATATCAGAGTTTCTGATTCAGTAGCTTTTGGTAGAGCCAGAGAATTTACATTTCTAATAAGTTCCAAGGTAATGCTGATGCTGCTAGTTTAGGGCCTTACTCTGAGAAGTGCTGCTATAAACAGTGGTACCCTTACTGGGTTCAGCAACATGATTGGGATTATTTGGATAACATTCACAATATCCACTAAGTAATGTTGGCCCCATGTGGCATTTTTGCCTGTATCACTCTTCAGTCAAATTAAAAGTTAAGCAGTGGCTATAGACTATACTGGGATGACTTATAAAATATCACAATGCTCTGTTCCAAAATGATCAAGGTACATTTAACTTTATTATAAGGGGGTTTTGTTTTTACATAATTGATTCTTTATTTCAAGTTTTACAGTACTTCATATTTGTAACATAAAAATAAACACTACTAGTATTTTTAATTGATTTTTTTTGACATTGAAAGCAAAATGAGGAACTGTAGTGCTTATTATAAGGCCTCAATCATGGGTGGAGTTTTATTTCACTATCCTCAGAGAATTGGCTTAATGATAGTAGAAAATCCATGTATGTAAATCCATAAACAGAAGTGAACATCAGCTTTGCATTTAGGATTTAAGCTTTTAAATTTGATTCCATCACTGGGGTTTATTATCTCTTAAAAGTGGATAATAGTTCTATGAAGTAGAATTATACATATTTTTAAATTTAGAAAAGATCCAACAGTTTGTTTTAGAAAAAAAACCTTGATTCTTATGGAAAATCTGGTAGCTTCCCTTTCTGGCTCATTTTAAAACCATTTACCATTTACGTTATAGCAAAGCCTTTATAATTATTTCATTTAATGTTCTATGAGAAAAGATCAGGAAACATGAGGTGTTTATCTCTGTAATGACTGCTCATTGTGGTTTTTGAAGGAGAAGATTTACAATTTTAAAATTCTTTGACTATTAATTGGGTTAAAATTTTGATATTTTTAAAAGATGTCTTTTCTCTAAAGTTTATTGTTGTAGTTAATAACTTCTAACTATAAGACTGTTGCTTATATACACATATAAAAGGCATGATCACTGTGGCAGCATTTATATGAAAAATTTTCCCCATTGGAAGAAATGTTTTTTAATAATCAAAAAGTGTAATTTTCACCAAATGTCCATTTAATTTTTTCCCCACAAAGTGGAAATTAGCATTGGAAAATATACTCTGGTATATTATTGTGAAATGGTTCTCTTATATGCAATATTAAATTTTCAGTAATTCAAAGAAATTAATTGGGTAGCTATTATATGCCAGAATCTGTGCTAGAGACTGGGTTCACAAAAATGAAGATACATAATCATTTTCCTTAAGTAATTTATACATTTTGGAGGGAAGAATAAAGAGATAATAAATATACAAATAAATACATAAGGACTTTCAGTTTCAGTTCTGATATGTAATTGGCAATAGTCACTTATGTCCTTATAAAAAGAAACAAGCTGAACAAACTGAAAACCAATGACTTTTTGAAGGCCTATCACAGAACTGAGATCCAGCAAATTGTCAGTCTAAAATAGAGGAGATGGGGGGGCGCCTGGGTGGCTCAGTCAGTTGAGCATCCGACTTCAGCCCAGGTCATGATCCCACAGTTCGTGGGTTCCAGCCGCACGTCTGGCTCTGTGCTGGATCAGAGCCTGGAGCCTGCTTCAGATTCTGTGTGTCCCTCTCTCTCTGTCTCTCTCCCACTCTGTCTCTCTGTCTCCCAAAAATAAATAAACATTAAAAAAATTAAAAAAACATAAAATGGAAGAGATGGGCAAATCCACAGACACTGCTGGAGACATAAACTGGTAGGAACACTTAAGTGACAGTTTCTACAAATTGCTAGAGGTTGCGCGTGTATTATTTTGAGAGAGAGAGACTACTGGGTGTTGCTGTCTTAGGAGTATCCTGTATCCTGTGGGTTTTTATGTTCAGGAACTCTACTATGTCCAGTGAAAAGCCTGGAAAGAGCCCCTCATGCTTCACACAGAAATAGGGGACGATTAATAATAGAGAATGAGCCAGAGCAATTTCCATAACAAAGGCCTACTCTCTAGGGGATAATCTTAAGAGAGCTTTATTCCACAGGACATATCTCTCACTCAGCCCCCTGAAGCCTTCTTTCACCAACAGGGGATAGAGGAGAAGAAACACTTGGGAAGGTCACTGATCAGGTCAAAGGCCCACTAAATGATACATTTATCCACAAGATCATAGAATGCTTCCCCTCCTCCACACCTTACCACCACAGCAACAGGGCTCCACTAATAATTCTGGATCACAGCTGAAAGAGCTGCAAGATGGACTCTCTGAGAAACACTTAAGGACGCCCAGGGGCACCTGGGTGGCTCAGATGGTTAAGTGTTGAACTTGGGCTCAGGTCATGATCTCACAGTTTGTGAGGTCAGCCCCGCATAGAGTTCTATGCTAATAGCTCAGAGTCTGGAGCCGGTTTCAGGTTCTGTGTCTTTCTCCCTGCCCCTCCCCTGCTTGTACTCTGTCTCTCAAAAATAAACATTAAATAAATTTTTTTTGAATTAAAAAAAATATTTAAGGAAGTCCAAAGCCAACAGAAACAAGAGAGAAAAACAAGGCCATTAGAGGAGGTTGCAGCTATACAAAACATTAAACAAAGCCTAACTGACAAAACCTTACACTAAAAGCCTATTTACTTCAGTTCCTGTTGGCTACCACATCACATTTGACTTGAACAAAAAGTATATATATTAGGCATGTAATGGGCAAGAATTGAGAGACAAAACTAACCTAAGAACTGGGTACAAATATGACAAAGATGTTGGAATTATCAGACAGGGAATTTGAAATAAATGTCACTAATATGTTAAGGGCTCTAATGACAAAAGTAGAGAACATTAAAGACCAATGGCTATTGTTAGCAGAGAGGTTAGCAGAATTTTCTGTAAGGAAGAGTCAAAAGGAAATGCTAAAACTCAGAAACACTGTTACCGTAATGAAGAATGCCTCCAATGGGCTCATCAGTAGACTTAACATGGCTATGGAAAGAATCAGTGAACTTAACAAGAAGTCAATAGAAATTTCCCAAATTGAAATGCAGAGGAAAAAAAAAGAATAAAACAAGTAAAGAAACAAAAAACAGAACCTCCAACAACTATGGGACAATTACAAAAGGTATAAAACATCCATGAAGTTGGAATAACAGAAGGAGAAGAAAGAGATAGTAGAAGAGAGGATATATTTGAAGTTATCATGGCTAAGAATTTTCCAAATTTATGACAAGACACCAAATCACAGATACAGGAAGCTCAGGTAAAGCAAGCAGGATAAATATTCAAAATTCTACACATAGGCATAGCATATTCAAATTTCAGAAAAACAAAGACAAAGATAAAATCTTGAAAGGAGCCAGAGAGGAAACCAAGCTCTTTATGTATAGCAGAATAAGGATAATAATTACAGCAGACTTCTCATCAGAAATCATACAAACAAGAAAAGAGTATAGTGAAATATTTAAAGTGTCGAAAGAAAAAAAACACTCACCTAGGATTCTATATCCAGTGAAATTATTCTTTGGAAAGGGAGATGAAAAAAAGCTTTCTTAAACAAAAACTGAGGAAATCCATCATCAACAGATTTGTTAAAAGTTCTTCAGGAAGAAGGAAAACTATATAGCTACTCTCAGGAAACAGTGGAGACTACTTTGAAAGTAAATAGCAGAAACGGTTGTGAGGTCATCATATTTATGGGATGTCCACGGAAAACATCTTGAAGTAATTAGAATTAAGCTGAGGTATATAGAATAAAAAAGATTTGCCTTCTGTAAATGTAGGAAAGGAATTTTAGGTAGAGGAAATAGCATGTACTGAGTTCCTAAGGCAAATAATAGAGTGATAGCCAGAGTATGGACAGCACATATGTTGAGGAGTTTATATTTTGAAAGGTTTTATGCAAGAAGGTGAAATATATAGATACTACTAGATTTATATTGCTATTGTTTTTACTCATAAATTGTTTACATTAACAAAAACAGCCAAAATCTAAGAAAAAATCTAATTTACAATAACGTCCAAAAGACTAAATATTTATGAATAGACTTACCAGAAAGGTGAAAGACTTGTGCTCTAATAAGTAGAAACGTTGATGAAAGAAATTGAAGGATACACAAATAAATAGGCGATGGCCCATATTCATGGATTGGAAAACTATTAGAATATTGTCAGTCCATAGTACTCAAAATAGTCTACAGAGTCAATAATATTTTGATCAAAATCCCAATGACATTTCTTACAGAAACAGAAAAATGAATCTTAAAATGCATTTGAAACCACAGAAGACTGAGTAGCCAAGCAATCTTGGGAGGGAAGAGCAGGGCTTGAGGCATCACACTTCCTGATTTTAAATTTATATTACAAAACTACAGTAATTTTTAAAAATATGGTACTGACATAAAGGCAGACATATAGACCAATGGAACAGAGTAGAGAACCCAGAAATAAATCTACACATTATATGGGCAACTGAACTTCAACAAGAGTGCCAAGAATACCCAGTGGGAAAAGGGTGGTTTCTTCAACAAATTGTGTTGGGAAAACATGTTATCAACATGGAAAAGTATAATATGGGACCCCTATCTTACACCATCCACAAAAGTTAACTCAAAATAGATTAAAGACTTAACACATGAGACCTGACACTGTAAAATTCCTAGAAGAAAGCATAGGTGAAAGCTTTATGACATCAGTCTTGGCAAGATTTTATGTCACATGACACCAAAATCACAAGCAATAAAAACAGAAATAGACAAGTGGGACTATATCAAACCAAAAAGCTTCTAGCCAGCAAAGGAAAAAACCAACATAGTGAAAGGTGAACGTACAGAATGGGAGAAAATATTTGCAAACCACATCTGATAGAAAATTAATATTCAAAATATACAAGAAATTCCTAGAACGCAGTAGCAAAAAAAGCTTGATTAAAAAATGAGAAAATTACTTGAACAGAAATTTCCCTAAGACATACAAATGGCCAAAAGGTATATGAAAAAGTGCTCAACATCATTAATCAGGGAAATGCAAATTTAAACTAAAATAAGGTATTATCTCATATCTGTTAGGATGGCTACTAAGATAAAAACACAAGTGTTAGTGAGGATGTGGAGAAAAAGAAACCCTTGTACATTGTCCGTGGGAATGCAGACTGATGCAGCCACTATGGAAAATAGTATGGAGATTACTCAAAAAATTAAAAATAGAACTACCATACAGTGCAGCAATTCTACTCCTGGGTATGTATTCAAAAGAATTAAAATCAGGATCTCATAAAGATACCTGTACTTTCATGATCATTACAGCAATTATTCACAATAGTCAGGATATGAAAACAATTCAAATGTCCATTGACAGACAAATGGATAAAGAAAATTTGGTATATACATATAATGAAATAATATTCAGCCTTAAAAAAAAGGAAATCTTGCCATTTGTAACAACATAGACATGGAGACATGCTAAATGAAATAAGTCAGTCACAGAAAGAAAAATCAATGAAGCAGACAGTAAAAATGGTTGTTGTCAGGGCCTTAGGATTGGGGAAAATGAGAAGTTGTTCAATGGGTAGGAAGTTAGATTTATACAAGATGAATAAGTTTTGGAGAATCTGCTATACAGTATAGTGGTCAGAGTTAAAAATATGGCACTGTGCACTTAAAATTTTGTTAGGAGGGGAGAATCTCATGTTAAGTGTTTTTACCACACACATACACACACACAAAGCAAAGGGACACAAGAATATTTGGGGAGTTGATGAATATGTTTAATACTTTGGTTTTGCTGATGGTTTCACGGGTGTTCAAATATGTCCAAAATTATCAAATTGTGTGCATTAAATATGTGCAGTTTTTTGGTAACTCTCAATAAAGCTGCAAGGAAAAAGAATGAAACAACAAAAAAAAACTAAATTCAGAAAAAATAAGAACAAAGTAAACCAACATCATTGCCTTTCTAACAATGGGATAACACCAGACTATGTAAAAAAAAAAAAATTATACTGTGCCTTAAGAGGCATACTGTGCCAGAGACCTGATGTTGTAAGGCAACCAAATAACCCAGGTTTCAAAGACTGACAAACCACTCAAAGGAGAAACAGGTCACAGGAACTGTTTCAACTTTATTAGAGCATGTCAGAGCTAAATGCCATAAAGATAGATGAGAAATAAATCAGTTATGATTTTAACAAATTTCTAAGTGCTGTGTGTGAATTACTGTATCAGTTTAGGATGACTAGAGCTCCAGACACAGGAGAAACTTGCAAACTCTTCCTCAGGAGACCTAGGGGCTCCTAAGAAAGAACGGAGAACTCTGTGCAGTGATGCAGGATAGCAGGAGCTGCTTGCGGCAGGTACCAAATACTGCACGCTTCCCCAGGCCCTTGATCGTTCCTATTTTTCCAGTAATTTGTTCATTTCATTTATAAGATTTATGGGCATAATTTTTCCATAGTATTTTATTATTATCCTTTAATTTCTATAGCATTTGTAGTTATATCCTCTCTACTAGTCCTTATATTGCTTCTTTACAATTTGTTTCTATCCTCTTTTTTACTCTGATCAGTCCGGCTAATAATTTGTCTATTTTAATAACTAATTCAAAAAATAATTTTAACATTTTTGAAATTATGCTTTATTAAGAACTTTGATTCTGGATGAGATTGGGAATAAATGTTGACATGCATAAGATAAAGTCTGATGTGAGCACCCCAACGGTTAGAGGTCAGAGAGGAGGAGGGGTACGAGGAAAAGAGACTAAAGAGTGGTGGTTGATGAGGGGCAGAAACACTAAGCGAAGGATGTCCTGAGGGAAAGAATGTTCAAGGAGGAGGATGTGATCAACTTTGTCAACTTTGCTGATAGGTTGAGAGAAGAAATTTATCATTGGATTTGTCTACACGGAGATGTCAGCATACCTAAAGTACTTGACACAAAGAACAGATCATTTCTTAATACTTTCCTCCTCTATACAACGGAGGACAAAAAATTGGGAATCGTATTTCCTTGTTTGTTTTAATCAGTGAAATAGAAACCAAGGTCACCAACAGAGAGTGAAGAAGAAGAAGGATATTAAGAGTTTTGAAAAAGGAACAAAAGATAGGAAAGTAGTTAAAGATAGTTGTAGAGTGAGTGAAAGAGGAAAATGTAAGTAAATTATGGAGAAGTACTTTCTTGAAGTTAGTGTGACAGCTTCGTGTGTGTGTGTGTGTGTGTGTGTGTGTGTGTGTGTGTGTGTTAATATATGGTATGCCTGATGAGCAAAGGAAAATATCTGAGTGGTCATCTGCTGTCTATTTGGGACTTAAAAGCACTTGAAAGCAGGAAAATGTTCTTTTTTATATTCCATCTTTTGTCTCTGCACTGAAGGGACTGATGACTTTTTCTGCAAGACATATGCACATGGATTATAGTAAAACCAACAAATATCAAAACATAAAATAACAATATGAGAAAATATAAAATACAACACAAAGAAGTATGTTATGTCAGCATTTCTGACGGTACAGAATACAGACTTTTGGCTCAAGTAGAGATGACTGAGTCCAGAAAGATTTCATTGTATAGATGGGGTCTGTCTGGGACATGAAAGAGACATAGACTTTTAATAATTAGAATAACCAGAGGATGTCATGTGATTTACACTAGATGAACAAAGGTGACTCAAGTGGTACCTGACACATACTAGGTGCTTGATTTGAGTAAATTACAAGTGGACACTTGATCTTTACATGCATATTTCCCATATTAGTGGGAAATATAGTTGAAAAGCTATTTGTGCAAGATTATAAAAGACATTAAGTAGGGTAATGAATATAGACATTTTTCTTACAGGCAGTGGAGAATTGATGACTCTTGAAGAGAGAAATCATTTGAGGGTGCTTTTGAAAGAATAAGCAAGCAGCACTGTAGAGGAATAATTCAAAGGAGAGAAGCTGGTGGTGAAAAGCTAGTTAGGAGATTATAACAGTATTCCATAAATGAGTATGTTATCTTTGTCTTAAAAAAAGGACAATATAAGTAAGTGGATATTTACTGAACATTTACAATATGGAATACATTATGTTGTGTGTTTTTGGCAAATGTTGACATTCAACATAGAGCACATAACAGCATGAATACCACAATGTTACCTTGTTGTATCTTGATGTCACTTTTAGGCGATTCCAGATAAGCTAAAATGCATATTAAAAATACCTAGTTTGGGGCACCTGGGTGGCTCAGTTGGTTACATGGCCAAATCAGGTCATGATTTCATTTCGTGAGTTTGAGCCCTACTTCGGACTCTGTGCTGACAGTGCAGAGCCTGCTTGGGTTTCTGTCTCTTTCCCTCTCTCTCTGCCCCTCCCCTGCTTGCTTTCTCTTTTTCTCAAAATAAATAAATAAACTTAAAAAAGAAAAAATACCTAGTTTTTCTGGATATAAAAGCTATAAACCCAATTATAATGTATTAGCTATTTATCATTCTTATAGTTAGACATGGGAAAAGGGTTTACATCTTTGCCGGGTTAAAAAGGATTATAAAATGTTTAATTAAATCTAAGCATTGTAGTTGATAATTTTATGGCTAACTTGGGATGCAGTGGTTAATGTGATTTAATTTGTTGGCATTAAAGTCCTAATTAAAGAGGAGTACAGCCTTTTGTAGTATACTAAGTGAATTTTCTTTGGTGTAGTCCATATGGTATATGGCTTACAGAGAAATTTTCATAATACAATCATGGTGGGGGACAGAAAGCCTACATACTTTTGACACAATATTTAAAGTTTTAGGTTAGCTTAAAGTTAAGTAGAAATCAATAGATACTTTGAAGCAGCTTTGCAAATGTATTAGTAACTTTGATTGGTATTATTAGAAATAAGAATTCATATAAAATTGTTGAACATATCTTTCATGCTGAATTATCTGAAATAGAAGATAACATATTTACCTCAAATTATTCTTTAAAAGATATAATGTGGGAAAAATGATTAGTAATTGAAGTTATTTTTAAAAATTTGTCAAATTCTACTTGGAATTATAGTTATTACTAATGCACATGTCACCATCTTAACAACAGATTTTTATCTTATTTACTTTTTGTATTTCCAATAGCACTTTTGAGTTTAGCAGTTTTTTGTTTTAACTTATTAATTACTTAATAATTATTGATGAATTTATATTGGATATAGAAATTGTTTGGATTAAAGTTGTAGTAGATAGATGAACATGAATTTCTTGTTATATTTTGTAGTTAACGTCATCAAAAATATACTTTAGAGTTTATGTTTTTTTATCCTGTGTTAGAAATCCTTCCCACTTATAAAATGCATATTTAACTTTGTCTTCCTGAGCTTTACAATTTTGCTTGTTATATCTGGATATTTAATCCACCTGGGAACACATATTTTCATATACGATATGAATTAGTAATAACGATAAAATTATTTTTTTATGAAGTGAGTCAAATTTCCCAAAATAATTTATTGAAAATTCTGTTACTTTCAAATTTGTTTGTGATGATACCTGCATGTAAAGCATAATGATTTCTGGACTCTTGTATGTCTTTTACCACTTACTCACTTTTTTTTTTTTAATTCTTAGAGATTTTATTCCAGGGTGCTTTTCCCCTTTAAAATTTGTGCTTTACATATTTTAAAGCAGAATTATATTTATTTTAATACAAAATTCTCCCTAATCCTACAGTAATTTCAAACTGTCATTCAAGTTATGTACAAGCATCTTGTTTAAATAACTTATACCCACAATCCCTATTCTTTTGTTTTGTTTGTTTTTTTTTTACTTTACTCATATTTTATTGTTTTTTACTTGTATTTTAATTGCAATGGCATCAGATCGTTTAATATCTGTTAGGGTGCATTTTCCTTGGCTTCTCATATATGTGTTCTCTTTAATTGTTTTCACTCAATATTGGCATTTATTTTCCTATGTAAACTTTTAAAAAAATTTTTTTAACGTTTTATTTATTTTTGAGACAGAGAGAGACAGAGCATGAACAGGGGAGGGTCAGAGAGAGAGGGAGACACAGAATCTGAAACAGGCTCCAGGCTCTGAGCTGTCAGCACAGAGCCCCACGCGGGGTTGAACTCAGGGACAGCGAGATCATGACCTGAGCCGAAGCCGGCCGCTTAACTGACTGAGCCACCCAGGCGCCCCCCTATGTAAATTTTTTACAAATGTTTATTTAGTTTTGAGAGAGAGAGAGAGAGAGAGAGAGAAAGCATGAGAGGGGGAGGGCATAAAGAGATGGTAACCAACTGAATTACCCAGGTACCCCACTTTTATGTTCTTTAATAGAGTTTTAAAATTATTCACAAAATTCTTAGATATATATTTTGTTACATGAATTCATATATATATATATATATATGTATATATATATATATATATATATATATATATATTTGTTTTTGGTTTTGCTATTGTGTTATAACTGGTTGTTTTGTATATTGAAAAATACCATCGGTTTATAAGTTCCTAGATCCAACAAACTTTCTTCTTTCTGTTAATAGCTATAGCAGTTTGTTTCAGTTTGTATTATAGAATTTAACCTTTTGAGGCCTTACCCATATATGGTTTTAAAATCATGGGGATGGAGCGCCTGTGTGGCTTGGTCAGTTGAGCTTCCGACTCTTGATTTTGGCTCAGGTCATGATCCCAGGGTTGTGGGATGGAGCCTCGTGTTGGTCTCTGTGCTCAGTATAAAGCCTGCTTAAGATTCTCTTTCTCTCTCCCTCTTCCTCTCTCCACCACTTACTCTCTCTCAAAACAATTTTTAAAAATCATATTATATTATTAGAAGTACCATAGTAGCTCCTTACTATTCATTAATATATATCACTTATAAAATTTTTTAAGAGCAAAAATTCAATAGTGAGCTGTTGCTAATTTCTTCTATGAAAATGTTGCATTCTTATTCAGGATAGAAAGATCCTGTTATAGTTAGAGATGCGGTCTTTGCAAGGTGGCAAATGTAACTAGCTTCCATTTCTTATCACTATAGTCCAGACACTGTATGTAACAGCAAACAAATCAGAGAACTTTCCTCTTCTCAGTCACATCTAGGTGGAATATGTAGTATCTTTTCCTTTGAGAAATCAGTCTTTGTTACCCATTAGTCACCCTAGTGAGGCACTGCAACAATCCGACTTCCAGGTTTTAGAGGAACAATGACCAAGAACAGGGCAAATATGGTTTCTCTTTCCTTCTTTACCAGTGTTTGTCAAAAATTGTCAAAATATAATCTAAAGAGCACCATTGGAGTATACTTTCAAACATTGATTTCTAAGAAACAACAACAAAAATACCCCTCTAAACCTGCAAAACTATGAGGAAGTGACACTGGGGCCTCTGGTTGTCCTCCTATCTGCTTGGATGGTGATGGACCATCTGTGGGGCTCCTGAAAAGAAACCCACACAGTAGGAAGCAATGCCAAGTCAATAGGAAAAGAGAGGTCTGAATTCAGTTCCCCTCTTCAAATTCGTCTTCAAGATAGACACTATATTTTATTTAATTAGACTCCTTTGGAGTGTATAAATATCATTCACAGTCAAAAGCATCCTAAGGTGTGCCTGGCTGGCTCAGTCGGTAGATCATGCAACTCTTGATCTTGGGGTTGTAAGTTTGAACCCCACATTAGGTATAGAGTTTACAAAAAAAATCCTAATACTTAGTCTGATACTTGGAAGTAGAATATTACATCTGACTGGTTTAAAGCATGAAATGTTCAGTGTCATTAGATGGGTGTGAACATTACTCCACTAACAGATGGGAATTTGGCAATCTTTATTTGATATCAAACCCTTATTTGATAGTTACACAACTGATTTATGTGTGTGTTGGTGGATGGCGTAATCATATGCCTCCAGGGTTTAGAAGTTTAGAGAACTAAGAAGAAAAATGTGACACTGTAGAATTGTGTTAGCTCATTCTTATGGCCTTTAATACTATCTGGAAAGAAGTAAAGACCTAACTTTACTGAGAATCAGAGATCTTCAAAAAGATTATTGTAAAAACTTTGGCTTTTGCTTTGAGTGAAATGGAGAGCCACTGAGTGGTTTTGAACAATAGAATGAGATGATCTGTATTATTATTTAAAAGGATCCCTCTGGCTTTTGAATAGAAAATAGAAGAAAAGCAAGGAAAGACCAGTTGGGAATCTGTTATAAAGATCGAGATGAGAAATGGTGGTGATAAAGGTAGTAGTAGATGTAGTAAAAAGTAGTCAAAGTTTCAGACATATGGATCTACCTAAATACTAACTGTGAAATATGATTAGCCAATTGGCTATCCCATACTGACTATCCACAGAAACTGAGTAACAGATAACCCAACATACCTGTAAACACTGATCCCTTGGAGTTCCCTGGGCACCCTTGCCTACCCTTTTCAGCCCACTCAGTGGACACAATGCCAGGTTGAAATATTTCAGAGCCTCGCTCCCCAGAAGGCAGATTACTTAAATATATTTCACCAAGATTCCATGATTTCCAGTTGCCATTCCAACCAATAAAGGTGTAAATGTCCAGTGATGCCTCTATATCAAGGCTATATTTTATAAATGTGGACCAAAATGTGGTCACAGGATAAATGTGGACAGGATGTTGTGACTGTATATAAACATGTTACTTAAACCTAAAAATTTTTGGACTTGTATTGTTAAATTGATATCCTATTATTTAAACAGAGTTTAAACATGTCTATGCACTTTTAAGTCAGTTACTTTTGAGACAAACTGTTAAGGGAAACTTTGTTTTTAGCCATGCAGAACTATATATTGCTCTCTTGAGAATTTTATCATCAAACTAATTAAGTGGTGTATCTGAGAAGAGTAAGAGTGCTAATTATATTTCTAATGAAAACTAATAATATATAAATAAAATGTGTTGATGTCATGTTAATGAATATTAAGAACATTAAGAAGGGTCTACACTATGCTTATTATAGCAAGTCCTATTAATTTGCACCAACATTTTAATTTTCACCTGTAATTGAGTGAGGAAGACATTTTAATGTTGTAAATTTAGATACAGAAAGGGAATTAGACAATATTTTATTTCTTACATTAAAGAATTATTGCTGGATTCATGTACTTTAATAAAGAAAATTATTAACTAATTACAAGACAATTGGCCAAGATGTTTTTACATATTAGTGTCTAATTAATAATTCATACTGTCCTATGGTAAGCAGTTTTGAAAGGAAGCTATTTACTTGTGTATGCTACTAATATTTAGCAAACAACCATATGTAGAATCCAGCAAACAGTAGATTCCATCAAAACCCCACTGGGTTTTTTTCTCAGAAATTGACAAGCTGATTCTAAAATTGATAAGAAAATGTGAAGAACCTAGGAAAGCCAAAAACAGTTTAGAAAGAGAAAAGCAAAGTTAAAGGACTTAAACTGCCTGATTTCAAGATTTACCATAAAGCTATAATAATTAAGATAGTGTGATGTTATACTAAATATATGGTAAAATACTGAAATATACATACATACATATACATGTACATATACATATACATATACATATACATATACATATATATACATTGGTGACACAGAATAGAGAATTCAGAAATTAACCAAATGGATATGGTCAATTTTATATTGATAAAGGTGGCAAAAACAATTCAGTGTAGAATAACAGTCTTAAAAAATAGTCACGGGCAGGGCACCTAGGTGGCTCATTTGTTAAGTGTCTGAGGTTCATGATCTCATGTTTTTGGATTCGAGCCCTGCCTCTTCCTGCATTGGGCTCTGTGCTGACAGCTCAGAGCCTGGAGCCTGCTTCGGATTCTGTGTCTTCCTCTCTCTTTGCCCCTCCCTCACTAGCACTCTGTCTCTCTCTCAAAAATAAATAAACATTAAAAAAAATTTTTTTAAATAGTGATGGGAAAGTTGAAGACCCACATGGGAAAAAAATGAACTTGAAAACTTAGTTTATACCATTTACAATACTTAACTCAGAATTGATTATTGACATGAAAGTAAAAACTACAATTGGGAAGCTTCTAGAATAAAACAAAGGAAAAATATTTTGTGACCTTGAGTGAGATTGTTAGACTAGACACAAAAATTATGAGCCATAAAATTTAAAAAATCTGATAAATGGGACTTGATCAAAATTAAAACTATGTTGCTCTTCAGTAGTCACCATAAGCAAATACAAAAGCAAACCACAGAATGGAAGAAAATATTTTCAAAACACATATCAGATAAAAGACTTGTACTCAGATACATAAAGACATTGTGACTCAATAATAACAAGAACATAATCTAATAAAAATGAGGAAGAGATTATGTTCTTGTTGTTATTGAGTTTTGAAAATATTTTCTTCCATCTGTGGCTTGACTTATGACTTATCAAATGCTGTGCACTGAATTATCCCAAGACTTAGCATCTCCCTCAAAAGAAATGTTTATGTCCTCACAGTGTCTGTAAGCCAAGAATCCTGGAGGAGTTAGCTAGATTCTTCTATGACCGAGTCTCTCATAAGACTACAACCAAAGTGTAGACAAAGGCTGCAATCAGGTTAAGGCTCAGGTGGGAGTGGATTAGCTTTCAAATTCACTCAGATGGCTGCTTGAAAACCTCAGATCCACCTGCAGTCTCAGTCACAGGGACCTCTCTCTACCTGGCTGCCTGCATAAATGGTAGGTGAGTGCTCCAGACAAAAACCTTTTTGTAATGTAATCTCAGAATGCTGTCCTGTAGATTCTTTTATATTCTATTCATTAGAAGTAAGTTCAGCTTACAAAGTTGGGATATTACACAAGAGTGTTAATAACAAGAGATGTGAAAATGTTAGGGGACCATCATAGAGACGCTAATTAAAGTATACCCTCTGGTCTCCAGTGATTCACATTCTCCTTGCATGCAAAATACCCAATGTCCTCCAAAGGTGGGTTTTATTGTTTGTTGGTTGGTAGACAGTTTATTGTTTAAACACAGAGCATTATGATGGTACCTTTAGATCTAGTAGACCCCTATTTATAAGTTTAGTTTAAGGAAAACTTCATAACTCATTTAAGGAAATTGGCTTGAGGAATTTTTAGGAAATTTTATTGTTCCCTTATTTTTAAAAATATATTTATAGTAACATACCATACAAACATATACTTTTAAGGAGGAATAAATACCTTTTTTAGTTTTCTAAATATCTTTCATATCCATTTTACTTCTAATAAAATGCTAGGATATTTATAATATACACATAATAATCTCTAAGTGAAATCTCTTTAAAATTGCTTCACACAATCTTTATTTATATTTGCCATTAATTCTATTCTGAATTAATTTGCCACCTCTCAGGGGCACATGGGTGGGTCATTCAGTTGAGCATCCGACTCTTAATTTTACCTGAGGTCATGATCCCAGGGTCATGAGATCGAGCCTCACGTCAGGCTCTATGCTGAATGTGGAGCCTGCTTATGATTCTCCCTCCCTGTTTCTCTCTCCCTCCCTTTGTCCCACTCCCCTGCCTTGTACTCTCAAATAAAAAGAAAACACAAAGAACCCCAAAACATCTATAAATTGCCACTTCTAATATATGAGAAGTCTAGAACTGATAATTTTCAGATTTAAAATAAAAATGATTTATTTTTCAAACTTTAAAATAAATTATGTTTAAAAATACTAGTGGACACTCAATTTGTCATTATTTTTTCTGACTTTGGATTACAAATTAACTTTTTGTTTAATTTCAGAGGGTTATAAAAATTTACTTTATCTACTAATGATTTTTAAAAAGTAATGAAGTTTGGATAGTTTTTGAGACTCCCATTTCAAAATGATTTTATTCTCTGATATATATCTTTCTTCTTAAAGAACTCTTTATTTCATTACAGAATTAGCTCAAAGGCAGGAATCTCATCATCTAAATCAGGTCCGTGCATGGATGAAGCCCTGCAGCTGTGTCTCCTTAGTACAGCTCCTTGGTTATAGTTCTTCTCAATTTGCACAACCAGGAAGTCAAAAAGACATGTTATCTGCTCTCAATATACCTAACTAGCATTAGTGCTGAAATAAGCATTAAGATAATTGCTATAGACATTCTGGTTGTAAAGGGGGAAATGAGAGGTACAGAGTGGTCACTTGTCCTTAAGAATTCTAAAATCTGTCCACATGTTGGAAGCTCCTGATTATATCCCAATGCCCAGAAAAAAAAAAATTCTCCTTGGCACTCATGTCTGTGCTCTGGGTTCTTGGTTTCACTCTGGGAGCCATTTCTTTTTGCATAAAAGTTAGCACTTTTTTTTTTTTTTTTTTTTTTTTTTTTGCAGCTAAGTAGATGTAGTTCCCTGCTTCATGCAAGTAGAATTCTGAAGGTACAACAGCCTCCTTTCATTTGGTACTTGCTTGATTTTGGCATATGTACTTTCTGGAGAGGCTGAAGACTTTTTAAACTATCAAGTCCTGGCTTTTTTTTTTTTTTCTTGTCTTTCTTTGCATTTAGCTCTTTTCTTTTACATTTCACTATTACCAACACAAATAAAACCAGTCCTCATCTTCAACACTTTTCTTAGACATCTCTTTAGGGAAATAACTCAGTTAAGCACATTAGTTAAGTCACTAAATAACAATAACTCTTATTCCTTTTTCAAAGAGATTTTCTTCACTTTTCTACAGGTCCTCACCCTCAGCACACTCAAAGTTCAAAATCCCACAAATAGTGTGTTCAAGACACTTTAAGTTTTCACTAACACTCTCCTCAAGGTCCATTGCTTAATTTCAAAGTCATTTCCACACATTAGGTCTTTGTGATGGCAGTCTTCCATTCAGGCCCCAAAATCTGTATTAGTAATTTATTGCTGCCTAATAAATTACTCCAAAACTTAGTGGTTGGAAACAGCAAACACTTATTATTTCACAGTCTTTGTGGGTACAAGGTCAGATTTGCTGTGTATTTATGCCTAAGCTCAAGAGACTTAGGAGACTGCAGCAGTCAAGGTGTTAGCTGGGATTGCAGTCACCTCATATTTCAAATCAGGTAGGATTCACTGGCAAGCTTACTCTCATGATTCTTGGTATGCCTCATATTGGCTTTCAGGTGTAGTGATAGGGACCTCTCCACTGGGCTGCCTCATAGCATGCCAGCTGGTTTTCATCTGAACAGATAGTCTAAGACAAAGTGAGAGAGAATGCTAAATACTAAGGCTACAGTCTTTTGATGACCTGATATCAGAAGTGACATCGCCTCATTTTTGCTATATTCTTTTCACTAGAAATGAGTCAGTAAGTTCAGCCCAAATTTAAGGGTAGGGTATTACACAAAGGCTTGAATTCCAACAGGCCTGGGTCTCTGGGGTTGGGGGTTGTAGGGTGATGGAGTGAGGAGCATCTTCAAGGCTGTGTGCTATAATAGTTTTGTATAAATACATATCATTAGTGATTTACATTTGTCCATAATATTGAGCAAAATTTTTCCTTCAATCTCAAGATTTTCATAAAACATACAGTAAAACTTGGTTTAGGAGCATAATTCATTCTGGAAACATGCTTGTAATCCAAATCACTTGTATATCGAAGCAAATTTCCCCATGAGAAATAATAGAAACTCATATGATTCATTCCACAACCCAAAAATATTCATATAAAAATGATTACAATACTGTCATATAATACAAAATAATAAAGAAATACAAAATATAAAGAAAAATAAACAAATTAACCTGCACTTACCTTTCAAAACCTTTGTGCCTGGTGTGAAGGAGACAAGAGAAAGGAGAGTTATTGTGTAGGATGACTTTCACTACCACTAATAGAATCACTGCTTTCTGTGGGCTCAATGGAAGCTTTCTGCATGGGGGCCATTGTATATTCTTGCACAGATGTTGGGATGTTGACTATAGTACAGTATTAATAAACTCTTGTCATATGCTATATTTAATGTAACTGGCAATACGGCAGCAGAGGAAAGGGTCCATATCTGCAGCAGCCTGACCTAGAGTGAAGCAAAGCATTCCTAAGCTTACTCTTATATGGAAAAGCAAAGGACTGTCCATAGGTGCTTGGAAGTGACAAAAAGTACACTAGTGCCAGTTGTGGGCACCTTCCAATGTTCTGCCAAACCTCACGACCTGAGACTGAGCATCTGGGCATGGGAGACCATCACCCACAATCCCACAGCGACAGAGAGAGAGAGACAGACAGACAGACAGACAGAAAGAGAAGAACCATTGGCTCAGTTGTGATCATGTGATGCCCAGCATCATGTACTACTCGTATTGCAAGATATCACTCATTATCAAGTTAAAATTTATTAGAAATGTTTGCTCATCTCACAGAACACTTGCAGAACAAATTACTCACAATACAAGGCTTACTGTACTTCTTATCTTAAAGGGGAAACCACAAACCTTTAACTGGTTGAAAATTTCTTCAGTAGACCTTTTAAGTTAAAATTTATCAGATTCAAATTAGATGTGGGTGAAGTTGCCTTTTTTTGTACTTTCTAGCTTTTATTTTATATATGTATGCACCATGAAAAAAACTACTACTGTACCTAAAATGTGATTTTGTTAAATTTTTTTTTCAATTAACTTTCCAGTAAAGGAATTCTCATGAGACTTGGCTTGTGCCCTCATGCTACCACATTTTTCACATGTATCCCCACCTTTATACACTAAAAATTCTTGATATATGAGAATTTGGACCACTGCTCCTCCAGGTCAGAGGAAACATTCTGTATAGGTCAGGATCCAGCAAGACAAAACAGAACAGAACAAAACAACACAAATCGCATATTTAATACAGGCTGCTGTTTTCATGGGTAAAGTCTAAAAGTCTAAAAGAGGATAAAAGGGATGCTAAAGGAACTCAGAGAATCAAAGGTGTATAAAGCTCCCACCACCGTTTCAGCCTAAAGGAAAGAGGTGGTATTACCTGAACCTGGTGGCAGGGACATCCAAGGGGCTGTGGTTTGATGGTGCTCAGAGGACAGAGGGAGGTGGATGCAACCTGGAGTTTTTGAAACTCTAGCTCCTGATGCATGTTGCTGGGCTATTATTCATACTCTACAGGGAGTGGTACATGGCCACTGAGTGTGCCAAAAGAAGCTGAATTCTGAACTTAACTGGCCTAACCAGAGAGAGGTCGACAAGACCAAGGAGCTGGAAGCTGTTCTCACTTGGAGCCCTCTAAGCTTCCACCAGTGACTACCCCTAGGAGAGATTAATTTAGCTGATAAGGCAATTGGTTAAATATAGTTTGCAGACTTCTAACCCCAGAACCCCTGAAGGGAGTATAGAGGGAGAGGCTTAAAAGTAGGAGACTAAAGGTAAGTAAATGCTCCCTAACAGAATGTTGCAATGGTGTCAGGTTACTGAGGGCCTGAACATATATAAAGTTCTATGAGTGCCTAAAAATGTCATGCATATTTATTTTCAGGTTTATAGTAATAGCCTTGATTCATGCAGGTACCAATACAACAAAGTTGCCATAGCTCAGGTTCCCAATAAGCAGATGCTGATAAATAATTGGGCTGTAAGATATTTATTAGAGATTAATGTTTGTAATGGGAAGGGAGAGAAAGAAGGATTAAGGAGAGTGGTCGTTCTCAAAGTTCAGCACCCATCCAAAGCACCGAGAAATTGCTGATATTCACTCCCAGAATATCCGATCAGTAGTTCTGAGATCAACCAAGAATTTGAATTTTTAAAAAGGTCACAGGTGCTGCTGCTGCTGATATGGGCTTCGGGTAAATTACCCACACTAAATTGCAGGCTCAAAAAAATCCTTGGTCACCCTGGAAGGGAGCTCTCTCAGGAGAGTATTGTCTACCTTGCTGGGCCCAAAGGATCAGGCCTTTGCTCTCTCATCTCTTTCAGTCATTGGATAGAGGTTGTCTTGGGAAGGGCCTAGAGTTGGGGGAAGCCAGCTCTCTGCAGCTGAGGCAGGCTCTGAAGAAGTTACAAGTTGGAAGCTGGAAGCTAGCTGCTGACCTTCACCTCTGTTAGGCTCTACCTTCCTGATGGGAGATCTGGTGGTGCATCTCCATATCTACCAAAAAAGTTGAAATGAAGTTTCTTTATTATGGACTGCTGTAAGTTTTTTAAAATTTCAGTTAAATTAATGTGGTATCCAGTATTCAAATAAAATATAAAATACACAACTATAGTTCCTTACACAGCCATAAAACATAATGGAAAGAAAAACATGCTTATAAAAATGAATGTGATTTTCTCTGTGTCCTCATATTGTTCTGAAATAATTGTGCAATAAATCTATAAAACAAAGCTATTTCACAAAAATAATACAGGGTGCAATTAAGGATGTTAGAGCTCTTCTGAAGGATATAGATGTAAAGTCCAGGTATAATGGGTAGAATTTATGATTCAATTATGCAAAATATTTACTTTCTTGGTTGCAGACATAAACTAGGTTCAAGCCAATGGTTGATCTCATTGTGAACTTCACACTGAAACCAAAAATAAGCTCATTTATGAATTATAACATACTCAACATTAATAAAATATATTTAAATACACTGTTCAGATTAATTTCTAAAACCTACATGTTTTAAAGGATTAAAACTTTATATATATCCAGAACAACAAAAAAGTATCTTTTTATTCAGAAGGTAATTAGTAGGAATTTTGCATTTTGAGAAATGAATCAACCATTTACTACATAAAATTATCTGTTCTATTTTAAAATCACACCTTCTTAACAGAGTAAGTTAGTTTTTGTTTTGTTTTGTTTTGCTTCATTTGCAAATTCCATTACTGCTGAATATACAACTCAGATGCTATTTCATAATGGCTATTTTCAGCTAGTTGTTTCCAACTCTATTAGTAATAGAGTTTGTTCAAAAGTTGCAGCAAAAATTCTGATGGCCACATCAAAAACTACAAAGCCTAAAATAATCATAAATGGCTGAAATAAGTGATGATATCTAAGGAAATATACAAAATATACAAAGTAAACTATACAAAAATATTCTATTCTTTATGACATTTACTGTATTAAAAATGACTCTTTAGAGATTTGGAGCAAATCTTCAAGAAATTATGTATTTTAAATGAAAAAAATAGATATACTATAGAGTTGCCAATTCCACAAGAATTCTTCATGTGAGTATATTGTAACACTGAATTGAAGCAATTCAAATGTTAGGAGTATTTTGATATTAATTATTATATCACATTTATATTTGAAGTATTAGAATATATTAACATACATGATTATTTTAGAGTTGATATTATTCCAATAATATTTATAATATTGTGTTTTAATTCCAGTTATATTTATATGTATGTAAGTAAATATAAGTCTATGTGTGCTTTTGGATGTATGGATCTTCATATGGGCATGTATGAATGGTTTGAATGTGATTTAAGAGTGAATGGATGGGAGAATGATAGAAAGTAGGTGTTCCTGAGTGAATCACTGTTTGATGAATTAATATATTTATTTTTAATGCTGTCCTCGCTGCTCCTATTTATCCATATTTATGGATGTGTGTGCATGCAAGTGTTTGTGTTCATAATTTTTATAAAAATCTGTAACATTAACACTGTGGTTTAAATTGCATTTATCGAGTGTAGTGACAAGTTTTAAAATCATTGTGCTTTATATGTTTGTTTGAAACACTTAAGTGGATTTTTTAAAAACTGAGTCTAGTTTATTAGATATAAATAAGCTTTTGAAATATTAGGAAGATGGCTAAATTTGTAAGTAGATACTTCCAATGGTTAAAAGAAAGACTCAGTTTTCAGATATAGTTTGGACTGTCTTAAAGATTGATAAAATCAAGTTTGCAGACATTGTTAGATGTTGAGGGAAATTTACTTAACAAAATGAAAATTAATTAAGCAGTAAACATAAGGGAGAGAGGGAGAGGAAGGGTGGAAAAGAGGGAGGGAGAGAGATGGGAGGAGGGAGGTGGAGACATTGACAAAGATGATCTTTCTTGTCTTTGCCCTCGTATATAGTCCATACTACTAAGAGCAGCCGGCATAATCCTTGGGAAATAAAATCAGGTCATCGCTGGGGTGCCAGGGTGGCTCAGTCATTTAAGCATCTGAATTCGCCTCAGGTCATGATCTCATGACTTGTGGGTTCAAGCCTTGCATTGGGGTCTATGCTGACAGCTCAGAGCCTGGAGCCTGTATCTCCCTCTCTCTCTGCCCCTCCCCCGCGCTCGCTCTCTCTCTCTCTCTCTCTCTCTCTCAAAAATAAATAAACATTAGGAAAAAAAATTAAATCAAGTTATTGCTTGGCTCAACAGACCCAGAGGTTTCCATTCCACCAACATGGCCTTGTTTTTCTTGGAACATATTAAGAATGAATTGAGATGTACTTGACACTCCAAAGCTCCTTCTATCAAATACCCTCTTGTACCTTTTTGAGTGGCTTTTCCCTCTCTTCTGTCAGGTCTCTTCTCAAAGTTCCCTTTGTTGAAGAGTTCTTCCTGGCCTATTCTATATAGAACACTGCTTTCTGTATTATCACTCTAGCTGCTACTTTGCCCTAATCTCTTTACAACATTTATATTGCTCCAGAAGACAACTACAAAACCAGGAACTGTGTCTATTTGATTTACTACTATAACCCAGTATTTAAAACAGTGACTGGAAAATATTAGACACTCAATGCTTATTTCTTATGCGAACAATATATGTAGAGCTAACTTTGAAGAGGTATTAACCTAGATGCCAGGTATTATGTTAAGTGGTTTAAATATATGACACATTATCCTGACAGGAATCCCATGTTATACAGAGAAATGGTCAGTTTATCAGTGGTAGAGATAGGATTTGACCTTAGGCGGTCTGATTTCAGTGACTACACTGGGTTTAAAAAAATTTTTTTAATTGTTTTTATTATTTATTTTGAGAGAGAGATATAGAGTGTGAGTGGGGGAGGGGCAGTGAGCAAAGGAGACACAGAATCCAAAGCAGGATCCAGGCTCTGAGCTGTCAGCACAGAGCCTGACCTGGGGCTGGAACCCATGAACCATGAGATCATGTCCTGAGCTGAAGCCAGATGCTCAACTGACTGAGCCACCCAGGCATCCTACAGAAACTACATTGTTAATCATCATATCAAACTATCAAACCATGAGAAATATCTTTCAGTGTTTAAAATAAAACAGTACTTTCTCTTCTTTGGGGTTTTGGGATTTTTCATTCTCTTAAATAAAGACAGCAAATTTAATTGATGTTTATTTTTACCCTTGCTGAGAGCTTAAGCTTTTGTTTGTTTTCCAATCACTAACTTTACCAACACCTTGGAATATATGCCTTCTCTAACATGCTATCTTTTTCTGGGAAAACGTCGTGAATTAAAAAAAAATTACAATTTGCCTTTAGGATGTCTAATCTGCTGATCTCGTATTCTAGCCTTATTTGTGATTTGCATTGCATTCCTGCCCTCTGGGGAACTTTAGGTTTTATTTTTCCTCCTCAATGTTTTATAGTATGTTCATGCTTATTGCACTTAATTTTGTGCTTTGTGAACACTTTTCCTACTTTACAATGTAATTTTAACTCTAATTATATATGACATGTTAGTGTTACTTTCAATTCCACATATAAACTCTAGTTTCCAGGAAAAAAGTGCAAAAGAATATATATTACTTGGGCTTTGTTCAGAAACTGACAGTATAATTTGGTCATAAAATTCTGTGCTAATGTTTTACTGCTTTCTCACTGAGAGACTGAATATACAAATGGACGATAGCCAGACCATATATAAAAGTAGAGTTCTGACTCTCAACCTGCTGCAGTCAGTCCAGGAAGCTGAACAACAGCCTCAGTAGCCATTGGCCCCAAACAGTCAGGACTTGATCAATAACTGACAGCTTCCCTAAAATTTACCCCTGCTTCCAACTTAGGACCAACTGGAGAAAACCAAATATGCTCCCATAACCAATCACATTGAATGCCCTGCTTTTACTTAGCCCACTCACAGCTTCTCCATGGCAACAGCTTCCAATCAGAGGATACTTGAAACCTTCCCTTTTTCCATATAAAGCTTTCCCATTCATCTGCCTGCCTTTGAATCTCTGCCAAACAAAAGTGTTGATGGCTGACTCCCTTGTTATAGCAAGCTCTGAATAAATAGCCTTTGCTCATTCTCATTTGGGTAGTCTTAACTTGTTTCTATAGTTCCTTTATTAGTACACTGACAATTTCAATTTGTTTTCATTGCTTCTAGAGTATACATTTCTAATATTATATTAAAAATATAAACTTTATTTATTTATATATTATATTCATGAGGACCCATTTTGAGAGTTTAAGTATGGAGGGAATGGCAGTCAAGGACACAGCCCCTCACTCCTGGGCCAGTCATGCTTACATGCATATCGGCATACCTAGCTTGGGTGCCTCCATTCAGAGACTATAGGTGACTATATAGGTGACTAAAAGGTGCACCTAAAATGTGCCTCAGCTGAAACCGTCTCACTAAGAAACTTTTCACCACTCTGATTCAGCACTTTTTCACTCCTAGCACATCCCCTACCTGTTCCTCTTGGCCTTCTGGGTATATAAGAGGCTGGAGGCTTTTGTTTTCAGGATCCTCAACCTGGAAATGATTCCCTTCACCATGCTGCACATCATCTGACTGACCCTCACCATGGACAATTTCATGGAACATGGTCAACCTTCACTCCTTTTCTTTGCCTCTTGCCTGTACCATACCAGTGCTATAATCTGTGTCTGTACACAATTCATATGTTGAGGTCCTAACCCCCAGTAACTCAAAATGTACATTTAAACTTTAAAGAGGTATTTAAGGTTAAATGAGGTCATTGGAATGGTCCCTAATCCAAAATGAATTGTGTTCTTATAAAAAGAGTATTTTAGGACAGAAACGTGCAAAGAGAAGGCCATGTGACATAGGGGGAAGATGGCTACCACTAAGCTCAGGAGAGAAGCCTCAGAAAGAAGAATCCTGCTGACACCTTGTCTCAGACTTCCAGCCTCCAAAACTGAGTTTAAATTACCCAGTATGTGGTACTTTGTTATAGCAGCCTAGTAATAATATCCAACTAGTAGAACTGCAGTAGTATGCAGTTGATTTCAATGTATTAGGATGTCTATTCAATTGTTGAAGCACAAGTGAGTGGTTAGGTTAGTAAAGTAGTATAGACAAAAAAATGTAACTTTAGGTAGAGGTGACATATTTAGTTCTATTAGTATAATCCATAAATGAAAATTATGTAATATGTAATTCTCTTCCAATAAGATCAACACAGTTAAATATGGCAAAAATTGGTGCTAAAACAAAGTAAACCAGGATAGAATCTAAGGTTAACTTTCAAACCAATGTAGGCAGAACTAATATAACTCGAATCAAGCTAATCTCTTTAGATTCCCTTGGGAGAACCAAATACGCAGTTAAATTTCATAATTAAATGGACCTCTCAAAGGTCATGGCAAATGACCAAATATAATTTTATATGAGAGTTTCAGGAGACACAGTACATTTATAGAACCCCTTAGTTTATTTCAGGTCTTCCCAGTCTCACATAAATTAAGAGTTTTGTTTCCATAACCTTTTTTTATATATGATCCAACAAAACTTAGCAAAATATATATATATACTTTTCATACCAAGGGTCTAGACTTATCCATTTTAACTTTGTATTCCAGTTTTGCTCACAAGACACAGAATGTTTAAGTGAAAATGCCTCATATATACATATGCTAGAAATTGTAAAAGAGAGGACTAAGTAATTATTCAGGTAGTCTAAGATATACCAATCTACACCCCCTAGTGTATGTTCAAATTACTTGTTTTAACTTTTTCATTCTCATACTATAGGTTGTTTCTAACTTCTGATTACCTTAAATGTTTTGTGTTATAAGGGAGTAGAGTTATTTTCATTCAAAAAATTCTTTCATACCCACCTACCTTTGAATAGCTCTCAAAATTTGCTGTCAGGAGCCTTTTAGATTTGTTCATTGTAAACACCAAAGGAGAGACCGCTATTATTGGCATCATTTGCCATAATCCATCTTAACCATTGCCAGAAGAGTATCTACATGTTTTCCCTCTACTTCAAAATATGCTACTTCTGATATAGATGTTTTGTAGACACTCACTAATATAATAATTAATTAATTGTCTTGACTCTGAAAAGGAAAGTTCTTTGCCAGTAATGATATTCTATCAAATTAAATGACAAGTTTTTGATTCATATCATTAATATGAATTTTTATTTTCCTCTGCTTAATGATAATGTATCAGCATTTGCAATATTCAGTAGAAAATATTTTTCCTAAAACTTTCAATTATTAGACCAGAAAAAAACTTAGTAAGTTGTATGTAGCAGAAACAGAGCTCTGTTCCCATTTGCAAAAATGAATATATTAGCTATGTACCTGGTGTAACACATTTACCACTTAATTTAGGGTGGTGGCTCTCAAAAATTATTCTCAGGAACTTTTTAAGTTCTTAAAAATTATTAAGAACCTTAATGTGGTAAGTTCTATTTATTTTTACCATATTAGAAATTTAAACGGAGAATTTTTATAATATTTATTTGAAATAGCTATCCTATATAATATGTAACACAACAAATAAAGCATATATATTTTATGAAATATTTATAAAATATTCTATATATTTATAGACCTATAGAAATATCTAAAACAAAGCAAGAAGAGTAATGTTTTATCATTTAAAAAATCTTTTTTGTATTTGGTTTAATAGAAGAGGTCTTATTTAAGCTGCTTTACTATCACACTGTAATAGTCTGTAATACATATAAGAGTGTGAGCATGAAAAAGGCAAATTTGGGGGCGCCTGGGTGGCGCAGTCGGTTAAGCGTCCGACTTCAGCCAGGTCACGATCTCGCGGTCCGGGAGTTCGAGCCCCGCGTCAGGCTCTGGGCTGATGGCTCAGAGCCTGGAGCCTGTTTCCGATTCTGTGTCTCCCTCTCTCTCTGCCCCTCCCCCGTTCATGCTCTGTCTCTCTCTGTCCAAAAAATAAATAAACGTTGAAAAAAAAAATTTAAAAAAAAAAAAAAGGCAAATTTGGCATTGTCGTTGCCTCCTCCTCCTCCTTCTTCTTCAGAAAACAGTTTTGACCTCACCAACCATCTTGTGGAACATAGAAAATCAAGAAGCAGCTTTTTAAGTTACCTAGCAGTTTGCTATAATCATCTATTGTACCATTTGGAAGCTATGGAGACATTCTCTTATGTGTTCTCAGTGTCACACCCTTGGGTATGTAAAAATTCTGATCAGTATATACCTGGTGAACATTGAGCAACTTAAGCTAGTTGATAAGAATGTCAGCACACTCAGAATGCAGGATTTCTCAACAAATAATATTTATAATAACTGGGTTTTTCTGTACAGAAATAGATTTTAGGCCATATTATAAAAAATAGAAGAGGAAATATTGATGAAAACACAAGTTCATCAGAAGTTCCTTTGTAATCTTCTCTTTTTTAATTCTCTATTTAAGCATTCTCTTTTTTTCTTTTTCATCCTATCATTAACTCCTTTCCCAAACTTCATATTTTAATGTGATGATGTTTTATTTTGACAGTTATTTTGTGGAATGTTCCCTTTTCACAGTCTAGCAAACACATTGCAAACTGATAGATATGTAGCATTATGGTGTTATTTACCTTTATGAAATGAGTGGTCTCATCTCAAGTGGGGCAATAACTCCTTTCATATATCTCTTACATTGTTATTAAATTTACAAAAATATACGGTAAACTGCAAGGTGATATAAAAATATAAGCTATAAATATTTCAATGAATAATACTAGTCCTTGATCCTTGATACACATACACTCGAGACACAAACCTGGATCCATGAATAGATGATGCCTTGGTTTCTTGTACCCAAATATTAGTATGAGAATAGGAATCCAGGTTGAGAGGTGATAAACAGCTGTTGTGTAGTTGTGTAGTTTTTCCAGTGAGCATTAGAAAACTCAATTTATGGGGCACTTGGGTGGCTCAGTTGGATAAGCATCCAACTTCAGCTCAGGTCATGATCTCGCAGTTTGTAGGTTTGAGCCCCACATTGGGCTCTGTGCTGACAGCTCAGAGACTGGATCCTGCTTCGTATTCTGTGTCTCCTTCTCTCTCTCTCTCTCTCTCTTTCTCTCCCTGCCCCTCTCCTGCTGGTACTCTGTCTCCCTCTCTCAAACATAAATAAATATTTAAAAAAATTAAAAAAAAAGAAAACTCAGTTTAGCTATAGATCCTCATAGATTTAGTAGATACTAGAAAATACAATTAGTTCTGAATATACTTTGGGAAATTTTAATTTTTTTTTTTTTAAATTTTTTTTCAACGTTTATTTATTATTTTTGGGACAGAGAGAGACAGAGCATGAACGGGGGAGGGGCAGAGAGAGAGGGAGACACAGAATCGGAAACAGGCTCCAGGCTCTGAGCCATCAGCCCAGAGCCCGACGCGGGGCTCGAACTCCCGGACCGCGAGATCGTGACCTGGCTGAAGTCGGACGCTTAACCGACTGCGCCACCCAGGCGCCCCTGGGAAATTTTAATTTTGTTATGTAGTCTAATTTGTGATAGTTGATGACTAGCTACTAGGGGAAGTGTGTGTGTGTGTGTGTGTGTGTGTGTGTGTGTGTGTGTGTGTGTAATGATGAATTGCCTGAGAGTTGCATATTGGAACATGCTCTATCTAGTTCTACAAACTCCAGCTATTCTAGAAACATAGCAACCTCTGGGTAAGCAAAATAATTTTTTTCATCAATCTTACAGATTTAGCATAATTCTTCCTACTCATCATTAAAGAGCATTCTGGACTCTCTGCCTGTAGGGGGAAGAGGAAGTTAATTGCTTTGTGGTAGCAGCAATAGACTGCATTCTGTCACTCAACCAATATCAGTGACTTAAGTGAAATGATACAGTTTCTTGGTACTGCATTCAAAAGAAAAGCTTTTAAACATTTTCCATAGACATCTTAGTATGCCCTTGTCAGTATAATATAGCTGATATAATGGCAACCTAATTTCCCAGTGAATATTCACTTTAGCCATACCAGCTGCTAGGCCACGCTACTAGCTACAGCTTTGATGTTAAACAGAGATAGTCATTTTTGTAAAGAAGTAAATTGCTTTATTTATTACTGATGTTGCTTGCCTCATTTATTGAAACACTTTGTCACAGCTGGAGAATGCAGCTGCTTTCCTCTTCCTTATATTACAATAAAAAATAAATCGTAAGAGAAATACATTAGAGAGTAAAATAGTTTATTCAGTGTTTAAAATAGGCTGTCAGCAAGTTATAAATCTGTAATTTTCAGAAAATGAATACAAAATTTAAACCAAAAGATATTGATAATGATCAATTATTCTAAGTGTGTTGTAGTATTATTTTGAAACTCCTATTTCCCAGTCAAGACCCAAAAAAGACCCATATTTCAAACTTTTAAAGAAAATTAAATCTTCTGTGTAATCATCTACAAATGATGATCAGATGTAAAATTTTATTAAATACATTTATTTATATCAGAACCTGGCACATATTAGCAATGGAAAACTTGAAAACACAAAATATAATTGTTCCTGAATGATATGATGACGTAGTTTACAACATCAAAAATGATTTATCTAAAGCATACTTCTGAGTCAATAAAAACTAAAGTCATACAGTCTTAGTTGTTTTCTAAGGTCAGGTATATTTAGACTTGGTCGTTCAAGCTCAGAGGGAACTTAATGCGCTTAGAGGGAATTCAACAAGGAATTGATCATGAGCTGAACTTATAAAACTCTAGTGTATAAAATATTTTAGCACACAAATTGACCAGAACCTGGTAGAAAGTTTCCAACTAAAATTACCTGATGATTTGCCAAAAAATTATTTTTTTAAAGAAGAGAGTAAAAATAAAACAATAAGTTCTCTTTCCATCCATGACTGAGTAGTGGTCTGGATTTACCCTCTCTTTATGCAAAAACAAAATCTAAAAGCAGACAAAAATATACGCAATATTGTTTTCAGACATTGTACAAAATACAGTGTAAGTCTGATGATCCACTGAGAAAAGAAAAACAAACAAGGTGAATCCTGTGAATTTCTCAAATTATTACCTGGAAACTGTTTTGTCAGTGTAGTACAAGAAAGGTTTCTGGGTATACGGGGGGTGGGGGTGAGATTTTTACCTTCTAATATTTTTATAGGGTATGGAACATCTGCACAAAACTCAGTAGTGGAGTGACTCTTTGTGGCCTGTGAAGAAACACTGGGGCATTAATCTAAGTTACAACAATTAGGGTATTTGATCTGAACAAAAACTATCCATGAATGATACAAGTCTTAATTCATTAATTTTAGAAAAAATTGAGGGAATAGTAAATTCAAATAAAGTCCACCAACATGTTGTATAGCAAAGTAATTGTTATTTAGATTAAATAGTTATAAACCTAGCTTTAAATTTTACAATCTATGACCTTGGATAAGCCTATTAACTTTTCTGGATCTGTCTTTTCTCATCTGTAAAATGAAATTGTTAAATAAGATTGGTAGTTGATAATAATTCAGAGTAATAACAGTGGGGCATCTACGTGGCCTAGTCGGTTAAGTGTCCAACTTCGGCTCAGGTCATGATCTTATGGTTGGTGGTTTCGAGCCCTGTGTCTGGCCCTGTGCTGACAGCTCAGAGCCTAGAGCCTGCTTTGGATTCTGTCTCCCTCTCTCTTTCTGCCCCTCCCCCACTCACACTCTGTCTGTCTCTGTCTCAAAAATAAATAAACATTAAAAAATTAATATATATGGATATATTTGTCGTTATATATTTTATTCTTGTTATTTATTTTTTAGCCTGGTGTCTTAATGGTCACTTCTAGGGCTGCAAAGCTAAGTATTAGTCAATGACTGGGGAAGAGGATATGTGAAGGTTCTAAACCTCAGCTGAATTATCTGCGTATGTTAGAGTACATTCGAAATACAGCCAATCAGAGATGTCTGGGTGGTTCAGTCAGTTAAGCTTCTGGCTCTTGATTTGGGCTCAGGTCATGATCTCATAATCATGAGATCTAGTCCCACATTGGGCTCTGTACTGACAGCATGGAGCCTGCTTGGGATTCTCTCTCTCTCTCTCTCTCTCTCTCTCTCTCTCTCTCTCTGTCTCTCTCTCTCACTCTCTCAGAATAAATAAATAGACTTAAAACAAATAAACAACAACAATAAAAATACAGCCATTCTTCTAGTCTTCCTGGGCTTTCACATCTTTAGTATCTGAGGTATCTCAGGTATCCAAGATCACAGGGATTCTCAAGTGTCTCCAACGCATGCATTTACTTTGTTAGCCAGGAATGTGTGGATAGCTTATTTCGCCCTTGTAAGCTCCCCAATACCCAGGATTCTGGATACAGAACCCTGTACACCAACCATGACTACAAATCAGCCCTAGCATGGTTGCGTTTTTTTTCTTTCTTTTCTACTTAATTTACTACCATTAATGAAAAAAATCACCTCAGGTTTTTACCTTCTACTCTAAATCATGTGCCCTCTCTAGAAGCAAAGCTTCTCATTATGGTGGTCATCTATGCCTGAAGAAAACTGTCCTAGCTGACCAAGTTAAAAAGAGAAGATAGGGAGCAGCCTCATGCAAAAATAGATCTCTTTCTGTTCTTACCTGAAATTCTGTCAGGTTGTTATGAATTCCCAATTTTTTGTTTGCCCGTGGTCTATTTCCAGATTCTTGATATGGTTTGTTTCAATAATTTTGTCTAGTTTTATATTTGTTTTATAAGCAAGAGGATTTATTAAAGTCCTCAAAGCCATAGCCAAAAGTCCCAGCCACAACCTTTGCAAATTTACTCAGATAATACTCAAGCACTTAGAGAAAACATTAGTTTCTTTGTCTTTCTCTAAGTTTTCTAATATTCCTTTCCATGGACTTTTGTGGGATCTCACTTTGCTTATAGGGATATAAACTACTTTTAATTGACATCTTAGATCTGAAATCAGATCCTCTTGAATATCTGAGGGTGAAGTCACAATTCTATTTATGAAGTAATATGTTGGTTCAGTAATTGGTCTCCTTTCTTTTTTGGTAAAAATGCAAGTCAGGTATTAGACAAAGAAGGGTTTGATATAAATTAATAAAACAATGCTTTAAAATTCCCTTCTATTTCTATATGCATTTCTGACCATGCTGCAGAGGAAAATTGCACACTGAATTCGGTCATGAAATCTAGGTGTTCTCAAAAATAAAATATGAGATAAAACTATTGACCAGCTAAACTCCTGAGTTAAAACTGGTGTAGAAAATTGGCAATGTTAGGACAAAGTAAAAGAAGACAGAATTGTGGTATATATGAAAATGTACTTCAAATATTCTTTCTGTCCCTTTTTCTTTCTTCTTTCTGGGATGTACATAATGCATATACTTCATGGCATCTCATATAGGTCCTTTAGGCTCTATCTACTTTTCCTCATTCTATTTTTTTTTCCTGATACTCAAACTAAATAATTTCAATTGTCCTAGCTTCAAGTTCACTGATTATTTCTTCTCCTTGCTTAACTCTGCTGTTGAACCCCTCTTGCAAATTTTTTGTTGCTGTATGCTTCACCTCCAGAATTTGTGTGGTTCTTTTTAAAAACATTATTTTAGAAATTATGGTAAAAATAACCATTTTAGTAAAAATTACCATTTTTAACCATTTAATTCAGTGGCATTAAGTACATTTACAAATGTTGTACAATCATCACTTCTATGCATTTCCAGAATTTGTTCATCCCCCAAAACAGAAACTGCACCCATTAAACAATAACTTCCCATTTCACACTGTCTCTAGTTCTTAAAATTTCTTCTTTCTCTATGAATTTTCCTTTTCTATGTACCTCAGATAAGCATAATTATACAACATTTACCCTTTGTGTTTGGTTTATTTCACTTAGCATGATGTTTTCAAGGTTCATTCATGTTGTAGCATGTGTCAGAGTTTTATTTAAGACTGAATAAATAAATATATTTATTATTATATTATATTATAAATATATAATAAATATTTTGAGGAAATGTCAAAATTTTCCACAGTGGCTTTTTCTTTTAATAATTTCTACTTCTTTATGGATATTTTCATTTAGTTTATACATTGTTTTTCTGATTTCCTTCAGTCTTTATCTATGTTTTTCTTTAGCTTTTTGACCATATTTAATGTAATTGTTCTCTAGTCTTTGTATGATTAACCCAAAGCCTGTATTTCCTTCAGGGATGATTTCCTTTTCTTTTTTTAATGTTTATTTATCTTTGAGGGTGTGGGGAGGGACAGAGAGAGAGAGGGAGACAGAATCCAAAGCAGGCTCCCGGCTTTGAGTGGTCAGCACAGAGCCTAATGAGGGGTTCGAACCCATGAACCGTGAGAGCATGACCTGAGCTGAAGTTGGACGGTTCACCCACTGAACCACCGAGGCACTCCCTCAAGGATGATTTCTTAACATTTTGTTCCTCTCAATAGGCCACATTTTCCTGTTTCTTTGTATTCCATGAGTTATTTTGTTGAAAACTGGGCATATGAGTATTACGACATATGGAAATCAGATTTCCCTCTTTGCCAGAACTTATTGTTTCTCCACTGTTGAAGGCTGTACTAGTCCATTTGTGTAGTGACTTTCTCAAACTATTTTTTAAAGACTGTGTTGTCTTCTCTGACCACTGAAGTCTCTGTTCTTTGTGTTAAACTAATTTTGGCAGAGATTCCCTTGAGCACCAGGAGCTAAAACACAACCCTGCACTCACACCCCTGACCTTCACATACACAAACAAAACAAACAAGCAGACACGGAAACAAAATAATTCATCCCTTTGTGCAGAATGGTTCTGTGCAAAGGCACTATTTCAGTACTTAGCTAGGCTTACATTAAGCCTAAGGATTAGCCTGAGGTGAAAGCTTAGTGTCTTTCACATTGTTTTCTGCACATGAATTTTGCTCTGGGCATGTGCACGGCTTTCTAAATTTCCTCACATGGGAGTTTTTGAATGTCCTAACTTCTTAATGAATCTCCTTAACTTTTGTTCCAGGGCCTTTGGCATCTGTTTCATGTTTCCATCATACTCTTTCCCTGGGAATCTGAGTTGTGAGTTTGGCTTGCACTTGTTTTGAGTAATGCCCACTGTTTTTCTGGTCTGTTTTCTATCAGGTGAAACAGAGACATGCTCCTTGCATCCCTCATTCAGGCATCTCCCAGATGGTTTGGAATGGACAAACATACACAATAATTTTCTAATAAGGTTTGCTGTGCTCCCTATAGAGCTAAGAGCCCAAGGACTTAAATAAGGTTGCAGGTTTCTTTTTCAAGAGTGCTCATGTGCTGGGGGGATGCGGGGGTGTTGGAGCAAGGGCAAGTGAAAACACCACAGATCTTTGTTACCATTTTCAATTTACCTTTTGTCAGTCTTTCTGTGGGGGCTGAGAACTTGGAGCTGCTTACCCCCTTCTGTTGCAATGGAGATTGATGATGAATGTTTTACAAATATGACTACCAACTATTCTGAAATTATGTCTGGATCCATTTTGATTGGCTATTCCCAAGGTAAGAAATAATTTTTACTAGAAATTCAGCTACAAATTAAACTTTTTTAACCCAAGGTCGATTTTGAATGCTCATGTGCCTTCTTGGCAATATATTCAAATAACCAAATCACTAAAGAGATAAATGTTTGAAATTTATGTACTGATATTTTGTAATCACTGATTGTTTATAAAGTACTTCACTAGTAAAGTCCATTGCTTTTAGAAATATTCTGCATCCTTCTTATCATACTCAACTAATTTATGGATCCCAAATTTTTAATGGAAATGAGTAAGCAAACTACCACCAATGCCATAAATCTAGACTGCCATCTTTTTTTGACCAGCTTAAATGCTAAGAATGGTTTTACAATTTTTTTTCCTCCAAGATTTTAGTTAAATTCAAGTTAACATATTGTGTAGGATTGGTTTCAGGAGTAGAATTTAGTGATTCATCACTTACTTTTAACACCCAGTGTTCAACACAAGTGCCCTCCTTAATACACATTACCTATTTAGCTTATCCCCTCACTGAAAAAAATCAGAAGAATGGTATTTTGTGATGTGAAAATTAAAGTTCAAATTTCATTCTTCATAAGTAAATTTTCATTGGATCCCAGAAAGCTACATTATTTGTTTATACATTTTCTAAGGCTGCTTTTGTGCTACAAAGGCACAATGGAATAGCTTTGATAAAGATCATATGCTCTGCAAACCTATGGTGTTTAGTATCTAGCCCTTTACATAAAAAGTTTGCCAAATTCTGTTTTTGTACAACATAAACAGAATCAACAACCTAATAAATCATTCCAATGCCTTATGGATTTAAAAGGCCTTCTTTAGGATCAACAGCTCAAAGATAGGTGCTTCTAGAAATTTCAGCTACCAAAAATTTATCAGGTAATATGCTTTTAAAAAATTTTCTTGTTTGTTTATTTTTGAGAGAGAGAGAGAGAGAGAGAGAGAGAGAGAGAGAGAGAGAGAGAGAGCATGAGTGAGTGAGGAACAGAGAGAGAGAGGGAGACACAGAGTGTGAAGCAGACTCCAGGCTCTGAGCTGTCAGCACAGAGCCTGACTAGGGGCTCAAACTCATGACCTGAGCTGAAGCTGGACACTTAACTGACTGAACCACCCATGTGCCCCTATCAGGTAATAGGCTTTTTTTTTTTTTAATTAATCTTTGATCCTTTTAGCATCTTTTTCACTACGTTAGCCAAATATGCCCAAAGTTTCATTTAACACATGACTTTTGACACAGAACCTTTTCAGGTTGAAGGTTTTACTTGGGACTTAAATTTAACCATAATTTTAACCACTTTTTCCATAATTCTGACAGCTTTAACAACAAATCCTGAACTTGATGCTTCTTCTTCTACTTGAGGTAGAGAAAACTGAAAGTCTCCTTTACCATTAAAAAAAACTTCATATGAGTACACTATTCTGTGTTATTGTTCTTTTTTTGTCTTTTTTTTGTTTTGTTTTGTTTTGTTTTTGAGAGATAGGCAGAAAGCATGTGAAGAGGTGGGGAGGGCAGAGGAAGAGGGAGACAGAATCTTAAGCAGACTCTATACCTAGCATGGAGCCACAGGTGGGGTTGGATCTCAGGACTGTGAGTTCATGATGTGAGCCCAAATCAAGAGTTGGTTGCTCAACCCACTGACCCACTTAGGTGTCCCTGAGTACATTATCCTTACATAGTTAATATTTAACTACAGGACTATGTGAATCAGAGTGTCTTGAAATCAGAGTGAATTTCACCTATGAAAGATTTGCTTATTTCCTTATCAACTTTTGAAATGATGGATAAAAGCTTTGTAAACAATATGTTAAAAGGCAGTTTTTATTAAAAGCATGTGACATTGAACACTAGTGGTTTTGGTGACATCTGTAAGAATACTTTCAACTTAATACTTGTCAATATAAGCCCATTGGTAGAATTCTTCTGAGAACAATTTTGAACTGGACTGCCAGTCATTTCTTATTAACTATCATTTTTGAAAATGACTGCATCTGTAAGTTACATTATTTTGTGTATCTTTGAGATCAAATAATTCATGAGATTAGTATAAATAGATTAAATTACCAATTGAGTAACTACATTGTCATTAGAATGTGAAAATTCTACTATATAATCACATCTTTTTCTCCAGAGCTCAATGTCATAACCTAACTTTATTAAAGGAAATTCAGTTTTATAAAATAAAATTTTCTCAGATGTTTCTACTTTAGTGCTGGCTACTGTCAAGAAAATTTTAGATAAAAGAGAAGATGTCACATTTTCTAAAAATTCATGAATCGGGGGCGCCTGGGTGGCGCAGTCGGTTGAGCGTCCGACTTCAGCCAGGTCGCGATCTCGCGGTCTGTGAGTTCGAGCCCCGCGTCAGGCTCTGGGCTGATGGCTCAGAGCCTGGAGCCTGTTTCCGATTCTGTGTCTTCCTCTCTCTCTGCCCCTCCCCCGTTCATGCTCTGTCTCTCTCTGTCCCAAAAATAAATAAACGTTGAAAAAAAAAATTTAAAAATTCATGAATCGGCATTAGGTTAGATAGTGATGATCACTGACACTCTTTGCTGTTTTGGATCTTTTAAACAAGATCCTTAGAATCTAGTGGCAAATATGCTACAAAGTAGCAAGTTAAATGATTTTGAAAAATTTATTTTATCACTCTACTAGCTATTCCTCTTGTTAAATTGTCATTTTTATGTTCCTACAAATAGAGCCTTTATTTATATTCACGAGAAAATATTAATATAAAGGATTTAATGCTTTGCTGACCAACAATTTACCTATTGATAGTATTTGACCCACAAAATCCCTTTGTCTTTTCTGAAAAGTTTTTTTAAAGTTGTAAAAGTTATTTTATGCATACATAGATAAAATACTATGTATTTTACTAGTAATTAAATTACTGGTAACTAATTACTTCTACATGGTGCTTTATTCATAGTTAGATATTTTTGCTTGGGAGGTATTTTATAAACTGATGATACTTTATCTGAAGGTGGGAAAAGCTGATTTCTTATATCTGGTATATTTTTATTTGAACATACAAATACACCTTTAATAGTGAACCATTCAGTTTCATATCTGTGTTACAGAATTCACTTGAGTGTTATCTCAATTTGCTAACTATTTTGGTGAAAATACCCTCTAAAAATTTAACAGGAAACCTCCAAGGTCATTTCCAGGTACACTGTTGGTCGCTTCATATTTATGGCACACAGGTAATACTAACACTGTGCCTCTTTTCATGCCAAATGTTTATCAAAAGCATTCATCAAACCTTTCTCTTATCCAAATTTCTATTGTACTTTCTTTGATCTTAAAATTCTGCTCAGTATTATAAAAATCATCTTCTAGGACAATATGTTATGCTTTAAAAATCACTTTATTTTCTAAGGGAAGTAAGCATAGTTCTATCAGGTATAAAAGCTTCAGGGCTCATCTTGGTCAGGTGGTGAGGAAGATTTGGAAATATTGGTGTTACTTCGAGAAAACACCTTTGAGAGAGCTGAAGATACCTTTGCCAACATTTTAGATCCTTGTTTGGAAATACTAGGCTTGGGAGTTTCTGTGGAAAAAGCAAAAAAGTAATATGAATATTTATTAGGCATTCTAATTGAGACAGTATTTATTAGGCATTCTAATTGAGACAGTTATACTATAGAATTGATGATTTAGAATTAAGAAAGTGATGTTTATAAAATACTTTATGGGATTTAAAAACATTTGCAAAGGTTCTTTTTTTTAAGTTTATTTATTTATTTTGAGAGACAGAGAGAGCAGGGGAGTGGCAGAGCCAGAGGGAGGCAGAGAGAATCCGAAGCAGGCTCTGCACTTATCGTGCAGAGCTTGACATGGTGCTTGAACCCACAAACCATGAGATCATGACCTGAGCTGAAGTCAAGAGTCAGATGCTTAACCAGCTGAGCCATCCAGGTGCCCCTCACAAAGGCTCTTCTAATTTGATCCTTCTAACACTCTTGTAAGGGAAATAGGAAGAGTGATAACTCCATTTTTGGACACTGAATCTTGGCAAGGTCAAATACCTTGCCTAAGGTCATATGAGTAGAAAATGGATGCTCTGGGAATAGGGGCCAGCTTTTTGACTCTCATGGACCTACTGCACTTTGATACTTCTCCAGTTAGGTGTACAAAGAATGTCTTTCTTTTTCTATCAGAACACTATTGGAAAAAGCCTGATGAGCTAAACTTAAAGTAACTTTCAACTTTACACAACAAGGGTATCTATTTCAGAGTACTCAAGTGAAAGCACAAGTGCATTAAAATTGTCATAATTTCTCACCTACTTTGGGTGAATTTTCAATTGGTTAACTTCAAGTGATTTTTTTTTTATCATGTGAGATAAGACTGTATAGATAATAAAAGAATTTTCACTTAGATTCATTTTTCTACATTTTTCTACATTCATTTTTCACATTTTCTACATACTTCATATTTTAATTATCACAAAATTATAATTTTACTTATAAATATGTAAAGATAGAAATGAACATTTATGTACTTTTTTGAAACTTTTTGATAAGACATGAAAACACACATGACCAAATTTTCTTTTTTTAAATTAAAAAAATAATGTTTAATGTTTATTAATTTTTAAGAGACAGAAAGACAGAGTGTGAGTGAGGAAGGGACAGAGACAGCAGGAGACACAGAATCCAAAGCAGGCTCCAGGTTCTGAGCTGTCAGCACAGGGGCCAGTGCAGGTCTTGACCTCAGGAACCATGAGATCACGACCTGAGCCAAAGTCAGATCCTTAACCGACTGAGCCACCTAGGCACCCCCATTTTCTTAATTCCATCATGTGCCAAAGTTCATGACTATACATCTTGTAGTTACCTAGATTTGTCTTTTCTAGCAAGATAATCTTCTATAGTTAAAGATAGCCAACGGTAAATTTAACTAAAAATAAAGAACAAAAAAGTATATTCAGGGTTTTTACTCTACTATTATTTTTTAAAATGACCTAAGAATTTAAAAGGAAAAAAACCCACAAAATTTGCAGCATATAAGACACAAAAGCATAGATGAAAGAGAAAGATGTACTTTCTGAAAAAGTAAGATAAAATTTTACTGACATGATTGAGGCATTTGTTGCAAGACTTCTGAAATTGTCATTGGAGGTACAAAATAATTTCTGTTCTTGAAACTTGTGGTCCTGTTAAAAATTCAGATCTCTGGGCACCATTACTCAGAGATGCTAACTTAGGCTAGAGAGGGTCCAGGAATCTACATTGTGAAAAAAGTACCCTGGGTGGTTCTAATGCAGAGCAGCTCCAGGAAACACACTTGGGACACTGCCTCAAATCCGCATGCTTTATTAGATGACTGTATATTGTTCAAGACCGGAGAGTGCCTGGTATCTTAGCTTAATAACCTACATGAGAAAGTCACGAACCCTGCGTTTATCTTGTTAGTAGTTCTTTCTGTAGCAAAACTATAGACTATCTTTGGTTATTACCCAATATGGGGCTTATTCTGGGATGCAATGGCAACAATATGAAACCACATTATGGAGGGAAGAAAGAGTGGAGGATCAAAGTCAGAAGATCTGTTTTTGAGCCCTAAAAGCTTTGTATTTGTTGACTGTGTAACCTCAGATAGTTATTCCCTCCATTTTCTCTTTTTTAAACTAGGGCTTTATGATTCACAGAGGCAGAATAGTATGGTGTAGGGGATATAGACAAGTTTTGTTTGGTCCACAAAACATTTCAGAAGAACTTTGAATTATGTGTTAAACTTTAAAAGTCAGGAATTTTCACCTCTAACTTCTTTTGAAGAATGCAAAGACTTCAATTGGAAGACCTGGCAACAAGCCAGTGTGTCAGTGATTGCTGAGTAGCAGCTCCCTCCTTTAGATGGGACATGCCATCATCAGTGCACCACAGACCCTTGCTCAACCTACTGCTCTTGTTTATAACATTACCTGTATGGCTCCTGTGGGCATTTAAGTGTATGAATTCTGGTTATATTGAACAATCTTAGGCTTTGAAGTTGGGCAGATCTGTGTTTGAATCCCAGTTCTGCAGCTTATTAGCTGCAGGGTGACCTTGAATAATATACTCTTACTTTCTTCTTCGGTGACTCGCCCTTCCCTCTTTGATAAAAAGGGGATACTTAGTTCCTAATAAATGTTAGTTATATTATTTGTAACTATGATTTGAAGTTAAAATAAAAGTACCCCATAATAAACTGCAAATTGTTATACACACAAACATACACATAGTAAGAATATTATTTCAACCTCATATTGATAATAGGCATCAATACTTCAAGGAAGGAGCCACTCATTCCAGGATGAATGCTAAAGCATAGTATATTTTGTACCTGAAATGACTTCTTTTGAAGAACGTACACTGCCAACAATATCCTTGTTTCCTTCAAAGATGGTGATAATCTGCCAAGACAAAGTAAAGTACTTATTTAATCTTTTATTGGATAGTACACACTAAGATACCTAGAAATCCCCAAAAGATGTAGTACAACCATTGTAGCACCTTACATCAATAATGTCTGTGCTCTGAAGTCTCAAAGAATTATCCACTGAGACAGGATCATAATTTTTGCCAATTATGGCACCTAGGGTTGACCCTTGTCATAGATGTGGGCCTTGGATACCATTCAATGATGATCAAATGCTCAGCCATCTTAAGTCACAAAAAAAGCCAGCTCTGTCTGCCCCCTCCCTCTTTTGGGGGTATTAAAATAAGTAACAAATTATAAATTCTTTTTATGATATGAGAGATAATGTTAAGGGGTAAAATGGCTGTTCACTATGTAACTCCAGTTTCCTGTTATGGAAATCTTAGGTATTTTGGAGTCTGGAGCAGTAAGCAGGTTATCTGGACCTAGTTGGGCATGGAACATGGCTCAGATACTAGCTTTACTCTGTAGGCCCATATCACCTCTTTGAACAGAGAAGCAGCAATTTTCTCAGAAAGGCATAAAATAGACTGGGATAGGTAATTGGGCTACCTTGTATATATTTTATAAAACTAGCTATTAAATAAGGAAATCAATGATGAGAAGTTTTTTAAAAAGGCCTAAATTCATGAAGAAACATAAAATATGTTACATATAGATTATGTAAAAAACCACCAGGTATTACAGGAGTTTTATCATAGTTCTTCAAAGAGGACTTGAGGTAGCTTATCTATTAATATATTTCAAAACAAATATATACCTGAGGAATAAAATGGAACCAAGACTATCTAAAACACTAATTCTCAGTATTGGCAGCACAATAGTTACATGTGGAAATTTTTTAAAAAAATTTTTAAATGTTTTATTTATTTTTGAAAGAGAGTACACGTGGAAGAGGGGCAAAGAGAGAGGGAGACACAGAATCTGTATTTGTCAGAGCAGAGTCTGACATGGATCTCGAACTCATGAACCACGAGATCATAACCTAAGCTGAAGTTGGACGTTTAACCGACTGAGCTATCCAGGCATCCTGTGGAAATTCTTTTTTTCTTAATATGAATCCCAAGGTCCCACACCTCCAATTGAATTGAAATCTCTCAGGGTGGGACAGATATTGATATCTCTTAAAAAATGCCCACATGTGTGAGACTGACTTCAGAATCCCTAATCTAAACGCTGGCAGGGAGATGCTACCAAGTGTCTGAGATGAGTAAATATACTTGTTATTTTAGGAACATCTATCTTTTCATAAGATTTATTCATAAGAGATTGCCATTTCTTCATGGAACACCGTCATAACCACCACTTTAAGTTTTTGTCTGAAAATTCCAAAATTTTAGTTGCATCAGACTTGGTATCTCTTGTCTTCTCCCTTAAAAGTTGTAGACATTGTCTTATTTCTTTGTATGTTAAGTAATTTTGAATTCTATCTTGAGCATTTTAAACAACTTATGAGTCTCTAAGAACTGTTAGAGTACTCTGGAGATGGTTTAGTTTTTTGTCTGTTTGCTTAAGTAGGTAATTAACCCACTTAGATTTAGACCACACATCCTACCCTTCTATAGCTGTTTCCAATGTAAATTCAGTTTTCAAAGCCTGGGCAGTATATATACGTAGCATCCCTGTGTGTGCACCACTATTAAAGCTATTGTTCAAGTTCTCAAAGCTTTGTTTATGTAAATTCAGGCCAGTTCCATACATGAACAACACAGGAGAGACATACAGATTTGTAGGGGATCCTTTCTGATGATATTCTGTGACTTTTTTTTTCCGTATCCCTAACGCTCAATAGTCTCCTTTCTGGTTCTATGGCTAGAATGCTGTGGCTACCCATTCTGTGTGCTGTCTCACACATCCCATGATTGCGTTTATGTCTAGAGTAAAGTGGCAAAAAGAAGCAGAGAAAAAAAGCAGATTTCCTTTTAATCTTCAGGTTACTGGAGACCTTGTCCTAATTCTTCTGGTCAGAGGGAAGGATTTTTCTCTCAGAGTTTTAAGTGCCTCAAGCCTCTGCAGCCATTGCCATATAGATTCGTGTCTGAAACTTGCCTTGAGGCAGAGCCAAGAGATGGGAAAAGTGGGAAATAAGTGAGATTCTTCTACTTCCCAGTCCACAGGAATATCTTAATTCTGGTGAGAGAGCAATGATTTCTCCTGGGGATTTATTCTGCCCATTCTTTCTATGCAATTCCAGAATTTGAATTGCTCTAGGTCTAAAGTAGGAGATAAGGGGGTACAAAACCAGGAAACTCATAATGAAATTGGTGATTCTTTGAGTTTTTATTTGTCCCCTCAAACTCCGGCTATTATTTATTTTCCAGAATCCTCAGTTGTTGTCCAGAGTTTTTAGTTGTAATCAGAGATAGAGATGGGATAGAATGTGCTTAGTCCACCTTACTTTGAATTGGATTGGGTATAACAACTTCAACTATAGTTTTACCATGGAAAAAGCTGCAAGTTATGGGAAGGGCAAAAAGCCAAAAAAAGGCCCAGATTAGCAAGGAATTTAGCCTGACACAAGGAATAGTCTGTCATGAGGTCATCAGTCTACAGATTCTGTCTCCCTGTTATTTCCATATAATTTTACTTGGAAAATAATGGCCTAAGTAAGCCCGAGGTTGTCAGATAGATGTTTATATTCATAAATGAGGATTAGGTTGAATAAGAAACTTCCCAGCACCTTCAGGGTTTGGCATTAGTATGAAGAAGATGACTCTGATGATAAGGGACTGGGTAATTGATGGATTCATGTGCATGGTGTAGGGGAAATTCAGAAGTGGGGTTAAATTGAGCCAAGAAACAAAGTGATAAAAGCAAAAGAAGATCTGTAGCTTTGGCTCTCATTGGAAACTTTTAAAGAATTTTTTTTTCAACATTTATTTATTTTTGGGACAGAGAGAGACAGAGCATGAACGGGGGAGGGGCAGAGAGAGAGGGAGACACAGAATCGGAAACAGGCTCCAGGTTCTGAGCCATCAGCCCAGAGCCTGACGCGGGGCTCAAACTCACAGAGCGCGAGATCGTGACCTGGCTGAAGTCGGACGCCTAACCGACTGCGCCACCCAGGCGCCCCAGTCTCATTGGAAACTTTTAAGAAGAGCTAGGAGGAAAATTTTTCCTGAGTTCGTAGTGGAGAGTAGCTGAACCTCTTGGAAAGCTGCCTTTAAACAATCAGTCCTTAGGAATACAGAAAAATAGATGGAGTCAGCGCTCATTTCCTGCAAGCCATTCTCCTCCATTTTTGAAAGCTTCTATTCCCTCCCTGCCTCCACCAAGTTCCTCACTTGGGTCTACCTGCCTTAGACAGGGCCAAGTGACTCCCTGTACGGTTTTCTCCAGAGTCAGTAGTAACACAGTTAAACAGTGGAAGTCCATTTAGGTTCTAGGGAGGAATAGTGGGTTACTCTGTGCACGTAAGCAAGGAATAACTTACCTGTAAAGTGAAAATTTTGATTAAGGGATTTCTTCAGTTCCATGGATAGTTCTTAGCCAGAGGGAAAGATCTGAGCAGGAAGAAATACTGAACAGGGGTAGGTTTCCTGATGTTCCACAAACTGTACCACCCCAAGCCCTGATGTGGCCTTGAAAACTGGGCTATATTCAACTGGACTCCATGTATGCTAATTAGAGTTTATTGAAAAATATTTACCTTCACATTGTTTGAATTCTCTGGCTTTTGCTCCTGAGAATTTCCTGTTGGGAAGGGGAAAAAGAAAAGGAAAAAATATTATTATTTTTTTCTTTTTTTAGGCATGAATAGTATTGAGACAAACCTGGTCTTATTATTTTTCACCAGAAAGTTCTAGAATTTAGTTAGGTAGAAGAAATTATTATCACTTTCACTGTACAGACATTGGGAACACAACTGAAATAGGTAAGATCTCTAGAGTTCTGGGGCATGTCCTAGACTTTCCTTTAGGAATTATAAGATGAAATATGATTTAGTAGGAAAGGCCAACTCTGTTACTTAGTAGCCACATGTTTATCCATAAGTACTCAATCTCTGCAGGTTTATTTGTTTACATGTAAAATAAGAGATTACCTTATAAATGATTCCTAGGGGCCTTCCAGCTCTAACACTCTTTGATTCTACATAGCTAATTAAAAGCAGATTATTGGAACAAAGAAGAAGGTGCTGGTCTTAAGAAATACTTTGAGTGAGAACCAGGAGAATTTTGAGGCAATACCAAGAGGAAATCTGGAGAAGTTGCTACAGAATCAAAAGTTGCCTAAATTCCAGGGGATGTTAGTATGCCTGTAAAACAAATTTAAACTAAGGGAGTTAGAAATTAAGAGAAAAGTTTTGGGGCTCCTTGGTGGCTCAGTCGGTTAAAAGTCTGACTTTGACTCAGGTCATGATCTCACAGTTTGTGAGTTCAAGCCCCATGTCGGGCTTTGTGCTGACAGCTCAGAGCCTGGAGCCTGCTTTGGGTCTGTGTCTCCCCTCTCTCTGCTCCTCCCCAGCTCGTGCTCTGTCTCTCTGTCTCTCTCAAAAATAAACAAACATTAAAAACAAAGAGAGAGAAATTATTAGAAAAGTTTCACAAAAACCAACCACTAGGGAGGCAGAAAATCTGAGTTTGAGTTTTAGCGTTACTTCTTAGAGTGAAGAACACTGGCAAATAAATCTAACTTATTTGACTGTTTCCTAATTATGTAGAATGTGATTGAGATTCTTCCCTGCCTGTCTGACAACAGGGCTCAATGAGATATCTTATATATAAGAATTTTGCATTTTATAAACATGTCATCATCAAGGGCCAACACAAGTGGTCATTCTCTGAGTTATCCTTTGGACAAATGTAGGTTTGGGGGGGGGAGTAGCAGTAAAACTTCAAATAACTCAAATATGACAGGGATTGATTATGGCACTTATCTGACAATACTGGTAAAAATTTATTGTTGTTTGATCATCTTTCTAAAAGTACCTGGCTCTATATTGCACATAATTGGCTGACTTTTGCTTTTAAATGACTGAGGGTATTGGGTTTACTTCTAGGCCTATCATTCCAAACATAGGTTTTAAGTTTCTAGGCTAAATGGCTGTCAACTTCCCAGGATATACTAGGAGTTTGTTTTGATGAAAAGTCATAGAAAAATTCCTGATAGTTGAGGATCTCAGATGTTCAGAGTTAACTTATTTTATTGTATACCTATATGAAACAAAGAATATAAATTTCCGGCTCTGACCTCTCTGTTAAACTCCATCTTAAAAATCCTGTTTCTTATGTGACACCTCAACTTGAACATCTAATGGGTAAATCAATCTCAACATAACCAAAACAAAATTCTTGTGCCTCTCATTAGTTATTCCCATCATCTCTCCTATTTTACTAAATGGTCCTCCTACTATAAGCCTATTTTAGGTTCTTGGCAATACTGTGGGAACTTACATTCTAGAAGGAGATAGTGACAAAAAAACAACAACTAACAGTGTATCAGAAAGTTATAAGTGCCAGTGAGAAAAATCAGCCAAGAAGTGGAAGAGTTAGTGCCATGGTGAGAATAAGGGTACAATTTCAGACTATGGTAAAAGAAGATCTCACTGAGAAGGTGAAACTTGAGCAAAGACCTCAAGGTGAGGGGTGAGCAAGGGAGATGTAGGGGGAAGAGCATGACACAAGGATCAGAAAGCGCAAAGGCCTGAATGCCTGGAATGTTTAAGGTCAATGAGGCTGGGGCAGAGAGCTGAAAAGAGAAACAGAGGAGGAAGTTAGAGAAGTAAAAGGGGGTGGAGTGATATCCAGATGATGTAAGATTTTACAAGCCATTGTAATTTCTTTTGCTTTTGTCCCAGATGAGATGGGAAATACTTATAAATATCTGGAATCATCTTGTTCATGTCCTTACCCTTTGATGCCCACTCAAGTATAAATTCTATGAGATTAAGGACTTTGTCAGTTTTGTTCACATATAGGATCCTAGAGCACAAAGGAGATGCTTAGTAAATATTTGAATGAATGAATAAATAAAAGATTGAATTGGGCAGCTAAAATATTGCAGAAGGATATAAGAATTAAGCATGATCATTGCAAAAAAAAAAATGGGAAAAAACACCCACAATACATTTATGGTGAGGAGATTTAGGATCCAGAATTGACTCTGACTTTGACTCAAAGTAACCTTGGCAAAATTGCTTCCTCACCCTGAGCTTGAGTTTCCTCATGTAAACATGATGGGGTTGTATTGAATGGTTTCTCTAGCAGCCTATGATTCCATAATACAGGTGTGATTAGTGATTATTGTGATATCTTCTGATTATGGTATGTTCATGGAATTCTGGCATATTTATTGCTATTGTATGAATCATCTTAATTAAAATAATTTCACTTCGAAGATAAGAAACTAGGTTTTTAAAGTAACTCCTTGAGAGGTGTTGTGTGTTTGGAATAGCCAGGGTAAACCTGTGGTTTGAGGTTTTTTTGTTTGTTTAAGTTTATTTATTTTGAGACAAGGAGAGAGAACACAAGCAGAGGAGGGGCAGAGACATAGAGAGGAATCAGAATCCCAAGCAGGTTTCCCGCTATCAGCGTAGAGCCTGAGATACAGCTTGATCTCACGAACTGTGAGGTCATGAGCTACACTGAAACCAAGTATCAGATGCTAAACAACTGAGCCATCCAGGCACCCCACTGTGGTTTGAATTTTAAGGCCGCTTTGTGTTAAACATGACACTCTGCCTCTTGTACCTATGATCACTCTTAGAACCACATTGATCCTCTGAGGTTTCACCAAAAAGTTCTCACAAATGTTCGAAGGAGTAGGTATCACTCCTTAGAGTAAAATAAAAATAGAGATTTATTTTTTTCAAGTGAAGTCCATACTAGTCAGATATTAATGTGAGCAAATACATTTAGCTCTAAAAGGCCCCTCCCCTTTCTTGTACATTATGGTAGGACTAAGTACAAAGGAAGGGTAAGAAATCGTTAAATGCTAGTATAATGGGTTCCAACTGAAGTAAAAACTATTGTATGGTGCAACCTTATTCTATGAATATTTTTCACAGGAACATGGTAACTGAATTCATAATATCACACCATTTTCTTGATCAAAATCATTAATAAAATCTTAACAGTAATTCAGAAAAGGCAAACTAGTTGGCTCATTTTAACACCTGAGTGATGTAGTAATGGATTATTTTCCTCCAAAATAGATAAATTTGCAGGAAAAAAAATATCAATCTCAGGTTTAGTAACTAAAAAAATCATCAAAGCAGTAAACAAGGCGGTAAACGAACAATAAGTAATTAGTAAAAAGTTTATCAAAGCAGTAAAGCAGTCTTCTTTTGAATGCTTTCTAATTTAAGAAAAATAATAAATCAAACCTTCTAATATTTTGGCACTTGTATCTGAGGAAAAATCTTCAGTCTCACTAAAACAAAAGAAAAAGAACATTTCATTTTCTGTGCATTTAATGAATGAAGAAATTACTGGTTAAGCAAAAGAACAACCTGTCAGTTATTCTTCATATGGACGTAAACCTAGAGTAATTTATCACCTAATTTCCAAATCAAATGAAAATGATTTCTAAATTAACTTTTTTTCCACTTTTAAAATTTTGGTTAAATACACATAACATAAAATTTTCCACCATAACCATTTTTAAGCGTACAGTTCTGTGCTTAAGTCCATTCACATTGTTGTGCAACCATTGCCACCATCTATTCTCCAGAACATTTTCATCTTCCCCAAAACTGACACTCTTCTACCCATTAAATATTTAATAGTGCATTATCCTCTCTCTCTATTCTCAGGAACTGCTGTTTTACTTTCTGCCTCTATGATTTGACTACCTGAGGTATCTCATATAAGTGGAATTATGTAATATCAGCCCTTATGTGACTGACATGTCACTTAGCATAATGCCTTCAAGGTTCATATGTGTGTAGCATGTGTCAGAATTTCATTTTTCAGCCTTACTTACATTCTACTGAATGCATATACCACATTTTGCCTAACCATTCATTTATTGGTGACTCTTGGGTTGCTTCCATGATTTGGCTATTATTAATAATGCTGCTTATGAATATGAGAGTACCGCTATCTGAGTCACTGTTTTCAATTCTTTTGGGTATATATCCTGACAATAGTTATCCTAATGAGTGTGAAATAGCATTTTATTGTGATTTTTATTTGCATTTACCTAACGATTAGTGATGTTGAGCGTCGTTTCATGTACTTATTGCCCATTTGTATATTTTTTGAAGAAATATCTATTCAAATCCTTTGCCCAATTTTTAATCAGGTTGTTTGATTTTTTTATTGTTACTGAATTACAGGAGTTCTCTATATATTCTGGGTAGCAACCCCTAATTAGATATATGATTTGCAAGTATTTTCTCCTATTCTATGAGTTGACTTTTCACTCTGTCCTTTGAAGCACAAAAAATTGTAATTTTGGTGAAGTCCAGTATATCTAATTTTTGTCGTTGTTGTTCTTTCTTGTGTTTTTAGTGTCATATCCAAGAAATTATTGCCAAATCCAATGCCATGAAGCTTCCCCCCCCCCCCCCGTTTTCTTATAAGAGGTCTATAGTTTTACTTAGGTCTTTTATTCATTTTGAGTTAATTTTCACATATGGTGTAAGGGAAGGGTCTAACTTCATTTTTGTGTGTGTGGTTAGTTTTCTCAACACCGTTTTAAGAATGTTCTTTTCCCATTAAGTGGCCTTGGCATGCTTATCAACAATCATTTGGTCATAAATGAAAGATTTGTTTGTATGCTTTTTATTTTATTTCATTGTTTTTTATGTCTGTTTTTATGTCAGTACCATACTGTTTTCATTACCATGTCTTTGCAGTAAGTTCTTAAATCAGTAAGTCCAACTTTGTTCTTACTTTTCAAGATTGTTTTGGTTATTAGGAGTCCCTATATAAAATTTAGTAAGAATTTTTTATATAAAAATATTTTGGAATGAATCTTTTCTGTATCTACAAAAAATGCCATCAAATGCAATTCTTATAAAATGCTGATCTGTAGAATACTGTGTAATATTGACATCTTAACCACAGTGAATATTCCAATCCATGAATTATTAAATTATTTTTTTTAATTTGAGTATAACTGACACAGAATGTTACATTAGTTTCAGGTGTACAGCCCACAAGTTTATACATTATGCTATGTTTACGGCTATTGTAGTTACCATCTGCCCCCATCCAATGCTATTAAAATATCAATGATTATATTCCTTATGCTGTGCCTTTTATTCCTGTGATTTATTCATTCCATAAGTCAAAGTCTGTAGCTTCCAGTCATCTTTACCCCCTCCCTTTTGACAAGCATCAGTTTGTTCTCTGTCTTGAATTTATAGGTCTAATTCTGCTTTTTGTTTATTCATATTTTTATTAGATTCTACTTATGAGTAAAAATATGTTGTCTTTCTCAGTCTGACTTATTTCACTTAGCATAATCTTTCCATTAATTTTTGTCTCCTTCCTTTTCCTTCAGGAATGTTCACTTATAGTTTTTACTTTTCCTTTGGGATTGTTCATTGTCAGTACATAGAAATGTGATTGAGGGGCCCCTGGGTGGTTCAGTCGGTTGAGCGTCCGACTTCAGCTCAGGTCATGATCTCGCAGTTCGTAAGTTTGAGCCCCACGTTGGGCTCTGTGTTGACAGCTTGGAGCCTGGAACCTGCTTCAGATTCTGTGTCTCCCTCTCTCTGCCCCTTCCCAGCTCATGCTCTGTCTCTCTCTGTCTCTCAAAAATGAATAAACATTGGGGAAAAAAAAATAAATGTGATTGATTTTTCTATATTGATTTTGTATCCAACAACTTTGATGAATTCATTTACTCGTTTTTTTTTTTAATTTTAAATATTTATTTTTGAGAGAGAGAGAGAGAGAGAGAGAGAGAGAGAGAGAGAGAGAGAGAGAGAGAGAGAAAACAAGTGTGTGAAAGAATCTGAAGCAGGCTCCAAGCTCTGAGCTTTCAGCACAGAGCTGGACATGGGCCTCGGACCCACGAACTGTGAGATCATGATCTGAGCCAAAGTCAGACACTTAACTGACTGAGCCACCCAGGTGGCCCTGAATTCATTTATTCTAAATTTTTTTTTTCTTTTTGTATGGACTCTTTAGGGTTTTCTACATATAAGATAATGTTATCTGTGAACAGAGATCATTGTGCGTCTTATCTTCCAATTTAGATGCCTTTTATGTCTTTTTAAGTGCTCTGACTAGGACTTCCAGTATGTTGAATAGAAGTGTAAGACTGGGCAATTTTGTTTCCAATCGTAGAGGAAACTCCTTCAGGCTTCCACCCTAAGTAAAATATTAGTTCTAGGTTTTCCACATATGGCTATCATTACTTTGAAGTAATTTCCTTCTATTCCGAGTTTGTTGAGTGTTATCATGAAAAAGTATTGACTTTTGTTAAATGTTTTTTTCTGCATTAATTTAGATCAGAGATGTGTGTTCTTCATCTTGTTCTATGTTGTATTAAATGGGCTGATTTCTATATGTTGAACCTCCCTTGTATTTCTGGGATAAATCTCACTTGAGTCCTGGTGTAAAATGTTTTAATGTGCTGTTGCATTCTGTTTGCCAGGATTTTGCTAAAGATTTTTGCATCAATATTCAGCAGGGATGTTAATCTGTAGTTTTCTTGTAGTGCCTTTTTCTAGGTTTTGGTATCGAAGTAATGCTAGCCTCATGAGTTTGGAAATAGTCCCTTCTATCCAATTTTTTGACAAGAGTTTAAGGAGGATTGATGTTAATTCCCCCTTAAATGTTCGCTAGAATTCACCATTCACTAGTGAAACCATCTGGTCCTGAGATTTTCTCTGTTAGGTTTTTGATTACTGATTCAATCTCCTTACTAGTCTGTTCAGATTTTCTATTTTTTTTTTTTTTTTCATGATTCAGTTTCAGTGGTCATGTATTCCTGGGAATTTATCAATTTCCTCTCAGTTATCCAATTTGTTGGTGTATAATTGTTCATAATACTCACTTATAATCCTTTTTATTTCTGTAAAATAAATGGTAATGTCCCTTTTTTCATTAATAGTTTTAGGTTTTTGAGTCTTCTATTTTTTTCCAGAGGCCATCTTGCAATAATTTTGTCAATTTTGTTGGTGGTTTTGAGGAACTAACTCTAGGTTTCACTGATTTTCTCTATTGTTTTTCTATTTTGTATTTTGCTTATCTCTGCTTTGTATTATTTTCTTCCTTATCCTCGTTTTGACTTTAGCTTGTTTTTCTTCTTTTATTTAAGATATAAAGGTAAGTTATTGTTATAAGATCTTTATTAATGAATTTACACCTATAAATTTCCCTCTTAGAACTACTTTCACTCTATCCCATAAGTTTTAGTATATTGTTTTCATTTTCATTTGTCTCAAGTATTTTCTAATTTCCTGAGTGATTTCTTCTTTGACCCATTGGTTGTTTAAGAATGTATTGTTTTGGGCACCTGGGTGGCTCAATCGGTTAAGCATCCAACTTCCACTCAGGTCATGATCTCACAGTTTGTGAGTTCCAGCCCCGCATCCGGCTCTGTGCTGACAGCTCAGAGCCTGGAGCCTGCTTTGGATTCTGTGTTTCCCCTCTCTCTCTGCCCCTCCCCGACTCACACTCTGTGTCTCTCTGTCCCAAAAATAAATTTTCCAGTTCTGTTGCTATTAAATTCTAAATTCATTCCATTGTGATTGAAAGGATACAGCGTATAATTTTAATATTTTACAATTTATGAACACTTGTTTTGTGATCTATATGTGGTATCCTGATCACCCAGCCTATGTTCTATGCTGGATAATGTTCCATGTACACTTGAGAAAAATATGCATTCTGCTGTTGTTGGGTGAAGTGTTCTGTATAGGTCTGTTAGTTCCAACGGATCTATAGTGTTGTTTTAGTCCTCCATATATTCCATCTGGATGTTCTGTCCACTATTGAAAGTAGTCTATTAAAGTCCTCTATTACTGTTGTTTCTCTCTTCAAATTTGTCAGTGTTTGCTTCATCTATTTTGGAACTCTCAAGTTTGTTTCGTATATGTTTATATTAGTTATGTCTTCTTATTGAATGAACCCTTTTATCATTATAATAATGTTGTCTCTTGTTTTTCACTTAAAGTCTATTTTGTTTGATATTGGTATAGCTAACCTTGCACTCATTCAGTTTGTCTTTGCTTGGGGTATCTTTTCCCACCTGTGTGTATCTTTATTTCTAAAGTGAGTCTCTTATAAACAATATATACAGATCTTCTTTGACTTATGAAGGGGTTAGTCCTGAAAAACCCATTATAAGTTGAAAATATCATAAATAAAAAATGCATTTAATATACCTAAACTACTGAACATCATAGATTAGCCTAGTCTACCTTAAACATGCTGAAAAAACATTAGTATACAGTTGGGCAAAATCGTCTAAAACAATGCATATTTTATAATAGAGTGTTAAATATTTCTTGTAATTTATTGAGTACTTAACTGAGAGTGAAAAACAGAATGATTATATGTGTACGGAATAGTTGTTCATATATTGGTTGTTTACCCTCATGATTGTGTGGGTGACTGGGAGTTGTGGCCCACTGCTTCTTCCCAGTATCACAAGAGAGTATTGTACAGTGTATTGCTAGCCTGAGAAGAGCTCAAAATTCAAAATTCAAAGTACAAGTTTTTACGGAATGGGTATTACTTTTGCACTATCAGCAAGTCAAAAAATCGTAAGTTGCACCATCATAAGTTAGAGACTATCTGTAGTTGGATATTCTTTTTGAAGTTCCTTCTATTAATCTGTGTTTTTTTTAAGCATTTAGTCCATTTATACTAAATTACTGATAGGGAAGCACTACTTTTGTCATTTGGTTAGTTTTTTTCTGTATGTCTTATAGCTTTTTTATCCCTCATTTCCTTCACTGCTGCCTTCCTTTGTGGTAGTTGATATTTTGCAGATACACAGTTGGTTCCCTTTGCATTTTATTTCAGGAATAGTCTATAGATATCTTCTTTGTTGTTAGCATAGGGATTACATACAGAATCCTAAAATGATGACAAATTGACACCAGTTTAACTTCAATTGTATACAAAACTCTACTCCTTTTAGATTAACCCCCTTTCCTTCATGTTTTTGTTGTCCCCAGTAATGTCTTTACATCTTTTGTACCCATCTGCAGAGGTTTATACTTATTTTTGTATTTATCTTTTAAATCTTGTAGAAAACAAAGAGTGGAGTTATTAAGCAAAATGATAATACTGGTTTTTACATATATGTCCATGTATTTACCTTTGCTAGAGAATTTTATATTTTTATATGGCTTTGAGTCACTGTTTAGCATCTCTTACTTTCAACTTGAAGGACTTCTTTTAGGATTTCTTCTGTACCGTGTCTGGTGGTAATAAAATTCTTGTTTTTGTCTTTTTTTTATCTTATAATGTGTTTATTTCTCTTTAATTTATAAAGAGTATTTTTGCTAGTTATAGAGTTTTCATTTGATATTTTTCTTTCTTTCAGGCCTTTAAATATATCATTCACTGCCTTTTGACTTGCAAGCTTTCTTCTGAAAATTTCCCCGAGTGTTCTGTGGGGATTTCTTATAGACAATGACAAGTCATTTCTCTCTTGATGCTTTCAGGATTCCCTTTTTATCTTTGGCTCTTGGCACTTTGATTTCAATATGTCTTGGTTTCGTCTCTGTATATCTATGCTACTTGGAGTTCATTAAGCTTATTGTATTTGTATACTCATGACATTTTGCAAATATGGGGAGGTTTTAAAGATCATTTCCTCAAATAATCACCCTGCCCTTTTCTCTCCTTCTTCTGGAAATCCCGTGATACATATATTGATATGTTTGATGGTATCCCATAGGTTCCTCAAGTTCTATTCACTTTAGTCTATCTTTTTTTGCTCCCCAGATTCCACAATTTCAAATGACTTGTGTTCATGTTCTCTTCTGTCTGAGTCTGCTCTTAAACCCATCTAGTGAAATTTAAATTCAGTTATACTTTTCAGCTCCAGAACTTCTCTTTGGTTCTTTTTTAGAAGTTATATTTCTGTTTGTTTTTATTCTCATATTGCTCATATACTTCCCAATTTTCTTTAGTTCTTTGTGTTTTCCTATAACTTTTGAACATATTTAAGATAGTTATTTTAAAGTCTGTTGTATATGTCCAATTGTGTGCTTCTTCATGGACATTTTCTGGACATTTGTTTAGTTTCTTTAAATGGGACCTCTTTCCATGTTTCTTTGTATGTATAGTGAACTTATGTTGAAATTTAGGCATTTGAAGAAACAACTACCTCTCCCAGTTTTTAGAGATTGGTGTGGAAGCCCTTTACTAATTAACAGGACTCAACCTTGAGAACAATCTGAGGCAGAACCTTAAGATTTTATATCTTTTCTCAGCATACATCCTTTTGGTCCTATGTATATGCTTTCTTTTTTCAATTTGTCTGATCTGGTTTTGTTTTTGTTTTTGTTTTATTTTTGCTTATTTTGAAAAATAATTTTATTTTATTTTGTTTCATCATAATAAATGTACTCTTTAATCCTCATCCCATATTATCCCCTTTTGGTAACCATTGGTTTGTTCTCTATAGTTAAGGGTATTTCTTGGTTTGTCTCTCTCTCTCTCTCTCTTTTTTTCCCATTTGCTTATTGGTTTTGCTTCTTAAATTACAGAGGTGAGCGAGATAATATGGTATTTGTCTTTCTCTGACTGGCTTATTTTGTTCAGCATCGTACTTTCTAGTTCCGTTAATGTTATTGTATGTGTCTTTTTTTTTTTTTTAATAAGCTCTAGACCCAAATGGGGCTCAAACTCACAAACCTGAGATCAAGAGTTGTATGCTCTAACAGTTGAGCCAGCCAGGCACCCCTGTTCATTTTATTGCAAATGGCAAGATTCCATTCTTTTTTATGGCTGAATAATATATGTGTGTGTATATATACATATATATATGTGTATATATATATATATATATATATACACGTGTGTGTGTATATATACATATATATGCGTGTATACACACACACACACACACACACACACACACCACCTTTTCTTTATCCACTCATCTATCAGTGGATACTTGGGCTGCTTCTACAGTTTGGCTACTGTAAACAATACTGCAATAAACATAGGGGTGCATGTTTCCTTTGAATTAGTGTTTCTGTATTTTTTGGGTAAATACCCAGTAGTTCAGTTCCTGGATTGTAGGGTAGTTCTATTTTTAATTTTTTGAGTAACCGCCATACAGTTTTCTACAATGGCTGCACCAATTTGCATTCCCACCAACAGTGCAAGAGAGTTCCTTTTTATCCACATCCTCACCAACACTTGTTTCTTGTGTTTTTGATTATAGCCATTCTGGCAGGTGTAAGGTGATATCTCATTGAGGTTTTTTTTTTGAATTTCCCTGATGATAAGTAATGTTGAGCTTTTCATGTGTCTGTTGGCCTTCGGTATGTCTTCTTTGGAGAAATAAGTGTTCATGTCTTCTGCCCATTTTTAATTTGCTTATTTATTTGTTTTTGGCTGTTGAGTTTTATAAGTTCTTTATATATTTTGGATACTGATCCATTATCTGACATGGCATTTGCAAATATCTTCTCCCATTCAGTAGGTTTCCATTTCGTTTTTTTGGTTGTTTCTTTTGCTGTGCAAAAATGTTTTATTTTGATGTAGACACAATATTTATTTTTGCTTTTATTTCCCTTGCCTCAGAAGACATATCTAGAAAAAGGTTGCTATCGCCAATGTCAGAGAGATTACTGCCTGTCCTCTCTTCAAGGATTTTTATGGTTTCAGGTCTCACATTTAGGTCTTTAATCCATTTTGGGCTTTTTTTGTGTGTATGGTGACAGAAAGTTGTTCAGTTTCTTTCTTTTGCATGTTGCTGTCCAATTTTCCCAACACTATTTGTTGAACAGACTGTCTTTTTTCCCATTGGATATTCATTTTTACTTTGTCAAAGATTAATCATATAATTGCAGGTTTATTTCTGGGTTTTCTGCTCTATTCTGTTGATCTATGTGTGCATTTTTATGTCAGTAACATACTGTTTTAATTACTACCACTTTGCAACATAACTTGAAATCTGGAATTGTGATATCTTCAGTTTGTTTTTCTTTTTAGTATTGCTTTGGCAATTTGAAGTCTTTTGTGGCTCTGTACAAATTTTAGGATGGTTTGTTTTAGCTCTGTGAAAAATGATGGTGGTGTTTTGATAGGGATTGAATTAAATTTGTAGATTGTTTTGGGTAGCCCAGACATTCTAACAATATTTGTTCTTTCAACCCATGAGTATGGAATTCTTTTCCACTTCTTTGCATTACCTTAAATTTCTTTCATCAGTGTTTTATAGTTTTCAGAGTATAGGTCTTTCACTTCTTTGGTTAAGTTTATTCCAAGACATATTATTGTTTTTGGTGCAGTTGTAAATGGGATTGTTTTCTTAATTTCATTTTCTGCTGCTTCATTATTAGTATATAGGAATGCAACATATTTCTTCACATTGATTTTGTATCCTGCAACTTTGCTGAATTCATTTATCAGTTCTAGTCTTTTCTTGGTGGAGTTTTGATGGTTTTCTATTTATAAGATCATGCCATCTGCAAATAGTGACAGTTTTACTTCTTCCTTACCAATTTGGACTCCTTATATCTCTTTTTGTTGTCTACTTGCTATGGCTAGGAGTTCCAGTAATTTGTTGAATAAAAGTGAAAGAGTGGATATGTTTGTCTTATTCCTGACCTTAGGGGGAAACACCCAGTTTTGCACCATTGAGTATGATGTTGGCTGTGGGTTTTTCATATAAGGCCTTTATTATGTTGAGATATGTTCCATCTAGACCTACTATGCAGAGTTTTTATCATGAATGTGTGTTGTACTTTGTCAAATGCTTTTTCTGTATTGACTGAAGTGATCATATGGTTCTTATCCTTTCTCTTATTGATGTGATGTATCATGTTGATGGCTTTGTGCATATTAAACCACCCTTGCGTCCTAGGAATAAATTCCACTTGATTGTGGTATATGATTTTTTACATTATTGTTGGATTTGTTTTGCTTGTATTTTCTTGGCGACTTTACATCACTATTCATGAGAGATATTAGCCTGTAGTTCCTTTCATGTGGTGTCTTTATCTGGTTTTAGTATCAGGCTGATGCTGGCCTCATGGAATGAATTTGGATGTTTACCTTCCTCTTGTATTTTTTGGAATAGTTTAACAAGAATGTGTATTAACGCTTCTTAAATGTTTGTAGAATTTGCCCGTGAAGCTACCTGGTCCTGGGTTTTTGTTTTGTGGGAGGTTTTTTTTTTATTTTATTATTACTGATTCAGTTTCATTGCTAGTGATTGGTCTGTTCAAATTTTCTATTTCTTCCTGCTTTAGTTTTGGTAGGCTATATGTTTCTAGGAATTTATCCATTTCTTGTAAGTTGTCCAAGTTTTTGGCATTTAGGTTTTCATAATATTCTGTTAAAATTGTTTGTATTTCTGTAGTGTTGGTTGTTATTTTTCATCTTTCATTATTAATTTTGTTTCTTTGGGATATCTTTTTTTAAATGAATCTTCCTAGAGGTTATGATCTTTTCTTTTTTTAAAAATATATATTTATTTTTGAAAGAGAGAGACAGAGTGTGAGTGGGAGAGGGGCAGTGAGAGAGGGAGACAGAACCTAAAGCAGGCTCCAAGCTCTGAGCTGTCAGCACAGACTGATGTGTGACTTGAAATCATGGACCACAATATCATGACCTGAGCTGAAGTCTGATGCTTAACCAACTGAGCCATCAAGGCACTCCTGTTGATCTTTACAAAGAACAAGCTCCTGGTTTCATTGAACTACTCTTTTTTCTTTCTTTTCTTTTCTTTCTTTCTTTCTTTTTTTTTAAATATGAAATTTATTCTCAAATTGGTTTCCATACAACACCAAGTGCTCATTCCAACAGGTGCCCTCCTCAATACTTATCACCCACCCTCCCCTCCCTCCCACACCCCCCATCAACCCTCAGTTTGTTCTCAGTTTTTAAGAGTCTCTTATGTTTTGGCTCCCTCCCTCTCTAACCTCTTTTTTTTTTCCATTCCCCTCCCCCATGGTCTTCTGTTAAGTTTCTTAGGATCCACATAAGACCATATTTCATTCTTTCTCATTGCCACGTAGTATTCCATTGTGTATATAAACCACAATTTCTTTATCCATTCATCAGTTGATGGACATTTAGGCTCTTTCCATAATTTGGCTATTGTTGAGAGGGCTGCTATAAACTATGGGGTACAAGTGCCCCGATGCATCAGCACTCCTGTATCCCTTCGGTAAATTCCTAGCAGTGCTATTGCTGGGTCATAGGGTAGATCTATTTCTAATTTTTTGAGGAACCTCCACACTGTTTTCCAGAGTGGCTGCACCAGTTTGCATTCCCAGCAATAGTGCAAGACGGTTTCCATTTCTTCACATCCTCGCCAGCATCTATAGTTCTCCTGATTTGTTCATTTTAGCCACTCTGACAGGCATGAGGTGATATCTCAGTGTGGTTTTGATTTGTATTTCCCTGATAAGGAGTGAAGTTGAGCATCTTTTCATGTGCCTGTTGGCCATCTGGATGTCTTCTTTAGAGAAGTGTCTATTCATGTTTTCTGCCCATTTATTCACTGGATTATTTGTTTTTTGGGTGTGGAGTTTGGTGTGCTCTTTATAGATTTTGGATACTAGCCCTTTGTTCGATATGTCATTTGCAAATATCTTTTTCCATTCCATTGGTTGCCTTTTAGTTTTGTTGATTGTTTCCTTTGCAGTGCAGAAGCTTTTTATCTTCATGAGGTCCCAATAGTTCATTTTTGCTTTTAATTCCCTTGCCTTTGGAGATGTGTCAAGTAAGAAATTGCTGCGGCTGAGGTCACAGAGGTTTTCTCCTGCTTTCTCCTCTAGGGTTTTGATGGTTTCTTGTCTCACATTCAGGTCCTTTATCCATTTTGAGTTTATTGAACGCAAACTCCATTGAGTTTATTGAATGGTGTAAGAAAGTGATCTAGTTTCATCCTTCTGCATGTTGCTGTCCAGTTCTCCTAGCACCATTTGTTAAAGAGACTGTCTTTTGTCCATTGAATATTCTTTCCTGCTTTGTCAAAGATTAGTTGGCCATATGTTTGTGGGTCTAGTTCTGGGGTTTCTATGCTATTCCATTGGTCTATGTGTCTGTTTTTGTGCCAATACCATGCTGTCTTGATGATTACAGCTTTGTAGTAGAGGTTAAAGTCTGGGATTGTGATGCCTCCTGCTTTGGTCTTCTTCAAAATTACTTTCGCTACTTGGGTTCTTTTGTGGTTCCATATAAATTTTAGGATTGCTTGTTCTAACTTCGAGAAGAATGCTGGTGCAATTTTGATTGGGATTGCATTGAATGTGTAGATTGCTTTGGGTAGTATTGACATTTTAACAATACTTATTCTTCCAATCCATGAGCACAGAATGTTTTTCCATTTCTTTATACCTTCTTCAATTTCCTTCATAAACTTTGTATAGTTTTCAGCATACAGATCTTTCACATCTTTGGTTAGGTTTATCCCTAGGTATTTTATGCTTCTTGGTGCAATTGTGAATGGGATAAGTTTCTTTATTTGTCTTTCTGTTGCTTCATTATTAGTGTATAAGAATGCAACTGATTTCTGTACATTAATTTTGTATCCTGTGACTTTGCTGAATTCATGTATCAGTCTAGCAGACTTTTGGTGGAGTCTATCAGGTTTTCCATGTATAATATCATGTCATCTGCAAAAAGTGAAAGCTTAACTTCATCTTTGCCAATTTTGATGCCTTTGATTTCCTTTTATTGTCTGATTGCTGATGCTAGAACTCCCAACACTATGTTAAACAACAGTGGTGAGAGTGGACATCCCTGTCGTGATCCTGATCTCAGGGAAAAAGCTCTCAGTTTTTCCCCATTGAGGATGATATTGGCTGTGGCCTTTTCATAAATGGCTTTTATGATGTTTAAGTATGTTCCTTCTATCCCGACTTTCTCGAGGGATTTTATTAAGATGCTGAATTTTGTCAAATGCTTTTTCTGCATCAATTGACAGGATGATATGGTTCTTATCTTTTCTTTTATTAATGTGATGTATCACGTTGATTGATTTGCGAATGTTGAACCAGCCCTGCATCCCAGGAATGAATCCCACTTGATCATGGTGTATAATTCTTTTTATATGCTGTTGAATTCGATTTGCTAGTATCTTATTGAGAATTTTTGCATCCATATTCATCAGGGGTATTGGTCTGTAGTTCTCTTCTTTTACTGGGTCTCTGTCTGGTTTAGGAATCAAAGTAATACTGGCTTCATAGAATGAGTCTGGAAGTTTTCCTTCCCTTTCTATTTTTTGGAACAGCTTGAGAAGGATAGGTATTATCTCTGCTTTAAATGTCTGGTAGAATTCCCCTGGGAAGCCATCTGGTCCTGGACTCATTTGTTGGGAGGTTTTTGATATCTGATTCAATTTCTTCCCTGGTTATGGGTCTGTTTGTTTTCTATTTCTTCCTGTTTGAGTTTTGGAAGTGTGTGGTTGCTTAGGAATTTGTCCATTTCTTCCAGGTTGTCCAATTTGTTGGTATATAATTTTTCATAGTATTCCCTGATTATTGCTTGTATTTCTGAGGGATTGGTTGTAATAATTCCATTTTCATTCATGATTTTATCTATTTGGGTCATCTCCCTTTTCTTTTTGAGAAGCCTGGCTAGAGGTTTATCAATTTTGTTTATTTTTTCAAAAAACCAACTCTTGGTTTCATTGATCTGCTCTACAGTTTCTTTAGATTGTATGTTGTTTATTTCTGCTCTGATCTTTATTATCTTTCTTCTTCTGCTGGGTTTAGGGTATCTTTGCTGTTCTGCTTCTATTTCCTTTAAGTGTGCTGTTAGATTTTGTATTTGGGATTTTTCTTGTTTCTTGAGATAGGCCTGGATTGCAATGTATTTTCCTCTCAGGACTGCCTTCGCTGCATCCCAAAGCATTTGGATTGCTGTATATTCATTTTCATTTGTTTCTGTATATTTTTTCATTTCTTCTCTAATTGCCTGGTTGACCCATTCATTCTTTAGTAGGGTGTTGTTTAACCTCCATGCTTTTGGAGGTTTTCCAGACTTTTTCCTGTGGTTGATTTCAAGCTTCATAGAATTGTGGTCTGAAAGTATGCATGGTATGATCTCAATTCTTTTATACTTATGAAGGGCTGTTTTGTGACCCAATATGTGATCTGTCTTGGAGAATGTTCCATATGCACTTGAGAAGAAAGTGCATTCTGTTGCTTTGGGATGCAGAGTTTTAAATATATCTGTAAAGTCCATCTGATCCATTGTATCGTTCAGGGGCCTTGTTTCTTTATTGAACCTGTGTCTAAATGATCTGTCCATTGTTGTAAGTGGAGTATTAATGTCCCCTTTAATTACCACATTCTTATCAATAAGATTGCTTACATTTGTGATTGTTTTACATATCTGGGGGCTCCTGTATTCAGTTCATAGACATTTATAATTGTTAACTCTTCCTGATGGATAGACCCTGTGATTATTATATAATGCCCTTCTTCATCTCTTGTTACAGCCTTTAATTTAAAGTCTAGTTTGTCTGATATAAGTATGGCTTCTCCAGCTTTGTTTTGACTCCCAGTGGCATGATAAATAGTTCTCCATCCCCTCACTCTTAATCTGAAGGTGTCCTCAGGTCTAAAATGAGTCTCTTGTAGACAGCAAATAGATGGGTCTTGCTTTTTTATCCATTCTGATATGTCTTTTGGTTGGCGCATTTAGTTCATTTACATTCAGTGTTATATTGAAAGATATGGGTTTAGAGTCATTGTGATGTCTGTAGGTTTCATGCTTGTAGTGATGTCTCTGGTACTTTGTGGTCCTTGCAACATTTCACTCACAGAATCCAGCTTAGGATCTTTTGTAGGGCTGGTTTAGTGGTGATGAATTCTTTCAGTTTTTGTTTGTTTTGGAAGACTTTTATCTCTCCTTCTATTCTGAATGACAGACTTGCTGGATAAAGGATTCTCGGCTACATATTTTTTTCTGTTCATCATGTTGAAGATTTCCTGCCATTCCTTTCTGGCCTGCCAAGTTTCAGTAGATAGGTCTTCCACTAGTCTTATTGGTCTCCCTTTATATGTTAGAGTGTGTTTATTCCTAGCTGCTTTCAGAATTTTCTCTTTATCTTTGTATTTTGCCAGTTTCACTATGATATGTTGAGAAGAAAATCGATTCAAGTTACATCTGAAGGGAGTTCTCTGTGCCTCTTGGATTTCAATGCCTTTTTCCTTCCCCAGATCAGGGAAGTTCTCAGCTATGATTTGTTCAAGTACATCTTCAGCCCCTTTCTCTCTCTTCCTCTTCTGGAATTCCTATTATACGGATATTGTTCCGTTTCACTGCATCACTTAGTTCTCTAATTCTCCCCTCATACTCCTGGATTTTTTAATCTTTTTTTCAGCCCCTTCTTTTCCCATAATTTTATCTCCTAATTCACCTAGTCTCTCCTCTGCCTCTTCAATCCGAGCTGTGGTCACCTCCATTTTATTTTGCACCTCATTTATAACATTTTTTAACTCCTCATGACTATTTCTTAGTCCCTTGATCTCTGTAGCAATAGATTCTCTGCTGTCCTCTAAACTTTTTTCAAGCCCAGCCATTAATTTTATGACTATGAATCTAAATTCTTGTTCTGTTATATTGCTTAAATTGTTTTTGATCAATTCATTAGCTGTTGCTACTTCCAGCAGTTTCTGTTGAAGAGAATTCTTCCATTTTGTCATTTTGGATAGTCCCTGGGGTGGCGTGGAACTGCAGGGCACTTCCTCTGTGCTCTCTGGAGTAATTTGCGTTGGTGGGCGGGGCCGCAGTCAGACCTGATGTCTGTCCCCAGCCCAGCACTGGGGACACAGTCAGACTGGTGTGTACCTTATCTTTCCCTCTCCCAGGGGCTGACTTACTGTGGAGTGCTGTGTCCCCTGTCTGGGCTACTTGCACACTGCCAGGCTTGTGGTGCTGCTTTCATGGGGTCTGGCGTATTAGCTGGAATGGATCCACAAGGTGCACAGGGGCGGGAGGGGTAGGTTTAGCTCGCTTTGCCATCGGTGGTCCCCTGCGGGAGAGGCCCTGCAGCACCAGGGAGGGAGGCCGACCAGTCAGAGGGATAGATCCACAGAAGTACAGCGTTGGGTGTTTGTGAAGTGCAAGCAAGTTTGGTGATGGGAACTGGTTCCCTTTAGGATTTTGCCTGGGGGATGGGTGAGGGAGATGGGCAAGGGAGATGGCGCTGGCCAGCGTCTTTGTTCCCTGCGGAGCTGAGCTCTGTCTTCCAGGGCTCAACACCTCTCCCTCCTGGTGTCCTTTCACTCTCCCCCTCTCCGAGCAGAGCTGTTGACTTATAACATTCCAGATGTTAAGTCCCGCTGGCTGTCAGAACTCACTCCGTCCGGCCCTTCCACTTTGCAAGTCAGACTTGGGGGTTCTGCCTTGCCTGGCGGGCTGCCCATCCACCCCCACCCCCACCCCAGCTCCCTCCCACCAGTCTGTGTAGCGCACACCACCTCCGCCCTTCCTAGCCTCTTCCGTGGGCCTCTTGTCTACGTTTGGCTCTGGAGAGTCCGTTCTGCTAGTCTTCTGGCAGTTTTCTAGGTTATTTAGGCAGATGTGGGTGGAATCTAAGTGATCAGCAGGACACGGTGAGCCCAGTGTCCTCCTACTTCTTTCTTTCTGCCATCTTCTCTCCTCCTACTTCTTTCTTTCCTTCTTTTTCTTTCTTTCTTCTCTCTCTCTTTCTCTCTCTTTCTTTCCTTCTTTATTTCTTTCTTTGTTTCTATATCATTTATTTTGGCTCTAAACTTTATTATTTCCTTCCTTCTATTAAGGTTAGGTTGTTTATTTGAGATTTTCCTTGTTTCTTAAGGGAGGTCTGTGTTGTGACCAACTTCCTTGTTAGAACTACTTTTGCTGCATCCCAAATTTTTGGACCATTTTGTCTTCATTTTCATTTGTTTCCATGTAATTTGTAATTTCTTCTTTGATTTCTTGGTTCACCCATTCATTGTTTAATAGCATATTATTTAACTTCCATATTTGTGGTCTTTCTAGATTTTTTTCTTGTGTTTCATAGTGTTTCATAGTGTTGTGGTCAGAAAAGATGCATGGTATGACTTTGATTTTTTTAAATTTGTTGACACTTGTTTTGTGACCTAATGTGTGATATATTCTGGAAAATGCTCTGTGTATACTTGAAAGGAATGTGTATTATTTTGATGTTTAGGATGGAATGTTCTGAATATGTCTGTTAAATCCATCTGGTCCAGTGTGTTATTCAAAGCTATTGTTTCCTCACTGCTTTTTGGTTTGGATGCTCTGTCCACTGATGTAAGTGGGGTGTTAAAGTCCCTTACTATTATTGTCTTACTATCAGTTATCTCTTTTATGTTTGTTATTAACTGTTTTATGTATTTGAGTGTTTTCATGTTGGGCGTATAAATATTTACAATTGTTATATCCTCTTGTTGGATTGTTGCCTTTCTTATTTTATAATGTCTTTGTCTCTAGTTGTCTTTGTTTTAAAGTCTACTTTGTCAACTATAAGTATTGCTACCCCAGGTTTCTTTTGGCATCCATTTGCATGACAGGTGTTTCTCCATCCCCTCACTTTCAGTCTACTGATGTCTTTTTTTGAAGTGTCTTGTAGGTAGCATATAGATGGGTCTTATTTTTAAATTCATCCCGACACCCTATATGTTTTGATTGGAGCATTTAGTCCATTTACATTCAGAGTAATTATTGATACTTATTTATTGCCACTTTTTTATTTGTTTTGTGATTGTTTCTATATATTTTCTCTGATACTTTCTTCTTTTGCTCTCTTTTATGGTTTGTTGGCTTTCTTTAGTGATACACTTGGATAAGCTTCTCTTTTTTCTTTACATATGTATTACTGGTTTTTGATTTATGGTTACCATTAGGTTTGTATAGGACATCTTATGTATAGAGCAGTCTATATTAAGTTGATGGTGGCTTGTGTTTAAATCTAATTTTTACTCCTTTCCCTCCCATGTTTTAGATATATGGTATCATATTTCATATCCTTTTATTTTTGAATCCCTTGACTGATTTTTACAGAAATATTTATTTTTACTTCTTTTGTGTTTTTTACTTTTCCTAGTCTCACTTATTGTCTTCCTTTCCACTCCAGGTGTCCTTTTTAATATTTCTTGTAAGGTTGGGTTAGTGGTCACTAGTTCCTTTAGTTTTTGTTTGTCTGAGAAACTCTTCATTCCTCCTTCTATTCTGAATGATAGACTTGCTGGATAGAGTGTTCTTGGTTGCAGATGTTTCCCTATCAGCATTTTGAATATATCATGCCAATTCCTTCTGGCCTGCAAAGTTTCTGCTGAAAAATCCACTGATAACATTATGAAGTTTCCCCTTGTATATAACTGTCTTCTTTTCTTTTGCTGCTTTAAAATGTTTTTATCACAGTTTTTTCCATTTTAATTGCTCTGTCTTGGTATGGACCTCCTTGGGTTGAATTGTGGGGGAATCACTGTGACTCTTGGATCTGGATATATGTTTCTTTCCCCAAATTTGGGAAGTTTTCAGCTATATTTCTTCAAATAAATTTTCTGCCCCCTTATCTTTTTCTTCTTCTGAGATCTCTATAATGCAGATGTTATTATACTTGATACTTTCTTAAGTATCAAGTAATCAGTGACTGAGTTCCCTGAGATAATTCTCAGTTTGTGTAATTTTCTTTCTTCTCTTTTTGACAGCTTGATTTCCATTACTCTGTCTTCCAGGTCATTAATTTGTCACATGTGACTAGGTCTGTTTCTATGTGTTAGAAAAGTTAGCCACTCCTTGCTCTTTAATAATCATAGCCTTATGGAGAAGATGTCCTGTAGTGCCCTGCAGTGCAGTATCCTTGTTCCCCAGGGCCTGGCATTTCAGGGGATATCTCTTATGTGTATTGTGTGTGCCCTGCTATTGAGTCTTGGCCTCTTTTTCCTTCAGTCCAATTGTTTGCGGAGGCTGTCTTTGCCTATTGTGGGCAGCAAGATGTGCAATGGTCTGCTTGCAAAATGAGACCTGCCCCTGCTACTGCTGGAACTGAGGTCCTGCAAAATTTGAGAGGTCAAATAATGTGGTATTTACAGGGTTTGTGCTGGTCTTCTGGAGAAGGGGCCTGCAGTACTGAGACTGAGGTTAGCATCACTGGGAAGGGTGGATCTGCTGAAGTATGGGGGGATGCTTGGTGCAAGCAAGTTAGGCAAGAACTGCTGTGTTGTTTCCTGAAGGTGGCCCTTGTTTATGCTGGGGGGAAGGGGAGGGAAATGGCACCTGCTAGCTCCTTTGTTCCTGAGGGGGCCTACCCAAGATCCTTGTGTCTCTGGGCTGTGCTCTGACAAGAGCAGATCATTCTCTCCCCTGTCTGCCCCCTGAATTTTTCAAAATGCTGGTTCTATGCTGTATCTGCATGGGCTGTTTGTCATGCTGTCTCTTTTAGGGCAAGGATGCCACTTCCTAACACCTTCTGAGCTCTATCATAGCCAAACCTGCTGATTTTTAAAATTCCAGACTTTAAGTCCTGCTAGTTTTAAGAACTCATGAAATTTGACTCCTCTTAGTCTCAAAGGCAAATATTACAGAGATTCATTCTCCTCTTTTGTTGGCTTCCCTGTGTGAAAGTCTGTATTCTGCCCTTCTAGGTGCCACCAGTTCCCTCCCTATCACAGAAGCCCATGGTCTGTTTTGTTCGCACACCATGTTTTTACCTTTTCTACCTTATTGATGAGGCCTCTTCCTTGCCTTTAGTTATGGAGTTTCTTGTACCAGTCTTCCTGGTTTAATTATGGCTGGCATGGGTGTTATCTAGTTGTATCCATGGGACAAGATGAGCTTAGGTTCCTCCTAATCTGCCATCTTCTCAGCTGAACTTCAAAGACTCCCTCTGTCTGATATGCTTTTAAACATTTTATTTTCCAGGAATGCTTCCCATCATACTTCTTCTCAGGCCCTTTAATATTCATTACATCCCCCTGCCTGTAAGCTCTTACTCTCAGGTGCATCTGCAGTCCCCTGTGATTTTCATGCACTGTGGCACCCATCAGCTGCCTTCTGTGATTTCAGGCATGGATCCAAACTGTGCCACTGTCTCAGTCTATTTAGGTGAGACAGAAACATTCCCTCAGGCACCCGACAGGTAGGCCAGAACAATGCAAACAAGTTCCAGTCTGCTCTTTCCAACCCAAGGGAGGGAACTGAGAATTGAGCCATTTCTTCCCAACTGTGTCTTGTCACATTGCAGAGAGGATTGGGCAAAGGCAAAGAAAAATCTGTGGAATTTCCTACTGGTTTGAATATGCCTTTTCCTTGATGAGACATTCACTTGGTTGCTGCAGATATTTGACTGCTTGTCAGAGCTCGTATAAAGTTGTTTTATCAGTATGTAGTTGTTTTTTTTTGTTTGTCTTCCTGAGGAAATAAGGGACTGCAGTTTCTTGGTCTGCCATCTTGCTCTAAATTTACATTTATTTGATGTTATCTGTGCCTTCTGTCTTCATCATTAAAATAAACAGTAGAGAGGTGCCTGCATTACTAGTGTATTTTAAAACAACCATTATGCAGGAAAAAGAGGCAATGATGGGCCAGGAATAGATGTCACAAAAATAGTGTCACTGTTGAAAATAAACAGTTCCTTTATGGTATGTGGAAAGAACTGTAACCAGGCAAGTTTTTCTTCTTATACCTATTGCATCTCCTATAGTCTTATAAACTTAAGAACAATGTTGAAGAAATTTGAGCTCTTCTAGATACAGTTATTAGATTTCAAATCTACAGTATACTTTTCTCTGTCCTCTATAATTGCCACATACTCCAGACTTTGCCTCTATAGTCGTCCAAACCTGAATTGTCTTTTCATGTAAATGCTTTCTATCCTTAGAGGACGACATCAAACTCCATTGTTTTTTAGAGTTCATCTATGAACCGTCTACCTTACACTGCTCCCTTTCATCTTTGAATCGTTCCTACAGGCAGTTATATACACTGGAACATTTAATTCATGAAGAGAGTTGAACAGGAACCCTTTGGGCTGATAGTGCAGATACTGTTATGCCTGTCTCCCAGGGTAAAAAAAAAAATATATATATATATATATATACATATATATATATATATATGTATATATATATATATATGCAAATTCTTGATCCAAAATACTGCTCTACAAGAAAAAAAATGTACAAACCAGGTAACTATAAATTAGGGATCAGGTAGAAGGGGGAATGCCTCAGGAAGTCTTCACAGTGGGAGGCTATAGGTGGGAAGAATATGAAGGAATGAAGGAAAGTCTAAGGCTGAATACTGCCCAACCATAGTTTTACCAGGGGCCTCATTCTTCCAATAAGTAATACTTTCATCTCAAACTTCTGTTTTTATATTGCTTAAATTTCACATACCTGGAAGATGAAATCAGATCTTCTAGGTTATATGAAGATGAACTCATAATTCTATGTATGAAGTGATGTGTTGGTTCAGCAGTAAGATTCCTTTCTTCTTTCTGGAAAAGTGAAAAACATTTGTCACATAGAGATTGACATGTACTTTCTCACCTTATTGGCATATTTTAAACTCTAGTCTACACTACAATGAAAAAAATATCTAGAAATCACCTAAAAGATGGATGAACCCCATGATTCTCATTAAAAGATCTCTTTCCAATATGTATTTTTTGGGGAATGACTTAGTGAGGATGATCTATTATAATATGGGAGTTTGAATAGATTTTAAATTTCAGATTGTTTGAAGAATATAGTTTTCCATTTCTGCACTTTACAAATATTTTAAATCATACCTTACCGACTTCAAAAAGGAAAAGAAAAGAGACATAACTCTGTTCAATTCAGATGCTTTTCAGATCAATTATCTTAACATGTACTCTGATCTATTTGTTGGGAAGTCATGTGTGATTTCATGACCATATTTTTTACGAGAATATCATTATTGTGATTTTTCTTAAAATCTCAAAAAAAGCGAATATTGAGATTATTGTTCATATAATCCATTTTGAATTTTGCTATATACAATTTGCTATACATTTGCTATATACAATTATGCTATATGCTATAACATTTCTTTGGCTACCTATAAAGCCAGCATTTCTGAATATGAGGCTCAAGAAAGCTATTCTGCAGACTGCATCTGGTCATGAAATCACACATAGCTTCCCAACAAATAGATCAAAATTTGTGTGAAGATAATTCACTTGTTAAGCTTCTGAATTGAACACAGTTGTATTTCTTTTCTTTTTCTCTGGCTCATCTCAGCTTCTGTATTTACACATGAATCATGTTAATTGGATAATCAATAGAGTTGTCTCACCAGGAAATCCCAAATCATACAAAGTTTACAAAAACATGTTTTGGTACTAATTATTGGACATGGCCAACCCCCTATGATCACTGAAGTTGAGGCTGTCATTTCAGAGTTATGATTCCAGGGACAAGAGCTATGCCCCACGATAATGGTGGAGTTTATGGGCTGATTACAAGGATGATACTTAAAATATTTTGATTAGCCTGTTTATTTTGGGCATGTTGGCTAAGTAACTTTTAAGAAAAAAGTTGGCTATGTAGCTTGCCCAAAGGAAACATAGCTATTAAAGGAGAGTCAGGAATCAAACCCAGACAATTTGAATTTGTATGGATCTTTTTTTCACTTCCTCCTATGTTGACCCAATCTAGTCCTATCCTACTTGTGTAAGTCTTCTTACACAAAATGTTCAATTTTGGCTGTTATTTACCAGCCAAAATAACAAAAAGGACTGGAATCGATTAAATGATATATTTAAATAAGTAGGTTGCATTTCTTTTCAGTGGTTTTCATTTTCTGTTCTCCTTGGGCTTCTAACTAATCTAGGTCTCTTTCAGTTATCTGCTTTCCCTCATTTGAGTTTCATGGTTTCATCTGTTAATAATTCTGTTATACTGTAATTAATACCAGGCTTGGGAAGAGACTGGAACCATGTAAGTATTCTTTACTGCCTAATTAAGATACATTCATGGACAGAATATCTGAAGATCTCTATTCTTTGCATAGATATCTGGTCACTGACAGTTATGTTTCTCATTCACCTTACTCTGTGGCTTTTTCTTCCAAGAGTCTGTTTCAGTCACGGCTGTTGAGCACGTGGCCATGTCAAACTCAGCAATGGTTCTTTTAACTTTTCTCCCCTGAAGTTCTATTATATGATTTGAGGTTCCTTCAGTACTTTCAATATTTGCACTGGATGTGGACTGACAACATTTTCTTAAAGAAAAAAATTTTTTCAGGGTGTTTGTGCTTAGTGTTGGCTTGGGAGAAACAACTTTGCTTTCTACTGGCTTCATGGCTTCTTTCACTTGGTCTTCAAATTGCTCTCTGAAGTGTTCTTCTTTTACAACCTCTCTTGAAACAACTTCATCTTCAGACATTAGTCCCTCTTCTATGATACTTTCTGAATCTTCTTGATCAATATCATGAGCTACTAACCGAATGATAAGATCTTTTTTGGTCTGAACATCCTTTAAAAGCTCTACCTTGGTGATATCAGGCTTTCTTATATTCTGAAATGAATTTCTGCAAACAGCCTGGAATTGAAGGTACAATGAATATTAAAAACCAATGCTTCATTCACTCTTTCTGTGGTTCTATTGTAATATAGCTATTTTAATATGATTTATAGTTTCAATTTAAGTAGTATTATCTTTCAATGCCACTACTTGTATAAAGAAGAAACAAATGAAAGTTATAAAAAATATTTGTCAGTATCTAGCATTTTTTTTAATATTCCAGAGATCATATTAATCTGCCAGAATTTACTCCCAAGTATAGAGGAAGGTCTAACATAGGTTTCCTTCTAGTCTTTTTCTTTTTCTTTCTTTCCTTCTATTTATTTATTTATTTAGCTTAAATTTTATATTTTGTTGCATAATAATTTACTTTTTGTTTTTTCATTGACTTTGAAGTCTGGGGACAGAAGTAGACACTATAATCCACTTTTCTAAAATTCTACATAGGCAGTCATAGAGAATCCAAATGTACATATTTGTAATAAAAAAAGCAAGGTATTGTCTGATATTGGCTTTTTAAAACGATGAATAACCAAACTTGTGAAGGTCTTTGACTCCTCAATCCCTGTTCTTCCACTCCTGATCCTGGTTATATTTTCCAAAAGAATCTTCACAACATAACTCTTAATGTTTTTCTTACCCTCCCAAGTCAAGTCAGTGGAAAGCTTTCCATTTTCAATGTTTAAGGACAGATCAAAGAAAAGACAATGATAATTAAATAACAGAATTTCTCTAATTTCTGTAGCCTTTGATGATGCCACAGAACCTCCAAACTGAGTTAGTAATCTTAGACTTCAACATCCCTTTGTAACACTGTGATCCAGTTTTTCAGATAATGATGCCCTAAAAAAATATCTTCTGTGGAAACAAAATATAGAAACAGCTTTTTCAAGAAGATAAAACACAATCAATTTTGATTTTCTGTGTTAGTAGAGGGAACTAGTGGTTTAGAAATCAAAAATAATTCCATATGGCTTTGGAATTTGTTATTATATATAGTTTGATATGTATATTCCTAGTGTGTTGGGAATTTATAGTACTCAAAACAGAAAACAAAGTACTGACATGGAGCCAACAAATGTTTAGATTCTTTGAACTAATCTATTGTTCTTTTGTCTCTTTTCTGTCCCTATGCTAAAGATATACAGTATTGGAACCCAGATTCGTGCAAATAATATGTCTTGATAAAGTTCTATGTATCTGCTTTAAAAAAAATTTTTTTTTAGGATGGCTTTTCTTCCCCTTAAAAGGACAGGGGTAATTTTTTTGGCTTAAATATTCTCTTTCCCACTGTGTGTGGTCTATAAATGACTTAAGTAAAGAGAGGCATTAACTAAGAGTAAGATTTGTGACAGACAATTCTACAGATAATTAAAAACAGATTTTGAGTACTGTTAGTTTACAGTCTGTTCATACAAATCTTACCCCAAGGGATTACTTATATATAAATGAAGACTGCTAAGCAATATGCTAATACAGTGATGAGAACACATATGTAAGAGTAAATCTTAGAGCTGGAAGGAACTGTCATCTGGTCCAGAAAATTTAGGGCAAAGGAGATTAATTTGTGCCTCAGCCCATGGTGATCTCAGTATTTGAGTATGAAAATATAAAGCACTAATTAACATACTTACCGACTCTAAGATGGAATTCAGTGCCTTACAAGATAGTACTGGCAAAACATTCACCTCAAGTTTATGCTCCAGGGAGAAGGGTTCTATCAAACTTTGCTCATTTTCCAGGCCACAGATTATATCCCTAAGCATACCCAGTCTTCTGATGAGTGAACACCATCAATTTAAGGGGATTGACAAAAATCAAAACGTGTAGATCAGTGTAACTCTATAGGCCAGACAATTCCTTTGTCCTCAGTGCTATAGTTTCCATGTAACAAGGACATCATTTTGACATTTTAAAGTCCTTAGGACTTTAATCAAATAATATATTTAATCACATAATCAAATAATATGTTTGATGCCCTAGTGTGTAGCTAATTTAGGGCAGAACTAGGTCCAGTTTACCAAAATGGCAGCATTAGGGCAACTGGGTCTCAAATATGGACAGAAGAGGAAACTGGGCACTTATAGAGGATATAGAAAAAATCGAGGAAGGCTAATTAAAATAAAATGATAACAAACAAGTATAATCTAGCATTTGTAATGTAATGTTTGTTAGTGAACGCTGCTAAAAGTAAAGAGTACCACTGTTATAGAGTCGTAAGTTTGAGAAATTAAAACTATTTTAGATAGTTTTTGAAACCTCATATATCCTGATATTCTTTAACTGGCCTTTAAAAACTGCTTTAGCTATCCACAATAAAGAATGTAGATATCCACAAAAAATAACAGGAACTATAGGAGACTGTGTTTCCTCTGAATCTGCAAATGAAGATTATAATTTCAGTCATCCTTATTTTACTGTTAAGGGCATTTCCCTGTATTTCTGTTCTTTAAAAATGCCAGTTTAAACTGATTTCCTTAGGAAAACTAGCCTGAGACTTTTAGAGTGATCCACTGAACTGACATGGCAAGTCTCTGTAAATCATGTGACTAAAGGAATGAACCTGTGCAACCAGTTTTCCTTTTGGGCATGGAATAACAACAAAAAGTGCATTCCCATATACCTGTTGGAGGAAGGAAATCACAGGACAATCACTATTCACTTATGGTTTTGCTATTGCTTTTGCACTTACCTCGAAGGGTTTTACATCCAGTCGTCCCACCTGATTCAATGAGATACGTCTTTCTCTCTGTATATTTTCTACATTAGATGTGTCTGGTAAGGAGTAGCTTCTCCCGCTTATTGATGCTTTTCTCAGTTCTGTTATGCTATGTCCAGTTTTTCTCAAACACTCCATCTTGAGTTTCTCAAGAGGTTGGGTTTTTACAGAAAGTACTGCTAAGTGTTCTGAGATAATTTCTGGATCTATTTTGATTGCTTTACTCCCAACGTGTGGAACTATTTTAATTGGAAAATTCTCTTCATTTGAATCTTGATCTGGCTCTTCTTCCTGTAACTCAGGGAGTGTATCAATAGCCACATGCTCTTGTGCCTTTTGAATAATTTTATTAACATCTAGATTTCCAGAGAGATTAGCATTTGAATTCTTTGTGCTAACTGTATCTAATGGAAACTGTGAAACTCCATTAATAATTAAACCAGCCACGTTTTTAGAGAAAACAGTGTTTGTACCTTTTATATCATCATAGAGTTCTTTATGGGTTCCAGATTGTTGCAGTACTTTACTGTATACAGAATCAATAACCTGAGAAATCATTTCTATGCTTTCTGGATTTAAAAAGTGTCCTTCAGGATCAGCAGCAACAAGATTAATGTTACTTTGGGAAATTTCAGCTGTCACTGATTTTGTCAGTTGAGATGCAATTTTATTTAACTCAGGCTTTGATAAATTTTTTGCATCTTTGCTTGAGGCACTTGGCAACCTTACTATTTTAGCCAAGAACAAGGCCAGTGCTTCCTCTAACAACCTGGCATCTAACATAGACTCTTTTTTGGATGAAGACTTTTCCTGGGACTTAAATTCATCAACAATTTTGACCACTTTCTCCATAATTTTGACAGCTTCCAGAACTAATTCTGAACTTGATGCTTTGTCCTCTACTTGAGGTTGAAGTTCAGAGTTGGAAATTTCCTTCACCATTAAAAAACCTATTACATCAGAGAGGACATTGCTTTTACCCATTAAATCCTTAAATATAGAAGTGTGTGAGCCAGAGTGCTTTAAAACACTGGTGTAAACAGAATTAACTACCTTTTCAATAGTTTCATTGTTGGCTAAAGGTACAGTAGGCAATTCCTTGGCTGGCGGTGTAAGTTTAATCTTACTTTTGGAGATAAATTCTTGTATTGAATTTATTATTTTTGAGCTTATTTTTTGCATGTCAGTTTCTAGAGATTTGGTTCTTTCCTTATCCACTTTTGGAAACACAGATAAAAGCTTTGATAAAAATTTTACAGCAATTTCTTCTATCATGTTATAAGGCAGTATATGAACATGTGATGGTTGAGGCTGGGGAGCATCAGCAGTTTGGATAACATCTTTAAGAATATTTTCAACAACATTGTCAACTTCTGCACACTGATGTGGAGTTAGCTCTCCAGAAAAATAGTTTTGCAATTGATTGCCAGCCACTTCTCGCATAACTAAGTCAACTATGGTTTCTGAAAGGATTCTGCATCCACTGGCTACACAGTTTTGTATAATCTCTTGTGATCCAAACTGTGATAAGAGGTTATTATAAATAGAATGCATCACTAATTGAATAATTTCATCATCATTGGGATGCAAGCATTTCACATACTGTATAGTCATATCTTTATCATTGGCGATTGCTGTTGTAACTGTATTTAATAAATTCATTTGAAGGAAGTCCAATTCTGTGAACCAACTGTACTCAGATGTTTCTACTTCCGTGTTGGATTCTGTTAAGAAAATTTTGGATAAAAGAGCAAAAATCACATTTTCCAAAAATTTGTGAGGCAGCAGGATGGTATATGGTGATAATGTTTGACATTCTTTGCTGGCTGTTTGTGCCACCTTTCGGATGTTTTTAACATCTTTAGATTCCAGAGGCAAACATGCTGAAGCTGGAACTTCATCACAAAATATGAAATCAAGTTGATGTTGAAAAATTTCATTTATCACTGTACTGGCTAGTCTTCTTGCTAAATTTTCCCCGTTACTCTTTATATTTTTACAAATGGAATCCTGAGATCCATATTCCTTCAAAATATTGCATACAGAAGAATGAACAACTTTGTCAACCAATGTTTTATCAATTGCTTGTATTTTATCTAAAGATATCTTATTTGATGAGGGTTTTCTAGTCACTTTATGCATATGTGGCATTCTATCCACAGTTATTTTCTTAATGTTGGATGGTGTTTCATCTGTAGATTCTTTATGCCAAAGAAGTGCTTTAGGAACTGATGACACTTTATCTACAGGTGGAAAAAACTGATTTCCCTTATGTGGCCTAAATACCTTAATTTGAGCATCTGAAAATTCCTTTAACAGTGAGTGCATAAGTTTCACAGCTGTGTCATAAAGTTCAGATTGATTTTCATCATCTCTTACATTTTGACGTCTATCACATGTTTGTGTTTCTGATGAGGAAAAAAAGATCAATTTGTTAACCATTTCAGTGATAACATCTTCTAAAAATTTAGCAGGAGCAATTCCGGGTTTAGTTTTTGGTGGGTAGTGAGGACTGTCTGATTTACTGGGTTCATTTTTAATCTCCTTACTTTTCACTTTTTCTGTTTTTTTCCCTCTCTCTCTATCTTTCTCTTTCTCTCTTTCTTCCTCTCTCTCTCTTTCTTTATTTCTCTCTTTCTCTTTGACAGGGAGATTTTTGTTAATTGAGAGGGATGAATCCTTTGTTGAAACAGACTGTGTAAAATCTTCACCAACTTCTTGAATTGCAAGCAATGTTGTATGATTTGGGAGACTGCGGGGTTTTGAATAATTTGCTGATTCTGGAGAATTACATATTTCGAAGATATTGTCGTAAATGTTTTCAGTGACATTTTGAACATACTCATAATCTGAGTATTGTTTCTCACTTATATCTGTTTGAGACGGAGAGTCTTTTCCATCCTCATTATTTGGCTTTTGGGTAACTGTTTTCAAAAAATTCTCTGCTGTGGTCTCTGTATTTCTTGCTTCAGATGTCAAAGATAACTGAAAGGGCGTGTCTTCTTTTTTAAGTGTATTTTCTCTTGTATAGTCAATCTTCTTTTCAATGTTTATTTCAAATTTTGGTCCAAGTACTTCCTCCTTATATTCTGTATCATCAGTAGGAAATTGTACGTCTATATTATTATATTGTCTCTTCTTATATTTTGAAACTGGTATGTTTTTCTTCTCAATGTGATTGTTTTTTAGAGTTATCTTTAAATCTGGCTCCTGCATAACTTTACTTTTCACACTGGTGGTTGGAAAAGTAACTCTTGATAAATTCTCATGTTTTTTAATGGAAGTTTCCATTTTATTTTCTGTCTCTTTCTTTTTGTTTGCCACACTTTCAGCTGACCCTGATAACAGGTTAACTATGTTGCTTTTCATAATTCTAGTTGCAGAGGGAACTATTGGATCTTGGATGTCACCTTTTTTCATTGAGGTCTCTTCAGTTTTGAGTCTTGTCTTTCTACTTATTGTACCTCTGTCTATTTCCAAAGTGTCCAGCACGTTTTTCTCGTTTATGGTTGCAAAACTGTGTTTATATGAATGTTTTGGTAAAGCAAGTTCATTCCCTTTTAAGCATTTGTTTATCTGTGTAGAGGTTTGCTGCGGTAAATGCTGAACCCTTTGGGTGATGTTATCTGGATTTAGAAATGAAAAGAAGGTGGAAGACAAGTCTCCTGAAAAAAGTGGTTGAATCTTAAAAGCAGAGATTGCCTTCTGAGCTAAAGTGGCAATCATTTCTATGACAATGTTACTTTTATCAACCTTCTGAATATCACTAGATCCATACTTTCCTATGAACTGATCATACACAAAATTGGATATTTTGTCAACTGTTTCTTTATGAATTGGTGGAAAAGAAAGTGTTCCTTCAGCATTTGGTAGAACTTTAATTTCACTTTTCCTAAATTCTCCTATCAGAGAGTTTGCAAATTTTATAGCTAAGCCCACAAGGTCTGGCTCTACCATTTCTTTTTTCTTAGAATCTTTAGTAATACTTGGAAGAGAATAAAATTTATGAACAAGCTCAACGATTACATCTTCCAAAAATGTAGCTGAATAAAGAGCAGGCTGTGTCTTTTCTTTATCAGGTTTACTAAGTACAGACACATGCTCATAATCAGAGAAGTCACTGGAAGATGGTTCTTCACCATGTAAAAATGGATGCAGATGATGATCCACGATTTCTTTCATGATGAATCCAGCTATTTTACTGAGGAATGAGCCTCCTTTTTTGTCTGTACCTTTCTGTACTTCAGCTTGAAATTCAGATTTCTTCAAAATATTATTACATATAGAATCAACCAAACTCTCAATCACTTCTAATTGCATACTTTCTGCATTCTCCTCTGCTGTGGCAAGGCGAATCTCATGTTCAGAAATTTCTTTGATAATTTCATCTGTCAGTTTCGAAGTTGCATCTACAAACTCACAATCGGATATAACTTCTTCCTCTTTTAGTTCACTTTCAGTGTCAGTTGAAGGGAAGATATGCACTAGCAGCTTGTAAATCATATCTTCCAAAAGAGAACGAGGCAACACAGTAATACATGATGGCAAGGTATGGCTATCCTTTGTGATGACATTGAGCACATTTCTGATGATATTATCAGCTTGAGGGGAAGAATAGGAAGAAGACACTAATTCTCCTGAAACTAATGACTGCACCTGATATTCATAAATTTCCTCCAATAGCAAATGATATATTTTTCTCCCAAAACAAATAGTGTCACTTTGTACAGCCCTGTATACTTGCATCAGAGATTTATAATCATCTAAAATTTTTTCATAAATTAGGTTGACTGTGTTTTTAACAATTTCTTTATATCCTTCTGAAAAACACATGTCATCATCAAAGTTATCTGCAACTAAAATCTCTGATGTGGTAAACTCCAGAACAATCGAATTTACTAATGTTGTAACAATACCAGTAATTTTGGCTTTTACTGTATCTGGGTTTTCAGCAGCCAAGAAATTGTGTGAGAATGCATAAAGGAGTTTACATAAAAGCTCAGAAATTACCTCCTCCCAAAACACAGCCGAGTTCACAATGAAAGATAACTCTCTCTTTTTAGGATCTATTGCTTTCTGTTTATATGTTTGATCAACTGCAGCTGAAACAAGAGTTTTATCTTCAGATAAAAATGACTGAAGATGGTGGTTAAAGATTTCTTTTATTATAAAACTTGCTATTTTTGAAACAGCTATATTACTTATACCTTTTTTATCTCTTGTAAGGGATTGGTATAGATTTGAACATGAAAGATCAGCATAAATGGAATCAACCATAGACTGGATATCTTTTTCTGAAATCATACTTTGTTTTTCATTCCCATGTTTAATAATACATATTGCATGTTTTGAAATTATTGACATAATTTCATTTATCAGTTTTGTGACTGTATTATTTAAGTCTGGTTGAGAAGTATCTGGGTGTTCTGTCATGGAGGCCAATGGAGTCATCTGAGATATAAGCTGAGTGACAATTTTTTCCAAATGAGTATGTGATAACATGGTAGTATATATTGTTGATGCCTGCCTTTGAAATTTTGATTTGGAAATGTTACACTGAAGTCTTTTTATTAAAACATTAGTATTGAGTTTGGAGTGTGACTTAAAAGGAATCTTTCCTATGAGGTGTGGATGAATTTGGAAATCAAAAGTTTCAGCAAGGATGATTTTAGTTATCCTTGCAGCCAATGTTTTTGTGTCATTTAGAAAATCTTTAGGAGACATTATTTCCATTTCATATTCTTGAAGAAGTTTGCTGTATGCCATATCAATAATGTTCTTGACTGCATCTCTCTCCACTGGAGGCAAACACAGTTGTTCCTCAGCATTCTCTAGAATGCTAACTTCAACTTTTGAGAATTCCTCTGCTATCAAATGGATGAGTTTTTCAGCTTTATCAAACAGTTCATCTTCTGAATCCCTTCCTGATGTTGTTTGTACAATGCCTAACACCCTGTGGAATATTTTGCTTAAAACCCCAGAGACTACATCTTCCAAGAAAGTTGAGGAATAAACACTGGCATAAAACCACTGTTTTCTCTCATCATCAAAATATTTATATGATGAAGAAGGTAATAACTTTCCATCCACAAATGGCTGAAGATGTTGTTGACAGATATGTTTAATGATAAAACCTGCTATTCTATCAATAAGAACATCATTACTGCTTGTGATATTTTGCTCAACTAATTCTTGAGACTCAGAGTTTTGCAAAATATTTTTGAATACTGAGTCCACGAGATGCTGAACATCATCTTCGGAATAAACAAACTTGGTTTCTTCTTCATTTTTTGAAAACCGAATTTCATGTTGGGAAATTTTCATCCTAATATCACTGATTATCTCTGAAGCAATTTCGTTGAAATTCATTCTTAATCTGTCTTTTGGGCTTTCTCTATCTGGAACAATGCTAGATGCAGGAGGAAATATTCTAGATAATAGTACTCTTACCATGTCTTCCAAAAACGTGTATGGCAGCAAGGTGTTATATGGAGATAAATTCTGACTTGTCTTGGTAGATTTACTGATGTTACCAAGAGTGTCCTGAACAATATTCTCAGCCATTGAAATAGAAGAGGAATATGATGACACATCCCCAGAAAATAGAGGATGAAGAAGGTAATCTGAAATAGCTGCTACAATTAACTTTGTAATATTTTCCACAAAAATATCACTGTCTTCAGACTCTTTATCAACCTCAGGGTCTAGCCCATGCTGTTTTAAAACATTTCTATAAATCGAGGTGACAAGTTTATCCACAATATCTGTATCTGTAGAGGTGTAAGACTGTTCTTTGCCATCATATAGAATGTGAATTTTAGCTTTGTTAAAATGGTTATTTATTGAGTTTACTATTTTTTGGGTCATATTTTCTAGTTCAATTTTAGTGTTATGCTTTGGACTGAAAATCTTTGATAAAAGTCTGGCAACAATTGCCCCTACAAATGTATCAGGATAAATACCTGAGGGTGATGGCGTGTGGGGTCTCTGTGACTCTATAACTTCATTGAGAACCTGTTTAACCATATTTGATACGGCATCCGATGGAGTCTTTGGACGAGGTAAACCTTCTCCACACAAAAATGGCTGAAGATGATTTTCAATAATCTCTTGGATAATAAAACCGGCTATTCGGTCAATCATAATTGGGCTTCGGCTGGCTATACTTTTCTGTATTGAAACAAGAGAATCAAACATTTGCATAATATTGTGATAAACGGTATCCACCATCTTCTGGAGGTTTTTTCCGCTACATAGATACTGATTATCATATATAGTGAACCAAATTTTATGTTTTGAAATGGCTGACATAACCTTATTTATTATACAAGTAGACATTTCACTGAAATCTGAACTCATGAAATATTTGTTTCCCAAAGGGGAGGTCTTGTTGGGTGAAGGAATCAGTTGAGATAAAAGTCTTCTGATGATGTCTTCTAAAAATGAATGTGACAACATGGTGCTGTAGCCTGTTGAAGACCTGAACTGGGAAGTAAATTTTCTCAAGTTATTTTGAAGTTTCTGCAATATAATTTCAGCTTGGAGAGGGTAATATGAATTTGGTATGAGCTTTTCTCTGAAGCAAGATGGGAGTTGGTAGTCTAAAATCTCTAACAATATGTTACTAGTTATTTTTTCTGCTATTGAGGTATTGTCACATGCCAGATTATCATCACAAGTCACTTTCAATTTATATTGCTGTAAAACATCATAATAAACTGAGTCAACAATTCTACTAATCGTTTCTTTATGGATTGGTGGAAAACACAGCCTTTCTTCAACATCCCGTAAGACAGTGACTTGTGCGTTATTAAACTTATTTACTACACCATTGACAAATAATGTATTCATCTCATTGAGCCGGCCCTCGGTGATGTTTTCATTTTTTCCCCACAGTGAAGTAGAGAGATTAAAAAACAGTTCTGAAATTATCTCCTCCAAAAATGTGGCTGAATACACACCGATATTTATATCTCCTGGATATAGCTTATTATGGATGGGTATTGAATCCATATCCTTTGTTCCCTGTCTTTTGAGAAGGGACACAGAAGTGGAATTTACTGAACATTTCTTGCCAAATGGTGATTGCTTTTGGGGGCTAAACCCTCTGAGATTATTCAGGGATCCTGTCAAAGCATTACCTTCATAATTCATGAATCCTAAAAAGGCTTTACCTTGTCCTAATTCTGTTAATTCTGGCCTTTGTGCATTTATGAAACTAGACTGTATTTCTCTTCCTGTGTGCCTCAAATGCTTGTTTGCAAAAGGTGGGCTTTGGGGGAGTTGTGTACTGTGACATAGTTTGTCCATCAATGATTTAACCAAGCTGTGGGAAATAATAGTAAGCATAGAGTCTGATGATAATAAATCTTGATCCATTTCTGCCAGATTTTCCAAATAGTCTGACATATAATCTCCTTGAAATTGTTCACAGTCCATTGCTCCCTTACAATAATCAAATTCTTTGTCTTCTACACTTTGCAGTATTTTTAAAAGTTTACATTCTTCTGCTGATATTTCATCAGAAAGAGGGCTATTATCAAGAAAAACAGTGCTTGTGCATTTTTCCAAAAGTGTTCTTATAAGTTTCTCACACACGACATTGAGAAGAAAAACTGATTTGGGGGTGAGGCCAAAGTTATTTCCAAGTACGCTATTAGTTTGCTGCTCATTTGAGGATGAGGAAAATGTTCCTGCTTTTTTATTAGAATTCATGGCCTCACCTGGATATTCATCTGGTGAAAATAAATCTAAAACAATATTAAAAACTTTATTGACTACTTCTTTGGATTCACAAGTTTTTAGACTACCAACCAGATTGTCTAACTTACATGCCAGATAATTTAATTTATTTTTTTGAAGGAGATGATCTATTTGGTAAGTAGATGCTTCACAATTTCTGGATCCTTTCTGTCTTTCCATGGTATTTGTTTCATTGCAAATGGGCACACTATTTTTTCTAAGCACGGAAAATGATTTTTTTCTTCCATTGCTTTCAAGATGATGGTTTTTTCCTGTTTCTCTGGACATTACATGAATTACTCCTGTTAAAAGATCCTGAAAGAGATTATCAAAGTCATCAGCAGCTACTCCTGGGCAGTAAATGTACTTTGTTTTTAAAGGACACATTTGTTGTGCAATGTCAACCTCTATAATGTTACTGTTAAAGAGGATTTTGGTAATGATTTCGGAAATACTTAAAGCAAGTTCTCCAATAGAAATTGACCTACTCTCAAACATTTGAGAATCAATTGAAATAATCTTGTTAAATGTTGCATTTTGGCTTTCCAATGTTTTCTCTTTTTCTCTACTATCTTTGGTGTTACCAGAAATGCTTGAAGTTAAATGGCAAATGACAGACTCAGTAAGATGTTCACAAAATTGATTAAGTGAGGAATCATTGTATATGCTTCTTAGAGGCTGTTGTGATTCACATTTTTTCCTTGATAATGTAGAAATAATAGATTTCTCCTCACTGGAAGCTGAAAAAAAAACATGATCATTTTTAGCACACATGAAGAGAAATATATAAAATTCAATATATTGGAAATTATTTACATATAAATTTCACCTATGGAATATCTCACTAAAGAAAATGAAAAACATAATCAAGAAAGATATTGGATTTTTTTTCAGATATTTATTTCCCACATGTAGAATCTTTTTTTTTTCCTCACCTGTAGAATCTTAATTTTAGCCAAAAAATTGAGAAAATAATCCTAAAGAATTCAAGTCTCCAAGTCAAGTGCTGATATCTGTCTTGCTTAAATGGGTAGGGGCTCTAAGAAGCTGCAAATCATACAGAGAAATGATTTCCAAGTTTAATGTTATAATCTATCATGTATCCAGTGATCTCTAGAGAGCTCATGTAATTAAATTTTTTTAGTGAAAACATTTAATGTTAGGCTATTCATTACTTTTAGGATGTGATGCAATAATGACTTGATTGAAATGAAAATGTGCTAGGAAGGTTGGAGATAGGTTGCAATGTCAGCAGAACTGTAACCCCTCGATTATAGTTTGTCATAACTCTACTCTTTTTTCTATTCAACAGAGTATTTATTGAAAATCATATACCTACTTAGGATGGCCAGCTTCTTGGAAGTGGCAGCCAGAAAAACACACTATTATTTCCTCAAAATATCCTCCAAATGTAATCATCTATTATATATCTGCATGTAAGGTCAGGCAACACTCTGTGGAGATGGAAGCTTTAAGCCTGGCTTTGACTGCTAGACAGGATTTGGTCATATTGAGATGAAGGGAATGAGGAAAAAGAGTATTCTAAGGAGAAGAAGGAGCAGGAGTAAAATCACTGGAAGGCCTTGAACATGTCTGGAAATAGAGAATAGATTTGATAGAAAGGGACAAATACCAATGGGATGAATTCATGAATCTCTTTTTTTTTTCCCCTTTATTAGTCTCTAAATTTAGTTAGGCTATGTTTGGAGAAAGTCTGTTTATGAGCTTGAAATTGCAGACACACAACTATCCATCTTGAAAGAATGCCAGTTTTGGGGCACCTGGGTGGCTCTGTCAGTTAAGTGACCGACTTTGGCTCAGGTCATGATCTTATGGTTCATGGGTTTGAGCCTCGCGTTGGGCTCAGTGCTGACAGCTCAGAACCTGGAGCCTGCTTTGGATTCTGTGTCTCCCTTTTTCTCTGCCCCTCCCCTGTTTGCACTCTCTGTCTCTCAAAAATAAGTAAAAAATGTTTTAAAAAAATTAAAAAAAAAGAATTTCAGTTTTAAGGATGAGAAATGATCTCCCTATGCAGGTGGGTAGGACTGGTAGTATGTGTTCTCCTATTAAAATGATTGGCAAGTGATGTATATGAACTGATATTACAGCAACTAATTATTGCAATTATTGATCCAGTTCAGGGACATTTTAGTATTATTACATTAAATTTTATGAAATTTCCAATAATCAATAGGTTTTGAGATGCAAAAATGGCTATTACATATGATTTAACCTCTTAGAAAAGAAGTGAAAATAACTTTGTGAACATATGTTTAGACTTTAAGGATTGTAAGAATAGTGGAATACAAACAAAACAAGATTGGTAATACCTCTGTCCTTATAAATAATGACTAATAATGGCAAAGAATTCAACTGTACACCTTGGAAAGAGAAATTGCTAACCTTCAATCAATTAACTGTGTATTTGGTATGGGTATAAAGAAGTCATGCAAAAAAAAAAAAAAAAAAACAACTTTAAAAACGCTTTGGAACTTGTATCTCATAATCAACCCAAATCCCCTCCTTTAAAATAATCCCATTTTTTTCTCATCTGCATATATGGAAAACAGCAATAGACTTACTTGTTCAGATTCAAGCCAGGTGTATGTTAAACTTTTTTTCTTTCTTTCTTTTTTTTTTTGTATCCTGATATATTAAGAAGTAATTAAATACTCCACCTCCAAGGCTATTTTTAGAAAAACAATAAATGCAGCTTCTTGAATAAAAGAGCTTTTATACATATCTATTTTTTTCTGAATTATACCAACTTTTAAAGTAGGTTGTTTCTTGCTTACCTCTAGTTTCAAAGTTCTTGAAATATGTGACCACAGATGTGGTGATATGTCTTGCTACCAAATGAATTTCATTTGGACCCAGCTCGTGATCAGCAAAAGTGATGACTTTAACTTCCTTCAGGGTCTTTATCTTTGGGTATCTCTTACTTTCCCATTTTTGCAATAAAGAAAAATCTCCTCTACTGGCTTTAGGTTTTTTATTTTCTTCTTCAGGTATACAGCTGTTTTTTTTATCACACATTCTAAGCAGACTTTTTTCCTCATTCTTTTGTCCGGATATTATAGACACAGAGTTTTGCTTTGATATGAAAAATGGTTTCATTGTTTCCATGTTTTCATTAATGCGTGGTTGACTTGGAAAACCATAGCTTGATAGCACAGTACTGACAATATTTTCTGCAGCTAAACATATTTTGAGTGGAGATACAGTTGTGTGAATTTGGTTTGGCTCAACTGGTTTTAGAGTTTCATAATGAAATACTCTCGGATTTTCACCTTTTCCTATTTCTATGAATGACATGACTTGTTTTAATGCTGCTTCTGTGGATTCATTTGCTTTATTAAACAGTTTTTGTAAGACACTTCCTTCAGGGAGAGAGCTGATTCCTTTCATGGTTTGGTCAAAAAGGCCAAAGTTCGATTCCCTCGGGCTGTAGTCTTGTACTGGGTTTCTAGAGCATGATGTTATATTTTCTGAATCAAGCATTTCCATTGGCTCTGAACTTTTAATTGTACCTTCTACAGAGGGTCTGGCATATGAGGGTAAGTTCGATGAAGGCTTATGCCTTTTTTTCGTATTTTCCTCTGGATAACACACAAAACTAGGTACACTGATTTGTGAAGGATTATTTCCCAAAGTAACTTCCTTTAATTTTGACATGGGCATTTTCATATCGGTTGCCAATTCAACTTGATTAACAATATAGGTATTTTCTTTTCCTTGGAACAAACTTTCCTTTGGAAGGTTATTGATATGAGTGCACTGGTCCATTAGTGTGCCAATGATCTCACTTGCTATAACAGTCTCTTTCAATGTACTAACTAAAGATGGTTCCACTTGGCTTATTTCTTTATCTAGCTTGTTCCTAATTATACCAAGCATGTCACTCACAATATTAACAGCATATGTAAATAATTCTGAATGGAATGAGTGAACCTGTAGAAGGGTATTCTGTATGTTTTCCTTGGAAATAATAGTATTTGAATTGGGTTCATCAGAAAACTTTTTCAATGGTTGTAATTTTGGCAGCATGTTTTTGCTTAATAGCCTCTGTTGGATAGGGAAAAAGTTTTCTATAGGCATTTTCACTATTTCCGAAAACTCATATTTAGAGATATATTTAAACTGCAAATCTACAAATGACTCTAAAATGTTTAAAACCCTTTCTATAATTTCTCTAACAATTTGGTTGCTAGATCCCAGAGAAATTTGGTTTATTGTCTTTGTGTTAGATATTGGTACACTGCCGAGGATGTCCTTGATTGGCAAATCATATTTACTTTTAGTACTAATATGTTCTTTTCTACTTGCTAGAGTTTCTTGCCTACCTGGAGAGGGCACCTGGGACAAAAAACAGAGCTGTAATTTTTCAAACAGCATTTCAATAATTTCCCTTCCAAACATATTAATTTGTGCTTTGGTGTCTTCAACTCTAGTAGAGGTTCCTTTAAAATGATTATAGAACCTGCTTTCGCAATCCTTAAGATGTGGCAAATTTAAAAGTGAAAGAGAATGTTCTAATTCTTTTGTTTTTATTGGGATTTCAGTCAGCACATTTTCAGCTATCGTCATTAGTGTATACTTTTCATTTTCCATATCATTTGATTCTGCTTGCCATTTGTCAAACAATTTTTTAAATACACCTTCTTTAGGAAAAATCTGTTCTAGCTGTGAAGAAACATTTTCCAAGTAAAAACATGCTTGTTGTTTGGCAATATACTCTGCATCCGAATGCCCCTGCGTAAGTCTGAGATCATCCACATGTGAGCATTTGATTGGAGAAGCCACATTGCGGTTACTTGTAGCATATAATCCTTGCAAAACTGTGTTAACTATTTTATTTGCTGCCATGATTTGATCGAATGGTAAAGCTTTAACATTTATCATTGCTCTAGTTTGCTTCATCTTTTCAAATTCTTTCACAATTGTTTCCAGGATATTACTTACTATATCTTTGGCATACATTTTTAGTTCTGAAGTGGGCAGTTTCATTTCCAGTAAGTTTTGGGCATCACCTGTTGATTGGGTGTGTGGCAGCCCAGTGGTAACCTTGGACTGATTGCCTTTTGGAGTCTTCTCTCTAGGACCTAACTTGGTCTTGATCTTGACCTTAGAACCACTAGGTCCTAGGTGTGATTTTGTTTTAAATTTAGGCAAAGGAGTAACTTTTGATTTTGCTTTTAAACTTGTTTTAAAATCTGGTTTAGGGCTGCCCTTAGAGCCCACTTTAGAACTGTGTAGCTTTAGAGGTTGCAACTCATCAGAACAACTTTCAGGGGACAAGGTCTCTTCTAGATGAGTTGAGGCAAAATTTATGATCTTATTAAGAACTATTTGGACTAAATCTTTCCCTACTTGCAATGGCGAATATTGAAAAAAATTGTTTTCTAATAGAGAGACATTTTGACTGCCTGCATAAGGATAAACCTGCGGTATCACACATCTGGTGGGATTACACCCTTTTCCTACTTGTTTAGTTTCTTTGATGCATGCTGCTTTCTTAGACAAGGTATCATTGTTGTCAGATGCTTCTTTTTTGTTACTTTCATTTAATGATGTAACTATAGAGTACATTTTCCCCAAAACACTTTCGACTATGTTATTTGTTACGCTGTTAATCTGTGATTGAAAGTTTTTTTGTGTTATGTATGACGTTTTAATTTTAGAATTAGATACAAAGTGGGGGATTTCATTAAATGGCTGCAAATGGCCTATGATTTCCATTATTCTTTGATGAACTGTAGTTAACACTTCTTCCACTGCACTGAGCAGTGCAGCCTTTTCTTTTTGTTTTGATTTTCCATTTCTCATAAATATTTCTTCCAAAAAAATATTCTGGCTTTCTTTTTCCAATGCCATTTGGTTTTGTTCTAAAGGATATTTTGAAAACTGAGATAGTTTATTTTTCTCTTGCTCTCTTTGTCCTAGCAATATTTCATTTGATACAGTTAGTTGTGAAAATAATTGAGGATTGTCTTTTGAGTAAACACTAATTTCCTTTGCAGATCTTTTATCATATAAACTCTCTAAGATACTGTTCACAATTCCACTCACAATGATGTTTTCTTGGAATAAAATGTTGTTTGGATATGGATACATCTTTTGGATTTCTAAGTCTAAGTCATTTTTAATAAGTTTCAAAGTGGCACTGGCAATGATATCAGCATATTCCTTAAGAGTAGCTTGTGATAGATGAATTGGGGACTCAAGATTTTCTCTGTACCTTGCAAAAGTGGAATCTGTGAGTTCTTGGCTGAGGATAGTTTTAGTGGATATTTTCAGGACATTTGATTCCACTTGGCTTGATTCATGAAAGATGCTATCATCTTGTTTATAATTTTCCAGTTCCAGGCTATCAAATGACTCTTCTTTAGGCTGGAAAGCAAGAATAATTAGTGAATCTATTCTTTCTGTGGCAAAAGCTTCTAACCTATTGAAAATAATTTTAGTAATGAAGTTGGCATTTTCCTCACATGGGTCAGGAGCAGATTTATTGTCTTCTTTCTCTATTGTTATCTGACAATCATCAGCATAAGCTGATTCCAGATTTCTTGAGGATGGCCAATGCTCTGTTTGTCTTTCACTTTTTGACCCCATAAGAGGAGGCTGTTGACACTCTACTTTTGAAGATATGTCACAAACAGTCAGGGGCAATTTTGCAGAAGTAAGATTCTTTGCATTTATGCTAAGCATGACAATAGAACTGAGATTATGAAGAACAATATCCACTATATCATTAGATATCAAAATGACATCTGATTTAGGCACTGAAAGTTTTGGGATAATCTTATTTGCATCCTCAGTGAATATCTCAGAGTTTGCTCCAGAATGTTTTCTAGCTATGCTACATTTCCGAGTGGATGTGGCACAAGGTAGATTATTCTGATACAGTGTTTTTTCACAAATATCACATAAGATACCTTCAATGGTATCTTGTATTTGAAACTGAAGTACTCTTCTATATTCAGTCTTATTAAACAGCTTTTCAATAATACCTTCTTGGTGATCTGAATTAATCTCTTCCTCAGAATTGTTTTCGTCACATTTTCCTTTAGATGACACAATATCTAACACCGTGTTAACAATTTGACTTGCAATATTTTCAGAAACCACAATGTTATGTGTTAAGAAAGGACTTCTTCCCCTTTCTTTATCTAACCCATGTTTGAGTCCTTGTAAAATTTTTTTAGCCACTTCTGTTGCATATGTATTTAATTTATTTAAGGAGAGTTGGCACACTGAGTTGGTCTTTTCTGAGGTAATACGATCCACTGAGCAAGGGGAAAATTGGTCTTCAGAATACAAATCTTTGACTGATAATGCTTTGCTTAATGCATTTTTATCCAAAGCCACTGGCAATGTGAAATTGATTTTGGGACAAAAGAGAGATTTTACTTTGGAAGTAGCAAAAGTTTCTAAATTTGTTAATATTGCCTGTACAATATCTTCAACTACATTTACTTTAGCCTGTTTGTCAACACTGAATCTGGACTTAGGAGTACAAGGGTTCTTGTCTAGCACAGTAACAGAAGACTTCCCTCCATTGGTGTGTTCATGTAAAGAAACATTTGCTCTAAAGGTGATGGTTTTATACCTATTTTCACCTGTGTTTCTTTCTGGCATGGCAGCTGCATAAAGCTTATGAAATACAGTTCTAACAACATCATCTGCCACTATGATTACATCTGCTTCAGACACTAAAGGACCCATCATTTTATCTATTTTATCTATAAATTGAACAGATGTTTGAGGAATTGGCTCATCAGTGTTGTGAGGGATGCCACTTAAATGAGAGTGGGATAGAGAAAGCACGTTTAACTGATTGACCAACGCACTGTGGAAAATTTCATTCAAAATGTTTCTTATAATGGGAACGACTGGAGATTTCTGTGGTTCTTTGAGTTTCACTTCAATTTTGCTTAAGGCTCTCTCTAGAACCCACTGTTTAAGAGAATCTGATTTAGTTTCTTCTCTTAATAATGTTCTCTCCACAGTGAATTCTTTCTCTGTATGTGAGGCATCTTCAGGAAATGAATCTGATTCAGCACCTCCAGGAAGAAAATTTCCATAGGTTGGCCTGTATTGATAAGTTTTAGTGACTCCCTCTTCAGATTCAGTTTCACTAAACATATCTGAGGACACTGCATCTAAAATTAAATTGACTATATTCTTAAGCACTTGTTTCTCAGGTGGTAGGGTATTTACACTTGTCCTTAAATCTAATGAGTTCATATTTAATTCTGTTTGAATAGCTTTCAAAATAGTACTTGATATCTTTTTTGCATTCATGTATAAAGCAGACTGCAATAGTTCTTCATGTGTGTCTGTGAAAATACTGGGACTTTCACATTCCAAGTCGATCTTATTGCTTTTTTCATTTCCATCATTAACACAACCCAGAGTTTCTAAATTTCCATTAGCAAACCTTTCCAGTTTAGCAAAAACCATATTAAGAATATCTGAAGCTACATTTTTCAGTTCATTTGGATGCATTTCTTTTGTTTTTCCTGTTTTGGAAGTCACCGAAGCCATGGTTTTTGTTGTGCTTTTTGTCACCTCTTTATTACCCTCCTGAATCATCCTGGAAACTATGCTGGAGATCATGTCAGTGCATTTGGCCATTTCCTTAATAATTGAAGCAAATGACAGGCTGTCGATATCAAGAGATTGAGACTCTGAGACAGCTTTAAATCCAGAACTTACAAAACTGGTATCCGTATCAAAACTGCATAATTTTGCAAGGATGTATTCCAAAATTGTTTTGGAAATGATCTGAATATTAGACTTCAATGCAGGAGCCATTTGAGGATTTTCATTCTCTTCTCTGCCTTGTTTACTACCACAAGGTGGCTGATGGTGAGGATGGGCTCCTATGAGCTTACATAACATTTCATATAGTATTTCTCCAATACTGTCTAACACTTGCAATCTGGCATTGCCTTTGAGATCTTTTGCATTTACAACACTATGGAGAGCACAGGGAGTAGCCAAACATTTGTGAAAAGATTTTTTATCCTGCCCACTTGGCAAAATGTCTTGTTCATCAACATCGTCAGATCCATAGGAAATTGCAGGCTTTGGCTGGTCTGAAGGGAGTGAAATATTGCTTTGATCTGAATGTCCACTAGATAACATTTCACAAATACAAGTTAATAACGGAGATTCCATAAGGTCATCATTGAGATTTGAGACAAGAGATTCTAATTTATCAGTGTCAGCAAAAAATCCTTTACCTGTAAGCAATTTGGCAGGGTCTATTTCCCTATGATTTAGGGTTCTGTTACTGAGTTCTAGTTCATTCTGGATAGCACGCAAAACAATGTTTACCACTTTAGTTGTGTAAGTACTAAGTTGAGATTGTAATGAAGATTGCCTCACAACTGAAGGTTTGAAGACCATCTGCAATTTCTGACAAATGAATAACTTCAGCTTTTTAACAATTGTATTAATGATCTTATCGGCAATGTCATCTATGGGTTGAGGTTCACTTTTTTCAGATTTTAACAGAGAAGGCCTCACAGTATCTACACTGAATGAAGATAAATATTTCACTTTCTTTTCACTGTCAAGCCATATTTTTAATGGCTTTTTATTTGGTGCTTCTTTGACCATGTGAGGAGTATCAGAACTATCTAGAGAAGTTTGAACTGATGATGAAATGGAACCTTCGGTGGTATTTGGAATGCAGCTTAAGGCCTTATGGAGTATATTTAACACAGCGTCTGTTATTTCTTGAGCCACTGCACCAATTTCTGACATGGAGAACATCTTGTCCGTCCATTCTTGATGTGACAGTCCTTGAGATTTTTTTGAAACAAGAACAGAAGAAGCTGCTTTGCCACTTTTACTGTCTAAGTGATCAGAAGATAGGTCCTTGAGCATTTCTGTTAAAATACTTTTAACTATGTTTTCTGAAGCCTTTTGTATGTGATGCTTTTCATCTTGGCTGAAAATCAAACTGTCTCTATTCAGACAGGGTTTTTCCTTTACAATTTCTTTATTATTAAAAGATGGTAGCCCAGTCTTTAATCCCTCATCGCAAAATGCAACTTTGTTTCTTTGAGAAGTAGCTCCTTTAAGTGGTTTGCTATTCCTTTTGTATTCAAAGCAAGTGTTTCCTTTTTTAAACCAATTCTCAGGAACTTGTTCCCGAGATTTTGGCTTTTCATCTTTAAAAGATGAATCAAGCACATTTTTCACAATTCTGTCTATTTCTTCATTATCATCTTCAGAATAAAGGACCATGCCAGGAACATTAACAGGTGGAAATGGTCTTCTAGACATAGGACCATTTGATAATCTAGTGCCAGTAAGTCTGTACTTTCCTTCAGCGTCAGAAGGACTTCTTAGTCTAGAGTGTCTACATTGTTTAACATCTCCTTTTCCTGGCTCCTGATGCAGTTGAGTGAAAATATCATCAAGAAGCTGAAGGAATATTACTGTTTCTTCAGATGCAATAAGTCTCTCGTCATTAAGTTCAGATTGTATGTATCCTAGTATAGTGCTGATTGCTTCCTCTATATAGCCGACCAAAGAGGACTGGGAAAAAATATTTGACATTAAACTTTTTATTTCATCTTTAACAATTAAATTAGCAGCATCAGGTTCAGGACTACATTTCTTTTTGTCGGCTCTTTTGAGGGACATGTATGTTGGGTCTGTCACAGGTTGCTGATCGGAAAGTTCAACTGCATCTTCAAGATGAGGCAGTTCATTTCGCTTACAAGATGCAAGAGTCATCAGCTTTTCTAAAATGGCATGTACCATATCCTCTGCAATGTCACACATGGGTTCCACATTAGAAGGCAGTGAAGCTTTTAAAGGTTTTCCATTTGATGGACTGAGGTATTCTCTACTGGGTATTAAGCCCGGCTTAATGTCAACTGACAGATCTTCTTGTGAAAATATCTCAACACATTTTTTCTCAACTGCAGACTGTAGCTTCTCGAGCATATTCTCCACTATCTCTGAGGCTGTTGAGCAGATATCAACATTGTAAAGCAAGTCTCCCTTTTCAGGTTCACTTTGGTCCACAAAAACTTCAGCAGTAACAGAAGAAATAGAGGGAATGGCCTGTGTTAAATCAGACATTATTTCTTGAAAAATGCTTTCCAAAATCAATTCAGTTTCCCCTTTTAAGTGGCATTTAAAGTTAACAAAAACATTCTTCAAATTCTTCATTTCATCCATGGCTTTTGCTTTTTGATCAGGAACAAGTAGACTCTCTAAGCCATCTGTTTCAGTAGTAGCATCCTTAGATTTTCTTGTGCCTGTTTCAAATGATGTTAAAAGGTGGCTATCCGATTTACAAATTCTGAGCTTAGGATTTGCATATACCATACTGGTTTTATCATATTTGAGTTCTGATGTTATAGCTGGCCCTTTCACGTGGCATGTTTCTCCCACAGATGTTCTTTCGATGTGAGCAGAAGGTGGTTTTAAAGGTGTGGTTGGTTGCCTTATTGAGACGTCAACCTCAAAGGCACAGGGCTCTTGCTGAAATGTTTTAGTAGTAGTAAATGCGCAGCTTCTGTATGTAAGCTCTCCACTACATGTGCTACAGAAACTTGAACTCTCTGAAGAGAGGATGGAGTCAGAAGACCCTGGGTATGCTTTATTCCGGAACCTTTCTTCGTATTTCGTGATGGCTGGGTATAATATACTGGTCACTGTAGCTACAACCCAGGTCATTACATTCTGAATTATACTATTCAGTTCTTCAGAAGTTACCTGGAAATGAGGCAAGAAGAATGAAGAGAATATCATTTAATAACTTATTCTATTCTGGGACAGAGGGTAACATTTAATTTTTTATATAGAACAGTGCATAGCTGGATACTATCATAAAGAGAACATAATGAATTTATTTAGAATCTCAGATTAATTTCAAATTGACTTATTCTGTACTGTAGTAAAATATTTTTTTGTAGGTTTTCATTTGATTCACATTCCCTCAGAAGTTTTTTATTGTTTTTTCCCAGCATTCATTGCTGAGATAAATGACTTTTTGATGAAATAGAAAAAAAATCTCACCAAACTGCTGTCTAGCTACATAACAATGCTTCTGCAAACGTTGGCAAGAAGAAACAGTGTCTACAACCCAGAAATATTATTTAGTAATATACCAGATTATTTACAACAAAGTATTTCTCAAAACAGATGTGGTCAAAACATTTGGGTGCTTTCAGAGGCATCTGTCTGTCTAGCTAAGATGTAAGGATGAAAATAAGCCATCTCTCCTTCCCATTCTCTGCTGCAGAGGTGAATCTGTGATTTATATATATATGGAAATGACTGCAGCTAACGTTAAGAATTATTTGATAGCAACAAAAGGAAATGCTTATGGAGACTGAATCACTTTGCATTGAACAAGAGTATCAATGCAAACTATTTTAGGTAGGAAGGCTGAGAAATGATGATGCAATGAAAGAACAAATTAGATAGAAAAAAAAAGGGCTCCACTAGACTGGGGTCTGAAAGAGTCAGGAGAGGAAAAGGGTAGAGAAATTGAATTCCTCATTTTGAGCCAGAAATATAAACCCAAGGACCAGATTTGGATAACCATTTTCTTAGTAGTTAATGGTGGTGTCACAGATTACACTGGACCAAAAGCAGAAATAGAATGCATGTGTAGAATTCTATCAACCACGACTTATTTCCTGAAAATAAATTTGAGCTTGCAAAAATTCTTTTGCCTATAATAAATGAGTAATCTGCTTTTAAATTGTTATTACTCTTAAGATATAAAGGCTATAAACATAAGTAATTGACCTCAAAGTCTGGAAGGCTAGTATGATTCCTGTAAAGAGGCTGCTGATACCCCACATATTACCTTAAGTTAGCATGGAAGTATTCATATTTCAGGGCAACATTCAAAGAAAATTTAACATCTATACAACATACTCTCTCCTGATATATTGGGAGAGTATTTAGAGGCACCCTAGGGAGAGCAATTCTATCTTATTCTAATTCATGAGTCTTCCAATATATTTTTTTCACTTATTGTACAATGGCTAGTGATTTGAAAACATATTTTGGATGAAGGAATATATTGTATAATACTTGTTTTATATAATGACATCCTAAATCAAACATTTTTAAAATAAAATATAAATTTTAACAGAAAAAGTAATTGTTATAATCCACTGCAATACATAATAAACTAAGACATTCTATATACACTACTTTTGTATTCAAACTTCATTACCAGGAATAACTTTTTAAAAATCTACATTATTATTCTTAGGCTAGGTGTGAGAAAGAGTTTCTAAATTTTATATATGAAAGAGAGATATTCCAAAAGTTTTCTAAGTAGTGAAGTATAGGAATTAAAACCTAGTTTTCATTTGCTTTCCATTTTAATGTTAAACTAAGAAATATTCCCTTCAATCAAAGCTTTTATATTTGCTACACACTCTATGACTTGAGCAAGTGTCCATGGGAAAAAGTATGTCAGAGTATGTGTTGTTCTCCAACCCCTTTCTATTTCCTGAGTGGTCTGACTAGTTCCAGACTAGGGCTTTGTAAATTGGACCATATTATCTGCCTATTCCAAGTCTCAACTCATAGGTGACAAGGTACCTTTTTATGTGACATTCTATGGTGACCAGGCCACTTCTTACTAAAATGTCTAGAGCTAGACCCAGGCATCCCAGCTTACCAGCCAAGTCTGCAAAGCCATGTCACCTAATGGTTTCCCATGATAAAATAGGTTTGTGGTATTTGTTGCTGTCATGATGGCTATGTCCTTTAATGTCATTCCACACACCTCTATACCCATGAAACTTCTCTCTGAAGGGCCAACATTATCTTTTGATAAGAACTTTAGATCACTGAAAAATTTAAGAATTAACTGAAAGTAAACTTTAAAGAAAGGCAGAGGAAGACATTAATATCAATAGGTGATTCCTCATTATTTTATTCACAGTTTTTTTTCTATTATGACACATTAGAAAGTATGATTAATATGCTGTTCATCAATGATACATACTTTTTCTTGCCAGCAATTTTGTAAGAAGCTCTGTTCTCTGTAAAGTCAAGAAAGGTTGAGCGTTTAGTTATTGTCTAGGGTCAAGAATTGATATAACTTTTTCCAAAATTTCTAATCATTAATCACCTGCTTCTTATCTTTATATCTGAGAGTTTTTCTATAGAAATTCAAAAGGAAGAATAAGCTTTATTTTTTGTCACCTCCTCCCCCTCTCTCCAATTTATCCTGCTCCTTGATACTGGCCCACATACTTTATTGCTTGAAGGTATAGAATTGTAGCTGATGCATAAAAAATACATCTATCTAAAAATTCTACTTCTGACCCTCCTTTGCCATGCCTGCTTTGTGGCTCTCTGGAGGAAGACACAGAATTGGAGAGAGAAGGGGACTTGTCCTTTTTGTTCACTAAAAGGCACCATAAGGTGGCAAGGTATTTGAGAAGACCTTTCTGACAACTCTATGCTCTCATCAAACAGCAGGAAGGGAATATGTGAATGATTATTCAATAACTACGTGTTAAAATAATTAGTTTCTAGCCATGGAATACCAACTTAGATGTAGACCTTTTCTATATATGAAAATATTCTATCATGTTTTCTAATTAGAATTATTTATCATCACACACTAATGAAATAGAAAACACAGTTTCTGAATTATAACAAGTAAAATAACAATAATTAAAATTAGAGGAAAAACAAGTCATTAATAAAACAAGCTCTAAGACCATATGATACTTTCATAAATTTCAACATGGGCTCTTTGCTTATATTCAGGTATATGATATTCTCATATATTTCAACATAGGCCCTCTTCCTACTTTCTTAAAAGAAAATTGACATCCCCTTTCCAGTTTTGAAGGCCTGTACTATCCATTATAAAATTCAATTTTTCCTGAAGTCTGAAATTCAATGAGAGACAGCAAGACTGGGAATTACATCCTAAATCTTGGCAGAAAAAACAAAAACCAAATTCAAACCAACCCTCCCATCCTCACCCCCCCAAAAAAAACACCAAAAAAAAAACCACCCCAAAGAACACCTTCATTGGTTTCAGCTCAGAAATTGGGCTTGGTAAAAACCTTACTTAGACTAAAACCTTTTTTGCAGTATGGAACGTGGAGAATGAAAGCTGATGTCAGTGACATGTCTTTTGGCCTTCTTTATTTCTTCAGGATATGATTTCTCAGGTCAACCTAAGCATAGTTTTCTTCTTTTAGATATTTTGCAAGTTAGCTCTCCCAGATTCATTTTTCTGTTCCCTTCACATTATACTGTAGAGACCAAATAGAACTCAAGGAGTCCAACCTATTTACTAATAACTGTCTCCAACATGCTTTCTGTCCCAAAGGCCTGTATATGGATCCAAACAAACAGCAAAGACCTAAGAATAAAATTAACCAAATAACATAAAGTTTTATGAAGAACCCTTCAAACAATTTTAATAACCAGATAAAGGATGACATTGGTGAAAAAGGCAGAGTAAAAAGCTCTAAAATCTACTACTCTATAAAAGTAATGAAAAACTGGCAAAAAATTACAATTTCATAGTAATTGTCTTTTTTTTTCAGTTTTCTGAACTCTGAAAATTAACCAAAGGCTTTCAGCATGCCAGAGAATGTTTATTCAAGAAAAATGGTTGATCTAGATAAAAACAGTGAGCTCTGTGCTATTTTAACTTGCCCTATTTCTATCCCCTTTCTCCAGCTCCATGATATCTGTGAAAAGCAACACCTGCCAAACACAGGGGCATGGTTTTCTTCATTGTGGTATCTGCCTAACATTTAGCATTATGTTTTGAACATAGAAGCTTCTCAATAAATGTTTGATAAATAAATTCCCATTTAAAGTCTTTTGGATCTAGGCCTACTGTCTAATACAAAATTAGTGCATGCCACTAATGGACTTTGAGAACTGGTTCCTGGTTTCTTGCCTTCAATTTTTCTTATATAATTCTGTCAGAGTTATCTATCATGCATACCATTACTTCCCCCTCCAAACCATCAGAGTGCCACCCATTAAATAAACTACAAATTCCTGACCACAGTCCGCACAACTGCAGACTTATTGCCTTCTACACTCTGTTACCCCTTACATCTTCCATTCCAATAATGCAAAACTTACTCATTATCAAAGTGCAGTACACAATTATTGCAACTCTGTTTACTGCCCCCCCCCCGCTATCGTGGGGTAAACATTTTTGCTTTGTCTTCGTTCTCTTGGTCCTGAATTTCCATGTCTATTTTATAAAAATTTTCTGTGCCTTTTGTATTGACATTAGAAAAAACTAGAACTGAACAATAGAAGAAAGGGAGGGGAGAGGAGGTGGACAGTAGATCAGATATAATGATTCCATAGTAAAGTCTTACAAAATCTGGAGTTAAATCAGAACAAGAGGAATGTATGGAACACCTGGGTGGCTCAGTCAATTAGGCATCTGACTTCGGCTCAGGTCATGATCTCATGGTTCATGGGTTCAAGCACTGCATCAGGCTCTGTGGTCACAGCTCAGAGCCTGAAGCCTGCTTCGGATTCTGTGTCTCCCTCTCTTTCTGCTCCACCCCACCTCTCAAATATAAATAAACATTTAAAAAAATTAAAAAAAAAGAACAAGAGGAATGTGATATGTGTATGATGGCTGGGCATAGTCAGACCAGAAAGTACCTTTAGTTGTGTTTTATTTGTATTCTGACCTGAGGTTAGGCTGGGTAATGCAGCCGTAAGTATTCCTGTCAATTTGGGAGGAACTGGTAAAGAAGCTCCAGGCCATGCACTGAGTTAGTCATCTTAGCCAAGCTAAGATTTTTAATGAAAGAGTAGCCGAAATATTTACTATGTAAGGTTCAAATGATTCTGTAGTTCTGTAATCTTGGGTGGGGAAAATAAGAAGGCAAAAATTAAGATTTATGAACCTCCTGCAAACTTTTTAATGAAGAGGTATTTATATTTTCATTTTTTTTTTCAACGTTTATTTATTTTTGGGACAGAGAGAGACAGAGCATGAACGGGGGAGGGGCAGAGAGAGAGGGAGACACAGAATCGGAAACAGGCTCCAGGCTCTGAGCCATCAGCCCAGAGCCCGACGCGGGGCTCGAACTCACGGACCGCGAGATCGTGACCTGGATGAAGTCGGATGCCTAACCGACTGCGCCACCCAGGCGCCCCATATATTTTCAATAAATAAAAATTTATTTATTCAATAAAATAAAAATGGTCATTATATAAACATGATCATCATTCCTCCACTCCATACTATTGCTTTAAACTGAACTAGTCAGTTTTCTTCCTCCTGCATCTATTACAGTGCTACATATCCTATGAAGTCTCAATAAGTCAGTCAGACTGACATCAGTCCTAAAATCAAGATCCTTCCTCCAAGGAAGCTTGATCTGAATATTTTGACACCCTCTATTGCCATACATCACTTAACTTTACCCAACCATTTTCATAGTGATTTGGTTTCTAAAGTATATGCTAGACATTTTTTGGCATACTACTTTTTTAAAAAGGTGATGATACGGGCCTAAAATAATAGTTTTTCTTCTAAAGTTGAGAAGATCGTACATAACCACTAACAGAATAGGTGACCACCAGAGTTTGAGGAATAGAAATCCCCCAGGCCCCCAAAATTTCTTCTCCAGAGACTTGCAATTTCCAATGTTAGTGGTTATTATTTGGGATTATACTGCAAATACCCTTTAGGAGAAGAATAACTGATGAAGCTAATACTTGGGAATAAACTAATTTACCATCCTTAGGAAGCCAACAATCTCAAAAAGCCAAGAAATGGTAAATGCTTCAAAGGGAATAAAAGCAAAGAAACAGGTTTAGATCCTGGAAATCTCCTGTAGTGGGGGAGTTAACGTAGGATATACTTGAAAGGTGCACGAAGGCTCTGAATATAGTGGAAGTGTAGAACCACACTGGGGATAAAGAAACAGAAAAGGAAGAGGAAGAACATTGGCTTTGTCTGCTTTACAGTTTACGCTTAGTGCTGAGAGTTTGCAAAAGACAGAAGTTTTCAGTAGAACTACTAGAAGGTTACATGTAATCATTTGCTTTTGAATAGCACTCATGTGATTATTAAAGTATTAATTTATAATTATACACTAATTTTCTTAGATACTTACGTATTTGTGAAAATACGACAAGGGAAAGTACCCTTGGATCTGGCATGAACCTGAGGTCCTAATTATTAGAAAAAGAAAATTGTCATTAGTTTGTATTCTTCCCCAGAAACTTGTAAAGTGGAAATTAATATCCTCTAGTAGATCTTTATTCTCTCGGACTGTTTTGTTTAAAAGCCTCCAGACACTCTCCACAATGAAGTCCAAATTCCTTAGTAAGACATAAAATATACCATACAATCTGATGTTCTTACTTACCTCTGTAGTGTCTACTCTGGTTAGCCTCTATATATTCATGTATGTTCTATAGTCCAGAGACACACAATAACATAGTTTACTGAGTAACATGTTTTCCATGCCTCTGGGCCTTTGTTTTTGCCATTTCCTTTGTCTCAAGCACCCTATGCCTTCTTTTAACTTCTCGTCTTCTAGGCTTTATTCAGTTTGTGTTAATTCCACTAGAAACCCTTGCCTAAGTAAATAAATAAATATCTTTCTTCAGTGCTCCTAAAGCATTCTACACATGTTTCTATTATAAAACTCATTATGTTGTATCATAATTAAATGTGTACTCTTCTGTCTTCCTGACTATGACATAAATTTACCACTATATCCTCAGCACTTAACACACAGTATACAGTAACATTTATTTGTTGAATGCATTATTTGATTAATATGCTTCTCACCATTTATTCATTGGTTTATCTGCCATTAATCTCCTCCTGCTTGAATATTAGCTAACTTGCTTTGTACATAATCCAGCATGATTCTATTACTGGGTTTTAGTAAATACTTTATATATAAGTGATATAGGAAGTCTGTGCAGTACATCTCTACAGGCATGCTGGATTGGTATATGTCAACTATGCAAAAAAACCAAATGAATAAAAGATGTAGACAAAAAGGATGCCCTGATTTCAGAAACTATTATCAGTAATTAGAACCAGTTCAAAGTCAGGTTTAAATGGTAACTCTTGTTTCTTCTAATAAATGAGTAATCAATAGGTACTAATCATGTGCATGAAAAAGTCTTATTTAAATCTCATGAACCTTTTTGGGGTTTGTTTTTGTGGGTATGTTTTTGTGTATGCTAGGTTTGGAGAAGTAACTGGAATTAAGAGTGAGTAACTGGGAAATTAAGTGTGAAGACTGTACTATTTTAAAAACAAAATAGAAAACAAACAAAAAAAAACCTTTTCTGTGGTTTCCATTAATATGTGGGAGTTAGAAATTTAAAAAAATTGCCTAAAATTCTATATAAAACATTGAAACCAACCTCTTAAAAACAATCAAACAAAAAATTTGGGGTAGCACAAATCTAGAAGGGTAAGCAAGTGTTAAAGCTGATGCCTTCCTTATGAGACTTGGCAATACCTGCAAACAAGGTGGAGAATCAAAACTAAGAGCCTCTAAAAATGTACTGGATCCCAAAGAGCTATACCCTTGTTAGAAGAGATGTCTTTAAACGTAAACTCATGCCACAGAGGTAGCAGCACAAATAAATTATGTCTTGGCTTCAGCCTTGGATAAAGGAAGAGGAAAAAATAAAAATCTCTCTTTTTTAAAAAAATTTTTAATGTTTATTTTATTTTTGAGAGAGGGAGAGAGAGAGAGAGAGAGAGAGAGAGAGAGAGCAAGCAGGGGAGAGGCAGAGAGAGGGAGACACAGAATCTGAAGCTGACTCCAGGCTCCCAGCTGTCAGCACAGAGCACGACGCGGGCTCGACCCCATAAACTGTGAGATTATGACCTGAGCCAAAGTCAGTCACTTAACCTACTGAGCCACTCGGGTGCCCCAAAAATATCTCTTAAGAGATAATCTGTGATGATTAATTCTTATATAACTTTGAGGTTCAAATATACTGTATATTCCATAAAAATTAAAATAAACCTGTATTGATATCTCTCCCAGATGCCTACCAGAAGCATATGGTAAAATTTTAACTGCTTTATTGAACCATAACTGGTGATCAAAGAAGTATAACATATTTAATGTGTCTAATTTGATTCTATAGAGCAATATATACTATCCAAATACGGAATTCCCAATGATACATTTCTGCCAGATATGAGCTCACAGACAGGGACACCTGGGTGGCTCAGTCGGTTAAGCGTCTGACTCGATTTTGGCTCAGGTTGTGATTTCACAGTTTCATGAGTTTGAACCCCATGTCCAGCTCTGTGTGGACAATGCTGAGCCTGCTTGAGATTCCTTCTTTCCCTCTGCCCCTTCCCTGCATGCACTCTCTCTATCTTCCTCAAAAATAAATAATAAAATTTAAAAGTGAACTCATGGAGCACCTGCGTGGCTCAGTTGGTTAACAGCTGATTCTTGATTTCAGCTCAGGTCATGATCTCACAGTTCCTGAGTTTGAGCCCTGCCTGGGATTCTCTCTCTCTCTCTTCCCCTCCTCTGCTCATGCTTGCTATCTCTCAAAATAAATAAACATTTAAAACATAATAATAAATTTAAAAAATGAGCTCACATATATAATAATGCCCTGTACACACACACACACACACACACACACACACACTACACACACAGACAAATATGAAGAAACACCATGAGTGCAGAAAAAATAGCATTAGGCATAGACATCAATGTTTTAAAATATTTGAATTACTAGATATAGAATATTTAAAAAGTGAATTTTATCTGTTAAAATATATAAAGATGGAATTGGAAAATACAGGAATGGGACAAGAACCTATCAAAAAAGTCAAGTCAAATTTGAAAAATATCTACTCAGATATATATATATATATATATATATATATATATATATATATGTAATGTTTAACCAGAAAAATTTCAAAGTGCATGGAATTGATAAAATAGTAAATTAGATAAACTGAAGAAAGAATTGGTGATTTGGAGGACAAATTGGAAGAAATTAACCAGAATGCAGCACCAGAGAGATGGAAAATATGATAGTTGTTAAAGGATGTAGAAGAAAAAGAAGATATCTAACATATATATACCTGGAGTTTTAGAAGGACATAATAAAGTGGAGAGAAGCAATATAGGAGAGAAAAATAGCTGAAACTTGTCCAGACCTGTTCACTATGGTGATACTAACGAAAAACCAAGGCAAGACCTTAAAAGCAGACTGAGGTGTGTATGGAGGGGAGGGGAAGAATCATTTACACAAGAATTATTAAGTACAGAAAAAGTAGAACATTTAAGTAAAACAGTATCTTCAAAGTACTAAGAGAAAAATAACTGTTCTTAATAACTTGTATATCCAGCCATAATTATATCCCAGAACATGGGTAAAATAAGGAGAGTTTTATCAAATCAAATCTGAGGATTTATTCCCAAAATACATTCACTAATGACATTTCTGAAGAATGGATTTACTTTAGGAAGAATGAAGGTGATTCTGTAAAGGACAAAATGCAAAAAGGAATGGTGAACAACAACAAAAAAATATTGGTAAACATGGAAAAATATAAACAAAACCTGGATGTATAAAAACAGAATTTTAATTTAGATGGTAATAAAAATCAAAACTAAATAACTGGTTAAATGTGAGATAGTGATTTAGAAGTAAATTATTCTAACTTTGACTTTTACTTTAAGTATACTTGTTAAAATTCAAAGGTAATTGTCAAAAGGAATATACACAGCATACAATTCCTAAAACTGTAGAGGGAAAACTGGATTAAAAAATAAGTTTAATAAATTAAAAGAGAATATCAGAGCAAATTTAATACTCTGAAAGAAAGCAAGAAAGGAGAAATTAAAACAAAATATCAAAAAGCAGAACAAAGCAAAACACCAATATGGCAGTAAAAATCTTCCAAAGGTTGTAATTAACAAAATGTAAGTGGCTTACATTCAGTTAAAAGTCAAATTCTAAGACTCAATAAAAATGAAACAAGATGCAGGGATAGAGTGTTTACAAAAGCCACATCTATCCATAAAATATACTAAGACTGAAAGCTAATGTTGCTATATTAGTATCAGACCTACTAAATTTGAGACAAAAAGCATCACTTCTGGTAAAAACCATACACAATAATAAAAAACTCAATTCTACACCTGAAACTAATATTACACTGTATGTTAACTAACTGGAATTTAAATAAAAGCTTAAAAAAAAACCCTCAATTCATCAGGATAGTCCTTGATGTGCCTAATAACTAACCTAGATCAAGGGTTGGACACTTAACCTACTGAACCACACAGATGTCCAATTCCAATGATTTTTAGAACAGAGTAAATAAAAGTAAGTATATAGATTTTTTGAACTACACAATTAAACATCTTGATTGAATGGAAATATTTAGAACATGGTACTACCAAATTGATATTTATTGTTTTCAACCATATACAACTCTTAAAAACTAATCACGTGTGCTAAGCCAGTAAAGAAATCCTGCAGATATTTGAAAAAGCTGGTACTGGGGCGCCTGGGTGGCTTGGTTGGTTAAGCGGCTGACTTCAGCTCAGGTCATGATCTCACGGTCCGTGAGTTCGAGCCCCGCGTCGGGCTCTGTGCTGACAGCTCAGAGCCTGGAGCCTGTTTCAGATTCTGTGTCTCCCTCTCTCTCTGCCCCTCCCCTGTTCATGCTCTGTCTCTCTCTCTCTCTCAAAAAAAATAAATAAACAAAAAAAAAAAAAAAAGAAAAAGCTGGTACAATAAGGCCATGATCTCAGTCTGCAAAGCAATTAAATTGGAAATAAATAACAAAAGGGAACCTAGAAATCCAATATACTTAAAATTTTAAGACGAATTCACAAATACAAAATAAGATAATTAGACTATAGATATGAATTAGAAAAAAAATGAAAATATTGCATATAAAGTTTTGCAGTACATTTCCAAATCTTACATATCACAAATCAAGTGCCACACACTGTTCTAAGCACTTTTACAAATATTAACTTATTGAATTTCCATAGGAATTGTATGAATGATGTACAATTCCTGTTCTTGTAACAATACTCCAGCCAGTCCTAAGGGTTAACTTGCTTCAAGTTAACACACTCCTTGCTTCCTGACCCTCGATCTGTAGCAGAACTAATTTACTTTCTTTGAGATTTGCAGAACACTGGCCATGGGGGAAATGAAGGACCTGAACGTTCCCAGGCCACAGAGGCCAGAAGTCTGTTTGAAGCCACTTTAGCTTTTTGATTGGCCCAGCAATCTTTTAGCAAAATATTTTTCTTTTGCAAGGTCACACAAATAACTTTATTGTCCTCCCTTTACACATCAGTAGAACTTGCCCTCCTATGCAGAAAGAAGAGAGTAATCTTGCACAACCCCTGGATACCAAGGAACTGGCCCTTCTTGCACAGCCCTCATCCTGGGCACTAAGGAACTAGAACTTGAACAACCTCCAAGCTCTGAGATAACTGGTGCCATCGAGTGTGCAAGGTAATCCAGAAATGTCACAGACCACTGCATTTACCTTAACTGATTAAACCCCTTTTAAAATCTTTTGACCAAGCAAAAACCTTGGACAAGAGTACATCTCTCTCCAGGTTGCCAGCCTCCTGAATAAAGCTCAAATTCCTTTCCAATCAAAACTCTTCTCTTGATTATTGATCTTTCCAGCGGTGGTCAGCGAACTTGTGTTAGGTAACTTGTGTTAGGTAACATTCTCATGTATAGTTGGAAAAAACAAAGAACAGAGAAGTTAAGTAACTTGCCCAAACATAAATTTTAAGTGTTGGAGTGTGGATTCAACTTAAATATTTGGGTCAGATTATATGTTCCTACCCATTATGCTACACTGCCTTTCAATAATCTAATCCATATGGATAGGACATATGGTAACTTTCTGCCAAGAAGTTTGAAAATTTATATGGATAAGAGAGACAGAAAATATGAATAGTTTCAGATTTAATTGAATCTGTAGTTTAAAAATCGTTTTTCTTACTAAGAGAGCCAGGGCGAGGTTAAATATTTTTTCAGTAATTTGTACCAAACATTCCAGGAATATGTAGCACCATACCAGGCATGAAGCAGGACTTCAATAAATGTTAGTTAAAAGAATGAATTAATAGATCTCATAACTTACTCAGTAGCTGTTACTGATGTTTACCTGGTTCACAGAAGTAGTTTGATCTCTTGTTTGATCGTTCATTCCATTCAGCATTTATCTCCTTCTATATAATCCAAACAACAAAACAAACATCCTCAAAAGATTTCCCCCTCCATGATTTGAACATCAACTATTATTTATATATTTAAAATACAGAAATTTAAGATTCTGAGAATTTCCCTTAAATGTCAGTTTTTAAGAACTGCACACATTTTGTGATATTTACATAATTTAAAAGTTCATAGTTGTATCATGGGAGATACACAAGATGCCCACACATTTGGTGATTTTCTAAGGCTCATGGGATTCAGAATATAGTTGTACTCACGTCTAAGATTTATTATAGTAAAAGAACACACTATAAGATAAAGAAAGGGGAAAAGGCGCAGGCCGAGTCTTGAAAACTCCATGTGCAGTTTTTCTTATGCTCGCTCCCTTCTCTGTGCATGCTCTTTTCTCCAGCAATTAAAAAAAAATTCAGTAAGATGTACAATGTTTTTACCATGGGAAATCCATTAGAAACTCAGCACTCAAAGGTTTTTATTGAAGGCTGGTCATGAGGACACCCTGTGCCTTAGTGCATATCAAAATTCCAGTCTCTTAAAAGGAAATCAGATGTTCAGCAAAAATCACATTATTTGCAGTACAGTGCACCATCCATTCAGCTATGGAAAGTTCCATATTACTTCAGGACTTGGGAAAAGTCAACTTCCCAATGCTAGCCAAAGGGGTAACCTTGCAAACAGGCCCTTCTAAAGACACAAGTCTCAAGCCTGCTTTAACTCTTTTCTGACAGTGATATTCACTAGCATCCTAAAATGAACTATCTTTGGAATACACTGATTGGTAAATATGTTAATCAACTCAGTGGGATAAAAGAATAGGTGTGCTTTTTAAAAAAATGTTTTAAGTATTTTTTTTTTTTTTTTTGAGAGAGAAGACAGAGTGCAAGTTGGGGAGGGGCAGAGAGAGGGAGACACAGAATCTGAAGCAGTCTCCAGGTCCAAGCTGTCAGCACAGAGCCAAACACGGGAATTGAACTCACAAATATGGGATCATGACCTGATCTGAAGTCAGAAGACTAACCAACTGAGCCACCCAGGCACCTCATTGTGCTTTTTTGACAAAGCTACAACAAAAGTTTTAGAGGTGGAAAGCAGATAACAGGTTCTCTGATTACAGAGAGATGTGGTTCTCTAGACTTGCTCAAGAACTCAATCTGCTCAAGGAGGTAAATCAAGTGAAGCAGTCTTCTTTTTTTGCCCACCAGATCTGAGAGCTGAACATAGGTCACAAAAAATATATTTTATGACAGTGGTAGGCTACGTATAATATGTTGGAAACAGAGTGTAATACTTAGCATAATAAAACAGTCAGGCTTTTCCTCATAATAAATTAGGAATTTGTGGACATTTGGTACTCATTTGAGATCAATATGGATGGCAAATTTAATAATATGCACATTAACCAAAAAAGGTCAGTAATAAACTTTAGATTTTTACAGGAGTTTTTGTTTGTTTGTTTTTAGTAAAAGACATGGTCTTTGGAATCTGTTAGGCAATCTGAGAATTTTAAGTGTCAAAGTTGTTAAGAAATTTCTTTTTTGACTCTTAGCATACTTAAAGTGGATATTGACACAGTAAAATGCTGAACTGTAAAATGTTTGTAACAAAACTGCACTATAGAAAAGCATTTTATGGTAAACATACATCTTAGAAGTTATGTGTAGTTTGTGTAGTTTCTGTGCATTATAAGAAACAGAAAATGATGCCACTTCCTACCCTATTCAAGTACAAATTCATTTGGGAAAAAAAGTTAATTTCCATTTTCAAACCAAGTTAACTCTTCAGTACAGGTGAACCAGTTAACACTGTGCTGGTAATGGAATGTGGTTTTGACTCCTAAAACCAGTTGGTAACTCACAGAGGAAAAAAAAAATGTAATGTATATCAGAAGACACACCTTGAATTTATGATGGTAACTTTCCAAAAGCAGGTAACTGATGGCTAGTCAAAAACAAAGGGGAGAGAGAATATGACTACCTCTGAACAGTCCATCCGTATTAGTAGAAGCACAACCAAAGAAAGCCAAATTAATATTTCCTCTGAAGGCTGCAGGTATGCACTGTGAACTACAATGTTGTAGCCTATACTTAGGAAGATTATCCTAGGGATGTTAAAATTTTGTTATGGTATGACTAATTTCAGGGAATGAAGCTCTTTTGTATGTCCACTTCATGAATGAAAATTTTTATACTCATGCTGATCATAAGAATGTACTTCATTAATTCTGCTTGCCTTTGGGGCAAAAAGAAATATTATATACCTTATTTTTTGGAGGATCCAAGTAAGACTGTGAAGATCTTGGACAATTTCTTGTGGGTGAAGTTTGAGCTGAAATAATTGAATTTTGAGTTGAGATGTTTACAGCTCCTAGAGAAAGAAGAGATTAATTTTACATATGAGAAGATCATATTTCTGGAACAAGGGTGAATGCTGATGAATAGATTTGATCGAATGTTCCCTCTGCTGAGCTGCAACAATCATTGAATTACCACAATCAGGGGTTTATTTGAAGTAAAGAAGTATCTCCAGGAATTACATGACCTGTTTTTAGTGTTCACTGGCTACAAATTTCAAATGGTTCATTATTGCCTTTAGAGACAAGTCTGAAACCCTTAACCTCTGATCCTAATTAATTTAATATTATGCTAGCTTAGTCCCTATAATTAAACACAGACCACTGCCAGAATTAACTGCTTTCTTTTCATTCAGTCTGCAATCAAAAACCACTCACTACTTGGATAAGGGAATAACCAAAGCTGTGTTTTAGGAAGATTGCTTTCACAGCAATATTTATGGGGATTAAAAAGAGGAGGAGGAGAATGGGGGAAGGTACTGAAATAGACAAGGATGAAAGAAACAAGGTAGAAGCTGTGGGAATGAAAAGAGAGGAAAGGGCAAAAGAAATTAAGGGGGTAGATTAGAAAGAAAGTAGCAACCTTGGGATGCAAAATACAATAAAGAAGAGTCAAAGAATAATTAACATTTTGTGCCTAGGTGAAACAGAAGGATCAGGAAGATGATGAGTTTGATATTCTATAGAATTTGAAGTGATCATTGGCTACTGAATGGAGGTGCCTAATATTTTCTTTATGTATATGTAGGATATGCATATGAGTATTTTTAGTGCCTTCCAGAAATCTAACAAGGTATGGGGAAATTTAGCTATTGTATAGTCTACTGAAGGGGAAATGAGAAATACAATGTATTGTTTATGGAGAATTGATGGCAGTGGAGTGTGGGGCCCTTCCAGAGACAGTTCTCTGTACTGTAACTTACTGAGTCACATATGTGAGTAATGTACTCCATCACTATAAACAGCCACAGCAGGGACCCTAACTTTTCCATACTTAGCAAAGTTCAAAAGCCATACTCATCAAGCAAGCACTGACATATGAGCTAATTATATCTATATTCATAAACAATTTTTTTACCATTTTTTATTATCCAAAATAACCATGATTGTTATAATCAGCAAAACAAATTGAAAAACTGTGTGTGTGTGTGTGTATATATATATATATATATATATATAGTGTATATATATTATATACATATAGTCATGATTATGAAACTGTGTATATATATATAGTCATGATTATGAAATTAACAATATAACAAGTATGACTGTTTTTCATTTTCTCACCTCTATCATCAGAAGTATTTGATTTTCTAGTTACTCCATCTTTCTACATGGTACATTAAAGAGAAAAACATTCATTAGTAACTGCACTTATAAAAGAAATTTTGTCACTATCAATCAACCAAATTAATATAGTTTCTCTCTCTTTTATCCCCTAATCTCACATGAAAATTGTCTCAGGAAAATATATATTAACAACCTCCTGGAATACTTTCTATAGGGATCTCAAATTTAACTAGTTTAAAATTGAGTTCAATATGTAGCAGTGTACAAAATTGTTCCCTTTCTAGTATTCCATATTTTGTTTAAAGGCATAGTAATCCATTCAATGGTTGGTTTTACAAAGTTTAGAGTCATTCAGTCTATTTCAGGGAAATACAATATAACCTATTCCAATCCAGCCTACAGCTTAATTAAACACAGTTCTCTTTGATTTTGAGAACATCATTTTCTTGTGATAACATTTTTGAGTCTGTCTGTCCTATTAGGCAATGAGTCCTCAAGAGAATTGATTATGTTTTATTCATCTTTATATCTTATGTGTCCCAAATTTCCTCATTTTCCCTTCCTTCTGGTTTAGCACAGGGCTTGGCCAACAGTGAATACGTTTTAGCTATTATTATCATTGTAATTGCTAAATGTTTGGATTAGTTACTACTGTTAAATTACATAGTGACTCAATACGCCCAAGGAAAGAAATCTGGCCTCATGAATAGACCCTAATATCCCTAACCAATTGGTATCATGCTAGTGAAAGAGATCATAGAAGTGAAAAATTAACTAGATAAGTAATCATCATATAAAAGTTTGAGACATAATTTTATACCTTTTGTTCAGTACTATTAACTTGTACATCTGACTGGCCAACTAAAGTTGCTGATTTTTTGACGACATTCTTTGTATTACTTAGAGATTGATAAATGGCATTTGCTGCAGGCCCTAAAAGTAAATAAATGAGAGAGAAAAACCATAGTTGTTTTATTTTAACAATCTATTGAAGTGTAATTGAAGTATAATAAACTATACTCATTTAAATTGAAAATATTTCAACTTTAAAATATGTCTACAACTATCACTACAATCAAATAACTTTTCTAATACTCTTTTAAAAGTTTTTTCATCCACCTTTGTAATCCATCTATCTTTCTCCTCCCATCCTGACAACACCACTCTATACTTCTCACACAAGATTAGCTTGAATTTTCTAGACTTTTATATGGATGGAATCATATAATATGTACTCTTTTTTTGCCTAGCTTCTTTTACTCAGTATAATGGTTTCACATATTTTAATAATTTGTTCCTTTTTATTTCTGAGAAGTGCTTCATTATATGGATACGCCACAGTTTTTATTCATTTACCTGTTATTTGGGTTGTTTCCATTTTGGCCTCTCACAAATGAACTTTTATGAGAATTCGTGTACAAGTCACTTTGTTTTCATTTCTATGGGGTAAATATCTATTAGTGGAACTACTGGATCATACAGTGGGTATATGTTTAACTTTTACAAAACAACACACTGTTTTCCAAAGTTGCCATACCATTTTACAAGCCATTCAGCAGTGTATCAGAGTTTCAATTCTTCCAGCTCCTTGTCAATATTTAGTAAGCAGAAGAAAGAAAATAGTAAAGACTGAAGTGAATATCAAAGAAATCAAAAAAAAAGGAAGAAAATAATGAAACAGCTAATTCTTTGAAAAGTTCAATAAAAGTGATAAGCCAGATTACCAAGAAAAAGCACAAATTTGTAGCATCAGGAAAATTAGAGATAATAGCACAACAAAAGTCTATATAGATAATACTAAAAAATAATAATAAAGGAATATTATGATAAGTGTATGGGAGTAGGTTTAAAAATTTATATACAAAGGACAAATTTCTTGAAAAACACAAACTAATCTCATTTATGAATAGATGATATGAAGAACTACATATCTATTAAAGAAATTGAATATGTAGTTAAAAACATGTACACAAAGAAAACTCCAGGCTCAATTGACTTCATTTCTGAACTATATCAAATATCTAAAGAAGAAATTACACTAATTATACACAAACTCTTCCAGAAAATTAAAGAGGAATACTTCTACTCTCACAACTCATATTTTGAGACCAAAATCACTCTAATACCAAATTCATTAAAAGACATTACAAGAAAAGAAAACCTCAGTCACCATCCCACATGAACAAAGTTGCAAAAATTATAAATGAAATATATTGAATCTAACAATATATGATAAAGATAATGCATGATGAATGAATAACGTTAATCCCAAGAATGTGGGACTGGTTTAACATATAACATTAAAAAGAAGTCAAAGTTATTCACAACTTTAAAAGAAATAAGGAGAAAATTTAGATGATTATCTCAAAGATGCAGGGAAAAAATGATAAAGTTTAATAGCCATTCATGATCAAACCTCATGATCAAACTAGCAATATGAGGATATGTCCTTCCTGTGATAAAAGCTATCTTCAAATCTCTAGAGCTGACACTCTATATTGATCATGTTCCCTTAAATTTTGGAACAAGATTAATATGTACACAATCACCATTTTTTTCAATACTATCCTGGAGGTGCTAGCCAGGAAGAAAAAGAAATGAAAGGTGAGCCCAAATAAAATCCCAACAGACTATGTTGTAGAAACTGGAAAGCTGTTTCTGAAATTTATATGGAGAAGTAAAGGCCCTACCACAAGACAGTCAATCTAGAAGAACCACAAATATTAGAGAACTCAAACTACCAAATTTGAAGACTTATTATAAAGCTATAGTAATTAAGAGAACACTGTATTCATGTAAGAACAAATAGATAAATAAAACAGGAGACTGTCCAGAAATAGGTCTATCTATCTATCTATCTATCTATCTATGTATCTATCATCTATCTATCATCTATATATGTTCACTTTATCATTTAAAAGATGCCAGTGAAACTCAATGATGTTGAAGCAATTAAATGTGTACAAAATAAGCTTGAATAATCCTGTCTTCCCAGATAGCAAGGAAGCTATAAAAAATCATTAGGGTTATGTCACAAAGGACTCAAGAGTTATACTAATGGGAGATCCCACTGGCAGGAACTATCACCCTTTTAGCATTAATAAACACATTAACATAATTTTATTGAAGTACATTAAATTTATTTAAATCTGTAAATTCACAATGAAAAAAACAAACCTAATTGCTCACTGTTGAAGGATGCTACTGAAACAATTTACTACTTTGAAAACTGATAAATGATTGTAAAATGTTAAGCTTCAATCTGCTTTTCCGAAGTATCCTATACCACACTGTAACCAATAGTAGTTAAGAGGAAATTTCTTTTTTTAATTTTTTTTAACGTTTATTTATTTTTGAGACAGAGAGAGACAGAGCATGAATGGGGGAGGGTCAGAGAGAGGGAGGCACAGAATCTGAAACAGGCTCCAGGCTCTGAGCTGTCAGCACAGAGCCCAAAGCGGGGCTCGAACTCACGGACCGCGAGATCATGACCTGAGCCGAAGTCGGCCGCTCAACCGACTGAGCCACCCAGGCTCAGAAATTTCCAAGAGGAAATTTCTTTTAATACAACTTTTCCAATTAATCTAAGAAGAAGGAATGATAGAATTAAGTTATCCCAACTTGAAACCCTTAATTAATTCATAGATCTAGGCCTTGAACATAAATGGCTGCTAACAGTACAAAGAGAAAGGAAATGAGATATTATATGCCTCTTGATGGAAAGGCATGCCACCGTCTATGAATCAGTCTTGCTAGAGAAACTGAACCTGCAAGATGGTAGCATAAGAAGACCCTGACCTCACCTCCTTCCGTAGACCCACCAATCTCCAGCTACATACACAACAACTTTCTCTGAAAAAGCCCTGAATGCTAGCTGAGCAGTTCCTCCACAACAAAAGATAAAAAGGCCACATCTGCTTGGGAATGAGATACACCATGCAGAGGTGTGGTCTAGCCAAAAACCCCACCTGCGGTATGACAACCGACCTGTGAGAGGGATTCACAAATATGGAGCATATCCCTGAGAAGCAAGCAGTTTGAGCTCCCTAGCCCTTGGGACCTGCACTGGAGAGATGAGCCTCCAAACATCTGGCTTTAAAAATCAATATGGGGGAGCATGCGTGGCTCAGTCAGTTAAATGTCTGATTCTTTTTTTTTTTTTTTTCAACGTTTTTATTTATTTTTGGGACAGAGAGAGACAGAGCATGAACAGGGGAGGGGCAGAGAGAGAGGGAGACACAGAGTCGGAAACAGGCTCCAGGCTCCGAGCCATCAGCCCAGAGCCTGACGCGGGGCTCGAACTCACGGACCGCGAGATCATGACCTGGCTGAAGTCGGACGCTTAACCAACTGCGCCACCCAGGCGCCCCTAAATGTCTGATTCTTGATCTCAGCTTGTGTCTTGATCTCAAGGTTGTGATTTCAAGCCCCATGTTGGGTCCTGCACTGGTCATGGAGCCTACTTAAAAAAACACAAAACAAAACAAAACATCAACATAGCTTACATCCAGGAGACTCAAAGGGCATTAGGAAATAAGATTCTGTTCCTAAAAGGTCAGTACACAGACTACTTACCCTAAGACCCAGCACAAGTACAGCAGGCTGAAAAGCATGTAGACCATACAGGAAGAAGATCCATTGGCTATTCTTAAAGCATCTTCTGGAAGGGTAGAAGTTTGTTCCAACTCTCTCCAGGGAAGGAGGTGCTGATCGTTCCCATTTTTATAGTCTCCTATCTTGGCAAGTGTTGGCACTGCCAAGTGCCATTTTTGCACTCTCTCTACCCTGCTAATTCTGCTTGCCTTACCCCTGCAAACTCCTGTGGCCCTGCCCCACTGAAGCCAGTGGGTGGGCGTGCCTGCCCCAACCCCTCCCCTGTGGCCCTATCAAAGCCAGCAGGTACACACAGTTCACAAGGGATACCCTTTGATTGTCTGGCTCTAGTGGCCAGGGGTCCTTGTGTTTTGGGCCCCATGGGACTGAAACAATCGGAGAGCCAATTCTTGGCAGGATGCTGCACAGACAAGTGAAACACACACTCAGTCTTCTTTTGATCACTCCCTTAAGACTGGGAGAGATAGCTGTTTTGCCTAATACATAAAAAACAAAAAACAAAAAACAAGCAAAATGAGGAAACAGGGGAATGTGTTCCAAATGAAAGAACAAGAAAAACTCCCAAAGCAAACTTTAATGAAAAAGTGATAAGTAATTTACCTGATAAAGAGTTCAAAGTAATCATCATAAAGATGCTCACAGATCTTGAGAGATGAATGGATGAACACAGATCAACAAAGAGAAAATATAAGACAGTGTGAAACATAAGTCATAGAGCTAAAGAATACAATAACTGAACTGAAAAAGATACTATAGGGGTTCAACAGCAGAATGGGTGGAACCGAAGAAAGGGCTAGTGATCTGGAATTGAGTGCAGTGGAACTCACCCAAAAAGAGATAAAGAATTTACATATATATAATGTTTATTTATTTTTGAGAGGGAGAGAGACAGAGCATGAGCAGGAGAGGGACAGAGAGAGAGGGAGACAGAGAATCTGAAGCAGGTTCCAGGCTCTGAGCTATCAGCACAGAGCCTGATGCAGGGCTCAAACCCGCGAACCATGAGATCATGACCTGAGCCAAAGATGGATGCTTAACCGACTGAGACACCCAGGCACCTAGAAAAGAATTTTAAAATATAGATTAAGAGACTGATGGGTAGCTTAAGGGACCTTCTGGGACTGCAATTAAGCAAAAAAAAAAAAAAAAAAAAAAAAAAAGAAACAAAAAGCATCCAAATTGGAAAAGTAGAGTAAAATTGTCACTATTTGTGAATGACATGATTTTATAGATAGAAAAGGTATTATGCTAAGTGAAACAAGTCAGATGGAGGCACCATATGGGTTCTGCTGGTTTTTATTTATGTTTGAAATGTTTAATAACAAAAACTGTTGTGCGTGGGTGGCTCAGTCAATTGAATGTGTGACTCTTGACTTTGGCTTCAGGTCATGATCTCATGCTTCCTGAGATCAAACCCTGCATCAGGCTCCATGCTGACAGCACAGAAACTGCTTGGGATTCTTTCTCTTCTTCTCTCTGCTCCCCACTCTCCAAATAAATAAATAAACTTAAAAAAAAAAAAAGAACAGCTAAAAAAGCCATTAACAAACTGGAAATATTTGCTACAAATAAGACAAAAGATTAACATCAGCCATATTGAATTAAGAACTGTACATCAAAAGATAAAAAGAAAGGATAGAAACAAATCACAATTGGAAGAGGATATTTATTGTAATGTGTATATATATATATATATATATATATATATATATTAACACAATTATCTAGTATGGCTTAAAAATCTTTCACATCCACAGGAGAAAGAAAACCCCTTAGGAAAATGGACAAGAGATTTGAAAATATGATTTCTCAGAAAAGGAAACATGATGCAGAAATCCCATATCTAGGCATATAACCCCTAGAGAATCTCTTCAATGAGTACCATGAGATTTTATATTTATATAAACATTTATATAAATATAATATATAATATATAAATATAGTATCAGTAACATATAATACAAATATATATATCATAAAAATACAATATAATATTATGTTTATAATTTCCATCAAGAGAAATATATGTATATTGTGGTATATTCACACAATGGGATATATCAGTAATGAAATAAAATGTCAGGCAACACAGAGATAAAACTTCTGAAACATAATGCTGAGTGTAAAAAGCACATCGCATACAACTGGATACAACAGCATATCAGTTACATTAAAATATTTTTAATGGTATTTATTTCTATCTATATGTATATATGTAGTTTAAGGATATACACTCATGTAGTAAATATATTTAAAAAATATATTTAAAAAATAATGGTTATGGTAATCACTAGATTTGGATAGTAGTTCTTTCTGTGAGATAAGGAAGTCTGCTTAAATGAAATTTGGCAAAAGATATAAACTTAAGTTTAAGGAAATTCAGTGAAGATTAAAGCAGGCAAAAAAATAAAAATCCACACCCAGATATATCATAATTAAGTTGCTAAAAGCTATCTCCCACCCCCCAGAATTTTAACCAGAGAAAAATGTCACCTTACTTATAGAGGATCACTATTCAAATATAGACAATATCTCATCAGAACTACAGAAACACAATGAAACGGAAAAACAGTTTTCAAGTTCTGGAAAAAATGTCAACTTACAATTCTATATCGAATGAAAACACTGTCATTCAGGAATGAAGGTAAAATAAAGACATTTTTAGAAGAAGGGAAATAAGATGATTCAGTGCCAGAAAATCTGTTCTAAAAGAAATACAAAGAGAAGTTCTATAGACTGAAAAAAATGATACTGGAAAAGAAACCTGGAATATCAGAAATTAAAGAGCATTCAAAATGGTAGCTATCTGGGTAAATATAATATGTTAGTCTTCTTCTATTTAGTTATTTAAAATAAAACATGTTACGTTGTCTGAATGGATGTTTGATGTATGTAGATGTAATACATAGGGCAACTATAACAAAGGGTTGGGGGATAAGAAGTCATATATAGTGGAAAGATGTACATTCCACTTAAAGGGTGAAGTGGAATTGTGAAAAGATAAGTACAGTGTTGTCTAGAACAACCACTAAAAAAATATGTAAAAAGAGGTATAGTAAAAAGTATAGTCATGGACAACAGGAAAACAAAATTTAAAAACGTCATGTATAATAGTACCAAAACAATGAAGTACTTATGTATGAATATGACACAACATATATAAGATCTTTATGCTGAAAACTATAAAAACACTTATGACAGAAATCAAGTATAACCTAAACAGAAAAGATACTATGTTTATGGATTGGGAGACCAAGATTTGTAGAAGGTTTCTTTTCTCCTTAAAGTGATCTGTAGATTGATTTAATGTACTTCACTAAAATATCTCAGCCTAATTTTTTCAGACAAGCTGATCAAAAAATTTATATGCAAAAGGCAAGCAAATTAAAATAGTCCTAAAATTTTGAGGGAAAAAATTAAGTTGGTAGAATTATACTACCTGATTTCAAGACTGTAAAAAGCTATGCTAATTAACAGTGCAGTACTGGCAAAGAGATAGACACATACATTGATCAATGGAACAGAAATTAAAAGGCAAGTCACAGACTGAGAGAAAATATTTGCAAATCACATATCTGAAAAAGATTTGTATTCAGAGTATATAAATAACTTCTGAAACTTAACAGTAAGAAAATTACCCAATTAAAAATGAGCAAAAGCTTCAACAGATACTTTACTAAGCAGGATTTACAAGTGGCAGATAGCATATGAAAAGATATTCATCATCATTAACCATCAGGGAAATGCAAATGAAAATCACAATGAGCTAACACTATATCTATTAGAATGACTAAAATAAAAAATTGCTGATAATACAATGGTTGCAAGAATGCATAGCAAATGGATCTCTCGTGCATTAGTGATGGGAATGAAAAATATTACAGACACTCTGGAAGCAGTTGGGACAGTACTTCGTTCACTTAAACATACATTTACTATGACTCAACAATCCCTTGTTTACATAAAAAGCTGACTACAAATACTTCTGATTTTTCTATTCATAATCACCCAAACCTGGAAACAACCCAAATCTCCTTCAACTGATGAATGTACACATTTTGTAGAGGTGGGGCTGGTGTTGTCATAATTGTGTGCCTTGTAATAACTATTGGTGTCTTTAAAAAAGTCTTTGAGCTTTAAAAATAGGACCCATGAAGCCTAAGAGTTAAATCTACCTCAGTGGTCCTGAAAGTGGAAGACATCCTCCGCTAAGACAACTCTGTCGCTCCCCAGGTTTCAGAGTCTTGATGAGACTAATCAAATTACATACTCAGGGAGGAAAGATTGTGGACTTTTCTTCTTTAAATTTGAATTAATAATGCCAAATTAATTTAACTTTTTTGCTTTGATTTTTTCCTGGAAATTTGGTAGTGGGAGGAGATTCATATTGTTCAATTTTTAACAGCCCCACACTTTGACAGTGTATTATTTGGAGAAGTTTTATGCTGCCGTTTGTGTTCCTGGTCTAATCCAGTGAGCCCTAATAGACAACATGAAGTAACAGTATGGGATACATAATAAAGTAAAATTCAATAGGGTTCAGAGTAGTTTTGGAGTTAATTTCTGACTGACTTCAGAGTTTTCTAAAATCATTTTGAACATTATAAAAATTAGTTTGTTTTTTTTTTTAGGTATCATATACTGTTTAACAGCAATAGATTTTTCATTTTATTTTTCTAAAATTATGACATAATATTAAGTTTAGAACACTAAATCAGTAACTAGAGATCAAATTCTGGAAGCAATAGAGGTTGTGTCATTATTGGTAAGCATCATTCTAAATCAGTCATTTGACAACACAAAACAGAAGATTTAAGCATTTAAAGCATTTAAGCAAAAGATTCTATCCAAACTCAGTCTTTCTCAAATTACTACAGTATTTCTTATCAAAATATTAAATTACCATATACTCCTTTATTTGGTCTCTGGTCACCAACTTGGTAAACTAAGTTCATATTATCAAAAGACTTCTTTTTCTTCTTTGGAGAATAAGCTTAAAAATGTAATAAAACATTTATTTTTAGTAAGAGTGATGACAGAATTACCCAAGATAGACTATTTTATCAAGCCCAAGGGAGGTGAGCCTTATGCTAATTTGTATGTGGGATTATAGGGAGGTATTGGAGAAGATGGAAAGATGTGAAATGGGAAGGTAATAATTCTTGAAATATTATCACTTCAAGTTAAAAGATATACTTGAAGGGACAGAATTTTCTTCTGGTAGAGAGAAAAGCTACACCCAGACAAACTGTAAAATGTCATTTCCTATCTGCTGGGATGCATACCAATGTAGCTACTGGCTAGAGACCCACTGGGCCACAGTTACTATTGCATTCTTGGATGTGCCTCCCAGCCTGGCACAGGCAACTGTATATATATTACTCCTTTGTGATACAGGTAATTATAGTTCTTCTTTTTAACCACGTAAGGAGGGCAAAGTCTCCTCACATAATGGGTACTCAACGGGTTTTCATTAGAGATGTAAATGTGAGAGTGATCTGTCTGCCCACTGGAGTAAATTTCACCTAATATTCCCTTCCTCTTTCATTCTCTCTCTCTGTCCCTCTGGAAGTTGTCAACTTGGTGGAAGATGACAATATTATTTGGAAGTATAATTGTTTGTTTTGTAAGATAGATATTTGTGTCACCTTGATAATATAAATTGGATTCATTTATACCTTCTTAATGTATTTTATCTTTATTTTTTGAGAGAGAGAGAGAGAGAGAGAGAGAGAGAATGCACATGAGGGTGAGGAGGGGCACATGGAGAGGGAGATGGAGAGAGAGAATCTTAAGCAGGCTCCCTGCTCAGCACAGAGTCCAATCTAGGGCTTGAGCTCACAATAGTCAGATAATGACCTGAGCCCAAATCAAGAGCCAGATGCTTAACCAACTGAGCCACTCAAGCACCCCCTTTACATCTTCTTCAAAAGGGAATTTGAGGTAACAAATGTTTAAAATGTCTACCTGGAACTCTTTTCCTATTTAGAAAGTTAACAGTTGAGTTTAGGAATGTATATAGTTACTGAAGTGATTTCTTTTCTGAAGCATGAGATTGTTTTCATTATTTTGATGAGCTGAATAAATTGAGTTAGTCTATTTAGCAAATATATATTTTATACACACACACATGCATACATACATAAATACAGTACTATCTGCTCTGTGAAAACAGAAGTGGGAGATATGATATTATGGGTGATTAAGACAGTGGGAAGTATGTAATAAGTGTATTGAGAATAATACAAAGTACTATAAGGGATTCAAAGAAGAAGGATCTTCCAATTAGGGCTGTTAAGAAAGACTTTGTGGGGGGCGCCTGGGTGGCTCAGTCGGTTAAGCATCCGACTTCGACTCAGGTCATGAGCTCACGGTCCATGAGTTAGAGCCCTGCGTCGGGCTCTGTGCTGACAGCTCAGAGCCTGGAGCCTGTTTCAGATTCTGTGTCTCCCTCTCTCTCTGGCCCTCCCCCGTTCATGCTCTGTCTCTCTCTGTCTCAAAAATAAATAAACGTTAAAAAAAAAAAAAGAAAGACTTTGTGGAATGTCACTTACAGTGGGGCTTAAAGAATTGTGGATTGGGATAGATGGACACTGAGCACATCACTCCAGGCTAAGAAAATTGGACAGAGAGGTACAGAAGTAAGAAAAGGACCTTGTGTGTTAGGAATGGTCAGTAGTCTCATTTGATTGGACAATGAAATAAATTGAGTAGTTACTATAGACTTTTGAGATCTTTGTGAGAACTTAGGAGTACTATTTTTGTTTTTAGATCATGAACTGTAGCTCAAAGAGGTTAAGTAATTTTTCCAAGCTATTTGAATGGATAGATTATTATGGTAAAGCAGTTTGGTAAAGATTATGGACTTTAGCAGTTTAGCTCTAGAGCCTAAGTACATCACCCCTAGATCATAGCTGCCTTCTTCAAGGAGGTGGTATGAAATAAAGCTTAAAATTTAGGTTTGAGTTGGGCTCTAGGTAGTGATGAATGGTTGCCTCAAAAGTCTGAGCTTCAGTTAAGAGGTGATGGACATCTTTATGTTTTGGGAGCAGAAGAAAGCCTCAGAACAGATTTAAAGTGTAATTAGTAGCAGTTTGAAAAATAGATTTGAAGTAGGTTTGAAAAAAGAGGCAATGAAAACTAGTTAGTAATCTACTGGAGTGACATAAGGAGGCTTTCATCTAGAAAGAGGATTGATAGGACGAAGGATGATCTTGTTCTTTCCTGATACCACATAAGATAATTAAAGCAAATCTACATTTTTGCATTCTGGCTATGAAATTGTAGTTAACATCATTAATTTAATTTAACAAATTTAATGTATTTTATGAGCTTAAAGAAAGCTGGTAGAGATTGGGCATAGCAAAGTCATGACTGGATATCCCTCCTTTAAACTCTTCATTTCCTTCTTTTGTCTTTTCTTCCTTACACTCCCTTCTTCTCCACTTCCTCCCTTCTTTATTCCCCGACCTCCTGCCTGCCCCCCCCCCCCCCCACCTTCTTCTGGTACTGTCTATTCATTATGGCTGGGAAAATAGTAGAATACCATGTTGGTTATAAAATAGCAATTATCTTACATGCAAGTTTTTAAAGTTTCAGTAGCAAAAAATACATTATTTTTAGTATAGGGAAGTCAGAACTACAGTATAGGCAAGCTTGCTTACTAGACCACTTGATAAGATTATTTTACTTTGTTTTAATTTTTACATATATGTCTATTTTTCCACTTGAACCGTAATAGAAAAACGCCTAGAACTGTGCCTAACACAAAGCAGATAGCAATTGTAAGCAATCAGAGTTTTATGAAAGGATTTTTACGTAAATACATAGATAAGCATTTTCTACATAGCTCCATCAGCTTTTTAATATTCTCACATTCACTATATGTTCCATCTTGTCCTCTGTAATGAAATGTGTTGTTTCTCATCTCTTCTCTTTTAAAGCCATTTTCTTGCATTTTTTGTAAATGATAAGCCATTTTTTTCTCTAGAAGGGCTTGTTTCTAAAATATTAAGGTATATAATATTAATGTCAGCTTTCTGTTTAAAAATGCAAAACAAACATTTAAAATGTGAGAGTATATGTTGGAAATCAACAGTCACTCCTGTCTTAAGCTTCTGGGCTAATATTGACCCTCAATGTACCAGAAAGAAAATAACTGCACAGAGAAAGAACCCTAGAGATCCTCCATGGGTTCCCTAGAGTATTTAGCAAGAGAATGGATCAGTACAGGTATGCAAGGAAACAAACAAAGGCCATCCTAAAGGATTAGAGAGAAAAGTGCTTGGTACCTGTCTATCATGCCTATTTTCACCATCCACTCCAGAAAAACATCTTAAGTCACAGGGCATTGGGTAGAGTACTAAAATGGGTCTTGGTTCAGTAGTGAGGAATAACTAGTATAAGATTAAACATGGCTCTGGTCCCATCTAACAAATCTTAAAAAGCAAGACTTAAAACAAACTGTTTCCAAAGAAATTATCTACATTCAAGAAAAAAGTTAAAGGATATTTAGAAGGATATGAAAATATTCAGCATCCAAAAAGTAAAATTCATATCTGACATCTAATCAAAAAGCACCAAGCATATAAAGAAGCAGGGAAATATGATCCATAAAATGAGTCAATCAATCAATTAAAATTGACCCGTAAATGATACAAATGCTAGAATTAAAGGTAATAATATTAAAGCATAACTGTATTCCATATATTTACAAGGTAAGGAAAAGACATGGAAGATATAAAAAGGACCAAAATCATTTTTTTAAACGTATGAGATGAGTAATATAAGATATGCATTAATAGCAGAATAGACATTGCAGAAGAGATTAATTAAAGTGCATTAAGGAAAAGAAACCATCCAAAAGGAAATATTGAGAGAAAAAAAGTTACAAAATGAAAAGAGTATATGTGAGGTGTGGAACATCAAGCAACCTAGTTAATATATGCCTGTACTGAGGAGAGAAGGGACAAAAGAAATATTTGATAATAATGTCCATTATCACTTTTTCTAGTCTAGGTTATAACAGGGGTTATAAGTCAGTGCAATCAGGCAAGAAAATTAAAAAGCATCCAAAGAAAAGAAATAAAACTACCTTTATTCATAGGCAACGTAATCATTTATGTAGAATGTCAACTGGCATCTAGAAATAAATTACTAGAATGATTTTGGCAATGCAGACTAAAAAATTTGCTTTTCTAGATACTAACACCAAATCATCATAATTTAAAATTAAAAATACCAATTATAATTGCATAAAAATTATGAAATACCTAGGGATGAATCTATCAAAAGATGTGTAAGACCTGAAAACTGCAAAACTTAAGGAAACCTAAATAATTGGAGAGAAATATTTGGTCCACAAGTTGGAAGACTCAATATTATCAAGAGATCAACTGTGCTCAAACTGACCAATAGAATCAACATAATGCTAATCTAAATCTCAGTAAGATTTCTTGGTAGAAACTTAAAAGCGGATTCCAAAATTTATACAGAAATGTGAAGGATTTAGATTAGCCAAAACAACTTTAAAATGGTAGAACAAACTTAAAAGGTTAGCACTACTGATTTAAAGAACTATAAAAGGTACAGTAATCAAAGCAGTGTAATAGACATAGATCAAAGAGTAGAAAAGAATACAAAAATACACTATACAACTGATTTTTGACAAAGATACAAAGGCAAATCTTTTAAAGATTTCCATAATTGTAATTTAAGCACATACACTGGAGTAAAATGTATGTCAATGTAAAATGGTGTCAATCTGAAAAAAATATTAAAATATTAAGAAGGATACACCAATGAATTGAAAACTTCTATTAAAACACAATTCAAGAGAAACAATTTAGAATAACTCATTGGAAATATCAATAATTGAGATATCTCTCTGCCATGAACATGGCTCAAGCTTCCTGTGTTGTCACCATGTCTACCATCAGCGGTAGTGTCTAAAAGCACTTCCAGTGCCAGAACTTGTCCCATTGCACTGGTTGCCACGAAAATTGGTCAGGACTCCTTGAATAGTAATTGGCATGAGGCAAAAAGGGGAGACCTGGGACATTCTGTTGCTCTACAAACCAGATACTTTCAGAAATGTCTGGACGCAAACAAAAAGGTCAGTTTGGAGAGAATTCCCATTGCAAAAAAGTGATTATTAGAAAATAATAATTACAACAAAGTGGGATAAGCTGAGCTCACCATATGAACCTTGAAAATACTAAAAGGTATATGTACCAAAGTAGAATAAAAGATTATCATACATATTTAAATTTACATTAATAAAATATATTACATAGCAGTATATATCAATATAACCAAATTATGTAGATCTTATACTACATCTAGTTTGTCAACCATAAGCTACTGAGGGGCGCCTGGGTGGCTAAGTTGATTAAGTGTCCAACTCTTGATTTTGGCTCAGGTCATGATCCCAGGGTTGTGGGATCAAGCCCTGTGCTGGGCTGTGCACTGAGTGTGGAGCCTGCTGAAGATTCTCTCTCTCTCTCTCTCTCTCTCTCTCTCTCTCTCTCTCTCTCTCAAGATTCTCTCTCTCTCTTTCTCTCCCTCTGCCCTTCCCCTGCTTTCTCTCTCTCTCTTAAAAATAAATAAATAAAAATAAAAACCAATAAGCTTTGAAATTACTTGTAATTTTAGACAAGCATTAATCCACATGGAGAGTTGTCAATGTTCTTTTATTAAATGAAAAAGCAATCTACAAAACACCCTGTAAGGTGTAATAACATGAATTTATTTATTGTAATAAATTTTCATAGAAATATCACACAATGTGTGCATGTACCATACAATAGGTGGTGCTAGGATTACAAATAATTTCTTTCTGTTTACACTCGTTTACATTCTAAATCATAAAATATTATGTATCATTTAAAATAAAAAATAGTTACTCTAAAAAAATTAGCTGGTAGGGAAATATTGAGAACTTTTTCCAAGAAATTCTGAGAGTAAGAAAAATCAGTTTATCATTTTTTTCCTAGAACAATTACTAGTTTACGTCGTGAGATAAAGTCAAAAGCAGTTGTATCAAATAATAAGGCAGCACTTTTTTGATTATAGTCAGAATATAATATAGCCAAAATATATCCGTAGCTTTCAGTTTTGTATAATGCATATCATTTGGGGTAACTGGTCCATTGTTATCTCGCAAAGTGTACTTTCAAATACCAAAACTAGCAAAAGCTTCTCCTCAAACAGTCCCAGTTAGAGGTTTTAAAGCTCACCCCACCTTCCTGTCACTCTCTTCTCTGCTGCGACGCCGTTGTTCCTCTATCCTAGCTTCTCTTTTAACATCTTCTCCAATCCTCATCAGAAGTAGCATCTCTTTTGTCTTCCATTCCTAGGGAGCACGGAGTTACATACTCAGTACATGCTCACAATAAACCTTTGTATTTTGCCCACCACCGCCAAGCAAATTAGAACACGTCAGGGGCCCAACAGACATCAGATCAAGCATAATGAAAGTCATACATTGGGTTTAGGATGGGCTTTCCTTACTGCAGTCCTATTAACAATGCAAGATGGTTATTTTTTACTAAAGCTGAATTAAAAATCCCCCCCCACCCCCGCCAACAATGAAGACTTTAGGGGAGTTAAATAGTGTCTATTAACTTTCACAATCATCTCTTTAAGAGCAGGTATTGGTTCATATACATAGTTTGCGCTATCAGCCTCATTATTTTATGTAACAACTTGTATATTATAGCTGTGAAGAAAGATTAATGGGGATATATGATTCAGACCTGAAATGACTTCAGGAACTATGATGGACAACTAGTTACAAATGAAACAGTTGTATACAGTTTTTCTCTCAATATTTTAAATTTGTTATCTCACCTCTTCAATTTTTCTACGAAGACTAAGTTTTCTTCTTGTGTGTTCTCGCTGTCGTCTTTCTTCTCTATCCATTCGGAGCAGGTGTTGCTCTTCTGCTGTACGCTCAAGTTCTAATTCCCTACTTATCATATCCAAATATCTAAGTAAAAGTGCAAATACAAGTAAAGGTGTATTGGCTGTTTCCCTTATGATGGCTTCATCTGCTTTGATATTCCCAAACCACCCTCTGGCTTGGTTTTTGTTTCTTAAACTACAAGAATTTTATTGACTTTCTATCAGCTCTGTTCATAGACCTTCAAGCCAGCATGATCTCATGGTTCCTGAGATCGAGCCCCACTTGGGCTCTACGCTGACAGCAGAGCGACGGAGTCTCTCCCTCTCTCTCCCCCTCTCTCTTTGCCCCTACTCTGCTCACGCTCTCTCAAAATAAGTAAACAAACATTAAAGAAAAGGAAGCATGTGCTAAAGATACTTTCCCTCATCTCCTACAATAGGAAAGATTTTGGATCTGATTTGTTCTTCAGTTATCAGCTTGGATTACCTTTTGGATTCCCAGAAACCCTGTCTTCTCTGGTAGAAATTCCTCTTCATACCTTTGCCACCATAATTTCCCAATTCCTGTACCTCTTGGTCTCCTTTCCTCTCCATAGTGGGGACAGTAGTGGAGTTAAATAGTGTCTTGTTATCTAAAAAAATTCCTACTTTCAATTCTTTCCAGTATCTTCTTCCATATTTGGGTCTACAATATATACATAAAATATGCATTAACTTCAATCTTACCTGTTCCTTATTAATTGTTCCTGGTCCTTAATAGATTGGGTGTCTTCCTGTAACAACCAATTTTGGAACCGTGCAACATCAGAACGTCTAGGTATTTGACTGTTTTCCTGTAGTTTATTTACTTGCTTTGCAAGCATTTCCTATTGAAAAAAGTATGCAATATATACACACATAGACATATATGTACATAAATGTGAATATAGATATACATATATATGTATATAAACTCTTTTTGCATTCTCCAGAAATAAAACTGTCCTACGATATGCCTTTTTATTTAGTGCTTAGTACTTTGTGAATAGCTACTTCTGTTTAATTGCATTTGAACCTATTATAGACATGGACAACTGACCCAAAATAAAGATGTCTTCCTCTGAAAATAAATGATAAATATTTCATCATATTTTTCTACCTATTCTGAAAAAGTTAAGTGAAAATAAGAAAGAAGGGGAAGAGAAGCTCTAGGCATAGGAGAGAAATTGGGGAAAATATAGAACATTTAATAGTATAGGGAAGTCATTATCATTCTTTTACAACTCTTAACCTTTGAACATAAATTTGTGAAAGTACACATACACATACATTTCTCATTTTTATCCAACTCACTCGAGCCTAAAACCCGAGCTCACTCATGCACATGTGCATGTGCGTACACACTCTCACACAAACTTTGAGTCAAAAATTGAAAGGAAGTCACTATCTATACCCACTTATTCTACATCAAGGCATTCCACTTCACCTTTAATAACATTTTTTATTGAATGAACACAGCTGCATGTGTGTGGGTACACATACACAATGTACGTGTTTTTTGAGTCACCTGTAGGACATTATAACTATCATATACTTCCTCTCCTGTTATTCCCACTGTTTTGGGGGTTACGGATGAAGAATCTTGCTAGCCCAATAGACTCTTCCTATTGGTCCTCGCTCAGGTAGAAGTGACATGTCTGAGTTGCTAAATTATTGCTAAATTATGTAAGCTACCACAGGCATATTAATAGATGACTTGGTCCCTTTTTTTTAGCTCAATATAGCAACTGTGTTGGTAACAAAATATTATTTATTCTTCTTCTAAATTTTATTTGGAAAAAGTAGTTTGTCAAAATTAAAGGTAAAAATATTAAAAGAAAATATTTTGCATACAAAGAAAGCTTTCTTCCAAACCCTAGGTAAAGAAACCATATTAAGTATTTAACTTACTTGATCTCTCATATAGTTTCTTTCAAAGTCTAATTTTAAACTGGTAAGATATTGCCTGTACTTATTCAATTCCCTCAAGGTACATACAATCTAAAAAACAAAACAAAATAATAACAACAAAAATATATGAATACAAATATTTAAAAATCATTAACAATTACTTTCTAGAGGAAAAAACAGTAATGGAATACCATTTGATAATATTTTGGTATTAAGAGTAATAAAGTGCTAACAATTTTGCAAGCAGGATCTCTCTATAATTTTTAACCCAGAGGAACTATCTTTTCCAAACCATTACTTTATTAATATGCATTATGCCATGATAGAGGATTTAGTACCCACAACTGGAGTTATTAAAAGACCAATGTAATAAAAATGTTCAGCCCCAGTAAGAATATAGTCCATCAATATTCCATCAGACTGATTTTGCTAGGTTCCTATTTTGTCTCAAGTTTTTAAAAAGTGTATGGGACATAATCCTTGACAAGCATATAGTGACATTAGAGGCAGAGAAAGAGGACTATGATACAATTGGGAAAATTACCTTTATCTCCCCAAATTATTTGGTAATCATCTTTTGATGTTATAAAGAAAAAACGTGAGGGAAGAAGTAGTTTCATTTAGAAAAAAGCGATTGTCTGATTTCCTTTGACCCAAATACTGAGTAATTTATGAAATTTCCCATTAAGTATTTCTTCTGACCAAATTAAAGGTGATACAGATCTCCCCCCTCCCCCACCATAAGGTACAGAAGCAAGCCTTATCAAGTCTTAGAAATTTGCAATGATTAAAAAGAATTAATCTTCAACCCACTTTATTATTGCTGGTGATATAGCCACCCTTCTTTAATCTTCTCAGGATATCTTTGCGCTTATAGTATTCTCTTAAATGTGGATCATGGAGACTTTTATATTGGTTTTCCAAAAGTCGACAGTAAGGATCAGTCAGGTTAAAACCGTAAGAAGGTCGAAAAAGCTGCAAACACAGATTTAAAAATATTATAAAGGGAAAACTAATGAAATTCACTTTTAAATGTTAACCTATCGAAATGACTACACTGTTCATCGAAAATAAAGCATGCATGAAGAATCTGGTGTGGAGTAAAATCAGCAACAGAAAAGACTTGGATTAGGCAACATAAATTTATTATCTCTCCCTCTTTTCTCCACATGATCCTATTCTAAAAACCTACTCTCATTCAATTAATTCCTTCTCTGATCTCCATCAGTCCTTGGCCCTGAGCCAGAGAAGAAAGAAGGGAAAGGAAAGAAAGGGAATAGGATAAAATTTGTTTTAATGTATAAAGAAAGCTAAAACTTTCTTTTCCTCCTCCCTCTTCCAGGTCAATGTACTCACTTCATTTAAAGTATAAAGGGATAATATTATGATTATATATCAATAAACTGAAAATGAAGAAAATAGAAGTCTTTTATGAAGATTCATGGAAACAGCTTTTTTGTTTTTAATTTTTATTTTTTATTATGAAATTTATTGTCAAATTGGTTTCCATACCACAGCCAGTGCTCATCCCAACAGGTGCCCTCCTCAATGCCCATCACCCACCCACCCTTCTCCCCACCCCCCATAAACCCTCAGTTTGTCCTCAGTCTTTAGGAGTCTCTTATGTTTTGGCTCCCTCCCTCTCTAACCATTTTTTTTTTCTTCCCCTCCCCCATGGTCTTCTGTTAAGTTTCTCAGGATCCACATAGGAATGAAAACATATGGAATCTGTCCTTCTCTGTATGACTTATTTCACTTAGCATAACACTCTCCAGAAACAGCTTTAACAAAAATAGTAGAAGTAAAAATCAGATTTTAAAGATAATGGATTAAAGAGTTATTTTGTATTGGGGGGTCTTATCTAAGGCAAGAAACCCAACGATCCCTGAATGCTACAGTTAGGAAAAAAATCAAGGTCTTACAAAGTTCAACATATTGAAAAACCAATTATAAAAGATATTGATAATGGGGTACCTGGGTGGCTCAGTTGTTAAGTGTCCGACTTAGGCTCAGGTCATGATCTCATGGTCTGTGAGTTCAAGCCCCGCATTGGGCTCTGTGCTAACAGTGCACAGCCTGCTTTAGATTATCTGTCTCCCTCCTCTCTCTCCCCCCCCCCCCCCCGCCAACGACTCATACTTGCTACCTTTCTCTCTTTCTTTCTCAAAAATAAATAAATAAACGTCAAAAAATAGATCTTGATAAGACTGAAGTTTCTTCATATGTGTAAAGACCAAATACCACCTTATACAATAATCATTAGCATATAAAAGAAGGAAAATATCAGCTAACAGTCATGTTTCTCTGTTACTTTAGAGAAAACGGATGAATTATCTACTTTCATTTATAAATTACATTACCAAAGTGAGGTGGATTGTTTTGTGTGTGAGTTCTTAGTCCATTTTTCAATGGCAGGGTGGGATAATGGGTTGTGGGGGAATTTCTCAAAGGGAAAAAGTGGAGGATACAAGTGGGTGTGGAAGTGGTCCTAATATTGCCTTTGCATTCTTTCTTTCTGCTTTCCTTTAAGTTTTCTTGCCCAGAAAAATGGAAGTTCTAGTCTAAAGTACAGTCAAAGCAGCAGCTGTCTCAAGTGAAAGGCAACTGGAATGTGCGTAAGATGTGGGACCCTGAGAGCGCCTGTGCTGCTTGAGGGCCTTCAGTTCAACTGATAAGACCCCACACACTGTACACCAACCCAGATCTGCCTGCAGGTACCAATTTGTGACCTCTGTGTTCAGTCTGGCAGTAGCCAACTCAGTCAGATTCCAAACACTACCGAGCCTGGCTGGGTGGGACCCTATAAAGAACTCCCTTAAGGTAGGCGGGAGGATGTTTCATATGTGGGCAAAGGGGCAGGCTGCGGGAACCTGATAGGATGCTAGCTTTCCTTTTCCATTTAAAAGCCTCCTTGATAAGTTTTTGACCTCTTGTTTGACACCAGGCTTCAATTTCTTCCAAGGCCCTAAATTATAAAGCACAATTCCCCAGTTACCAATGCTTCTCTGAGGAGGCAAAGAAAAGAATCCCATTGGACAATGTTTTGAATTCAGTGAGACCAGATATAAAGACCATATCTTTCCTGTAAGGGGAACAATCAACAATCATGAGTCAAGGAGTGGACCGATTATATTTTTCTAAGATACTGACATCTTTTTTTAAAGATGTTAACATCTAAGAGATGTTGAACGTTAACGGTGATGACAGTATATTTCTCAAGACCAAATCTGGGCTACTGACCTGTAAACAAAGAACACCTTTTAGACATATCCATTCATTGGAGCCAGCGTAACCATTCTGTTGTCAATTAAAGTGATTAGTTTCCCTTAAACACACACACACACACACACACACACACACACACACACACACACACAAACTAAAAGTATAAACATAAAGCACCACTTTATGGAGGAGATTGTACTGAAAGAAAAAGAAGGATCTCACAAAGTCATTCTCCAGGGAAACAGTCTGGTGCCTAATTATGATTAAATCAAGATAGTTTGGGGGAAATAAATATAATAAAGAATAGAGGGGACACATTTTAAAAAAGTAATTGACAAGTGAATTACTATTTGACAGAAATGGTAATTCAGCAAACAATATATTTGAATAAGCAAACAATAGACAGGGCTAAGTTTACACTTAGCCTTCAGAAGGGATATTAGAGGTTTCAAGCATGTTTTAGGAAAGCTAGTTTGTTTGGATGTGACTAAGTCTAACAGTGTGAGGTGGCATAGTTAGTTCTAATAGAACAAATTTGTTTTTAAAAAGAAAAATTAGATATTTTCCAGAAAAAAACATACTTTTTTTTTTAAGTTCATTTATTTTGAGAGAGGGACAGAGAAAGCATGAGCAAGGAGGGCCAGAGAGAGAGGGAGAGAGAGAATCCCAAGCAGGGTCCACATTGTCAGCACAGAACCTAATGTGGGGGTCAAATCCATGAACCTGTGAGATCATGACCTGAGCCAAAGCTGGACGTTTAACAATTGAACCAACCAGATACCCCAAAACAAAACTTACTTTAAGAAATAATGTTTATTAGGATCAGTAAGGTTAAAGCTGTTTATTAGGCAAGTATCAAATACCAAGGGACCTTATTCATTTTTTTTTAAATTATTTTGAAAGAGAGAGAGAGAGAGAAAGAGTGAGAGAGAGAGACAGAGAGAGAGAGAATCATGAAGTGGGAGGGGCAGAAAGAGAAGGAGAGAGAGAATCCCAAACAAGCTCTTGCTGTCAGCACAGAGCCAGATGCAGGGCTTGAACTCACCAGTTGTGAGATCATGACCTGAGCTGAAACCAAGAGTTGGACACTTAACCAACTGAGCCACCCAGGTTCCCCCCCCCCTTTTTTTTGGGGGGGGGAGGCTTATTTCTGGTGACATCATAGATAGAAGAAGGACACGGGGTCACTCAGAATTCTTTCTCCTAATTTTTTTTTTCAATATTGATCAAAGAACCACTGAACAAGAATGCACTGAACTTTCTTCAGCATTAGTTACTGGGTCAAAGGCTGGGGAGGTTTGAGGGTAGAGGTATGGAGGACTAAAAATATGAAAGAGTTTGAGAGAAGCATACTATACCCCAGCATGATTTAAATTATAAACATAAAATTATACTGTAGAGTGAAACTATATAAACCAAGAGCAATGCAAATTTTAAGGAAATACAGCTAATTGGGGGCTATCATACTTCAGAAAGAATCTTGAAAGATGGTTCAGATTCATAGATTGGGCAGAAGAAGAAAGAATATGCCAGATTTGGCAGACAAGGCACAGAACAAAGGAACAAAGGCACAGAAATACTAATGCAGTATGTGTGAGTAGGTATAAAAGACCCCAACTGGAAAAAGCTGAGGCTTTGGATTGGAGGAAAAAACTGGATGAGGAAGTTGGGGCAAATCATGCAGTCATTGTTAAATACTGAACATGTTAACTCATTTCAACTTCATTTCTTTCTCACTTAGTATATGAAATAGAATGCAACTCAAAATAAAATAGAAAAGTGTTCTGTAATTAGAGTTTTGTCCAAGTTATTATTGGTTAAAATCATAACACAATCAAATATCCAGCTATCCCTGATAACCTTCCCCCTCTCAACCAAATATGTTTGCAATAAAACCTCACTAAATAAGTAGATGTAAAGTGATAGTATAAAGACATGTTAATATGGTTCCATAAATTGTAAATTAAGACAGAGCTAAGAATCTTTCTAGCCCACGATTCTGTTCAAACTATACAGATGAAGTTGCCTGATAGGCATCCTAAGCAATATCTTAGGTTAGATATGGGGTTGGTTATCTTTTTCGTCTGTATATCAGTGCAGATTCCCTTAATGGACTTTGTATGATGTAGTTCCTGTATCTAACAGCAAGTAGAAAAGTGCAAAGAAAACAATGTAAGACAATTAAAAATTACTTTACCTTTTCACCTAACTTCGTAGTATAGTATAAAGTATTGCTTCCTGGGATCATAGGCAACTTGACCCCAAGAGGCAGATCCAGTAGTTGACCCGCTCCGACCCCTGGAAAGTGGGTTTTGTGCACGCCCTGTCAGATGCAATTGGGAGAGTTTGGTCTTTCCTTTTAGGTATTAGGCCAGTGTACTCCTACTCCAACCAAATGAACTCCTACGGTCAAGGTCGAAGGGTCCCGCCCTACCAGACAGCCCTGTAGACCTCCCGCTCCCCGGGACACCGCCCGCTCTTGGCCCCCAGCGCCACAGCCAGGTGTGGCCACCGCAACCCGAGCCACCACCACCGGCTGCGCCGCACGAGGGCGCCAGAAGCGGGCGGTTAGGAATCGCGAGACCGGTCGGTGGCTATCCCTGCCCCAGCCCCACAGGGCCGGAAGCCCGGGCGAAGGACCACGACGCCGGGCTGGCTGCTACTCACGTCTCCGCATTGCTGGCTCTCCGAGGCTAGGCCACTGGTGGCCGTCTTGGTGGCAGCGACGTTGGCAGCCTTAGAACAGGCGCTGAGGTACAGCTCCATCGCCAGCCCCGGGCCCTTCTACCCTCAGCCGCCCTCTCCTGTGTCCTTCCTTCGCACCCCTTTCCCTGTCGTCGTCCCCGTCGCCACTGGATCCAGAATGGTCAGTACCCCGCGTCCGCGAGGCCCCACCCTCGTGGCGTTCGAGGCTCCCAACTTGGAAGCGCCGGAAGGGTGGAGCCCTCCCCGAGGTGCTTGGGCGTGAGCGTCACAGGCTCGGGGAAGTCGGTCCCAGGGGCCTGGTCTGAGAGTCACAGTCAGTGTACCATTTCTGTCTCAAACCAGTACCCCGCAGTCATACCAAACAAAAACCCAAACTTTGAAAGCTGTCTAATTTCTCCTGGCCTCCAAGAAGCTATGGTTTGGCCCGGGTTGGGGGAGGGGGGAAGTTAGTGCGGGTGGGGGTGGGGGAGGGGAAGTGGAGTAACAGGGCAAAACACAAAATCCAGGAGTGATTGTACAGCCCACTGTAGGGACAGAGGCCTGGTTTTCTATATGTGCCTCCTTACAGACACTGTGATCGCACTCCATCCCCAGGTTCCCATTCCAGGTTCACATAAGATCCTTTGACTTCCTTTGAGGCTCACTGCCTTTCTCCTGTCCTCCCTCTAGTCTCCTTTCTTTCTAGCTCTCTTCCCTCACTCTCCTACTCCCTCCTTCTTTCTGACTCCCTTGCTTTCTCCATGATCCCTCTTTCTCCTCCCGTCAACCATCCAGCCAGAATTTATAAATACCTGACTCCTTGGGCCCATCATTGAGTGGAGCACTGGGGATATGGTGGTGAGTGAAATTTGGCCCCTTCCTTCAAGGAGCTAACTAGACTAGAAGTACTTTGGAGTCAGACGCGCTACCGTTGCGCCACGAGGCCTCCCCTAGACTAGAAGTACTTTGAAGGCCCAGACTGTATCTGATTTGTCAGCAATGTGGATTTAGACCTTTAATATTCTTTAACCCACTGTTGTTCTTTCTTATTTCTGGGCTATTTAGTAATAATACCTACTATTTACTAATGTACTAACTCTAGGTACTGTGCTAAACACTCGCCACATTTAATCTTTCTAACAGCCTTCCCAATAGTTGCCTCTTTTTTCTGCAAAGGTTAAAGAAGAATTATAATTACTATTTAATAATGGCCCCAGAGGCAGTTTCTTAATCAATACACTAGTTTTACATCTGTTCTATTTGTTTTATGGGCACTCATATGCAAAGTACTCCTAAATTTGAACTCTGATTTTAAGATACAGTCCACTGCCCCTCTCCACATAGATGTCTCGCAATCGTCTCAAATTCCACGTACTCAAATCTCAACCCCTCCCTTTACCGAAACAGGACAAAGCCAATGCCCTATTTTTCCTGCATTTCCCATCTCAGTGACGATATCAGTATCTACCCAAGCCAGAAACTGAGAAATAGTACTAGATACTTAACTTTCCCCATATTCCCCACATTCAGTTGTTCTCGTAGTCCTAATGATTTTATCACTGAAATTAATTGGACCTGTCCTATCCACCTGTACACTACTCCCTCAGTTAAGCCACTCATCATTCTTTTGTCTGTGTGATCGCCACAGCCTTATCTCTCTGCCACCTTTACCCCAGCAATCCATCTTTTATCAAAGTGCTATCTGATGCCATCTCTCTCCCCTGTAGTAAATCTCCAATTGCCCTAAGACTTAACAAAGCATATAACAGCCTCTGTGACTTGGCCCTGTGGTAGTTTTCTCTTGCTGCTGTAACAAATTACCACAATCTTTGTGGCTTAAAACAATACAAAGGTATTATCTTACAATAATTGAGGTCAGCAGCGTGAAATGAATCTCATTCTGCTGAAAACAAGGTGTTGGCAAGGCTGCATTCTTCTGGAGGCTGTTGGACACAATCTACGACCTACCTCTTTATGGTTTCTAGAAGCTTTCCCTTTCTCCCACTTCAAATCCAGCACGTAGCATCTTCAATTGTCTCTCTGATTCAGACCTCTGCCTCCCTCTCTATAATTAAAAATCTGTTAATTATATTAGGCTCATCTAGATGACCTACAATAATTTCTTTATTTTAAGGTCAGCTGATTAGCAACCCTATTTCCATTAGCAATCTTAATTCCTCATTGCCATGAAACGCATATTCACAGGTCTTGGAATTCACAGTCACAGGACTGCTTAAGTGTCATCATCTCTACGAAGTTTTTCTGACATTCTCAGCTTTGGCCAAATTTGCTTCCTCTGTGCTTTCCTCCATTTTAGCACTTTTCATATTACATCAAAAATATCTCTTTACCTGTCAGTCTCCCTTTAAGGGAATGGAAACTCCTTGAAAGCAGCTATTGGTTTATTCACACACTTATTTATGCACAACACTTAGTATAGTGCCTAGCAAGCATTTAGTGAGCCCCCAGTATATTTTTGTTGTCTTGACTTAGGCATACATGAATGAGAACCCATCAAAGCGTTTTTTTTTTTAAATGTTTATTTATTTTTGAGACAGAGAGAGACAGAGCATGAACGGGGGAGGAGCAGAGAGAGAGGGAGACACAGAATCCGAAGCAGGCTCCAGGCCCTGAGCTGTCAGCACAGAGCCCGATGCGGGGCTCCAACTCACGGACCATGAGATCCTGACCTGAGCCGAAGTCAGATGCTTAACCGACTGAGCCACCCAGGCGCCCCCCCCCCCCATCAAAGCGTTTTAAGCAAATTCTCAATTTAGAAGATTATTCTGGTGACAATATGGGGGATGGATTTCTGGGGTTAGAAGGCCTGAGAGATTTCACTATGCGTAGTTACATAGGCAAGAAACACTGAAGTCCTGAAATAAGGAATCTACAAGAATAAAGGGGAAAGAATGGATTTGAGGCAACATTGTAATAACTTTGGTTTCTTCCTCATCTCACCTACTTTAAAAACAATAGAGTTGGAGGGATGATTGTTATGGTGAAGCTGACAAGAGTAGATAATCTTGAATTTTAGAGAAGAACCGTTAAATCAGAAAAGTAAATTAATTCCTCAAAAAAACCCATCCAACAGGTTAAGTTCTTTTTATATGGAAAGCAGAAAGTAAGAATAGAGAAGAGAAAGCCCATGATAATTATGTTTGAAGAAGAATTTGTTGTATTCTTAGAGATGACAGAGGAGCATGTGTTTGAAGTTTCATGAACTTCGGGGTCTTCTGTGTTGGCCCTCACAGAGCTGAATAATCTAGTTGGCTTCACTCACATGTCCAGGGCCTCAGCTAAGATGGCTGGAGTGGTTGGGAATGTTGGACCACTCTGTACAGATGTTCTTTTCATATTCCAGGTGGTTAGATCAAGCTTTTTACATGGAAGTCTTGGGGTTTCAGCATCAAGAAGGGTTAAACATTAGTGTGCTTTTCAAGTCTTCACTAGTATAATACTTTCTAAGGATACTAATCCTTGGATCAGAGCCCACATTAATGCAGTATGACCTCATCTTAACCAGACTGCATCAGCAAATTCTCTATTTCTAAATAATTTCATAGTCTGAGGTTCTGAGTGGACTAAATTTTAGGGTGTTGCCATTCAACCAAGTACAGAAAGTTTCTCCTGCTAATGGAGAAAATATGATATATTGACATTTCAAAAAAGGCTTTATTGGGTTAATTGATTTGACAGAGGACTCAAAATAAGAATTTGTCTAGAAATTACAAAATTATAGATATCAGAATCATCCTGATGTATATGTTTCTAAGTGATTCCAAAACCTATAGAGATAGAATGGTATTATCTAACCTCCCATAACTGATTCGGTAAATGTAGGCAAAAAGAATAAATGAGTATCACCCTCATATACTTTCTAAAGTGGTCTGTTTTTGGTAGGTAAAAGCTTACTTAACTTTTGATTAGTTACTGCGCCTGATTAAACATGCCTCCTATTGCCAACAGAACTGACTCAAATATTGAAGTAAACCATCCTCTGAATATAATCTATCAAATGTTAACTGCTTTTCTATATTTCTGTAAAATAACTTATTTGCTGGTGCTTTAGATTTTTTTTCAAATAATTATCATCTTTACAAAAGAGAAAATGGAAATTATATTAAAAAATGTGGTAAGAGAAATTTTGTCCCTATCACTAGTATAATACTACCTCTACAGCAGAACAAATTAGCACCTGATTTTTTATTGCCTAGCCCTTATCTCTCATTACTTGATGACTCTCTGTGGGTCTTAGGCCCTTAATAAGATTCTAGGTGCTTTTGATGAGAGTTACATTGCTTGGATCCCCTGGGTCAGCAGTGCCCAGCACTGTGCTAGGCATTCAGGCTGCTCATTTCTTGATTACGTTTTAGTAATTGCTAAATAGTGCATACACACACACACACACACACACACACACACACACACACACCAGAGTCTGGTAAGGACTACACAGTATCTTTTCATATTATAAAGTATATCTCTTTGCCAGTATCCTACCCATTTAAATACTTTACACTTGAATTATTATTTTTTAATATTATGTTTATCTTGATGATGAAAAGCTGATATTAAATACATATTCCTGATTTGTTAAGTGGTACAGACCATGCAGAAAGAAGGGTACCAAATTAAATATCAATTGGGAAAATTGTTCTTATATTCTCAATATATATATTTTAGATGATAACACAAATGAATCATAGTGAAATATTAAATAAAAAGTAATGTTCAAACATTATGTCCAGTTTAAGCTTTCAATTGAGAATAACGTAAAATTTAAGGTAGCCAGTCACAGGTAGGGAAAATTCCATGATAGTAAAAGGCAACAGGAATACGTAGTACAGTATTAATAGTGTAGACTTGGGATTTAAATCCTATTTATTTCAACTCTTGGCTTTAGTTTCCTCAGCTCCAAAATTTGTATAGTGCTAACTCTTATTTTATAGAGCCATTATATGAGTTAAATTGATAGAAACAGCAAAATGCATGGTCTATAGAGATGCTTAATAGGTGATAATTTTGTTATAAGCATCACTTTGAGTAGCATTAATAGGGAAATGATTAATTAATTAATTAATTAATTAAAAGTTTCCCCCAGTTTCATTGAGAGATAATTGACATAGTACTGTATAAACGTAAGACATACTGCATGATGGTTTGATTCACATATATTATGAAGTGATTACCACAGTAGGCTCAGCTAGCATCCATCTTCTCATGTAAATACAATAAAAAGGAAACAAAGAATGAAAGAATAAAGGGGAAAAATTTTTCTCCTTGTGATGAGAACTCTTAGGATTTATTCTCTTAATAATTTTTCTATATCATTTTAGCTATGTGTTATATGGCAATGTTAGCTATAGTCATCATGCTGTATGTTACATCCTTACTATTTATTTATCTTAAAGCTGGAAATATACCTTGATACCTTCCTATAATTCCCCCTCCCCTTACCCCCCCCTCTGGTCACCATAAGGCTGATCTCTTTCTACGAGTTTGGGGGGGGTGGTATTGTTTTTCATTTCTTTGTTTTTTTTTTTGTTTGTTTGTTTTAGATTCCACCTCATGCAGTATTTGTCTTTCTCTGTCTGACTTATTTCACTAAGCAGAATGTCTTCAAGGTCCATTTATGTTGTCACAAATGGTAGGGTTTCCTTTTTTCTGGCTAAATAATGTTCCATTGTGTGTGTGTGAAATAGCCATTCATCCATTGGCCCATTGATGGATATTTAGGTTGTTTCCACATCTTGGCTATTGTAAATAATACTGCAGTACATATGAGGGTGGAACCATGATTTTGAGTTAGTGTTTTTTGTTACCTTTGCATGTATTTTCAGAAGAATTGCTGGATCATATGGTAGTTCTATTTTTGGTTATTTGAGGATCTCCTATACTATTTTTCCATAGTGGCTGTGCTAATTTAAAATTCCACTATCAGTGCACAGAGTTCCCTTTTCTCCATATCCACACTAGTATTTGTTATTCCTGGTCTTTTTGTTAATGGCCATTTTAGCAGGTGTGATTTAATATCTCACTGTGGTTTTAATTTGTATTTCCCTAATGACTACTGATATTGAGCATCTTTTCATGTACATTTTGGCCTTTTATATATCTTCTTTGGAGAAATGTCTATTCAGGTTCTTTTCCCATTTTTGAATTGGAATTTTTGTTTTTTGTTTTTTTTTTTTTTTTTGGTTATTGAGTTGTAGGAGTTCTTTGTTTTGGATATTAACCCCTTAACAGGTATATTGTTTGCAAATTTTTTTCCCATTTTCTAAGTTGTTAATAGTTACTTATACTATGTAGAAGCTTTTTAGTTTGTTGTAGTCCTGTTTTATTTTTTATTTTGTTGCTTATTCTTCAGGTGTCATATCCAAAAAAATCATTACTATGATCCATGTCAAGGAACTTGGTTCCTATGTCTTCTTCCTAGGAGTTTCATGGTTTCAGGTCTTGCATTTACATCTTTAACCCATTTGAGTTAATTTTTGTGAGTGGGTTGAGTTTTATTCATTTACATGTGAGTATCCAATTATTCCAGCACCATTTATTGAAGAGACTTGTCTTTTCTCCATTGAGTATTCTTGTCTTCCCTGTCAAATAGTAGTTAACCTTATATACTTGGGTTTATTTCTGGGCTATCAGTTCTGTTCTGTTGGTCTATTTATCTGTTTTATACCAGTACCATACTATTATGATGACTTTAGTTTTATAGTATAGCTTGAAACTAGGAAGTGTGATACCTCCTGCTTCATTCTTCTTTCTTAGGATTTCTTTGGATATTTGGAGTCTTTTGTGGTTTCTTATAAATTTTAAAAGTGTTTTTTCCCCTGATTCTTTAAAAAAAATGCCATTTGAATCTTGATAAGGCTTGCATTGAACCTACAGATGGCTTTTAGTAGTATTGACATTTTAATAACTAATTCTTCCAATCAACGAACATGGGATACCTTTTTACTTATTTATGTCTTCTATTATTTTATCAATGTCTTATAGTTTTCAGTGTAGAGATCTTTTATTCTTTAGTTGAATTTACTCCAAGTTATTTTACTGTTTTTGATGCTACCATAAATGGGATTATTTATTTCTTTTTCAGAAAATTAATTGTTGGTATATAGAAATGCTACTAATTTTTGTGTATTAATTTTGTATACTGCAACTTTATTGAACTCATTGATTAGACATAACTGTTTTTTGGTCTTTGGGATTTTCTATGTATAAAATTATGTCATCTGCAAATAGAGACATTTTTGCTCCTTTCTTTATTCTGATACCTTTTCTTGCCTGATTGCTTTAGCTAGGACTTCCAGTACCATGTAGAATAGGAGTGGTGAAAGGGGGCACTCTTGTCTTTTTCCTGATCTTAGAAGAAAAGCCTTCATCCTTTCACCATTCAGCATAATGTTAGCTGTGGTCTTGTCATAGAAGACCTTTATTATATCAGATATATTCCTTTCATGCCTAATTTGTTGAGTTTTTATCATGAATGAATATTGAATTTTGTTGAATACTTTTTATGCATCCATTGAGGTAATCATTTGTTTTTTTTTTCTTTCATTTTATCGATGTGATGTGTCACACAGATTGATTTGCATATGTTGAATCATCCATGCATCCCAGGGATAAATCTCATTTGATCATGGTGAATGAAGGACATGATTAATTTAAATGGTGGGCAATCTGCCCAGCTAAGTATAGTACCAGACACTGTATTATGTATTCTAGCTTAAAATCATAGAGATATTTGAGGGAATGGACTTTCTGGTTATTAAGATTTTTTTCTTTTCATTTTAATTGTTGGCATATGTTGCCCTCACAGTCCTAATCATTGTTATTAATGAGATTGATTATGTTGTCTACATTTGATGCTTGGGGAGAAAATATTTTTGAAATTATTGGAAAATTTTATCCAGTAAAATGAGTAATTTTGCCGTATTTGTCAAGTAGCTACAGTTTTTGTTTGTTTGTTTTTTTAAATATCAGCTCTGGCCAACAGCTTGATTGTAGCCTTGTGAGAGACCTTGAACTAGATGCACACAGCTAAGCTGTGCCCAGATTCCTGTGGTATAAGAACTGAGAGATACTAAATGTCTGTTGTTTTAAGCCATTAAATTTTGGGACAGTTTTTTTACATAACAACAGATAACTAATGTTTATGATATACCATTCACTGTGTTAGGTAGTTAGCAAGGTGTGTATTATGAAACCCTTTCATTAACATTGTAAGACAGTTATTACAATCTCCATTTTGCAAACAGGAAATTTGGGCTTGGAAAAATTAATTTGCGTGTCATCTTAAAGCTCTGAAATTGGCTCTATTCTAAGGGATTCTTAATCAGCAAACAATTATTCTTTCTCCTCATCATTTTTTAAATAAAATTATATCTTACATCAAAAATATTTTTCCTCAGGTTTGTTGAGATATAATTGATATACATCACAATAAAAGTTTAAGGCATGCAGTATGATGGTTTGATTTACATATATTGTGAAATTTTTACCACAGTGAGTTTAGTTAGCATCTACTGTCTCATATAGATATAATTAAAAAAAAAAGAAAACAACAAAAATTCCTTGTGATGAGAACTATTAGGATTTACTTACATAACAACTTTCTTATATATTATACACAGTGTTAACTATAATCATCATGTTGTACATTATATCCCTGGCACTTGTTTATCTTATAACTGGAACTTTTCACATTTTGACCACCTTTCTCCAGATCCCCCTGCCCTTAAATCTTGATGAACTATGCATTATGTACTTCTCACATTAGACTTCATCAGTATAAAATTAGTGGGAATAATAGAAAACCAACAATAAAACTACCACATGATATAGTTTATTATCTGTACTGTGTACCATTATGATCTGGACCAAGCCTGAATAAGACATGAGGGGCAGGATTGATGTACTGATTTCTCTCCTCAATTCTGTCTCAGATATTAAAGATATAATCTCAAAACTACTTTACATACTTCAATAATTCACTGATACTATTCATCTATTTATCAAAGTCTATTTTTATTTTTATCCATTTTAGTCATTTTTTGTTCTTAAGAAGAATATAAACTCACTACATTTTGAATTATATTCTAATTTCTTTCTTGGCTTTTAAGAATTAACCACCTGTCTTCTCATTATAATGTAAATATATTTGATCAATATGTTCAAAGTATCTTGTCATCCGGAAAGAAAGAAGTTAAGTTGCAGGTCTGCAATACAGTCTCTTCTTGTATTGGGGGTGCTCCAGGGAAAGAAAAAAAGGCAAGGAAGCTGAATTAATCCCCTTCGAAACATACTGATGACAATCCTATTGGCACAGCAGCAACAACAAAGGTTTTTGCTGGTAAAATAGACTTTTTTATTATGTAATGCTTTTAGCAAGATGTGCCTTGGGGCGCCTGGGTGGCGCAGTTGGTTAAGCGTCCGACTTCAGCCAGGTCACGATCTCGCGGTCCGTGAGTTCGAGCCCCGTGTCAGGCTCTGGGCTGATGGCTCAGAGCCTGGAGCCTGTTTCCGAGTCTGTGTCTCCCTCTCTCTCTGCCCCTCCCCCGTTCATGCTCTGTCTCTCTCTGTCCCAAAAATAAATAAACGTTGAAAAAAAAAATTAAAAAAAAAAAAAAAAAGATGTGCCTAATTGTCTAGATTTGTTTATGATAAACAAACTGGAATATATGAAGTTATGGATAATAGCTGGTTGGGAAATGTTACATAATCAATGTAACCCTCTCAGTGTAAAATATAAATTGCTTATAACCTGAATGGATTATTATATGAAAGTGAAGTAAGTAAATGCAAACCTCATAGAAATCTCATCTATTAACATGTGTATCCAATGTGGTATAATAGGACTTGGGGAACTAGACTAGGGGTCATAGACTTCTTTGTTTTACCTGTGACTCATGATGACATATATCCTTGTAATTATTAGTATCTAATTGACACTTAAAACTTGATACAGAGTCAAATCTTTGAGTGATGTTAGTCTGAATTATCAATATGACCCTTTATGTTATCTTAAGTTCCAAGAGATATTGATTCCTATGATAGTCCTCAAATTTCAGCCTTCCAATAATTTATTTAATCATTTTGGTGTCCCTCAGAGGCAGAGGAGGCAGAATTTTGTAGTGGTAAAGTAATAACATGTGTGGGTAAACATTGAAACAATATAAAGTAAAATAATTTACCCTTATTCCAAGATCTTAAGACTCTCAACCCAAAAGCAAACAATAGTAGTCTGTATGTCATTATACATATGTGTAGGGGCCAAGATCATCCCCCCTGCCTCATGGGCCACTTTGGCATGAACATTATTTTGAGTTAAAAGCAATCTAAGCACAGCAGATTCAGAAAAATCTCTTTCCCTCCCCTCATATGAGGGAAAAATCTCTTTCCCTCCCCTGGTCTGTTTGTACCAGGAAGAGAGCTATTAGCAGAGATTCCTCTTTACCTAAGAAACTGATCTGAATAGTAGAGCAACCTGTGGTTTCCAAACATCTCCTTTTACCTTCCTGCTAATGATAGTTCACAAAAACATCATGTTGCCTCACTTTGGAATTTCCATGTCTGTGTGGATTTCTAGTACATATGCTATGAAATTTGATTTTCTCCTGTTAATCTGTCTCATGTCAATTTGATTTAGTCAAGCTAGAAGAACCTTGAAGGACAGAGGAAAGTCTTCCTCCTTAACATATGCAAATCTATGTTATAAAGCATGTTTCACATGTTCCATTTTTTACTGACCAGTATGTCTTGAAGATTATTCAATATGAGTACACTGATTTAATTTAGTTTTTTTTTTTTTTTTTTTTTTTTTTTTTTTTTTAATTTTTTTTTTCCACGTTTATTTATTTTTGGGACAGAGAGAGACAGAGCATGAACGGGGGAGGGGCAGAGAGAGAGGGAGACACAGAATCGGAAACAGGCTCCAGGCTCTGAGCCATCAGCCCAGAGCCCGACGCGGGGCTCGAACTCACGGACCGCGAGATCGTGACCTGGCTGAAGTCGGACGCTCAACCGACTGCGCCACCCAGGCGCCCCTGATTTAATTTAGTTTTTAACTACACTTAAGTGGTGTTTAATGCTGTCATTACTATTATTTACTTAACCAGTCTTCTATTTATGGATTTTTAGATTTTTTTTTTTGTTACAAAAATTCTATAATAAGCATCCTTTTACATAGATTTCTGGATTAAAGAGTATGTTGATTTCATTTATTTTTCTTATAGATATTGTTATGTTTCCTTCAAAGAAATTACACTGCTTTGTGATTTATCTGTGGTTTATCCTCCCACAAATGGAGATTGGATAAGGTATGTGCCTGCTGTTAATATCTTCTTTCTATGTTGGATAAATCTTTCTCATAGGCTGTGGTTTCAAGTAATGGCTAAAATTAGTTTTTCTAATTTTGTTTGCTTGTCTTAAAGACAGTGGAGATACTTTCCCCTCTTTATTTTTGATTTTGTATTTTGAAATCTTTGCTAACTTCAAGCAAAATCACTACTTTTCTGTTATTTTTAAAATTATGTAAGTTTGGAGGATAAGTAAAATGAAAGTAGTGACCAAGTTGCTTAGTATGGACTAACTTGCAAAAGATAATTTTTGTATTTTTTTTTAAATCAATGCAAAATTTAGTAATTGTAATAAACATATGTATACTTTTGGCCTAAAATGTATCACAAATTTAAAAAAAAAACCTGAATTTGCCAGCCTGACTATGCACAAAAGAGTTAATGCAGTTGGCCTGAGACTGGCATTTTTTAGAAAAGCCTACTTGAAAAGTTCTCTCTTGATTGGAGTTGGGGAACTTGGTAGTTGAGCCATTCATGAAGTGATAACTGGTTCACTGTGCCTAAACTGCTTATGAAATCAATATGGTTTATGCTGGACATATGCCTTCTGTCTGGGGGTCTGCAAATTTGATATGTACTAGGCAGCAGATGCTTACATGATAAACTAGCATTAAAAACCTTGGGCTTTGTTATGGGTTGAATTGTGTCCATTTAAAATTCATATGTGGAAATCCTGTCAGTACCTGTATTTGGAGAGAGGGTCTTTATACATGTAATTAAGTTAAAATGAGGTCACTAACATGCATCTTAATCTAATATGACTGGTATTTTTATGGGAAGAAGAGATTAGGACACAGATAGGCATAGAGGGAAGACCATGTGAAGACATGGGTATGTCTAATCACAATAAAATGAAAATTCTTTAAGGAAAATTTTTGTCTGTCTTCTTCAATGTACTCTTCAATAACTAGAGCAGTACCCAATAATTATTATTAGGTAGAAAAAACTCAATAGTAGATATTTAGTAAATAACACTTCAGAAAATAAGTGAATCAATTCTCCCCCCCCCCACCCCCAGTCACTGCTTAAATAGTGCCAGTGTGTGCTTCAGAATAGCTTTTCGTTTCTTTTGTCTTTTCTTTTTTCTTTTCTCTTCTTTTCTTTTCTTTTCTTTTCTTTTCTTTTCTTTTCTTTTCTTTTCTTTTCTTCTTTCATTCATCTCTGAGAACCCATCCTTCTAACTGACACTGTCTCCTTTTAGATAGAATCCCACATTTTTAACTCCTAAATTACTGTTTTCCTACATAATGTTAAGAACATGATGTATAGAATAGTAAAAACACCATGTGATGGCTTACCATTCTTTGTCTCATCCATTTATTAAAGACTAGGTACATTATTAAACTGTAGTAATAACTATGTTGCATAGTTTCCTTGACTGAATTGGAATATTTTTTTTTTTTAAGCACTTTATTTATTTATTTATTTTTTTCAACGTTTATTTATTTTTGGGACAGAGAGACAGAGCATGAACGGGGGAGGGGCAGAGAGAGAGGGAGACACAGAATCGGAAACAGGCTCCAGGCTCTGAGCCATCAGCCCAGAGCCCGACGCGGGGCTCGAACTCACGGACCGCGAGATCATGACCTGGCTGAAGTCGGACGCCCAACCGACTGCGCCACCCAGGCGCCCCTGAATTGGAATATTTTAATCATGTTTGTTCAGCATTCATATATTAATCCTTACAAAAGCTATCAGTATATGCAGATTAAATAAATTACAGGGTTTATTGATGTGCATAAATGTAGCTATTTTGTTAAATGGAAGAACAAAAACTATTAGTATCTTGTGAAATTAACTCAGTAGATCAAGGCAATATTTTTAAAGTTACAACAAAAGAGGAAAGAATAGAAAATAGTGAGCTTCAGGTTTAACAAGAGTATCACTTTATGAAAATTTGTTTTAATTATAGATATATAACTTACATATTTTGCTTATATAAATATGTACGATATATAATGTATATCTTGTGAATTTAAGGAAGGAGTGTTTTGAAGTAACACAAGATAATGGATTATGAGCATCTATATTTCAAAAAAAGATTCATTTTTTAAAAAATTTATTTATTTACTTTGAGAGAGAGAGAGACAGGGAATGAGCAGGGGTGGGGCAGAGAGAGGGAACGAGAGAATCTCAAGCAGACTCTGCACTGTAAGCACGGAGCTGGATGCAGAGCTCCATCCAGTGAACTGTGAGGTCTGCTTAACTGATTGAGCCACTCAGGAACCCCTCAATAAAAGATTCTAAAAAGTGAAAACTCTTCAGAATACTAGAACAGAAAAGGTTATTAGTTATCTTTTAAGTGGATACTTTTATTTTACAAGTAAGGATACAAGGGATCAGTAAAGTGAAGTCTTCCAAAATTACAAATTAGATTAGTGGGAGCTTTAAGTTATCACTCAAGTCTTCTGTCAGTTTACCACCAAATCATACAGCTAAAGAGAATATTATGCTTCATGCTGTCCCAGCATGTAATTTGGGGTCTGTTCTACTCATTAGACTGAAACTGGCATCAAGTTAAGTTTATTTTTTTTTCCCAGTAAACACATTTGTTATAGTAAGTTCAATCACCATAGAAATGTGGTTGTTCTTTCCAAATTGTTTAAAGAATATTCATTTAAATAAAGTACCTCTAATTGTGGCTATGTAATTTCTTTACTTTTGAATCCTTCTGATACTGAATTAAGAGAAACTTGTTTTTTGTTAACATGGAATAATTTTCACCTTTTCGTGTAGTTGGTATTATAAGTATTCAGAATAAGTGCCAATTAAAAATATTACTACTTCCTTATCATCTTCTGCCAGCTGGCCCTTTATATTAACATTGAAGGGTTATTTCAGGAAGCAGCTTATCAGGTCTGGGGCTTTTTTTTGGTTTGTTTGGATGGTTAGTTTTTTCACCTAATTAGTGAACAGTCTGAGAAGGGTTTTATTTTTAGCAATTCCAAAACTAATGAAGGTGGGAATACAAATGACCTTAGAAGACATTCTTAGAAGACATTCTGTAGAAAAAAAAAATTCTCCCAATTCTTTGCTCTTTTATTTGAGGCTTTCTGTCTGAATTCTACCTTGTCTGATGTTAGCAGCTTACTCCTGTTATATCATTAGTGTTTGCATGTTTGTTATAATATTGCCTACCTACTTTTGAATTACTTTGTTTTAGCTATATCTCTTACATACAGAAAACAGTTGGTGTTTTTTGTGGGATAATTTGAAACCTTATTTTTAAAAATTTAATAGATTAACCCATTTTTACCTATTAACATAATTGTATATACATTCTAATCAATCAAACTAGTTTATGCTATTTACTAAGATTCTTTAGAGGATTTTGTCTCTTTTGGTTAACCTTGTTAAAGACCTTAGCTGCCTTGTAAATATTGCTTCTATTTTTTTTTAGATATCTTTACACAAATAGAATGGTAAAATCATTTTGAATTACAGACTCATAAGCATATGTTTTAACATTTTCATTCTGGCCCAGGGAACGGAAATTAAAAGGTAATAATGTCCATTCAAAATTCTGTCCAAATTTAAGAGGCCATCAGAGCCATTGTTTCTTGCTAAGATCTTGAAAATACAGAAAATAAAATGTTTTCTTTAAGTGAGAAAGAGGAGGAAATTCAGAGAAAGTTTGTCATTTAAGGATTGAATATTCTGTGTGCCCTCATTTACATAGCTATTTCATTTCAAGTATGATCTTATTAGTCTCTGATGGATCTGAATATTGGAAACACATTTTAGATTAGTTCTCATTTTAAATTTATTGTGTTTGCCTTGGGTAACCTTGGTAATCATTGAAACCATTATTTGTGTAGGTACTTAATTATGTGGAAACAATTATGTCTTGCAAAACAATCCTTACACTGGAAGATTTTAGGATGTTGGGTAATAGCTTATTAAACTTATTTCCCTAGATTTTTTTCTTTTTTTGTTTAGTAGTAGGAGAATAAAGCAATTGATTTACTTAAATTAGCTTTTAATGTTTAGATGATTTCACCATGTTTTATCAAGAGTGTGCAATTTAAAAACTTTCTTTAAATATAATTCCATCTCACAAATGGTTTAGTGTTGTAATAAAATATATTTGCTTTGCAACAAAATATAGACTTGTAAATATATCTTTATAGGATTATTGGTATTATAATTATAACAATAGTGAAAATAATTTTTATAATTTCTCTAAGTTGGTAATATTAAACAATATAATTGAAATATGAAGGAAGTATGTTTTATATTATTTATTTTATTAAATAAAAGTGAACTATTAGTGATGTACCTTTGAATTAATCATTTAGAAGAAAGTGTCAAATTACTGACAAAATTTTGTGTGTTACCATAGCATAACATGTTACCACAAATTGAATTATAAACCTTTCATATTACTGATTCTTTTCATTCTTTCATTCTCTCTCCTTCCTGTCTCTTACCTTTCCCACTCATTCTTTTTCCTTATTTCTTCCTTTTATTGATTCATTGTTGTGGAATACTTAGATGGTAATTTGTGGTTTGTAGCTTTTTTGTTAAAATATGCTTGCTAAAAAGATATTTTCCACTAAGTCATTAGACCAAAATGAGTGCAAGAGGATACCAACAGTTTTGCATTTCACAAAACTAAGTACATCTTAGCTCTTATTAAATTATTTTAAACCATTTGTAAACTCCGTGTAATATAGTGTAGCCAATAATGATAATAATTGCTGTTGGCATTATTAGTATTTTACCAGCGTGGATTTACATGAATTAACTCATTGGATCCTTACAAAAGCAGCAAACCTGCTATTTATTTCTTTCCCATAGCAGGGTAGAGGTGGAGGGTGCTTCTGGGAGAGAATAGGACAGGTGATTTCATAAAAGCTTATTTGAAGCATGCTAACAACTGGCTTCCTGAAGATTAAATTGATAGTATTCACTTAGAAAAGAGTTCTTATGTATGGAATGCTCTAAGCAGGATGTCCCTGGTTTAGATTGTATATGGTAAACATATGTAGTATCTATGGATTTATGTGTTATGGATCCTTGAAAAATGTCACAAAGTATGTAACTTTCTAGGAGTAAAATGAAGATTACCAAACCCTAAATGCTAACTGATGTGGGGTGACCTGCACATCTTATTTAATTATCTCATCTATTACTCTGATAAATATATATATACACCTACATATATATTTAATATGTATTCTATTTGATGTAGATATATACCATATATCAGTATGATATTTATAAATTAGATATAGAATCATATATATGATGTATATAGGCATAGTATATTATATATATTTTATATACTTATATATAATACATAAAAATACATAACATAGGGGCACCAGGGTGGCTCAGTTGGATAAGCATCCAAGTTCAGCTCAGGTCATGAAATCCCGGTGCTTGAGTTCAAGCCCTGCCTCCGGCTGTGTGCTAACAGCTCAGAGCCTGGAGCCTTCCTCAGATTCTGTCTCCCTCTTGCTCTCTGCCCTTCCCCCACTCGTGCTATTTTTTTATCTCAAAAATAGATAAACATTAAAAAATTGAAAAAAATACATTATATAATGTATATAGTTTACAAATAAAGGACCAGAGGGTGAATACAAACAGGATTCAAGACCCCTCCCTTGATTTTCTGTGCTTAATTGATTGTATTCTTGAAATTATTAGGAAAGCTTTATCCTGGATGAGATCTCTGAATCATGTAAGTCTGATTTTAAAATGGAATCCTTTGTGTCATCTCAGGGTTAGTAACTTACTCAAGTTTACAGAATTAGAGAATAATTCCTACCTCACCTCAGGGCTCTTTTTTTTTTTTTTTTTTAAGTTTATTTATTTATTTTGAGAAGGTGCATGAGCAAGTAGGTGAGGAGCAGAGACAGAAGGAGAGAGAGAATCCCAAGCTGCTGACTCCAGTCTTGATCCCACCAACCATGAGATCATGACCTGAGCCTAAATCAAGAGTCACATGCCTAACTGACTGAGCCACCTAGGTGCCCCTCACTCCAGCGTTCTGCTGTATTAGTATGCACATAAAAATAATTTACTATGTCACACTAATAAAAAGAAATCCTAACAGACTTATACAAGGCAGTCCTAAATTCATCTTTACTCTACCCACCCTTAATGAACTATGAATCTCAGTTCTTTAATTTATAAAATGGAAATAATAATAACACTAGTGTCTATTTTAAATAATTGTGATATTAAGAAGACGAAATAGCATATGAAAAGGAGCTCTGCAAAGGTTTATAGATAGCCCTCAATAAATGTTATTTTCCTCCTCTTCTCCTCTATATAGTTTTTTTCCTCTTCCTTCTATGGAGAATAATATTGTGAGAATTTGAATATATAATGCCTACCTGTGGCCCTAAGATTCAAGTGCTATTCAGTTTTTTTTTTGAGCAACTTTCACTTTCCTCAATATTTTTTAACTCAAATAATGCAGTTTTCTATGAGTTTTATCAAATTTTATCAGAAATTACTTGAAAGACAGTAATTTTCATCATTTATTTGGAGACTGTATTGTTACTAAGGAGGAAACTCTTTACCTCTGAATACCTGGTTGTCAAAAGATACTTAGATAGTACACTTAAATTTCTACTTTATTTGAAGCTAATCATAAATAAGGATACTTTTTGACCTTTGTTAACTGACATTGTTCTAACATGACAAATGCTAACATTGTAGTATCTTAATATCTATAGCTATTATGCTTCGTGGAATATATTTCAAAACCCAAACTATTGAAAATATTCCTATAGCCTTGATAAAGTGCAAGAATTAAAAAAATAATCGTTCTTGTGGCAAATAATTCAAGTTTGTTAACTACCTGGTGAAGTTTGCAAAGACATTTAGATCAATAAAGGAAGCCACTCACTTTTAGAAGTAGGGAGATTATTACATTATTAAGTGTGGATACTCATGAAATCTAAAGTTGGCATATACAGTATAGAAAATATTCTTTCCCTGCTAACATTCATACATTGTACTTATTTTTGTGAGTTTTATCTTTTTAAGTTATTTTGAAGCACTTAAATAATCTGTCAATAAGTTATCTTGTTCTTTTTTTTTAATTAAAAAATACATGAATGTGGCAGTAAAGTTAGAAAACTTCAATATGTGAAATATCAAAGTGACTTCTCAGTAGGCAAAACTGAGTCATTAAAATTTTATGGGAGTGAGGGGTTTAATAAAAAGAATTAGAGCTGACACAAAAGCAGGAAGAGCTAGTATGAACATCTGGAATGCTCCAGATCAGTGGAACAATAACTAACAACTTCAGCCTAACACACTGGAGCAGGAAGAAAAACTAGTATTCAAAGGGAAGTCCAATAATGAGATATATTTAGCCAAAAGATGGGGACATGAAGAGGGAGTTCATGGAGAGTTCTGCAAAATCTGCCACAGTGGACAGTGTGAGCCTGTAAAGTCATCTGCAGAGTTGCTCTGATTAAAGCACCATGACTGATCTCTGAAAATAATGGCTTTTGCTTCACTTCTGCCTTCCATATCTTACACAGATTAATTTCATTAGCAAATTTTAACCTAGAGCCACACAGGGAAGATTCCAGAAGTAGTAATTCTTATCCTTACTGAAATGTATGATAGAGACAAGTACCCAAGAGATAATCTAGCATGGTAATGTTTTCTTTATATTTGATCAAATAAGCATTTTGCCTTCTTATTTCTACAACAGAGGATGCTGTATGTGCTTAAAATAAAATGAAATATAAATAGTCAAATAATAAGTGATCAGAACTTTAATATGACACTATGTTAATAATTCCTTCCCAGCGTTTTCTTCTATATTTGTGTTTCTATCTTGGGTAGAAAAGTCAGTCCAAGTTGCAATCTTTCTTTGAAGGTAATCTTTGAAGGTATGAAGAATGCAATCTTAAAACTATTAGGTATAAAATTAGAAAAAACGTTTTTTTTAGTTAAATGTTGAGCATCACATAGTGCCATCAATTTGTATTTGATACTTGTTTTCAAAAGTATTATAACAGCTTCTTTAACTTAATAAAATAAATAGAATATATATGGTGGTTTAGTGCTATTAATCTTTGCTGAGCTACCAATTGCAGTGAAGCTGACCAAACTGTGCATGAGCTAGGGCTTGATTTCTTATCGTTCATTTAGTGTTTTCTATTGAATCATACTCTATATAAATGCACAAATGCATACTCAGTAAAATACACAAATATTAGGCATATGTCTTTGAGTTTTACAAAATGAACTCACCTGTGTAACTGTCACCTGGATCAAGATGTGGAACGTTATCAGTACACCAGAAGACTATCAATGATGTCTCCAAGCAAAATATTCTGATATCAGTCACTATTGATGAAATTTAAACGTTTTGCATATTACATAAATGGAGTGTAACAGTATGAATCATTTGTGCTTGGCTGATTTTATTCCTTATTGTGTCTGTGCGATTCATCCCTGTTGTTGCATATAGGAGTCATTCATTGAATGATATTTCACTGTATGTATATAGTAAACTGTGTTTTTCCATTTCATTATTGATGGGCATTTGAATTCTTTCCAGTTTAGAGATATTACAAATAATGATGCCATAAAAATTCTTGTACATGCTCTTTGATACACATAATATATTTCTGGTATGGAATAGATGAGCAATAGCGTGAATATTTTCAGCTTTAGTAAATACTGCAAACTATTTTCCAAGGTGGATTTCTAACTTGCACTCCTACCAGTAGCATAAAAAGTTCTACTTCCCCACATCCTCACCCAAAATTGGCCTAATCTGTTGTTGTTGTTATTTTACTTTCGCCCTCTGGTAGATGGTGAAGGGGTATCTAATTTTCATTTCTCTGATGATTAATGATGTTGCACCTTTCTTCATATGCTATTGGCCATTTGTGTATCCTCTTTTGTGAAGTGTTCAGGTTTTTTGACTTCTTGCTGAGATAACTGCCTTTTTAATTATTATTATTATTATTATTATTATTATTTTGTTTTTGAGAGAGAGAGCGAGAGAGCAAGTGAGCATGGGAGGGACAAAGGGAGAAGGAGAGAGAATACTAGGCAGGCTCCAGACCCAGTGCAGAGCCCAACACGGGGTTTGGTACCATGAACCATGAGATTATGACCTGAGCTGAAATCAAAAGTCGGATGCTTAACTGACTGAGCCACTCAGGCATCCCTTTAATTATTGATTTGTAGCAGTTCTCCATGTAACTGAATATGTTATTTCTTGTTTCCATGTATTGCAAATATCTTCTGTCACCTGTAGCCTGATTTTAACTTTCTGATGGTGTCTTTTGATAAAGTCTCTTAGTTTTTGACATCTAATTTATCCTTCTTTCCTTTAATATTTTGCTTCTTATATATTTATTCAGAGATTATTGCCTATCCTAGAGTCTTGAAGATATTTTCCTATGTTAGCTTCTAAAAGCTTTATTTTAACTTTCAAATTTATGTCTATAATCTACCTAGAATTGATGTTTGTGTATGGTGGGGGTAAACACTCATTTTTTCATATAGATTCCAACTGACCCAATGCCATTTATTGAAAAAACCACCTTTTCTCTTTTTTGTGCAGAGGCACTTTGGCATAAATCAGGTGATGAAATACGCATCAATGTGTTGCTTATCTGTTTCATTGAGCTATTTGCCTATCCTTGCACCTTTACCACACTCTCTCAATTACTGTAGATTTATGTGGTATGGTATAACCTCTAGATATGTTTTTCTTCTTCAAAACAATCTTAGATATATTAGCCCTTTGCATTTACATATAAATTTTATAATTAGCTTGTAAATATCTAAAAAAATAAAATGTACTATAATTTTTATTGGAATTGCATTGAAACTATAGATCAAGTTCAAGAAAATAGGTACATTATTGCATTGAGTCTTCCACTCCAGGAACAGCTTTCCATTTAAGGATATTAATGGACTATAGCTCTCCACTTGTTAAGTTCTTTTTTCATTTCTCTGATGTTATTTATACTTTTTTAAATTTTGAAATAATATTAATCCTACAAGAAATTCCAGATTCCCCAATTTTTTTTATGTTGATTTATTTTTAAGAATGAGAGAGACAGAGGAGCAGAGGAGGGGCAGAGAGAGAAGGAGACACAGAATCCAAGAGAGGCTCCAAGCTCTGAGCTGTCAGCACAGAGCCCTATGCGGGGCTTGAACTCATGGAACTTGAGATCATGACCTGAGCCAAAGTCAGCCACTTAACCGACTGAGCCATCCAGATGCCCCTCCAGATTCCTCAGTTATTTCTAGTATTACTCATTTACTACATTTGTTCTCTCTTTCTCTCTTTCTGCACAGACCTACAAGTTCCCAGACATACACTCCCATTAGATTTTTCTCAATCAATTGATAGCAATTTGAAAGCATGATGTTCTATTATTGCTAAACATTTCAGCATATAATTACTGAAAGGGAAGGGCATTCTCTGTATAAATGTAGTACATTGATCAAAATCAGAAATTTAACACTAACAGTGCCTTCTAATCCAAATATCTCATTCAAATTTCATCAACTGTCCAATGATACCAATTATTGTAAAATAAACAAACAAATAAGTTCTAATCCAGGATCCCAGGATCTGGGATCATGTGTTAAAGAAGTCATGTCTACTTCAACTCCCTCAATATGGAAGAGTTCCTTAGTCTTTACTTCTCTTTTGAGTTCTTGATACAATTTTCGGCTGATGCCTGTTATTTTGAAGAATTTTCCTTATTTTGTTTTTGTATAATATTTTCTTGGGATTAGATTCAGGTTAAGCATATTTGACTGGACTACCACAGATACTGCACTGCATTCTTCCCAGTATATCTTATCAGGAGATGATGAAGTTAGTTTATCCTACTACTTGTGCTCTTAACTTAGGTAACTGGGCAAAGGTGGTATTTTCAGGTTTCTCTGCTATAAAGCCACTATTGATAGGAGTGTTGAAGTGTGAGCTCTCATAACATGTTACCACAATATATATGACTTCTTAGGTCATACCCAAATAGTGAGGATTCTGCCAGTCACAAGAATTTTTCTTTACTTTTCTTGTGAGGTTCGAATACCGCTTGGTTTATTATCCTTCCTGAGTGGTCCAGACTCTAGGGGAAAAAAAAAAAAAAGAGAGAGAGAGAGAGACTGGAAATTTGCCTAATAAGCATTTCAGTATATACTTTTAATATTGTATTTAAGATTAAAATGTTTGACATAATTGGTGGAAAAGTAAACTTAGCATATGAGCAGGACTTTGTTTAGTCAGTAATTACTTATTGAGATTCTGATGTTTCCAAATCTTGCTGAATAGTCTACATATAATGAATACTAAGGCACATTCTCTATTATCAAGGAGCGTATTTTTTAAGAGATGAGACATTTTAGTGAGGCACTTACTAAATAATGAGTGCTCTTCATGAATACTACATGGGGATATATAAGAGTCTTAACAAAGCACTGGGGGAAAGGAAGATCTTAGCCAGAGAAGACATCTAAACATTTGCAATAGACCAGTATTGACAGAAAGCAAAGAAATGAGGATATACAAGGAATTCACAATAATTAGATTTCATAGAAGTAAGTGAATTCATTGAAGAGTTTTAAGGAAGATAATATGATTAATTCTGAGTTTTAGAAAGGTTAGTCACACATAGAACAGTGCATTGTTCCATAGTAGGTGGTTAAATAAATATTAGTTCAATGAATGAGTGAAGGAATGCAGTACAGAGAGTGAATTACAAGAGTTCATTTACAAGAGATAGGTAGCTAAGTTCATAAGCTGTTGAAGTAAACCAAGCTAGAGATCCTGGGCTTAGTTGACTATTGTCTTCATAATGGAGAAAAAGTATAGATTCCAGAAATATTAAGAAAGTAGAATAAAGAATGTTAGTGATTTATTTGATTAGTATAAGGGTAGACAAGGAAAGAAAGTCAAGATGACATCAAAATTTGTGGCTTAAACAAATTATTGAGAATGGAAATATGGGAGGAAGAGAAGATATGAGCTTCAGTGAAGAGTAATTCCAATAATCTTTTCATTAAAACTTAATGTCTGTGAAAGTTTTTATAGTATAAAAACATTTCTATTTTATAATATTTAAGTTTTAATGAACATCTATCAACTTAACATAAGCAAGTAATATATATTTAGTACTATATAATTCAGAATTTAATGTGCTATTTTTTACATACTAGCAACAAGATTCTTCCATGGGCTTAAGAGTACAGCTCTCCATATATGTTATGCAATTATGTTTGATTCTACATATGGCATAGTTATAAATGTGCTAAATATGAGGGCAAATCTTGTCTTACATAATATATATATATATATGAGAAAAGAAAAAATATATATATAAAGAAAAAATATATATATAGATATATAGTAGATATTTTCATAAAAAATTGATTATTTGAAGTACATTTTACACTTCTAAGAAGTTTGATCAAAGTTAGATCAAAGAAGTTTCATGTTCTCTAAGAAAAACTGCTGCTTTAATCTGTACAATATATAAATACTTGCAAATACTTAGTGACTATGGCCATGCAAAATCCTATTTAGAACATTCCATTTATATTTATCAATGACACTTTCTTAAAGAACCCATGTAGGAACCTGATTTAAGCAGGGTAATTGTTATATGATTAAAAAAGGTTTTCATTTAATATCAAAAGAATAAGCCATTTTTCTTAGAATGGTTCCTGATACTTTTAGAGAACAAATGTTTTTGCAATACTCAAGCTGGTAGCAGATAGAACTTTATATCTAAATCATTATGTTTTGATTTACTTTGTTTTTTAAAGAGAAATTTTCTGAGATGCCCAGCCATGAGATCTCTAAATTTCTTTTTCAATGTTAAATGTATGCAGGTAACTAAATAACAAAAGAAATAATCAAAGTCACTTAAAAATTAGTTTCCACATATTTTGAACATGAGATCTTTAAATACAAAAATATTTCAATGATTTATTATACTAGTCTTGAAATTTTGATACTTGATTGAGGAGACAAATTATGAATAATAGGTATGTAGATTTAATTGTTCTTTAAACATATTATATATATATATATACACGTATATATATGTGTATATATACACACATATATATATATATATATATTTTTTTTTTTTAACCATTATTAGAATAGATATTTTGGCAGGGACATCAGCATCATGGCTGCATAAGTCATTCCCTTTGTCTCTCCCCTTCAGATTTATAACCAGTAGGATACCCATAATCTAACAAAGGTTTCTAATAAAGGTGTGCACAGCACACCAAGATTCCAGAAAGATCCATATATCTGTATATCTGAAGGTGAGGGGATTAGATATCATGGATCTAGTGGAGCCAGGGAAGCAGTAGAAGCGCTGGTGCCTGTGAGCCCAGTAGTTCCAGGGGCAGCAGTAGAGACTATAACCCTGGCAGGAGAAGCAATGCCTGCAACTCTGGCTACCCTAATGTTGACAAGCACTGACGACCTCAGGAGCACAATCAGTGACCTTGGTGCCAGTGGCCCTTCTTGCAGAGGAAGTGGAGAATGGAAAGTGCACACTCCCAAATATAGCCACAATATCAACTCAGGTAAGAGAAGCCAAAAACTTGTGCTAGAGTGTCACCTGCTGGAATATAAAAGCAAGGCCTCTAATTCTGAACCTGTAGAACTATTAAAATCAAAGTAAACAAAACTTTACTTAAATAAGAAATCACTGACAGAGGCACATCTCATCAAGTACCGTGAAAAATCCAACAATGCAGTATTACAAAAAGAAAATGACAATTCTCCAGCAACCAGATTCAAAGTCACAGAAGATTGGGATCTGACAGAATTCAAATAGATGTTATGAAGAAATTCAGTGAGCTACAGGAAAACTCAGAAAGAGAATTCAATGAACTCAAGAACAAAATTAACCAAGTGAAAGAGTACTTTACCAAAGAGATGAAAATTTTTAAAAAAGAATCAAACAAATTTTGGAGCTGAAGAACTCAAGAGATGAAATGAAGAATGCAGTAGAAAGCATTGGAACTAGAGCAGATCAGATGGGGAAAAAATAAGTGATTTGGAAGATAAGAGTCTGGAAATGACTCAGGTAGAAGAGGAGAGCAAACTAAGATTTAAAATAAGTGAAACGACCTTACAAGAAGTATCAGATTCCATTAGGAAAGCCACCATAGAAATAATGGGTATACCAGAAGAAGGAGAAGGAGGCAGAAAGATTATTCAAAGAACTAATAGCTGAGAACTTCCCAAACCTGGGGAAAGAATTAACCATGCAAGTCCATGAAGCTAATAGGTCACTTTACTATCTTAGTACAAAAAGACCCTCTTCAAGACACATTATAATTAAGCTGTTAAAAGTCAATGATTAAAAAAAAAAAAAAGAATTTCAAAGACAGCCAGGGAAAAATAGAAAGTAACCTACAAAGGAACCCCCATTAAACCAGCAGATTTCTCAGCAGAAACTCTATAGGCTAAGAGAGAGTGGAATGACATATTCAAAGTATTGAAAGATAAAAATTCCAGCCAAGAATATTCTATCCAACAAAATTATCTGTTAGGTATGAAATAAAGTCTTTCCCAGACAAACAAAAGCTGAGGGAGTTTACCACCAGTAGATCTGCCTGACAAAAAATGTTGAAAGGAGCTCTTCTACCTGAAACAAAATGACAAAAGTACACACAACTTTGAGTAAGTTGATAAGTAAACAGAAATAGAAAAGTGTAGCTCTAATTTGGAATAGGGTGTTAAACATTTAATTATAGCATAAATGTTAAAAGGAGAAAAGCATTAAAAACAAGCATAGCTCCTACAATTGGTAACAAACTCACAGAATTAAAAGGATACATGTGACAACAAAAATATAAAAGGATAGAAGGAAAATGATGGAACCTGTAGAGGCAAATAAAGACAAATTGTGATCATCAGAAAAATACTATTTTATCCATGAGGCATTTTATACAAACCTAATGGTAACCACAAAACAAAAATCTAGAAAAAAAAACTAAAGTATACAAAAAGGGAAAACTGAGAAAATCATCACAGAAAATCACCAACCTCAATAAACAGAAACACAAAGAAAAAGAAACAATGGAGATACAGACAACCAGGAAACAAAATGGCAATGGCAAGTTCTTATATATCAGTAATCACCCTAAATGTGAATGGATTGAACTCACCAACCAAAAGCCACAGAGTGGCTGGATGGATTAAAAAAAACAAGACCCTACTCTAATACTACTTTGAGTCAGCTCCAGAAACAGATTCAAAGTGAAGGGGTAGAAGATGATACTCCAAACACATGTTAGGAAGCAGGTGCAGCCATATATATATATATATGATATATATATATATATATAATATATCATATATATATATCATATATCTATCTATCTATCTATCTATATCAGACAAAATAGACTTCAAGCCAAAAATGTTAACAAGAGACAAAAAGGTCATTATATAATGATAAAAGGGTCAAAACATCAAGATATAACAGTCATAAATACAGCTGACCCTTAAACAGTGTGGGGGTTAGGGGAACCAACCCCCCCCCATGTAGTAGGAAATCTGTGTACATCTTTTGACTTCCCTAAAACTTAACTATAAATAGCCTATTGTTGACCAGAAGCTTTACAAATAACATAAAATATTGATTAACATGTTTTGTATGTTATGTATTTTATATACTATATTCCTACAATAAAGTAAACTACAAAAAATAAAACGTTATTAAGAAAATCACAAGGAAGAGAAAATTCATTTACATTACTGTATTATATTTATTTTTAAAAAATCCATATATAAGTGGACCCACACAGTTCAAACCTATGTTGTTCAAGGGTCAACTGTATATACACTCCCCACCATCCAAGCACTGATATATATTAAGCAATTACTAACAGATCTTAACTGATAAATATACAATATATTAATAATAGGGAATTCCAGTACCACTATCAGCAGTGAATAGATTGTCCAGACAGAAAATTAACAAGTAAATCTTGGAACTGAACAACATTTGAGAACAAATGGACTTAGAAGACATATATAGAACATTTTGTACAACAACAAAATATACATTCTTCTCCAATGCACATGGAATGTACTCCAGGATAGATCTTCATATATATTAGGCTACAAAACTAATTTTAGCAAATTTAAGAAAATTGAAATCATACTAGCTATTTTCTCTGACCAAAGTGGCATGAAATTAGAAATCAATAAGAGGAAAGTGAATATATCTTCAAATCTGTGGAAACTCAACAGCATACTTCTAAACAATTAATGGATCAGAGAAGAAATCAAAGTGGAAATAAAAAATTATCTTGAAAAATTAAAATGAAAATACGACTGATTATCAAATTTTCTGGAATGCAGCAAAAACAGTCCTGAGAAGGAATTTTATAGTAATTTTTTCACATATTGAGAAATTAGAAAGATAGCAAACAAAATAACCTAACTTTATACCTCAAAGAGCTAGAAAAAGAGGAACAAATTAAGCTTAACCTAAATGTTCATTGATGGATGCATGGATCAAGAAGGTGTGCTATACATACACACATGCACATATAGAATGGAATATTATTCAACCATAGATAAACAAGGAAATCCTATCATCTGTGGTGATATGGATAGATGTTGAGCACATTATGCTAAGTAAAATAAGTGAGGCATATAAAGACAAGTACTGTATGGTATCATTTATATGTGGAATCTAAAAAAGTCAAACTTGTAAAAAAAAAATACAGAGTAAGATGGTGGTTACTAAGGGATGGAGTGTGAGGGAATAGAATTGATGTTGTTTAAGGGTACAAACCATAGAGATCTAATGCACAGTATGGGTATAGACAATAACATTGTACTATAGTAATGTAATGTGATAAATACTGCTTCAATGGCAATCATATAATGTATAAATGTGTTAAAGTAACATGCTGTATACCTTAAATTTACAAAATGTAACCTGTCAAGTTTATTTTAAAAAAACAAAACCCTAACAACCTAAACTGTATACACAATAAAATTTTAGAATGACAGAATAAAATGTATATATATTTAGTTAAATTCAGTTGCAGGAATTATAGAATGATCTTGCTAGCTGTATCTTCAGAAAGGTAAGATTCCTGTTAAATCTTCTCTCAAGTTCAAAAAAGAGTAGACATTTCATGTTTTCATGATAGATTTCAATTTTTCTTCCAATATCTTTCATTTTTATATATAATCAATAGATTATGCATGCAATTTTGTGTGTCTTTATATAGAAATGGTTTGAAGTACAATGTAATCTCCCTGAGATTAAGTTCATTTAGGGAAATAGGACATAACTGTGAAAAATAGAAATAATGCCACAAATGAAAGTGAGGTCACAAGATGACACATGATTAATTCCAAGTGAATGATGTGTCATGATGTCATCAGAAGTGAGGATATGGGAAAGACTTTATGAAAGTAGACTGAAGCACAAAGAATAATTGGATTTCACTAAACAGAAAGGCTTTTTTTTCAGTCTGTTATTAACTATAGTGTGATTTTTAATGTATTAAAATACTAATGGAGTAACTCAAAAGACTAATTGCATTTTTAAGTTCAGTTTATTGCAAAATATACAACAAAAGTGGTACACTTATAAAATAATCACAGGGAGTCTAAGATTCATTTATTATTTAAGTTAAATAATATTTCAGTACATTATTTCTAAAATCTGGAGTAGATGTCCTTTTACTAATTCATAAGATATAAAATCCATTTGATATGAAAATGAAAAGAAAGAGAAATTGACACTTGAAATTGATTTTAATCAGCATGTTAGACAAAGGTTCATCAAATATTAACCTGAGTAAAATTTAAGGCATATTTATTCTTGGTGCCATATTATGTACAAATGAAGAAAATGCTATCTTTCTAAATTTTTTATTTTACATGTGGACATTATTCTATATGTTTACTTATTTTATCAACCCATTTTTTCTTCCATTCTGTCTCCAGAATTATAACATAAAGTTTGAACTTACTTCTATTAAAACATACTAAATTACTATGACAACTTTTACACTTGACAATTATATAGTAAAGAGATTCCATTTTTTTTTGTTTATTTTTCTGAGAGAGCGAGAGAGAGAGAATGCACAAGATGGGGAGAGGCAGAGAGATAGGGAGAGAGAGAATCCCAAGCAGGATCTGCACTGTCAGCATGGAGCCCAAAACGGGGCTCCATCCAATGAACTGTTAGATCATGACCTGAGCTGAAATCTACAGTTGGATGCTCAAGGGGACGCCTGGGTGGCTGAGTTGGTTGTGTCTGACTTCTGCTCAGGTGATGATCTCATGGTTCATGAATTCCAGCCCCACATTGGGCTCTGTGTTGACAGCTCAGAGCCTGGAGCCTGCTTCAGGTTCTGTGTCTCCCTCTCTCTCTGCCCCTATCCCACTCATGCTCTGTCTCTGAAAAATAAATAAATGTTAAAAAAAATTTTAAATGAGTTGGACACTTAACTGACTGAGCCACCCAGGTGTTCCTCATTTTTTTGTACTTGCACTTCTTAAGTCAAATTTGCATAGTTAAAATCTGAAGTTTTGCTATCAGAGCCATGTGGAAAAATTTAGTAGCTGGGTTAAGCTTAGGCAAGACCAGAAATTTAGGGTTCCTTTCTCTAACAAAGTACTTAGTAGAATATAGACATATATTAATATTCATTTTTTCCAGTTCCTTTACCTGCATCATGTATCCTTTTTTTTTTATGTCATACTTGTCTAAATATTTATAACCATCATAGAAATGAAAGGTACTACTGAAGTAATTGAACGGATAGAATGGTTGCTTATTTCAAACACATGATTTCATTTGATTCTGGTTCAGTAATATAGTTTAAATGAAAGAAAAAGGTCCACGGAATGCCTGGGTGGCTCAGTTGGTTAAGCAGTTGACTCAGCCCAGATCATGACCTCGCTGTGGGTGAGTTTGAGCCTGGAATCAGTCTCTGTGCTGACAGCTCAGAGTCTGGATTCTGCTTTGGATTCTATCTCCCTCTCTCTCTTTCCCTCACCTACTTGTGCTCCATCTCTCTCTCTCTCTCTCTCTCTCTCTCTCTCTCTCTCTCTCTCTCTCTCAAAAACCAATAAAAATTAAGAAAAATAAAAAGGTCCACAAAAATACTTTTAGATAGCTTAGTCCCTTTAGTAATTAGCTGATATTTGTGATGTGACACTTTAAATGTCAGGGTGTTCTTCTGACACTAAAAGTAATTTCTACATAGTAAGCCAGGATTTGTTTGCTTGGAGGAATGAGCACTAGTCCTCCCACAGATAAATTATTAGTAACTTTGGGGGAAAACAAAATACTACCTTAGAACTCTATAGCTTAAAAAAATGATACTTTTTTTTTAGTGGGGTCTAGGGAGTGGGGGACAGAACTTAGAAGAATTAAACAAACTGGAATAATTTCCACAATAGTTACAGAAGCGGAAGCACCAGATTCCAAAATTTAATAGAGAAATGTGAAATCTTTCAAGCTGGAGGAACCAAATGAAGGAGCCCCGGGAAACCAGAGCTGCTGGAAAGTGGGAAAGGAGTCTCCAGAAAGAAGAAAGCCAGGAGAAAACTCCTGATCATTTTCAGTCCATGTCACTGAATGATCCCTGAACAAGGTACATGAAGCTCAAACTGAAAGCACCTTGCAATCAAAGATTAACAAACTGAACAGAAATCTAAGTTGCCATTCACTGCAGGCATGAATCAGCAATTTAAATCAAACAAGCTTTGAAGCAACATAACAATCTAGAATGTACCCAGTGTACTATTCATAATGCTTAGGACAAACTCAAATTCTTCAATAGTCAGGAAAATATGATCTAGTATCAAAGAAAAAAACTATCAACAAATGGTAAATGCTAATTAACTCGGATGCTGCCATTGTCAGACCAAGATTTTAAAATAATTATTTTGACTATGTTCATTGAAGTAAAGGAAAATATACTTATAATGAGAGAAAATATAGGAAGTATTAGCAGAAAATAGAAAAATGAAAGAAAATCCAGTGGAAATATTAGATGCGAAAATACAGAGATGGGAGCTCCATATATGTATAAATTCCGATAAAATCTCTGGCTGACTCTGAAATCATGCATACCTACCTGTAGCAGACTCAAAACAGCACAAATCAACATGATTAGTCATAAATGTAATTTCCAGTGAGATCTACCACACATCCACCAGAATGTCTACAGTTAAAATGACTGCCAACATCAGATGTCAGCAAAAATGTGAAATAACCAAACCTATCTGATCATTGATTGGAATAACCAACCAATATATAGTTGGTTGAATGTAAAATGATAACAACTTTGGAAGACAATGTGGAAGCTTTTCTTTTCTTTCTTTCTTTTCTTCCCTTTTTTTTTTTTAAGTAAAAACAAACTACTCTTCTACCTAGCAGTCCCCACCTGGATATTTATTCAAAAGAAATGAAACTTATTTTCACAATTTAGATGTGCATCATTGTCATTGTTAATGACAGCTCTATTTCATAATAGTCAAAACCATGGAAACATCCCAGATGTCTACAATAGGAGAATTGCTAAACAAATAAGGTTTATTCACACAATGGAATGCTAGTCAGCAACGAGAAGGAACAAACTAATGATGTATACAACAGCAGGGCAAATCTCAAGAATGTTCTGTTCGGTGAAATAAGCTTTCTCTAAAAAATGTCTATTGAATGATTCCATTTATATGAGTTTGTAGAACAAGTAAAACTAATGCTTATGGGGGAAAATCAGAGCAATTCTAACATTTGAAAGAGTATGGGTAAGACCCGAATGGGAAGGGAAATAAAGGAAATTTCTGAGGTCATGATAATGTTCTCTACCATGATAAGGATTTGGGTTACATGGAAATATTCGGTTATCAAAACTCAGCCAATGCACTTAAGTTTCATGCATTTTATGGTTTTGGGTGCAATTGTAAATGTGATCGATTCCTTGATTTCTGTTGCTTCATTATTGGTGTATAGGAATGCAACCAATTTCTGTGCATTGATTTTACATCCTGCCACTTTGCTGAATTCATGGATCAGTTCTAGCAGTTTCTTGGTGCAATCTTTTGGGTTTTCCATATAGAGTATCATGTCATCTGCAAAGCCTGAAAGTTTGACCACCTCCTGGCCAATTTGGATTCCTTTTATTACTTTGTGTTGTCTGATTGCTGAGGCTAAGACTTCTGATACTATGTTGAATAACAGTGGTGAGAGTGGACATCCTTGTCTTGTTCCTGACCTTAGGGAGAAAGCTCTCAATTTTTCCCCACTGAGGATGATGTTAGCATTAGGTCTTTCATATATGGCTTTTATGATCTCGAGGTATGATCCTTCTAATAAATCTAACCAAAGAGTTGAAAAATCTATACACTTAAAACTATAGAAAGCTTATGAAAGACATTGAAGAAGACACAAAAAAATGGAAAAGTATTCCATGCTCCTGGATAGGAAGAAAAAATATTGTTAAAATGTCAATACTATCCAAAGCAATCTACATATTCAATGCAATACGTATCAAAATAACACCAGCATTCTTCACAGAGCTAGAACAAATAATACTAAAATTTGTATGGAACAAGAAAAGACCGCAAATAACCAAAGCAATCTTGAAAACCAAAGCAGAAGACATCACAATCCTGGATTTCAAGCTGTACTACAAAGCTGTAATCATCAAGACAGTATGGTACTGGCACAAAAACAGACACTCAGACCAACGGAATAGAATAGAGAACCCAGAAATGGACCCACAAACGTATGGCCAACTAGTCTTTGGCAAAGCAGGAAAGAACATCCCATGGAATAAAGACAGTCTCTTCAGCAAGTGGTGCTGGGAAAACTGGATAGCGACATGCAGAAAAATGAACCTGGACCACTTTATTATACCATACACAAAAATAAACCCAAAATGGATGAAAGAACTAAAGGTAAGACAGGAAGCCATCAAAATTCTCGAGGAGAAAGTAGGCAAAAACCTCTTTGACCTCAGCTGCAGCAACTTCTTACTCAACACGTCTCTGGAGGTAAGGGAAACAAAAGCAAAATGAACTATTGGGACCTCATCAAAATAAAAAAAAAACAAAACAAAAAACAAAAAACTTCTACACAGCAAAGGAAACAATCAGCAAAACTAAAAGGCAACTGATGGAATGGGAGAGGATATTTGCAAATGACATATCAGTTAAAGGGTTAGTATCCAAAATCTATAAAGACCTTATCCAACTCAACACCCAAAAAACAAATAATCCAGTAAGGAAATGGGCAAAATACATGAATAGACACTTTTCCAAAGAAGACATCCAGATTTCGAACAGACACATGAAAAAATGCTCACATCACTCATCATGAGGGAAGTAGAAATTAAAACCACAACTTAGGCAACTTAGGCAACAACAGGCAACTTAGGGAAGTAGAAATTAAAACCACAACTTAACAACTTAGGCAACAACAGATATTGGCGAGGATGCGGAGAGAGGATCTCTTTTGCACTGTTGGTGGGAATGCATATATATATATATATATATATATATATATGTATGTATGTATATGTATACACACACACACAATGGAGTATTACTCAGCAATCAAAAATGATGAAATCTTGCCATTTTCAACTATGTGGATGGAGCTAGAGGGTACTATGCTAAGCGAAATTAGTCAGAAAAAGACAAATATCATGACTTCACTCATATGAGGACTTTAACACACAGAACAGATGAACACGAGGGAAGGGAAGCAAAAATAATATAAAAATAGGGAGGGGGACAAAACATAAGAGACTCTTAAATCTGGAGAACAAACAGAGGGTTACTGGAGGGGTTGTGGGAGGGGGGATGGGCTAAATGAGTAAGGGGCATTAAGGAATCCTGAAATCATTGTTGCACTATATGATAACTAACTTGAATGTAAATTTAAAAAAAACAAATTAAATTAAAAAATAAAAAAATTAAAAAACAAACACAGGGGCGCCTGGGTGGCGCAGTCGGTTAAGCGTCCGACTTCAGCCAGGTCACGATCTCACGGTCCGTGGGTTCGAGCCCCGCGTCAGGCTCTGGGCTGATGGCTCAGAGCCTGGAGCCTGTTTCCGATTCTGTGTCTCCCTCTCTCTCTGCCCCTCCCCCGTTCATGCTCTGTCTCTCTCTGTCCCAAAAATAAATAAACGTTGAAAAAAAAATATTTAATAAAAAAACAAACACAAAAAAGATATATGCATTTTATTTTATGTGAATATTATATCAAAAAAGCCAAAAAAAAAACTGAAGCAAATATTGAACTCTGTCCATACTCCAGTATTCAAGAGGAATATAGAAATGCATGAAGGAAATGCATGAAGGAAAAGATAAAATGAGTTGTGGGTAAGCTAGTTAAAATAAAGAGTCAGAAATAGCCAATTGATAATAAAATTGTAAGAAGAAAACCTGTGAATATTTTATTCAAAAGTTTATTTTAGGTCAGGTCCCAAAAGAAAAATGAAAGGTTAGTGTCAGACTGATGGAGAATGATAAATGACAAATTAAATAATAGTCAAATATTACACATTTTGAATAGTTTGTTGACATATATCAAATTTTTCTCAGCAGGACTTTAAAATATTAGCAATACCTATGCAAAAGGCAAGAGGGCATTTTTAAAATTCTCTTGGTACAGTATACTGAAAGATCAAATAAATTCTTGATATAGATCAAGGATTTTATAGTTCAGATCTGTGAGAAAGGATTATGAAATGGACAAAATGTGATCGTCTGGAGGAAAAAGAATCAGGGAAATTGAATTTTCTGGATTCTGATTTCACATCAATGTGAGGTTTCATGAAAGTGCAATAGGACTATTGAGTATGTACATGTCCTGAGATGGAAGGCAGGTGCATTTAGTAGACCATCAGAGATTTTGACAGAATAAGATCTGTGTGGGAGTCATTGTTTTGTTTGCCTGGGAAAGCATAAGCCATTGATATAGATAAAAAGAGATTTTATTATTATGATTGTACTGAGGAACCCGGAAGGAAGTTATTAACATAACCTTTAGAGTATACTGGTTGCTTCCCTGATTTCCAGTGTTCCCCTTCTTTAGCACCCATACTTTTGTCCAAAGAGGCAATATATCCATTTAAATATGCTTACCTTCTCAGACTGTCTTGTAGCTACTGTGGTATAGTTCTTGAGCAAAAAGAAGTAAAATCGGTAGATGTGAGTTTGTAGGAAAAGTTTCGGCTTCATCCTGTTCTTTTCTTTCTGTCTGAAACATAGACAGAAGTCAGAGTAGCCTTCTTGGACCATGAGGAAAAAAGTCACAGAGGTTCAATACCGAAAGTAGAAGGAAGCTTTATTTATTTATTTATTTATTTATTTATTTATTTGGCAGCTAGATGAACTCGGGATTGCCTACTCCAGACTTCAGTTGCATGAGAAAAACAGTATTATTTGCCAAAGCTCCTGTAGGTAGGTCTCTCTTTTATGTAGCTAAATCCAGTTGTTAAATTGGTACAGAAAGGATGATCAAATATCCAGGAATAAATTCTGAAACAAAGAAGAGGAATATAAAGTCTGGATTCCAGAAATTCAGGAAAGCAGTGATAGGATTCAAAGATATCAACACAAAAACAAACCAAAACATGTGATATGTTTAAATGGAAAGTAGTTTTAACATAGCACCTCAGAAATAACCTTTAAATTTACCTCTTACATCTAGGGAATTATGGCAAAAATACTTACTAGATGGAAATGCAAACTAAAAAAGTTAATAAAGAGCATCTGAGCATTGGATGGGCATATGTAGAATTTAGGTAAGCTGTACATAAGAGTCAGATAGTTGAGAGTTAACATAAAGGCCTTTTGTTAACTTTAACTGTTCACATAAAGGCCTATTTCATCAAGAAGGAAATTCCCTTTATAGCTACCTGAGCTGAATCCTGACTTTTTGAGAAGTGGGGTGGAGTGGAGATGTTAGCTAATATAGACCAAAAACAGTTGTCAACAGTTTTAGAAACTGAGACGACTCAGTGTATCTTGAAAGAAGTGATACTAAAACTCAAGGAAGAAACTGTCCTGGGACATATAACATCTGGGATTCACTGTCTTGCTCCAATTTTCTATTTGCTCTATCTATCTATCTATATTTTAATATTTTAGTGTTCCATGCTATCTCCTCTATGGATTCCTATTTGTGTCTCTTTGATTTATTTTTAGTCACTGCACTAAAGAATACAATTTGCATCTTTATTCTTTCAGTCTACCCACAAATACTATTCAACTACTTTGTATAGCACATAGTATAAGAATCTTATAAGAGTAGATTTCTGTTTCCCTCTTCCTGCTCTTTTTTCTATTGTCATGTTTTTTCTACATATGTTATAAAACGCACAATGATTGTTAATTTTTCTATAACTGTCAATTACCTTTTAATTAAATTATAAACCAAAAAATATCTTTTGCATTTATCCACAATACTTTGTGATAATTCCTTTGAGTAGATCCAAGTTTCAACACAATGGCATTTCTTTCTTCCTGGAGCACACACTATTAAGGTGTGTTTACGTTTGGTGGCCATGAATTCTGTCAACTTTTTTTATGTGAAAGATTGTTTTGCCTTAACTTTCTGAAGGATATTTTCCCTCAATACGAAATTCCAGATTGAGAAATTTATTTAAAAACTGTTTTACTTTTGTGTCACCTGCGTGGCTCAGTCAGTTAAGCACCAGACTTGGGCTCAGGTCATGATCTCACGGTTCGTGGGTTTGAGCCCCGCGTCAGACTCTGTGCTGAGAGGTCAGAGCCTGGAGCCTGTTTCAGATTCTGTGTCTCCCTCTCTCTGCCCCTCCCCTGCTAGTGCTCTGTCCCTCTCTCTCCCTCTCGCTCTCTCAAAAATAAAGAAACATGAAAAAAATACTACAAAAAATTTACTTTTGTATGATAAATATGTCATTCCATTTTCTCCTGGCTTTCTTTGTTTCAGAGTCTTTAGGCATTTTTATCTTTATTAATAAATATGATAGACTGATATTGTCCCACATATCACCAAAGAACCGTTTTTTTTTCAATCTTTTTTCTCTATGCTTTAGCTTGCTATTTCTTTAAGTCATTTTTTAAAAAATTAATGTTTACTTATTTTTGAGAGAGAGAGAGACAGAGCATGAGCAGGGGAGGGGCAGAGAGAGAGGGCGACACAGAATCTGAAGTAGGTTTCAGGCTCTGAGCTGTCAGCACAGAGCCCCATGCAGGGCTCAAACTCGTGAACCTTTGAGATCATGACCTGAGCCAAAGTCAGATGCTTAACCTACTGAGCCAGTCACTCAGGCACCCTAAGTCATTTCTTTAAGATCATTTATTTTGGAGTATATAATCTAGGTCTACAAAGTGAAAGTGTCATATATTGTAATTCATATATTTTTCAGCTACAGAATAATCATTTAATTTTCTCTTATCTTTTACTTTTCTATTTTAATATTTTCCTTTAATTCCTGAAATACGTTTATAATAACTGTTTTAATGTCTTTACTTTTAACTCCATCTTGCCTCATTTTTTATTGACTAATTTCTCTCCTGTTTATTATTCTAACTATGCTAATTCTTTACATGTATGGTTATTTTCCTCATATTTTTAACAGCTTTATTGAGATAATTCACATAACATACAGTTTACCCATTCAAAGTGAACAATTCACTGATTTATAGTATACTCACAGATATGATGCTTACCAACTCAGTCCATCATAAAACTGTTTCATCACCTCAAAAAGGAATTTATATATTTATCTCTCATCTTCCCTAAATCTAAGGAACCACTAAGCCTCTTGCTATCTTTACAGATTTGCCTATTCAGGATATTTATAAATAGCATCATACAATATTAGACCTTTGGTGTGTGTCTTCCTTCATTAGGATAATGTTTGCAAGGTTCCTCCACATGGTAGCATGTATCTGTACTTCATTCCTTTTTGTGGCTGTATAATAGTCCATTGTCTGGGTATACCTCATTTGTTTATCATTTGTAAGTTAATGGTCATGTTAGTTTTTCCCCCTTATTGTCTATGAAGAATAATGCTGCTGTGAACATTGGTTTAAGCTATTATGTGAAAATATGTTTTCTATTCTTTTTGATATATACTAAGGAGCATTATTGCTGGGTTGTGTGGGTATGCTGTTTAACTTGGTAAGGAATTGTTGAAGTGTTTTACACAGAGGCTATACCATATCTCCACCAGCATTGTATGAGACCTTCAGTTTCTCCATATTATTGCCAATATTTGTCTTTCGTTTCTGGATTTTCATAGTCACTATCTTAGTGGGTATGAAGTGGTATATCATTGTGGTTTTGAAGTTTCCCTAGTGACTAATGATAATGTGTATTTTTCATATGCTTATTGGCCTTTGGTTTATCTTCTTTGGAGAAATGTCTGTTCAATTCTCCTGCCCATGTTTTTTAGTTAAAAATTTTTTTTAAATCAACCAATTAATTAATCAATTTGGAAAAATTTAGGTATACAAAGCAGAAAAATTGATCAGAAAGTACAGAGTTCCCAAATACATTCTCCCTCCATTGCCCTTATTATTAACATCTTGCATTATTGTGGTACATTTGTTAAAATAGATGAGCCCATATTGATACCTTATTATTAAGTGAAATATATACCTTACATTATGGTTCACTCTATATAATACTTTCTATCATTTTTAACATATAAATAACATGTATCCACAATTACAGCCTCATACAGAAAGAAATTTGATACCCTAGAAATCCCGATTCACCTTTTTATCCCTCCCTCCCTTCTTCCCTTCCTCTTTACTTCTCTTTTTTCCCTTCCTATAAACCCCTGAAAACCACTAGTATTTTTTATTATATTGATAGTTTTGCCTTTTTCAGATGTCATATGGTTGGAAATGTATGTAGCCTTTTCAGATTGGCTTACTTTACTTAGCATTATCCATTTAAGATTTCTCCATGTCTTTTCATGGCTCAATAGCTCATTTCTTTTTAGTGCTGAGTAATATTACACTTTCTGAATATACTACAGTTTGTTTATTCATTCACACATTGGAGATCATCTTGGTTGCTTCCATGTTTTGGCAGTCTTGAATAAAGTTACTATAAACATTTGCGTGCTGGCTTTTGTGAAGACAAATTTTCCCTTTATTTGGGTAAATACCAAGCAACACAACTGCTGGATCATATGGTTAAGAGTGTGTTTGATTCTGTAAGGAAAAAAAAAAAAAAACCTGCCAAAGTATCTTCCAAAGTGGCTATACAATCTTGCATTTTTAATAGCAATGCATGGAAGTTTTGGTTGTTATACATCCTCACCGAGATTTGATGTTGTCATTGTTTTGGATTTTAGTCATTTTCATATGTGTGCAGTGGGATTTAACTTTTTAAATTTGCAATTCCTAATGATACATGATGTTGAACATCTATTCATATGTATATTTACCATCTACTTATCTTTTTGGGTGACATGTCTGTTCAAATCTTTTGTTCATTTAAAAATTTTTTTTTAAAGTTTATTTTTATTTATTCTGAGAGAGAGATAGAAAGCAAGGTGGGGGGGGGGGTGCAGGGAGAGAGGGAAACAGAATCCCAAGGAGTCTCTGCACTGACAGAGCCCAATGCCAGGCTTGAGCTCATGAACCATGAGATCATGACCTGAGCTGAATTCAAGACTCAGATGCTTAACTAACTGAGCCACCCAGATGCCCCTCTTTTGTTCATTTTTTTTCTTTTGTTCATTTTTAATTGAGTTATTTTTATTCTTATTGATGAGGTTTTTTTTTTTTTTTTCCTATTTCTATGTGATTGAGTTCTTTGTATATTTTGGATACCACTCTTTTATCAGGTATATGTTTTATGAATATTTTCCTCCAGTCTGTGGCCTGGTTTTTCATTCTCTTAACAGTCTTTCGCAGTGGAGAATTGTTTAATTTTATTAAATTTTAACAGATCATTTTTTGTCTTTCATGGTTCATAGTTCGTGTTGTACCTAAGAAGTCACCACCAAACCCACTGTTAGCTCTATGTTCTCTTATCTTCTACAGGTTTTGTAGCTTTGCATTTTAAATTTATATCTATGATCCATTTGAGTTAATTTTACAGTTTAGATTCATGTTTTTCTTTTTAGTTTTTGTTTGTTTATTTGTTTTATTGTTTTTTGCATATGAATGTTCAGGGATTCAAGCTCCATTTGTTGTAAAGACGGTTTTTTCTCAATTAAATTGCTTCTTCCTTCTCAAAAAGCAGTTGACCTCTGGAATTTTCCTTCTAATTTCCTTCTCTGTGGTACTTCATTCTGGGTAAATTTTTGTTGTGGTTGAACTAGATTCTTGTAGAGATTCACTTAGGAAAAAAAACTGATTTTTGTGTATTTTCTTTTATTAATAAGCTAAGTTCTCAAGTCTGTTTCACTAGTTACATTACTTGAGGTAAAGGACACTGAACTTATAGGACTAAAATAGCATTCCAAAAGTTAAAAAATGTGCTTTTTCCTTATTGATCCTTGCATTGTAGGTGTACCTTCAAAATAGATTTTCAAGTTCAGTTTATTAAAGCATTATAAGATTATTAGTCTTGCTAAAATGTACAAATACTGTAAAAATTTGCAATATCAATGTTCATTTCTAGTATTATAATTTGACAAGTTATGTGACGAAACAATTGGAAATTAATACAACTCATTATTAAATAGGGAATGGCTATATGTTAGAACATTTTTATTCCTGCAATTTTTTTTTTAATTTTTAATGTTTATTTACTTTTGAGAGAGAGGAAGAGAGAGACAGAGTGTGAGCACGGATGGAGCAGAGAGAGGGAGACACAGAATCCAAAGTAGGCTCCAGGCTCTGAGCTGTCAGCACAGAGCCTGACATGGGGCTCGAACTCATGAACCGTGAGATCATGACCTGAGCCGAAGTGGGAAGCTTAACCAACTGAGCCACCCAGGTGCCCCTATTCCTGCAAATTTAAATGTAGAATTGTACCCTGATGCCAACATATCGTAAGAATTCATCATAATATATAACATCTGTAATAATCTGTAGTAATCTTTTAAAGCTAGAGAGATATGCATAGTTAATAATTTTCTTTTATTTTTACCTCCCATCTTATCATTATTCTGGATAGTTTAGTTCCTAGAATGTTATCTTGTTGTAAATTATGAGAAAGGTTATTATGCAAAATTGTCTAAAAATTTATCATATTTATCTTTATGTCTAAATTATCCCTGAATGTAATATTACCATGGAACTGATTCTGAAATATCACAAAATTTTTTTTTTAATTTTTTTTTCAACGTTTATTTATTTGTGGGACAGAGAGAGACAGAGCATGAACGGGGGAGGGGCAGAGAGAGAGGGAGACACAGAATCGGAAACAGGCTCCAGGCTCTGAGCCATCAGCCCAGAGCCCGACGCGGGGCTCGAACTCACGGACCGCGAGATCGTGACCTGGCTGAAGTCGGACGCTTAACCGACTGCGCCACCCAGGCGCCCCAGAAATATCACAAAATTTTAATGACAGTTTCAATGTATCATGATCTATTAAAAAATAAATATTCACAAATTTTTAAGGAATGAAATGAATTCTACCTGACAGTTTTGAAAATATGTGTAGTAAATGCATAGTTGAGCACATATCTCACATATTAATGCTTGTACATGATCCCTCAACTTTAATAAAAATAATTACTAGCAAAATGTACTCATATTTAAATGTTACAATTGTGTAGGACTAAAAAGACATATAATAAAACTCATAAATACAAACATGATAAATCCACTTTATGGTTAAGTCTGTAATGTTATTTACTTAGGAAAATACTTTCTCTTATGGCTAATCGATTTTAATTATGGGTTAAGATAATCCAGAAAGGAAAAAAAATGTCTATAGCTGCAGTGTGTGAAATTACATAAGCAGGAGTAATGCAAAAAATAACCCTCAGAAGCTCAGAAAATAAGAAAACATGGTGGTATAAACTTAAACTCTGGCAAAGTAAAGAAGAGAAATAGATTTGCAGATACTGAGGGCTCACTGATTTATTAGTTAATGTTGAAGTTAGGAAGAGGAAGGCATCAAAAATAACTTCCATATTTCTGGCTTGCACAACTAATTAGTAGGTGGATTCATGAATGAGATAACTGAGGAAGAAAAGTACTTCAGGCAAAGTGTATGTTAGGAGTAGATGAGGGAAGGGAAAATAAAAGAATTATAAATGAATGATGATGTACTTTGACAACATTTAAAGAGAATATGCAGTTCTAAATGTCTGTAATTATTGAATTGTTGACTATAAATAGCAAACAAAAGAAGCTATTATTTTTGATAAAGAAAATGCATAATTTAAACTAAGATATTTTACTATTATTCATCAGCAATGAACTTTCTAGTGTATATCATCAAAGTCTAGGAAGCAGCTGGAGATTATTTGTGGGATTGGCAATAGATTTTGTTTCATTTATGATATTGCTGATAGCAGAATTTAGTTTCAAATAGGCTTCAATAATAGAAAAGTTTTTCTTTTTAAATTTAGTAAAGCTTAAAAACAATCTACATTTTGAAAAAATGAAACACATTAAAACAAAAAGCAAAAGAACCTAAAATCAGAAAGACTGAAGCAAGATTTCAAAAGCAAGTCTAATTATACCACTTACTATGCATGTAATTGAGTGAGGTCTCCTACAAGGGGATAGGGTGGTGGAGAGGGAGACACAGAAATTCTTAGTCTAAAAAACTACATGTGGGGGCAAGAGGTATATGGGACATCTCTCTACATTCCCCTCAGTTTTGTTGTGAACTGTAAACTGCTTTAAATAATAGTTGTAATTGAAAAAAAAAACTATAACATGCAATTTTTAATGTGTCACGCATAAATTAAATTAAACTGAACATTTGCTTTTAAAAGAAGACTGTCCAAAAGGAAATTTAGAAAGATTTCACAGTGTTGGACAAAGAGAGAATCATCTCATAAATATTTCAAATTGAACATATTCATTATATTTTCACAGAGAGTTTAACAGAATTCAAAATTTCAGGCAAAAATCCTGTATGGTCAATATAGTGACTTTTCTTTGGATTTATTTGATCTATTTTTGTAAAAACTTGGAAAAATAAGATCAAACAAATCAGCAAGATGGTAGTAGCCCCAAGCCAGTTGACAGGTAAAGCCAGGGAATGGGCACCATCATTTCCTAACTTTGAAGTTTCTGCCTGGAAGCAATACCTAGATGGAGGTTGTAAATATGTAGATTCTTAATATTTAGTTTATTCACATTAATTATAACTCTGCCAATTGGGAAACTTACAGGGCTGCAATGTTCCTATAAATGCTTTAATTGCATTTTCATTACAGTATAATCTACTTAAAACCCAAGTCCATATCATCTTGGTCATATTCTTTCTTCACTATACACTACCCTTCAGAAGGCTCCCTAATTCTTCCTACAAATGGAGCCAGGTAAATTGTATGTTGGTGCCAATAATTATTGTTTATTTTATTTTTTTTGCTCATTGCATTTCTCATCATCTTATAGAAGAGAAAAAAAATAATACCTTGAGATAATTATAATTAATAATAAAATACTATGTATTCTTAGAGGGGGCAAAATTTTTCTAATAAAAGTTACAAAGACAGAAACTAAAAAAAATTGATACAGATTTTATGAATTAAAAAATGGATGACCAAAACAAACAATGAAAAATTGACATAAAAAACAAATGAGCATCTGATTCAAGATGGCAGAGTACATAATTTACCCTTTCTCCTTCATAGAATCTAACTGAAGTGAGAGTTGATAAATACAAAGTACTAATAACAATATAATAAATCCATTTCAAAGTAAGAAATAGTGCCATCAACGGAAGAGAAACATTGGCAGATTTCTGGAGGAAACAGAGTGGATGATTATTGATTGAGGCCTCTGGAAAGAATGTGTAACTTTGATTTTGCATAGAAGAAAATGCAGTAGACAATCTGAATGCAGTGATGAGCTGTTGGAGAAGAAATCATTGTAATGAATAAAGAACTATCTTTGAAAATGTATATGTTCTGTGTACAAGGAGCAAATGGCTGTAACATTTGCCCTTAGTTAAAACCAAGAAATACTTCCTAAATAGTCATTCCGCAGAAGGGAACTAGTATGAGAATTAGAGAGCAGATAGAGGGTAAGACAATTTTCAATCTCCAAATTAGTCAAAGGGGGAAAAAAAGAAAAGGATTTCATGCCACTTGTTTTTGAAATAAATATTAAGTAAGCGAACCCTAGAAGACTATTTTTATTCTTATTATAGTGATTTGAAGGGTCTTACACATCTTCCTAATAACATACATTAAGTAGAAGGCTGCATCTACTTAGAACTTGTCCATTTTTCAGAACTTGGATTTATTCCTCACATAATGCAAAGAAAGTTGCAACTTTCTATCACTGTAATTTGTCTGCAACCTTCTACTACTGCAAAAGAATAAAATGCCAATGGCATTACTAACCAACATAGTCCTTCATTGTAAATATTAAAAACCAATTGAGGATTAACAGATATTTGAAGATAGCCAGCAGGAGGAAGAGAAAGATCAGAATATAAAAACTGAGTCACAGATTCCAAAATAGATAGAGGTAATGAAAAGAATGTAAGAGAATTTTAAAAATGTAACTAAAATTTTCTAAAAGGATAAAGAGTACTGCATATCTAGTTTTTAAGAAACTGAAATAGAACCAAATCAACAAAAGGGTTAAATAATAGAAGGAATATTGTCATAGAAAAGATGATAACATATGGTACTTAAAATATTTTATAACTACTATTATAATTTGTTTAATGAAATGAGAAATTTAACAAAAGTTGTACATGTTCATTTCACATAATATTGGAACATCAAGTAATAGTTTGAATTTATTAAGCAGTAATATTTGAGAAAATAATCAAATAGCTTGTTGAACAGCATTATAATGCTAGTGATATTGGTGATACAGAGAACATGTTATGATGATGGGACATAGGCAGCAGGCTTCAGGGGAAAGAGGATTACACTAGAAATTATGAGTCTCGGGTTGTAATTTTAGTCTTGCTTCAAATTTATGGTGTAACTTAGAAAACCATTATGCATCACAGGTGGCAGTTTTTCTCCTCTATAGATTCAGTTGCCTCATGTTTCAGTTTCTATATTTTTATCATACAGTTCGCAGCAATATTTGTATTACCTGTAATGTATTCAAATATGTAAATTTTATTTATCTAGATATCTAAGAGAGTGAGTTCTAATATTTGGCTTCTATGAATATGTTATGCCTGTTTTGTTTTGCTTTGTTTTTGTTTTAGTCTTCTCCATCTCTGTGTATTCTTCCAGCATGGCATCTGTAGTTTACATTTTTGTAGTTCATAATTCTTTCTGGTTACTGTGCCATATTTACCTTGGTCCAGCAGCCAGCTCTCTGCATCTGCAGCTCTCACAGGGGTGGTGGGCTGGAAAGAATGGGTGAAGTGCTTGATTGCAGCCTTGGCACATTCAGACAAGCAAGCTTCCCATATTCTTTTGTTTGCTTAACAAATCATGTAGGACAAATTAAAGCAGCAGGCCAAACATGCCTCGCACTTCCCCACGGGTGCAATCCTCATATTCACGCATGGGCACATGCTCCATTGTGACCCTTTGCAGTTTGTCTAATGACTTATCATTTTCCTTATCCTATATGCCAGATGTGCTCTAAGCATTTATGACCAAAATTCAAATTCCCTTCAGAAGATAAACAAACTCGTGTACTCCCAAACAATCCAATTTTCAATATTCATTTTCTCCCTTAATACAGGGGAGGATAAAACAGTGAATTTTCAGCCCCAAATTGACTTCAACCTATTATGATTATCTCATAGTGGAAGGTAAATTCAATGAAGCAGAGTATTTGAATTATTCAATTACTTGTGCATAGAAAGCATTTAATAAGTATTTGTTATAAATTAACAAGCCAGCAGATTCAGAATCTCTCAGATTCAGAATCCACATAATCATCTTGAATTGATTTATTGTTTAAGCATTGATAATCAAAACTTTTCCGTAAATAATGATGTCTTTGCCTCATTAACTAAGTAGTTTTAGGAGAAAGGAAAGAATCCACGAATACAATGAAATCATTTTTTCCATTGTCTGCAGAAATAACAGCACAAAAGAAATCTGGCTTTGATTATGAAGAATATTTTAGTTCAATAACTTCTAGAAACTGTCATGTTTTTAAAATGACACTGATTGAGCTACTTGTTGTCATTAAAATATTAATTTAAAACTTATGAAATAAAATTGGCTTATTGGAATAATTTCTTTTTAGGTATTTGCATAAAAGAAAACTGTTCTTCTGCCTCTGTTTAGACAATGGATATTCTATGTAATCTTATTTTAGCATTACATATAAAATAATATGAGAGCTGATTGTGAATCAAATGCAATAAATTCTCTTTCCTTTAAAATCAGTTTGAGCTAACCTATCTGGAATATAATACTTTTATCGTTATTGGACCATAGCCCAAAGTTAGTGGTACTTAAATTCTAGAGTGCCTAAGAATCAGCTTGGAATCTTGATAAATATGTAAATTCCTATAGACTAAGATAGGTCTCTGATGTCATCACTGAGGCCTTGAGCTATTATCCCATCAAAAGAAATTGATTGTATCTCTTTAGAAATGTTTTTATCCTTTTCTCATCAACACCACTTATTCACAGATATAAAAAGTCATTTATATGGAAGAAAATGTATCCCAGAACAATGGCTTTAAAATATATTTTGAAATCTGGCATGGCAATTCAGTTTCTGCCTCATGGAGCCAGAAAGGTTAGCTACACAGGTATTAAGAATCCACCCTTTCCAGGATCTTTCAAGATCCTACCCTTTCCAGAATCTAAATCTGATTCGGTACTAGAGCATCTTCTTGCATCTATTTTTCTGAGTTTATGTGTTCTTTTTATTTCTGGCACTTGTTTTTTCTGTTTATTTTTTTCTCAGATACAAATTGAGTATTTTCTGCTTATTTAACATGTCTTTTTGCTTGTAGGCAAAATGTAATTTGCCCTTATGAACCTTATGTAACATGATGCTTTTTCCGTTAATTATTATTGTTATTATTACTAGATGTGTATCTTTTTTCCAAAAAAATGAAGTAATTATGCTAAAATATTTTCCCTTTCCTTGGTATTACCTTTCAATTCAATAGATCTAGGTACTAGTATACTTTATTTCTTAAAATGTAGGTACTATACTCATATTGTCTTCTTCTAAGGCCTGCAACTGTTCAGTCTGCACTATGAGAATTCAAACATGTATTCTTTATAGAGCTGCTTGTCACATAGGAATTGTACAGGTATCCTGGTGCTTCTCTATTTATTCTTTTCAACTTATCTTTATTATATATACATCCTCAGTTAAAGCAATCTCCATGTGGCTTTGTATTTGGGAAACTATTAGTTTATTTTCACTTTTTCCCCTTTAGATCTATTTCTTTTTCATTTAATATAGTTTTATATTTTGAGGATGTATCACATATTATGTATTTAAAATATAATGTTTTCAAATAAGAGCACAAAAGACCTGGAGTGTTCAAATAAACCTGAGAAATCCCATCTGACCACATTTTCAGCATTTGGTTTGTTGTATGTGCCAGATGGAGATACAATAAAAAACAAAAGCAAAAAACAAACAAAAAAATTGTGCAATTGTTGAATGATGGTGGGCCTTTGAAACGACAACAAAAGAATGCACAAAGGTATAGTGTAAAGGTTAAGATACCTGAGGTTATTTTACTGAAAATAAGGCAACTAGTCCCATGATTGGATGAAAGCAGTAATTATGGCTATGTGTTTACTGTTGGTCTGACAAGTATTGTACAGAATATAAAAAGAAGTCATGGGTGTCTAAATGTAGTATTAATTCACAGTCATACTCAGCATTTGAAATTGCTTCTCACAAGATTAACATTAGTTTGGACATGAGCACAAGCAACAGAAAAAAATCAAGTTGTAATTGAATCCATGGTTACCAGTGCAGATATTCTTAGAGTCAGAAAATATTCTCTTTGTCTTTGTTTTCATTTGTTTTTAATACACTAGAAATACAGTTACCTTTGTATCTATCCATCATTCTTAAAACATTTGATGTTTGTCATGAAGCGCAGTTTTTTTTTTAATTCAGAATGGAGTCTTAATAGGATTTAATGTGTTACTATTTTTTAACTACATTTTTCTCATACTGATTTTCCCTTTTCTTTCTCAAATGTAATATGAACATAGTTGAACAAAATAAATCATAAAGACAATTTCCTAATTCTTGCATGAGATATGTTTAATGAACTGTTTTGTAATTCTAAGTTCAATATAATTGCATTGTTTGTTTATAGTCATTTTTCATAGTAATAGACCCTACCTATGAATGTAAACTATGAATGTAAAGACTAGTATATTGTATACCATTTGATATGAATGAAATTCTTTTATTTGAGGCTTAAAGCTATGTACACTATCCTGTCTTTCAGAGTTGATCTCTCTTGCTCTTTCCTCACTAAATATTTTTGTCTTATAAAAGGGTGGTGAATCATTTTATAAGACATAATTTTATATGTATGTATTTTCTCTTTTTCTGGAAAGGATTACAGCAGTTTATCATTTGTCAAATCATAGTATCTAGTAAACATGAGCATATACTCTCAAATATATTTTAATTGGTCTGAATATCCTAGAATCTCATTAGTTACTGGCTTAGAAGAAACCAACAATTATCGTATTTCTTTAGTAAGTAGGAAGGCATACTGGCGATCTTAAATAATTTCCTCCATTTATAGCATAAAATAATTTTTTTCTATTTTGGTTGGTCTATACTTTATGTATGGCAAAATAAACTAGATTGAAAAGAAAAATAAATGTGGAAGATTTACCGAATGACTATATGTAGAGTTGTCATACTTAAACATAATTGCTTGCTAACCATAGACTTGGAGTGATAGAAAAAGGTGACCCTGATTTTCTTGACATCATCATATTTTGGGACAGTTTAAAGTTATTTCAAATGCATATGCTGAGGTTTGGGTGCTTACATATATAGTTCACGAGTTAACTATATTTAGAAAATAATTTTTAATTTAAGGTACAACATTGTTTTGTTTAAGAAAGCTAGTTTGCTTCCTTTCAGTCTACTGAAGTATCTGCCAGGCAAAGTGATATGACAACTATATTATACAGCGTAATTTCAGACTATTCCTAAAATAACATAAAGAGGAGCATAAGGATAACAAGATTTTTTTCCCCCAAAAGTGGCCCATCATCATTCTTTGAACAGGCCATTTGTTGGCACAGTTATAAATTAGCCATGCTGTGTTAATTTAATATTCATTGAGTAAATATGTGTAAACGAGTGTAGAAAAGGGATACTTCCTTCTCAGGTATGACTATGTATTGATTAGAAAAAATATATAATTTTGAAATGATGCTGAGTGTGTTATGTATCCAGGGACAAGCTGTAGAATGTAAAACTTTTTAATTCTGACTCCACAATTATATTTTTCTAGCATTCCTACAAAATTCCTTCAGTAGCTTTTACAAATTATTTCTAAAATATATGGTAAGTTAAAATTCATAATGTAGATCAAAATAAATCAAATTTAATAATTGTTGAAAAGATAACTCTGTAAAACATACACACACAAGGGTTTATTTTCCTTTACTTTTGTAATGGGCGACATGAATATATCTTTTCAATGGAACAAAGCCATGTTGATGGAAGGAGTTGCGTCCTTTGGTATTGGTAGATATTATAAGATATAATGCATGTCTGTGAGTTTGGCAGCATGAGTTAAATTTTTAAAACTTAATTAAATTCGGGGAGCCTGAGTGGCTCAGTTGGTTAAGGGTCCAACTCTCGGTTTCAACTCAGGTCATGATCTCATGGCTGATGAGTTTGAGCCCTGCATCGGGCTCTGCACTGACAGCATGGAGCCTGCTTGGGATTCTCTCTCCCTATTCTCTGTCCCTCCCCTGCTCACTTGTTCTCTCTCTCTCTCTCAAAAATAAACATTTAAAAAAATTAATTAAATTCTGTAGGGGAGAAAGAGTAAGTGTAAGAGCAATATTTCTTCGTGGACGTATGTTACATGTAAGGTAATGTCATGAGCTGTGAGAGGTTTGAGGTTGTACGCTAGTTGTAAATTAACACCTTGGGTTAATGGATGCTAGAAGATAGCTTAAGACTCCTGATCAGAGACAAGGATTTATCACTCACAACAGGTAATATGAATTTCATATTAGATTTTGTATTTTTGTATTTGATTGCTTTGGTCCCCAATCTCCCAAGTGAAGTGGAAAGACACAAGTGAATGCACAGTGGGTTTACATTACAACCGAGTAACCTTGAATTTAGGAAAACCAAATTCATTATGAGGTTCTGCAAGAACCTGCCCAACCTTTTTCCTGGAGGAATACATTATCTTCATTAGAGTGGACAATAAAGCAAATCTGTTCTTTATTCCAATGGGAGATACTATTGCCATCTTTCAAAGTTGTTTGCTATACAAACATCCTTGAAAAGGCAGTTTGAACAAAATCATCAGTGTCTCTGCTCACAAGATAGGCAGAAATGCAAGAGACCCCTAGAAAAATGTCTGTCAACAATACCCACTTCTCATTACTACATTGTCTTGGTCTCTGGTGAATCTTCCATGTTATGTGACTCTCTCATCCACTCTGATTAATCTGACTAACAAGGACTGGGGCCACATCTGTTCCATTTGTTTCACATAGTATATAATCAAGGCCACTTCAAAAGAACTTGAATCAGCAGGATGAGTCAACCTGGAATATTGATTTGAACCTCACCACCAGGAGTCAGCCTCAACTTCTTTAACAAATCATATAAACTGTAAGGATCTAACTTAGTTGGATGATTATCCTTTTAAGCTTCTGTATTGGCCTTTTCACTTGGCGTAATGCATTAACCCAGTTAGAGCAATATGTATTATTCATTGTATAAGCTCCATCTTGGTCCACAAAGAGGAAGTCTGGACAGTACTATAATCTCTCACTACCCTGTATAAGGAGTTGAAGCTAACCTCAAGATGGAGTCATTGATCACTTCAGCTAAAGTCAGGGACCAATTTTGTGCCTCGTTTCCTAATTGAATGACTCTTATTGCAGGGAAAATGGCCTGCAGCATGCATGTAAATGACAGCTGTATTTTGGAGAAATCTGTCACCTGAGAGCTACATAATATACTTGTAAATTGCTTATGAGCAACCCTGAGGTGAAAGTCACTGTGTTTTCAGAAGATGAGCCAGTTTATGTGTGGCTTCCACTTAAGATGTCCAGTTCTGGAAGTGCATATGTACTTCATGAAAGAAAATGGTGTTTACATTTATTGCCTTCCTCCAACCAATGGGGCCTGTATCAGACAGGGAGCCCAATTGTAAAGTGCCTCTAATATGGCCTTGGTAGAGAGGACTGGTAAGCTTAGGGTCCCTAGTTTAGTTTAAATAATTGAGTCTAATTATTGTTTTTGGTTTGCTGAGGACAGTTAATCTAATATCCTGTTTGTCCATGCCACCAGCTAGGTTGCTTCCTTCCCACACCAGTGGAATAACTGAGAATGGAGGTGTGAAAGATATGGTCTCTCTAAAAATGGTCTACCCAAGAGATGCAGAAACTGGAGATATCCCTTGCATTTTTTGATAGTTTTCTTAGCAAGATTAAAGAAATTGCAAGCGAGTCATAGAATTATCTAAAGGCGGATTGCAGACCTAGCAGTTAGTTAAATTTATGCGTACAACAGTTTGGGAGTGCAGTTTGGGAGAGCTATACCACAGTATTTCCCTTCATGAAGAAGGCTTCAGGGGCAGTGTTAAAATACAAATGATCATTAATGCTTCCTCCACCACCATTCCTCCCAGGGACTCAATTATCCCCTCCGCATTGCCAAGTTGTTCCTTCTCTATACATCCACAGAACCTTTATGCCCCATTATGATAATTATAACTGTACCTTTTGTCCAATTATACCCTATAGACACACAGACATTTCATTCAGAAAGCCAGGTGCAGGAGGACAAGAGCATTTATACAGAAGGTAACCAAGTATTCTGGGATGTGGAAATATTGAAACTGATGCTTCATCTGTGGGAATGTAGAATGATACGGTCAATGATACAGTCTGGCATCACTCAGTCTAATCAGTTATAATGATACACTGTTACCTTGTAATTATGGTCCTAGGTATATTGTATACCTTCTCCCCTCCACTCCACCGAACTTCTCACACAGTTTAAAAAAGGGACATAATTACAATGTTTATTAACATGTTATCTGTGGTGCCAGGGTGATGGGAGATATTGTCAGTGTCTGTTACTGGGTGGGAGGATAGGTAAAAGATATATAAGTACAACATGGAATTCTATGCCCCAAATAGAAACTGTAGATTAGATGATTAGATGGACATAATTATAGATTAGAGGACCATAGATGAATCTTTTTTAAAAAAAGTTTATATATATATATATATATATATATATATATATTTATATATATATAATTTATATATATAAAATATTTATGTAATACTGTTTATATAAATTGATATGTACACCCCAAACAGAGAAAATTGGAAACAGTATTAGCAGTACTAAATCCACATTAGGTGCAAAATATAGAGGGGTGGAAGAGAGAGTTTAAGTTAGCACTGAAATTGGGTTTTAAAGGAGTCATGTAAGTTTTGTTTACTCATTACTTCATATTCCTCCTAATTCTTAATAAGAATGAGAATGGGGGGCACCTGGGTGGCTCAGTTGGTTGAGCATCCGACTTTTGATTTTGGCTTAGGTCATGATCCCAGGGTCGTGGGATCATGCCTCAAGTAGGGCTCCGCACTGAGTGTGGAGCCTGTTTAAGATTTTCTCTCTCATTCTCTCCTTCCGTCCCTCTTCCCCAGTCATGCTCTCTTGCTTGCTAAAAAAAAAATAATAATAATAAAACAAATCTTGAAAAAAAAAGAAAAAAAGTGAAAATGATATAAATTATTAAGTTTCAAATGCAGTGTAAAGTCCTGGGACAGTTTGGTTGTTTCCTATCCCCTCCTTTGTGGATCCTAAACTGACATTCTAAGATTTGCTATTTAATCCATACTGTATGTTATATTTGTGGACAAGACAAGTAATGCAAATGATGACAGTGGGCATTGAGGGGACAAAATTTGTCATGAATTGTGTTTCATGTCCACTTAAGGTATTCAAGCATAATTTTTAAACCTCCCATAGCGGGTAAATAAAACCCATCTATTGCTTAAATTTTAATTCAGCCCTTGCCAACAACTTGCAACCGTTGCCAATCAAAACAAGGAAAATATTTTATTAAAAGAGGATACAGAGTTGATCATTTGAGCCAAAAAGGGAAATTGAAGCACTTGATAGTCTTAGACTATTACAGAAACAGATTTTAAGCAGATTAGAAAAAAAAAAAAAAGAAGAGAATTTACCTGCACTTTTTAATTTTTTATTCCAACCAGCCAAACATTCCAACCCTATAGGGAAGCCTTGGTAATTAGAATCTGAAGTAGCCAAGAGTTAATTAGGGATTTTAATTTTGAATGAGGAAATACACTGCATAAATTAATCCATGAAATTAAGTACGGGACTTTTGGTTCCTGACAAGATAACACACTTCTCAGAGTTGGCCTCCTCTCAAATAATCAACATTGAATATTCTGTCAAAAAAATGGTTATGGAGGGGCACACAGGAAATTCTAAAGCTAACATTAATGTTCTAAGTCCTAAACTGGGTGTGAGAAACATGGGTGCTTTACTATTAATATCATCATGATATAATTGTATAGATACATATACACATATAACACACATATATAATATATATATATATTTAAAAATACAAATTCATGTCATCAAATATATGATATTGAAGGGATAGAAGTAAAATGAAAGTTAAAAAAATGAAAGTGATCTAGACTATTTTGCATAAATAATGAGCAAGAATTGTCAAGAACTAAAGCAAGCTATAGTTCTTTACTTGGAAACTGTCATTGTCGAACATGACTGAGGTAAAAATTAAAGAAATATTTGAAATTAAAAATATAAAAAAATATATTCTTAAAAATCTCAGAAGAATAATGAAAGAAGAATTAAACTGACATCAGATTGCTTCAGAAAGTCTGGTGTATTTGTTTTTATTGCTGTGTAACAGATGACCACATACTTAACGGTATTAATTTCCTAGCACTACCATAACAGTACCACAAACTGAGTAAGCTTGAAACGACACACGTGTATTGTGTCATAGTTCTGAAGGCTAGAAGTCTGAACTTGAAGTGTTAGCAGGCCCATGCTCTCCGAAACCTATAGGGAAGAATACTTCCATGCCTCTTCCTAGCTGCTAGGTGTTTATTGATGGTCCTTGGTGTTCCCTGGCTTGCAGGTGTAGGTAGCCCTTCAATCTCTGCCTCCAGGGAACATGATGTTCTCTCTATTTCTTCACTGGTGTTCCTCTCCTGTGTGTGTGTTTGTATCCAAATTTCTCTTTTATGAGTACACAAGTCACATTGAGTTAAGGACTCACCCTAATGACTTTATGTTAATTTGATCACGACTATAATGACCCTATTTCCAAATAAGGTCGCATCCATAAGTATCAGATACTGGGAGTTGGGACTTCAATACATCTGTTGAAATAAAAAACAAATGAGACCTGCCTTGAAAATTCCCTGAGCAGACAAAGCCAGTTTAGTCATACAAACAAAGCTTCATTTGGCTTATTTTGCAAGGCTAACTTGACCTAGGTCACTTCTTTCTTGTGTCTGCAGAAATCACAAGCAAAACTTAAACCGTTTCTCAAGATTGATATGAGGTAACCATTGAGCAATTCCCTATCATTTTAGAAAATTCATATTTTGAAAGTTTTTATTTAAATTCCAATTAGTTAACATACACTGTAGTATTAGTTTCAGGTGTAGAATTCCGTGATTCATCATTTATATACAACATCCAGAGCTCATCACAAGTGCTTTCCTTAACCCATCACCTATTTAACCGATATCCTCTCCCCTGCTACCTCCTCTCTGGAAACCATCGGCTTTTTCACTGTAGTTAAGAGTGTTTCTTGGTTTGCTTCTCTCTTTCTTTCTTTTTTCTTTTCTTTTCCCCCTTTTCTCATTTGTTTTGTCACTCTCTTCTGGCCTGCCAAGTTTCTGTGGAGAGATTTGCTACCAACCTTATTGGTCTTCCCTTGTAAGTTAGGGGCTTCTTTTGTCTTGCTGCTTTTAGGATTTTTTTCTTATCTCTATATTTTGCAAATTTAACTTCAATATGTCTTTGTGTTGGCCTGCTTTTGTTGATTTCAATGGGAGTTCTCTGTGCCTTCTGGATTTGGATGTCTGTTTCCTTCCCCAGATTAGGGAAGTTTTCATCTATAATTTGCTCAAATAAACCTTCTGCTCCCTTTCCCTCTCTTCTTCTGGGACTCCTATGATACAAATGTTATTATGCTTTATGAAGTTGCTGAGTTCCTTAAGTCTACATTTGTGATCCAATATTTTTCTTTCCCCCTTTTTTTCAGCTCCATTATGTGCCATAATTATATCTTCTATATCACTTACTCATTCCACTGCTTCCTTCCATTCTTGGAAGGAATGGTCATTACACCATTTGCTTTTCCATCTCTATTATTGTATTTTTCGTTTTGGCGTGACTGGTTTATAGGTCTTTTATTTCTGTGGTAAGGCTATCCCTGGTGTCTCCTTTGCTTTTCTCAAGTTGAGCTAGTGTCCTTATGATTGTTGCTTTACATTCTGGATCAGGCCTATTACTTATACCTGTTTCAGGTAGATCCCTGAGTGCGATCTTTTCTTGTTCTTTCTTTTGGGATGAATTCCTCTATGTTTCTTTGTGTTGGTCTCTGTCTTCTTTTGTGTTTTAGGAAACCTGTTATATTTCCTACCCCTGAGGGTAATGGCTTTATAAAGAAGAGGTCACATACTGTCCAAGGCTTGGTGCTTCAGGAAGTGTTCCTGGTGTATGCTGTGTGAATGCTTGTGGGTGTGTTTTGGGCAGTCTTTTACTCAAGTCAGTCCTCTGCAGAGTTTCTTCTTGCCTGCAGTGGGGAGTGTTTGGACCTTGGCCAGAGAGTGGCAGGTTTTAATTAGGTGTGCTCTGGTCTGCTTGTTAAAAGAGAGGTGATGCTATTTCCACTAGAGATAAAGCTTTGCAGATCTCTATGGTCAGTTGATGTGGTGCCTCTGGGGGTGGTGTGTGCTGGTCTTGTGGGGAAGGGGCTTGGTGCACTGGTTCGTAGGCACACTTGCCCAAGAAAAGCAGCACCTGCAGAGTGCAATGTGTTGAGGCTTGGTATAAACGTTTTAGGTGGCCAGTGTTGGTGCTGTGGTATTTACTGAAGTTAGTTTATGCTGAGGAGTAGGGGAGGGAAGTGGTGCCAGCCAGCTCCCTCGTCTTGGGAGAGGGGAGTTAGTTTCCTCCACTGTCCAGGAAGCCCTCCAGAAGAGCAAACAATTTCCCCTCATAGGACCTAGGGGTCCCTCATATCATTGCCTTCACCATGTCTGTGTCAGGGCCCACCCAGCAGCACAGTGAACCTTGGGATCTACCCTAGGCAGGCCAGCTGAGTTTCAAAACTCCAAACTTTAGGGAACTGGCATAGCACGGACCCACACTGGTCCTCTGGGGGAAGGTCTCACCACATTGGGACCGGTGTAGGTTTGTCCCAGAAGGGCAGTTGCACCAAGGTGCAGGGGCATGGAGTTTGGGATAAAGCATAACAAAGAGCCAGTGTCCAGTTTAGCCACCCTAACAAGTGTCTCTGTGCCCATGCTGAGGGGTGGGGAAGGGAAATGTCACCTGCTTTCTCTTTTGTCCTTGGAGAGGCAATGCCCCGTTTCCCAGATGCACTCCAAGTAGGGGCAGCCATCTCTCTCAGTGCATCCCAGGGGATCCTCAGATTCACTGTATGTCCTGGGCTATCTGCCCTCCTCCACAGGAGCACTGCAGAAACTTAGGGCTCCACACTGGTCATGCCCGCAGACCTATAAAACTCTAGTCTTTGAACCCACTGTTTGTAAAAACTCAACAAAATCAGCTGCTCTCCTTTTTTTCCAGTCAATGGCTTTGGGGGAGTGTTTTCCTTGTGCAATCCCCTCTGGGCTCTTCTCTCTCTCTGTGTGTGTGTCTCTCTCTCCAGGACCAGGGCTCCCTCCCATCCACAACACCCATGATTCTTTTCTCCCCCAAACCATATCTCTGCACCTCCTGCCTTCTTTGATGTGGTCTCTTCTCTCCCTCTAGTTATGCAGTTCTGTCATTCCTCATATTGATTTCTTGGGTATTCACAATTATTTGATTTTTATCTAGCTATGCGGAAGAGATGAGGGTCCTAGAGTCCTCCTACTGTATCATCTTAGCTCCTCCCTGTAATAAGTGAATTTCAAAGAAATGGTGTCATATAGTGAAAAGAGTTCATTACAGAAGTAGAGGGGGGAGCTACATTTAGCTTTTGTGTCATTATTCTTAAGTAAATAAAAAATTACATTAAATACTAGCTTCCAAACAATTATCTGGAAAAGAAGGGGAAAAATTCATATTCTGAGGTGATATTCACTCACTCCCCCAAATTCTGATGTTGTAAGTTTCAGGTAGGGCCAAAGGAACTTGCATTTAATAAGCATTTGAGGTGATAATTATGTAGTTTGTCCACTGAACACAATTTTGAGCCACCACTATGAGAAATTATGTGAAGTATTTATGGAAATCAGTAATTTTATTGTAACTCTGTTAGTCACACTATTTTACTTAACGATTTTCTTGTTTGATAATTTTTTGCTAACATTACTAAACTATAGATATAGTCTATTTGTGGGTAGTCTACTGTATTCATTATACCACCGATACTAAAGACTATTTACTACCTTAGGTTTTTGTTTTTTGTTTGTTTGTTTGTTTGTTTGTTTGTTTTAACGAGGTAGGAAAGATAGGAGAGCAATTATCCAAACCAAATATTTTTTATCTGCACATGGACAAATGTCTTTACCTGTATGTGGACAGCTTTGTATTATTTAGCCAGGTCTCCAACTACTATAATATTATTCAATTCCAAAAGGCAAATTGTATCTATAATAAAAATTTGGTTGGACCTATTGAATAAGTTTCACATTACAAAAGGTTAGAAGCCTAAAATGAATAAAGGAATCACCAAAGCTTTCACCTAGTTATTTCTTGGATGGGATTGAGAGATTCCTATAGATTGGAACAGTGTGTAAAGGCACATACCCAGAACTAGAAGTAAGTGTGAACATAGCAAATTTTGGTTTCACATAAATCTATGCTTTGCAGTCCATCGTTACATAATTTTTTTGCAAAATGTCAACAGAAGATCTTAGAAGTGAGTTGGCATTTTATGTTTTCTTTTATGTAGAAACAGACTCCAAAAAATGTTTTTTGATTTCTGGTTTTGTGTGGAGATATTCTTAAATTTAATATTCCCATGACCAAAAAACTTGTCTTATAAAAAACTTTTAAAATTACAAGTTATTTTTTTAAATGTTTATTTATTTATTTTGAGGGGGGACGGGCAGAGAGAGAGGGAGAGAGAGAATCCCAGGCAGGCTCTGCACTGTCAGCACAGAGCCCAACATGGGCCTCCATCTCATCAATGGTGAGCTGAAATCAAGAGTTGGACACTCAACCAACTGAGCCACTCAGACGCCCCTACAAGTTACTTTTACAAGAGTGCTATCCTGACAAGTGTAAAGTGGTAACTCATTGTGCTTTTAATTTGCATATCTCTGATGATTAGTGATGTTAAACATCTTTTCATGTGTCTGTTGGCCATATGTATTTCTTTGGAAAAATGTCTATTCAGGTTATCTACTTATTTTCAATCAGATTATTTGGTGTGAGTTATATAAATTCTTTATAAGTTTTGACTATTAAACCCTTATCATTTGCAAATATCTTCTCCTATCCAGTAAGTTGTCTTGTTGTTTTGTTGATGGCTTCCTTTGCTTTGCAAAGTTTTTCATTTTGGTGGTGTAGTCCCAGTAGTTTAATTTTTTGTTTCCTTTTCCTGAGGAAATATTTCTAGAAAAATGTTTCTATGGCCAATGTCAAAGAAGCTACAGACTGTGTTCTCTTCTAGGAATTTTATGGTTTCAGGTCTCACATTTAAAGTCTTTAATCCATTTTGGGTTTATTTTCTGTATGGTCTAAGAAAGTGGTCCAGTTTCATTCTTTTGCATGTACCTGTCTAGTTTTCTCAACACCATTTGTTGAAGACACTGTCTTTTCCCCATTGTATATGCTTGCCTCCTTTGTCATAGATTAATTGACCATATAAGCATGGATTTATTTCTGGGCTCTCTATTCTGCTCTTTTCATCTGTGTGTCTATTTTTGTGCTACTACCATACTGTCTGTTTTGGTTACTACAATTTTGTAGTATATATTAAAATCTGGGGTTGTGATGCCTCAGGCTTTGGTTTTCTTCTTCAAGATTACTTTGGCTATTCAGAGGCTTACTGCTTCCATACAAATTTTAGGATTATTTGTCCTAGTTCTGTGAAATATGTTCTTGGTATTTTGATAGGGATTACATTAAATCTGTAGATTACTTTGGGTAATAAGGACACTTTAACAATATTTGTTCTCCCAATTCATGAATGGAACATCTTTCCATTTCTTTGTGTCATTTTCAATTTATTTCATTAGTGTTTTATAGTTTTCAGAGTACAGGTCTTTCACTTTCTTGGTTAAATTTATTCCTAGGTATTTTATGGTGGTGAGAGTGAACATCCTGACCTTAGGGAAAAAGTTTTCAGTTTTTCACCATTGAGTGTGATGTTACCTGTGGGTTTTCATATATGGCCTTTGTTATGTTAAGGTATGTTCCCTCTAAACCTACTTTTTTAAGGCTTACCATGAATGGATGTTATACTTTGTCAAATGATTTTTCTGCATCTATTGAGATGATCATATGGTTTTTATCTTTTCTCTTGTGAATGTGATGTACCACACTGATTAATTTGTGAATATTGAGCCACCCTTGCATCTCTGGAATGAATGCCGCTTGGTTGTGGTGAATAATTTTTTAATATAGTTTTGGATTTTTTTTTTTTGCTAATATTTTGTTAAGGACTTTTGCATGTATGTTCATCAGAGATATTGACCTGTTCTTTTCTTTTCTTTATTTCTTTGTTTTGTAGTATCTTTATCTGGTTTTGGTATCAGGGTAATACTGAGTTTAATCCTTACTATCTAAGCATGTGTTGTTATAATTATAAACCATATATTTCTGAACTTTTTAAAGTAAATTTTTGTTGAGTACACAATGTACCGGACAGTCTTTAGTCTCTTGGGACCCATTAATAATCAAATCAAATAAAAATTCTTGCCTTTCTGAAGCTTATACTTCAATAAGGAGAGGCAGGTAACACTAAAGATAATAAACAATCTAGGACATTGTAAGGTGATAAGTGCTGTGAAAGAAAATAAAAAGGAGCAGGGAAGAAGGTTAATGATTGTGTGCCATATTTCAGAATATAGCATTAAATATGATAGAATAGAACTTATTGAGAAGGTGACAGCTAAGAAGCTACTTGAAAAAGTAAGGGATATTATTTTTACTATCTTTGCATATATCTGGGACTGGAGTATTGCAGGCAGAGGAAGAAGCTAAAGTAAAGCTGCAAATGCAGCAATCTACCTGATATACTCAGAGGCAGTGTGGATGACATAGAGCATGTGAGAGTGTGATGTATTATAGAACTGAGGAGGGAATGATATCATAGAAGACATCACAAAGTTCTTGGCTCCTTTTAAAGGTGAAAACATGAACTAATGTGGCATATTTTAAAAACGATTCTCTTGGGGCGCCTGGGTGGCGCAGTCGGTTAAGCGTCCGACTTCAGCCAGGTCACGATCTCACGGTCCGTGAGTTCGAGCCCCGCGTCAGGCTCTGGGCTGATGGCTCGGAGCCTGGAGCCTGTTTCCGATTCTGTGTCTCCCTCTCTCTCTGCCCCTCCCCCGTTCATGCTCTGTCTCTCTCTGTCCCAAAAATAAATAAACGTTGAAAAAAAAATTAAAAATGATTCTCTTAAACCCAGAATGTGGTAGGGGAAAGCAAAGTACCAGGAAGAACATTAAGATACTATTTTTGTATTTCTAGTGAGAAGTGTGGGTGGCTGAGCAAGATGATAGTTGTGAAGGTGGGAAGAAGAAGCAAGATTTTGAGCGTATGTTCATTTAAAGTCCGTGGATGGATTTCCTGATTAATCTGATATAAGGTATAAGAGAAGAAGTGTAAGGATGTCATCAAAGTATCCGGCCAGAGCTGTTGAAAAAAAATGGAATTGCCAATAATTTTTATCACAAAAATGGAGAGAGGAGTTTGTTTGGATCTATTGAATTTGATATGTCTATTAGGCATCCAGATGAGGAGGTAGACTAGTCGGCCGTAAGAAATTAGAATTTGGGTAAGAGGTCTGAAACGAAGCATTATAGATGGCATTTCAAAGTCATGAGGTCAGATGATTGTTTTTGCAATAGGAATATTACAAATCTGTCAGTATCAGCGCTGCCCCCATTATAGTTTTGGGTACTATTAACACATTTTACTTTGTGCCGTCCTAGATTTTGCATATTCAGCCTTTTCATTTGTGCATTGCAAAGAGCTGGCAATAACTTATTAATATAGTTTTTCCCTATAATTATTACCATTTTGCCCCTCTATTCAAACATTACAGTTTTGTTAGTGCTTATCCACTTTAGCATCTTGTTCAAAATTGTCCTGTATGATTTTAAAACTCCCCTTTGCCCTAATGCCTTCTGTTTCCTTACCCAAAGTTCCTATTATTTTTCCATTTTTACAGCTAAGTTATTCATGTTTAAAATATCATGCCAGAGAAAAGAAGGTTAGAAATATATTCCAGGTTCAGAGTAAATTCTAATGGCCCAGATGGAAAAACACGTTATATAAACATTCCAGTTGCATATTTGAGTTTTATATCAGAAAACAAAATGTAACTATGTGAATAATACTCTTATGATTTTTAAGAGGAAATAATCCAAAATAAAAAGGAATGAAAACATTTTAATTTTCTATCATTTGAGTTTTTAGAAAGAATGCAATAAAAATATTGTTTCTGCTGAACAATTTCCCTTAATCAGGTAATTTAAAAATTCAATTAATATAAGTCAATGTTAAGAAGTTGCAATAAAATATGTCCTATCTGTTCACACTTAGAAAAAATAAATCATGTACAAGTAAATCATGTTAGTAGAACTGAAAAACTCTACAGAGAAATAGGGAATAGTTGAATAGACATTCAATGTTACTAAAAGGAAAATATGACACAGGGCACCTGGGTGACTGACTGTCTGTGTCTGACTTCAGCTTAGGTCATGATCTCATCGCTTGTGAGTTTGAGCTCGTGTCGGGCTCTGGGCTGACAGCTCAGACAGAGCCTGGCGGCTGCTGCAGCTTCTGTGTCTCCCTTTCTCTCTGCCCCTCCTTCATTCATGCTCTCTCTCCTTTTCTCAAAAATAAATAAACATTAAAAAAAAGGAAAATATGACATCAAAAGCTACTAAAGGAAGAATATCTTTGCTTTTATATCCTTTATGGGGGAAGGAGAGAGATGTAAGATGAACACTAATAAAATTTGGTTTTATTATAACGATCCAATGGATTCACATTTCTGGAGCTTATTTAATAAACTTTATATATGTATATATAGAACATATATACATATGTAATATATATGTATTATGTGTGCGTGTGTGTTCATAAACAAAAGTAAAACCAATGGATCACTGAAGTAATAATCAGTAAAAATTTATTGAGCACACACCAAAAAGACAGTTTGCAATTAAACCACAACATGGAATAAGGCTCAGGGGTATATTGTTATAAAGTAGCATATATAGTGAGAAAGCAGTGATGTTTTGTTCTCTATAGTGACTGGTTACATATTAGAATGCTCTTAAATCATAAGGAACTGGTCAGTGGTTACCTCATTCCAACCTTGGGAAACAGTTTAAGTTTTGCTTCTAATTTTTAGAGACATAAGCAATAAATGACTGAGGTGAAATTGGCCTAGCAAAATAAGCCAACTGGAACTTTGTTTGTATGACTAAATTGGTTTTGCTTAGTCAGGATATTTTCAGGGCTGATCTCCCATTTGCTCTTGATTTTAACAATTTTCCCTTTTGGTCATTCTTTCAGTAGGCTGAAAGTATGACTAATCAGTATAGTGTTATTCTCAGTTACCTGTGTTGATGTAGTCAGGCTGGAGAATCACACATTCAGTATTTTCATCCAGTTGAGACATCAGGCTAGCAGGCCATATAGTCATTACCTTCATCATGTATGTGGTTATTGTTTATTTTACCCATTTGGCTGATTGTGATGGAGACCATTTGGCATGTGAGTGGCTACCAATAGGCATTTAAAACCGTTGATAGTAGGGGCACTGGGGTGGCTCAGTTGGTTAAGCATCCGACTTCTACTCAGGTCATGATTTCACATTTTGTGAGTTCGAGCCCCATGTCTGGCTCTGTGCTGACAGCTCAGAGCAAGGAGCCTGCCTTGGTTTCTGTGTCTCCCTCTCTCTGCCCCCTCCCCTGTCACACTATCTCTCTCTCTCTCTCTCTCTCTCTCTCTCTCTCTCTCTCTCTCTCTCAAAAATACATAAACATTAAAAAAGATTAAAATCCTTGATAGTCTACAACACACTAGAGAGGTTAATATGGTAACTAAAAGGAGAATAATAGCCAAGGATTGAAAAATTCCCCAGAGCAGAAATTCCCAGGAGCCAAGATTTAACCCATTAAACAACTCAAATGGGTTATAATTTTTTAAGTTATTTACATAGGCACAACATGATATTTTAGCAAACACATTCTCATGATTACTTAGAACAGGAGGAATATGAGGATGTTTTATTCTAGGAAGCAATGTTTCTGGTGAACTTCCACCTAAATTGAGCCTCTGTGTGATGTGAACAATGAAATGATTTAACAAGAGGTGTTTCTATGGAAATAAAATAATAACAATTAATATTTTAAGCAAATTATAAATTCAGTTTCTTAGTTTGGGGAACAGCCAGTTGAGAAGTTTTCTGGATGTTGAATTCTGAGCATCTTCAGATGAAGTGAGGGCAAGCAATGAAATCTGACAGATTTTCCTGGTTTACAGTTTAAATGTCTCTGGTGATCTTTCTGAATGACCATATAGCAATAGGCATGAAGATTGTTCACGTACGAGCTACTGTGGTGATTTCTCTGATGTTTATAGTAAGTTGTTCAACTTTAGCTTGCATGACTTTGGGAAAAGGGCTGTTTTAATTTCATGGTGATTTGAAATTAAAAGCATGGGAGAAAATTGGAAATGTTAGTTTGGAGAGTTCTAGCCAAATATTGGAAAAAAACCAAAAGTATTCAGGATCCAGTCCAGTTTATAGGTAAAGAACAAAACCTAAAATACATTATTGGCACTATAATCTGGTGTCAACAAAGATCTATTACTGAAACAGAAATTTTCTCTATATAATAATCTCCATTTCTATAAAAGATAATCATAGTAAGACTAATTTGTTTGCAAATAAATCTAGTTTCAATAAATATGGCTTGATTATTTACATAAATACAGCAAGAATGGTGATTGACCACATAGGTTCTTTTAACACTGCTTTACTAGAACTTTTCACAAGGAATCCCAGTATGGACTTTCAAAAGCCTCTCCAGACTAGGAAGCCCAGCCAAGAACTTGTTCAATTGTCTTCTGTTACAAGAAGATTAGGTTTTTATTGAATTTATAAAAATATATGTATATATATATAGCCGTAAAATATATATATAATATATTTAACATATATTATATATATAGTCATAAAAAATAAGAATAGTTTCTGAGCTTTGGAGGGATCAGGTAGGGAGTAAAAGATAAATGCTCTAAACTTTGTTAAAAAGATACATTTTCCCAAGTTGCTTAAATTGTAGATAGCTTAAAAGAGAGAAGAAAAGTGGGTCCTTTAAATTTGGAAAATGAAATATTACAAAGTTAGCAATGCCTGAAATGAAGTCATAAAAATTAAAATCATCTTTGTCAGTTCATTCAGTCTATGCATTAAATTCTTGTTTGCTTGACTTTGGATTAGCAGCTTTATGAATCAGTTTTTTATTAAAGATTCAGAAATTCTTACCCAGTTAAGTGTTAAGATCTCAAAGTTATTCCAAAACTTCATTTTAGAATATTTGTCAGGGTCTTTTCAATGAATATCTTTGAAGGTAAAACACTTTTGCAGGCAAGCATCAGGGTAAAACAGTAACTCTATAAATGAGAAAAGACTTAAAAATTTCCAAATTTAAAGATCTGGTGAGAGTTCACATACACACCAAAAAATTATGCAATAGACAAGTAAATTTGGTTATTTTTGTGATATTCAAATATTTTAAGATAATAACTGGAATTATGACTGATAGCATTATACCATGACAGATCAGATTTTTAGGAATTTCATATAATTTCTGAATTACTTATCTTAATGATATATATTCCTTATAGAGGAAAGTTAAACACTCCTTTTTATTTGACCTTTCCCATGCAATTTGGCCTATATAAAATGTTATGTAGTTGTAAAAAACGAGGTCTTTAATAGAGAGGACTCATTTTTCTTTTCTTTTTTTTTTTTAACGTTTATTTATTTGTGAGAGAAAAAGGGCAAGTGGGAAAGCGGCAGCGAGACGGGAGCAGAAGATTCAAAGCAGACTTCTCGCTGACAGCCTGAGAGCTAGAGCAGGGAAGGGGCACAGAGAGAAGGGGACAGATGATCTCAAGTGGACTCTGTGCTGACAGCAGAGAGCCTGATGTAGGGCTAGAACTCACAAACTGTGAGATCATGACCTGAGCTGAAGTTGGAAGCTCAACTGACTGAGCCACCCAGGTTTCCCAAGGACTCAGTTTTCTTAAATAATCAAAGACCTAATAAAGACAAAACAGAATTTTTGCCTTCACAAAAGTGAGGAAACTTTGTTTATAATTTCTTATTAAGAACAAAAGAAATCCAAATTCTAACTTTGCATCAGTATATACTTTTGATACTAAGATTAATTTTTAAAACTTTAAATCCATTCCAATTTTAGTCAGTTCGACCGTACGTAAAAATCCCTTCTCAAGATTCCTTTTTCATAATCCTTCTGCAGCTTCCTATGTCCATTTGAGTTTTGTCCTATCTTACTCCTTTCTTGTTCTGAAACAGTCATTTTATTTTAGGACAAAATTACTTTTTTTCTCTTAACAGAAACAAACAAAACAAAACCCATGTCCTTTACACTTTTTTTTATCCAAAAAACTCATTCTATTTTCCTTACCTACTTTTCACAAGTCATTTTTTTACCTTTATTATTTTTAGTAGTTTATTTTTAAATATTGATTATAAATTTTAACTTAGTAATTCTTGCTTTCCAGTGAAAACTAGGAAGCAAGTAATTTTGAACTATCAAATATTAGCATCAGGAGTAGATTAGCAAATTTATGCAAATTTATGAATATAGTTCAATATACTTTTATCTCAGGTACAGTACTGCAAGATGGCTCCAATATGCTTGTAAATTGAACGACTAACTAGGTTGGTGATAAATTCAGTTAGGTTGAAAGTTTGGTACATTCCAATTGTCAGTAATTATTGTATTAATCACCATCACAACATAACAAATTTTAAAGTATCAGTTTCACTTAAGAATGTTTATTTTGTTGAAATACCAATAGTTCAGTTTTGTTTTTGTTTCCCTTGCCTCAAGAGACATATGTAGTAAGAAGTTGCTCTGGTCTGTGTCAAAGACATTACTGCTTGTGTTCTCCTCTAGGATTTCGATGGTTTCCTGTCTCACATTTAGGTCTGTCATCCATTTTGAATTTATTTGTGTATATGATATAATGAAGTGGTCCCATTTCATTCTTTTGCATGTCAGTGTCCAGTTTTCCCACCGCCATTTGCTGAAGAGACTCTGTTTCTTCCATTGGATATTCTTCCCTTCTTTGTCAAAATTTAGTTGACCACATAGCTGTGGGCCCATTTTCTGTTCTGTGGATTTTCTATTCTGTTTCATGGCTCTGTGTGTCTGTTTTTGTTTCAGTACCATACTTTCTTAATGACTGCAGCTTTGTAATATAGCCTGAAGTTTGGAATTGTGATACCTCCAGCTTTGCTTTTTTTTTTTCCAAGATTGCACTGGTTATTTGGGGTCTTTTGTGGTTCTGTACAAATTTTAGGATTGTTAGTTCTAGCTCTGTGAAGAAGTTTGTTCTAGCTCTGTTAGTATTTTGATAAGAATCCCATTAATTGTATAGATTGCTTTAGGTACTATAGACATTTTAACAATATTTGTTCTTCCAATCCATGAGCATGGAATGTCTTTCCATTTCTTTGTATCATCTTCAATTTCTTTCATCAATGTTCTGTAGTTTTCAGGTACAGATCTTTTACCTCTTTGGTTAGGTTTATTTCTAGATAACTAATGATTTTTGGTGTAGTTGTAAATGGGATAGATTCCTTGATTTCTCTTTCTGCTGCTTCATTATTTTATAGAAATGCAACAGATTTATGTACAGTGATTTTGTATCCTGCAACGTTACTGAAAGGTTGTTCATGTATTATTTCTAGCATCTAGTTCATGTATCAGTCATGTATCAGTTCTAGCAATTTTTTGGTGGAGTCTTTTGAGTTTTCTACAAATAGTATCATGTCATCTGCAAATAGTGAAAGTTTTACTTCTTCCTTGCTTTTTTGGATGTCTTTTATTTCTTTTTGTTGTTTTATTTCTGAAGCTAGGATTTCCAGTGCTATGTTAAATAACAGTAGTGCAAGTGGAAATCTCTGTCTTGTTCCTGACCATAGATGAACAGCTCTCCGTTATTGCCCATTGAGGATTATATTAACTGTGGGTTTTTCATATATGGCCTTTATGATGTTGAGGTATATACCCTCTATACCTACTGTGTTGAAGGTTTTTACCATGAATGGACGTTGTACTTTGTCAAATGTCTTTTTTGCATCTATTGAGAGAATCATATGGTTCTCATCCTTTCTCTTTTTTAATGTGGTATATCATGTTGATTAATTTGCAAGTATTGAAACACCTTGCAACCCAGGAATAAATCCCACTTGATTGTGGAGAATGATTCTTTTAATATACTGTTGGATTTGATTTGCTAGTATCTTGTTGAAAATTTTTGCAGCCATGTTCATCAAGTGTATTGGCCTGTAGTTTGCGTTTTTAGTGGAGTCTTTGCCTGGTTTTGGAATCAGGGTAGTGCTAGCCTCCTAAAATGAATTTGGAAGTTTTCCTTACTTTTTTATTTTTTGGAATAGTTTGAGGAGGATAGGTATTTAACTCGTCTTTAAATATTTGGTAGAATTCCCTGGGTAAGCCATCTGGCTCTGGACTTTTGTTTGTTGGGAGAGTTTTGATTACTGATTCAATTTATTTGCTGGGTATAGGTTTGTTCACATTTTTTATTTCTTCCTGTTTCAGTTTTGGTAGGTTATATATTTCTAGGAATTTATCCATTTCTTACAGATTACACAATTTTTTACCATAAAATTTTTGAAATATTCTCTTTTAATTGTTTGCATTTCCCTGGTGTTGTTTGTCATCTGTCCTCTCTCATTTATGATTTTATTTATTTGAGTCCTTTCTGTTTTCTCTTAGAAAAGTTAGGCTAGGGGTTTATCAATTTTATTATTTTTTTCAAAGAATCTGGTCCTGGTTTCATTGATCTGTTCTACTGTCTGTTTCTTGTTTGTCTGTTTGTTTGTTTTCTTCATCATTTATGTCTGCTCTAATCTTTCTTATTTCCCTTCTTTTGCTGGCTTTAGGTTTTATTTGTTATGCATTTTCTAGCTTCTTTAGGGTTAGGTTGTACACTTGAGATTTTTCATGCTTCTTGATGTAGGCTTGTATTGCTATATAATTCCCTCTTATGACCACTTTTGCTATATGCCAAAGTTTATGGACCGTAGTATTTTCATTTTCATTTTTTTCCATGTATTTTAATTTCCTGTTTGACCCATTCATTGTTTAATAGCATGTTCTTTAACCTCTGTATATTTAGTCTTTCCATACTTTTTCTTGTGGCTGACTTCAAGTTTTATAACATTGTGTTTAACAAAGGTGCATGGTATGGAGTCAATCTTTTTGTATTTGCCCTGATTTGTGACTTAGTATGTGATCTGTCCTGGAGAATGTCCCATGTGTAATTGAAAAGAATGTGTATTCAGCTGCTTTAGGATGAAGTATTCTGAATATATCTATTGAGCCCATAGGGTCCAGTGTGTCATTCAAAGCCATTGTTTCCTGTTGATTTTCTGCTTAAATGATCTGTGTATTGATGTAAATGGGTGTTAAAATTTCTGTACTATTATTGTATTATTATTGACCAGTCCCATTATATTTGTTATTGTTTTATATATTTGGGTGTTTCATATTGGGGGCATAAATACTTACAATTGTTAGATCTTGTTGGTTAATCCCCTTTATTATGACATAGTGCCTTTCTTCATTTCTTGTTACTGGCTGGTTTAAAATCTAGTTTTTCTGATATAAATATTGCTACTCCAGCTTTCTTTTGAGTCTATTTTCATGAAAACGTTTCTCTGTCCCCTCAATTTCAATCTACAGCTGTCTTTAGGTCTAAAATGAGTCTCTTAGAAGCAGCATATAGATGGGTCTTGCTTTTTTATCCTTTCTTACCTTTCAAACCCTATGTGGTTTGATTGGAGTAATTATTAATAGATATATATTTAGTGTTTTTATCACTTGTTTTGTCATTGTTTCTGGAGACTTTCTCTTCCTTTCTAGTCTTATAGACTTATAGACTAGTCTTATAGACTAGTCTTATATATTAATAGATATATATTTAGTGTTTTTATTACTTGTTTTGTCATTGTTTCTGGAGACTTTCTCTTCCTTTCTAGTCTTTGTCACTTTTAGTCTCTGTACTCAAATAATCCCCTTTATATTTCTTGCAGGGCTCATTTAGTGGTCATGAAATCTGTTACTTTTTATCTGGGAAACTCTTGATCACTCCTTCTATTATGGATAATAGCTTTGCTGGATAGAATATTCTTGACTGCATATGTTTTCCTTTCAGCACGTTGAATATATTATTCCACTGTCTTCTTGCCTGGCAAGTTTTTATGGAGAGATCTGCTGATAAATCTTATTGGTCTTCCCTTGTAAGTTAGGGACTTCTTTTGTATTGCAGCTTTTAGGATTACTTTTCTTTATCACTATATCTTGCAAGTTTACTTACAATGTCTTCGTATTGGTCTGCTTTTGTTGATATCGATGGGAGTTCTCTGTGCCTCCTGGATTTAGATGTCTGTTTCCTTCCTCAGATTTGGGAAGTTCCAGCTATAATTTGCTGAAATTAACCTTCTTCCCTTTTCCCTCTCTTCTTGTTCTGGGACTCATATGAAACCAATGTTATTAAAGTTTATGGAGTTACTTAGTTCCCTAAGTCTACTATTGTGAATAAAGACTTTGCTTTCCCTCTTTTGTTCAGCTGTATTTTTTACATAATTCTATCTTCTGTATTACTTACTCATTCCTCTGCTTCCTCCATCCTTTTGGTCATTACAGCCAGTTGCTTTCTAATCTCTGTTATTGCATTTTTTTCATTTTGGCCTGACTAATTTTTAGGTCTTTTGTCTCCCTGATGTCTTCTATACTTTTCTCAAGCCCAGCTAGTATCCTTATGAGTGTTGCCTTAAATTATGGATCAGACCTGTTACTTATATCTATTTCAACTAGATCCCTGGCTGTGATCTTTACTTTTTCTTCTTTTGTGGATGAATGCCTCCATTTTGACATTTTATTGAGGTCTCTATCTTCTCTGTGCCAGGAAAGCCTGTTTATTTTTCCCATTTCTGAGAGTAATAATTTTGTGAAGAAGAGGTCATATACTGTCTAAGGCCTGCTGTGTGCACTCTGCTGCTATGTTTTGGCTGCTCTATCCTTCAGTCAATCTTCTGCAGAGTTTCTCCTTGCCTGCCTGGGGAATATTTGGATCTTCACCAGAGTGTGGCGAGTTTTAACTAGATGTTCTGTGGTCTGCTTGTTAAAAGAGAGCTGATGCTGTTTTCAGTATAGCTGAAGCTTTGCAGAACTCTATGGTTAGTAGACGTGTGTGCAGGGTGTTTGTGCTTGTCTTCAGGAGGAGGGGCCTGCTGTGCTGGTCCTTAGGCACACTGCCTGAGAAAAGCAGTACCAGCAGAGTGCAGAGGGATAGGAGTTGGTATAAGTAAGTTAGGCAGCAGTATTGGTGTGGTGCTGTTTAATGAAGTTGGTATATGCTGAGGGGTGGGGAAGGGAAATGGTGCCAGCCAGCTCCTTTGTCTCTGAAGAGGGGAGTACATGCTTGCTGCTCTCAGGCAAGCACTTTCAGGGGAGCAAATGATTTTCCTTCATGCATCAAAGGCATTTTTCAGATTGCTGATTTCATACTGTCTGTCTCTGGGTCACTTGCCTGCCTGGAGCAATGCAACACACCTTAGGCTCTACCATAGCCAGGCCTGCTGACTTTTAAAATTCTAAACTTAAGGGACATGGTGTGACCAGGATCTGCACTAGTCCTCTGGCAAAGTCTCACCATGCTGGGACTGATGCAGTTTTGACCCAGAAACATAGCTGCACCAGAGCACAGGGGCTTGAGAGTTGGAGCAAGCAGGCTAAACAGCCAGTGTCCTGGTTAGCTGCCTTTAGCAGATGTCTCTGAGCTTATGTTGAGGGGCAGGGGAGGGAAATGGAATCCATAGGTTCTTTTGTACCCACAGAGGCAATGCCACCCCTCAGAGATGCGCTCCAAAAAGAACAAACATTATCTCCCCATACCACTTATGCAATCCTCAGATCATGCAGTCTGTGCTTGGTTTGTTTGCCTGCCATTCATAGATGAGTTCTCTTTTATTCCTAGTTTGCTGAAAGTTTCAACATAAATGAATTGCTGAATTTTATTGACTATTTTTTGCATGTATTGACATGATAAAATTTTTCCCTTTATTGTTTTTCTTATTAATTTCCCAATTGAATTATTTTATAATCTTCAAATAAATTAACTTTGTTTTCCTGTATTATTCTTTTTAAAGATGACTGGATTTTGTTTGATAAAATTATATTAGAGAGTTTTACATTTATGATCATGAATAAGATTAGGTAGTACTTTTCTTTTCCTGGGATATTCTTGTCAATATTTGGAATAAAACTTGTTATATGTATAAAACTAAATGATAAATGTTCAACGATTTTTTGTTTTCTGGGCAAGTTTTTGGAGTATTGGTGCTCTTTTATTTTTAATTAAATATTTTGGAAGCTTTGCCTTTAACCATCTAGAAATGATACTTCCTTTGTGGTAAGGCTTTAATTTATAGGTTCATGATGAAAATAAACTTTAGATTTCATATTTCTTCTGTGTTCATTTTTTCATTTATGTTTTTTCTAGGATTTTGTTCATTCAAGTAATTTTTGTGTTCCCATAAAATTGTCCATAGTATCCTTTTGTTGTTGTAATAAGTGATAATATTTAAAAACATTTTTTGATGTTGTCTGTGTCAAATAATAGAGGTCACAGCTTACTTGATTTTCTTTCAGAGAGCATTTACCCTACCTTACCTTAAAGAGCTAGAATGCAGAAGATGATCACAAATTCTAGACTAAGCAGAGACCTGGTGGGATTACACTTTTGGAAAGCTCAGTTTGTCTTTTGCTAACAATAATTCCTATGGCATGGGCCTCCAAGCTTATCAGCTGCAAGCAGTGCCCTTCTTTCTTGGTGAACCCTAAACTACAGTTTTTCTCCCCAGTATTATAAGAATGCCAAAAACTGTTCTGCATTTCAGTGGCTTTTTCTTGACTTGATAGCTTCTTGCCCTGCTTAAGAATTCAGCAAAAGCTGCAAGAGGAAAGCTGCTGTATGCCTTACTTAGTGTTTTCTGTTCACCTCCATTCTCTCTGAGATCAGACCTCCTTTCTTTTTGAGGTCTTGATCTCCTATGTCCTGATTACCTTACCATTCACCTGTCTTCTCAGCCTATTCTTCTACCCAGGTAACGTTACATATATGTATACTTGGTGAAGTTGCTGGCAAAAAATTTCAGAAGAGAAAAGTAGTACACAGAAAATTGGGCTTATCCTGGAAAATTCCCTTTTTAAAATCTTGGCCCTTCAAGACCGGGATGCCTTTGTAGTTCTCTAGTTCCTTTAAACTTAAAAGTTTAAATAATAAAAATGAAAACATATTAATTCTCTTCCTGATCTGAGCATTATCCTGCTTACATGATATTTCATTATGGATAGAAGTTAGGGTGAATGGTTTGGCTGAAGAAAGAAAATATTTCTGAGAAAAAGGGGGTTTGGAAGAGGGGTGTGTCTTTGATTTACAGTGGAAAGATCTTAAGCAGGGGGAGAAGGAAATATAACAGAATCTTCAGGAGTAAAGAAAATCAGTTAATATCAAAGAAGGCATAACTCATCACATCTGGGTGTTCCTTAGACTGTTTTCTGTCACATGCTGGATACAAATTTGGGAAGACAAAAGTAACATGGCTTGGGGTTATTCTGATATAGGTAGAATATTTACCACTGGAAGTAATGTATAAACACTTATGTATAGGCCTCTTGATTTATTCCCTCAGAAATTTTTGGTTTTAATCATTATATCAAGTGCTTTTTGCTTAGCTTTTCTATTACTTCTCAATTAGTCCATTTGAGGTGAATATCTGAAAAAAGTATAAAGATTGTTGTTTTTGCTTCTTTATTGCTTTCATGACTAGAATTCTCTTGACATGTTGGGGTTGCTATGGTCCTAACATTTAACTGAGACATTGCTTTCTGTGAGTATGTATATTAAAAAATATTTTGAATGTTTTGTATGAGTTAAAATATTACAAATGGTTTGGCTCAGTTGGGGCAAATATCATATATGATTGTTTTATTCTCCTTTTTTAAAAAATATATCTTCATCTTGATACATTGTATACTCATTTTGGAATTTCTTGCCCAGTGAGCTTAAAAGAAAGAAATATTGGAAGTGTGTCTAATTGGGGCTGGTAATTTGGCCTTGTTTTTGTTCATCATTAAATATAACACCTCTGTATTGGTAAAAGTACAGGCTAAATTGCTATACCCAAATGCCAAACTAATAAGCTAGTACTAAACAAGTTAGTCCCTTATTTTTCTCTTGCTTAATAGTTTGGGGATATTGAGAAACTATGTGCAGACATACTGATAGGCTATACTGTTCTACATAGTCACCCAAATACCCAGGTTACATCTACTTTATTTGTCCACCTTATTGGAGCATTGTCTTATATTGCAGTTTTGTAAAGGTGAACAAAAAGGAACACCCATGTAATCACTTTATGGGAAATACTCAAACATTGTATACATTGTTTTTGTTCATATTCCATTGTTAATAACTAAATAGCATAACAGAATGAATTTGTGAGAAGGAGTCCTGTGAAATATAATCCTAGGTGGGTGTCATGGACTTAGCTAAAGCTTAGGAAGTTTTATTCCTAAAGGTTAGATGGAAAGATTCTTGGAAATACCATTTACGTGCCAAGATATGACTTTCTGTGTTTTTCCAGATTATATCAAAATAATCATTTATTACTTTATTTATAATAACATACATAATAGTGTAAACAAAAATAAAGTAACAAAAAACGTAGGGGCATCTGTACACATTCATTACTGTTATGATTATAAAGTAAAGGGATATTCTGACTCATTTCTATCTTTTGGAATATTTTCATTCATCTCTTGCTCAGGGTTGTCAAGAATCAGGCTTTGTTTTCTTGGTTCTTGCCATTTGTATTTCTGCTTTTCTGATAGCAAGCAGATTTCGATTGTGAAATTTTCAAATTCTCCTTTTCTACTTGGTAAAATATGGCCTGATTTTGTATTTATAGCTATATATTTATCACAGTCAAGTCTTTGAAATTGTAAACAAAACAAAGACAAAATCCATGCCTAACTCATTTCATGGAACATCCTTGATTATAGATCTCATGAACTTTTAGCACCTGTTCATTTTTTTTCCTCTGATGATATTCTGAACATCATTATAATTCAAAGCAAAGCCTACTTTGCCAACTTAAACAGCCATTATTTTTTCCATTGTTTTAATATTTGCCAACTTGCCCTATTATTCATTAATTAGTTCAAGGATATTTCCACCTCAGAACTCTTACACTTTCTATTTCCTCTCTCTGGAATACTTTTCATCCATCTGTCTCACTTCAAGTCTGTGTACAAATATCTTTGCATTGAAGCTTTCCATAATTACCCTAGCTAAAGTATTTTCTATCCCTTCACTGCCCCTTGAACTCTCTATTTCTGTTTCCTGTTCATTTTATCAACATAGTATATACTACAACTTTATAGTATACTACATGTTTGTTTATTAATTTCTTATCTTTTTCCCATAATAGAATGTAAACATAAAGTGACTAGGCACTGTGTCTTTTTTCGCCACTATTGAATTGCTTTTGAATAGAACAGTTCATATTACATAGTAAATGTTTAATGCATATTTCTTGAATGAATGAATGAATGAATGGGTTTTGGTTGTTTCTTGACATAAAAAATTGCCAAGGAGTTGGAAGGATACTTTCCTAACATGATTCAGAGCAAACACTAGTGTTGAAATAGAATAATAATAACAATAATAATGATAATAACATGATTAAGAATAATGTAATAGTAAGTAGGTGGAAATATAAAAACAACGGGGTCTTCTTAAGCGAAGCACAGTCTGTAAGAGGGAATAGTTATCTACTTAAAGTTATCACAGAATCACTTTATTATAATGGTCAGGTAATGGAAATACTTGGGCCTTGGCATGTGAAAATTTCCAAATCATATTTCCCCCAAATAAAACTTCTATAAGTAAAAACAAATTCTAAATAGAATGTGCATGTAACTGGGGTGCCTGAGTGGCACAGTCAGTTAAGCATCCAGCTTCAGCTCAGGTCATGATCTCACAGTTCATGGGTTCAGGCCCCGCATCGGGCTCTGTGCTGACAGCTACAACTCTGCTTTGGATTCTGTGTCTCCCTCTCTCTGCCCTGTCCCCACTCGTACTCTCTCCGTCTCAAAAGTAAATAAATAAACATTTTTTTTTAAAAAAAGAATGTGCATAGAACTAAAATAGTGGAAGGGAGGAAGGGAGGGAGGGAGGGAAGGAAGGAAGGAGGAAGGGAGGGAAGGAAGGAAGGAAGGGAGGGAGGGAAGGAAGAAAGGAAGGAAGGAAATAAGGAAAGAAGGAAAGAGGGAGGGAAAGAAGAAAGGAAGGAAGGAAGGAAAGAAGGAAAGAGGGAGGGAAGGGGGGGAGGGAGGGAGGGGAGGAAGGAAAGAAGGAAAGAGGGAGGGAAGGAAGGAAGGAAGGGAGGGAGGAAGGAAAGATTCCTTCAGAACTTTCCACTTGTCAAGTGGTCTTCTTGAACTAGGATATCTTTTTTTTATCTGAACTGGACTTGCAACTGCACCAGATTCAGAGTCCAAAACCTATATTGTAGATGGGTTTATTAACTTCTAGTGCACTCAGGCTGGAGAAATTGCTTCAATGGGCTATAGCATCCATGACCTTGAAATATAAGAATACCTATTTAGAGTCTTGTTAAAATAAATGATGACTCTCTCCTTTTGCTATACCCAAATAATTTATTGCTTCTTTTATCAAATAGAGAAAAAAATCTTAATACCAAGGGACAATTATAACACAAAAAGGCTTTCTTAAATCCCTCATTTCTACCCCAAATAATTTTGAGTAATAAAATATAACCTTCACTGATTTTCAAATCATTTGAAATATTTTCATAGGCTTCTTCAAATAGTGACAGTATATAAAACCCAATTCTTCACAAGTAAGGGAAGAATAATTACATGGCAAACATCCAAAATACCACACACGTTTAAAATAGGATTTTCAATGCTCTTGAATACCACCAAAAAATGGAAAAGCTGCAAAATATCCATAAGTAACTTCAATCTTTTATATGAACATGAAAAGACTTCCTTCATTGTCCTTACTGTTTTTGTTTGCTTGTTTGCTTGTTTAATAACTAAATTCTTAAAGTCTGTAGACCCCAAGATGACTTTGAAAGTGTTCAACTTTCAATATTATGCAAAGAAGCTTTTTTTTCCTTTTATAAGTAAATAGTGTACACATTTTGTTGCAGCTGTTGTGAGTCAACAACATTTGGTTTGGCGTCATGAGACTTGTATTCAAATGGCAGTTGTTCATATTGCTGCTAGTTGTGTGACCTTGGTCAAACAAATCATTCCTATATCCATGAGCCTCATTTCTTCTTTCAGAAAACAAGTTAAACCTGCATTGAGTTAATAGGAAATGTGAAGGTGATAAAGTATTTGAAAGTATACATTTTCTGTTTCATTGCAGATACTCAGCTAAGTAAGTTTACACTCTGAAATTCCTCATCTCTTTTAATTAAAGATTTCAGGGTAGTAATGAAAGCTTTCTTCAACACAACCACTTGTTATGTTCTGAACAATGTTTCTCCTAACTTTATTCAAAGTCAATCTAATATGGAAACTATTCTAACATAATAAAAACAAGCCCAGATTTAAATAAGGAAAGATTTTATTAAAAAAGACTATGGTAAAGGGATCATGCTCTGACCGTAAGATCTGTGTCTCAGAGTGAAGAAAGAGAGGGATTCCTTCCCTCATAAAGAGAAGCAAAACAAGATTCGAAAGAACTAGGTGTGGATTTGTGGGGTGAACAGAAGGCATGATCCAATAAACTAATAGAAAATGTTTTCTTTATGGTTAGGTGATTTTTAGAAGATGACTTTAATAGGGCATAGTTCCTCTCAGTGCTTATGCTGAAGGATGGGACAAAGTTCAGGCGTCTGGGAAAAGGAGAGAAGCCTGACTAAAGTTAAAGTTAAGTTAGCAGCCACTTGATGCGTATTTGTTCAAACACAAGAATAACAAGCAAAACATTGAACAGTAGTGTTTTTTGTTTTTGTTTTTCATAATACTGAATATCTTAGTTAGGTATACTGTGGTAGAATACCCGATACTGGTGGCTTAAGCAACAAACATTAATTTCTCACAGTTCTGGAGGCTGGAAGTTGACCAGACTGACAGTATGTTTGGATTCTTGATGAAGTCTCCTTTTCTGGTTTACAGACAGCCATCTTTTCATATTCTCACATGATGGAGAGAGAAATTATCTCGTGTCTCTTCTTGTAACGGCTCTAAACTCATGATCTAATTACCTCTCAAAGTCCCCCCCCCCCCCCCCCCCAAATTATCACATTGTGGGTTAGAATTTCAACATATGATGTTGAGAGGATGTCAACACATTATTTGACATATAGTTTTTTCCTTTTGTTTAATGTCTATTTTTTTTTTAAATTTTTTTTTTCAACGTTTATTTATTTTTGGGACAGAGAGAGACAGAGCATGAACGGGGGAGGGGCAGAGAGAGAGGGAGACACAGAATCGGAAACAGGCTCCAGGCTCTGAGCCATCAGCCCAGAGCCCGACGCGGGGCTCGAACTCACGGACCGCGAGATCGTGACCTGGCTGAAGTCGGACGCTTAACCGACTGCGCCACCCAGGCGCCCCATTTAATGTCTATTTTTGAGAGAGAGACAGAGACAGAGTGCAAGCTGGGGAGGGGTATAGAGAGAGGGAGACACAGAATCTGAAGCAGGCTCCAGGCTCTGAGCTGTCAGCACAGAGCCTGAACTGCGAGATCATGACCTGAGCCAAAGTCGGATGCTTAACCGCCTGAGCCACCCAGGTGCCCCTTAAAAAGATATGGATATTCAAGAGACTGGCAACATAAATGCTGCCATCCCTATTTCAGTAATTCTCTTCTCTTGGTCCAAGCGGATCTTTGTGCCAATCAATATATAGGTCAAGTCTGGAGGATGTGCTTTCTAGAGAATCCCTGTAGGCTGCTTTTCCCTCTCGTCCTGTGCGAGACCAGACAACAGGGTAGGAGATCCTAGTCCTACAGGACTAGGATGAGAAAGGAGTAAGTCCGTAAGTCCTCCTGGGGTGAAGCAAAGAGGTCTCAGACACTTTGGGGAAGGGCTAAAGTCGCTCCTCTGGATGTACTCATTCTCCCTGACCTTCAAAGGTATACAAACATACACACACACACACACACACACACACACACACACACACACACATATATACACTTGCATACATAACTAGTTGTTTTATCAAAGCCTCTGATACTTGCATGCCTTGGTCATTTATAATTATGCTTAAGAAATATGCTTGAGTATAGTAAGGACTCCTCAGTGGCTCAGTAGGTTATGCATCTGGTTCTTGACTTCTGCTCAAGGTCATGATCTCTTGGTTTGTGGGTTTGAGCCCTGCATGGGGCTCTGTGCTAGCAGTGTGGAGCCTGCTTGGGAGTCTCTCTCTCTCCCTGTCTCTCTGTCCCTCCCCTACTTGTGTGCTCTGTCTCTGTCTCTTTCTCTCAAAATTAATAAATAAAACTTAAAAAAAGAATATGAAGTATGATAAACAAGAATGTCATGTTTATATTGTGAAGAATATTACTGACTTACCTCTTAACACATATAAATGCTCCCTATTTTCATTTATATTTATGATTAGGATTTTTCTATGTTTTTTCCTGCTTTAATTATAGGTAAGATTTTTATCATAAATTATAGCAATTGTAATTATATACTGGAATAAAAATTATTTCTTTCATTTCAGATGAAGGGAGTTATTGTATGTGCACTTATCTGGTATGTAACTTGAGAAAACTATAGATCTACCTGGAGCTCTTTAAAAATAGTAACATTGTCGGGGTGCCTGGTGGCTCAGTTGGTTAAGTGTCTGATTATGGCTCGGAAAAATTTTTTTAAGCTTATTTATTTTTGACAGAGACAGAGTGCGAGCATGAGCTGGGGAGGTGCAGAGAGAGAGAGAGGGAGACACAGAATCCGAATTAGGCTCTAGGCTCCAAGCTGTCAGCACAATGCCTGATGCAGGGCTCAAACTCACGAACCGTGAGATCATGACCTGAGCCAAAGTCGGTCGCTTAACCGACTGAGCCACCAGGCAGTTGTGAGTTCAAGCCCTGTGTTGGCTCTTTGTTGACAGCTCAGAGCCGGGAGCCTCCTTCAGATTCTGTGTCTCCTCTCTGTCCCTTCTCAGTCTGTACTCTGTCTCTGTCTCTCTCTCAAAAATAAACATTTAAAAAAATTAAAAAAATAGTAATATGCTAAGTTAAGATACTTTTAAGTTAAAACATTTAATTTTTTTTTTTTTTTTTAATGAACTCCAAGCAGGCTCCAGGCTCGGAGCTGTCAGCACAGAGCCTTACGCGGAGCTCAAACTCACAGACCATGAGATCATGACCTGAGCCGAAGTCTGATGCAACAGCCACCCAGGTGCTCCCTTTCATGTTAAAACATTTATCCAAGCTTTTATTTATTTATTTATTTATTTATTTATTTATTTATTTATTTTTAATGAAAAACTTCAGATAATGTTGAAACTCTTCTTGCTGAAGTCAGCAAAAATTGCCACATTGCCAGAGGCAGTGGCCTGTTTTCTCTCTTGTCCTTCATCTCTAGCATTTAACAGTGTTTACTCATTCTGGCATTTAACAGTATTTACTTATGCTTTTCTCTCCTGTGGTTCTGAGAAACCTACCCCACCGGAAATTCCTTCTCATTATTTATAAGCTTATTTCTATCTTTTTCTGCTTACATGAATAACTTCTATAAATTTGCTCTTGGTCCTCTGTTTTTCATACTCTCCTTTGTGAGACTTTACCTACTACATAACTTCAGGAACTATCATCAAAGCTTCTGTTAGGTAGAAAGAAGTTGTGTGGAGGAAAATACACTTGATACTCACTAGATATAAAAGCTGAGTGCATTGGGGTGCCTGGGTGGCTCAGTCTGTTCAGCGTCCGACTTCGGCTCCGGTCATGATCTTGCAGTTTGTGAGTTCAAGCCCCACGTTGGGCTCTGTGCTGACAGCTCAGAGCCTGGAGCCTGCTTCAGATTCTGTGTCTCCCTCTCTCTCTGCCCCTCCCCCCCCTCAAAAATAAAGATTAAAAAAATAAAAAAAAAAGCTGAGTGCATAATATAGACACACACAAGATTGTTAGCTTTCTAACTGACAGAACTAACAAGGAATTCTAGGGGTGGTGGGAAAAAAGAAGAAAGAAGAGATTGAGAGAAGAGAGTGGTATATACTAAGGACAACATAGAAGAATGGTTGAAGAACCCTTATGCACAAAGCTGTGTAATATTTGAATAATGTTCATTTTACTCTTCTCTTTCTCCTCTCTTTACCCAGTTACAATGCTTCACATACAGAATTAGATTGGCAATTTTGTTTTATTTTAATTTAGTTTAGTTTAATTTGGTGTATAGTAATATGAAGAAAAGAGCTGAGTTCCACATTTTTGTCACTGAATAAAAATAACACTTGTGAGGTGCTGAACAAAGAGATGGAGTTACTCACAGCATTGGAATGAGAGATCACCGTGCAAATGTTTTTCCCTTAGAAATTTGCAGACACTTGTGGGAAAGCACTTTAGATTCTTTTTCACAGCCCTCCCTGCATACCTTTACCTTAGCGCTAATCACACTGTCCAGAAATGCATCATCTATCTGCAAACTATTTTAGCACAGAAGCCATGCCCTTTGATACTAAAATAAGAACCCACTTCTACCATGTAGAAGTGTACTTAAAAATGAGCAACTACAGCAATGAAGGGCTTAATGTTGGCTGTCATAGGCATGCTGGGCTTAAAGGAGAAAACAAGAAGTAGACCCAATAGTATTGACCTAATTAAAGAATGGGACCCCATGAGGTGAGCCTTCAGTCCAAATTACCATGTTCAAGAAATCGTTAAAAACCTAGTTTTCTGGCAAGCAACGTGAGTAAAGACGGAAGAGCACTAATTTCGGAGCTATTCAGACTTGTGTTTAAGCACTGTCCCCGTCATTTGTTGCCACTTTCTTAGCTTCTCTGAATTAAAATTTAGCTCATTTTAATCCACAGGGTTATGGGAAGATTAAATTATTTAGCATGCATAAAATGAGTTAATGTTCAACTAAGGTAAATTTAATGCCTGGCATGTTTTTGCAGAAGTGGAACAATATTACAGCAACTGTAGACACATTTTGCTTACTCTACAGTTTTACCTGGAGCCAGTTGTGCCATGAGACAGTCACTTTTTATTTATGTCTGAAAAGAGTATTGCTGAAGAACTGGAATCAAATTTTATTTTTGTTTAAAGAACCCAACTTCTGCTGCCGAGGGCATAAAGCCAAATCAAGTGGGCAAGTGGGAATGGTGCCGTTACGCTCACTGCCTGTGCCTGGTGACAGTAGTGGATTCTAGGAAGAGTGAAACCTTGGGTTCAGCAGAAATGCTCTAACGTGCCTCTCCCCCAAGACTTCACGAAATCAGCTGTTGATGAGGAAAAATAGAATGGGGAATACAACTTAATTTATTTTCTTAAAAACATTTACTTTGTATCACCCTAACCCTCTGATAGGAGATGGTGAAAAGAAGTCTAAAATTTGCCTCCATTGTAGTGTCTGATTGTTGCTGGTAGAAGAGGAAATATATCTGTAATTCATTTTGTAAAGCCCATTTCCTGTTACTTGCTACAGAGATAGCTGCCACGTCTAATTGTGTTTGTGTAGTTCCTTAATTTGCATGAAAGAAGATAACATAAATGAAAAACTCAGGAGGAAGACTAATTCAGATTACTAGCCCAGGCAAGCTAATTTGTTATTCATTAAATGCTAATGAACCCAGCACCAATGTTTTATTTGTTTCACTCTATTTGAGATTTGAAAGGTCTTGTAACACAGTTAAAGTCTACAATAAACAGATATGTGAAATTAAAGCATTGCTTTCCTCTTGTTTCTGTTATACAATTATTCCTGGACTAGGAAAATCAAGTAAAACAGCATGGAAAAGTATGTTTTATTTCTGTTTGAAAGAAAAAAAAAACAAATTTAATCAAATTAAGTTCTTCTCACGTGCATATTGTCTTCAATTTCCATAAGATCTAGACATTCTGAATATCAGTCTGGAGTCAAGCCTATTTTTAAAAATCCACAAATGGAGTGTGAGTGAAGTGAAATCTATTATATCTTTTAACCATTTAACCATTTTTTTTTCTGATTATATTTTCTAAGTCTGCGTTCTATAAAATGAAGGAGGTAAAAAGTGATAGCACTTGTAATCAGGGTAGGTTGGTTGTTTATGTTTTGACCTACTTGTTTATATTAATTAGCTGGATTATTCATTGGTGAACTTAGCCTTTATGTAGAATTCCTGAATTGAGTTACTTTTATATAGTTTTAGTTATTAATTAATTAATTAATTAATTCTGTATGCCTTACTGGCTATTATATTGCAATATTCCATACAGTGACTACAAGGTCAGAATTATGTTTCAGCCATCACTGCTCATCTAGCATCAAAACCACAGGTGTTCATTCTATTTGTTAGCAGTGCTTTTCTCATGTATATAAACTCTGATTCATAAAGAGATGTGATTAAGAAACGGAAAACAATGATACTCTCTCCTTTTTGTATAATTCATATTCATATAAGACAGCCAGAAATCTACTAAGTATATTCCATAAGGTCCCTTACATCAAGATCCCTTACAACTCTGGGCTGGGGTAGAGTAGTTTTAGTTTTTACCAGGGATCACTCTGGTGGTGATTCACCTCTGGTCTACAGTGTGATGCATTTTGGTCACAGAGGATTACCTGCATGACTTCTGTGTTGGCACAAATAACGGTCTGTTGGAACACCTTTTTTTTTTTTTAAGCCCATTCTTTTTCTGCCATCCAGGTATGAACAATCTTTAGCAGTAGCAAAAGACCATAGTGAGAAAGATGTTTCATTTCTGGAGATTTAGGGAATTTTTCAAGAAAACATCTCTTACCCTTCATCTCCTCAGCTACTGAAAAATGCTAACTACTTTTTTATTGTTTTTTAGAAGTCACTGTCAAAGGCCTCAACCTGAAAACAACTCTAGAAATAACTACTTCATCTACTCGGCAACTAATCTTTATTAAGAAAATTGCTAATTTTGGAGAGTAGAGGCATGAGGAACACTGAAAGAGCACACATAGGCTTTAGAGAATCAAGAGAAGGGTTTTTTTTTAATTTTTTTAATGTTTATTTATTTTTGAGAGAGAGAGAGACAGACAGACTGTGAGTAAGGGAGCAGTAGAGAGAGGCACAGAATTTGAAGCAGGATCCAGGCTCTGAGATGTCAGCACAAAGCCTGACATGGGGCTCAAATCCACAAACCGTGAGATCATGACCTGAGCTGAAGTCAGAAGACCAATCGATTAAGCCACCCAGATGCCCCGAAACAAGAGAAGGTTTTAAACCTGACTCAACCACTGACTAGCATCGTGACTATACCTTGTTTTCTTCATCTGTCCATCTGAAATCATCAGACTCCGTATTATTATTGTACATATAGTTAAAAGCCCCTATGACATCAACCTGAACATTGTAGGCACTTGATTCGTATTAGCTATAAATTGAAAGTTTAAAATATCATTCTCTGATGATTTTATTTTTTTATCTATAGATGTGTTTATTGTTGTGGTAGGGTCCCCTCCCTAAGGAAAGAAACAAAACAAAACAAAACAAAACAAAACAAAACAAAACAAAACGCCTCAAGGTAACCTGGCTGTGCACATACGTGACAACATCCCTCATAACCTTGTAACATGAGACCACTTAATCAGACTGCATGTTTGTGTGTGCTACCATATATGGGAGACAAAGAAGTAAAAAATATATGAAAAACTATGTGGCAATCAGGGCTCTGTTCTCACCCAACTGAGCAGTGCCGGCAGGAATAAAGTTGCTTCTTGGGAAGAAAAGCTTCCATGTCAGGACTCTCCGTGTGTGAGAATCCTGCTACATTGTTTGCTATAAACAAATGAGGTCATAGCTCCATCTGTTGTGTTTGCATTGTCTTTTAGCACCCAGAACAGAGCCTATTGCACAATATCATTCAATAAATACTTGTTAAATCAACAAATGGCTTGCTCCCTCGCTAATTCTTAGTTTTTATATTGTTGATTTTGTATAAAGTCCAAAAGAGATGAGAAATTATACTACTGTTTCTAAAGTTTTCCCTAATGTTATTTCTGTCTTAGCATGTAACATAAAGGACATTTTTAAAGTGTAATTTACAAAAAATTATTATTCTCATTCCACTTCCATTTATTTTTTAAGAAGAACTTGATTATAAAATCAAGTTTGAACATACTATTACGGCAGGAGATAATTTTGGAATTTGGTGGCCTTTGAAATATTTTCTCAAGACTATAAGTTTACTTCACTAACAAAATAAACCTACTCTTCCTAACTGCACTTTGATTTACTGCAAATTATTATTATTATTATTATTATTATTATTGGAAAAGTATTATTATTTCATGGAAAAGTATATTGCAAGATGAGTTCTATTTTAAAACATACAAATGTCAGTGAACTCTCTGCAACTCAGAAAACAAAAACAAAAACAAAAAAATCTCTTGATCCTTTTGACCTCACGGTTAAAATCTAAATTACTTCTTGACATCCTCAAAAAAACACTATTAGGAAGTAAAATTGAGAAATAAAAGAATAGGTTCTATTATAAATATATTCTGGACCCTGTGACCTACTGAAATATCTGTGACAAGTTTAATCCTCAAATGATGGAGACATTTGTGATAGATCCTGATTTTGTTGGATTATACAGTTGAACATTGTCTTTGTGTATCACATTAGAGTGAATGCTTTCATTTTTCACTGTAGGTTTGTGGAAGGGCTGAAAGGTCATCTGTTGTTTGCTCATGGTTGCTGCAGTGACACAACTGCCACAGGTCACAGGCTTTTATGAAGTTGAAATTGTAATACAACTTGATTAAGACATTGTAAGTCCCTGTAAGTGGGCACCATATGATTTTTTTGTTTTTTGTTTTTTTTTTGTTTTGTTTTTAAGTCTGCCCGTTGACAATTGCTTCTCTGTATATCCCTGACAGAATGAAAGTTTCCCTTAGCTAACACCACCCTTCTCCCTCTCAGGCCAAAAATTTGGAAGTCCATAAAAAGCTCCAGATAGTTTCTTTACATCTAAGAAGATGGAGAGAGCTTTTTCTGGCTTACTGTCTTCAACTGTGTGGCACATCATTGACTTTTTAGGAAGAAAGTACATAGTCCTTCAAATTTCTTTTGGCCATAGGGCACAAAGAAAGGAGTGATGTAAGTAGCTGTGTGTGGGCTGACAGACTTGGAGACAGCAGAATGCAGAAAGCATTGCCAAAATAACCTAAATTTACAAGCAGCTATGTCAGTGTTTAATCTGTGAATGCAGAGGTACTATAGGTGATGCCAAATCACCAAGTATCATGAGTTATACCATAGTTGGGGCCATCCGGGACAAATTATGGAGTCCAAAGCCTGGCAAGATGACTCAAAAAACGTCTTTCCTTAGCCTGAAATCATCTCCAGAATATTACTCTAACCTCTTAACAGCCTTCTACCTCACATCTCCATTTCTCAAATTCTTCCTCTAAAACAATGTGACTCAAACCTTTACCGTGTTAGTAAATTTACCGTGTTAGTAAAAATATATTAAGTTCTCTGGTACTTACATTTGTATTTTTATAAATTATATACATATTTTACTATACTATTATATATCAGTATAGGAATACCAACTATGAAAAGAATGAGACTAAGAAAAGGTAATCTTGCTCTCTTTTAATTAACATAATTTGCATACTTTTATCTCCTACAGAATAAATGGCAAGATTTTAGCAGATCCTGAGCATGTCCTTCTCTGGTCTAATTCTTCAGCCTCATCTCACACTAATCCATTGCCCTCTCCTACTTATTTATTTCCTTATTTAAGAAATACACAGCTTTATGATGTTCCTTCAAGTACTACTGTTAAGTATGAATACTGGTTGACATACTTTTTACCTGTATTACAATAATTGCTATGCTTGCTTCTCTGACTAGACTATAAGTTTTTGTTGTAATAGATCCTGGTAATCTCTCTCTCTCTTTCTTTCTCATACCTTAGTTCATCATAGTGAGTACCTCATGTACATTTTCATTTTCTCCATTTGGCAAGAGAATTTCCCAGCACATGTGTATTAACAATTCTGACATGAGCATATTTTTTTATTATTTTTTAAAAGTTTTATTTTAATTCCAGTGTGGTTAACATACAGTATTACTATTAGTTTCAGGTTATAATATAGTGATTCAGTAATTCCATACATTAACTACTATTTATCAAGTGCCCTCCTTAATTCCTATTGCCTATTTTATCCATCCATCTACCCACCTACCCTCTGGTAACCATCAGTTTGTTCTCTATAGCTAGGAATCTGTTTCTTGGTTTGTGTTTCTCTCTCTCTCTCTTTTTTTCTTTGCTTTTTAAACATTTTTCTTAAATTCCACATATGACTGAAATCATATGGCATTTGTCTGTTCACACACGAGCATAATTTAATGAGAATGCTTCAGTAAACATTGTATCGATACTTACTTATGCCGTCTTTTATTATCAAAGTAAATGGGGCTCCTCTTGTATCTAAACAGAAAGAAAGTATCTATACAGAATCACTGAAGTAATATATATGTGTATTTTGGTAAAAAGAAAACAATGAACAACTAATTGTTAAAATAATCATTCAGATTATGCAACAATATGAAAAAATTTTAATTTTTTTTAATGTTTATTTTTGAGAGAGAGCGTAAGCAGGGTAGGGGCAGAGAGAGAGGGAGACACAGAAGCTGAAGCAGGCTCTGGTCTTTGAGCTCTTAGCGCAGAGCCCAGTGCGGGGCTCGAACACATGAACTGTGAGATCATGACCTGAGCCAAAGTTGGTCGCTTAAGCAAATGAGCCACACCGTTGCCCCACAATATGAAAAAATTTTAGAAGAAAGCTAAGTGAGAAAATAGGATACATAATTGTACATGCTCTATGATTATATATCTATTAAAGATATAAGCAAAAATAAAGGACATAACATTGAATAATGCAACATTTAAGTTAATATTTAGTCTTCTTGGCTTTTTGCTGATCTCAGATTTGCTTGCTGAGATTATCACAAAGCTTAGTGCTATTCCTCTATGGGTTTTTTGTTGTTGTTGCTCTCCGGGTTTTGTTCCTAAAACTGTGTGCTATTGGTTAGTATACTAAACACTTGATGGTCCCGCACCTGTCTTGAGGCGGTAGCAGCACGTTAGCTACTCCCAATGTATTCTGGAGCTTGCCAACAAGTTTTAATGATGATGCTGTTGATAAGTGTTACTTTTGCTCTCCTTATGGACTTTGACACCCTCCCCCCCACCTCTTTTGGGGAATTTGAGGAATACATATATCATGGTTTTGCTATCAGAAATGCTCCAGAATGCTTTTTATTTACTTTTGTAATTCTAATTTTTGTTTTCTTTTGGATAGATCTTTTTTCTCTTCTAATGATCTGAAATTATAAATTTTTGTTTTACTTCTTTTAGAGCCTGTTCTAAAAATTTTCTTGTATATATTTAATTTTAACTTATAAAAATAATCAGGAGATATACCCTCTTTCTAAATGATATCAGAATTTGAAAACACTAGTAATCATCCTCACTTCTTATATGTTATTACTGCTCAATATTTTCATTCTGCTTTACTTTTACATTTTTTAATTTTTAATTATTTTTGTGTTATATATCCCATGCTTTAGACATTTCTTTAGCCACTTCTTTTTTTATTTTATATGATTCTTGTCTTCCACTTTGTTCTATACCTAATTCTCTATTTCTTTAATTACAGGTATTTTTTATTGTAAAGTTGTTGGTGATAGACACATTTTGATAGAAAACATCTTTATTTTTGTCTTACATTATTTTGTCTTACATAAAGGTATTCAGTTGGCTTCATTGGCCATGTTTGCTATAGACCTAATTCTATTTTCTGCCTATGATTTTTTTTAAGGTCTCTTAATTTTAGTATTACAAAATTTCACTAAGATATGTTCAGTTGTGCATGTTTATTCCTTTTCCCTCTTGAAGCCTGTTATGCTTCTTTGTACTGAAAATCTTGTCTTGTGTTAATTTCTAGTATATTTTATCTCTGTCAATTTGTGTTTCCTTCATTATAACTGTATTTTTTAGGAAATCCTATCGTGTGTGTGTGTGTGTGTGTGTGTGTGTGCGTGTGTGTGTGTGTGTTGTGTGGGTATCCATTCCTCTGTTTCTTTTAACTTCTCTTTCACATCTTCGATCTTTTTATCTCTTTTTATTCTGGAACGTAATCTGAGATGTCTTCTAATTCAGTAATTACTTTTATATCTTCTGTTTAATATATTTTTGTGTTTTCATTTAAAATTTTTACATTTTTATTCTCTGTTCACTTTCACAGATGTCTTTTTCTTATTTGTCATTTATTTCAAGCCTTTACTTCATGTGTCTTTATTTGAAATATTTTTTTTATTGTTCCTAGCAGATTGTTCACCAATGAATATAAGAATAATAATACTCAAGAGTAAAATTACACTGTTAATTGTTTCTGATGCCACTTGCTTATATGGTCTTGTTATTGTACGTGTTTGTAATTTTTGCCTGTGAGTGACTTTATTTGGGAGAAGCCTGTGGTGGTCTGAATTGAGACTTGGAGTATATCTTCACAGTGGGTTTTGGTTTACTTTCATCAGACATATTACTAGTTAAAAAACCAATGACCTTTCTTTTCAATGACCAATTTTTATGTTAATTTCATGACTTAGGGATGATCAGAGCATGTCTGGGGTGAACCCAGAAACTTCTGTTTTGTTTGTTTTTTTCCCACAGGTTATGTAGATACAGAGAAGCTTGTAAGAGTCTCTATATTTCTCTTTCCAGTTTTATTTTTTCAGGTTTACAGACTAGTTGAGATTTCCTGGCTTATCAGTAGCTATCTTATTTCCTAACATGGGCATAAGTCTAGTCTCCTGGGTTTATGGAGATGTAACCCTCTTGAATATGTGCTCCCATGGCCTGAGACCTCACACGGAGCAGCCTCAACTCATTTACTTTCCTCACTAGGCTTCAGTTTTGACATTATATCTAGAAACTGGAAATTTCCTTTTCTTTACGGCAGGATCAGATTATAACTTAGAATACATTTGCTAGGCTTTATCTAGCATTTCTTATGTTTATGGCAAAGGAATATTTAGATTTCTTCAATCCACTCCTTTACGATAACCACAATTATGTTTTATATATCAGTCTCTAAACAGTTCAGAAAAGTTTTTTACTCAGTTGAAACAAAAGACATTTGACAGTTTAAATTCACGGAAGAAAAGGAAACAAAACAATAATTGCATCATATCATCATTTAAAACTTTACCTACAGAGTGCCTGGGTGGCTTAGTCAGTTAAGCAACTGACTCGTGATTTCGGCTCAGGTCATGATCTCATAGTTCATGAGTTTAAGCGCCACGTGGGGCTCTGGGCTGACCACGTGGAGCCTGCTTGGGATTCTATCTCTCCCTTTCTCTCTGCCCCTCCCCCGCTCGATCTGTCTCTCAAAAATAAATAAATAAACATTTAAAAAATAAAAATAAAATACTCACAGACTTTGAAAATTTTTTCAATTTTTTAAATCACCTCAGATAAATATCACTCCAGATAAATACCTTGATAATTGTAGATAGTAAACATATATTTATGTATATATATTTTTAATGTATATTTATTTTTGAAACAGAGAGAGACAGAGCATGAACGGGGGAGGGTCAGAGAGAGAGGGAGACACAGAATCCAAAGCAGGCTCCAGGCTCCGAGCTGTCAGCACAGAGCCTGATGCGGGGCTTGAACCCACGAGCAGTGTGATCATGACCTGAGCAGAAGTCAGCTGCTCAACTAACTGAGCCACCTGGGTGCCTTTAGATGTGTTTTTTAAAGGTGTGCAATATGATGATTTAATATACATATACATTGTGAAATAATTATCACGGTCAAGTTAATGAACACATCCATCACCTCACCAAAATTTTCTAAGACTGTAGCATGTATTGAATAAAGGAAGAAAGAACATCATACCCTATAACCCTAAATAATTAGAAATAACTTTGCTTATTGTATAGCTGTTATAGTTATATATGTTTGTATATGTCATGATGACGATATTCAGTGTTACCTAACTTTTATTAATCAATTCTTCCCTTTTCTTATCCTGTAGACACATGAGGGTAATGTATTGTAAGTTTTGGAATTTCTATATCCAAGCAGCTGCCAATACACTTCCAGGAAGAAGCATCCATGAAGAGCTTCCTATTAGCTAAAGTCCATAAAGCAAACTTCTATCCTCTAAGGTATTTCCTTCAAATATGAATCAATGCCTGTGAATGCATGATTCTGTCAAGTTGCAGATAATTATAGGAAAATACAGAAAGACCTCATATGAAATAGGAAGCACTATGGGAATAGAAAACTGTTGTATTAGTATAAACTTAATACTTACTTAAATGGAGTGGATAATTGAGGTGAATATAAATATAACATCACTTCCTATCTTAAACTATTTCCTATTTCCAAAATGTGATATTTTGATTTTTTCTTAAACATAAACTTTACCTGACTTACATCAGATGATATGTTTATAGATGTTGCTTTATCAATATGTTAAAATCTATTGCAAAAGAAATGAAATTAGAAAAGCAATCCTTCATATCTCAAAAAGTTGAACATCACTTTTGATGTGACTGAAACATATTTTTTCTTTAAAAAACTTAGAAAAACTACTTAAGGAATGTTAAAAAGGTAATGGAACACATTAACTCATATCGTTAACTCTACAATTTGAGGGATTCAAAATGGGTCATTAACTATAATTTGACGATGCTGTTGAGTAGGATAAAAACAGAAATGTTGCTACAAAGCTTCATATTCTATTCCTTTTAAAAATGTATGGTTACTACACTAATAAAAGCATTTAAAAGGCTTTTCTTTTTACTGTGAAATTTAATTATATATGGGATCCTTTATAAAAAACTTTCAGTGAGAGCTTTTAGGCAATTGCTACTTTTAGTTCAGTACAATCTATCTATAACATCAATTTTCTCTTATTGAAATTATATTACTAATTGAAAGCTACAGATATTCAGTTGCAATTGCTTTAGGAAGGAAAATATTCATGATGTTAGAGTATACTTCTACCAGGTGTTGAACCCAAAATAAAGTTCTCATTTTTAGCTATAGCAAAGTCTGTCATCAGTATCCATCCAAATCATACAGCTTGAAGTCCGGAATTGTGATACCTCCAGCTTTGGCTCTTTGGGGTCTTTTGTGGTTCCACAAAAAAAACTTGGAATTGTTTGTTCTAGCTCTGTGAAGAATGCTGATGTTATTTTGACAGCCATGACATTAAATGTGTAGATTGTTCTGGTTAGTATAGACATTTTAACAATATTTGTTCTTCCAATCCATAAGTATGAAATGTTTTTCCATTTCTTTGTTTCTTCAATTTCTTTCGTAAGCTTTCTATAGTTTTCAGCGTACAGATCTTTTACCTCTTTGGTTAGGTTTATTCCTAGGTATTTTATGGTTTTTGGTGCAGTTGTAAATGGGATTGATTCCTTGATTTCTCTTTCTGCTGCTTTGATATGGGTGTATAGAAATGCAATCAATTTCTGTACATTGATTTTATGTCCTGCTACTTTGCTGAATTCATGTATCAGGTCTAGCAATTTTTTAGTGGTGTCTTGTGGCTTTTCCATGTGAAATGTCATGTCATCTGTGAAGAGTAGAAGTTTGACTTCTTCTTTGCTGATTTGGATGCCTTTTATTGTCTTATTGTTGTCTGATTGCTGAGGCTAGAGCTTACAGTACTATGTTGAACAACAGTGGTGAGAGTGGACATCCCTGTTTTGTTCCTGACCTTAGGGGGAAAGCTCTCAGTTTTTCCCCTTTGAGGATGATATTAGCTGTGGGTCTTTTGTATACAGCCTTCATGATGTTGAAGTATGTTCCTTCTATCCCTACTTTCTTGAGCTTTTTTTTTTTTTTAAAAAAAAACGATATATTTTGTCAAGTGCTTTTTCTGCATCTATTGAGAGGATCATGTGGTTCTTATCCTTTGTTTTATTAATGTGATGGATCACATTGATTGATTTGTAGATCTTGAACCACCCCTGTATCCCAGGAATAAATCCCACTTGATTGTGGTGAATAATTCTTTTAATGTATTGTTGGATTCAATTTGCTAGTATCTTGTTGAGAATATTTACATCCATATTCATCAGGGGAATTTGTCTTTTTAGTGGGTTTTTTGTCTGGTTTTGGAATCAAGGTAATGCTGGCTTCATAGAATAAGTTTGGAAGTTTTCCTTCCATTTCATTTTATTGGAACAGGTTCAAAAGAATAGGTCTTAACTCCTTTTTAAGTGTTTGGTAGAATTCCCCTAGGAAGCCCCCTGGACTCTTGTTTGTTGAAAGATTTTTGATTACTGACTCAATTTATTTACTGGTTATGCAATTTCTTTTGAAAATAGTAATGTGATATATATTCCAGGTACAAGTCATATATGCTTTGTATGATCTATAAATATCTTGTCAAAGTTTGTAGTTTTCTGTATCACCCCAGTACTATTTTTTGGTGATCAGAAATATTATTTTTCCTTTATGACTAATCCTCTTTGTGTTCCATTTGAAAAACAATCTTTGTAGGTTTTCTCCTGTATTATCATCTAGAAGTGTTAATGTTATGTTGTGGGTGCTGTAATTTTTTATCAGGATACATGGGAGACAATAAGGAAACCCAAAGAACTCACCATTGTGTTATTCATCATGTCCTGAAGTCTGTAGGTTGACTTCCTTATTTCTACCTATCATAGTATTCCTATGCTTATTTGTGACCAGGATGTTTTAGTTGTACAGTGGAGGGTTTAGAAGAAATAATCTATTTTGATGGAATCATAATTCTCCAGTAATTTCATTTTTTTTCTGTTTTATTTGTACCTATGCCTCTGTGATATGGAGAGTTATATCTTGAACTGTCTTATAAGTGTTTTGCCAATATTCCTTGCTTAATCATTTATCTCAATTTGTGCTTGTTTTCTTACATTAAACTTGATTTTTAAGTGGTAGAATCAGTATAATTCTGCTTCCTGTAGCTTTGTTGTAGTATATATGTGTATCATTTTTAGAATTAATTTGCTTACAATGAATATAATATGTTATGCTTTAGCATTAACATTCCATAGGCAATAAAAAGATCAATGGTCATTTTGTATAAAGAAGTGTTATTTCAAAGACCATCTAGAGTTTGATATGAAAATTTTGTAAAATGAATCTATACATTTTTAATATGTGTGCAACCAACTCTTTTTGCTTATTCCTACAAAATGTAACCTTATCTTAACTATGAGAGATACCTCATAGATAAGAGAGCTTTTCTCTATTTACTAACAAGCTAAATAGTTGAAAGCAGAACAATACTGAGAACAGATGTTTCAGTGCTTATCCAAATAATCTGACCATTTAATTGCCATATGGCAGAAAAAAACAAAAACAAAAATAAACACAAACTAAACATTTAAGCCACTGAAAACTTGACTATTCCTTATCTTCAGGGATTGTGACACTTAGGATAAAAAATGGTTTACAAATATAATGCCTTATCAGTCAACAAAAGAGAATCAAGCTAATTTTAATAAAAGATGACAACTACCTCATTATGTAATAGCACAGTGGTAAATATAATATAAGATTTACTTTATGGGTGGCACTCTACATTGATGAAATTCCTGAATGTTAACACCCAGTGCTGGAGAATTCTGCGTGACTGCAATGCCATCTGTTTTCAGATCAATGTATTGTAATTGACTGATGGGAAATTTAAAACAGAAAATCCAGCTGTTCTAAATTTGTCCTCTTTGACCAAAAGTTAAATTATCATATTATACATCTACATAATTACATTCATTTCCACTATAATGTGACCTTGTAAATGGTAGAGTATTTATTAATCAGATGACACATGAGCTTCTGTTTGTAGAAATTTTATATTAATACTAGTATATTACCCCACAAGCAAAGAGTGACACAGATTTAAAAAGCCATCCAATTTTATTTTATTTTATTTTATTTATTTTTTTTTTATGAAATTTATTGACAAATTGGTTTCCATACAACACCCAGTGCTCATCCCAAAAGGTGCCCTCCTCAATACCCATCACCCACCCTCCCCTCCCTCCCACCCCCCATCAACCCTCAGTTTGTTCTCAGTTTTTAACAGTCTCTTATGCTTTTGCTCTCTCCCACTCTAACCTCTTTTTTTTTTTTTTCCTTCCCCTCCCCCATGGGTTCCTGTTAAGTTTCTCAGGATCCACATAAGAGTGAAACCATATGGTATCTGTCTTTCTCTGTATGGCTTATTTCACTAAAGCCATCCAATTTTAGATCAGTGAGGACTACTGGAGACACTAACAACTTTTAATACCTGGAACGAATTTGACAGTAAAGGGAACTTTCACTTGCCATGATGGTAATATATGTAGACAACCAGATATACCTGTGTGGCATGTTTTACATTTAGTTTTATCTGTATTTATGTTTAGCATATAATGTGTATAACAGTACCAGGGGAGGTATTCTCACTGTCCCCTTGTGTATGTATAGTACTGACTCTTTCTTTGAAAGAATTTTCTATGAAATACAGGTAATTATGGATGCAGTTTATTTGATTCATTTATTTATCTGTTTACTTATAAAACTGTCATGTTTGAATTTTAGAGATCTCCCAAGATGTGATAGATTGTCTAATTTGAAATTTAAGCTACTGTTTTTTTGTGTGTGTTTATTAATTAAGATGACCAATTCAGGATAATGCCATGGAAATATTTTTCTAACAGAACATAAATATTAGTATCAGCCACAAATAGTGTATATATACATATGCATATATGTACATATATATATATATATGTATACACATATACATATATATACACACACACATTGAAAATAGTCAGTTCATACCCAAGGCTACATAAAATCACTCAGGAGCATAGGACTCCCTAATTGCTCAGAATAACTGAACCAAAAGCAGGAAATAAGGAAGCAGCCAAAGATAAAGCAGAGATTAGTGGGGAACAAATGAAAAAGTCTCATGAAGCAGTAATAAGACTGGATTTTATTCAAAGAGTAGTAGAATGCCTTTGGACTATTACAAAGAGAGATTAACATGATGTACCAGACATTTAGATATATTGCTGGTATAAAGGTAATGTTTATTGGAGGTGCAGGTGGAGTAATCAACCCTGGAGGCAGTGTCAGTGAGTCAAGCGGCAAGCTGTTCTTCACACCTATTTGGCATCAATGAAGCAGAACAAAGTTCTTCGAGGTGAGATGGTCAATGCTCTAGTCCTCTTGGTATCACTGGGATCCAGTGGGTAACTGAGTTTCCACAACCAACCAGAATCAATGAAACAGAAAGATGTGGAGGGAGTAAGGTCTAGTTGGCATTCTATTTCTCCCAAATTCTCTCCTGGTGTTAGCTGGGACACAAGAGTGTCTGCCTCCAACCTGCAGCAACAAAGTAATGTGAGTGAGCCTTCCACTTCCACCTTCCTTTTACCCCTCCTAGGAGGCAATGAAATGGTATGAGTCAGTGTCCCCTTTCACCAGGAAGATATCAGCCTGGCCCAAGGAGAGCTGAACCTCATCTTACCCATCTGCTATGAAGCAGTGTGGATCAGTTGCCCACTTTTGTTGAGGTAAAGTCGGTAAGGCCTGAAGGGAAGTTGAATATATACACCCAGCAGGCACCTGTGTTACAACTCACCACAAGGATGTCCCACTAAAAAAGATTAAGTGAGAATCAGAGTCTCATAATATAATGTGTAAAATATTCAGCATATAATTGAGGATCACTCATTACACCAAGAACCAGGAAAATGACAGCATGAATGACAGAAGACAATCGATAGATGCCAACACTTATATGAATCAGATGTTGGAATTCTTACAAGTATTTTAAAGCAACTATTTTAAAAATGCTTCAATAAGCAATCATGGATTTTCTTGAAGTAAATTAAAACATAGAAATATCTTGGGGCACCTGGGTGGCTCAGTTGGTTAAATGTCCAACTTCAGCTCAGGTCATGATTCCCTGGTTTGTGGGTTTGAGTCCCATGTCAGGCTGTGTACTGACAGCTCAGAGCCTGGAGCCTGCATTAGATTCTGTGTCTCTCTGCCCCTTCCCCACTTGCATTCTGTCTCTCTTTCTGTCAAAAATAAATAAATAAATGTTAAATAATTAAAAAAAAAACAAAGAAATTCTCACAAAAGAAATAGAAATTATATATTAAAAAAGAAATGGAAATAACAGAACTGAAAAATACAATAGTTGAAATAACAATTCACTGTGTGGTCTCAGTCATAGCATGTAGATTATAGAGAGAGAATGAAATTAGTTTTGAAGAGTCAGTAAACAACAGCTAGAGAAATAAATGAATTCTCTGAGTAAGAGGAAGAATCTGGTTTTCAGAGTTACTACATAACAATATTCAAAAAAATCTACTTCTTTTTAACAAAATATTACAAAGCGTGTTTAAAAAAACCAAGAACGTATAGCCTATTTACAAAAAAAATATTAAGAAAAATTGTCCTTGAGGAAACACAAACATTGAATTTATTAAATAAAGAATTTAGGGGCATCCTAGTGGCTCAGTCGGTTAATTGGCCAATTCTTGATTTGTCTCAGGTCATGATATTCTGATTGGTGAGTTCAAGCCCTGCATTGGGCTCTGTACTCATAGCACAAAACTTGCTTCATATCCCCTGTCTCCTTCTCTCTGCCCCTCCCTCACTTGTGCTCATTCTCTATCTCTCTCAAAAATAAATAAACATTGAAAAATTCAAAAAAATAATAATTCATATTGACTGTATTAAATGTGTTCAAAGTGCTAAAGGAAACCATGGATAAGAACAAAAGGAAATAAGGAGAGTGATGTATCAACAAAATGAGAATGTCAATAAAGAGGTGGAAATTATAAAAAAAGAACAAACTAATTCAAGACTTAAAATGACAATAATTGAAATGAAAGATTCACTAAAGCATCTCAGTATCAGATGTAAGCATGCAGAAGATAGGATCAATGAAATTTAGGATAGGTCAATTGAAGTTATTCTTTCTGAGGAGCAAAAAAAATTTAAAAAATGGAGAAAACTAAACAGAGCCTAAGAGACCTGTAGATTATCATTAAGCGTGCCAACATATACATAAAGGGAATCCCAGATGTAAAACAAAATTAGAATGGTACAGAAAGAATATTTGAAGATATAATGACTGAAACTTTTCAAATTTTATAAAAGACATGTGCACAATCAAGAAACTCAACAAATCAGAGAAAAATAAACACAAAGAAATACACACAAAGACACATTACAATCAAATTTTTGAAAGACTAAATCTTGGAAAGCAGCAAGAGAAAAGTGACTCCTTATGTATAGGGTATAGGATTAATAGCAGATAACTTATTATAAACCATGAGAGCGGGAAAAAGAGAATCTCAAGCAGTTCTTGCACTCTCAGCACAGAGCCTGATGTGAGGCTCGATCTCATGAACTATGATATCATGACCTGAGCTGAAATCAAGATACAGTTGCCCCACCCAGGCACCCCATGAATGATGTTTTTTAAGTAGTAGTAGAAGAAAATATTGTTGACCTAGAATTCTACATTTTACAAAACTGTCCTTTAGAAATGAAAAAGAAATTAAGGCATCCCTCAATAAACAAAAGCTGAGAGAATTCAGTACTAATAGACCTGCTCTGCAAGAAATGCTAATCAGTCTTACAGGCTGAAATGGAAGGACACTAGCTAGTAACCCAAAACAATACAAAGAAGTGAAGAAACCAAATGAAAGTAAGTATATAGGTAAATATAAAAGCTACTGTTGTGTTTTTTCTTTGTAACTCCTATTTTTATTTCCTACATTATTTAAAAGGCAAATGAATAAAACAATAATTATAAATCTATGTCAATGTCACCTAAGACATTAGGATGGATTTTGTGACTCTAACAAAGTAAGGGGGAAATTGAACTGCATAGGAGAATTTTGTATGCTGTTGAAGCTAAGTAGCTATAAATTAATACTAGGTTGTAATAAATTTAGGATGTTAATTCTAATCTCTGTATTATTTACTAAGAAAATGCCTGAAAATGACACCAAGTGAAACTAGAGGGAAACTAAATAGTGTATCACAAAAACTTTTTATATAGAAGACAGTAATGGAGAAAAGGAAGGAAAAAAGCTGAAAGACATGTAGAAAACAAATATCAAAATGACAGAAATTCTTTCTTTATAGCAAATAAATGTAAAAATATTTATTTAGATCAATTACATGTAAATAGATTAAGTTGTCAGACCAAAAGGTAGAGATTGACAGAATGGATTTAAAAAAACTATCCAACTACATCCTATCTCCAAGAGGCTAACTTCATATTCAAGGCACAAATAAGTTAAAAAGAAAAGATGGAAGAGATATTCCATGAAAATCGTGACAAAAAGATCAGGAGTGGATATACTGTGAGACTATGGATTTTAAGTAAGAAACAGTTCCAAGAGTCCAAGCTTAACATTGCATATTGATAGAAGGGTAAATTCATCAAGAAGATAGAGTTATAAACATATATCCACCAAATAACAGAGTCCCAAAATATATGAAGCAATTATGCACAGAACTGCAAAGAAGAACACATAGTTCTACAATAATAGTTGGAGTTTTCAATATCACAATATCAATAAAATATAGAATATCTAGACAGAAGAAGATCAGTAGGTAAATATGAAAATTGCACAACTGTAAAAGTTCACTAGACATGTATACAGCATTTCATCCAACAAAGTAGAATATATGTTCTTTTCAAATGGACGTGGAACACTCTCCAGGATAGACCGTACATAGACCACAAAACAAATTTCAATAAATTTAGAAAAAAAATCATGCAAAATATCGTTGATCATAGTTAAATTATTTGAATTAACAAATTTCTTTAGAAAAGCAATACAAATGATCAATAAGCACATGAAAATATAGTATCATTAGTCATTAGTTTTGCAAATCAAAACTACAATTAGAGACCACTTTGTATCCACAATGAAGTGCTATAACCAAAACCACAAAAATTAATGAGTATTGATGAGAATGTGGAGAATTTGAAATCCTCATCTATTGCTGGTGGGGATTTAAAATGGTACAGCTGCTTTCAAAAATAATTTGGCATTTCCCTAAAATGTTAAATGTAAGATTACCACATGACCCAGAAATGTTGTTACATGTATACAAATGAAAACCTATGCCCACACAGAAGCTTTTAAGTGAAGTTTATAACAGCATTATTTGTAATAGCAAAAAAAAAAAAAAAAAAAAAAAAGATGGAAACATTCCAAATGTTCATCGAACTTTGAATGGGTAAGTAACATGTGATACATCCATACAGTGGAATAATACTTGACCGTAAAAAGAAATGAGGTAGTAATTCGTGCCACAAGGGTGAACCATGAAAACATTATGCTAAGTGAAAGAAGCCAGTCACAAAAATCTATGTATTGTGTGATGCCATTTATACAAAATATCCAGAATGAGCAAATCTATAGCAATGGGAAGTAATTACTGGTTTCCTAAGGCCTGTGGTGTAGGGAGGGAGGGAATGAAGAATGATTACTACTCAATCTGCTGTTTCTTTGGAGATGATGAAAATGTTCTAAAGTTAGATTGCAATGATGTGTGCCTAACTCTGTAAAAATACTGAAACCCTAGGGTTTACACTTTAAGTAGATGGATTTTATGGCATGTGAATCACATCTCAATATAGCTATTAAAAAAAAATGAAACACCAACATTAAGAACTAAATCATGAGAATAAATTGGACTATCAGTTAAAGTTTTGTTGTTTTGTTGGAAAATATGAAAGGAAGTCTATCTTATAACTGCTGATTAGATGAAAGGGTTTGCAAAAAGAGCCGTTAGAGGGGTGCCTTTAGTTCAGGTCATATCTTATGGTTCTTGAGATAAAGCTGCATCAGGTTCTGTACTGACAGTGCTGAGCTTGCTTGGGATTCTCTCTCTTCCTCTCTCTCTGCCCTTCCCCAACTCATGCTAGCATGTACTCTGTCTGCTTATCTGTCTCAGTATAAATAAATAAACTTAAAAAAAAATAGTTGTTAGGTCTGGGCTCCAAAATTTCTGGTGATTACTTAAAATTTTCAAACTCTGAATATTGTTCATATATTTCAAGTTACATGATTTGCTCATTTTGACTGGCTTGGCCTGACCTCATCAGTATTATTTGCTTTATTGGACTATCACTTGTTGGGTGATAAATATATATACTTCACTAGGTCATTCGTCACAGAGCCAATTAACATACCTTCTCCATACTATGTAAACTGCTTTGCCTAATTCTGGGTTTGTGGAAATCCTCTTTTTACTATTCCATCTACAAATATCTGAAATTTGTCTAGCTGAATCTTGAAATATGAAGGTATGAGAATAAATACAATTGTTTGCTAAAAACAACTTACCACCTCTGAATCTACCTTTGAACATAGTCCTTAAAAATAAGAACCTGATGTAATTGTTTAATATAAAAATATATCAAAGATTCAGATTTTTAAAATTAAGATACAAGATGTTGAGAAATATAAGTATTAAGTGAATAATGAAAACATACAGAACTACACATGCTTAGTATCTTTTTAACTCAAATATAACATTTTGGGTTTTTTTATTAGAAAATAATGTTTACATCTTATTTAGTGTCAAATATGTGGCTCAACACTACTCTATAAATAAAGTCAAACAGGACAATTGTCTAAAAGCAAAAAGCAGATTTTTAAATTTGACAACTGAACTTGTAAAACAATTAATCAACCTTCTTTTCTTATGAAGATTTAGCCATAAGATGGCAGTATCATATTACCACTTTCATAATTATTTCCTTTAGTTTTTGTATTAGTATAAACTAATAAAATTTTGCTCCAAGGTTGCAAACACGTACACAGATTGAATTATATGTGCATATTAAGCTTTTTATTTATCAGTATATAATATTTATAAATGGCCATTTCCTGCTGATTATGGGGTCACAAATACATAAAGAAGATTTATCATTGCCATTGCTGAAATAAATGCATGATATCTTATTTTTAAAGATATCTGCCTGGAAATACTACTTTTATGAAGTAATTATAAAATATACCTGAGGTTCTTACATATAATTACTAAATATTATTTTTGTTTACTTTTGGAATATATTACTCTCGACTTTTGAAAAATTTAAGAGGCAGGTATCAAGAATTTCACTCCACCAAAAATATTCCTTCTCTCTCCTCTTTCTGCTTCCAAAAGTATAAAACCTAGAAAAGTTATAATTCTAGCTTTAAATTATATGTTTTTATAAAAGAAATATTACTGACATGGATAGTGTTTTCATCAATTTCACAAATGCATGTGTGATTATAATGTCTAATTTAATTGGTTTTTCAGATATTTAGGAGAGTTGGACAGGAAAATATAACAGAACTTTTGTGGAAACTTTTTGAAACTATGTTTAACACCCTTTCATTTTGGTGTATTAGATGAGTTTGGGATATAATTTGAAAACTCTTACACATTTTGAACACATATTTCTGCTTGAGGTCCAGTGACATAGATGGACAGTAATAAAGTAAAGATCTTTTGATATCTGCTGCATACTTGTTTTTCTATAGCAAAACACTCTTACAATGTGAGATGTTATTAATAGTATTCTTATTATTGTTTGTAAAACAAGATGGCAAAATAAGGATTATGATCCTTTTTTTTAATATACATGGAAACTGGGACCAGGAAGTTGAATAGTTAGCTTTCTTTATATCTCTCTTTCTTTCTCTTTTCCTTTGTCTATTTCTCTTTCCTTTTTTTCTTCCTCTTTTTGTTTTCTTTATTTTTCTTCATCTCTCGTTTCTTTTCTTTCCTTCTTTCCATCCTATTGAACTTTTATAATTTTACATGTACTAGACTGATGCTTTTTCAAACTTTCTTCCTTGCAATGTTTCAAACTTACTTTTGAAGAATACTGTTAAGTCCACTGATAGACAAATACAGTGATTTAAAGAAAGTTTAGGGGAGCATAGATTTAATGTATGGCAAGTAGAGATGATGTTCAAACTCACTTTGGTCAGATTTTATAGTATAAGGCTTTTATTACTATACCAAGTAGTTGATTTTCTAATGATCATGCTGCTTTATTAACTAATTTAAAAACAATATTTTTGGTGCATATAGATGCAAAAATCCTCAACAAAATACCAACAAACAAATCCAGTATCACATTAAGAGGATCATATCTACTGGATTTTATCCATGGGATGAAAAGATGGTTCAACATATGCAAATCAATCAGTGTGTTATGCCATATTAAGAGAACTAAGGTTAAAAATTACAGTGTCATTTGGGCCCCTGGTGGCTCAGTCGGTTAAGCGTCTGACTTTGGCTCAGTTTATGATCTCATGGTTTGTGGCTCCTAGCCCCATGTCAGGCTCTGCACTGACAGCCCAGAGCCTGGAGCCTGCTTCAGATTCTGTATCTCCCTCTCTCTCTGCCCCTCCCCTGCTCACACTCTGTCTCTCTGTCTCTCTGTCTCTCAAAACTAAATAAACATTGAAAGAATACAGTATCATCTTAATAGATGCAGAAAAAACATTTAAGATTAATTATCTTTTCATGATAAAAATACTCAACAAAGTAGGAATAGAATTACCTCAATGTAATAAAGGCTATATATGAAAACCCACATCTAATCTCACACTCAACAGTAAAAATCTAAAGATTTTCCTCTAAGATTAGAAACAAGGCTAAAGTATGCATTTTTGCCACTTCTATTCAACATAGTACTATACATTCCAGTCAGAGCAATGAAGCAAGGCAAAGAAATACAAAGCATCCAAATTGGAAAATAAGTAAAGTTTTTATTGTTTGAAGATGATGTGATCTTCTGTAAAGAAAACCCTAAAGAATGCACCCAAAAAACCTTGTTAGAATTAAGAAATGAATTCAATAAAGTGACAGGATATGATACCAACATACAAAATTCAGTTTTGTTTTTATGTACTAACAATGAAGAATACAAAAAGAAAATTAGAAAAAAAAAATCAATTCACAGTAACATCAAACAGAATAAAATACTTAGGAAGTAATTTAACCAAAGAGGTGAAAGATTTATACACTGTAAACTAAAAAACATTGCTGAAATACAAATATATTGAAACACCTATGTTCATGGACTAGAAGACCTAATATTCTTAAAATGTCCAAACAGATCTACAGATTCAATGCAATACCCATCAAAATCACAATGGAATTTTTTACAAAAATATAAAAGATACTTCTACAATTCATATGTAGCCACAAAAGACCCCAAGAGCCAAAACAATCTTGAGAAAGAGAACAAATTGGAGGTCTCATGCTTCCTGATTTCAAAACGTATTACAATCCCACAACAACTAAAACAGTATGGCCTACCATAAAGACAGATAGATAGACCAATAGAAAAGAATAGAGATCCCAGAGATAAATCCACACATATATGGTCAACTGATTTTCAACAAAATTGCCAAGAATATCCCATGAGGAATGGATAGTCTCTTCAACAAATGACGTTAGGAACACTGGAGATCCACATTCAAAAGAATGACATCGGACCCTCATTTTACACCACACACACACACACACACACATACACACACAAACAATCCTTGAAATGCATTAAAGACTTAAACATAAGATCTGAATCTGTAAAATTCCTAGGAGAAAACATAGGAACAAAACTAATGTCATTGGTCTTGGCATTGATTTCTTGGATGTAAAATCAAAAGCACAGGAACAGAATAAAAGATGGGCTGGTGGGATTACATCATACTAATCTTCTGTATAACAAAGGAAATAACCAGAGTGCAAACGCGACCTCAGAATGGGAAAAAAAAAATTACAAACCACATATTTTATGTAAGATTAATATCCAAAATATATAAGGCACTGCAACTCAATAACAAAAAAAAAAAAAAAAAAACAAAAAACCAAAAACAACAAAAAAAAGCAAATGGGTTGATTAAATCAACAAAGGACTGGAATAGACACTTGTCCAAAGATGACACATGAAAGGCTAATAGGTATATGAAAAGATATTCAACACACTAATCATCAAGGAAATGCAAATCAAATCCCTAATGTAATATCACCTCATACCTGTTAGTATAGCCTATATCAAAAACAAAATAAATGACAGAGAGAATTTGGAGAAATTGGAACACTTGTATACAATTTATGGGAATGTAAAATGATATAGCCACTATGAAAAACCATATAGGGTTCCCCCCAAATTAAAATTTGAGCTGTCATATGATTCAGCAATCTCGTTTCTGAGTAATTTTTCCAAATAAATTGAAATTAGGATTTTCAGCAGATATGTGCACTCCTATGTTAACTGCAGTGTTATTCACGGTACTCAAGAGTTGGCAACACACTCAATGTCTACTGGCAGATGATATGGATAAAGCATTTGTGGTGTGTGTATACATACAATGAAATACTATTTAGTCTTTAAAAAGAAGAAAAATTTTTTATGTTTATTTATTTTGAGAGAAGGAGATAGAGGGCCAGAGGGGGAGGGGCAGAGTGAGAGGGAGAGAGAAAAATCTCATGCAGGCTCCTTGTTGCCAGCTGTGGAACCTGTCATGGGGCTTGAATCCACAAACCATGAGATCATGACCTGAGCCAAAACCAAGAGTTGGATGCCTAACTGACTAAGCCACCCAGGAGGCCCTGAGAAGACAAAATCATGGATGATCTAGAGGACACTATGCTAAATGAAATTAGCCAACCACAGAAGGACAAATACTGCATGATTCCCTTATAGGAGACACCTAAATTAGTCAAACTCATCAAACCAGAAAGTAGAATGGTGGGGAAAATGGGGAGTTACCATTCAATGGGTATAATGTTTAAGTCATGCCAGATTGAAAAAATTCTAGAGATTTGTTGTACAACATTGTGCTTTAACATAGTTAATACTGAATTAGTCACGTGGAAATTTTTTAGAAGATAGGTTTCATGTCACATATTTTTGGCCACAATAAAAAAAGAAACAAATGTCAATATTCACATATGCACAATTATTATTTTATCACTGTGCTTTAGTAATTTGATTAATATAGATTTTGTGTGAATTTATTTGTGTGCTTATTATTGATTGTGCTCCTTGGATCTGTGGCTTTATTATGCTTCACAAATTTGAAAAAAACTTTGGTTATTATTCCTTTAAATATTTTTCTCTTCTTCCCTTCCACATTTTCTGAGATTCCAATTATATATATGATAAGTTACTTGTAATAGCATAGGTCAATGGGCTCTGGAATTTTTCTTTGTGTTTTTGTTTGCTAGGACTAAAATTCAGTGATATAGTTTCTAATTTGCAGTTAAGTAAAACAAGTTATTTTCCTTCACTTTATCTATCTTATTTTTTACATTGATAATTATTATTGACTTCATTTTTATTCAGTTTTTCTCATTGAATTAATCATTTCCTTTAAATACACAGACATGTTTAAAATAAATGTACTAAAGTCCTTTTGTAATCTTTTTCCAACTTTTTTTGTGATTGGAGGATTCATTTTATTGAATCTATTGATGTGCCATATTTCTCTGCTTATTTGCATGTATAATTATTTCTAATAAGATGATAGATATATATTTTATATTTTCAAGTGCCATGTTATATATATTCCCTTAACGATTGTTGGACTTTGACCCTTCTGGAATCTCACTGAATGTTCTGGGTTTCAAACAGACCTTTGAATCTGGTTAGTTGGAACTTCAATGTCTTTTAACCTTGTATAAACTCTGAGGATTACTCATCTTAACACTCCCAAATCATTTCTTGATATTGTGAAATTTCATTTTACATATGTATATTTATATTCTGCTAAAGATTCAAGTGATCCATGTAAAGTTGTATGCGTGCGCACACACACACACACGCACACACACACAGGCATTCAAAGACTGTGATCCTCAGTATCCTCAATTGTTTCTGTACAGGGGTAAAGCATTTGTGTTTAGGAATGGGGCTTGTGCTAGGCAGCATGTGACATAGCTTCCAATGATTTCCACATCCAGATTCTCCAGTTCTTATGTAATTCCTTCCTCTTGAGTGTATGCTGGGTCTGATAACTTTCTTTTAACAAATAGGAAATTACAAAAGTTATGGGATTTACTTCCATAATTACTTTATAAAATAAAGTGACTTTCATGCTGTTAGCACTTTCTTGCTGGCATTCTTTCTTATTCCCTCATTTGGTCACTCTGATGAAGCTAGGTGTCATGTTGCATAAATCTATTAGAGAGGCAGGGAATCAAGGAAGGCCTCCAGCCAGTGGCTCATCAAGTACTGAGGCCTGAGTTCCACAGCCTATGAGAAATTGAATTCAGCCAACTATCTCTGTGTGAGATTGGAAAATGATCTTGCCCTTGTTGACCTTGACATAGCCATATCCCTGGTAGCCTATATCTTTGCAGTCTTGTGAGAGATTCTAAAGAAGTGGACCCAGCTATTCTGTCTGGATTCCTGGCCATAGAAACTATGAGATAATCAATGTTTGTTGTTTTAAGCTGCTAAACTTTGGACTAATTGATTATGTAGTAAAAGATAATTAATATAGGACAATATCCTTTTTCTTTGGAATGTGGAATTAATTATTCTAATTTTAATGTTTTATGTGGTATTCATAATTTTTGGAGAGGGCAGTGAATATGAATATCATTTTTGTATCTACTTTAACCAGAAATCAAGTCTTTTTTAAAAATTTGAAAGAGGTAGAAAATTATTTTTTGCATGTCAACAAATGCAAATATTCTTTGACTAATGAGTAAAATGTTAAATATTATAGTAAAATGGAATCAATACTAAAAGCTTCTAAATTTTAATTTTATTTATAATGACTTCAAATATCAGTAGCTACTTTATCCATGCTTATGACACCTGATATGCAAATAAACTATCAAAAAACCAATGTTGTATAGAAGTATATTTACAGTATGTCATCTGAACAGACCATTTATTAAATGACCAAACTGTAGAAACAGGAAAGATTTCCTTTAAAGTATATTAAAATGATTGGAGTAATAAATTCTACAAAATAGTTTTTTGTATGATAGCAGGTTAGACACTGTTGTGATCTTTGTTCTTTCCCTAGTAAAAACCCTAATATGTACCTTATGAGAAGGCTTTAATCACAAAGACTTTTTTTTATTCTTTTTGGTGATTTATAATTGGTGGTTGGTTGCCTTTATTACCAACAGCTCTATATTTATATTTAGGGCATACATAATTATCTTAGCATTATTAACAATTAAACACAGAAGATGTTTTTCAGAATTATTAATTTTATCCAAACATTTCTTTTTGATCTCCACAGAGTTTTCTTTATCAAATTGCCTTTGGCTACATGGGAAATAGGAAGAAATGACGTTTAAAGAATTAGAAGTATTCAAATATTTGATGAGATTAATATTTTATTAACTAGAAAGTTTTCAATTCTACCTGACATATTCAAATATATTTTTTTACTAAGTTTACAATGTAGATATTAAACCCATTTCCTTTTCAGAGAAGTGGCTAAAACCTGTAGTCAAAAAGGAAGTTATTAAGATTTATGTGTGGGTGTTAAGGAATTAAAAGGCTCTGTGGCTATAGTAAATGCTTTTGAAATTTGCTTCAAGCATAGAGTTTATCAAGAGTCTCTTTTTATTAAAAAATAGATTTCCTGTTGGATATGGAATCCCATAGTTCTCATCCAGACTCTTGGCAGCCTTTTACTTTTAATAAAGAAAGAAAAAGAAAGATCTTCAATCAGGGATTTTTATTGCACTTGATTAAACTTCTTTAATAAAAGTTAAAAGACACTAAAACTGTGCATAAGTAATATTAAAACTCACTCAGGCACAAACATACATGAGAAAAGAAATGAAATAATCTTGTTGAAACAAATTACAGATACGCAATTTCAATGAGGATCTAGAGAATCTTTGAAAAGCTTATACATTTTAACATTTATTTGCTATTGATAAATTTATTCTTCTCATGAATTTAAACTGCAATTTTATATTGAATTTTTATTATTTAGAAATGATTGTATCCAAAGATTAGCAAGGTAACTGCTCTCAGGCTGTTACATAATGTGGATTAAAAAGACTACCAGTTCACAAGTAAGAGTATCTGCTTCTACAAGATGCAGTTATTTTGTGAAGTAAGTAAGTAAGTAAGTAAGTAAGTAAATAAATAAATAAATAAATAAATGTATGTTTTATGGAGCTTTATTTTAAAAGTTTAAAGATAGGTTTTGTTTTAAAGGTTAAATTGAAATTTCCCCTTGTAAAATTCAAAATTTTTTATAACAAATGTACTTAAATAAAAACAACTCTTGGACTTTCAATATCAGAATATCAGTTTTATACTGTAGATATTTGAAAATTACAGTGTTACCATGTTGAAGTTGAAGGCTCCCAATGGCCAAATCTGGAACAGTTTGAATGAATGAATAGATAGATGATAGATAGATAGATGATAGATAGATATAAGAATGATAATATTGGGTTAGAACCCATATAATAATATAAATATCCATGTAATGATCTAAGTAAATAATGTAAATAATTGAATTAAAAATGAATGGGGAAGATAGGCAAATTTTAAAATTAGATTCCAATTAATAAGATAAAATAAAACAAATTCATATGAATGAAGGAAATAAAAAATCACCATGGCATATACCAAGAGTAATAATGGGTTCAGGAAAAAATCATTAATGAATAATAAAAGTAGTGGGTGAAAGTATTACAAAGAACAGGATACCTCTGTTTTCCAAAAATATCTCCCTAAAAATACTGAACAATTAAGGTGAAAATATTAACTTTTCATAGTGGAGAATTCTCTGTCCCCAGAGAATTTGGGTATCATTAGTGAGTTATATCAAGATATTCATGGTTAAAATAGAATTATCACAACAACAAGGCAGATTTTTGCTAGTGTTACCCAAGTCTATATATTTACTGATTTTTTTTTAAAGTGAAGTATAGTTGACTTGCAATGTTACATTAGTTTCAGGTGTACAACATTGTGATTCAGCAAGTTTATATGTTATGCTATGCTCACCACAAGTGTAACTACCGTCCATCACTATACAATGCTATTACAATTCCATTGACTGTACTTCCTATGCTGTACCTTTTATTCTTGTGACTTATTTATTCATCCCATACTTGGATGCTTGTATCTCCCACTCCCCTTCAAATATTTTGCCCATTCCTCACCCCTTCACCTCTGACAACCACCAGTTTGTTCTCTGTATTTAAGGGTCTGTTTCTGCTTTTGTTTGTTTGTTTTGTGTTTTAGATTCCACATGTAAGTAAAATTATGTTATTTGCTTTCTCTTTCTTATTTATTTCACTTAGTGTAATACCCTCTAGGTCTATCCATGTTGTCACAAATGGTAAGATCTCCTTTTTTATGACTAATATTCTATTGTGTGTATGTATGTGTGTTTATATATACATATATATACCACAACTTCTTTTTAATTTTTTTTAGTTGAGTATACATGACACACAATGTTGCATTCATTTCAGGTGTATGCCATAGAGATTCAACATCTGTATTCATTACTTACTGATTTTCCTTATACTTGTTCTACCAATCATTGGGAGAAAGGCATTAAAGTCTATGATTATAAAATGGATTTGTCTCTTTCTCTTTGAGTACTATCAGATTTTGCTTCATGTATTTCAAAGCTGTTATTACGTATAATTACTTATTGCATAATTACTTATTGTTATAATCTTTTGATCAATTGACCACTTTATCACTATGAAATGCCCTCCTTAGTCTTATTTAAATATTTTTGATGTAGAACTTATTTTTTTCCTGTTATTAACATAGCCACTTCAGTTTGCTTTTGGTAAGAGTTAATATGGAATACATTTTATTATCTCACTTTTAGCCTATTTGTGTCTTTATATGTAAAATACAGTTCTTTTAGACAGTATGTCATTGGAGCTTGCTGTTTTGTCCAATTTGACAATACCTATCCTTTTAATTGAGATATAGAGACTATTTAAATTTAATGTGATTATTTATATGGTTAAATTGAAGTCTATTATTTGGCTGTTTCCTACTTATCTTTCTTTTTCCTTTGTTCCCTTTGTCCTGTTTCTCTGAATTCTCTTGGATTGATTGAAAGTTTCTTTTGTAATTCTATTTATATCTTTTATTTTCTTATAAACTCAGTGTTTTATTTCACTGATTTATTTACAATTAAAAGTATCTGTACAATTGATAGTATTCTTTATATTTATAATATGTAACAATGATATGTAAAGAACTGAAGAGTCTGGGATTATATCTTACTTGTAAGCACAACTTTGTCATGTCTTCATGGAAGAAAACAAGAGATGATTAGGCCAAGGAAAAATGACTTTATTGTTCATAGCACAGCAATCAGCACAAAGTTCATGTTTCTGTTGTGTCTGTTTGCTACCCAAGTCCCACAAAGGTAGTGTGCAGATATCCAGGTGAATGCAGCACATCTAGTAGATAATGCATGATACTGAGAAACTGCAAACTTAGGAAACCCCAATGTCATGCTCCTTTATAGTCAAATCCTTGCATCAAACCAGATTCCCAGGAAACCACTAATATATTTTCTCCTACTATAGTTTACTTAGCCTTTTCTTAAATTGTGAAATTAAACTGTATAGTATATAACTTTCTGTGTCTGGCTTCTTACGGTCAGCATGGTGTTTTTTAGATTCATCCTTGTAGCTGTATGTTTGTGTAGTTCTTTCCATTGCTGAATAGTATTTTAATATATAGATATACCACAATTTATTTATCCATTTGCCAGTTGACGTACATTTGGATGGTTTATAGTTTGGGCTATTTGGACATTGCTTAAAAGCATCTGTGTGGGCATTTGGTTTAATTTATCCTGGCTAAATATCTGATGTCAGCAACTCAGTTGAGCTGGGAGAGAGATAAACTGCGAGGTGTCTGAGTAGCTGATTATAGCAGAAACCAAAAATGGAAGAGTTAAAGCTTTCATCACTTACTGTAATGGTATAAACAAGGCTAAAACCAAAGAGGGTGAGGAGGGTAGCTTTTCCCTATAGGAAAATCCCTATAGTCACACCTGAAAAATTGCAAATAGATTTTTAACCAGAAGCCAGACTCCTCACCTAGGAACAAAATTACCTGGGTGTAGAGTAGGGAAGGCTATTGATATTTCACCATTATTTATACTATCAGATGTAGATTTTTACAGATTATCAAATTGAGAAATTTCTCTTATGTTTCTAGTTTGCTAAAAGCTTTTGTCATGAGTGGTGTATAATTTTGTCAATTAGTTTTTCTTCATCAATTGGCAATGATAATATATATTTTCTCCTTTATACTAATAATATAGTTAATTTTTTTATTTATATCTGAGTGTCAAAATACCTTGCATTCTTGTGGCATATTTGATGACATTTTTCTCTTTTTTTATAGACATTTTTCTTTCAAGTCATTTGCTCATTTTTATCTAACTTGTCAAGTATGTCAGAAGAAAGTTTATACACATATTTTTTCTTTTTAATTATTTGTATAGTCTGTAATGATATAGCATTGCTTTTTTTTCCCTCACTTTCCTCACCTGTATAGTTTATAGTGAGGACAAATTTTCCATTTCTTATTTGGATAATATATGTTCTCTCTTTCTCTTTAGGATCAGTCTACATACAGAATTTTTTTTTAAATTTTTCACTGTAGTAAGAACACTTAAAGTGAGATCTAGTCTTTTAGCAAATTTTTAAATGTACAATACACTATTGAAATTATAGGTACAATTTGTATAGTAGATCTCTGGAATTCATTCATTTTCCATAACCCAAATCTTATGCCCATTGATTAGCAATTTCCCATTTCCTTCTACACTCTCAGCCCCTGGTAACTACCATTCTTCTCTCTAATTCTATGAATTTGACTATTTTAGATACCTCATGTAAGTGGAATCAGGCAGTATTTGTTCTTCTATGGTTTATTTCATTTAGAATAATGTCTTCCAGGTTCATTCATGTTTCTGAATATTGCCAAGATTCACTTCTTTTTTTAATGTGGAATAATAGTCCATTATTTGTATATGCCACATTTATTTTACTTGTGTGTTGATAAACATAAAGGTTGTTTCCACGTCAACTATTGTTAATAGAGCTACAATAAAGATGGTCGCAGTAATCCTTCTCCAAGTACTGATTTCAGTGCTTCTGGATAAATACCCAGAAGTAAGATTGCTGAATCATGATGTAGTTCTATTTTTTTTTTTATATATGAAATTTATTGACAAATTGGTTTCCATACAACACCCAGTGCTCATCCCAAAAGGTGCCCTCCTCAATACCCATCACCCACCCTCCCCTCCTTCCCACCCCCCATCAACCCTCAGTTTGTTCTCAGTTTTTAACAGTCTCTTATGCTTTGGCTCTCTCCCACTCTAACCTCTTTTTTTTTTTTTCCTTCCCCTCCCCCATGGGTTCCTGTTAAGTTCTATTCTATTTTTAATTTTTTAAATGAACCTCCGTATTGTTTTTCAGAGTGGCTACATCATTTTACATTCCCACTAGCAGAATGTGAGAGTCCCAGTTTCTCCACCTCCAAACACTTGTTATTTTCTTTTTTCTTTGTTTTTATTTATATGGTTTTTAACATTTTGGTAATGGGCATACTAATAGGTGTGACATGATAACTCACTGTGGTTTTGATTTGCATCTCCCCATTGATACGTGGCAGCATCTTATTATATATTCATTAGATATTTTTATGTTTTCCTGGAGAAATGTGTATTTATATCATGCATACATTTCTCAGCTGGGTTATTAATTGTTTTGCTGTTGAGTTGTAGGAGTTCCTTACACATTTTTGGGGGGGGAAGGGTATTAATCCCTTGTTAGACATGTGGTTTGCAAATAATTCCAGCCATTTCATAGATTTGGGGTATTAATCCTTAGATATATGGTTTGAAAATATTTTGGGCTATTTCATAGGTTTCCTTTTCACTCTGTTGATTGTTTCCTTTTCTGTGCCAAAGTCTTTAGTTTGATGTAACCCTGCTTATTTTTATTTCTGTTGGTTGTGCTTTGGTGTCATATCCATGCAATCATCTAAGTCCAATGCTTGAAGATTTCCCCTATGTTTTCTTCTAGGAATTTACAGTCTAGGTCTTATGTTTAAGTCTTTAATGCATTTTCAGCTGATTTTTCTGTAGAGTGTAAAATATGGGTCCAAATTCATTCTTTTGCATATGGGCATCCGGTTTCCCAACATTTGTTGAAATGACTGTCTTTTCCCCATTGTGCATTCTTGGCATCCGTGTTGAAGATCATTTAACTTTATAGGTAAAGACTTATTTCTGGGTACTTTATTCTGTTTCATTGCTCTATGTCTGTATTTATACCAGTACCTTAATTTTTTAATACTACTGCTTTGTGAAATTATTTGTTTTTTGTATGTGTGTTTCCATATGAATTTTAGATTTTCTTTCTATTTCTGTAAAAATGAAGCCATCAGGTTTTGGTAGAAAATGCATTGAATCTGTAGGATCACTTTGAGTGGTGTAGACACTTTAAGAATAATAACTCTTGGGGTGCCTGGGTGGCTCAATTGGTTAAGCATCTGACTTCAGCTTAGGTCATGATCTCGCCATTCATGAGTTCGAGTCCTGCGTGGGCTCTGTGCTGACAGATTGGTGCCTGGAGCCTGCTTCAGATTCTGTGTCTCCCTCTGTGCCCATCCCCTGCTCATGCTCTCTCTCTGTGTCTCTGTCTCTCTCTCAAAAGTAAATAAACGTTAAAAATAAAAAGAATAGTAAGTCTTGTGATGTATAAACACAGATGTCTTTCCATTTGCATCCATTTGTGTCTCCTTTAATTTCTTTCATCGGTGGTTTGTAGTTTTCAGTGTGCAAGTCTTGTACCTCCTTAGTTAAGTTTATTACTATGTGTTTTATTTATTTAGTTAGTTATTTTTTGATGCTACCTTAAGGGATTTTTTTCTTATTTTTTTCCAGAGGGTACACAGTTAGTGTATAGAAATGCAATTGATTTTTGTATGTTGATTTTGTATTCTGCCACTTCCCAGAATTTATTTATTAGTCTAACAATTTTTGAAAGTGGTTGTTTTCTTTTGGTGGGATCTTTAGGGTTTTCTACACATGACATGATATCAGCTACAAAAGGAGGTAATTTTACTAAAATCTATTTGATTTAGATGTTCTTTATTTCTATTTCTTGCCTAATGGCTCTGGCTAGGGCCTCTAGTACTATGATGAATAGAAGTTGCATGAGTGGACACCCTTACATTATTCTTGATCTTTAAATAAAAGCTTTCAGTTTTCATCGTTGAGTATGATGTTAGCTGTGGGATTTTCATATATGGTCATTATGTTGAGGTAATATCTCTGTATTTATCTTCTTGAGTATTTTTATCATGAAAGAGTGTTAAATTTTGTCAAATGTTTTTTCTACATATATTAAGATAATATTGCTATTTTTAACTTTTTTTCTGTCAATATCATGTACCTCACTGAGTGATTTATATGTGTTGAAACTTCCATTCATCCCAATTGGTCATGGTGTATGATCCTTTTAATGTGCTGTTGAATTTAGTTTGTTAGTATTTTATCAAGGATTTTTTAGTTTTCTTTTATTCGGGTGTCTATCTATTTTTATATCCTATTAGAATGATGCTGGCTTTATAAAATGAATTTGGAGTTGTTCTCTGCTCTTTAGGTTTTTGGAAGAGTTTGATAAGGATTAGCATTATTTCTAATTTAAACGTTTGCTGTAATTCACCAGTGAAGACATCTGGTCCCAGCCTTTTCTTTGTTGGGAGGTTTTTTATTGTTGTTTCAGTCTCCTTACCTATAAGTCTGGTCAGACTTTGTCTTTCTTCATGATTCAGTGAAGATAAATGGTAAATTTCGGGAAATTTATCAAGTTTATTTGTGAATAATTGTTCATAGTAACCTCATGACTGTTTATATTTCTGTGGCATCAGTTGTAATGTTTCCTGTTTTATTTATGGTTTTATTTATTTCAATCTTGCCACTTTTTTTCTTTGTTAATCTAGCTAAAGGTTTATCAATTTTATCCTTTCAAAAAACTATTGATTTTTCTATTGGTTTACTATTCTATATTTTGTATCTTTCTTCTGTAGTTTTTATTATTTCCTTTCCTCTGATAACTTTTGACTTAGTTTTTCCTTGTTTTAGTAGTTTCTTGAGGTATAAAACTAGACTATTTGGGACATTTCTTTTCTTTTTTATGTATTTATTTATGTATTTTATGTATTTATTACCATAAACAGATTTTGGTATGTTGTATTTTCATTTTATTTTTCTGGATATATTTTCTAATTTGTCTTTTGATTTCTTCTTTGATATATTGATTGTTCAAAAGTTCATTTTAATCTCTGTATATTTGTGAATTTTCTTTTTCTTCTGCCGTTAGTCTCTAGTTTCATTTCATTGTGGTCAGAAAAGATAGTTGGTATGATTTCAGTCTTCTTAAGTTGATAAGGCTTGTTTTGTGTCTTAATCTGTGAACTAGCATGGGGAATGCTCCATGTACACTTGATCAGAATGTATATTCTGCTTCCATTAAATGGAATGTTCTATTATTAGATCTATTTTGTTTATAGTGTTGTTCAAATTCCTTGTTTCTTAGTTTGTTTTCTGTCTGGATGATCTAACCTCTTTTGAAAATGAGGTATTGAAGTCCCCTCCTATTAGTGCATTTATCTTTCTTTCTTCAGTTCTGTCCATGTTTACTTTACATATTTAAATGCTCTAATGTTGGATGCATATATATGTATGATTGTTTTATTTTTTATGTTGAATAGATCCATTTAACATTATATAATGTTCTTTTTGCTCTAGTGACAGTTTTTGACTTAAAGTATATTTTGTTTCAGGTAAGCATAGCCACCATAGTCTCTTTTGCTTGTTTCTATAGCCCATGGTATCTTTTTCTACACCTTTACTTTCAGCTTATGTGTGGTCTTAAATCTAAAGTGAGTTTTTTTGTTGGTGGTGAGAATAAATGTTATTTGATAAGTATGACAAGCCTACCATTAAGGAATACAGATTATACTTCATATGTGAACCAATTCTCACCGAGCCTGGCAAGCAAATCTCTGTAGTGTCTGTTCATTGGTTTAGATGGCCTAAATATTTTATGTAGTATGGATAATCACTTCCTGCCAAGACAGGAGTCTAAGAAATTTTGTGAGACTTCAAAGAGAGAAGAATTCAGCTTTATTTATAAATAGTGTAGAAGAAATTTGAAGATAAATTTCTTAGTTTTAATTTCTTTATTTCCAAAAAATAGAGCAAATAAGAATGATAGTAATAATAATAAAAAAAACCATCTCTGGCCTGAGACAGGTTATATAAAATAAAATTTTAATATATTTAATAAAAGCTCTGAAGCAAAAAGTTAATTCTTTGACATTAATTAGTAATTCAATTCCAGGATGACAAGAAGGCATATACTGGCATACTTCAAAGATTTGTGGGTTTGGTTCTAGACCACCACAATAAAACAGTTATCATAGTAAAGCAAGGCAAGTGAATTTTTTTGGTTTCCTAGTGCATAAAACATTATGTCTATATCATACTATAGTCTATTTAGTGTGAAATAGCATTATATCTAAAATAACCATGTATTTACCTTCATTAAAATATACTTTATTGCTAAAAAAGACATCTGAGCTTTCAGCAGGCTCTAATTTTTTTTGTTGGTGGAGAGTCTTGCCTTGATGTTGATGGTTGCTGAAGGTTGCTGAAGGTTGGGGTGACTATACATTTAAGACAGTGATAAAGTTTACCTCATCAATTGACTCTTCACAAATAATTTCTCTATAGCATGAGATGCTGTATGATAGCCCTGTACCTACAGAAGAACTTTCAAATTGGAGTCAATTCTCTCCAAGCTTACCACTTTATTATCAACAAAGTTTATGTAATACTCTAAAACCTTTGTTGTCATTTCAACATCTGTTTCATCTTCATCCAGGAATAGAATCCATTTCAAGAACCTATTTTCTTTGCTCACCCATAAGAAGTAACACTTCATCTGTTAAAGTTTGATCTTAATATTACAGCAATTCAGTAACATCTTTGGACTCCACTTCTAATTCTAGCTCTCTTGCCATCCCCACTGTATCTGTAGTTACCTCCTTCACTGAAGTTTTGAATTCCTCAAAGTTATCCAAAGGGCTAGAATCAACTTCTCCCAATCTCTTGTAATATTAATATTTTGACTTCTTCTTATGAGTCACAAATGTTCTTAATGGCATCTAAAATGGTGAGTCCTTTCCAGAAGTTTTTAATTTACTTTTCTCAGATCCATCAGAGGAATCACTCTGTATGGTGGCTATAGCCTGATGAAATGTATTTCTTAAATAATAAGACTTGAGAGTTGAAATGACTCACTGATTTATGAGCTGTAGAATGGATGTTGTGTAAGAAAGTGTTCTAGTTTCATCCTTCTGCATGTTGCTTCCAGTTCTCCCAGCACCATTTGTTAAAGAGACTGTCTTTTGTCCATTGGATATTCTTTCCTGCTTTTTCAAAGATTAGTTGGCCATACGTTTGTGGGTGTAATTCTGGGGTTTCTATTCTATTCCATTGGTCTTTGTGTCTGTTTTTGTGCCAATACCATGCTGTCTTGATGATTACAGCTTTCTAGTAGAGGCTAAAGTCTGGGATTGTGATGCCTCCTGCTTTGGTCTTCTTCTTCAAAATTACTTTGGCTATTCAGGGCCTTTTGTAGTTCCATACAAATTTGAGGATTGATTGTTCTAGCTTTTCTTTTTTTTTTTTTTTTTTTTTTTTTTTAATTTTTTTTTCAACGTTTATTTATTTTTGGGACAGAGAGAGACAGAGCATGAACGGGGGAGGGGCAGAGAGAGAGGGAGACACAGAATCGGAAACAGGCTCCAGGCTCTGAGCCATCAGCCCAGAGCCTGACGTGGGGCTCGAACTCACGGACCGCGAGATCGTGACCTGGCTGAAGTCGGACGCTTAACCGACTGCGCCACCCAGGCGCCCCTGATTGTTCTAGCTTTGAGAAGAATGCTGGTGCAATTTTGATTGGGATTGCATTGAATGTGTAGATAGCTTTGGGTAGTATTGACATTTTAACAATATTTATTCTTCCAATCCATGAGCATGGAATGATTTTCCATTTCTTTATATCTTCTTCAATTTCCTTCATAAGCTTTCTATAGTTTTCAACATACAGATCTTTTACATCTTTGGTTAGGTTTCTTCCTAGGTATTTTATGCTTCTTGGTGCAGTTGTGAATGGGATCAGTTTATTTATTTGTCTTTCTGTTGCTTCATTGTTAGTGGATAAGAATGCAACTGATTTCTGTATGTTGATTTGTATCCTGCGACTTTGCTGAATTCATGTATCAGTTCTAGAAGACTTTTGGTGGAGTCTACCGGGTTTTCCATGTATAATATCATGTCTTCTGCAAAAAGTGAAAGCTTAACTTCATCTTTGCCAATTTTGATGACCTTTGATTTCCTTTTGTTGTCTGATTGCTGATGCTAGAACTTCCAACACTATGTTAAACAGTGGTGAGAGTGGACATCCCTGTCGTGTTCCTGATCTCAGGAGAAAAGCTCTCAGCTTTTCCCCATTGAGGATGATATTAGCTGTGGGCTTTTCATAAATGGCTTTATGATGTTTAAGTATGTTCCTTCCATCCTGACTTTCTCAAGGGTTTTTATTAAAAAAGGATGCTGAATTTTGTCAAATGCTTTTTCTGCATTGATTGACAGGATCATATGGTTCTTATATTTTCTTTTATTAATATGATGTATCACATTGATTGACTTGTGAATGTTGAACCAGCCCTGCATCCCAGGAAGGAATCCCACTTGATCATGGTGTATAATTCTTTTTATATGCTGTTGAATTCGATTTGCTAGTATCTTATTGAGAATTTTTGCATCCATATTCATCAGGGATATTGGCCTGTAGTTCTCTTTTTTTACTGGGTCTTGTCTGGTTTAGGAATCAAAGTAATGCTGGCTTCATAGAATGAGTCTGGAAGTTTTCCTTCCCTTTCTATTTTTTGGAATAGCTTGAGAAGGATAGGTATTACCTCTGTTTTAAATGTCTGGTAGAATTCCCCTGGGAAGCCAATTTCTTACACCATTCACAAAAACAAACTCAAAATGGATAAAGGACCTGAATGTGAGACAGGAAACTATCAAAACCCTAGAGGAGAAAGCAGGAAAAAAACCTCCCTGACCTTAGCCGCAGCAATTTCTTATTTGACACATCTCCAAAGGCAAGGGAATTAAAAGCAAAAATGAAATATTGGGACCTCATGAAGATAAAAAGCTTCTGCACTGCAAAGGAAACAATCAACAAAACTAAAAGGCAGCCAATGGAATGGGAAAAGATATTTGCAAATGCACATCGTACAAAGGGCTAGTATCCAAAATCTGTAAAGATCTCACCAAACTCCACACCCGAAAAACAAATAATCCAGTGAAGAAATGGGCAGAAAACATGAATAGACACTTCTCTAAAGAAGACATCCAGATGGCCAACAGGCACATGAAAAGATGCTCAACGTCGCTCCTCATCAGGGAAATACAAATCAAAACCACACTCAGACACCACCTCACGCCAGTCAGTGTGGCTAAAATGAACAAATCAGGAGACTATAGATACTGGCGAGGATGTGGAGAAACGGGAACCATCTTGCACTGTTGGTGGGAATGCAAACTGGTGCAGCCACTCTGGAAAACAGTGTGGAGGTTCCTCAAAAAATTAAAAATAGACCTACCCTATGACCCACCAGCAGCACTGCTAGGAATTTACCAAGGGATACAGGAGTACTGAAGCATAGGGGCACTTGTAACCCAATGTTTATAGCAGCACTTTCAACAATAGCCAAATTATGGAAAGAGACTAAATGTCCATCAACTGATGAATGGATAAAGAAATTGTGGTTTGGGGGCGCCTGGGTGGCGCAGTCGGTTAAGCGTCCGACTTCAGCCAGGTCACGATCTCGCGCTCCGCGAGTTCGAGCCCCGCGTCAGGCTCTGGGCTGATGGCTCAGAGCCTGGAGCCTGCTTCCAATTCTGTGTTTCCCTCTCTCTCTGCCCCTCCCCCGTTCATGCTCTGTCTCTCTCTGTCCCAAAAATAAATAAACGTTGAAAAAAAAAATTAAAAAAAAAAAAAAAGAAATTGTGGTTTATATACACAATGTAATACTATGTGGCAATGAGAAAGAATGAAATATGGCCCTTTGTAGCAACGTGGATGGAACTGGAGAGTGTTATGCTGAGTGAAATAAGTCATACATGAAAGACAGATACCATAGGTTTCACTCTTATGTGGATCCTGAGGAACTGAACAGAAACCCATGGGGGAGGGGAAGGAAAAGAAACAAAAGAGGTTAGAGAGGGAGGGAGCCAAAACATAAGAGACTCTTAAAAACTGAGAACAAACTGAGGGTTGATGGGGGGTGGGAGGGAGGGTAGGGTGGGTGATGGGTATTGAGGAGGGCACCTTTTGGGATGAGCACTGGGTGTTGTATGGAAACCAACTTGACAATAAATTTCATATTAAAAAAAAGAATGGATGTTGTGTTAGCAGGCATGAAAACAACGTTAATTTCTTTGAATATCTTCATCAGAGATTTTGAGTGACTAGGTATATTGACAATGAGCAATAGTATTTTGAAAGGACCTTTTTATCTTAGAAGATCTCAACAGTGGGCTTAAAATATTTGCTAAACTAGAAAACTGGATGGTTACCAAAGGGAAGGTGAGTGGGAGGATAGGTGAAATATGTGAAGAAGAGTAGGAGTACACTTGTCATGATGGGCACTGAATAATGTATAGAATTGTTGAATCACTATATTGTACATCTGAAACTAATACAACACTGTGTCTTAACTACCTGGAACTAAAATAAAAAAATAGTAAACCATGCTCTAAACAGATGTGCCATTATCCATGCCTTGGTGTTCCATTTATACAGTACAGGCAAAGTAGATTTAGCATAATTCTAAAGAGCCCTAGGAATTTTGGAATGGTACACGAACATTGGCTTCAACTTAAAATCACCAGGTGCATCACCCTAACACAAGAAATTCAGCTTATCCTTTAAAACTTTGAAGCAAGGCATTGACTTCTCCTGTGTATTTATTTATTAAAGTATTAAGTGGCATCTTCTTCCAGTATAAGGCTGTTTTGTCTACATTGAAAATATGTTGTTTAATGTAGCTACCTTTATAATGATCATAGCTAAGTCTTCTGGAGAACTTGCTTCAGCTTCTACATCAACATTTGCTGCTTAATCTTGCTCTTTTATGTTATGGAGATAGCTTCTTAAACATCATGAACCAACTTCTACCAGCTTCAAATATTTCTTCTTCAGTTTCCTCACCTCTCTCAGCCTTTATTCAATTAAGAGAGTTCAAGTCTTGCTCTGGATTAAGCTTTGGTTTCAGGGATGTTGTGGGTGGTTTGATTTTCTATCCAGACCACTCAAATGTTCTCCATATCATCAATAAAGCTGCTTCTCTTTCTTATCATTCATGTGTTCATATGGGTAGCACTTGTAATTTCTTTCAAGAATTTATCATTTGCATTCACAACTTGACTAACTATTTATTGCAAGAGGTCTAGCTTTTGTCCTGTCTTGGCTTTCAAAATGTCTTCCTCATGAAACTTAATCATTTCTAGTTGTGTGTGTGTGTGTGTGTGTGTGTGCGCACGTGTTTGTTAAGTAGGCTCTGGATGTGGAGCCTAACATGACCTTGAGCTTGAACTCATGACCCTAAGATCAAGACCTGAGCTGAGATGGATGCTTAACTGACTGAACCACCCAGCTGCTCCTCATTTCTATTTTTTGATTTAAAGTTGTAGTCATAGGACTCTCCCTTTCACTGGAACACTTTGAGGCATTGTAGGTTTGGCCTAATTTCAGTATTGTCATGTCTTGGGAAATAGAGGGGCCTGAACATGGAGAAAGAGTGGGGAACAGCTGGTCATTGGAATAGTCAGAATACACACAACATTTATCAAAAAAGTTTGCCATCTTATTTGGGTGCAATTCTTGGTGCCCCTGAACAATTACAGTAGTAATGTTTAGATCACTGATCACAGATCACCATAAAAAATATAATAATAATGAAATAGTTTCAAGTATTGTAAGAATTACCAAAATGCTACAGAGAGATATAGAGTGAGCAAATGCTGTTTGAAAAATGTCACCAACAGAATTGCTTAAGGCAGAGTTTCCCACAAACCTTCATTTGTAAAAAAAACAACAGGGTATTTGTGAAACACAATAAAGAAAAGCCAATAAAACAAGATATGCCTATGTGTATTAACACCTCTTGCTGTACTTATTAAAATAAAATAAATAACAAAAACAGGGTAATGACAATAGGACCAGTTGTGTGTGTGTGTGTGTGTGTGTGTGTGTGTGTGTGTGTGATTGGAAGTAAATTTTGGAGATTATTTGTGATCACAAGAATTACTGTTAGGAAAAAACTGCCCAAGAATTGGTATTAAACATGAAGAATTTTTCATGGGTATTCCATCAGGGTCTACTGGGTGTGTCTAGCAGGCTTATCTGGGACTATCTGATTTTCTACATATGTGAGTATCTTGACTTACATTCTACTACTGATTAATGCAGTTTACAATGCTGTAAGGGTAGATATTATCTTGTATAGAACTGTTATTTATACAAGTGGTTTTTGTGTGAAAGCAAACTAATTTTGTCTACCTGAAATGTTAATAATTTCTGGCTTATGTCCAGTATAGAAAATTACAATCTCAAATCTGTGGTTTTATGGAATGCAAATTAGGAATATTACTCAACTCTTCTTTCCCTCAATCTTTATATTTTCCTCTCTAGAGTTCCCTTTGAAGTCACTTCACTCTTATATTGGTACCTTTATATATTAGTTAAGTATACTTTTTGATTATTCTAAACAAACAAAAAATGTGGTATTTGAAAAACAACAGATGAGGAATCCTAAAAGTATTTCAAAATAAAGGAATAGCAAAGAGTTTTTAGAGAAAAGGGAAAAAGTTTAATTTACCTGATAACAATTAAAATATCATAATAAAGTATAATATCTTTAAAAATACATTTTCAAAGCAAGCTTTTTGAAAGAAAATATTTAATGTTCATAATTGCTATTTTGATGTATGATTTTTGATGCTTGTTATTTTTAATTTTTCTTTTCTGGAGTTTCTAAATTTTCTGTTATGAAAATGTATTCTATACATAATTAGAAAATATTGTTTTAAATAAAATAAATGTGGGGAAATGACCACAATTGAGTAGACCATAACGGAAAGTCTATTTATTGTTGAGATTTTTTTCTGCGATATCATAGTTTATTTAAATAACAATGTAGAAAAGTAAGGTAAGAGTATAGTATATAGGATTTCGAGAGTAATCTCCTACTATTGATTAGGGGCTTTATTGAAATTTTATTGACATGATGGACAACTTTGAAACCTAAGAGAAGATTGAAAATGATTGATTAAAAGTTAGGAGAAGAAGCTAAGGAGACATTATAGTTTGTAGCTTGACATGATACAGTGCTTTACATAAATACTGTCATGCCTTCAATGTCACAGCTGTTAATGCTATCCATGAACTTGTACTGTACCTATTTTACAGAAGAAGAAACTATAGCTTGCAGGAGTCTTGTGATAAAATCATATTGTAAATGAATGGCCAATTAGTTTTTGTTACTTTTATGAAGGATAAACTCATATTTATATAAGTTTTATACCCATTATGTCTTTGAATATAATAGAAATATGTTTATTGGTCTATATAACTTAAAATGAAAACTGTATGTTGCATGATTTCCAAACCAGTTTGCTGGCCATCATGTCTCTGATGAAATCTAGGTTATCTTCTGACATTCCAATAAGTGCAGCAGCTTCTGCCCCCAACTGGCTCTGTCAGCATTAACTGTTGGACAAGGGAGGGGCAGGCTGTGAATCCATTTTTAGCTGTTTTGCTGTTGCTGCTGGAAGGGCATCACTTGATGTGGAGTATTGTCAAATTGTTGATCTTAGTGTCAAGTGAAGAGGAGGACTACAGACTCCACTAGCCTGAGGCTGTGGTTCTATTTGGCTCATGCAACAGACCATTGGATGAATGGGAATTTAGAAGAAAGTTCCAAGAGTGAGACAGCCATAGAAAAATTGATAAGTTATTCCCATATCCTGGGTTGACCAGAAGCTGTGCATACACACAAGAGAGATTAGAGCTGGCCCAGTCCATCCGCACATTCTTGACCAAGAGAGTCCGTGTACACACAAAGATGTGAGAAAATCTCCACAGGAAATAAAATCTCAGGCAGACTTGAGAATGACATGTCAATCTTTTCTAGAATTATATATAATGAAATGTCTTCACAATGTGTGTAGCTATTCTAATACTGGGTTGAGAATATTTTACCTTCCTAAAGGGTTACATTTGGAATGATTATGTATGAACAATTTGATCCTTACTAATAGTACATCTGTTTTTGTTGGACTTGAAATGAAAGTGAGGGGTGTGATAATTATGTACAATAAAAATATGCTGACAATGTATTAAAATAAGCCAAATCTATATAAAAACATCAGTTTCATTTACTCTGCTTTAACTTTTTATGTTCAACTTTAAGTAGTTATGGTAGAGTGATATTACTTTTGGTAGACAGTTCAAAACTGCTGTTCACAATAATTTCATTAACTCTTGCAAGACAGAAAATGTCTGATGTAAATAGTTGTACCATGCATTCATTATATTATTGAATATCTATTCTAAAATCATCTATGATTCAAACTGGTCAGAAGTCACTGGTTTTAAAGAACAATTGGGAACTGGGAAAACCCAACAAGTGCCTAGAATGAGTAGTAAAGTTAATGCAATTATGGAGTCACTGGTTAGTTTGTGAGTAACTCAAAGATGAGAATAATGCACTTTTTATGTTTGTATTTACCTTTTAGTGGCTTGGCCAGTGTTTTCTTAGATGTTGTATGTCTGAGGTTTAAATGTAGACATCTTCACTGCCTCATCTTGTTTATTTTCATGTAGAGAATTGATGGAATAGCATAGAGTTATTTAATTTTCATTCCTAATACCTAACCATCTCACCTGGGTTTTCTTTGGTAAGTTTCATTATTTTGGTATTTCAATATGAAATTACAACAATAATATATTTAAAGTGATAAATTAGGAGAATAAAATTAAATATAACAAAGATAGTAGAAACACTATGGCAAATAACCAAATACTTTTTTCAACATACACATATTACATGATAGAAAACAATGACACAGATTTTTCTTAATCTGGATCAAATCATAAATTGTCACCATTAGGAGCATCACTTCCAATATTTCTCTGAATCATCATACTGATTTCTCAATTAGCTGTAATGAATGTATGCCCCCCTGTGGTACATAGTTGAGAGATACCAGATGAATTTTAACTAAGATGTTGATTAAAAAATTGTAACAGCTGAAGCAGGGTCTGTCAGTTTGTCAGCCCACTAGTATAATAACCTTTCCTATGTCAAACCAGATCAAATAATGAAATTTAGGAAGAAGTGCTGTACAGCTTCCCAAACTGTCAGCCATTTGTGCTGTGAGTTAATGAAAAAACATGTGTGCTGCTCTTGGTATGCTTGGATGAAGAAATGCCAAGAAAAACTATTTTTGCAATTACTCTCCTGTTCATGGCAAATCGACTATTGGTATATAGATAACAAAATATAAACTGAAAAACTAAGGTAATGAGATAAATGGATTTAGGAATTATTCTATAGTTTGAATATAAATGTATGCTTATCTAGAGGTGAAAACTATGTTTTATTAATAGGATAAGTGTAAGAAATATTTGAAAAGATTTACAAGTATTTTAAACTTCAGCTACTATATTGCTGGAATGCTTCGTCAAGTAGATTTTGTTTGTTTCTTAATCAAAGGAAATATGTAGGTAGTGGGGTCTTTGATTATGAATGCCAGAAGCATTTTGCCACATAGCAGAATATGCCAAAGAGACATTATGTTGCTCTGTCAAGGGAGCCTTAACAGACATCTAGCACACATACATAATGCAAGCAGTAGTCATATTCTAAAGTTGTCATGGAATTTTCATAGTATTTTTTGTCATGCTAAAATTTAATGGGACAAACTCATCTATGGTATCCATTTTGTATCATAAATATTAAGTATTCCATAATTTGCATATATTGTGACACAGTGTTGAAAACCAATATGTGACTTTTATGTAATTATTACCAAATATATTACATTACACAATGAATTTGTAAATGATAGCAGTTAATTATCTATGGGTCCATTGTTTCCAGCCGCTTAAAAAAGTTCTAAGTAAAAACCTTGAAGGAATTTTTATTTTCAAAATTCCATTTTGTTTTTATTCTATTATAAAGATTTTTTCAAAGTCTATATAGTCTTAACTTTTCTATTAAATCATCATATTTCTTAAAGATTTTAGTCCCTTAATTATGCTCTCACATATGGTTATACCTATCTCAGCATGCTGTTCTGTTGAACCTATGAAAGTAGGTCAGAATTTTTTCTGGGTTCAATTCCCTAATTGTAATTGCTGGTTTACTTTACTGTTTTCTATAGCATATTTCAAAATAATTTTCTAGTAAAGGCTATATGGGTGCTAACTTTCTGAATCTCAGAGACATTATCTCATTGTCACACTTGCTTGGTAATTTATCTGAGAATAGAATTCAAAGATGAAAATATATTTTTAAAAATTTACATGTTATTCAGAGAGTCCCCTCTATATGTTTTTTTCTCCAGCTGTTAAAAAATTTTCCCATATTGTCCATTTAAAATTTTGCTTTACTCTCATTTATTTATTCTCTTTTCAAACAGATTTTCTACTTTTTAATTTTCTTTAATAGTATCTGTCTTTTTTGTTTACTCTAGGAGATTATTTTTGGATTTTATATTCCTGACTTCAATTGATTTTTCATGTAATCAATCATTAGTAATATTTAAATTTATTTATTCTATTTATAGCTCATTTTCATAGAATTTTGGTTTTTTATTGTTGCAATATCTTCTTTAAAATGCCATATAATTAATTAATTTAAAATCTTTTTTCTATTACCAATACATCTCTTTCCTTAATGTCTTTTGCTTTTTTTTTTTCCTTTTACCACATCTTTTATCTTCTATGTTGTAGGTTTTCTCAAATTTCTAGTGATCTTTCTCTATATGAATCTATTCCTATACAGATAAAATGATACCATAAAATGTTTGTAGTTCTATGTATAAATGTGTGCTGTTGACAAAATAACTTGATTTCTTGATAGATTGCTGAGAATTGTGACATTTAAACTGTGGGATTCCTAGATGCTCATATACAGATTTTTTTTCCCTTTAGCTTACCAATGGCATTACTTTCAGTCTTTGGGTTTCCCAGAGCAAGTCATTCAAATATTTTGAGAGTAACCCTCAAACCTTGAGTCTGGGGCAAGGGCCAGCACACTGTGGCATACAGACCAAATCTAGCCAAACATATGTTTTTCTCTGTAATTGCTTTCATGTTACAACAGAGTCAAGTAGTTGCAGACTGTATGTATGGTCAAAAGCCTAAACTATTTATTATTTCACCTTTTATTTCTTCCAAGGGGAAGAAGTGTTCCATTGCTAAGCTTTTGTTGCTTAGTATGTGAGGATAAAAATAATGGCAAACAACATTTCACTAAGTAGTGATTGAGCTAACTTTTCTTTATGATCTTGTATCTAGCTCTCCCTTTCTTGAGTATCCTTGTCATGAGCAAGTCAGGTTTTTAGATCAATTCCCTTATTACTTACAATTCATTCAGGTTAGTGTAGGATGAGTTTTCCTTGAGTTCCCCAAGTTCATTGTTCATCAGCTGTGATGTTGCATGCTTAGCATGTGTTAAGTCCCCTCTGTATTGTCTTACTGGCTTGAAGGACTAGGAGAATTCATGGAAAAATGCTGCTGTTCATTCTTGTTGTTCCAAGAGTAATAAAAACTATCTGTCATGATCCTTAGTCTTATGTGTTCTGCAAGCAACAAGGCATAAGTCTTGTCTTTTGGAGGACCTAACATGATAAGGTAGTAGGGACATCCTAAGCTTACCTCGTCCCTGCGCACTGCTAGATAACTTATCAAATCATTCTGAATGCCCAAAACATTATTCTGAGGACTGACAGAACAAACTACACTAATAGAGGGAGAGAAAGGCCACATCATAGCATGTACAAGGTGCAGAGACATGGTTTGGAGGAGAAACATATCATGGATGATGAGGAGAAGAGGGAACCCAGGACACAGAGACAGGGGGAGCCAACAGGGTGTCGCATAAGGAAAATACTTCCCTAAAGCTATTGACTGGGGAAAGAAGAGGGGCTGATGTTTGTGTTTTTACAACTAGTGCGGTTCACAGAGTGAAGTTTTAGAGGTCAATGGCATGGCTGGTGTGGAGCCCTGAGGAAATTGCAGTGCTGTTGTAGAGAAGGAGGGCAGATAGCCTGGAGACAGATTGTGTGATCTGAGGATCCCCTGGTATGCACTAGGAGGAACAATTGCTTCCTCTTCTTTAAGCTCATCTGGGACAAGCAGCATTGCCTTTCTGGAGACAAAAGCACCAGTAGGGAACATTTCTCTCCCCAGTCCCTCAGCATAGGCTCAGAGACACTTGCTGAGGGCAGCTAACCTGGACACCTCTCTTCCTTGTGCTTTACTCCAAACTCTACACCCTTGTGCTTTGGTGTGACTACACTTCTGGGACAAAACTGCATCAGTCCCAGTGTAGCAAGGCAAGACCTCCCCCCCCCCCACAATGTGGATCCCCACAATGGTACTCCAGAGTGTGCCTAAAGTTTGGAATTTTAAAATTCAGCTTGCCCACTTGGAATAGAACCCAAGGTGCACTGTACTGTCAGGGACACAGACAGCCCAGGTGCAGACAGGGTGAAGGCAGAGTTCTGAGGGATGCCTGGGACACATGAGGGTAAATTGTTCACTCTTCTGGAAGGGCTTCTCAGACAGTGGTGGCTGCTAACTCCCCTCTCTGAAAACATGGGAGGGAGCTGCAATCATTTCTCTCTCCTCCCTCTCAGCATAAACTAACTCCAGAAGTAGCACAGGACCAACAGTGGTGGCCTAAACTGCTTATACTAAGCGCCAGCCCCCGGGCTCTGTAGGTGCTGATTTTCTCAGGAAAGTGTGCCTTAGATCCAGAATAGCAGGCTACTCCCTCAGAACACCAGCACAAACTCCCTATATGTACCGAGTCTACTGAACATAGAGTTCTGCAAAACTTCAGCTCTAGTGGAAATAACATCAGATCTCTTTTAACAAGCAGACCAGAGTACATCTAGTTAAAACTCACCACACTATGGCCAAAGTCCAAACACTTCTCACTGCAAGTAAGAAGAAACTTTGCAGAAGACTGACCTGAAGGAAAGAAAAACCAAAACACAGCAGCAGAATGCACACAGCACACACCAGGGACACTTCCTGAAGTGCCAGGCCCTGGACAGTATATGACCTCCATATTATGAAGCCATTTGTCTCAGGAGTATAAAACTTAATAGACTTTCCTAACAGAAGAAGATAGAGACCAAAGCAAAATACCAAGATGGAAGAATTCATCCCAAAGGAAAGAACAAGAAAAGGTCATGGCCAGGGATCTAATCTAAAGAGATGTAAGTAATATGCCTGATCCATAATTTAAGGCAACGGTCATAAGAATATTGGTGGGGCATGAGAAAAGCATAGAAGACATCAGGAATAACCTTACCCCATAGATAAAATACCTAAAAACTCATCAGACTGAAGTGAAAAATACAATAACTGATATATGAAACCAATTGGATGTAATAGCCACAAGGATGGAAGAAGCAATGGAATGAATGAGATAAAATTATGGAAAATAATGAGGTGAAAAGAACAGGGAAAATTAGATCATGAATGTAGACTTAGAGAACTCACCAACTCCATAAAGCATAATAACAGTTTGTATCATAGGATTCCCAGAAGAAAAAGAGAGGGAAGAGGGGGCAGAAGGTTTAATTGAGCAAGTTATAGCTGAAAATGTCCCTAATCTGGGCAAGAGAACAGATATCCAAATCCAGGACTCATAAGTATCTCTCATCAACAGAAGCAGGCCAATACCAATACATATCATAAATTTGCAAATTAGAGATTAAAAAAAAACCCTGAAAGCAGCAAGACAAAAGAAGTCCCTAACTTACAATAAAAGATAATAAGGTAAGCAGCAAATCTCTCCACAGAAACCTGGAAGGCCAGAAAGGAGTGGCACAATATCTTTAACATGCTGAATGGGAATAATATGCAGCCAAGAATACTATATGCAGCAAGGTTATCATTCAGAATAAAAGGAGACATAAAGAGTTTCCCAAGGTAAAACTAAAGGAGTCTGTTACCACTAAACCAGCCTTGCAAGAAATATTAATGGGGACTCTTTTAGTGGGATAGAAAGATCAAAAGTGACAAAGACTAGAAAGGAACAGAGAAAATCTCCTGAAACTATGGCAAAACAAGTAATGAAATGGCGCTAAATTCATATCTATCAATAACTACTCTGAATGAAAAAGGATTAAATGTTCCAATCAAAGGACCTTGGTGTCAGTGTAAAAAACAAAAAACAAGACCCATCTATATGCTGCCTACAAGAGATTCATTTAGACCTAAAGACACCTGCAGATTGAAACTGAGAGGATAGGGAAATATTAACTATGTAAATGTATGTCAAAAGAAAGCTGGAGTAGCAATACTTATAAACTTCATTAAAGAACTGCTAGATACTTGAATTCAGCAAAGTCCCAGGATATAAAATCACGGTACAGAAATGGGTTGCATTTCTATACAACAATAATGAAGCAGTGGAAAGAGAAATCAAGGAATCAATCCCATTTACAATTGCACTGAAAAACAAAATATCTAGGAATAAACCTAACCAAAGAGGTAAAACATATTTATGCTGAAAATTATAGAAATCTTACAAAAAAATTGAAGAAGACACAAAGAAATGGAAAAAAAAATATTCCATGATCATGGATTGGGAGAACAAATATGGTTAAAATGTCACTACTACCCAAAGCAATCTACGTGTTTAATGCAATAGCTATCAAAATAACACCAGCATTCTTCACAGAACTAGAACAACAACTCTAAAATTTGTATGGAACCAGAAAAGACCCTGAATAGCCAAAGCAATCCTGAAAATATATCAGACAAACTATATTTTAAACCAAAGACTGTAACAAGAGATGAAGAATATCATTATAAAGGGGTCCAAGAAGAAGATCTAGCAATTGTAAATATTTATGCCCCCAACTGGAAACATCCAAATATATATAAAAATATTAAAAACAGACATAAAGTAATTGAAAATAATACAAAAATAGAACGGACTTTAACACCCATGTTACATCAATGCAAAGATCATCTAAGCAGAAAATCAACAAAGAAACGATGGCTTTGAATGATACATGGGACCAGATGGATTTAACAGATATATTGAGAACACCCCATCCTAAAGCAGTGGGCTATACATTCTTTTCAAGTTCATGTGGGATATTCTCTAAAATAGATCACATACTAGGTCACAAAACAGGCTGCAACAGGTAAAAAAGACTGAGGTCATATTTTCTGACTACAACACTATGAAACTTGAAGTCAACCATAAGAAAAATTTGGAAAGACACAAATAAATGGAGGTTAAAGAACATCCTACTAGACAATGAATGGGCCAAACAGGAAATTGTAGAAGAATAACAAAATACACGGAAACAAATGAAAATGAAATCTCAATGGTCCAAAGCCTTTGTCACGAAGCAAAAGTAGTTGTAACAGGTAAGTATATAGCAATACAGGCTTCCTTCAACAAGCAAGAAAGATCTCAAATACACAGCCTAACTGTATACCTAATGAAACTATAAAAAGAACAATGAATGGACCCTAAAGACATCAGAAGAAGGGAAACAATAAAGACTGGAGCAGAAATAAATAATATAGAAACAAACAAACAAACAAAAAACAATGGAACAGATCAGTGAAACTGGGAGCAGGTTCTTTGAAAGAATTAATAAAATTGATAAACTTTTAGCCAGACTCATTTAAAAAAAAGAGAAATGACCCAAATAAATGAAATCATGAATGAGAGATGAGTTTTCACAACCAACACCACAGAAATACAAGCAATTATAAGAGAATATTATGAAAAAATATATGCCAACAAATTGGGCAATCTGGAAGAAGTGGATAAATTCCTAGAAACATATAAACTACACAAACTAAAACAGGGAGAACTAGAAAACTTGAATAGACTGATAACAGAAAAAGAAATTGAATCAGTAATCAAAACACTCCTAAGAAACAAAAGTCTAGGGCCAGATGGTTTCCCAGGGAATTCTAACAAACATTTAAAAAATAATTAATACCTATTTTTCTCAAATTGTTGCAGACATTAGAAATGGAAGGAAAACTTCAAACTCATTCTCTGAGGGCAGCATCACCTTGATTTCAATACCAGATAAAAACTCCTTAAAAAAGAGAAATACAGGCAAATATTCCTGATGAACATGGATGCAAAAATTCTCAACAAGATAGTAGCAAATCGAAACCAACAATAGATTAAAAGAATTACTTACCATGATCAAGTGGGATTTATTCCCAGGCTGCAAAGCTGGTCCAATATTCATAAGTTAATCAATGTCATACAGCACATTAATAAAAATAAAAAAAGATGAGAACCGTATGATCCTCTCAATAGATGCAGAAAGAGCATTTGACAAAGTACACCATCCATTCTTAATAAAAAGCCTCAAGAAGGTAGGAACAGTGGAACATTCCTCAATATCATAAAGGCCAAATATGAAAGACCCACAGCTAATATCCTCAATGAGGAAAAACAGAATTTTACTTCTGCCGTCAGGAACAAGACAGGGATGTTCACTCTCACCATTGTTATTTAACATAGTATTTGAAGTCCTAGCCTCAACAAGCAGAAAACAAAAAGAAATGAAAGGCATCTAAATTGGCAAAGAGGAAGTCAAACTTTCAATATTTGCATATGGCATGATACTCCATGTAAAAACACCAAAAGACTCCACAAAAATATTGCTAGAACTGATAACTTGAATTCAGTAATGTTGCAGGATACAAAATCAATGTACAGAAATCTGTTGCATTTCTATACACCGATAATGAAGCAGCAGAAAGAGAAATCAAGGAATCGATCCCATTTACAATTGCAACAAAACAATAATATTTCTAGGAATAAACCTAACCAGAGACATAAAAGGACTGTACTCTAAAAACTATAGAACACTAATGAAAGAAATTGAAAATGACACAAAAAAATGGAAAAACATTCCATGCTCATGAACTGGAAGAACAAATATTGTTAAAATGTCTATAATACCCAAAGAAATCTACACATTTAATGTAATCCCTATCAAAATACTAATATCATTTTTCGCAGAACTAGAGCAAACAATTCTGAAATTTTTATAGAACCACAGAAACCCCAAATAGCCAAAGCAGTCTTGAAAAAGAAAAGCAAACATGGAGACATCACAATTCCAGACTTCAAGCTACATTGCAAAGCTGTAATCATCAAGAAAGTATGGTACTGGCACAAAAACATACAATGGATCAATGGAACAGAAAAGAAAACCCAGAAATGGACCCATGACTATATACTCAAGTAACTTTAACAAAGCAGGGAAGAATATCCAGTGGGAAAAAAGACAGTCTCTTCAACACATGTGTAGGGAAAAGTGGATAGTAACATTCACAAGAGTGAAACTGGACCACTTTCCTACAACATACACAAAAATAAAATCCAAATGGATGAAAGACCTAAAAGTGATACAAGAGACCATCAAAATCCTACAAGAGAAACAGGCCACAACCTCTTTGACCTTGGCTGCAGCACCTTCTTACTAGGCAAGTCACTGGAGGCAAGGGAAATAAAAAGCAAGATGAATATTGGGACATCATCAATATAAAAAGCTTCTGCACCGTGAAGGAAACAATCAGCAAAACTAAAAAAGCAACCAACTGAATGGGAGAAGATATTTACAAATGACATATCTGATGAGGGGTTACTATCCAAAATCTATAAAGAATGTATCAAACTCAACATTGAAAAACCAAATAATCCAGTGAAGAAATGGGCAAAAGACATGAATAGACACTTTTCCAAAGAAGACATACAGATGGCTAACAGACAAATGAAAAGATGCTCAACATCACAAATCATTAGGGAAATATAAATCAAAACCACAATGAGATAACACCTTACACCTGTCAGAGTGGCTAAAATTAACAATTCAGGAACAACAGATTTTGGCGAGGATGTGGAGAAAGAGGCACTATTTTGCGTTGCTGGTGGGAATGCAAACTGGTGCATCCAGTCTGGAAAATAGTATGGAGGTTCCTCAAAAAATTAAAAATAGAACTACCCTACAACCCAGCAGTTGACTATTAGGTATTTAACCAAAGAATACAGATGGGCTTTTTTGAAGGGCCACATGCACCCCCATGTTTATAGCAGTGCTATCAACAATAGCCAAAGTATGGAGAGAGCCCATGTTCATCAACTGATGAATGGATAAAGAAAATGTATATATAATGTGTATGTGTGTTTATATATATGTATAATGGAATATTACTCGGCAATCAAAAAGAATGAGTCTTGCCATTTGCAACGACATGGATGGAGCTAGAGTGTATTATGCTAAACGAAATAAGTCAGTCAGAAAAAGACAAATACCATATAACTTCACTCATATGTGGAAGTTAAGAAACAAAACAGATGAACATAAGCAAAGGAAAAGAAAAATAGTGTTAAAACATGGAGGAGAACAAAACATAAGAGACTCTTAAATACAGAGAACAAACTTAAGGTTGCTGGTGGGATGTTGGTGGGGGGGAAGGGCCAAAGGAGTGAGGGGCATTAAGAAGAACACTTGTTGGGATAAGCACTGGGTGTTATATGTAGGGAATGAATCACTGGATTCTACTCCCAAAAACATTATTGCTCTATATGCTAACTTGGATGTAAATTTTAAAAATAAATAAACAAATAAATAAAACTCAGATTTGAGTTTTACACTTGAAAATAAACATTCAAATTGACATTTCACATTGATATTATTCAGCCATGATAGATAGGCCTGTCAATTTGAGAGAAACAATAAATTTCTGCAAGCTGAAGATTTCTCAGAAAATAATAAAAACCTATCTTGTCTAAGATTAAATAATTTTAAATAGAATACAAACTGCCATTTTTTTCTGCTTACTTTGTACAATTTCTAAAACATAGCATTTGAAATCTACTTCCTTCTTTGTGATTCAGCAAATGCCTTTTACATTACATTGTTATATCAATAGTATAAATAAAAATAGAATATATTCAAGTGCTATACCTTACATTTTGGTTAAACATCTCTGTTATGCTCTATACCTATACAAACAAGCTCACAAACTAAATTTTAAAAAGACATTGTTAAATTATAGAGTATATGTCATACTTTTTTTATTAGTAAAATTATATCCCAAAATGCCAGGAATAAGTACTTTTTCATGTACATGGTTGAATGAAACCAATAATGATGTTATCCTCTAACCAATTTATCATTCTATAATGAACAAAGCATGTGCCCCTAGATATGTTTCTAAGATTAAATGAATTCTCAGTTATACAAGCTTAATCAGAGTTAGTTATGGTATTTAAATACATTTCATTATCCATTTCTTATGTGAAGGTGTCAGTTTAATCAAAAATTGTTTGTATGTGTGGAGAGATGTAGTAAAACTTTTTTTCTTGTATTATTTCTTAAGGTCATAAATTAAATTTCTAAAGCTACTGTTTTGAACCTTATTTTAATTCCCTGGTTATCACACTTTTTTGTAATGTTGATTATTCAAATTGTAATGTTTCATTTGGCACTTTTGCACTTATTAGATTGCTTTATAATTTTATTTTTCCATAAAAACTTTTCATATTGTATGTCACAGTATCTTTATGAGATGAATTTGTTATATTTTATTTAAAATTTGTTATTAACGCAGAATTTGGGTGGCTCAGTTGGTTAAGCATCTGACTCTTGATGTCAGCTCAAGTCTTGATCTCAGGGTTGTGAGTTCAAGCCCTGCATTGGGCTCCACATTGGGTTCCACACTGGGCATGAAGCCTACTTTAAAATAAAATAAAACAAATAAAATAAAATACTTATTAGTTATATATTCTTATGCAATTAGGAGGTTACAAATTCAGGATCATTATAAATTCTAACAGGGTAGCTATATTAACTATTAATATTCAGTGTGTAACATTACCTTTATAAAAGTTTTTACTCTATATTTAAATTTAGTTCGTAGATATACTAACATGTAAGCTACATTTTAGTTTCATTTTCCTGAATTTTCTTTTATCAAACTTTGTGTGTTATTTTGTGGTAAATGTGCCTCATGTAAACAGCATATATTTAGACTTCATTTTGTTGGTTGCTGCCACTGCTCCTGTTTTTTTTTTTTTTCTACAGTTTTATTTATACGACAGTTATAGCTGCTGTTCATTCAGCTTGTATCTATTATGATTACATACATTTCTGGACTCATTTATATAATTTTATTTTTTGTTTTGTTTTTCATAGATCATACATTTTAAAAAAATTTTAAATCTTCTTTCCTTCCTTCTCCAGGATCGATCTCTTTTCTTTAGTCTTTCGGTTCTCGGAGTTTTACCCCTTATTTTTATTGATTTAGTAATCATCTCTTAATTGTAATTTGTGGACTCAGATTACCAAAGCCCATAATCAATACACTAATACCCCTATCTTCTCCTCAGCTGATTTAACCCAATTGAAAACTTTAATTATTTTCTTCCTGCTCCCCCAAAATATTCTGTTAGTGTGATCTGCAATTTGGTTCCAATATTCTTATTTCAAACAACCCTTCATTATTTTTAATTATTACCGATAGTGTTTACAATCACTGTGTATTTAGATTTAATGACAGTTTGGCTAATATTTTAATCACTCCTTCTTGTCAGTGTTCACATTTTTTGTTTTCAAATTTAATATTTCAAACTTCTTTCAGGTTAAATTTCTAGGATTTATATATTTGAAAATATCTCTATTTCACCTTCAATTTTCAATTTGAGTTTATGTAGGTGCAGAGATTAAATTGACTGATTGCCTCTATCATGTATTATAACTGTCAGGAAGCTTACAATTACAATGTAATTGTATCTTACATTTTGAAGTAATATGTTTTTCCTTCTGTTTATATTTTCTATGTGCATTTATGTTCTACAGTTGTACTATAATGTGAATAAGTACAGAAATATTTCTATCTACACTGTTTCAGAATGTTGAAGTTCTCTCTACCTGAAGAGTCATGTCTCCCTAAATTTTGTCATCATTGTAAATATTAATTCTCTGAACACTGGGCTTTGCCTCACACTTTTTCCTAAATCTCCTATTTTCTCTTCTTATAGTTTCTATTAGATAAATGCTGGACTTATTTTATTCTTCATGGCTTTTGAGCTAGATAGCCAAGAAGAAAGATTCTTTCCTTTGTTTTCTTCTTGCCTTCCTGCATCCATTGTATTATTTCATGTCCTGCATTAAGGGCTACATGCTCCCACTTAAATTCCAATATATTAATTCTCCCTTTGGCAGTGTTGCTCAACCATCAACTAAACAATATATTTTATACATCTTTTTCCCCAAATTTTTATTTAAATTCAAATTAGTTAATATATAGTGTAATACTGGTTTCAGGAATAGAATTTAGTAATTCATCACTTACATATAACCATTGCTCAACAAGAGCCCTCTTTAATACCCATCACCCATTTAACTCATTCCCCACCCCCTTCCCTCCATCAACCCTCAGTTTGTTCTCTATAGTTGAGTCTCTTATGATTTGCTTCCTTCTTTTTTTTTTCCTTCTCCTATGTTCATCTATTTTGTTTCTTAACTTCCACATATGAGTGAAATCATATGGTATTTGTCTTTTTCTGACTTATTTCATTTAGCATAAGACACTCTAGCTTAGGCTGAGTGGCTTAGGCAACAGAAATTTATTTCTCACAGCTCTGGAGGCTGGAACATTCAATCAAGGTGTCAGCATGGTTAGTCTCTAGTGATAAGTAATGAATCAAACTCTAATGATTATACTTTAAAATTATATCCATAAATGCTTTACTTTTTTAGTGCATGCACATCATGCACTCAGTTACCCAAGTCAGGACAATTGTCATTACTGAATCCTTTCTCTTCTTCCACCCCTATATTGGCAATGAACCAAGTCATATTATTTCCACCTACTCCTTTCCATCCTTACTGCTACTACTTATTGGAAGAAGATCTTAATTATTTTTATTTTTTTTGCTCTTAATGCCATCTTCTTCTTTTTGTCAAAGTAATACTTTCTAAATGTGTATCAGATCATGTCATCATCCAGTTTGATACTTTAGTAACTTCCCCTACATAACAGTGTAAAATTCAAACTTCTTTAGAATGACAAATATGTTATCTCCACTATCAGCCTTTATTTTCTTCACTCTAAATTCTGTGTACTTATATGTAGTATGACTTTCTGCCCTTTTATATGCTTTTCCTCTCTCTATAATATAATATCATATCATTTACTCCTTCTTCTGGGAAAATTTTATTCATTCTTCTTGTTTTCTTAAGTATCTTTTTTTATTCCTATAATTTCACTAAGTAGTCTTTTTCATAATCCACTTTCTCTTTAGGTTCGGTAAATTATATATGTTCAGATTCATTTTTTTATTATGATCGATTTATTTTCTCTAATGAAATGCACTTGAATTCTCAAATACTCTACAAAAACCGAATGCTGTTATTCATTTAAATGCCAGGACACTTTAATAATTTTTTTTATTTGACTTATCTGTCAAATTAAAAAATAGTTATGCTAAAAATATCTATCAGATATTACTATTGGTGCTCAAAATAGCATAGAAAGTATATGCATTATAAAAATACTCATTCATTTTTCTTTTTTTATGATTACTTCATATATTATTATATTCTTAAAATATTTAGTGAATGGTATATTAAGGTTATTTTTTCCTAAGGTAATTTTTTTAAACTATATTAAGCTATAAGAAATATTTTGAAATACATGACATAAACCTAATTTACAGGTTAAAATCCCTTGAAATATTGTGGATACTAAATTTATTTCCAATAGATTTTTAAACAGCATCACTCTTCTTTATGTCTTTTTGATTGGTTTTAACATAAGATCAAAACTACTAAATTATCTTGTAGATTGGATAAAGAAATTTGTCTCGAATATTGCAAGATTTTGATGATTGTAACAAATATGAATTTGCAGATGTATTATTTTATTTATTTACTCAAGACCATTTTTGATCATCTACCATATACTGGGAACTGAGTGAGTTGTTGAGGATACATGAGTTAATAAGACATGTTCTCTAAAATCAGTAGACAGATATATGAAAGAGAAAATATATGACATGGGCTGTTCCATGATGGTGGTAAAACATGACAAAATATAAGGAAAGTAAGACAGCAGTAAAAGCTGTCCATAGAGGTTACTGAGGGATTTACACATTACATAATATAGTAAGAGTACATCTTAAAACTATGGTCATGTAAAGGAAAGATGAAAGTTTCCTAAGTATAAAAACACATACACACACACACACACACACACACACACATACACACTCACATCCCTTAAATATGACTTCCATATTTGTTTATGATGAAGTAGCTTAATTAGGGTAACTCTCCTTCTGTAGGAATTATAAATGTTGTACAGAATTTTAACAAAATGTTGTTTAAAAGCATTGAAAGAGCATGAACGTAGGCAGGATTTAAGAGGTTACAATACCCTAAAGCAGAAAAATGAGGAGAGACCACATTCATTTTGCATTTTTTGCTGAGGGCGATTTTACATACTTCCAAGTTTACTGAAGGAGTTCAGCATTAGATGGCAGTATTTTTGGATTGAGGTTGTCCAGGTTAGAGTTTGGGCTGAAAAGTGGTAGGAATTCTGAAAACTCAGTCACACAGTTTCCATAATATTCCCCTCAACTTATTGTCTGACTCCTAAGCTGCCTAAGCACAGGAGAAACCCCAAGAAACACAGTAGAAAATAGTAGCTAAGAGGCTAACTACAATATCTGAAAAACCATTTGAAGACTATAATTTCAAATTTTGTAAGAATTCCTGAACATGCTAGATAATTGCCATAGAAAGCTCTAACTGATCTTAAATGAGTAAATTATAACAAATAATTTTAAAAGAAAAATTATAATCATGTTTAAATTTACAGAAAGTATTTAATTTAATATGGGATCCATATGAATCTTCATGTTTGATATGAAGCAAGGTGGAATCTGTAAACAGTAGAATGCCTTGAAACTCAAGAGTTCTCAAGTGAACCCTGACCTCTTTCTCCTGAGTTAAAAAGATGTATGAGAGAAAGTGCAGGCTTCACTCCTCAGGATTGTAATGATATTGACCTCAAGGAGAATAATCTGTACTCAGTAAGGGAAAGGTTATGAAGAAAATATAGAAAAAAGTGATGGCCTAATTTTTTATACAAGAAAGAGTATTCCGATGGTAATAAAAGTAAAGAAAGGTATTACGATGAAAAAATGTTTATGATTAGGACAATGGAGATAATTGTGATTATTGCCTGTATTTTGGGAAAAGATGAAAGGTACTAATGGAATGAGTTGTCAATGTGTGCATACTTGTCCTGTGCTAGAACATCAAAAGGATGCCAAGAAGTGCCAACTGTAGGTTTCCACAGTTTATAATTATCAATGACTTTATCAGTGATTTGCTTCCTATTTTCTTATTCTTGTATTTTCCATTATATCTGGAATAAGGTAATATTAATAAAACATTTCCAAATAACTATATATTTCCTTTACCTATAAATTAGCATATAAGCTTTTTTTTTTTTTCATGATTTGATACAGCTTTGACTCCAGTGACATTGCTTGTTTTATTCTGGCTGCCATATAGCCCCAAATCATTAAAATAAATATGTATATCTGGGCTGTCAGAGAACAATGATTGGCATCAGCCATCAATGTTCATTAAGTTGAAATTTTGGCATGCCTTCTATTAGAAAAAGCCAAATTTAATAAATGCCATGTAGCCTGCCAGTGTTTTATTGTAAGATATGATAGATCTTCCCAGAATAATGTTTCATAAGCAAGGTCAGTTATATTCAATTACATTATTTTCATATACATTTAGCATTAATTTATGACGATGACAAATTGATAAATTGAAACTATAATTTTGTTCTTTTATATGGAATTTTCAACTTCTAATTAGTCAAAGGCATTTAGTAGTAAATGAAGGTTTAATCTAATCTAACTTAAAAATAAATGTAACTTAGTATTAGGGGATTTTTAAATTTATTTTAGAATTTATATGGAATTTATTTTCTTCTCCCTCCACATTATATAATAAGGTTGTATATTCCCTGCTCCTACTTAAAATTTTTTTTCTCTGCTCTAAATAGCTTTTGTTAATAGCTCTCGGACAAATTTAACTAGCATTTGTCTTTCTTTTTTCAAAATCTGGTTAACTGTATAAACAACCATTATCAAATTGTCTTAGTTACGGAAGAGTGCAGAAAATAGGCTAAATATGTATGCTATGTGTCATTAAATATAATACACACATATACACACATATTCTACATAATATAAAATATTTCATAGAGTAATAGTCAATTAACTGTCACCTGAAAAAGTGAGTGTATAGGATAGGTGATTTTAACTCTATCAGTAATATATTTACAAGATATTTGAAATAGAAAATAAAAATTACAAGAAATAATAAACAAATGTATTGCAAGAGAGTTAAAATTCTTAAGAAAGGGAAGGCATTTTCTTAAAAAAGTGAACAAGCTACAGTATATTGATTTCTGTAACCCAGATTGCGATTAAGAATCCCTTAAATTTAGGTTTTTTTTCACTCGATTTTTCATCATTTATTTTGTTGACAATAAATTTTATGAACTAGCCAACAATAAAATCAGGAAAAAAAATAAAAACTAACAATAGCAACAACAAAAAAATTTTAGTGCTTAAACTAACAGATTCTGGAGTCAGATAGTCTGACTTTCCTGGCTTCTCTGTGTATTATTATCTTTATGATATTAAGCTAGTGACTTAATACCTCTTCCTTAGTTTACTTACCTGAAAATGGTAATAATAATGCTATTGAGAAGCATGAATAATATGTCTAATGTTCTTAGAGCAACACTTGTCCATATGTTTAAGTTATTGTTTCAACATGATCAATTTTATCTAGAGTCTCTTGGTTTTTCTTGGATTGGAATTAATTTCAAGAATCATCACCATTGTTTGGTGTTAGGAGGTTATGAAACAATAAGGTGTCAAGCATGTTAAATAGAAGTTGCCATTATGTAACCACCTCTTAATCACTTACTTTTTGACTTCATTCTTTGATCAGTTACCCCTGCCCTTCTAATTGCCAAAGCCCTGCTGCATTTTACTTTGCTTCAACATTTGACAGTGCAATCCACATTTGAATTGCTAATATCCACCCAGTGATACTTCAGTCTCCAGATTTTCCCCTTTTCTTTCTGATTTATTGATTTTTTTTCCCTATCAGTTAATTTTTTCCTCATGTTTGTTGAAGGGTCTTCCAAAGACTAAATTTTACCTCTACATATTTTTATTCTCAATATTCCTTCTTCCTACCTCTTCTGCTAGTATCACTTGCTGGTAATTTCTAATCTCTAAGATCCAGACATAGATTGTCAGCTTTCTAATTGAAGTGATTCCCTGAATAAAGTGATTCCCTGGATATTCTGGAAGTATCAAAAACTTAATCTATATAAAACCCGAACTAGCCTTCATCTTTCCTACTATGTGTTAGAAACATTCATTCTCTTTGGTCCAAATCACATTCCTATTCCTATCCTGGCTGCTATATTCAGGATAAATATTTTTCAAATTTCATGTCTTTTGGACTTTAAGCTTGTTCTGCTATTATGCTATTGTACTATTAAATTCTAAGTCTTCTACTTTTCCTATCAATGCACTTTTTAAAGTATGTCTTATATAAATTTACACATATCAAACATTTAGTACATTGCACGGAACATAATGAGTATTATTGTTTTTTTTTAATTTTAACATGATAAAATGCAGATAAATAAATAATTAAGTGGAAGAAGATTTATCAACTCATCATTTGGCATTTACAAAATAAACATATAAGTGTTATTGTGTGTAACAGGAAGTTCACTAATGAAATGTTTAAGCCCTTCTTGTATGTAAAGTAGCAAAGTAATAAGTCCATGAGGTAGTGTCCTGAATAAAGTCTGAGCCAAGGGAGTTGCCAGTTGTAGTAATCACCATTTCCTTTCCAATAAGTTTAGTCTCTAAATGGCGAGACAATAATTAAACTAATAATATAGCTCATTAGTCAGTCGTGAAAGGCTTTGTTGTGGCTGTAATATGAGAGCTGTGCAGATAGATGAACCAATACAGTATTGAACAGTACAGGGAGTACTGTAGCACTGAAATTTAACTTCTAGATGTACACGCTGTGCATTATGATGGCATCCCACACTTTCATGTTTTGCATATATTATTCCTTGGGTTCCCCTGAGCGACTTCAAAATTAGTCTCTAAACACCCACTCTGGCCTTAGACTAACTCTCTAAACTTAAATGACTATTATTAATAAAATACATAAATTTCCTTTTGTACATTATAAGTCTAGCCCATAAAGTAAAACAAAATAACTGGTAGGTTGTATCAGAGTTTTAAACTAAAAGCGCAGGAAAAATAGGTCACTAAAGGTTAATAGGATTTTTCTTACTCTGTAGGAACATAATTCTCTATGCTCTTGTCACCTTCATTCTAATCCTGAGATCCAGCAGTTGAATAAATAGATTTTAGATTATCACACAGTATACATTCATGTGTAAAATGGAATTCCTATTAAAGTTCATTGCTTCAATTGAAATATGCTTTGTAGCATTTCCTGTGAAGAATCCTGCTGTGGTCTGTCATAATACACTGAAAACACACTTTACTCTTTCAGCTTACTCTTTAGTGCCTGGGGAATGTATTATTTATTTTATTTTGTTTATTTATATATTTTTGGGCATGCTTTGCAACATTTTGACAGAAATGCCACCAATTGTAGCACTACTCAGTGATTATACTAAAGGATAATATATATTCTTACACTGGCAATACTATTTAAATGTGGAAAACTCTAGCACAGGCGAATCAGTGCATTTGTGCTGCTGCAAGGAATATTTATAAGAATAGTTTTCCATTCTATATTCTTATAGTAAGATCTGAAGAGACCAATCTAAAAAAATGCTGCTAAGACTGATGTCAAGAAGCTTATAAGAAACTTAACGGAAGACCATGGGGGAAGGGAAGGGGAAAAGAAATAGTTACAGAGAGGGAGGGAGGCAAACCACAAGAGACTCTTAAATACAGAGAAAAAACTGAGAGTGGATGGAGGGTGGGGAAGAGGGGAAAATGGGTGATGGGCATTGAGGGAGGGCACTTGTTGGGATGAGCACTGGGTGTTGTATAAAAGCGATGAACCACGGGAATCTACCCAAAAAACCAAGAGTACACTTTACACACGGTATGTTAGCCAATTTGTCAATAAATTATATTTAAAAAAGAAGCTTATTGCCTGTGTTTCCTTCTAGGAGTTTTATGGTGTCGGGTTTTACATTTAAGTCTTTAATCCATTTTGAGTCCTTTTTGTATATGGTGTAAGGACCCAGTTTTATTCTTTTGCATGTGGCTGTCAAATTTTCCCAACTTTCCCATTTATTGAAGAGACTATTTTTTCCCATTGTATATTCTTGGCTTCTTTGACACAAATTAGTTGACCATATATATACATGAGCTTATTTTGGGGCTCTTTATTGTGTTCCATTGATCTGTGTTTCTGTACAACAATACCATATTGTTATGACTACCATGGTTGGCAATATCGTTTGAAATCAGGGACCATGATGACTTCAGCTTTGTTCTTTGTCTTTGTCTTTTTTTTTTTTTTTTCCAAATTTTTAATTTATTTTTGCGAGACAGAGCACAAGCAGGGAGGGACGGAGAGAGAGGGAGACACAGAATCGAAAGCAAGCTCCAGGCTCTGAGCTGGGCTCAGATGCACGCCTTAAACCTGTGAGATCATGACCTGAGCTGATGTCAGACGCTTAACTGATTGAGCCACCCAGGCACCCCAGCTTTGTTCTTTTTCAAGATGCTTTGACTTTTCAGATTTTTTGTGGTTCCATAAAAATTTTAGTTTTTTTTTTTTTCTATTTCTGCAGAAAATGCCATCGGAATTTTGACAGAGATTGTATTGGATCTATAGATTGCTTTGGGTATTATGAGTATTTTAATAATATTAATTTTTTCAATCTATTAGCACAGAAATCCATTTATTAGTGTTTTCTTCAGTTTCTTTCAATAATGTCTTAAGAGTTGTTAATAGCAGTGTACAGGTCTTTCACCTTCTTGGTTACATTATCTTATTTTATTTTATTCTTTTGATGCACTTGCAAATTGGGATTGCATTCTTATTTATCTTTCTGCTACTTTATTATTAATATGTAGAAACACAATGTATTTTTGTATATTGATTCTTTTATTTTTAATTTTTTTTTCAACGTTTATTTATTTTTTGGGACAGAGAGAGACAGAGCATGAACGGGGGAGGGACAGAGAGAGAGGGAGACACAGAATCAGAAACAGGCTCCAGGCTCTGAGCCATCAGCCCAGAGCCTGACGCGGGGCTTGAACTCATGGACCGCGAGATCGTGACCTGGCTGAAGTCGGACGTTTAACCGACTGCGCCACCCAGGCGCCCCTATATTGATTCTTTATTATGAAGCTTTACTGAATTTGTTCATTTGTTTAACCGTTTTTTTCATGGAGTCTTTAGGGTTTTCTATATATAATACTATGTCCTCTGCAAATAGTGATGATTTTATCTTTTCCTTTATGATTTGAATGGCTTTTAGTTCTTTCTTTCTTTCTTTCTTTCTTTCTTTCTTTCTTTCCTTGTCTAATTAGTTTGGCTATGATTTTTAAAACTATGTTGAATAAAACTGTTGAGAGTAGGGATCCTTATCTCGTTCATGATCCTAGAGGAAAAAGATTTCTGTTGAGTATGATGTTAGCTATGGGTTTGTCATATGGCCCTTATTACATTGAGATACATTCCTTCCATATTCCCTTTGTGGAGAGTGTTTTCTTTTTATCATAAATCGATGTTGAATTTTGTCATGTGTTTTTGCTGCATTCATTGAGATGGTCATAATTTTTGTCCTTCATTTTGTTAATGCGATATATCACATTGATTGGTTTATGGGTGGTGGACAATCCTTGCATCTCTGGAATAAGTTCCACTTAATCATGGTATATGATGCTTGTAAGGTATTGTGAAAATTTTGTAATATTAGAAATATCTGTGGTGAGAAAATATGCTACATGAAGTTTATGGCAAATATCAGTAGAAGAATCATAATAGATGTTTTTAATTCCTGGAATAAAGTCATGCTATCTACAGGAGAGAATATAGACCACTCAAAAAACAGCTCCTAGCATGCTGTTGGATCATGGAATATCAAGTTAACAAATAGAAAGAGTTTCCTATTCTAAGATGGAATATATATATAATATGATATATAATAATATAATATAATATAATATAATATACTCAGTTCTGATTGAGAGGTATGAGGGCCACAAAAATTCATCACTGTTTGAAGATGGTACATTTGTAATTACGTATAAGCCCAAACAAAGGGCACAAGTAAGTTACTTGAGCAGTTTGCCTAGGCCTGTGTCATCTACCATTGTTAAAAATAGTTAAGATAGTAAATTTCATGTTATGAATATTTTTAGTATAAAAATGGGAAAAAAGTGTCTCTCACTCAACTCACACTTATGGACACATGGAAGGTCTATTATAATGAGCTGGAGATAGAGTAATGTAATTTAGCTTGGTTCATGGATTGATCCATCCATTATCTCAGTGATGGCTCAATATGGAATGCCATTACACTACAGACTCACTAAAGGTGATCCTAATAGATATCAGTGAAGGAAAATCCTCTCAATAGGCAGAAATTTTGACAGCTCACCAGATAAAAATAAATTAACAGTAGCAAATTACTTGTTTTGGTTGATCAGGGGCCTGGAAGGATAAAGATTGGAAGATTGGGGACAAGGTAGTCTGAGAAAGAGACATGTAGTTAGGTTTATTGGAATGATCAATGTATGAAAATCTTTGTATAGCATTACATGACAAAGAGCATCCATAATGAGATGTTAAGAAGCCATGTGGATAAGTTCTTGGCCAAGTAATATCAGCCAACCTCTGGCTTGGTAAGCCCCACTGCTGGCACTAGGGGTCATGAATATAGTGGGCCATAGTAGCAGATTTGAAGGCTATGCATGGACCCAGTAGCATAAGCAATATTCACCAAAGGCAATATAGTTACCGCCACTTCTACATGCTCCGTTAAGTCAATAATGAGCCCTTAGTATGGCATTGTCCTTTGAGGAGACAAAAGAGCCACTTGGTGGGAAGTTGATTCTAATGGACCTCCATTCTCCCCAGAAGGAGTAATGATTCTTTTTAACTTAAAATAACACATATTTAGGGTATAGGTCTGCCTTTCTTACTCATAGGACCTTAGGCAGCATATCTAAGAGCTTACAGAGCACTTAATTAACCAACATAGAATCCTACATAACATTGCATTAACTAAGGTAGTATAACAGTAGTCATGTGACCATGAAATTGTCTGGTCCTGTTACATAGTACACCACCTTAGTCTTCCAGTATTATAAAGTGATAAGATAGCCTTTTACAGGTGGAGATGCAGTATCAGCTTGGAAAAAATATCCTGAGAGTATAGCTTCCATTCTCTAAGATGCAATATTTTTTTCCTAAATCAATATCTAGTGCTATTTCCCAGTTGGTAGAATCCATAAGCCCTAGAACTTAGGGTTGAAAGCAGGTGTGGCTCTCTTTAACCATACTCCTTATCATCCAGAATAAATAGAACTGTAATAACACAGTAAGGAAAAGTAAGATTATGTTTGGCACCCAGGTGATTCACTGTGACATAGTGTATTTCCTCATAAACAATTTTGATAGGAAATGGGCAAGTACAGCAGCCCCAAAGTCTGGGAAGGGATTGTGACCACCAAGTCAGATTTTTTTTGAGGGGAAGATCTGGTTATTCCCCCAATCATAAGAGGAATTTCAGATGGTAGTGGAGGATGAAGATGGTGAGTAGCACCTGCAGCTCCATGAGCCCAGGTCTCCCACTTGAGAAACAAAATACACATTCTCCACAGAGATTTCTACGTAGCTGATTGCTCACAGTTCTGTTCCACTCTGGGAACAGCCTTCTGCCAATTGTGCTGCCTCACTCAAAACCATGCCTCCTTCTTGGGAGTAGCCTTCTTTTAAGGACTGGTAGATGTAGGAACACAAGGCCTACTCCAATTTGTGATACCTCTGAAGGGCCATCGCTGCTTTAGAACCTTAGTGGGAGCTGAAGCTCTGTCACAACAGTGTTAGAGTGCAATTTTCCCCTCTACATTCCCTCTAACTCTGCATTACTCACTCCTCTATGAATCTGATTCTTGAGGGCTGTCTCAAATAAACTACCTTGATTAAAATCTAGACTGGACTTTCTCCCATAATTTTTTTGTATGCTACTTAATAAGTATGTCTTATGTGTATTTACAAGACAAATACATAGTGTGATGTTGAGTATATAGTGGGTGCACAAAATATTTGTCTATTGACTACACTGATTAAAAAAAAAACTTTTAAAAAACAGTTCTATCCAGCATTTCTATAGACTTCTAAAGGAAGTCTTGATATTATGAAATCACTTTAAATCAGGACCTGCACCAAGGATCCATTTAAGATTGCTTAAATTCTCCTATGAAAAGAATTCCATTTTCATCCTTTGCAGTTTAGTGGTTTATATTCTTACTTGACAATAATGCCACTCTACAGAACAGTGGAAAAAGGAATTTTTCTTTCAAGAGGAACTGCTTAAGGGGCGCCTGGGTGACTCAGTTAATTGGCTGACTCATGTTTTCAGCTCAAGTCATGATATCACGATTCATGAGTTCGAGCCCCACATCAGGCTCTGCACTGTCGAGCCTGCTTGGGATTCTTTCTCTCTCTCCCTCTCTCTCTTCCCCTCCCCCATTCACACTGTCTCTGTCTCTCTCAAAATAAATAAATAAACTTAAAACAAAAAGAAACTGCTCAATTGCATTTTTTTCTTGAAGGGACAAATATAATTTTTCCTGACTATAGACAACATAAGAGAAACATTAAAGACATTCTGTTTTATTTCATTGTATTTTTAAATGCCTGTTTATTTTTGAGAGACAGAGTGTGTGCACATGCACGTGAGTCTGATAGGAGAAGAGACAGAGGGAGACAGGGGATCCTGATGTGGAGCTCAAACTCACGAACTGTGAGATCATGACCTGAGCCAAAGTTGGACGCTCAGCTGACTGAGCCACCCAGGCACCACAAAAGACATTTTAAAATGTGTAACAGCTTGGGTAATCTTTTATAAGATAGGTGACAATGAAAGTGATTATTTTATTACATGTTATGATAGTGTGCTTTGAAGTCTATAGATTTTCCGAACTTGCACAGATTTCCCTTGGGCATAATGAAATTATCAGATTGTAACTATTATTAAATGTATAGAAAACATAGGAACTAACATTAGTGAGACTTTAAAATCTTTAACATTGTTTATATAAGTTTTTTAAGTTGTTGGTAGTTTAATTAATATTATGTCTCCTTACTTCTAGAAATGGAACAAAATACTTTTTACAGCTACTACTTAACAAAATAAAAATACCAAAGTTCTTATATTCTAGTAAGAACTGATACCTGAAACTAATATGTTCTGTGTCAATTATATCTCAGTTTTTAAAAACTGGTTTTATTTTTTGACCTAAATAAAAATTTTTATCTTCATAATAATTACTATTCTTTTTTTTAAGTTTATCTATTTATTTTGAGAGAGAGAGAGTGGGGAGGCACAGAGATAAAGGGAGAGAGAGAGAATCCCAAGCAGGCTACACACTGACAGTGCAGAGCCTGATGTGGGACTCGAACTCATGAACTGCGATATCATGACCTGAACCAAAATCAAGAGTCTGATGTTTAACCGACTGAGCCACCTAGGTGCCCCTTTACTATTCTTTTTTTTAATTGTGAACTGAAATAAAGCTTAAATTTTGAAAAGAATTATTTTCATCCTGTGAATTTAAGCACATGCTTCTTACACAATTGGTGTATCTTTAGTCAAACTTTGTTCCTAGACCTCAGACTCCTATAGTCAAGGATATACTCAACACCTCTTAAATTATTAAAAATATTTAAGTATGACATTTTTAAAAATCATATTTTGGAGTTTTTTCTTCTTATAGACTCTCCACCTCAAAAAATGGCAATGTGACTCTTTTCAGTTGATGGGAAAAATCTTGAAGACATTTTCTACTTTTCTCTATTTCTTACACTCCATACCTAATTATTTAGCTAATTCTGTTATCTCTGTCTTCAGAATATATCCAGAATGTCATTTTTCTCCATGTTCACTTTTAGCACTCTGTCCTAAACCATGATTACTTCTTAAGTGGATTATTGCAATAATGTCAGTACTGGTTTCTTTACCTTTTTATAGTTTATCCTTACAAACATAATTTAGAGTGTGTCATTTCTCTGCTCATTATCTTTAATGGCCTCCCAGTTTACTACTATAAATTCCCCAAGTCTTACTCAACTCTTGAACTTCATTGCCTATCGCTTTCTCCTTTCATTTACCCAACCTCAATGGCCTTTTTGTAATGCCTTAAACATGCCAGGCTTGCTCACTACTGGGGAATGTTTACTTGCCTAACTGGAGAGGTCTTCAGTGGTTGTCTGCATGGTTTATTCTTCCCCTTTCTTGAGAACACTGTTTAAATACTTTTTTTTAATTTTTTTTAATGTTTTTATTTATTTTTGAAGGAGAGACAGACAGCATGAGCAGGGGAGGAGCAGAGAGAGAGGGAGACATAAATTTGAAGCAGGCTCCAGGGTCTAAGCTGTCAGCACAGAGCCCGATGCGGGGCTCGAACTCACGAACTATGAGATCATGACCTGAGCTGAAGTCAGACGCTTAACCGACTGAGCCACCCAGGCGCCCCTTAAATACTTTTCTTGACTTCCCTTTATGAAATACAGCTCTGTTACTATCTTCTTTAAATGATATAATAATATTAATAATTTAATAATGCACTTAACTTTTTTTTAGAGTTCTTACCATCTGATATATCATATGCTTGCTTTTCAAATTTGTTTGCAGCAACACGAAATTTTATGTGTAAAGTTTATACAAATTATTTCTGTCCCATACTCATCAAAAACAGAAAGTAGCACATTGAAATTATTTGACATATATTTTTCAATAAAATTAAATAAAAATTATACATGACTTTATACTTTTCCATTTACACAACATTATGCAAAATGAGTAAAATTGGCTTTCTGATAGATATTAAAACTTAAATACTCCATAGCTAAGGCTATATGTAAAGTATTATAACTTCAAGATGACTGTAAAAAATGGAAACAAGTAGCTATTTTCTGTTGTCCAAACATTTGATATTTATACTATTCTATTATAGTAAACACAAATAAAAACCTTTCTTCTTTTTTTACCTTTTTAGTTTAATGTGGCTAACCTATAAGTTTAAGTTAACCTATAATCTGTAAGCTATCATTTCAATAATATTTAGATTCCAGCACTTTAAGAAAATACTTCATTATGTGTCACCCCATATAATGGCTTTATCTATTGTTTCTGGAAATCTCATTGTGCTTTAGTCTCACTTAACAGTTCAGTGTACCTTTGGATATTACCAATAAAACTTCTAAGACATTCATGTGGAAGTTTATGTGTTAACATAAATTTTCATTTTTTCTGGATAAATGCTCAGGAGTGCAATTCATGGGTCATATGATGGTAACAAGTTTAATTTTACAAGAAACTACCAATGTCTTTTCCAGAGCAACCATGTCGTTTTATATTCCCAACACCAATATATGAGTGATCCATTTTCTCCACATCTTTATCAGAATTTGATGTTGTCACTGATTTTTATTTCACCATTCTGATAGGCTTAGAGTGATATTGCATTATCGTAATAACTAATGATGTTGAATGTCTCCTCATGTGATCATTTGCCATCTGTAGATCTTCAGAGAAATGTCTGTTTGTATCTTCTGCCATTTTCTAATTGAGTTGTTTTCTTTTTTTTATTCTAAGTCTTTGAGAATTCTTCATATATCCAAAACTAGTCCCTTGAGGAATATGTTGATTGCAAATATTTTCTCCCACTCTATAGCTTCTCTATTTATTCTCTAACAGACTGTCACAGAGAATGTTTTTAATTTTGATGAAGTTTAGTGTTCCTATTATAAATTGTGCTTTTGGTGTTAAATTTAGAAACACTTACTTGTCCCTAATTCCAAAAGATTTTTTTTGTAGTTTTATATTTTACAACTAAGTCTGTATTACATTTTTAGTTCTTTTTTGCATAAAGTGTGAGATTTGGGTATGTTATTTTGCCTATGGGTATACAAATGCTCCAGCACGATTTATTGAAAAACCTATCTTTCCTCCATTGTATTGTTTTGCATCTTTGTAAAAAAATCCAATTGACTTATTTGTTCCCAATTTTGTTAGTTTATCTATATGTCTATGCCTCCATCAATATCATAGTTTTGATTATTGTACCTAAATAATGAGTTAAAAATCAGGTAGCCATTCTTGTCACTTTATTTTATATATTTTTTAAAAAAATTTACTATTCCAGAACCTCTGTCTTTTCATATAAATTTGAGAACAATCTTGTCATATCTACAAAAAATTCCTGTTGAAATTTTGATAAGAACTGAGTTATACCTATCAATCAATTTGGGGAGAATGGACACATTATTATGTTAGGTCTTCCAATCCATGAACACAGTGTGTCTATGTATGTGTTACTGGAGTTTTTTTCATTAGCATTGTGTTGTTTTAGCATAAAAGTTCTGTACGTGGCTTGCTAGATTAGCACTCAAATATTTCATTCTTTTGAGTTATAAATGATATTGTATTGCTAATTTTTTTACCCATATGTTCTTTGCTAATATGTTATTATCATATTAATACTGTTTTTTTTTTCCTTGGGATTTTCTACGTAGTCATGTTTTCTGAAAATAAGAGCAGTTTTATTTTCTGATCTGTATGCCTTTTATTTCTTTTTCTTACATTATTGCACTAAAATTTCCAGTACTCCAAGTAGGAGTGGTGAGAGTGGATATTTTTGAAAGCATTTAGTGTTTCATCATTAAGCATAATGTTAGCTATGAGTTTTATGTGTATATTCTTTAATAAGTTAAGCAAGTTCTGCTGTGTTCCTAGTTTCCTGAGAGTTTTTGTCTATAAATGGGTGCTCAAATTGTTCAAATTCTGTTTCTGTACCACATGATATGATCATGTGATTTTTCTTCTTTGGCCTATGTGTGATGTCTTGCATTGATTTTTTTTTTTAATTGAACTTACCTTACATCTCTGAAATAAGTCCCAGCTGGTCATGAATATAATTCTTTTCACATATTGCAGAACTATTTGCTAGCAATTTAAAGATTTCTTCTTTCTGTATTCATGAAGGATATTGCACTTTAGTGTACTTTTTTTGAATTGGTTTTGTCTGGTATTGGCATCAGTATGACACCAATTTCAAAAAATGAAATTGAGAATACACTCCCTCTATTTCTGTCTTCTTCTGGTTTTTTGAAATAAACTGTATAGAATCAATGTTAATTCTCCTTTAAATGTTTCATAAAATTCTCCAGTGAAATTATCAAGGCCTGGGATCTTTTTTGAAAGTTTTAAATTATGAATCCATTTCCTTAATAATTATGGGGCTACTAAAGTTGTTTATTTCATATTGGGTAGGTTGTGTTAGGTGTACATTTTGAAGCATTGGCATTTTCTCTAAATTGTCGAATTTATGGTTCTGGAATTAGTTGTAGTATTCATTTATTTTCCTTTGATGTTTGCAGGATCTGTAGTGATACTTCCTGCTTCATTCCTGATTTTGGTATTTGTTGTTTTGTCTTTTTTTTCTTGTCTGTTTGTTAGAGGTTTATCAATTTTATTGGTCTTTTCAAAGAACAAACATTCAAACTCTGTTGCATTGATTTTCTGTATTATTTTTCTATTTTCAATTTTATCACTTCCTATATTTATTATCGCCTTCCCTTTGCTTGATTGGAATTTATTTTGCTCTACTTTTTTTAGGCTCTTGAATTGGGAAGTTAGATTATAGATTTAGAGTTTATCCTCATTCTAATGTGTGCATTTATTGCTGTGAGCTTCCCTCTTGGCCCTACTTTACCTGTGTCCCACAGACTTTAATATGTTGTATTTTTTCTTTCATTCAGCTCAATATATGTTTTGATTTCCTTGAGACTTTTTTAAAACATTGATTATTTGAAAGTGTAGTGATTAATTTCTGTGTTTTTGTAGAAATTTTTGGTTATATTTCTGTTACTGATTTCCAGTTTGATTTGACTGTGGTTGGGTAACATACTTTGTATTATTTCCATTTATTAACTTTTTTGAAGTTTGTTGAGGTTTGTTTTATGGCTTAAAATGTCATCTACTTTTGTTATATTTTCTGTGGGCACTTGAAAAAAATGTCCGTTCTGCTTTTTTATTATAGTCTACTGTAATTTGAGCATAGAAAATTAACTTTCTGTGTTCCTTTATCCTGTCCTGTTTATAATACAATTGTATTAAATACTTCTTTTATATACATGTAGGGCCACATTAGACAATGTTACAATTTTTGTTTTAACCACTTGGCATAATTTAGGAAACTCAAGAGGAAAAGACAAGCCTATCATATTTTCACTTATTTTCGCTTGCCATCTCTTCTATCATTTCCTTTATGCTTAGAGGATTTTATTTAGCTATGTTTTAGGGTATATTTGCTATTAAAAATTTATTTTAATTGTCATTAATCTGATAATTTCTTGTTTTCCTTTTATTTCTTCTTTCCTAGTTTTATTGAGAAATAATTGACATACTTCACTATATAAGTTAAGGCATAGAGCATAAGGGTTTGATTTATATATGCTGTGAAAATTACCACAATGGGTTCAGTTAACATCAATCTTCTCATATACATACAACAAAAAAAGAAAGAACAAAGAATAATAGAAAAAATATTTCTTACTGTGATGAGAACTCTTAGGATTTTCTCTCACCAATTTTCCTATATAATACATAAGCTTTTGCTATAATTGTGTTGTATATTAAATCCCTAATGCAGTGCTTATTTATCTTATAACTGGAATTTTGTACTTTTTGACCACCTTCCTCCAAGTCCTCTTCCCCTTCTATCTGCCTCTGGTAGCACAAATGTGATATCGCTTTGTATGAGTTTGCTTTTTTTCTTTTAAGATTCCATATGTAAGTGAGATAATAATCTATTTTTGGTTAATTTTTGTGAGTGGTGTAAGATATAGGTCCAGTTTCACTCTTTTACCTGTAAATATCCAATTATCCTAGCACCATTTATTGAAGAGACTGTCTTCTCCACTAAGTATTGGCTCCCTTGTCAAATATTAGTTGGCGATATTGCTTGGGTTTACTTCTCTCTCAATTCTGTTCAGTTGGTCTGTTTGTCTTTTTTTTTATGCCATTACCATAATATTTTGATGACTATAACTTTATACTATTGCTTGAAAGCAAGAAGTATGATACCTCCTGCTTTGTTTATCTTTCTTAGGATTTTTATGGCTATTCATAGTCTTTTGTGGTTCATATAAATTTTAGGAGTGTGTTTTTTTTCTACTTGTCTAAAACATGCCATTGCAATCTTAATAGGGATTGAGTTGACCCCATACATGGCTTTCAGTGGTATTGACATTTTAAAAATACAATTCTTCCGATCCATGTATACAAGATACCTTTCCATTTATTTGTGTCTTCTTCAATTTCTTTTACCAGTGTCTTGCAGTTTTCAACATAAACATCTTTTATGTCCTTAGATTTACTCCTAAACATTTTATTGTTTTTGATGCTATTGAAAATAGGATCAATTTATGGGGCGCCTGGGTGGCGCAGTCGGTTAAGCGTCCAACTTCAGCCAGGTCACGATCTCGCGGTCCGTGAGTTCGAGCCCCGCGTCCGGCTCTGGGCTGATGGCTCAGAGCCTGGAGCCTGTTTCCGATTCTGTGTCTCCCTCTCTCTCTGCCCCTCCCCCGTTCATGCTCTGTCTCTCTCTGTCCCAAAAATAAATAAACGTTGAAAAAAAAAATTAAAAAAAAAAAGAAAATAGGATCAATTTATTTCTTTTTCACAAATTTCGTTGTTAGTATATAGAATGGCACTAATTTTTGAGTGCTAATTTTGTATTCTTTAACTTTACTGAATTCATTGATTAGACATAACAGTTTTAAGATGAGTCTTTAGGATTTTCTCTCTATAAAATCCTGTCATCTGCAAATAGAGAAAATTTTACTTCTTTCTTTCCAATTCTGATACCTTTTGTTTCTTTTTCTTGCCTCATTTTTCTAGCTAGGACTTCCAGCATTATACTGAGTAGGAGTAGGTGAGAATGGAAACCCTTGTCTTGTTCCTCTTTTTAAAGAAAAAGCTTTTATTCCTTCACCACTGACTATAAAGCTAACTGAAGGTTTGTCATATATGGCCTTATGTTGAAATATGTTCCTTCTATGTCTAATTTGTTAAGAGTTTTTATCATGGCTAATTGTTGAATTTTGTCAAATGTGTTTTTCTTTGTCTATGATTGTTTTCTTTCATTCCATTAATGTGATCTATCATATTGATTGATTCACATATGTTGAAGCATTTTTGCATTCTGAAGATTAATCATATTTGATGATGGCAAATGATCCTTTTAATATGCTGCCGAATTTGACTTGCTGTATTTTATTGAAAATTTTTGTATCTATATTTATCAAGGATATTAGCCTGTGCTTTTATTTTCTAGTAGCATTCTTTTCTGGTTTTGGTATCAGGGTAATGCTGGTTTTGTAAAATAAGTTTGGAAGTGTTCCTTCACCTTCAATTTTTTACTCTTCAGTTTTTTGGAAGAGTTTGAGGATTGGTGTTAATTTGTCTGAAATATTTGGTAAATTCACCAGTAAAGCTATCTAGTCGTGGGCTTTTCTCTGGTTGGATTTTTGATTACTGATTCAATCTCTTTACTAGTAATTGTTCTGTTCAGATTTTCTATTTCTTCCTTATTCAGTCTGGTAAGTTGTAAGTTTCTAAGAATTTTTCAATTTCTTCTAGGCCTTCCAGTTTGTTGGCATATAGTTGTTGATAGTAGCCACATGGTCCTTTGAGTTTCTGTGGCAGCAGTTGTCATGTCTACTTTTTCACTGATAATTTTGCTGATCTAAGTCCTTTCTCTTTTTTTTCCTTGTTTAATCTAGCTAAGGTTTGTCAATGTTGTTTATCTTCAGAACCAACTCTTAGTTTGGTTAATCTTTTCTGTTGGTTTTCTCTTCCCTATGTCATTTATTTTTGCTTTAATTTTTATATATTTCCTTTCTTCTGCTAACTCTGGGCCTAGTGTATTATTTGGTTGTTTATTTGGGATATTCCTTGTTTTTTAATGTAGATGTTTATTGCTATGAAGTTACCTCTTGTGTTTGTTGCATCCCATAGGTTCTGGTATGTTGTGTTTCCATTTTACTTGTCAAGGAACTTTTTAATTTTCCCTTTAATTTCTTCTTTGATCCATTGATTGTTCAAGAGAGTACTGTTTAATTTCCACATGTGTGTGAATTTTCTGGTTTCTTCTTGTTATTGATTTCTACTTTTATGCCATTGTGAACAGAGAAGATACTTATTACGATTTCAGTCTTTTTAAATTTACTAATAATTGTTTTGTGGCCTAACATATGGTCTACCCTAGAAAATGTTTCATGTGCACTTGAGAAGAATGTGTATTCTGCCTTTGTTGTGTATGTGTCTGTTAGATTCATTTGGTCTATAGTGTTGTTCAAATCCACTATTTTCTGCTTGATTCTCTATCTGGATGATCTATCCATTGCTGAGGGTAGGATATTAAAGTTTCCAACTATTACTGCATTACTGTCTATTTTTACTTACAAGCTCTTTTGGTTTTGCTTTGTATATTTAGGAGCTCCAATGCTGGTTGCATGAATATTCACAATTGTTATTATCTTCTTGATTTATTGATCCCTTTATAACCATATAATAACTTCTTTTTTCTTTTTACCACTTTTAAAGCCTATTTTGTCTGTTATAACTTCCCCTGCTCTTTTTCTTCTTTGTTTTGACTACCCCATTTGCTTGAAATGTCTTTTTCCATTATTTCACTTTGTCTATGTATGTTTTTATTTAAGGCTAAGTGAATCTCTTATAGGCGTTATAGTGTGGTTTTGTTTATTTTTGTTTTGTTTTGTGTGTCCATTAAGTCATTTCATGTTTTTTTTTAGTTGGAAAGTTTGATCCATTTACATTTAAGGTAATTATTGATAAGGACTTATTGCCATGTGTTGTTTTTTTCTTTGTTTTATAGATCTATTTTTCTTTGTTTATTCTGTTGTCTTTTTTTGTGTGTTTTAATGTCTTCTGGTATAAGTATGCTTTGACTTTTTATCATGTTCCTTTGTGTAGCTATTATAGGATTTTCCCTTTGGTCACCATGAGTCTTAAATAAAATATCCTATTTTAAGTTGATAACTACTTAACTTCAATAGATGTTGTATATTCTACACTTTCACTTTTCTGCCCCTCTCTACTATTGAAACTCTAATTATGAATAATTCACAATTTACATTTTTTTTATATTGTGTAACTAATAACAGATTCTGTATTTATGGTTATTTTTGCTATGTTCTTTTTTTAAATTTATGAACTAGAGTTGTAAGTGAATTATGTACCACTATTACCATATTGCAAAATTGAACTGTGATTTTATACTTACCAGTACTATTGAGATTTAAACTATCTTTTGGTGTTCTTATTATGTTAATTAGCATATTTTAGTTCTACTCAAAGAACTCCCTTTAGATTTTCTTATAAGGCAGGACTGGCAGTAATGAACTCCATCAGCTTTTGTTTTTTATGAAAAGTCTTTATTCCTTCTTTGTTTCTGAAGGAGTTTCACCAACTACAGAATATCTTTGTTGAGAATTATTTTCTTTCAATACTTTGAATCCCTTTCTCTCCTGACCTGAAAAGTTTCTGTTGAGAAATTTGTTTATAGTCTTATGAGGGTTCCTTTGTATGGAACTTCTCTCTTTTTTTGCTCTTAAAATTCTTTCTTTTTTTTTTTTGACTTTTGACAATTTAATTATTATGTGTCTCAGTGTAACCCAGTTTGGGTTGAGCCTGTTTGGAATCTTTGGGCTTCTTGTATCTGGATGTCTGTTTGTCTTCCCAGGTTTGGGAAGGTTTTAGCTGTTATTGCTTTAAACATACTTTCCATCCCTTTCCATCTCTTCATTTTCTGGAATTCCCATAATTTTGAATATTGTTTCTTTTTATTATGTCCTATAATTCCTGTAGGCTTTCTTTACCCCTTTTTATTTTTTACTTTTTGCTCCTCTGACTAGGTAATTTCCAATGTCTTATCCTCCAGGTTATTGACACTTCTGCAAGGTTGAGTCTACTTTTGAAACTCTAATTATGGATAACTCAGTACAGTTCAGTTATTGTAGTTTTCAAATGCAAGATTTCTGTTTGTTTTTGTTTTGTTTTCTTTTGTTTTGATTGTTGCTATTTCTTTGTTGAACTTCTCATTTTGTTCATACGTTGTTTTCCTAATTGCATTTAGTTTTTTGTGTTTTCTTACAGTTCACTAAACTTCCTTAAGTGGATTTTTCTACATTCTTTGACTGTTTATAGTTCCCCATTTCTTTAAAGTTAGTCATTAGCGGGTTTTTTTGTGATCTTTGATTCCTTACATTGATGTCTGGACATTTGATTAATAGGGCTCCTCTTTCAGACTTTACATGTTTGTTTTGTCAGAGACAGTTCTTCACCAGTCATCTTAATCTTTGGGTTTTTGGGTGTATGTGTGTGTAATGTTTTTCCATGGATGGGGCTTGCTTTTTAGCCTACTTTCAGGAGAAGTAACTGTTTGAGCTCTGAGGACTGGGATGGGGTAGTGTGCCACTGCTGAGAACAGTTGGATAGCCTGCTGGCTTGATTCCTTACCTGAGTGATCCTGTAGAATGGGCTCCATGGTTGCTTGAATTCTCTAGTCAGGCTTACTAGATTGTCAGTACTGTGTACTATATTCAGTAGTAAATTGGGCTGTGAATTTAGCTTCCCTGCCTTAGCAGGGCAACAGTCCAAGGCCTAAGGCCTGTACAGCTCATAGTTTGAGAACCCAAATCAAGTCTGAGTGTGAGGTTACATGAGGCCACTAGTTCTATAAAAAAGCTTTTTAAAACCTTGTATGGTTTTAATTTTCACATTAAGTATTTTCAAGTTATTCCAATTTGACTAATATTATTGCTCTTTTTCTAAAAATAAATGAGGATAAAAATATGTATGTCAATTATATTTCAATAAACCTGAGGTGAAATAATAAAAGAGTAAGTGAGAATCACATATTTATCTGCCTTTATGGACAATTGTTCTTAAACATTTTTTAATTAAATAAATTTTTTAATGTTTGTTTATTTTTTGAGAGGGACAGAGACAACGTGCAAGCAGGGGAAGGGAGAGGGAGAGAGAGAGGGAGACACAGAATCTGAAACAGGCTCCAGGCTCTGAGCTGTCAGCACAGAGCCTGATGCGGGGCTCAAACCCATGGACTGCGAGATTATACCTGAGCCAAAGTCGGATGCTTTACTGACTGAGCTACCCAGGCACTCCTTGTAAGATATTTTAATATAATTTAGGATTTATTCCTTTAATCAAGTGAAATATTTCCTAAATAAAAATTTATGAAATAAAATTTATATTAATTCTTCAAATATATGCCAGTTAATGGAGCCGGTTGAACTAGACTTGGAAATTTTGAGATGGGTTTCACACAGAACTCCAACTTCTCTAGCTATCCCCAAGCAACACAAATACAGTTATATCTCAATATCCATATATGATATATCAATGCAGTAGTTATACTTTCTTGGGTTCTGGACAGTAGTCCTGACAGCAGATTTTTCAGTTTCAGCCTGATACATTGAAGGTCGGGAGAATTCCACCCTATAAACCCTTTCTTAATTTCAGGTTATATAAAGATACATAGAAAAATTACATCATAAGTAAATGTAGGTAATGGTAAAAGAAGGTAATCGTAATAAATTTGTTATTTTACTCATAACACTCATAACTCATAATGTTAATATCATGAGATATTTTATAGCTAATCTCTGGTTACTATCATCTATATAATAAATGGTTTTGTTAATTTACCTCTGGAAATAACTCTTGAACTTTCATTTCCATTTGTACCAATCATTGAATTCATGTGATCAGAGGGTTGAGAAGAGTTAAATAATGGAACTATTATTGTTAGTTGTATTTTATTTCTTCAACATCCAGTTCAGCACACCTGTTTTTAAAGGATAAAGATTTAAGAGATTATAGAACAAAATTTCAGAGTCTGAAATAAATACCCGTTTCTGTGTCTGGAGGTTGAACACCACACAATTTACTAAGGAAACTTTGTTCCACATTTGATCATCCTTCCTTGTTCCGTTAATTTATAGAGTAGTCATATACATGAACTAACTTACCTTTTTTTATTAGGTATTAGATAAAGAAAAAAAAATATATATATATATATATATACTTACAACACAGAATTTGAAATCCCAAACTTTTTGCCAGAGAATATAATTTATCAAAACTTTAGTAGACAAAAATATTCTTGGTCTATTATGATATGGATTGCAGCAGAACAATGTTCCTGCTGAGAACATATAGAAAATTTGGATAAAATGTCAAGCATTTGCTTTAATTCAGCATATAATTACTGAGGCAAATTATCTAAGGATGTAAACTTTAGAGAGAAGGAAACTGCAGAGAAGTGAGTAGATATTCAATAGTAGTTTCTTCCCTGAAAGTATTTGCCAAGTCTTGCTAAATCCAAGGAGAGGGCTTCAAAATAGAGCTGTTGCTTAAGTCACAGAAAAGCCAGTGGAAATTCTGGCAATCTCATGGGATTCAAGAAACAAGTATAAAGTGGATAATTTTGGGGAGAGAAGCAAACAAGAATACTTGCAAAAAGTATTGCAGGATAATATAGAATGAAGGGTAATGCAGAAATGTTATCCCAATTCACTACTTTTCTAATCTTAATGCATTGGCAAACCCTTGAACTATGTTGAACAGAATATAATCAACCTACAGAATGTTGAGAGGCATGACAACACTTCCTTACTGTGCTTTCAGTGATAGTGAGGGATTAAAATTTATTTAATAAAATAGGAAACCATGAGTCCAAAGTGAAAGAAAAACAAATAAATACCTAAAGATATAAATTAAAAATTTGATGAGGGAGGAGTCAATGGCAGGGAAGTAGGGGAACCTGAGTTCCCTCGTCCCTCAAACACAGTAGCATTGAGGCCAGAAGACTTGGAATTCCCGGAATCCGGGCTACAGAGTGACAAAAACATCACCAGAGACCCATGGGGACAACTTCGCAGGCCAGAGGTGAGTGATTGCAAATTGGGAGAGATAAAACAGGAGGCATAGGCACAGAAGGGAGGGATCCCCTTCTGTGGAGAGACAAAAGGAAAAAAAAGAGAGGCTGTGGAAGTATAGGATTGTATTTAGACAAGAGAAAAACCATGGACTTGGGAATGGAAAAAACAGAGAAACAACCAATTTCAAACTGATCCACTGTTGAGAGACTTTCTCCGGACTGGGGCTGCCCTCTGTACGTGTTCTTCAGGTGGATCGGTAGTGAGCTCAGAGGCACAGTTGGAGAGAGAAGTCCCTTCCCTTGAGTTCAGTGGGAAGAAGGTGTATAGCCACTCCAAGGTCAAAAAACCCTGCAGGCTCCCAGCATCCAGAGGCCCTTTGTCAGCTGGGTGGAGTGGCACTTCCCTAGATCCAGGGTTCAAGGAGTGGGATCTTTTAAGACATCAGGGTTTGAATCCCAGCCAAGTGCCAGAGAAGTGTGGGAGACTGTGGAGTGGGACAAACCGACCCACTTGCACTTGGGCCCACTTGGCACTGTGAAGATGGCCTGAACAGAGTGGTTTGGGACACCTGGTCCAGGGAGGAGAGACTGGAGTGTCACCATTTTTCTCCCCATTACCAACAAGGTGGGGCTTCAGGTAACAGGACAGGTGGAACTGCCTACAGCAAACCACGCCCCTCCGTGCCTGGGTAACTGGTAACAGAGGAATATTGACAGTGACTGAAACAGACAGCTCCTCCTTCAGACCAGCACAGCCCCTGGTTCCAAGGCACCATCATATATGTGTCCAGTGGTTTTGCACTTTCTGATTTGATTCTTGGTCAATTCTTATTGTGTGTGTGTATGTGTGTGTATTTTTTTTTTTCCTGCTTCCTTTCTTCCTCTTATTTCTTCCCTTCTCTATTCTGGATATTCTGGTTGTTGGTTTGTTTAAGCAGACTTTTTTAATCTATTCTTTTTGCACCTCTTCTGTATCCCCTTCTTTATTTTCCTCTCTCTCTCTCTGTCTGGATTAAGCCATATAGTTTCCCTGATTCTCTGCCTAGTCATTTTTTTTTTCTTTTCTTTTTTCCAACCCCTGTCATTTCTCTTTTTGGATGGAATAAGGCTTCTTCCATCCTCCACCTTTTAAAAAAATTTCCAGGGTTATTTCAATGCACAAATCAAAGCACACCTGGTGGAAGGCCCAGAAAACCACTATGAGTAGGGAGATAAAGCAGCCAGAGTCACAACAACAGACAGCATGCAACACACTCCAAAAACACCTACTGAAGGGCCAGGCCCTAGACAGTGTATGACCCATTTTTAATATAGTAGTGATTGCAGGTTCAGGACACATAACAAGCTATTAAAACACATAAAGGACAGAAAACTAGCCAAAATAATGAGACGGAAGAATTCTCCTCAAAAGAAATTCTGGGAATAAATGAAACCTAGAGAATTGCTCAAAACAGACATAAATAATATATCTTAGAAAGAATTTAGAATAATAGCCATAAGATTAATAGCTGGGCTTGAAAAAAGCATAGAAAACAGCAAAGAATCTATTGCTACAGAGGTCAAGGAACTAAGAAATAGTCACAACGATTTAAGAAATGTTGTAAATGAGGTACAAAATAACCTAGATGCAGTGCCTGCAAGGGTGGAGGAAGCAGAGGGGAGAATAAATGAAATAGAAGCTAAAATTATGGAGAATGATGAAGCTGAGAAAAAGAGAGATAAGAAAATACTAGACCACAAGGAGAGAAATAGAGATCTAAATGATTCAATAAAATGTAATAATATTTATATCATAGGAGTTCCAGAAGAAGAAGGAGAAGGAGAAGGAAAAGAGAGAAAAGGGCAGAAGGTTTATTTGAACAAATGATAGCTGAGAACTTTCCTAATTTGGGGAAGGAAGCAGAGATCCAAATCCAGGAGGGACAGAGAACTCCCTTGAGATTTAACAAAAGTAGGAATCTCCATAGCACCTCATAGTGAAACCGACAAAATACAAAGATAAAGAGAGAATTCTGAAAGCAACTAGGGACAAATGGGCCTTAACCAAAAGGGTAAACACATAAGGGTAGTAGCAGACCTGTCCACTGAAATTTGGCAGGCCAGAAGGGAGTGGCAGGAAGTAGTCAATGTGCTGAATAGGAAAAATACACCGCCAAGAATCCTTTATCCAGGAAAGCTAATATTAAGAATGAAGGAGAGATAAAGGCTCCCAGACAAACAAACAAACAAACAAACAAGAACAAAAAAAAAAAAAACTGAAGGAGCTCATTACCACTAAACCAGCCCTGTAAGAGATCCTAAGCGAGACTCTGTAAGTGGAATGCTGAAAAGACTACCAAGGACCAGAGACATCACCACAATCATGAAACCTACAGATAACACAATGACACTAAATCCATATCTTTCAATAATAACTCTGAAAGTAAATGAACTAAATGCTCCAATCAAAAGACATAGGGTATCAGAATGGATAAAAAACACAAGATCCCTCTTTATGCTGGCTATAAGAGACTCATTTTAGACCTGAGGACACCTTTCAGATTGAAAGTGAGGGGGTAGAGAATGACCTATCATGATACTGGAAGTCAAAAGAAAGATGGAGTAGCCATACTTACATCAGACAAACTAGATTTTAAACTAAAACTATAACAAGAGATGAAGAAGGGCATTGTATCATAATTATGGGGTCTATCCATCAAGAAGAGCTAACAATTGTAAATGTTTATGCCCCCAACATAAAGAACCCAAATAGATAAGTCAATTAATCATGAACATAAGCAATCTTATTGATAAGAATACGTTAATTTCAGAGGACTTTAATACTTCTCTTACATCAGTGGACAGATCATCTAGGCAAAAAAATCAATAAACAATGGCCTTGAATGATACACTGGACCAGATGGACTTGACAGATATATTCAGAACTTTTCATCCCAAAACAGCAGAATACATAGTCTTCTCAAGTATACATGGGACATTCCACAAGATGCATCACATATTGGGTTACAAAACAGCCCTCAATAAATATAAAAGAATGGAGACCATACCATGAATATTTTTAGATCAAAATACTATGAAACTTGAAATCAACTACAACAAAAAATTTGGAAAGCCTCCAAATGCATGGATGTTAAAGAACATCCTACTAAAGAATGAATGGGTCAACCAGACAGTTAAAGAAGAAATTAAAAAATATATGGAAGCAAACAAAAATAAAAATATGACAGTCTAAATCCTTTGGTATGTAGCAAAGGCAGTCCTAAGAGGAAAATATATTGTAATCCAGGTCTATCTCAAGAAACAAGAAAAATCTCAAATACAAAACCTAACCCCACACCTAAAGGAACTAGAAGCAGAACAACAAAGAAATCCCAAAGCCTGCAGAAGAAGAGAAATAACAAAGATTAGAGCAGAAATAAACAATATAGAATCCAAAACACAAAAAAGCAATAGAACAGATCAATTAATCTAAGAGCTGGTTGTTTGAAAAAATAAACAAAATTGATAAACCTCTAGCCAGACTTCTCAAAAAGAAAAGAGAGAGGACCCAAAGATAAAATCATGAGTGAATAAGGAGAGATCACAACCAATACCACAAAAATACAATTATTAAAGAATACTATGAAAAATTATATACCAACAAACTGGACAACCTGGAATAAATGAACAAGTTTCTAGACACCCACACACTACCAAAACTCAAACAGGAAGAAATAGAAAATTTTAACAGACCAGTAACCAGCAAAGAAATGGAATCAGTTATAAAAATCTCCCAACAAATAAGAGTCCTGGGCCACATGGCTTCCCAGAGAAATTCTACCAGACATTTAAAGCAGGGTAATACCTATCCTTACCAAGCTGTTTCAAACAACAGAAATGGAAGGAAAGCTTCTGGACACATTCTGTGAAGCCAGCATTACCTTGATCCCCAAACCAGACAGAGACCCACCAAAAAGGAGAATACAGACCAATATCCCTATATCCCTGATGAACATGGATGCAAACATTCTCAACAAGAGAATTCAACAATGTATTAAAAGAATTATTCACCATGATCAAGTGGGATTCATTCCTGGGCTGCAGTGCTGGTTCGATATCTGCAAATCAATGTGATACATCACATTGATAGAAGAAAGGATAAGACCCATATGATCCTGAAAATACATTCAGAAAAAGCATTTGACAAAATGCAGCATCCTTTCTCAATAAAAACCCTAAAGCGGGGCGCCTGGGTGGCGCAGTCGGTTAAGCGTCCGACTTCAGCCAGGTCACGATCTCGCGGTCCGTGAGTTCGAGCCCCGCGTCGGGCTCTGGGCTGATGGCTCAGAGCCTGGAGCCTGTTTCCAATTCTGTGTCTCCCTCTCTCTCTGCCCCTCCCCCATTCATGCTTTGTCTCTCTCTGTCCCAAAAATAAATAAAAAAAATGTTGAAAAAAAAAATTTAAAAACCCTAAAGAAAGTTGGGATGAAAGGAACATAACTTAACATCATAAAAGCCATATATGAAAAGCCCACCACTAATATCATTCCCAATGGGGAAAAACTGAGAGCTTTCCCCCTGAGATCAGGAGCATGACAGGGATGTCCAGTCTCACCACTGTTGTCTAACATAGTGTTGAAGTGCTAGCCTCAGCAATCAGACAACAAAATGAAATAAAGGCATCCATATTGGCAAAGAAAAAGTCAAACTTTCACTTTTCACAGATGACATGATACTCTACAAGGAAAACCTGAAAGACTCCACCAGAAAGCTGCTAAACTGATCCATGAATTCAGCAAAGTTGCAGGATACAAAATCAATGTACAGGAATAGGTTGCATTTCTACTCAACACGTCTCTGAAGGAAAGGGAAATAAAAGCAAAAATGAACTATTGGGACCTCATCAAGATAAAAAGCTTCTGCAATGCAAAGAAAACAATCAACAAAACTAAAAGGCAACCAGCATAATGGGAGAAGATATTTTCAAATGACATATTGGATAACAGACTAGTATCCAGAATCTATAAAGAACTTACCAAATTGAACACCCGAAAAAAAAAATCCAGCAAAGAAATGGGAAGAAGACATGAATAGACACTTTGCCAAAGAAGAACTCCAGATGGTCAACAGACACTCATGCTGTTGCTCAACATCACTCATCATCAGAGAAATACAAATCAAAACCACATTGGGATACCACCTCACACCAGTCAGTGTGGCTAAAATTAACAACTCAGGAAACAACAGATGTTGGTGAGAATGTGGAGAAATGGGAACCCTCTTTCACTGTTGGTGGAAATGCAAACTGGTGGTCACTCTGGAAAACAGTGTGGAGGTTCCTCCAGAAATAAAAAAAATGGAATTACTCTATGACCCAGCAATAACACTACCAGAAATGTATCCAAAGGATACGGAGTGCTGATTCATAGGGACACATGTAACCCAATGTTTATAGCAGCCCTTTCAACTATAGCCAAATTATGAAAAGAGCCCAAATGTCCACCAGCTGATGAAAGGATAAAGAAGAATGTGGTTTATATATACAATGGAATACTACTTGGCAATGAGAAAGAATGAAATCTTGCCATTTGCAACAATGTGGATGGAACTGGAGGGTATTATCCTAAGTGAAATAAGTCAATCAAAGACAGATATCATGTTTTCACTCATATGTGGAAATTGAGAAACTGAACAAAAGACCACAGACGAAGGGAAGGGGAAAAATAGTTTCAAACAGAGAGGGAGGCAACTTACAAGAGACTCTTAAAAACAGACAACAAACTGAGGGTTGATGGGGGGGTGGGGCTGAGGGGAAAATTGGTGATGGGCATTGAGATGGGCCTTGTTGGGATGAGCACTGGTTGTTGTATATAAGTGATGAATCATGGCAATCTACTCCTGAAGTCATGAGCATACTGTAAACACTGTCTGTTAGCTAACTTGACAATAAATTATATTTTTAAAAAATATGATGAGGGACAGGTTATTTATATACTTTCAGAGATCCTATTTCTAAAATTCTTATTAATTATATATGGGAGGAAAGTAACTTTATATCAAGTAATCAATTGAAAATGAACTATATCTGAAGGGGACAAAATAAAATTATCTGCAACCTGATAAAGTGCAATGTAAAGAACATAGAATTCTTTATGCAATATTTTTTACCAATATGGATAACCTAACTTTACTATGAGGATACATCTGAAAAACTTATTTAGGAGATTACACAATAAATCATCTGAAATCAATATTATGAAAGTTGAGTTCTGGATGTTTTAGCTTGATCTTACTTTATTAATTACATAAATGCTCATGAAAAACATCAAAAAATTACATAGTAATCTGAATATTTCAGAACAGGAGTGAAAAAATATGAGACTAAATTTTAAGATTATGAAAGATGGTATTATTTAACCTATTCTTGAGACTTTATTGAAAACACATGACAGAGAAATTAACTGATTTGGAGTTAATACACATCTGTTGAGAATAATTTCCTCCTAATAATGAATTAAATGTAACAAAAATTGAGGCACCTGGGTGGCTCAGTTAGTTAAGCATCTGACTCCTAATTTCTACTCACATTATGATCCCATGGTTCATGAGATTGAGCCCCTCATTGGGCTCTGTGTTGACAGCACAGAGCCTGCTTGGGATTCTCTCTCTCCCTCTTTCTCTGCCCTTCTCTCACTCGTTTTTTCCCCTCTCTCTCAATATAAATAAACCTAAAGAAAATAAATGTATAAAAAATTGAAGCATTTAAGTTAACTAATTATAAATTGAAATACTGTTATTATATATATGAAGAAATATATCAAAATATACTGATATGATAAAATATATTTAGGGTAATTTTATGATTACATATTAATAAATTGCTTGTATTCTCCATATCCTATATTAGTTTCATCTTTTTGATATTTTGTGATAATACAAAAGTAATATTATTTTTTCACTTTCTATTTGAAATGATTTAGACTGGTTTAACTGTTGCTACCATTCTGTATATCCTATTGTTATATAATAGTAGTACATTACCAAAATGAAGAAATTAACATTGGTGCAATTAACTAAATTACAGATTTTATTTGAATTTCACTAGTTTTTCCAGTAGTGTATTTTTTACATTTGAGAATCCAGTCCAGGAACTCACATATATTAGCTTTTGCTTCTCATTATTTTGCTCCCAAGCTATGACAGTTCCAGAGTCTTTCCTGGTCAGGTATCAGCCTTAGGCATTTTCTGTGTCCTCGGGTCTCAGGGGCTGCCCTTCTCAATCTTCCTGTGTTCTCTCACCTAGTTCTGAGCTCAGCAGGTAGTCCTGTTTCTTCTTTAGTGGTAGATAGAGTGTTGTCTTTTTTAACTGTACCCTCATTCCTAGGATTGTCTGAAAACCTATAGAAGTTCAGTTAAATTTGAATATTAGATAAATGGTGGTTAATTTGATTTAAATAACAAATATTACATGGTAGATACCTACCTAAATATTATTTTTTAATATGAAATCGAAATTTAACTGGGAATCTTATATTTGCTAAATTTGATAGCCTTACTTCTCCCAGCTACAAAAGGTGTTCTTAAGTGCCTCAAGAACAAGGTTGTTTATCACCTTTCCTCCTACAGATAAAAGCTTTTGCTCCATAGGGGAAATAGGGCATGTTATGGTGGAATTTTGTGTAATTCCCAAAGCAGTTGCTTTTTCCCTTCTCCAGTTCTGCACCACAGGTGAGACTTTATCAGAATGCTCCTGATGTTTTTGTGAGTACCTAGTAGGACTTGTGGAGCAAAAGCCTGTAAAACAATGTAGAATCCTCTTACATGTTCAGTTTCTAGGAGTTTCATCTTTTCTCACTAGTGCACATTCAATTAACCCTCACCACTTCACCAAACTACCTGAAATATTTTTACCTGCAGTTGAGTACCTCTTACATCTTTCTGTAGACATCTCTCTCTCATATTTTTGGTTGGTTGGTTGCCAATCAATTCAGAAAATTTTGTGAACTTGCTATTTTCTTCTGTCCCTTTCTTTCTTTTTCTTTCTTTCTTTCTTTCTTTCTTTCTTCTTTCTTTCTTCTTTCTTTCTTTCTTTCTTTCTTCTTCCTTCCTTCCTTCCTTTCCTTCCTTCCTTCCTTCCTTCCTTCCTTCTTCTTTCTTTCTTTCTTTCTTTCTTTCTTTCTTTCTTTCTTTCTTTCTTTCATTTGTTTTGTGTTGTATTGTTTTAATTTTAAAGTTGGGAGGGATGCTCTTTTAAGTTCTCAATATCTCTGAGCAAAATACCAAAGTCAGTGATTCAGTTCTTAACATAGATAACAAATTACCATTGCAAGAAGACCTCTTTTATCCTCAATATTTTTTTCAATGAGAGTAACACTATTAGTTACACTGTAATATGTCCATATTATATACCATCTTTTGTATTAAAAGTAGTCAAACACAGAATGTATGTGCAAATAGAATATCATGACTCATTACTTTGTTAGCATCATTAATAATCTGGGAGGACTTTACCAAAAACATATTTAAGGCTAAATACATTTAAAGAGTTGACCATACTTTGGGTATTTTTAATGATTCATTTCATATCATATAAACAAAAAATAGATTTTTCAACTCTTTACAAGTCATTGTATGCTTTACACTTCATTTTATAGATATAAATATTTATATATGTAAAAGATATTGTCACAGTTTTTCTCTCTGATTCTATCTGAGATTTACATAGAAGATCTGTTATACCCCAAATGAACCGAAGATGGATTACGAGCTTTATGGGCTTAAATTTAAAATATATAACTTATAGCAAAAATAAAAACACAAAACACATAGGAGATAATCTTCAGGTTCTAAAGCTAGACAAGGAGTTCTTAGACTTCACACAAAAGGCACAATCCATAAAAGAAAAAAAAAAGATAGTTGAACTTCATCAATACCATACTGTTTTGATCACTATAGCTTTGTAATATACCTGGAAGTTAGGAATTGTGATTCCTTAAGCTTTGCTTTGCTTTTTCAGGTATCCTTTGGCTATTTGGAGTCTTTCGTGGTTCCATGCAAAATTTTTGTTTTAGTTGTTATAGTTTATTTGTTCTAGTTCCAGTGAAAAAATGCTGTTGGTATTTTGATAAGGATTGCATTACATGGGTATATTGCTTTGGGTAGTATAGACATGCTAACAATATTTGTTCTTCCCATACATGAGCATGGAATTTCTTTCTGTTTCATTGTGTCATCTTCAGTTTCTTTCATCAGTGTTTTACAATTTTCAGTCTACAGGTCTTTTGTATCCTGTTGTTTTGGGTGCAGTTGTAAATGGGATTGTTTTCTTAATTTCTCCTTTTGCTGCTTCATTATTGGTGTATTGAAATGCAACAGATTTCTGTACATTGATTTTGTATCCTGTGACTTTACTGAATTCGTTTATCATTTCTACCAGTTTTGTGGTGGAGTCTTTCAGATTTTCTATATGGAGTATCATGTCATCTGCAAATAGTGAAAATTTTACTTCTTTGTGAATTCAGATGCCTTTTATTTCTTTTCCAGTACTATGTTGAATAAAAGAGGTGAGAATGGACATCTTTGTCTTGTTCCTAACCTAATGTAAAAACCTCTCAGTTTTTCCCCATTAAGGATATGAGTTGTGGGTTTTTCATAGTTGGACTTTATTATGTTGAAATATATCTCTCTAAACCTAATTTGTTGAGGGTTTTTATCATGAATGGATGTCATAGTTTGTTAAATGCTTTTTCTGCATCTGTTGAAATGATCATATATTTCTTACCCTTTCTTTTATTGATGTGATGTATCACATTGACTGTTTCGAACCACCCTTTAATCCCAGAAATAACTCTCGCTTGACTGTGATGAATGATTCTTTTAATATATTGTTGGATTTGGCTTGCTTGTATTTTGTTGAGGATTTTTTCATGTATGTTTATTATGGATATTGATCTGTGGCTCTTTTTATTTGCTGTGTCTTTGTGGTTTTGGTATCAGGGTAATACTAGCATCACAGAATGAATTTGGAAGTTTTCCTTCCTTTCCTTTCCTTTTTTTTTTTTTTTTTTTTTTTTTTTTTGAGTAGCTTGAGAAGAATAGATATTAACTCTATTTTAAATGTTTGGTATAATTTGCTTGTAAAGCCATCTGGTCCTGGACTTTTATTTATTGGGAGTGTTTTGACTACTGATTCAATTTCTTTGCTGATTATTGGTTTGCTCAAGTTTTCTATTCCTTTAGGTTTAAGATTTTGTAGTTTATATGTTTCTGGGAATTTATCCATTTTTTCCAGGTTGCCCAATTTATTGATAGTGTTTCATAATATTCTTTTATACTTTTTTGTATTTCTGTGGTGTTTGTTGTTATTTCTCCTCTCCCATTTGTGATTTATTTATTTGGGTCCTTTCTGTCTTTTTTGATAAGTGTGGCTAGAGGCTTATCAATTTTATTGATTTCTTTTCAAAGAACCAGCTCCTGGGTTTATTGATCTGTGTTAATTGCTTTTCAGGATTCTATATCATATATTTCTGCTCTAATCTTTGTTATTTCCTTCCTTCTGTTGATTTTAGGTTTTGTTTGTTCCTTTTTTAGTTCCTGTAGATGTGAAGTTAGGTTGCTTATTTGAGATTTTTCTTGCTTCTTGAGGTAAGCCTGTATTGCTATATTGCTTCCCTCTTAGAACTGCTTTTGCTACACCCCAAGGAGCTTTTGGACTATTATGTTTTCATTTTCATTTGTTTCCATGTATCTTTTCATTTCTTTTATTTCTGGTTGACCCATTCATTTTTTTAGTATCATGTTATATAAATTCCATGTATTTCTGGTCTTTCCAGATTTTTCTTGTGTTTGATTTCTAGTTTCATGGAAACTAGTGGTCAGAAAAGATGAATGGTATGACTTTGATCTTCCTAAATTTGTTGAGGCCTGTTTTTTGGACTAATATGCAATGTATTCTGAAAAATGTCCCATGCACACCTGAAAAAGAATGTGTATTCTGCTGTTTTACTATGGAATGTTCTGTATAAAACTGTTAAGTCCATCTGGTCCAGTGTGTCATTTAAAGCCATTGTTTCCTTGTTTATTTTCTGTTTAGATGATTTATCCATTGATGTAACATGGGTGTTAAAGTCACTTACTATTATTGTGTTATTATTAGTTAGTCTTTTATGTTTGCTATTAACTGTTTTATGTGTTTGTGTTCCTTCATGTTGGATGCATAAATATTTACAATTGTTATATCTTCTTGTATTTTACACTTTATTATTATATATTATCCTTCTTTGTCACTTGTTAAAGTCCTTTTTAAAGTCTATTTTGTGTGACATAAGTATTGCTACCCAGACTTTCTTTCAACACCCAGTTACATGATAAATATTTCTCCATCCTCTCACTCTCCATCTGCAGTTGTATTTAAGTCTCAAATGAGTCTCTTGTAGGCAGCATATAGATGGGTCTTGTTTTTTTATCCATTCTGACACCCTATGCCTTTTTATTAGAGCATTTAGTCCATTTACACTCAAATAGTTATTGATAAATGTGTATTGATTGTCATTTTATTATTTGTCGTTGTGTGGAAGATTTTCTCTGATCCTTTCTTGTCTCTTTGTTCATGATTTGCTGATTTTCTTTAGCGAAATATATGTATTCTTTCTCTTTATTATTTACATATTTATCTGTGGTTTTTGATTGTGGTTGCTATTAGGTTTGCATATAACCTCTTCTGCATATAAAAATCTATATTAAGTTGATGATTGTTTAGATTTGAACCCATTCTTTTCTCCTCTTCTCCCCATGTTTTTTTATATTTTACATACTTTTATATTGTGAGTTCCTTGACTGATTTTTTACAGAAATATTAATTTTACTGATTGTCTTGTTTCTATCTTCATAATATCATTTTTTTCTTTCCTTTCCATTCAAAGATTCCCCTTTAGTATTTCTTACAGGGCTGGTTTACTGGTCATAAACTCCTTTGTTTTTGTTTGACTGGGAAACTCTTTATCTCTCCTTCTATTCTGAATGATAGCTTCTCTGAATAGAGTATTCTTTGCTACAGAGTTTTCCCATTCAGCACCTTGAATATATCACACCACTTCCTTCTGAATTGGAAAGTTTCTACTAAAAAATCCCTGCTAACCTTATGGGTCTTCTCATGTAAGTTACTGTCCTCTTTTGTCTTGCTGATTTTAATATTTTTTTCTTATCACTATATTTTGCCAACTTAATTATGATATGCGTTGGTGTGGATTACCTTTTGTTGATTTTGATAGGAGTTCTCTGTGCATCCTGGATCTTGATATCTGTTTCCTTCCCCAGGTTAAGGAAGTTTTCAGCTATTATTTCTTCAAATAAGTTTTCTTCCCCCCTTTTTCCCTCCTCTTCCCCTTCTCCTCCTCCCCCTCCTCCCTCTTCTTCTTCTTCTTCTTCTTCTTCTTCTTCTTCTTCTTCTTTCTTTCTTTTTCTCCTTCTTCTATAATGTCAATGGTATTACGTTTAATGGAGTCACTGAATTCCCTAAATCTATTCTCATTTTCCATAATTCTTTTTTCTCTCTTTGGTTCAGCTTAGTTATTTCCCATTACTCTGTCTTCTAGGTCACTAATTCATTCCTCTGTATATTCCAGCCTGCTGTACATTTCATGAAGCAAGTTTTTCATTTTGTTTATTGAACCCTTTATTTCTATGTTTTTCCTTATTTCTGTGTTTATGGTCTCACTCATGTCTTCCACTCTTTTCTTAAGTCAGTAAGTATCCTTATAATCATTACTTTAAATTCTCTTTAGGCATGTTGCTTATATTTGTTTCACTTAGATCTCTGGCTGTGGCCTTGTTCTCTTCTTTCATTTGGGATGAATTTCTCTGTCTTCTCATTTTGTCTAAGTCTGTGCCTATTTTTGTGTTTTATGAAGGTCAGCTGTGTCTCCTGTTCTTGATTTTAATGGCCATATGAAGAAGAGGTACTGTAGTGCCCTGCCGTGCGGTGTCCCCTGTTCCTTAGGGCCTGGCACTTCTGGGGGTGTCTCCAGCATGTGCTGCTTATGTTTTGCCATTTCGTCCTGTCTTCTTTATCCCTCTGAGTAGTCATCTGCAGAGGCTGTCTTTGCCTGTAGTGGGAAGTTTTTGGTTCCTGGCCTGAATGTGGTACTTTTTAACTAAGTGCTCTGGCCTGCTTGTGAAATGAGACCTGTCATCTCCACTGCCAAACTGAAGCTCCCCAAAACTCCTATGTTGGGAGACATGGTATGAGCAGGGATTTTGGCCTGCCTTTTGGGGAAGAGGTCCCACTGTGCTGGGACTGAGACAAGTGTGACTGGGGGGAGGCAATTTTCCATTTGGAGGGGGGTTGGGTGAAAAAATTAGATAGTGTCTGAGTTTTGCTGGTTCTTGCAGTGGCCCTATGCTTATGCTGAGGTGTGGGACAGGAAATGGTGCCAGTAAGTTCCTTTATTCCCTGAGTGGTGTATCTGTGAATACTGTCTCTGAAACCCTCTCTAAGATGAGTGAATAACCTCCCTAGTGTGTGTCCCAGGTGCTCTTCAGATCACTGTTTCCACGCTATATGTCAGTGGGATGTTTGCCTTTCCTTCTCTCCAAGGCCAACCCCAGTATCCTCTGAGCTCTCCCAGAGCCAAGCATGCTGACCTTAAAAACTACAGACTTTAAGCCCTGCTGGTTGCAAGAACTCATGAAATTCAGCCCCACTCACTTTCCAAGCTAATTACTATGAATGTTTGTTTTTCCTGTGTATGCCCCTGTATGCTAGTCTGTCCCTTCTCCACAACTGTGGCTCCCTTCCCACACAAGCTGCCATGATCTGTTTCTGTCCCAAACGATGTCTCTGGACTTCCTACCTTCTTTGATGTGACCCCTTCTCTACCTTTCATGGTGGAATTCATTCTGCCTGTCATCAGCTCAATTTCTGGGATATTTAGGATGATTTGATAGTTATCTAGTTATAGTTGAGGAAGAAGGGGAGTCTAGGGTCCTCCTACTCTGCCTCATCTTCCCCATCTCTCCTCACAGAAGAGATTTCTGAGAACACAGAATTTATAATACCATCTTTAATATTTGTTCTCCAGGATTCATTTTATAATGAATAGCAAAGTAAATTTCAAACAGGAGTATTCATGAAGGACCATAACATCAATAGCATGTCCTATGGAGCTAAATAGCTAAGGATATATTGTAATAGAAGTTTGCAAGATTTTATAAGACACATTGTATTTCTTATTGCTATTTTGTATTGTATAAAAGTGTATAGGCTGACATAAATATATTCATATCATAAACACCTGGAAGTCTTGTAGAGAAAAAAATGAAAATTGTAATGAAAAATATATATGCTATGTATCATATTAGACAGCTCCTTTCTCTAATTTTTGCAAAAATTTTCTAGGCTCAGCATTATTTAACATTTATAGAGTAGCCAATTTTTTACTTCAATTTATTGGCAGTAATAGAGCATGAAAAAAAAAAAACCCACAGTCCTCACTAATTAGATCAATACATTTTATTTACAAGTGATTACTTGAGAATGTGTACACTTCGTACTTGTCCTGTAAGAAAAACTAAAGTTGTCCATTCAAATGTGTAGCTATCAACCTACAAATCCCCAAATAAATTAACAAATCCAAGAGATAGTAAAAATTGTAACTTGGGATTTAGCTTCTGTGCAGTGTCGTGTGGTATATTACTAACGCTAACTTGAGGTCACTCGATTTTGTGATATATTATTGTATTCCTTTATATATAATAAGAAATTTGCAGAGACAGTGTAAGTGGTAGAAAGGATATATTGATTTGCTGTGATTTACAGCCAAGTAAGCAAGGCTTCTGGTTATTCTCAACCATAGATACTCTTAACTACCTTGGTTTTGATGAACTACTCTGAATCATGGTTAAAAATGAACATCAGTCAAACATTCAACTTTGGCTTTTCATTAGCTGACAATGAATTTCCACAGGGAAAATTTTTTATGTGTAATTTACCATTAGGTAACAACAAAAATGTGTTTGTCTAATAGAAAGTCTCTAATAGCTAGAGAAAATTCAACTAGAAAAATCTTGGGAAGAGGACAGAGATCAGATGTTTTTAAGGATAACACTCAGAAGGATATTATAACCAAATTAATAATTTGATTCTTATCAATTATCTCATGTATCTAAGGTGGTTGTAAACTAAGAACAAATGGAGCATTCTTATGGGGTTTTATGTACTCTGCTTGTATGTAGTAAGTTATTATTCTTGGAACTTAATTTTTTGGACAATAATTTTTAAATGTTTTATTTTGAAATAATATTTAGAATTAGTGAAAAAGTTACAAAGAGTTCCTTTTATTTTTCATACAGCTTCTGCTAATTTTAAGTAAGGCTATGAGACAGATAATTTTGCTTTTATATACTGTTTTTTGATGACAAAAAGCTCAGTTTAGATAAAGTACTGACAAAGCTCACTATGGAGAGTTTGAGAACTCTGGAAACTGGAAGAAACTGACAGCAGGGATATTTTTATTTTGTTGAATATTGTGGTTGACTCTGTGATTAATTCTTTAGGGTAGTGCTAGATAAAATATGGTGCAGATTTACATGTTTCCAGTCTCTGCATTGTTACCACTGCATCTCAGTACACAATTACTGGAGACATCTTGCTGAACAGAATATAGATTAGTTCAAGTGTGGATAAATTCATAGGGTGTGATGCGTATGATGCAAGCTGCATTCTAGTCATGAGTACAACAGTGTTATAATATATGATATTTTAAGGTTTGTTAGCAATTACATAAAAAAACACTTAATATGTAAACATTTATTTCAGTATATTTTAATACTTTACAGGTTTTTAATTTTAATCGATATGGTTTTTTCATATAGAATTTAAGATTATTAGCTAAATTGAGCATGTAACATTCATATTATTTGTTTTTAATTCCAATTCACTGAAAGTGAAAGAAGTTTCATTAGAATTATTTGTTGATAAAATATATACCTTTTTGAATGTGGCAGTAGCGTTAGTCAAATTATGACAATGGAAATGATGTTGAAGAAATAAAGGCCAAAAGAATTAGCTCTAGTTTTAGTATGAAGAATTATGATAATGCTAGGATAGTATTATGATATATTGAATTTTGTTGTAAAGCCATATGTGAATGCTGAAGTGTATATACTGTAGTCTGTAATTTACAAAGATGCACTGAGCAATCATAGAACTTGAAGCAGCATTTACATATAAATGATTAAATATTAATTTAAAACAAAAAGATTTCTTAAAAGGAATAGTTGTCAGGTACTTTTGAAAAGTATCAGTCTTGGCAACTGATAGAAATTTGGAAGTAAATAGAGTGGGTCCTTTGTCAAAGACATTTGAGAGACACTGCTCTAAGTTTCTGGGTGAGAATGGGGCAGAAAGGATCTTTCAGAATTCCACCTGAGACAAACAAGAAAAGCTGAATGGGAAGGAGGTTAAGTGATGCCAGCATTTATAAATATTGATGGAATCTGGAAACCCTAAGAAGAGTTTAGGTAAGGGAAGGGAGCGCCTCTGTTGGAGAGAATTTTTTGATACATAGCTCATTGGGAGGTAATTAATATAGAACTTTTAATTTAGGAGCTATCTAGCTACTATACCTTCAACTTTGACTACTCTGTATTTGTAGAATTGCATTTTAGAAAATGAAATGTGGATATTCAAAAGTTACTGAAATAGACATATCGGCAGGGGAAGAGTGAAGGAACAAGTGGTATGTAGGGGCTATTTGGTTTCTGTTTTTCTTTGCTTTTCTTCTTTTTTTTTCTTTCTTTCTTGCTTTCTATTCTGTTAAGTGAATATGTTGTTTTAGAATTTAATTTTAATTTCTCTTTGGTATTTTAGCTATGCGACTGCAGTATTTGTCATTTATCCACAGATTAAATGACATATTTTTAAATTTTCAAGGTGTCGTTAGAGTTAAAATGTTACCACTTTATGTAAAATAAAAAAACCTTGCACTACTGGTTGCCTGTACTTCTTGCTATAGTTATTTTATATATACACACACACACTCTAGATACCACAATCCAATCTTAAAATTATTTAATTAAAAAGTCATACATCCGGGGCGCCTGGGTGGCGCAGTCGGTTAAGCGTCCGACTTCAGCCAGGTCACGATCTCGCGGTCCGTGAGTTCGAGCCCCGCGTCGGGCTCTGTGCTGACAGCTCAAAGCCTGGAGCCTGTTTCCGATTCTGTGTCTCCCTCTCTTTCTGCCCCTCCCCCGTTCATGCTCTGTCTCTCTCTGTCCCCAAAATAAATAAACGTTGAAAAAAAAAAATAGCAATTGTTTAAAAAAAAAAAAAGTCATACATCCTGTAAACAGATATAGAAAGAGAAAGAAAGGTGGTTAAATAAATATATTTATCTGGGGCACCTGGGTGGCTCAGTCGGTTGGGCATCCGACTTCAGCTCAGCTCATGGTCTCATGGTTCATGAGTTCGAGCCCCGCGTGGGGCTCTGTGCTGACAGCTCAGAGCCTGGAGCCTGGAGCCTGTTTCCGATTTTGTGTGTGTGTCTCTCTCTCTGCCCCTCCCCCACTCATGCTCTGTCTCTGTCTCTCAAAAAAACTAAATAAACATTAAAAAATTTAAAATATATATATATATATTAATCTACATATTTATGATTTTCACTGCTTTTTATTTCTTTCTGAGGATCTGATGTTTCCATTTGGTAACATTGCCTTAAATGATCATCATTCTTCTAATGTCATATATTCTTTTAGCATAAATCCTGATTTAAACTGTATTGTGTTTCAACTTGATACTTCAATATATGATACTGACTTAATTACCATAAATATATAAAACAATTTGAATGAGTCAGTCATAACTTTAAATGATGTCAAATATATATAAGATCCTGAAATAACGTGGTCCAAAGTTCCTGAAGAATATCTTGATGTCATTGACAAAACAACCACCAAATAGTCTTATACAAGATTATATGACATACTAATGCAGGGATATTAATTTTCTTCTAATTATGCTTTTCATACTCTGCCATTTTATATATATTTGGTTTTCCCAGTAGAAATATAGTGTGTTAATGACTACAATTAAAGTACAAATCATCCCTTTTGGGAGTTTATAAGTATAATTTAAGCATCCCTCATGAGTCTAAGGAACTTTTATATAAAGTAACTGCAAGATCCCTCAAACCCTTAAATGGTCCTTTTGAATCATTATATTAATCATGTTCTTTAGCCAGTGGGCCAGGTATGACAGCATGGAAACAGCAAATTCAGGAAATAGAATAATGCGATAAATTTACATTTGTGATTTACTGAGCCTGTCACCATACACATTGTTGAGTTTTTTGGAAACACTTACATTATTTCCAGATGGCACTATTGGTAGACAAATATGGCAACATCCGTGTACACATCTACATAAGAGGATATTAAATTACTAAATCCCAGCTGAATCCACATAAACTGGCACTAAATAAACTTTATATAAAACTTAAATAGAACCTTAAGGTTAGCTAACTTCTACGTGTCGATTTTTTTTTTGTACAGTGCACTTAAAAATAGGTCATCTAAGTCCCTGTCCTCTTTTGAACTATCATCCACATACTTCCCTTCCTATGCACTAATACATTCACTTAAATGATATATAGCCCCTCAAGTTCCTTTCATTAAATCCTCTAGATCAAAAGAAGTTTTCTGGGAGCAGTTAGCATTTCAAACATGTTTAAGCCCACATTACAAATTACATTTTATATCTCTATTGGTTTAAATACTAATATAATTGGAAAAAAATAATGAACAATATTTATCCTAAGCACATCAGTCCTATTCTACTACATAAATATATGCTGCCTATTACCCAGTAAGTTGATTTTATGATCCTGTCTTGGATTGTACAACAAGCAGTTAAAAGATACTTGTCAGGAGTTTGCTAAATTATTTCCAATACAATTTTATTTTACTGAGTGTTCTATCACTTACCTGAATTGAAAATTGACTCACAGTTAGGAAGAGGGGGAAATATATTTTTTTGTCACTTCCAAACCATGAATCTCCATTTTTTAAACAATGTATATCTTTCTAATAATCTTGGACACATTCTATTTTATCTACTCTGACTCATCTCCCCACATTCATTAAGGACATTGGACCTGGTTTGCTGTCTTTATCACTGTTAAATATGTTTCATCACTTCCATGTCTTCAGAATCCATGTGGGTAACATATTCAGTGCTTGATTTCCCAGTTCTCTGACATCTATTGAAATGGTTTTCCTCCATTTTAATTGCTTGAAATGCTCAACTCCTGAAACTGGTTTGTACATACACTTATGTACTTTGAAATAACTTAAAGAGAAATAAAATAAAGGATAGTACAAGGAATTCTTACATATCTTTCATACAAATTCTCCAAATTTTAATATTTTATCAAGTTAAATATAAATTTAAAATTTTGGGTCCTTTAAACTATTAAAGAAAACTATTAAAGGAAACATTTAATTATGAGTTAGAGTAGGGACTTTTATAAGTTTATAAGCATAAAAATAGGATCAAATATAAATATGAATTTTACAACAATATAGGTAAAGCATGTAAATTAACAACAGAAACTAACATACGAATATTAAATAGAAACAAAAGTTTAGGTTTGTTTTAGATAGGATGAAATAAAATGAACAAGTAACAATTCCAATCCAGGCATGATTCCACTGTTAGATTTATACAATTGAAAAAAATAAAGCTACTTATATATATATTTTTTAATGTTTATTTATTTTTGAGAGAGAGAACACTCATGAGCAGGAAAAAGGCAGAGAGTGGGGGAAAGAGGATCCAAAGCAGGCTCTGCACTGACAGCAGAGAGTCTGATGTAGGGCTTGACCTCACAAACCTGAAATCATGACTTGAGCTGAAGTTGGATGCTTAACCAACTGAGCCACCCAGGCTCCCCAAAGCTACTTATATTTCTTGATGAGTAAATCATGGATCATCAGTTGAGAAGACAGAACCACTGTCAGGGAAATCTTGAGATATTTATGTAAGACAAATTTTGTAATTACTTTAATAAATAAAACCCAAAGGAAATAGAGGAAAAGGCATTATAGCTTGTAAGAAAAAAAAAAAAAAAAAGAAACCAAAAAACTCAGGAATTGCATTACAGCTTATAAAGACTCAAGAATTACATGGGGATACATGTTTATTTGTTTTTAAGAGTATTTATTAATCTAAGAATCAAGGTGTCATAGTTTTACTAGATGAAACAATGCTAACTTTGGGGACTGGGAGATAAATATATTCAAATTGTTTAAAATTTACTGTAGCCCAAGAGTTATTATTGCTGATTCAGTTTGCTAAATACTATCCAAAAATCAATGCAAGTGGGAAAACAAATTGAACCTGTACTAAGAATTGAGCAATTCCAATACTGTTTCTCTTAAGCTGTAGCCCCTTAGGCATCACATAAAATGAAACACATAATCAGCTTTCAGTATGTATTTGCCTTCATTAATCATAAACTGTAGGCAAATTCTGAGCTTGCAAGTTTAGATTCTTTATTGTTGCTTCATGCTAATGATTATTGTCGTTTATTCCCCTTTGGGTTTAACATTTTCAGCAACTATAGAGTACAGATGGTAGAAAGCCCTTGCAGAAATGTAATCAGCAAGTGTGAGCATGTTGTAGTCAAAACACATGTTTAAAAAAAATACTAAAATACTCCCTCCCCTAGATAATAAATCAAAATGCTATAATATAAATACATATAGCAAAGCAGTCACAATTTTGTTTTATCACTAGAATCATTATATATGTATTACAAAATTAAATAACAATGCCCATTAAGTGTTTATATTAGACAAAAAAGATATACGATAATCTGCATATTCAAATTGATTATATTAATGAACTAAGCTTACATCATCCATAAAAATTTGACTAACAATGAAAACATTTAGAACATTTGTTTTAAAAAACAATAGCATTTTTAAATATTATTTTGACATTAGCATTTTATAAAACTATGTTAATGTATGAAACCATTTTAATCTCATACAACTGTTACAACCATAGTTCAAACTTTAGTTACATGTAAACACAACTCAAATAAGAATACCAGAGGCACCTGGGTAGCTCAGTCTGTTAAGTGTCCAGTCTTGATTTCACCTCAAATCATGATCTCCCGGTTCATGAAGTGAAGCATCCAACTCTTGATTTCGGTTCAGGTCATGATCTCCTGGTTCATGAGATTGAGCTCCACATCAGGCTTGGCACTGACAGGCTGGCAGCACAGAGCCTGCTTGGGACACTCTCTCTCTCTCTCTCTCTCTGCGCCTCACCCCATCTCAAAAGAAATAAAACTAAAAATATAAGAATACCAATAATTTTTTGAAGTATTTAAAATCTTTTAAATATGTATAGATAAAGTTTAAAATTTCCTTCATATTTTGTAGAAAGAAAATAATATATAGCCTTGAAAATCAACTTTTGGTCAGGTTCCTACCAATATAAAACAATACTGATTTATAGGATTATAAATACAGGGAGCAAACTAATGGTTGCCAGGAGAGTGTGGAACCAGGGGCATGGTGGTGTTGAGCAAAATGGGTGAAGAGGAGAGGGAGATACAGGCCTGCAGTTACGGAATGAGTGATTCACAGGAATAAAAAGCAGAGCAGATGGAATGCAGTCAATGATATTGTAATAGCGATGTAATGGGACAGATGGTAGTTAAACTTGTGGTGAACATAGCATAATGTATAAACTTACCAAATCACTAAATTGTACACCTGAAACTAATGTAATATTACGTGTCAATTATACTAAAAAAAAAGGAAAGCAAAAACAATATAAATGAATGGGTGGATAATTTTAAAGTTTTTCAAAAAAGGTACCAATTTAGAGGAACACATGACTAAATATTAATCAGTTTTTCAGGACTATTCAAACATGCATGATAGGAGCAATCGATTAGTCCATATCCAACCACACTTTTTTCTTCTTGTATAAAAGGCTAAGAGATTTAGAGAAGAGAAATCGATATCTTCCTTGACCAACTAGATTGGGGTCCCCAGTGTTGTATTTAAAATACTGATTCTTCATGAAGTTGCCCTAATAGTTTTAAAAAGTTTTATTTTTAAAAGCAACAAAAAAGTCTTTAAATTGAAAATAGCTACATTTCTGTTGTTTTCTACTGTTTCTCAAAGAGTGGACTGCCTGAATCTAAATTATCTCTTCTGCTAGCCAAATATAAAGATTCTTATTTCCTTTTTGGTTCTACTAAATCCGAATATCTGAGACTATAAATTTCCTTGGCTTTTGGACTCACTGCTATGCTTTTCTGAGTTAGTCATCTCATGAATCCACAAATGTAGCCATTTTACCAACTTTTCTATAGTTTTATCACAAATTATAGATGTTACCTTAACACTTTCTGGAGTGGCCTCATGTACAGATTGACAAATTTCTTCTTCCTCTTACTGTATGTACCATATTGCTGATTCATTAACATTGAATCTACAGCCAACAACACTGTAACTCATGCCTGAACAAAGCTTATTTATATCACATATATTTTCTCCATAAGGTACATCACATCTTCTGGTTAGAAACACTAGACAGCACATCAGCACTATGCTTGGGGGTATATTAAATTACAAAATCACCAGCAAATAAACCACAAAAATGAAAAAAAAAGACACTAAATAAACCGTGAAAAGAACATTTATTTACAGGGTGAGAGCTGAAAACAAGAAAGCAGAATGATTATCTTCTGCAACATAAGTTGGGAATATGTGTATCGGGTAACTCAAGAGTTTTGCCTCTCTGAGCGTGAATGTAAATGACTGAAAAAGCACACAGAGCATTGAATTTGGCTTAGACGTAAAATTTTCACATCATTTGTTTTTATTTTTGTTATTAGGAAAGTAACATAAGTATATGATAAACAGTTACTTTGTTACAAGGAAACAATGAAAGCGTGTATCTTTTACTCTTAGTTTGTGAATTGGCTGTGGAATTATTAAAAGGCACATAAGAGGGGCGCCTGGGTGGCTCAGTGGGTTAAGCATCCACCTCTTGATTTTAGCTCTGGCCATGATCTCATGGTTTGTGAGATTAAGCCCCACATCACACTGCACTCAGAGAGTGGAGGCTGCTTGGGATTCTCTTTCTCTCTCTCTCAAAATAAATAAATGAACTTAAAAAAATAAAAGGCACATAAGGGTTAGTTATATCTATTGAAAAAAATGTAAATTCAAAGGAAATTAACTGATATTTTCATAATCTACTTACTGAGGAAATTTCATAAGTGGAAGAAAGCTAGGTAATCCAGTCTAATTTTATTAAAACTTTATAAAACTTCATTAAAAACTTAATAATTTGAACTCTTAGATTAATTAACTAATGCTTTTTTTACTAGAAGAATCCTTATCAATGATATGCTTTGAACATACTATTCTTAGTATCTTAGTTGGGCTTCTATAACAAATTATCAATCACTGAATGCCTTACACTACAAATATTTGTTTCTAACAGTTTTTAAGGCTGTAATTCCAAGACCAGAGGACAGCACAGTTAGGTTCTTAGTGAGAACTCTCTTCTTGGTTTACAGATGGCCACCTTCTTACAGTATTCTCACATGGGAGAGAGAGAGAGGAAGCTCTAGTCTCTTTCTGAGACATAAATCCCGTCATGGGGCTCTAAATTTCTGATCTAAATCTAATTACCTCCTAAAGGACCCACCTTCTTTCACCATCCCATTGGGGAATAGGACTTCAACATGAATTTGGGGAGGATACAAATATGCTGTCTGTAATACTTTAAGACTTCTTATGGCAAACACACCTACAATCTATGAAGTATGAAGTGTGAGTCTTAGAATTTCACCTAGGCTATGTATGTGACTTATGTATGCCATGGAGAAGTTTCATAACTTATGTGTTCCCAGCTGTGTGAAATAGTAACCTACTGAATTTTCAGATACCTATTAAGCACATATATGTCCAATATTGTCCAATGCAGGAAACAAATGCCTGGGGGACCATTTGGAAAATCCCAGGCTTCTTCTTGCTTTACCCATACCTTTTGATCACTTGTGTCTTTGCAATTATTATGAATGCTTGATACTGAGTAGTATCTGTAATTTGTGTGAGTTTGACAGTCCGTGTTTTGTGTTAGCTCATACTGGTTCTTTGAATTAATTATACTGTCTCCTGGACCCACAAACCTTTGGCTAAGGCATATTTAGCAAGAAAAAAGAAGAGAAATTATGAAGGACAAGGGTCACCAATGGACTTTAGAGAAAACAGGTATAGACCCATGAAAAAAAACTAAGTGGAATAATGGGGAATAATGGCCAGAAGGACAAAGAGGTCATAGAAGGGAGTTAAAAGAGCTGACTTGCAAGGTACATTCACTCTCCTTTACAGGGGATACTCCCCAAAAAGAAAAGAAATGATCTGGGTAAACAGGCTACTGCTATTTGCTAAGAGGAAGATAACTTTATCTCTAAAATACCCTGAGAATAATCCTTGGCCAGGTATTATATCTAATAGAACTAAAGATCTATAAGACATGAATTTCTGCAGAATGTCGGGGCCTTACAAGTCCATGTAGTATAAAATGAACATCTTTCATAATTTAAGTGCTGCTGCTATATGAGATGATCCCTTGAACTCTATTTAGAGACCTCATCTTTTCTGGGATGGAAGGGCAAGGTTGGCATGAGAAAGACCTGAGGAACAATTTCTGACATACTAGGCTTCTCTTTCCCTTATCTAAGCCGGTGGTAGCTTTTGTCTTTCACACTATTTAGTAAAACTTGATATTGATGAGTATGTTTAACTATCTGATCCTGTGGGTTAAGTCAACAGATTAAAATTCTATTGCCTGGCTTTGCTAGCAGCAGTGATGATAATGACACCCTTAAAAGAGAAGGAGAAATACTGTCAAACTCTTTTTTTTTTCTCCTGTTACTGGAAGGTCTACTTTTTCTTCTATGCTAACTGGAGATATGCCCTATTTACTCACAAATTAAGATAAATAAGATCTATGATTACAGGAAATTCTATGCTTGGAGGCCAAGATCAAGTGACTACTGAATCCTAAGGCTATTGTGTTAAAGAACTTGAGTATTTCACAGAGAAATAGTAGCAGAAGCCTTGTCTGCCTAGTCATGAATATGTCAACTCAATGATCAGGAAGGTACATTGCTAATTTCAGGTACTACATGAAAAAAATGGAGTAATAAGACCACCAAAAACTAAGTGGCTGCAAATTTCCATGAACAGATGCTTCCAAATGGTATGATAGCAAGTCTGATGCATGGAGTTAAAGGGAGGCTGTGACAAACCTAGTTTGATAGGAGCTACTTTCTCATACCCTTCCCTACTTACAAGTGGGAGACTGCTTTTCAAGTGGCTGTACTATTAGTAGAAAATCCTAGACTAGCTTATTGATACCCAAAGAGAGAACCTAATTTAAAGCTATTGACACTAATGATGACAGATGTCATCCTCGGGTGGCAGGGATGGAAGCTCCTCTTTTGTGGGTGCCTTAATAAAACCATGCCAAGGAAATACAGCCACTAACCTGCTTGCCCAGTTTCTGTGCATTGGGTGTATGATACCCGGGCCCAGAGAATTCAAATGAGAGTGCATTCAAAAGAATAATAAAAACATAGAGAAAAATTAATAACTGGCTCAACCAGGAAATTGAAAGACTAACAGGATTAATTAGGTTTTGGCAAAATCATATACCATATACTTCCCTTACCAGTCTTGCAGTGTCACTCCCATGTGAATGTTTCCTGGAATCACCTCCCTACACAAAAGTGCTACTCGCACTAAATCTACTCAGGCTTTGCTTTGGGGAAGATTCAAAGTAGAAAGTAGACTAAGGCTCACAAAGATCTATCATTTACTTATTTTAATCTTTGGTTGGTTTTACATATGTGTTTCTATTCTAGATATCACCCAAAGGGGGAAAAATATAAATAAAATAAAATAAAATAAAATAAAATAAAATAAAATAGTAGCTAACAACTAAAATATTATCATTTTCTTAACATCTTAGCCTCAGTTCTGCAGCCTGTAGTTGTCCTGAATGTGAAGTTGTAAGCCGTGCATGGGAGAGAAAACCAGTATAGGTTTTGTTTTGTGTAGTTTTGCCGTTCTGCCCACCTGAATAGAGAATGAGACCAAATGAATCTGTATTCTTAACATTAGAGAGTTGGGAAATTATGAAAAAGTAAACAGTTAATCTAATAGAGAGTTACTGAGATCAAAATAAATGTAGCTGAAGGACCCCCAGTGTGTGTGGGCTCTCTGCAGAGAACCTGGAGATGCGACCTGGAGATATGCCTGTTTACTCTGAGGAGTTTGAGTCTCAAGAAGAAATAGTGAATTCCAGACATCCTTCAAACCTAGATATTATGACTATGTTATCACAATGTCCATCAGAAAATAAAGTTGTAGCCATTATTTTCTTTCCTCTACCTTACCATACATGGACATTTCATAGTAAAGACGCCAGCTTGAAATATCTGATAAACATGGCAAGTATAAAACTAAATGGAGAAAAATTTCTTTTAAACTGTTCTTATATATCCATTTCATTCCTATGAAAAACTAAAAATTCAGAGTGCCAATTAAATTAGAGTAGTATTATATCTTAACTTGATTTTTTCAACTCCTTTTAATAAAATGAAAGATAATTCTGAGATAATGCATTTGTATGATCTTAGAGGAAGTGATTTTAAAATTTAGAGAGAATAAAACAAACATAAATGCTTGTAGAAAAAAACAAATTTGAATCTATTGTATGTCAATATGTATGTTGAATTTAAAGTTAATTAGTGAACATATTATTAGTCTTTGACTTTTGTTATCATGTTATCTTTGTGAAGCAGGCTGAAATTTTTGACCTCTATTCTGGTTCTGGATTTTCTACCCTGCTTATTCAAGCTATTTTGGACTGCATGCAGTGCAGAATGTTTGCTAACTCAAAGCAAACGGGAGTGCTGATTTTATAAGGGCAACTCAATGTACAAATCATCTGTTCCTCAAATTGGAGTTCCTATCACACTCAGCCAGAACTGCTGTTTACAAACTTATTAACTTGATTTTACATGTACAGGCAAATTAGAAATTAGAATTAAAGATTAAAGATGAATTAGGTATGTTTCTTTTCAGCCAAATTAACAGAATAAGAAAGCTACAATTAAAAACACCCACTGATTATGAGCACACTGACTAGGAAAAAACTGGTTTTGGTTGGTTATGCTTTTAATAATTTTAGAAATGACAGTTTAAAAGTGAGAAACATGTTTTGTATTAATAGTTATGCTCCTTGAACTTCTCCTGCAATTTGAAGTTTTACAAAACTTGTTAACTTTTATAACTTTAAAGTTTCATATATTTTATATATGTCTGCATTTCATAGGTTCCAAAGAAGTAAAATCATTAGAAGGTTGTTCTAAGTATATTTCTAGCCTGAAGGGAAGCAGCAATCACCAGCAATCTAATAATAAAGCTAGTATTTAAGAGGTTAGGTTTCTAGGAAATTTTTGCAGACCTAAGATGTTTGGAGAGTTTTAATAAGTAAAGTTTTGAATACTTATAAAACTCACCACATTGAGTTTTTTTCCGTATCTATCAATATCTCATAGTTACCTTTTGATCTTATGTAAAAATACATCTGTGGACTTGGAACAAAATTTCCCAAACTGTGTTCCACAGAACACTAATTCTATAGTATATTTATAAAGGACTCTCTCACACACACGTACACATATGAATGAGTGCTATAGTGATATAATTTTGTGACTGACTGGATTTAAATTTTGCCGACTATAGTTTTTACTCAGAATGTATTCTATATACGTATACAGTGTATATGACTATTCTTCCAATTAATGGTGCATATACAATATTTTCACAGTTTATTTGAGTAAAAAACCCTTTTTCCAGAACATTTTTAGAAACTAGCATTTGGGTGGGGAGAGGGTGCCTGGGTGACTCAGTTGTTTGAGCATTCAGCTCTTGTTTTTAGCTCAAGTCATGATCCCAGGGTCAGAGGATCAAGCCCCGTGTGGGGTCTGTGCTGAGCATGGAGCCTGCTTGAGGTTCTCTCTTCATCTGCCCCTCTCCCCTACTTGCACTTTCTCTCTAAAAAATATAAATAAATAAAAGTAAAAACTAGCATTTGGCAGGGCATATTTGGGGAAATATTCTTAAGTGTATGGGGTTAACATGGCTGAATTGATGGATTATATTTCTGTATTTATCGTGTAAAATCCTGCTTTATAGGAGAAAGTGATATTTGTTTCCCTTGGAACAATATAATGTGTTTTGATGTGTGTAATCTAGGAAAAAAACTTTCTACTGCTTGGAGTCAATGCCTCTAAATTTACAGTGCTGATGGCAAACATTCCACATACCTCTGGGTACTTCCTATTTTTTTACTTCTATTTATTTATTTAATTCCACAACAATATCATGAGGGAAGAGGTTATGCTGTTGCTCCTAAATTAAAGAAGAGAACCCTGAAGGACAATTATGATATCATGATTGAAATTATACAGTTATTACATTACACAGCTGGGAATCAATTCGAGCTGTTTGCCCTCACCCACATACACACTAAAACCCCAATTTGGTTACCACCATTTTATACTGCCGTTTGACACATAGCATATTATATTTGATAGTCCAGAGAGAAAATTCCTACAAACATGTATGTCAAGAATAATATTTCTACACAGTATCACCTTCATGATGGAATTACTTTAAGGAAAGAAACTAAATAATCTTAATTATAAATTTAACAAAGAAGTGAAGGTGCCAACTCGTTAAAACTGACAGCTTAGGTTTGTTGCTTGAATACCACTTATGAAAATAGATGTTCTTTTCATTTAGTTATTTTTAAATGTTTGTTTATTTATTTTTGAGAGAGAAAGAGAGAGGGAGGGGCAGAGAGAGAGGGAGACAGAGATTTTGAAGCAGGCTGCATGCTGTCAGTGCAGAACCCGAGGCAGGGCTCAAACTCAGGAGCTATGAGATCTTGACCTGAGCCAAAGTCCAAGGCTTAACCTACTGAGCCCCCTAGGGGCTCCTAAAATAGATGTTCTTTTAAAAAGAAAGGTATGGTCTTTGGGAAAACAATCACATTAGCAGGATGCACATTATTATTTATAAAGGCTTTCTTCAAAGTGCCAACTCACATTGAGGTATTCCATGGTAAACTGATAAGCAAAAATGATAACGCCACCTTTTCCTACTTGTCTAATGCCTTTACATATGTAAATTCTATCTTCCTTAATCTATAGTAAGCTATTTTAGGAAACAGTTATTTTTCCTTAGGCTTATTTTGTTGTTAGCCAACCAATATGTTTAATGAAATACCAAATATATATGTGTGTTAATGAACACTTCTTTCATCCAGTAATATATGTAATCATGGCCAGAGGCAAGAGTTGTTATAAAAACAAATACTTGACATGTGGCACATGGAAATAGTTCAATACATGTTAATGCTTGAAAATAATTTTTAACTTACAGTAATTTACAAAGATTATGTTTATCCTTGGGATAATGAAAGATTGCTTCAGGTGCAAAGTATCATAAAATAGAGTACTTTCTGGAAAAAGTACTCTAAATTTTAAGCTGGGGATAAATAAACTGCACGAAATAGATGAAAACTGATCAAAAACTTAGAGATTTTAGTAGAAAACAAGAAATAAAAAATTAAAGAAAACAGTGGAATTTTGCCACAATATAAGAAAGATCTAACTACATCTGCTAATAGTTTGTAATCCTCAGATTACTAGTTTGACAGAACTACACCTCTACTACTTTCACATCGTATACATTTTTATTTGCCTCCTTCAGATTTCCACTTTGTCCTATGACTTATTAAAATTTATCAAATATTTTTATCTACATGAAGTTCATTTTTCTCCACTTTTAGGATTAACCAAAATATGAATAAATTAGCTGGTATTGCATTAAATAAATATTACCTAAGTGTCCCTTCACATGCTTTGTTTTTTATGATAGAGTTTTGTTTTTTAATTTTTAAAAAATGTTTTATTTATTTTTGAGAGACAGAGAGAAACAGAATGCAAGTGGGGGAGAGGCAGAGAGAGAGTGAAAGACAGAGACAGAGACAGACTCTGAAGCAGGCCCCAGGCTCGACACAGGGCTCAAACCCATGAAACAAGAGATTATGACCTGAATCAAAGCCAGACGCTTAACCGACAGAGCCACACAGGCATCTCTCTGTGATAGGGTTTTTTTTTTTTTTTAATTTTTTAACATTTATTTATTTTTTTTTTAAATTTTTTTTTCAACGTTTTTTATTTATTTTTGGGACAGAGAGAGACAGAGCATGAACGGGGGAGGGGCAGAGAGAGAGGGAGACACAGAATCGGAAACAGGCTCCAGGCTCTGAGCCATCAGCCCAGGGCCTGACGCGGGGCTCGAACTCACGGACCGCGAGATCGTGACCTGGCTGAAGTCGGACGCTTAACCGACTGCGCCACCCAGGCGCCCCAACATTTATTTATTTTTTGAAAGACAGAGACAGAGTGTGAGCAGGGGAGGGGCAGAGAGAGAGGGAGATACAGAATCCCAGGCTGTCAGCACAGAGCCTGACGTGGGACTAGAACTCACAAACTGTGAGATTATGACCTGAGCCGAAGTCAGACACTTAACTGACTGAGCCACCCAGGTGCCCCTGTGATAAGGTTTTTAAATAAAAATTCAAGAACTGAAAATCAATTTATATGACTTAAAATTTAGGTATTATCTCTTTTGCGTTGCTGAATTTGATCACCGCTATGTGATTCTGTATACAGGGTAACAGTTCTAATGCTATATGGTTTTGTATCAGCTGTAGTTAGTGAAAATCAGTTACCTTCTCTTGATATCCTTAGCAATAATGGCAGCAAGAAGGATATACCATTCTGTCATCCTAACTGCTGCAAATAAAAATAGTATTGGTTTTCTCATACTAATTGACATTATGTCAAGATAACTTTTATTATCCATTAAACTTTATTAATAATCTAGTGTGTTATACTATCTGAATTAAAATTAGAATCTTCATTTGGCACAATAGTTTTCCATCGGATTATCATAAACTTGTTTAAGGAATTTAGAAAGAAGAATAAAGAATATAACCTTGATTTCCACTTGGATAGAACAAGAAGCCAGCAGTTATGGTGGTGCTGAAATTCTCCAGATGTTTTTAATGAGAGCTATTAATTCTCTAGCCTATAATGACATTAATTGTTCAATACAGAACACAAAGGATATGCCCTCTGAGAAAGAAGATTCAAAGTCTGCTGATACAGATCAGATTTCTCTCTGTAAGTTAAAAAAAATCAACCCTAGAACTGTTGTGATGTGTGTATGTATATATATATATATATATATATACATACACACATCTGGAAACAATTGGGTATGTTCAAAAGTTGTCTGGTCTACACTTAAGATAATGAGAAAATTTATTCTTTCATAACTCTTATAAAACATGTGCATTAAACTGTTCTTAATCTGTGAACACACAAATAGTAATAAATGTCTTTTATGATTTATATTTGAGAAAAATACAAGGGACTGATGTGTTTTGAAGGCTTCTAAATTGTACCTATTTGTATTGTTGGATTAATATCCAAAACTGTCTACTGACATTTTTAGACAGAACTTTTCAATTCTTTATCCTTCTTTAATACAGTTAAGTATGTATTTATTTCTCCTGAATGTACTTGGTACCTAATAATTTTCTTTGCAGGAAAAAAATATTGATATCTCAAGAAGACAATATAAATATCTCAAGAAGATATGTACATGGAAGAAGATAAGTTAATATTTATTAAGCTTTAAGTAGTGCCCCACATATAAAGTTTTATTTCATTTATTAAATACTACTTTTAGGAAGCTATTTTTTAATATAAAATGTCCAGTAGTGTTATATATTTTGTCCATACAGTGAATAAATGGGAGAGATGAGATTTGAATTCCATTCTTTGTTAGGAGATTCTATGCCTTTTCCTCTTTAGCATTCTCCTTTCCTTTCCCCATTTTATACTAATTAGGCAATTCATAAATTAAAAGTTACATTCACTAGCATATCATATTTCCTGATTTATAAAATACATATTCTGTGCCTATGATGTGCCAAGCCCTGTTTTCAAAGACAAGCAAAAAACATACAAGGGAATTCTGATATATAGAGTCACGTTTGAATGTGGTCGAGAAATAACTTTTGGTTGGGAGGAAGTCTCTGGAGTGCTGACATCGTACTATGACCTTGTTTACAAATGGAAAATATGAGGACAGTGTGCTTCAGGGAGTAGGAACAGAAAATGAAAAGCCCTGAAGGTGGAATTAGTTTAGTTCACGGACTAATGGGAGGAGGCTAATAGCTTACAGCAGTTGGATTAGTGGTTAGGGATGTGGAAGGAGTCCACATAGTGTAGGGCCCTATAGGTCATAAGCAGATTGAAATTTTGTAGGTGAACAGCAGTTTGGAATAGTGAGATCTACAATCTTACGTGATCAGTCTGATTAGTGTGTACAGAATAGTTTGCAGGTATCAAGAATGGAATAGACCCCAGCCAGGAAAATTTCCGCTATAATCCAGGTGAGAAGTGATGTGGCTTGCCAAAGGAAGTTGACAGTGGGGTGAATCAAAAACATCTTCTAGGTTTTTGACCTGAGTAACAGTAAATAGTGGTGCCGTCTATTAATTTGGGAAAACTATAGGAGGAAAAGTAGACTATAGGAGGAAAGTGACCATATGTATTATTTTCAATCCTTTATAAATACCTCAAGAAATAAAAATTCACAGAAATTTATTACAAATTTAAATTATATTTGGAACCATAATTATGAAACCAAAGTTTTAGACGCATTTTCAAAAGGTGTTTTTTTCTCTCTTTAGTGTTGTATAGTGCAGTGCAAGGACAAATAGAGCTAGATAGCATACCCATTTTATATGACAATTACAGCTACATAGACTGTCATCCCTAGTCACTGTAGTAAGAGGTAGCCATGCAGTCCTCTTAAGATTTTCATAAATACTGGGTCGCCTGGTGGCACAGTTGATTAAGCGTCTGACTCTTGATCTCGACTTAGTTCATGACCTCACGGTTGGTCTGCTTCTGGCTGTGTGCTGATAGTGCAGAGCCTGCTTGGGATTCTGTCTGTCCTCTCTGCTCCTCTTCCGCTTGTGCTTGTTGGCTCTCAAAGTAAATAAATAAAGTTAAAAAAAAAAACTAAAAAAAAAAGGCCAAGTTAAAAAATAAAAGATTTTCATAAATACTAATAAATGGTTTTTGAGACATTCAATAAAATTTTTATCCTCTCTGACAATTTTGAATTTTTTTTTCAAATTTCAAAAATATTGTATACTTATAATTATTTTTTTCAGCTGAAAAAACTTTTTGAAAGAATAGAGATCCTTAGTTTTCTTTTATCATCCGGCAACTAGCCCAGTAAGAACTCATTAAGTCTAAAGACACTTAAAAGCTCCTAAAGAGAAGTAGATCAAATGTAAATGGAAGGGGAGTTTGTAAATGCCACCACTTTACTTAGTACAGATATGACCTTCCAATTTCCAAAATTGTGATTTATGTTTTAGAGCATGAAAAACACTTAATGAATATAGACCTGCCTTGAACAAACTTGCTTCAGAAAAATAGTATAGTAGTTTCTATGCACACATACAATGATGAAAGTTTTAATATTTTGTTGATTTGTGTGAGACGATATGCGTTACATTATTATTTGGTTGTATGTTATAGAGCTTTTTAGAAAATTTATACACTCATGTACCATATAGACATATATTTTGACTAAAAAATCTTTTGAGAAAGCATATTTGGCCTCAGAATACAAATATGCAGCTACTAGTAGATATGATGATTATTATATACAACAAATACATTTTCATTAAGAGGAAGAAATTCTTGTTCCTAATGGAGTCAGCATTTTTTGGTCTAATTATACATATGCTATGCTTGTAGTCTCTGTTAAAAAATGTCTTATCATTAAATGTGGGCAGATCTGGTGTTCTTTTATTGTAGTCATTTCAAATTATTCTAATTTTATCCTGGGACTATTTTTTCAGCACCAGCTAAGCAGAATAGATATTAGGCTAGAAAATGTATATGTTAAAAATTTAATTACTCAGATGAAACATTTTTAATGTATCTACTGTAGAATTGAAATGTTTTACAAAGAAAATAATAATTAAGCATATATAATTATTTATTCTTTCCCCTAGATCTTGTTCACTCTCTGCAAATAACACCACTATCACTTCTGTATATAGACAAGAATTTTAAAAGAGCAATCAGCTAGTCTTCAATTTTCTCATCCCATTCTCCGTAAAACTCGTCAAAATTTTTGTCTTTTGACTGTTTTATTTAAAGTGCTTTTGCCAGCATCATCAATGACTTACTTTTGTTTAACTGTTAGGGTTTTTTTTTGTTTTTTTTTTTTGTTTTTTTTTTTCATTTAAATCATCATCGGGGCACCCGAGTGGCTCAGTCCATTAAGCGTCCAACTCTTGGTTTCAGCTCAGGTCATGATCTCACAGTTCATGGGTTTGAGCCCCACATCAGGCTCTGTGTTGACAGCGAGGAGTCTGCTTGGAGTTTCTCTCTCTCTCTCTCTCTCTCTCTCTCTCTCTCTCTCTCTGTCCCTCACCCACTTGCTCTCTCTCTCTCTCTCAAAATAAATAAACATTAAAAATTAAAAAATAAAATTTAAATCATCATCAGTGTTTGTCACAATAAGTCACTCCCTCTTCTTCAAAGCACTTGCTTCCCTTGGTTTGCAAGACACTATACTTCCCTGGTTGCCCTAATATCTCACAAAATCATTCAGCCCTCAGTCTCATTTGCTGGTTCATCCTTATATCCCAGATCTCTTAAGACATGAATCCCTGCCTTTCTTTTTCTTTTTTTCTTTTTCTTTTTTTCCCTGACTGTATACACTCTCTTAGGAAACTTTTCCATCTTCATGCTTTTCAATTACTCTCATAAGATGACAACACCCAAATTTGCGTCTCCTACCAGTACTTCTCTGAACTCCTGTTTACTGCCTGATCAACATGGTCGTATCTGTATGTATTACAGACCACAATCTTGGCATAGCCAAAACTGAGCTTCTGATCTCTAACCTGAGAAAACCTGCTCTTTCTGCCATGGTGTCATCTCAGTTAACGGCACTTTATATTTACATTTGTTCAAGTAAAAAAAAAAATAGTGTCATACTAGTATTCCTTATTTCTTTAACAACATAGAGATATAGTTAGGTTAAGAAGGAAAAAGCCCTTCCCTTTGCTGCATTAAAAATATTTAAATATCGATATACATTGTGTTCATTGAAAGCATGCGTAGTGATAATTAACATGGAGAATCACTATTAAACCTATCATCTTTCCCCTCAACGCACAACTAAAACTCACTCTAGAAAAACTGGTCTCATGGAAGTATACTGTGGGAATGGCAGGAGATTTTATTTATTTATTTATTTATTTATTTATTTATTTATTTAAGGTTTATCTATTTTGAGAGAGAGAGAGAGCATACACAGAGGAGGGGCAGACAGAGAGAGGGAGAGAGAGAGAGATAATTCCAAGCAGACTCCACACTGTCAGTGCAGAGCCCAGTGTGGGACTCAATCCCATGAGTTGTAAGATCATGGCCTGAGCTGAAATCAGGAAATATGAAATATTTCATATGAAATATGAAAACTATCTATAGACACTATGTTTTTCCAAGTTTATTATTTTAATTTTCCTTTTAGACTTTTGTGGTATTTAAAGACAGGTTGTACTCCTTCCTTGCATGGGCAGTAATGAAATTGTTAAAAATGTTATCATTATTATTTAATGTTTAATCATTAAGATGCTTATACAAGTACATGCTTGATATTTCATATTTAAAAATTAGTGTGATTTGTTTTGACTTCTTATAAATGGCATTTTGAGTTGCTAAGACTAAAGAATCGTGTACAATTTTGAGACTATAGTGTAAGATTGCATCAAATCTATTTATTTGAAAATATATGGTGAATCAGTGGCAAAGTAATTCAAGTATCACTTTTTAGCAGTACCATTATTTGAAATATTAAGTGTGTACTTGGTAATTATATGGAAGGCTATCTCATAGAAGAAACAAAACTATTTCAAAATATTTCTTATTGCAGCTTGATGAATACACTGAATATTGGTGACAATATAGTTCTTTTAGAATATAATGAATTTAAATTTAAGGGTGATATGAAGAAATAATTATTTTTAGACCCTTGGTGACAAATATGACTAGTTATTAACTCTATCAGTTATGATATATTACATTATCTTCATTTATCGATAAATGCACCCATTCATCAATCCCTTCATTCCAGTTTATTCATTTTAAAGTAAGTTATAGATATCAGTATAATTTACTCCTAAACATGTTATCACATATATCATTTAAATTAGAATTCAACATTGTTTATATATTTTTGATGGGATACATTTTCTATAGAATGAAATGCACCAATTTAATGCACTTTGACAAATGCATATAAGTGTAACTCAAAACCATAACAAACAGGAGAACATTCCATCACCTAAGAAAATTCTACTAAGCCCATTTTCTGTTGATCATTGACCCACCCATTAGAGTGGTGTTTTCTACCAAGGGCTAGTTTAAGCTGTTCTGGAACTTCACTTAAATAAAATCATTAAAATTATATTTTTGTATAATGTTTCTTTCATTCAAAATTTCAATTAAAAAACTAATCCATGATTTACATATGTCTGTATTAGTAACTCATTCCTTTTAATTGCTGAGTAATATTCCAATGTTCCAATGTATATATCTCCAAATAAGATTATGCAAAGGGAGGCAGAACTACAGTAAAAAAAAATCATAATCAAACTGGCAAAAACCACTCTTAAAGGCAGCCCTGGATTAAAGAAACATTGCCTCCAGTAAACAAACAATAAGACTGACAGATTTTTAAAAGAAACTATAAAAGCCAGAAGATAATGACATGACAGCTTTAAAGTGTTGATATACATTTTAATAGGGAAAGAAAAGAAAATGAAAAGAAACCAACCAAAATTTTAATTTTATTAAAAAGTATCCTAAAGATATGAAGGCAAAATGTGATTTCAGAAAAATAAAATGTTTAGAGACTTTATTACCAGACAGGTAAAGTGAAGGCACATTAATGTAGTTTTTCAAGATGAGAACGAAAAAGTGATTCAGGATGGAAACCTGGATATTTGGAAAAGAACAAAAATCATAGAAAAGTTATTATTATATATAGGTATATATAAAGACTATTAACTATTTAAAGAAAAAATAATAAAATGTCTTGGAAGTTTATAACATATAAAGTTGAAATATGTGAAAATGATAATACAAAAAACAGTTTTTAGTGTTGAAAATGCTTGCATTGTATGGTAAATCACAGCTACTTACTGTTATCTTTAAAATTTATTAGTTATCATCAACTTTGAATTTTTAATGATTTTATATTTGTAGAGCAGTTTTAGGTTTACAACAAAATTGAGAGGGATGTACAGAGATTTCCTATATATCCCTTTCTAGCATGCATGCATACCCCCCATACCAATATCCCACCCACCAGAATGGTACATTTTTTACCAAGGAAGAACATTGACACATTGTAATCACGTAAAGTCCATAGTTTACCTTAGTATTCACTCAGTGTTGTGCATTTTATGGATTTGGACAAAGGTGTGATGATATATCCATCATATCATATAGAGTATTTTTACTGCCCTGAGAATCCTGTGTTTTACCTATTCATCTCTCCCCATCTCTCACCTCAGGCAACCACTTTTCTTTTTATTGTCTCTATAGTTTTGTCTTTTTCTAGAATAACATATACTTAGAATAATATAGCATCTTGCCTTTTCAGTTTGGCTTCTGTCACTTAGTAATATGCCTTCAAGTTTCCACCATGTCTTTTTATGGCTTGAAAGTTCTTTTTTCTTTCTTCTTTTAAGTTTATTTATTTATTTTGAGAGAGAGAGAGAGAGAGAGAGAGAGAGAGAGAGAAAGTGGGGGAGAGCAGAGAGAGAAGGAGAGAGAGAATTCCAAGCAGACTCTGTGTTGTCACTGCAGAGTCTGATGCAGGGCTCCATACCACAAACTGTGAGATCATCACCTGAGCCAAAATCAAAAGTCAGTTGCTCAACAGACTGAGCCACCCGGCCACCCCTTTTTTTCTTTTAACACTGAATAATATTCCATTGTTTGGATGTACCAGAGTTTTTTTATCTGTTCACCTACTGAAGGATGCCTTAGTTGCTTCACAATTTTGGCAATTGTGAAAAAAAAAGCTTCTATAAACATCCATATATAAATCTGTTTGGCCTGCTATAACAAAATACCACAGATTGGGTCACTTGTAAATAGCAGAAATTTATTGCTCATGTTTCGGGATTCTGGAAGCCTGAGATCAGGAGTAAGCATGGTCAGGTGAGACCCTCTTCTAGGTTACATACTTTATTTTTCAAATGGCAGAAGCAGCTAGTGGGATCTCCTTTATAACAGTACAAATCTGATTTATGAGGGCTTTCCCATCGTTACCTAATCACCTCCAAAGGCCCCACCTATTACCACCATCCCCTTTAGGGAGTAGGATTTCAACATATGAAATTTTGGTGGGACACAAACATTCAGACCATAGCACTCCATGTGCAGGCTTTTATATGTGTATTAGTTTTCAACTCCTCTGGATAAATACTACGGAGACTGATTGCTGGATCATATGGTAGAGTTTGCTTTATAAGAAACTGCAAAACTGTCTTCCAAAGTGAATGTACAATTTTTCATTCCCATCAGCAATGAATGAGAGTTCCTGTTGATCCCCATCCTCACCAGCAATTGTTTTGTTGTGTTCTGGATTTTGGCCATTCTAATAGGTGCACAGTGGTATATCATTGTTTTAATTTGTATTTTCCTGATGACATATGATGTGGAACATCTTTTCATGTGCCTATTTTCCATCTGCATATATTCTTTGATGATTTGTCTTTTTAAGGTATTTGGTCCATTTTGTAATTGAATTGTTTTCTTATTGTTGAGGATTTTTTGATTATTGCTTCAAGGTTTTTATTTAAATTCCAGTTAGTTAACATATAATGTATTATTAGTTTCAAGAGTAGAATTTAGGGATTCATCACTTACATATAAGACCCACTGTCATTGTTGAGTTTTAAGTTTGTGCGTGTGTGTGTATTTTCAGTAACAGTTTTTTATCAGCTGTGTCTTTTGCAAATATTTCTTCCAGTATATGGCTTACTTTTCAGTTCTCTTGACATTGTCTTTCACAAAGCAGAAAATTTTAATTTTATGAAGTCAAGCTTATCAATTATTTTTTTCATGGATTATGCCTTTAGTGTTGTATCTAAAATGGTGTCACCACACACAAGGTTTTGAGGTTTTCTACACAGTTATCTTGTAGGAGTTGTATACTTTTGTATTTTACATTCAGAGCTATTATTCATTTTTGAGTTATTTTTTGTGAAGTGTATAAAGTCTGTGTTTAGATTCATTTTTTGCATGTGGATATCATTTCAGCATATTTGTCACCTTTGCTCCATTGTATTGCTTTTGCTTCCTTCAAAGATCAGTTGGCTGAATTTCGGGGGGTCTATTTCTTGGCGCTCTCTTCTGTTCCATTGATCTACTTGTCTATTCTTTCACCACACTGTCTCGATTACTGTCACTTTACAGTAGGTAAAATAAAAATCCTTTTTATTCTGTATATCTGACATGATAGATTAGCAGAGAATTCCAGCACAATGTTAACAAGGAGTGGTGAGAAAGGACATCTTGGTTTATTTCTGATCATAGAAGGAAAGCTTTGAGTTTCTCACTTCTAAGTATAATGTTTGTTGTAGTGTTTTTGCAGTTTTAATCCTCTATTCTAGAAAATGTTCCTCCTCATTCCTAATTTACTGAGAGTTTTTACATGAATGGATATTAGATACAGTCAGAAGCTTTTTCTGCATTTATCAATATGATTATATATTTTTTCTTTTATAGTCTGTTGATGTGATGGAATACATTAATTGATTTTGCATACCTGGGATAAATCCCACTTGGTCATGATACATAATTATTTCCTTTTTTGATTCAATTTACTATTATTTTGTTGAGAGGTTTTGCATCCATGTTTATGAAAGATATTGGTCTGTAGTGTTCTTTTCTCGTATTGTTTTTCCTAGTTTTGGGTAATGCTGGCCTCATAGAGTGAGTTAGAAAGTATTGTCTCTGCTTCTCACCTCTAAAAGAGATTGTAGAGTATTGGTATAATTTCTTCTTTAAATGTTTGGTAGAATCCACCAGTGAACCCATCTGGACCTGGCACTTTCTGTTTTGGAAGGTTAGTAATTATTGACTAAAATTCTTTAATAGATACAGGCCTATTCAGATTATCTATTTCTTCTTGTTTGAGTTTGGGAAAATCATTATTTGAAGGAATTTGCCCACTTCATCTAAGTTATCAGATTTTAGGCATATAGTTGTTTATTTCTTTATTATCCTTTTCAAAAAGTTTTATTTATTTATTTTTAGGGAGAGAGAGAGAGAGAGAGAGAGAGAGAGAAGGAAAGAGGGAGAGAGAAAGGGCAGAGCAATGGAGAGACAGAATCCCAATCACTGTCTGCTGACAGTGCAGAGCTGTACGTGGGGCTCCAATTCACAAAATGTGAGATCATGACCTGAGCTGAGATGAAGAATTGGATGATTAACCAACTGAGCCACCCAAATGCTCCTCTTATTATCCTTTTAATATCATTTGGACTTGGTGATGTCCCTTCTTTCATTTCTTATATTAGTAATATGTTTCCTCTTTTTTCTTAGTCTGGATATTGATTTATTTCTTTTATTGATGTTTTTGAAGAAGTAGCTTTTATTTTCATTTATTTTCTCATTGATTTCCTATTTTTAATTTCATTGATTTCTGCTCTAATTCTTATCATTTCTACTATCTGGTTACTTTGAATTTAATTTGCCCTTTTTTTCTAGGTTCCCAAAGAAAATTGCTGATTATAAATATTTCTCTTTTCTAATATATGCATTCAATACTATAAATACCTTTCCAAGCTCTACTTTCATGTCACCTCACAAATTTTGATAAGTTGAGATTTCATTTTCATTTGTTCAAATATTGTAAATTTATCTTGAGATTTCTTTGATCCATGTGTTATTTCGAAGTGTGTTGTATTTTAGAATACTCCAGTTGTCTCTCCTTTATTGATTTTTAGTTTAATACCAATGTGGTCTGAGAGTAGATTATTGTATGATTTCTATACTTCAAAATGCTAAATTGTATTTTATGGCCCAAATTGTGGTGTCTTTCTGATTATTCCAGGTAAGCTTGAGAAAAATGTTCATTCTACTGTTGTTAGATGAAACATTTTGTAAGTGTCAATTATATCCAGTTGATTAATGGTATTTTTGGCCTGATACATCTGTCTATTTCTGAGATACTGGTGATGAAGTCTCCTGTTTTGATACTGGATTCATCTATTTGTCCTTACAGTTCTATCATTTTTTACCTTATGTAGTTTGACCCTCTGTTGTTAGGTGCATACACATTGAGTTCTTATGTCTTCTTGGAAAATTGACCCTTTTACTATTTGGTAATGCTTTTCTTTATCCCTGATAATTTTCCTGACTTTAAAAGTGTGCTCTGTTTGAAGTAAGTATAAGTTTCCTGCTTCCTTCCTTCCTTCTTTCTTTTTTTTTTTTTTTGACCACTATTAGCAAGGTATAGTTTCTTCCATTTATTTACATTTAAACTATATGTATCTTTATATTGAAAGTGTATTTTTTGCAGACAACATATACCTAGCCAATATTTTTAAATTCATCCTGAAAATCTCATTGGTGCACTTAGGCCATTGACCTTCAAAGTGATTATTGATAGAAATGAATTAATATTTAGCATACTTTTTACTGCTTTCTATTTGTTGCTCTTTGTTCTTCATTCCTTTGTTTTGGTCTTCCACCTATTTTCTGCCTTTTGTGGTTTTAATTGAGCATTTAATAGAATTCTATGTTTTCTCTTATGTTACTATATCCATTATACTTCTTGTTTTTAATTCTTATAATTGTGGACCTTGATTTTGCAATACACACTTTTAAGTAATCCAAGTCTACTTTCAAAGAACACTATATCTCTTCACAGGTAGTATGAGTATATTATAAGAAAATAATTCTGGGGCGCCTGGGTGGCTTGGTCGGTTGAGCGTCCGACTTCGTCCGACTTCGGCTCAGGTCATGATCTCACGGTCCGTGAGTTCGAGCCCCGCGTCGGGCTCTGGGCTGATGGCTCAGAGCCTGGAGCCTGCTTCCGATTCTGTGTCTCCCTCTCTCTCTGCGCCTCCCCTGTTCATGCTCTGTCTCTCTCTGTCTCAAAAATAAATAAACGTTAAAAAAAAAATTTAAAAAAAAATTAAAAAAAAAGAAAATAATTCTAATTCCTTCCTCCCATCCCTGTATCATGCTGTCATTCATTTAACTCATATGCAAGCATGCCTAAGCCATACAAATATATATATATGATATATACCTAAGCATAATAATGTAATACATGGTTGCTATCATTATTTTGAAGAGACTCTTATCTGTTTAATTAAAAATTTTTATTCTGCCTTTACTCATTCCTTCTTTCTTGCTTTTCCCTTATGTAGATAATGAGTTTTTGATCTATATTATTTTCCTTATCTCTGAAGAACTTTTTAAACATTATTTGTAAGAAAGTTCTCCTTGCAACAGATGACTTCAATTTTTGTTTGTTGAGAAAGTATTTTTCCTTTACTTTTGTAAGATAATTTTGCAGGGTACAAAATTCTAGGTTGTTGGTTTTTTTCTCTCAATATTTACCTCCACTTTCTTCTTGCATATGTTGTTTCTGAAAAGTTAGATGTAACTATTATCTTTGCTCCTCTATTTTTCTTTTTTGTTTTTTTTTTTAATTTTTTTTTAACGTTTATTTATTTTTGAGACAGAGAGAGGCAGAGCATGAACGGGGGAGGGTCAAAGAGAGGGAGACACAGAATCTGAAACAGGCTCCAGGCTCTGAGCTGTCAGCACAGAGCCCGACGCGGGGCTCGAACTCACGGACCGCGAGATCATGACCTGAGCTGAAGTCGGCTGCTTAACCGACTGAGCCACCCAGGCGCCCCTATTTTTCTTTTTTGGTCTTTTGTATTTATTCTGTGTCATGTTCTCTGAGGTTCCTGAATCTATGCTTTGGTGTCTTACATTAATTTGGGGGAAATTCTCAACAATTATTATTTCAAATGTTTCTTCTGTTCCTGCTTTTCTTTTTATTCATCTGGTATTCCCATTTGATATATGTTTCACCTTTTGTAGTTGTCCCACCGTCCTTGGATATTTTATTCAGCTACTTTCCTTGTTTCTGCTTTCTTTGATTTTTGGTTTTTGAGAATTCTACTGATATATGCTGTAGCTCAGAGATTCACTCTTCAGCCATGTCCAGCCCACAAATAAATCCATCAAAGGGATTCTTCATTTTGGTTTCATTTTTTTTTAATCTGTGCTAGTTTATTCAAAGAGCCCTTAGCATATTAATCATACTTGTTTTAAGTTCCCAATTTGATAATTCCAACATCTCTGCCATGTGTGGTCTGATGATTGTCCTGTCTCTTTAAATTGTGTTTTTGCCTAGTAATTTTTCTAGATGTTTGGATATCATGTATTGAGTAAACAAAGTTGGTGTAAATAGGGCTTTAGTAATGTGCTGGCGAGACATGGAGGGAGTGAAAGTGTTCTGTATTCCTAAGATTAAGTCAGGTCTCAAGGCTTTTAGTAAGCCTGTGCTCTGGACTCTGAACTTCACAAGTGTTTCTCAGTGCCCTCCCCCTCTCCCTTTAGGTAGGACAGGGTAACTGCACAGGGCTGTATTTAGGTATTTTCCTTCTCCTACATGGAAGGATGGAGATATCTCTGGGTATTTCCATTCCCCACATCAGTTAAGATCTGATAATACTCCAGCAAGTGAGACTCTGCTTAATTAGTTTCCCCTATGGTGACTTCAAGCTCTACATGTGGAACTGGATATGAGAAGTCTCCAAATTGAATTTTTAAAAATATGATTCCTGTAAAAGAGAGAATAACGGAAAAACAATAGCAACCAGCAGTTGGAACAATACATAGTGAAATTGTAGTTTTAAACACGTCTATATTGGTCATTACTGATTACATCAGTAAATAATATGGGATGATCTTATTAATCAAACGATAATGACTGTCAAGTAGGGACAATACACAAGACACCAAAACCCAACTATATGCAATTTGAGAAGATACACTTTAAAAATAAAGTCATGAGCTGAAAGTGATAATGTATAATAATGTAATTAATATAATAATATAATAAAGTAGAATTTAATACAAGAAGTATTACTGGATATTAAGGTGCACATTTCACAATGATGAGATAAACAAATGCATAATTTTCAAAATATATAAAACAAACACAGAAAAGGAGACATAGATAAATTATTATCACGTTTGGAAATTTTAATATAAAAGTCTCATTAAGTGATGGAAGCAACATAAACATAAAACCTAAAATCAGAAAATATAGGAAATTGAATAACAGTATTTATCAACTTGACCTACATGTAATCCACTAAATGAATTATCTTCAAGTACAGCTTGCTTATTTACTATATCTGACAAAGGACATAAAACCTTTAAGTATACAAATAATATTTTTAAAAACCCACAAAATGAATCTAGAAATGAAAAAGAAGATGAGGTGCCTGGTTGGCTCAGTCCTTAAGCATCTGACTTTGGCTCAGGTCATGATCTCATGGTCCATGGATTTGAACCCCATGTCAGAACTCTGTGCTGACATCCGGGAGCCTGGAGCCTGCTTTGGCTTCTGTGTCTCCCTCTCTGTCTGCCCCTCCCCTCCTCAAGCACTGTCTTTCTCTCTTTCTCTCAAAAACAAACATTAAAAAAATTAAAAAAAGAAGAAAAAACCTAACTAAAAATTGAACAAAAAAATTAAAGAGGCATTCACGAAATACAGTATCCAAATGGTATATTAGCTAATGAAAGATGTGTTAGAAAAGAAAAGAAAAGAAAAGAAAAGAAAAGAAAAGAAAAGAATGTTCAACTTAATTATTTTCAGGTAAACACAAATTTCAACTACAACAAAATAACAGCAAATCACACAAATAGAGATAAAATTACTAAGATTAAGAATGCTAAGTGACATCAAAGGTATTGAACATCTAGAACTCCAATACATGCTGATGATAGACAAATTTTTACAGCTATTCTGGAAAACTCTTTTGTCAGAATCTACTAAATTTAATACCTTTCTCTTTCTAGGATTCAGGAACCCCATTTCTATGGTATATATTCAGGAAAACTGCATGCACATAATTATGTAATACATGTTCACTGTGACTTTATTCATAGTTGCTAAAAACTGGAAACTAAAACCCATTAGCAAGGAATGAGTAAATTGTGGCATATAAACATGGCGAAATAAGTCACAACAATAAAAAATAATCTTCTGAAATACTCAAGAATATGGATCCTCATAGATGATATGTTGAATGAAAGAATCCAGATATACTTGATTCCATACAGCAGGATTCTTAAAATATGCTGAAATTCTGTTTTACAAAATGCAAAATTCATAGCGATGGAAGTCGAAATAGATTATTTTATTTACTGGAAAGGGACACAAAAGAGCCTTCTGAGATATTGGAAATGTTCTACAGCTGATCTGGGGAGTTTTACATGTGTGCATATTGATTGAAAAATAATTGAATTATTTATTAAATATGAAATGTATATATTTTGTATTTATGTTAAACCTTAAAGTTAAACAATATAGACTTACATCTTAATTTCTATTTACATCTCTATGATTTCATTCTTTTTCTATCATCTTTATTTCTATCTAATTGTTTTTTAATGTTTATTTTAAGAGAGAGAGAAAGAAAAAGAGAGAGAGAGACAGTGCATGAGCAGAGGAGGGGCAGAGGGAGAGGGAGACACAGAATCTGAAGCAGACTCCAGGGAGCCTCCAGGGAGTGCTGTCAGCACGGAGCCTGACATGGGGCTCCAACTCACAAACTGTGCCATCGTGACCTGAGCCAAAGTCGGACACTTAACCGGCTAAGCCACCCAGGTGCCCCATCTTTATCTCTATCTAAATATCATTTATTAAAATGTAGTAGTAGTACAAGCTCAACTTTTATATATATGTTCAATGGACATAAAGATAATGTCAATTTAGGAGGTGCATTGTCATCTTCCACTTAAATTCTTTATTTTCTAACAGTTCTCGTGTTCTATATTAAGTACCAGTTAGTCATTACATAATGCTACTTGGTACACTTGGTATCTTAGTACATTTATCCTTGCTCTAAGACATGTGATATTAACTTACCATTTTTGTTTTCATTTGTCATGCATATCTTTGTCCAAGTTTTATTTTCAACTCTTTTGTTTGCATTGTGATCTTATTAAAAATGCATATATCTGTTTTCTTAACCTAAAAATTTCCTTTCTTGCATTTAATCTCTTTTAGTAGTCTCATTTAGCCTTACAAATTCCATATGTTATTAGTTTTTCTAATTTACTTTGGTTCTGATTTATGTTGCCCTTTTCCTTTTATTTTTTCCCATTATTTTTCCATGTGTAAACAAGTTGCCGTTCAATCTATTATTTCTACCTTCTGATATGGAAGTTCCTCTGTATTTTCTACTTCACTGACAGTTGCCATCATTCCCTGCCTAACAAATGACTGTCACTCTAATTGTATTTGTAAGTAAATTAGCCACTGTTTTCTTTACAAACTGTTCTCCATACCACAGTGCTTGTTTTTCTTCTATATATTTTCCTACATGAGGATATCTGCTCTATTGTGTTAGTATCCAATAGGCACAAAGCTTCCACTTATGCCTAATTACCCACTTGATCCCAGGACTTGCTTGCTTCAAGTGAAAAGAGTCATTTGAAAGGATTCATGAGGAAGAGATCAGTCAGGTTTCATCTTTCCAGGAGATATATTTGCAAGGTAGTTTTTAGTTTGAATCTGAACTTTTGATTGTACTTTTCTCATTCTTAAACTTTCCAGTTTGAGGCCTTTCCAGAGTATTTGCAGGGGGGGGGAAGGAGGGCTTAAAGTGCAGAAGAGGCTTCACAGTTTCACTACTTGTTAAATGAAGTGAAATGGGGGTAGAAAGAATATTTGGAATCAGTAAGACCTAATGTTCTGTAGTTCTTTGATCATTGCATATGAGCATTGGTCTAAAAGGTATCTAACTTTCTTGATTTAGGTGTTTGTAAGTAGGGATGATAAATTATGAAATAGACATGATAAGCTAATTTTGAAAATCAAATGTGTTAAACTCTATGAAAGGATATTTTAAATTGAAAAGACACCAAAAAACATTAGGTATTACCTTTAAAGATGTGATACTATTGTATGTCAGTATCAGATATTTCTTACTTTTTTGAAGTCAAAATTTTTATGAAATGGTTTTTATGATTTGTTATGTTCATTTCTTGGAGTATAAATACATTTCATAAGCTTCGATTTTATTTGTGACACTTGGAGTATTTATTTCTCAATGAATTACCTTGTATTTACTTGCATTTAATTTGTATTATGCCTCTTGACTATACTTATTATTAAGTAATTTTCTTTTCTTTCTATTATCTTGGAAAGTTTAGAGTCCCTTGCTAATATGACCATTTCATCCTGAATATCTTATTATTTGATTTTTTACCTTAAAGATCTGACATTGGTATAAGTATAGTGAAAGTAAATTTGGATGCCACCCCAGCTACTAACAATAGGAGTAAGAGTGTTGCCAGGTGAATTTACCAGTGTATGATAGGCACACGCTATGACTACGAAATTGACCTTAGGAACTACAACTTTGATGCAACCAGTCTCAGAGCTACCACCATGTAAGTATATGCTAGGGTGTTTGTCAGTTTCTTGAGACTGTGTGAACAGAACCAAAGGCTAGGAGTACATTGAAGTGCCTTTGAATCTTATGGGAATCTTACCCCTCTAAGTTGGTAATATCAGCAGTTGAAGGTCAGATTAGTTTGACTAAATAATTGTGAATGCTGATATGGCTATCTTCTGCTTCATTTGCCTCTCTGTGTGGAGGAAACTGTAAATTTTGTTTGTATCTGTTAACATATTTTTAGCACACACATTAATCACCATTTAAACAATAACAAACTAGAAAAAGCAGAGTTCTAGTGGAGAGATATCTTAGGTCAATCTTTGATCTGATCCAAGAATTGGCACCATGAAGTCTTCCTTTTAGCTAATTATTTTTGGTGCTATGTTTTCACTTTAGCTGTTTTTATATGGATTTTATCTTTCTTAATATGTTACTAGTTTTCTTAAGATAAAGTGCATTAAATGTATTTTGAAGATATGCTCAATAAATATTGAACTAATTTTTAAATTCCTTCAATACTGATTCATATTGATTTGTATTTATTTGGACAGATTACATTATATTCCCTGATCAGTGAGACAATAGTTTTATTTTACTTGGGAGCTATGTCAAATGTTATTTTACCAACATTTTACCTGAAAAAAAAAAAAAGAAAGAAATCAGCTGTTCTGAAGGAATTTATGTACATTTTGAATTTGTGTTTTGGGAGAACTCAATAGCAACGCCAATAAATCTTACATTCATAGAGTATTTTTTTTCCTCTATGGAGTATTTTGATGTAAATATGTTGGTGTGCTTTTTAAAATACTTGCCAAGTGTTCTAATCAGATATTTTCTTCTCCTTGAGGGTTGTCTTATAATAACAATTTCTTACCAAAATGTGTTATTTGGCAATGTCTTGAAAGCTAATATAAAATTTTCAGCTACTCATTTTTAAATATGCTATGTATGTTTTTCTTCATTTTTTAGATTGTATTTTTTACTTAATCATATACTATGTTTAAATGTATGAGTTTGGATACAATTAAAATCCAGGCTACATCCTTTAGACTATACCTATAGCGTGGATTTTGTTTTACCAATTAAAAAAATTTGATTGAGGGCTCAGTCAGTTAAGTGTCCAACTTTGACTCAGGTCATGATCTCACAGTTCATGAGTTGGAGCCCTGCATCAGGCTCTCTGCTGTCAGCACAGAGCCCACTTTGGATCCTCTGTCCCCCTCTCTCTGCCCCTCTCCTGTTTGCGCTCTGTGTCTCTCAAAATAAATAAATAAACTTAAAAAAATTTGATTGAAATGTTGCTGCTTCTCTCTAATACAAGTGAGATTTAATGGGTTATATTTCAAAAACATTAAGGATTATCTTTCTAAAATGATTCTTTATGATAGTCATAATGATTTCTTAATGATTTTCTTTTTTCAGAAAATGTTAATATTTATGACAGATACTGAAGTCTACAATTTGGTGTAAATATTTAGAAAATTATTTTTTAGGAAGAATTTCTCAAAAATCGTGACATTATTCTCTCATTCATACATGTTTACTGTACTCTTAGAAACTACTTTCACATTGTATTTTATATTAAAATAAATAAATTGTGTTAAAACTTATTTTTAAAATTCCCCTTATCTTTTTTGTCTATGGATTTGATCAGCTGAGCCTGACAGCAGAATGTGGACAGAGTATGGAGCTACCTAATGGGGAGCTTTACCTTTAATAGCAGATATGAACGATTTAGTAGAAAATTACCTCTTAATATGCCTAGACGTTACCTTGTGCATGGTATGGCCAACTTCCTAAAATAAATGTGTCCATGCTTTTGGAACTCCAAGATGAAAGGGATTCTAAGAAATACCCTGAAAATCTGATTTTTTTCTAACTTCTTAGGTGGTCTGCAGGCCAAACAATCTGCTGTTCTCCAAGGTAATAACCTACAGATTTACCTCACCCAGAGGTTACTTTGTTGTAACTTGGCACTATGAGAGCTCATAGGAAGTGATGCCACCTCCAGATAATGACTACTTTTCTCTGTATAATATATTTGATGTAAAATCACTAAATAAATATGCAAAATTTGACATTACAGTTTTAGGTAAAGATCCCCTCACCACTTCACTTAATAATATTGTCTAGCCAGAATGTAGCTTAGGGAACAAATCTGAATGGTGCAACTTGTTGCTTTGTGGACATATCCAACCTGTACAAATCCATCTTTTATGACCTGAGGGTCTGTTTTTTAGCACATCTACTTTTTCCGTGTGGCTCAAAGCACATTTATCTCAGACTTTTCTTTATTCAAAGGGTAGTTTTCTGTGCCATACTTTTCTAAAGTATAATTTTAGTGAAAGATGAGGGTGGGTCTCCAAAGTTTTGAAATATTACTGAAGAAAATGCTGTAGGAAGAAGAATACCCTGCCAAAGTATCAGTCTCTCACAACCCTCCTCTACTGACAACCATCTTCTCTTCTTTTGGATAATAGGGTAAATCTTTGTTACATTGACTTTTCTGTACAAACTATTTAATTTCAAAATGCTTATTACTTTCATAAGCTTGTTTTCATTTTTCAAATAGTAATGCTTTTTTCCCTGTCTATGGAAATTGCTTGCATATCTTGATTTGAGGTTAAGAATATAAATTTTGAAACTAAAACTAGTAAAATTTTAATGTTTTTTTATTTAGAAACAAATTAAAAATGTTATTAAGGGTTAGATATGTGGATATCTTTTTGTCATGTCCCATGAACAAATTATTTATAGGAAATTTTATTTTCCTTAAGATATACATGATCATCAGATTTTTATGTAATATATTTTACTATCTAAGTGTTGGGAAAATGTTTATTCAAAATCTGGCATCCAAACATATCTCATCTGGGGTTCAGATATAACATGAAGGTCATATGCTATTCTCCTATAAACGACATTTTCAATATGTGATGATGGAGTTTTGTCCTTTTATATCTAGTTCTGTTAAATGTGGTACAATGAGGAGTTTCCTATGCCTCATCTATTCTTTATATCTCAGTTTATTGCTATTAATCTTGTGATATACCATAATTTATTTGATTTTCCACTTTTTTAAGTTTCCAATTCTTCATTGTGATAAATAATGCTATAATAAACATTCTTGTACATATATTAATTTTTACCTTTTAGACTGTTTCTTTATTTTTTTAAGTTCATTTATTTATTTTGAGAGAGAGAGAAAGTGCACACACAAGTAGGGAAGGGGCAGAGAGAGAGAGAGAGAGACAGAGAAGCCCAAGCAGTGCCGATGCAGGGCTCGATCCCACACACTGTGAGATCATGCCCTGAGCCAAAATCAAAAGACGGTAGTTTAACTGAGCCACCCAAGTTCCCCTCAGACTATTTCTTTAGGCTCAGATCTTATATATGGAATTAATGGACCAAATGTAATATGCACTTTAGTTATCTTGCTATATACTCTAAACTTTACCTCTCAAAGTTAGAATACCCGTTTCTTAGGCTAATGTAATGTGGTAGAAATGTTATAATTAAAAAGTCCAAGTGCAGACAGAGTAAATTTAGATATATCAAGATTCATCTTGATTCTTAATTTCCAGTGTGCCAATGATCGATTTCTTGTTATCCACACTCTCAAAACAAACATCCATTTATGGGTGCAGGATCAGGCTAGAAAGTAGAATTTAGGCCTTTCGTTCTTCTAGCCTGTTCAGTTTCTTATTTTGAAGGAGAGGAAAATAGAGCACCATAGTTAATTTAGTCATCTTGAGACATAACAGTGGTTTACATAGACTTAACTTTTCTCACGGTAATTTAAATGTTACTGGAGGGACCCCATAGATTTGTGTGGGAGTTATCAAAATGTAGAAGGATGAAAGGACCTCTGATAAAAAAGCCTTATCTACTTGGCGACAGAACTTACTTTTTCTTTTGACCCTTGCTTCTTAATGGTACAGTTGGGGAGATAAAACTACTTTACAATTAATCAGTACATACATATATACACTTTGTGGATATCTGAAGACAGAGAACAAAGTATTTATTTCTACCACGGTTATTGAAATCGACTTGTGGGTCCTTGAAACCAAAAAGCAAATGTTTTCTCCTTTTATCATTAGTGCCTAGTTGATTTGGCCATATGTTTTGGGGATGAATGAATAGATCAGCTTACTGTTTTACTTTTTGTTGTTTATATACAATCTTATTAAAATGCAACCCTAGGTTAATGGCATACAAGCTAACTTAAAATTCTTCAATTTTCCCTTTATTCCTCTATTAATCAAATATTGAGTTTCATCTACATATAAAAATATTTAGAATATTTAATATAAGTATTGAAAATTGTTTTATAATGATCACTCAGTAAGTAATTCACTTTGATGAATTGTCTTGTAATATTTGACTACCTTAAATTGTTCTTCAGGAGCGCCTGGGTGGCTCAGTTGGTTAAGTGGCCGACTTGAGCTCAGGTCATGATCTCGCGGTCCGTGAGTTCGAGCCCCACATCGGGCTCTGTGCTGACAGCTCAGAGCCTGGAGCCTGTTTCAGATTCTGTGTCTCTCTGACCCTCCCTGTTCATGCTCTGTCTCTCCCTGTCTCAAAAATAAATAAAACGTTAAAAAAAATTAAAAAAAAATTGTTCTTCAGCTGTATTTGCAGTTCAGCACTCACTAAGTACTTTATTATTTTATTTTTTTCTTTACCATGACTTGCTTACATGACTTTTTACTTTTCCACAAATTACTTTCCACAAATATATATTCCTCTGTATATTCAATATATATATTCTTTTGCATGCCACTTATGCATGATCAAATAGCACTGTGCAGACAATGTTTGCCTAAGTTAGGATTGATTCCTTCTTAAACAAAGGATATGAATTGTTATTTAGAGAAAGATTAAATAGAATGTTTAATAACTCAGAATTGAGAAACTTCAAGGTGAGTTAGCCTACAGAGAAGTCTTCTTTTCAAAAAGAAGATATTTAAAAATAATTAATGATAAACTCCCTTTCTGACCATTCATTATTACAATATCTCTTTGGAATGCCCCACAATAGATGTATAAAATTAAACTGTTATAAAGCTAAATTAGAAATTTTTTTCTGTCTTCTCAAAAACTGGTAAGAATACTATTTACATAATTTATTAAATAAAAATTATGAGGGAAAGATATTTGTCTGTTTCTTCCTCTTGTAAGTCTTTATCACCTAGAACAGTGCCTTGCATATAATGTTTACTTAACAAACATATTTTTCTTTATAAATCATTGTAACTATTCCTAATTATTCGTTATATTAATAAACACAACAATAGCACTATATACTATAATGTCCTTTATATTATAGGAAACATGTTTGTATATATTTTTACAGTAGGAATTCTGTTAGATTTACAAGATAAATATTACTACCACTTCAAAAGGGTAAAACATATTTTTCTCTTGTTCATGATCATAGAGCTACTATTCTCACAAACAGTCTCAGGAAGCAATAAATCTCATTTGTGGCTCAATATTTTTTTCTCTGTGCTTCAATATCTCTTTTGTGATAAATTCCTATTTCCACCTAGTATTATAAAAGTCTTCTATGCTTTGGACCCCAAAATCAGTTTCAACACTTAGTCTTCACAAATATGTTTAGTATTCACTGTACTTAGAACATCTTCCTCCATGATTTCAATGTAGTTCAGTTAGGTTAAATACAGTTAAATTCACATTTATCGTGCATTTACTAGATAGTAAATCCTCTGTTAGGAACTGAGAGATCCATATTTGAAGAGACGTTTTCTGTATACATGAAAATTTACCATTTTACTGGGATACTAACATATACATAAATAACTCTCTAATATGTAAAAGTCTTTGTGAGTGCTGTAAAACAAATGTGAACAACGTTCTATAATTTAGCAGGAGGAGAAATCAACTTGACTAAGAAGAGGAACATGCAAGGCTTCATTTTGAGATGACATATATAATGAGTGTGATGTAATTGGCCATATATAATACATATAAAAATATTTTTTTAAATAATTGTACCTAAGTCTTTCCAAAGCCCCAATATACCATCTAGTATTCCAAGTACTGGATATATTAGATTGATAATTTTTGAATAAGCTAAGTTACTTCAGTACTTCTTGAATTATTTTAAAGTTTATAAACACTCTCGTTTTTTGGGTTTGGACTAATGCTGGAGATACTAGTTTTAAGTCATAAGTGGCCAAGATGTGATGAATAAGCAAAAATCCCAGCAAAAGTCAGTATATGACCTTCCGTAAGGTTTACATTATCTTGTATAGTCTATGGTAACTACTCTCCCTCCAAGAAGGCATCTGCTGAGATATCTTATTTCCTTTGTGCCCATTGTGCATCTGCTATTACATCCAGTTATTTAGATTGGTGAAAGTCTTTTGGTCTTCCTGTTCTCTTACAGATATAAGTTCTTTCATCTAGTGTTACTAATTCTTTGGGTTTGCAGAAAATAGTAGAGCTGACTTACCTTTCCATGAAGCTTCTCTTTGTATATCTGCCATGCTCATGCTGGGAGTTCGAAGCTATATGTTAGGCCTCTGCCAGTTGGAGTTCCAGATGGGACACAGAACACCAGTGGCACCTATTGTCAGATCCTTCAGGTTAGCTGGGGGTTTCAACTCCAGTCCCCCTTCCTCACGCTAGCTCTAGTGGTGGTGGATGAATAGGTACAATGTTCAAACCAGTATCTCACTCTACTGCTCCCTCTTTAGCCTTTGTAGCTCTCTTCCAGTCAAGTGTTAGTATGTCCTTTGAGAAAGGAGAAAAACAGTCTCAGAAACTTGTTTTCAAATATATTTCTTACTGTAAGACTGGTCCTACAGAGTTTGACCTGGTTTCACTCTGACAACTCCTCAAGTCAATCAGCAACTCCAGTCTATCAGACTAAATGGCAGTAATTGTAAGTGTGTAGGGAAAGAAGCATGATGGCTAATACATCACAATATTATCTCATTCAAATCTAACTTGATCCTTGAAAATGGACTTTTTGTTTTTTGTCAGGTAAATAAGAGGAAGTTCAGCTTCAACAGAAACACCATTCACAAAAATATGAAGATGTGAAAATATATGGCACATTTGGGTAATACTGTACAAACACTTTGCCCTGGCTCACGTTAATCATATCCTTCATGAAAGTACTTCTCAAATACTTCAAAATGTGGCTAAAAATTCATGTCATGAAGGAAGTAGGTTTTGTCTCTCTATCAATCAATCCCAGGAATCTCACTTCTGTCAGTGACAAATATAACATTGAAAAGGAACTATATATACTCTCCTTTTACTCCTGCTTCAGAGCGCGGCTTACCTTTAGCACCAGGAGAACAAAGTAACTCTTAACTGACTTTTTCAGATTTAAACATTATGGAAACAGTTTTGTAAAACATAAATGTGGTGGAATTGCACTGCCAGGCTTGGGTTATTTACAATATGTCTTCTTTGTTGTAGTTATTGTTGGTTTGTTTTATTAGTTGACACAGGCAAGAGGGAAAAGAAAGGAGCTATTTCTCCTTAGCAATCTGTGAGAGAAAATGTAGGCCTGTTCACCGGTTTGTATCTGGGTCAGGTGAGAATGTGGGGCAAGTGATTTGTCATATTTTGTTGTTGTTATTGTTGTTAAATTTTCATTAGAAACACTCAGTGATTTACTTATTTGTTTAAAAAAGTTTTTTTTTTAATGTTTATTTATTTTTGAGAGAGAGAGAGACAGAGTGTGAATGGGGGAGGGCAGAGAGAGAGGGAGACACAGAATCTGAAACAGGCTTCAGGCTCCGAACGGTCAGCAGAGAGACCAATGCAGGGCTCAAACTCATGAACTGTGAGATCATGACCTGAGTTGAAGTCGGAGGGTTAACAGACTGAGCCACCCAGGTGCCTCAGCTTATTCATTTTATATTCTGTTCAGTAAAACTGTCCCACTTATTTAAGTGCATATTATTTTAAGCAAGTTGGCAGTTCTTTATACTAGAGCCCTACTCTTATTAAGTGTGATCACCGGTTATCAAATGAATGATATGCTTCCCAAAATAATAGCCTTTGGAAGTCAAATGGTTGTCAAATGAATTCTTTTATCATCAAAATAATGTAGTCTCATAATTTAAATATTTATTTCAGTTTCTAGCCATCAAATCACATGTTAATTAAGTATTTCAATATTTGCATTACTGGAAAACAATTGCTCTGCAGAAGGTCAAGAAAGCCCCAAATCATTTCCTTTGGAAGAATCATAAGACAAAAGTAGCTGTCTTTATTGTCCCTTTTTCCCCATGATTCTACTTATTATTTATTTATAAATTAATTATAACTTAAAATGGCTCCATAATATATAGTAATTCCTTCTGACAAAGACTACACAGAATCAAAAGTTATATATATACTGAATTATATGTGAATTGAATATATTTAAAAATATGAAACAAATTTAAGTAGGGTTAAATATATATGTATGTATTTGTACTATTATCAGACTTACATTGGAACATGTTGACTATGTCTTTTATTTTATATATATAGGTTGTCAATATCCTATTTCAGTATAATCCTATGCAGTTTTTCTGTTTTCTTTTTGTTTTTTCAGGAAAAACACTCATTTTAATGGCTCTTTAATCCTGTGCCAAAATTGTATGCTTGCCATGCTACTACAAGATAGAAAAGATAATAGATAGATAGATAGATAGATAGAGATATACACATTTGCATGAATTGAAATAAGTTTCATTTTCACAATCACATTAGTGATGAATTTTTTGTTAGGAATTTCCAGTCAGGTATGCAAGGACCATCACCCTTTTCCATTCTGTTGGCCCTACCTACTGTAGATATCCCAAAATTATCAATTTAAATCTAAATGGTTGCTAATTTCTCTGTTGTCTTTTCTTTAGACTAAAACTTAAAAAAATTTTTTCTTGTTAAGATAATTTCAACTTCATATATAAATTGCAAATACACCTCTGAGTTCTGATATTCATAATAAAATAGCGTTGTTTTCCTAAGTAATAACTGTGAATGATAATTTGATATCATATCAGTATACAAATGAAATACGTGATTACTTAGGTTTTTATGATGAAAGGTCATATATTTTTGTGAAAACTTAAAGATTCCTAAATGTCAAAGAAAGAAAAATTAAGCAGACTTTCTTTTCTCTTTGCCTTCCAAAATGGGGGGTGGCATGATCCTGCTCCACAGAGAAAGAAGATAAGGGGAGCCTAAACTGATGATTAGATAATTCACTGAAAATAAACGAGTAAGGATGTAGAAATTAAATTACTAAAAGTATACATCTAAAATATGAGTGGGTAAATAAAAAATAAATTTTTATTTCCTTGTTCTCCTTTACCCTGCTTCTCACACCTAATTTAAAACTAGACAGCACTTTCTAGTATTATTACTAGAAATGAGATTGAACTCAATCCGATGACATATAGGATGCTAATCAATTGACAAATCATATTCAAAATAAATCCAGAAAAAATAAAAATTAATGTCAGCTATGTGAGTTACTCTAAACTACACTGTGTATTTATTTTTACTGAATAGAAATCTAAGTATGAACAAATGCATGCAATATGAAAGTTGTTTATTATACTTTTAGTGACAAAATGTTTATTGTTTATTTTAAACTCAAGTTGATCCTTGAACAATATGAGTTTGAACTGTATAGGTTTACATATACATGGATTTATTTTTCAATAAATACAGCACAGCATGTTTTTTCTCATGATTTTCTTAATATTTTCTTTTCTTTAGCTTACTTTATTGTAAAAATGCAATATATAATACATATAACATACAGAACATATGTTAATTGTTTATGTTTTTGATAAAGTTTCTGATCAACAGTCCACTATTAATAGTTAATTTTGAGGAGAGTCAATGTTACACAGGAGTTTTTTTACACTTTGTGGGGGGTGGGTATCGATGCTTTTAACTCCCATGTTGTTCAGGAGTCAACTGTAGTTCAAAAGTCAACTATATTTTATTTTTTTTAAATAATATTAGTGACAAAGAGAATTTCAGTTTGCATTTCATTGAGACACAACTAAAATCAATTGCAGTGTAATTTTGTTGTATCAGAGAAAGATATGATATTTTTAAGATATTTTTATGTAATTGTCCAGAATTGCTGGAGCTGAATACTAAGTTCTTGATTTTATTTACCATAATTCAGAAAATGGCAAAGGTAACCATAGAATTAAATAATGAAATGGTGAGAAAAAAATCTACTTATAAAATTTTTCAAATATATTGAAACCCTTGGCAATTTTTCTTTTGTGAAATATCTAATAACAGCTTTATTTTTTATACCTGCATGCTATTATTAATTTGAGTTATGAAAATATACTTAATTATAGTTGAACATTTTGATTTTCAAGATTATGCAAAGTTTTCCTGACATTCTTAAAAATTCATAGAAAATTAAATTATTTCTGAGCTACCATTAAATATCAATAATATATTATATATGATTTTTTTTCCTTTTTTCAAATAATCATTTAAAGTTTTTGTTATGGAAATTACCCTGTTAAAGATAAACTCAATGTTGGGGTACCTGGGTGGCTCAGTCGGTTAAGCATCCGACTTCGGTTCAGGTCATGATCTCATAGTTCATGGGTTTGAGCCCTGTGTTGGGCTCTGTGCTAAGAGCTCACAGCCTGGAAACTGCTTCAGCTTCTGTGTCTCCCTCTGTTCAAAATGAACAAACATTAAAAATTAAAAAAAAAGAAAAAGATAAACTCAATGTCAACATTAGTATTAATAATAGTGATAATGATACTAATATAATTAAATGTTATTAATAATACTATGTTAATACTAAAAAATTTAATATGATTAATAGATTATTTTTTATGAAATGATGCTAAAATTTAGGCTGGATTGAGAGGGCTTTGGCATTAAATATTAAATTAGGAATATATTTCAGTCTTATTTAAATCCATATCAAGTCAATAAACTTCACTACAAAGAAAAGCGTTCAATTTATTTTGTGGGAACTTAAATCATAATAGTGTAGTCTTAGGAAAATGGAATTTAACATGCAACATTTATCAGTAAAGTGAAAACAAAGAATGATGTATGAACATATTTTGAAAGAACAAGAGTTTAGGAAAGTTTGCTTCAAGCAAACAGTCTTTGATAAAGGTTATTTCTAGATGAAACAACACCATTAAAGATTAGCTATTTGAGTAAATGACATAATCAATACTGTATTTGTTTGGTAGGCATCAAAGACTTACTACATTGTTGAAAGAATTAAATGGATGCTTTTGCATTCACTGGGAAAAACGAATTTCAAAAACACTTTTCTACTAAGTATATTGTTGCTTCAGAACACTCAATTGTAATGTTCAAATAAATTCATAATTTTAGAAAGTCAAGTTTTTGTATTTCCCTCTTCCAGACAATGGAGTTATTATAAACCCACCAGAAAAACTCACTGCACACTTTTCATTACACTCAATGTGTAGGAGTTGTTAAGGGCCATCTACAAAATTACTGCACTGAGTTGTATCATAGTGGAGCTCAGTAACATGAAAACAAGCAAGTTATAGTTGGAGCTTTGTTTAAAATACACTTGTCTTTTTTTTAGTGTCAATGTTTTCTTGTTTTTAAAGTTTTTATTTTAATTCCAGTTGGTTAACATACAGTATAATATTAGATTCTTGTGTACAATATAGTAATTCAATACTTTCATACAACCCTGGGTGCTCGTCACAACACGTGCACTCCTTAGTCCACTTGTGGATTAAGTGACTGTATATGTAACATTGTGTGTCAACTGTACTCAAATGAAAAATGAAAAAAAAAATACACTCATCTTATCAAAAGACACACCACATCCATAGAAACATAAAAAGGGTTTGCCATTGGTGGTCAAATACATACATACATACATACATACATACCCCCCCCACACACACACCACAATTAATGTATCTTTCTTACACATTACCTTTAAATAAAATTTTGAATATTTATTGACTAGGGTACATCTTGTTGGTGAAAAATACCAATTATTAGAGGACAAAATATGTTCAATAAAGGTGAGATTAGTAGAGCTATGTTAGTTATATTGACATCAGTAAAGAGTTCACCAATTTCAAAGAAATGAATATTTCAATGTGAATCTGCTTTCTATTTGCCCACATGATTTTTTCATTAGATTGTATCTCAAAGTATCACAGATTTAACTGGGAAAGGCAAAATGAAATGAATATATGCCTAATTACATATGCAGCCTTACATATGCGATAAAAAATAAAGTAAGAGAAAAAATGTATTGGTTAAATAATAATTACATAATACCTAGTCTGGGAATTTGTTTGAGCAGAGATCACCCAAGAAATTTAGATGTAATGGCACCTTTTGTGCAGTTTCTGTGTACATGATATCCTTTTTTTTTTTAATCTTTTTAATGTTTATTTTTGAGAGAGAGACAGAGACAGAGTGTGAGCAGGGGAGGGGCAGAGATAGAGGGGGACACAGAATCTGAAGCAGGAGCCAGGCTCTGAACTGTCAACACAGAGCCCGACATGGGGCTCAGACTCACAAACCGTGAGATCATGACCTGAGCCAAAATTAGACACTTAACCAACTGAGCCCCCAGGCTTCCCCTTATATCCTTATAATATGTAAGATATGGCAAATTTCATCAACTTTCTGTTTCTTATTACAGCAAAGTGGATTAGAAGTGGGATAAACTATACCTTGTTTTTTAAAAAGTTTATTTATTTATTTTGAGAGAGAGAGAGAGAGAGAGAGAGCGACACAGCACAAGCAGGGAAGGGACAGAAAGACGGGGAGAGAGAATCCCAAACAGTCTCCACACTGTCAGCACAGAGCCCAATGCAGGGCTCAGTCTCATGAACTGTGATATCATGACCTGAGCCAAAATGAATTGGACACTAAATGGACTAAGCCACCCAGGTGCCCATCATTTTTTATTTCAAATTTTAATCATCACTAATTCCAACAGGAATTACATTCACAGTATCACAGAAATTTCTACCCTAAAAGTGTAATGCCAACACCAATACTCATTAAATATGGTATTATGACTATTAAGGCCAATCTATGAAAAATGTTACATTTTCATGTAATTCAGTGAACCATACTCAACTAGGTATAACCACCCATTAATCAACATAATGTAATTCTTTCAGAACTGCACTAAGGGAAAATGAATTAATAAATTTTGTCTGGCAATGGTTCCTTCTATAGTGTTTCTAAGTTAAGTTCAGATTTTATGTAACCTTTATATCTTTCTCAGTCTATTTTAATGCATCTTATATCTTGATTTGTTGACTATATATATCTATGTGTATATACTGAAATACTGACAGAATCATATTCTGAGTCTGATTAATATGTTTGCAAAATACCTTTATTCTTATCCTCTCAGGACGGAAATTCACCACATAAAATTGCAAAGCCCTACCTCACAGTCTTGCGTGATTGTGTATAAGGGGCATCCAGTAAGTACAATAATATTAAGTGAAAGTGTGTATGACAACCTGAGGGGGATTTTAGTATAGAGGGCAAAGTAATTTTTTTTTTTGGTGGGTGCAGTAATAGAGAAAGATAATGTTAAAAAGAAAATCAGATTCTTTGCAAGATATATAAAGATAGATTAAAGCAGGCAAAACCAAAAAAGAAAGATCTTGGAAACTTGCAACAAATGATTTATATTTATGGGCAAAATTTACTTATTTGTCACTGTCATAAAATTAGCAAAATTATAAACATTTTGCTTTGAGAGTGATGCCATGTCTAAAGGGCATATTAATTTGTTTTACATGAAGTCACTCAAATGAGTGGATTGAGTTTTCATAATAGACACATTAGTGTACAGCTAGTTATAGTGTAAACAAATGCAATATACTATGGAAGCAACTTGACATAATGTAACAAGATGATTAAAACTGTTTTAATCCTTTAAACCAGTAGTAAAATGTTAGAGAGCAAATCTTAGTAAATGGAAATTTGACAATGTGTCAAGTGGAAAGATGCTTATTATAATATTTTTATAGTAAAAAATAAAAATAGAAGAAAAATAGGATGAAATCAAACCATTATTTGATGGTTAAAAATGTATATTATTGGGGTGCCTGGATGGCTCAGTCTGTTAAGCGTCTGACTTCAGCTCAGGTCATGATTTCCCAGTTCACAAGTTTGAGCCCTGCATCAGGCTCTGTGCTGACAGCTCAGAGCCTGGAGCCTGCTTCAGATTCTGTGTCTCCCTCTTCCCTTCCCCGCTTGCTGTCTGTCTCTCTTTCTCTCACTCTTTCTCTCTCTCTCTCTCTCTCTCTCTCAAAAATAAACATTTAAAAAAATTTAAAGAAGTATATATTCCTAAAAATAATGTAATGACATAGGAAAATTTGTAAGAAAACACAGGATGTAACATTTTGTGTACGGTAGCACATAAATTTTTTTATAAATATACATAGGCATATATTGAACTAGAAAATGTAACCGAAGTCACAGATAAAACAGATTATGGCATCTCAGTTCTGAATTCCTTGGATGAATTGATATGACTGTGCTGATCGTCTTTGCCATCTTTAGTAGGATCGGTACATTCCTTTCAGCGTTAATATTTTAGAGTCACTTGACTCTAATCACAGTCTCTCCCCTCCTTTATGAAAATAGTTATTACAAGTCCCGTATGTTTTGGGAGTATTTGTAGTCCTGTTATAGTGGTGAACAAGGTGAATAAAATATGTGCCATCATGGAAAAAGTGCAGGGGCTCACAGTAGCATTTTCTATAAGGTCCAGAGAGCAAATATCTCTGCTACATAGTCTTTGGTTTTGTTTGTTTGTTTGTTTTGTTTTCTTTAAACTCGTCACAAACATAAGAGCTATTTTTAGCTCACAGGCCATACAGAACAGACTGTAGGTCCAGTTTGGTACATAAGGCCATAGTTTGCCACCTCCTGTCCAGGGCTGCAGTTTCCCGGTGCTTGTTTTGGTTGTCATTATTGGATTGGGACACTTATCAGGAGGGTCATACATATCAGACATCCTACAAATAGTCAGATAATCTGAGAAAATAATGAAGATTAGTCCTTAGTGTCCAATAAATCTTAAATCTTTTAAATGCCTTGCTGCCAGTCACATACATGAAATACTTTATCCATAGTGATCTGGGTCTAAAACCTGACTTCATCTTACAAATAAACACAAATGATTTTTGAAAACTTTTAATATGTACTATAATATCTGAGAATGAAACTCATATATTAAAAAAGGAGGACAACTCTTTTTTGTTGCTGCTGTTGGGGGTCATTACTAAAAATTGTTCATCGGAAACCCTGACATAGAAATTGAATTACAGTATAATACATTTGAATCAGTCTGGACACATTCACTGTTATGTTCTTATTAGAAGCAAAATTCTGTTTCTTTTTTTTTTTTTTTTTTTTTTTTTTTTTTTAACTTTTTTTTTTTTTTGGGACAGAGAGAGACAGAGCATGAGCGGGGGAGGGGCAGAGGGAGAGGGAGACACAGAATCGGAAACAGGCTCCAGGCTCTGAGCCATCAGCCCAGAGCCTGACGCGGGGCTCGAACTCACGGACCGCGAGATCGTGACCTGGCTGAAGTCGGACGCTTAACCGACTGCGCCACCCAGGCGCCCCAAAATTCTGTTTCTTCTAATGTAGTATTATTTTATTTTAAATTACTCCTGCTTTAATTTTTTTTTTTTAATTTTTTTTTCAACGTTTATTTATTTTATTGTTTGGGACAGAGAGAGACAGAGCATGAACGGGGGAGGGGCAGAGAGAGAGAGGGAGACACAGAATTAGAAACAGGCTCTAGGCTCTGAGCCATCAGCCCAGAGCCTGACGCGGGGCTCGAACTCACGGACCGCGAGATCGTGACCTGGCTGAAGTCGGACGCTTAACCGACTGCGCCACCCAGGCGCCCCGTTAATTTTTTTATAGTATAGTAAAGGAATCATATGCTCGCATACCCACTGCCATGCAGACACATGTTATAAGTGCTACATCATTTCTGAACTTCTTTTCTCGATAGGTTTGAATTATTTTAATGTAAATCAGATTCTATCCAGGTTATACTTTAATCTAAAATAAATGGCATTGGTGGAATTAAGAGGAAGAAAAATAATGGATTTCTACTTTTGATTATCCTGTATGTATTTGTATATATTTCAGAGATTATTTTTCCACAGTTACACAGAACTGATTATAATTTGAACTGTCTACCTGATAAATTTGCCTATCAATGAGAAACAAAAAGTGATCTTCTAATATTCATTTAGCAGTAAGGCTTCACAAAATATTTTATCTTATTGTATGCTCATTTTTCTGAACCTTTCTGTATTAGGTCTCTTCTCATTTCATCTATTCACTTATTTGAAGTGTATTCATTTTCTTTGTAACATTTGTGAAACATTCAATTTTAATGTTTTATACATTAGCAACATGACAATACCACACAATTTACTAACTTAGAATCATACATGGTTTTACTGGGTGTGTTTCTTAAATTGAGTCATCTCTAATGAATGACAAATAATTTTAGTTGAGAATAAAAGTCATCAACTTTGATATGTAGGTGGTAACTTTGACATTCTTTTTTATCTTTAACTCATAAAAAACATGCTTCTCTGAGTTAGAATAAAAAGACCATCTAACAGTAAGTTCAAGCTTGTTTCTTTCTACCTCAATATTTTATTACTTGGTTGGATACTTCCACATGAAATCGTGGAGTTTGGGTTGGGATTAGCTTAATATCCTAGCTTGAAGCCTTGTAGTGACCTCAAGAGAGAGGAAATTACAAAAAAGTTCAGAGACAAAGAGCCATTAGGTGAAAAAGGATATCAGCTAATGAGACTCATGTGGTTAAAAAGTACCTACTACTATGAAATTTATGAGGTTATATTCTTTTTAGAATCCTTGTTCAGTTCAGATTGAAAAGAAAATAGTACAGTTCAAGCTACTCTTGAAAGTATCCTTGTGATTCGCAGCTTCTAAATAGATACAATTTAGTATCCATTCCAAAGCTGAAAATCATGTTCTTCTAACAGTTCTGTCAGACATTTTCCTAGGTCCCAGCTATACATTATGGAATAAGAAATTTTTTTTTTCTTATAGGACTTATATTTTAGTGTACATAATAGTATATAGAGGTAAAGTGACATTTAATAAACACATAATTAAAAAAATAAAGTTTAATGTTACATGTTTTAAAAAAGATAAGTATGGGAAACATACCTTCTGCATACCATGCAGAAGGAAGTAACAGTGGAAAGGCCCCAAGCAGAAAAAATTGTAATATTTTAGAAACAGAGAGACCTGTGAAGTTTCAAGTCAGTGACCATATTTGAGAGTGGTAGATAGAAAATATGCTTGAGAAGGTAAGAGGCAGAGACTACAAAGGGTATTGAAGAGCAAAATAAGGAGTTTGGATTATATTTTAAGTAAAATCAAAAGTTATCAATCTACTTTGAACAGTTGAGTGTCATAATCTAGAAGTAGTCTGGAGAAATTTGTATAGTACAGTAAGAATGTAAAAGGAAAGGCACTTAGTAGTCTATTGCAGTTATCCAAACAGACAATTCTGACTTAAGAGAAATGGTAACTATGTACAGGGAATGAGTTAAAATTTTGGTCATAGAGTCACTGAAATTTGCACATACAAATACCTAGGCTCCATAAAAGTGAAAATACATCAGTTTATAAACATTGTTAAGTGAACAAGTAGTTTAGGTATGGATAATGAAGGAAAAGATAATTCAACAATAATTCCTAGGTTTAGAACTTGAAAATGAGTGATAATGCCACTTACTAAGAGGAATACAGGATTCTTCCTCAGTCCTTTCATCTTTTAATGTACAGCTGCTATTCCATTGTCTTCTGATTTCCAAAATTGAAGATATTGGAACTGAAAGGCTATTTATTTTAGTTTAGATTTAATTTGTTCTCTTGGATGTAAGTTCATGAATTTATCAGGATATGGTTATAAAACTTTCCACAGCAATCCTGTATAGAACTAGATAGACCCTTTGAACTGAAAACTCATATCTGAAAGTAGTTTATTCAATAAATTATGGATGACAAGAATGGAAAATGTTCAACTCAATACTATATTAACTGAACAAATTAAGATTTATTATTACTTGAAGAAATAGGTGAACATAATATTTATGTATTAAACTGCATATAAATGAAAAACAATGAGAAATTTACCTTAATTCACAGGATTTATTTTTACATGTGTATTTTAACTATTTTTATACATCAAAATACACATGTAAAAACTAAACACTATTATATTAATATGTTGAAGATCACAAAATTAGTAAGATCTTACGTATTGAGTAAATGAGGAACATGGATAAAAGCATATCCATATGAAAATATTGAAGTATTTATGGGATCTTGTAATTTCATATGCATTGTAGAGATGGCAAAAATAGTTGGTTTAGAGTTTAAAGACATAGTTCCCTGAAAGAATCCTCAAAGAACGTATTACATGGAAATATTAAGTAGGGAAAGATTACAGTGGTATCAATTCAATTTCTCCATTCTTTGTATTATTTCCTCCCCAACAATCACTTGAATTATCTTCTTTGCTAACTTGAAAATTTTGCGTGAAGTTTAGGCTTTATGAAACTACTTTGATAGATTATGTGTGTCTTTTATATTTGTTTTTATTCTTTTTAATGTTTATTTATTTTGGGGGGGGGAGGGGCAGAGAGAGAAAGGGAGAGAGAGAATCCCAAGCAGGCTCTGTGCTGACAGTGCAGAGACGGATACAGGGGTTGATCCACAAAATCATGACCTGAGCCAAAACCAAGAATCTGATGCTTAACCAACTGAGTGACCCAAGCACCTCTCTTTATTTGTTTTTAGATATGGTAATTACTCTCATATTACCCCATATTTTTTTAAGGAAGCATTTTTCAGAGTCATCCCTTATGAAGACAAATTAACTTATAGATATATAGTTTATTTCTCTGTTACTAAGTGTATTTAAATTCATGGGGCGCCTGGGTGGCGCAGTCGGTTAAGTGTCCGACTTCAGCCAGGTCACGATCTCGCGCTCCGTGAGTTCGAGCCCTGCGTCAGGCTCTGGGCTGATGGCTCGGAGCCTGGAGCCTGTTTCCGATGCTGTGTCTCCCTCTCTCTCTGCCCCTCCCCCGTTCATGCTCTGTCTCTCTCTGTCCCAAAAATAAATAAAAAAACGTTGAAAAAAAATTTTAAATTCGTATACTAAGGAAGACCACACTGATAGTAAGTGTAGCACCTTGGCATTTTTTTCCCCATGATTTCATATAAAACATGGATAACATTGTATGTTGTAAAATAGCTAAGAATATGAAGTAGAACAAATGTGGAAACAAATATCTGAGAGCAAAGCAAGCCAGATTTCTCAGCCAGATTTCAGATTTCCCTGAAGAACCAGGGAACTGAAAAACCCGGGTAACTCAGTCAGTTAAGCAAACAACTCTTGATTCCAGCTCAGGTCATGATCTCATGGTTCTTGAGTTCAAGCCTCATGTTGGGCTCTTGAAGTGAGAACATGGAGCCTGCTTGGGATTCTCTTTCTCTTTCCCTCTCTATCTTCCCGTCCTGTTCTCTCAATCTCTCTCTCTCTCTCTCTCTCTCTCTCTCTCTCTCTCTCTCTCTCAAAAATAAATAAATAAACATTAAAAAAAAACACTAAAGAATCAAACTTGTTGGAAAGAAGTGATACAAATAAAAAAAATGCTGATTTATGAGAAAGGCCATAAAATATGGGCATTTGTTGAGTCCTTAAAAGAAGTATTCAGGGGCACCTGGGTGGCTCAGTTGGTTAGGTGTCTGACTTCAGCTCAGGTCATGATCTCATGGTTTGTAAGTTCCAGCCCCACATCAGGAGTCTGGAGCCTGCTTTGGATTCTGTCCCTTCCCCATTCACACTCTGTCTCTCTCTCTCTCAAAAATAACAAACATTACAATTTTTTTAAGTAAAAAATAAAAGAAGTATTCAGATTGATGATAAATAGAAATATAATAGTAGAAATGTAATTATGAATATTATATTTTTATATGTTTATTATATACTCTATATACATGTGTGTATATGTAGATGTTAAGGGCTGAACTAGATTGTATGTTGTAGTAAACTTGTGAAATATAGTTGCTTACAATATTTTATTCTCAATACGGAAATGCTAAAAAGGAAATGCCCTTTACTAACAAAACACCACTGTTCTATTGTAGGCATTAACAGACACCATTTTCCACATCAAGAATAAAATTAGAGCAGAGTGCCATATTTTCCAAGTGTAAAAGATGACTAGGATGACTCCAGAGCACCAGTAGTTTCTCTGCTGTCAGCAAAATCAGCGGGGGTGCCAGCCAAGAGCACTGAGGCTAGTTAAAAGCATAAATGTTTCTAGAAAAGAACATATTTTGAAGGGAGATATTTTCGTTCAACATTCTGCAAAACTTACCTTCTAAATATGAACATGAGTAAGGCTTAGCTTTAGAGATTATGAAATAGAATATGACAAGGAGATTGGAGACCCTGTATATTTAGGGAAATTATTAATGACAACAATTAACGTCATTCTGTCAAGGGAGTCATACCTCAGGTGTTATTTGCAAGGTATTATCCTGCAAGGTACATCGTATCTTGCTCCAAATTAGAGTTAGCCTTTTGAGTATCAACAGGTATATTTTATCTGCAGAGTCCTTTTTAAAATAACAATATATGAGCATATATAGATTTACATATACATAAATACACATTATGCTTTATATACTATCTCATCAAACAACCTACATTTTAATAATTATCACATTTTATAATTCATAAAGCATTAGTAAATTTACTAACATATAGAACAATGAAAATAATTGCCATATATAGGTATTTAAAAATATGATTTTTGATGTGGTTTGAAGTGTTGGGGTTTAGAGCTGATGGCCAAGAAGGAATTCTTGACATGTCTTTGGTGCAAAAAGTGGTTTTATTAAAGCACAGAAAAGGACCCATAGGCAGAAAGAGCTGCACTGGCATTGTGATGAGAGACTGATTATATACTTTCAAGTTGGAAAGGGGTTAGGGACAGCACAAGCCTCCAAGGTATTTTGGAAATAAGGTTTCCAGGATCGTGAAAGAGCTAACTGTTGTTAGGAAAAGGTAATTTATTATTGCTTAATAAAAAGTCAGTCATGAGACCCTTCAGATATATACCAGTGGGCCAGATACTTGGCAGATGATTGCTAAATAGTATCTTGCAGTGTACAGATAAAGAAAGTTTCCAAAGAAATGTTTATATGTTAAAGTAGACTTAGAGGATCTTGGGGGTTCAGGCTAAGATTACCTTTTGCCCTTAGCAAAGTGTGGTAATCAAGGCAGCTGAATTCCTAGAGGAATGTCACTCTGCTTGTTTTAAGGACTTATCAATGGCCTGTAAGTAGTAGGGTATTTTTTCTTTTTCCTTTGCCTTTGTTTCCCACATCATTCTCTCCCTGAACAATTTGGACCCTTAAATCTTTAAGGTGGCTGAGGGTGGAAGGTTTCATTTTCTGTCAACTTTTTCCTGCTGAATAGGGGTGTAGAGATGTCTCTACCTATGGATCAACATTGGTCAGTTGAGGCTATATATATATATAGAGAGAGAGAGAGAGAGAGATACATATATATATGATATTTTCCTCTCTCTCTTTATGTATGTGTGTGTCTGTATATATATATACACACATATAAACATATATATGTATATATAAAATATATGATATTTTCCTCTCTCTTTATACATATATATAAGCTCATATATATATATATATACACATATATATATACACAACACATATATATATGAGTTGTGAAAGGTAGACACAGTTGAATCCAAGGGAGACCACATGTATGGCCTGTATGTATCTGCCCAAGTGGAAAGGGTCATCTGTTGGCTTGAATTTATGTCAGTGAAGGAGTCTTGGCACTAAGTGGAGAAGAGAACATGGAAGAAAACAGTAAAACATGATTAGAATAACTATCATAAAGGAAAATATTTTAAATAAGAGTTTTTTAAAAAGACTGCTTATTAGGGTACCTGAGTAGATCAGTCAGTTAAGCATTTAACTCTTGATTTCAGCTCAGGTCATGATCTCAGGATTGTGGGATTGAGCCCCACATTGGTCTCCATGCTTAGCGTGGAGCCTGCTTAAGATTCTCTCTCTCCCTCTCTCTGTCCCTCCCCTGCTTTCTCTCCCTCTCAATAAATAAATAAATAAATAAATAAATAAATAAATAAAGACTTGTTATTATGATCTTAAGGTTGAAAGCACGCAATACTATTAATTTTAAATTTTGTGCTATTTAAGGCAAATTAAACATCAGTAAAATGTTACTATGAACATAAGTAATAATATGTGAGCATCTACAAAAATCAGCACAGGGACAACAAAAGTTAAGGGAATGGGAATTTTTAAAGATTCTAAAATAATTTGGGAACTTACGTGTTAAGCGTGTATACCCAGTAAAGAATTACTCTTAGGAAAAAAACAACAACAACAAAAAACTAGTTGTCTACTTCATACAGCAAATGTCTCAAGTGTCAGAAACTAATATGTAAAGATTTCTGTCATTATTTCCTCATTTGTTTTTGTGACAGCATGTCTGATCCTCCAAGTTTTTCAGTTTTCTTTTCTTTCTATATACATACCTGTAGGTAATTTAATCTTCAATCCAAATTATTTTGATGTAATTAATAGCAGTCATTAACTATGTACTTTCTTCTTATACTGGGAGTACAAACTAGGATTTAGTGCCAATAACTGTTATTGCTTATTACTATTATCACCAATAGTATAAAATAGGCATTTATTTTATGTTATGTTATTTTATTTTATTCTTTTTTAACATTTAAAAATAATTTTAGTGTTTATTTATTTTTGAAAGACAGATACAAAGTGCAAGCAGGGCAGGGGCAGAGAGAGAGGGAGACACAGAATCTGAAGCAGGCTCCAGGCTCTGAGCTGTCAGCACAGAGCCCGACGTGGGGCTCGAACTCATAAACTGTGAGGTCATGACCTGAGCTGAAGTCAGATGCTTAACCGACAGAGCCATGCAGCCACCACTAAAATAGTAATTTCCAAGGTACAATACGAAGTAAGGGTAAGGAGCGGATGAGTCTTCAGACGTCAGGTGGAGTGCACCAAGAATGTGTATGTACATGTACATGCATCTGATTTATATGTATACATGCATGTATTCATGTGGAGAAATTGGTTAACAATATATTTATGGAGAGGAAAATATCACTCAGACTTGAGGTTGTAAAACAATTTCAGGGAGAAATTATGAACATGAGAAATAATGCATAAATCATAAAAGGATAAGAATGTCTTAAGACATTTGTAGATTTAAGAGACCCTCCAAGGGCACCTGGGGGTCTAAGCCTCCCCAATAGTAGGCTAAGCCTCCAACTCTTGATTTTGGCTCAGGTCATGATCTCGTGGTTCATGGGACTGAGCCCCCCATTGGGCTCTGCACTGATATTGCAGAGCATGCCTAGGATTCTCTGTCTCTCTGTCTGCCCCTCCTCTGCTAGGGCACATATACACACTCTCTCTCAATTAATAAATAAACATTAAAAAGGAAAATAAAATACCCTCTAACCCTCTCCCCACCCTCCTTGCAACACATACCAGTTATAAAGTTTCAGGTTAGGGGCATCTGGGTGGCTCAGTCAGTTAAGCGACCAACTTTTGATCTAGCCTTGTGTGGGGCTCTACGCTCGGCATGGAAACTGCTTGGAACTCTCTCTCCCTCTTTCTGCCCCTACCCCACTCATGCTCTCTCTCTCCCTTTCCCTCTCTCAAAAGAAATAAATAAGCTTTAAAAATTAAAAGGGAATGAATACAGTTTCAGGTTAATTATCGCAAGGATACAGAATGCACAGACCCTACATTGCTATACAGAGCAGAGGCTGGTGCAGCACATATCTGTGAAATTTTCCTGACCTGTTTTCTATATCATTGTGCTGTAGATAACACCTTCCTGCTAGAGTGGAGAAGGAAGCTAATTTCTTGCTTTGACTTGCTCTTTAAATTCTGGGTAATTTATATATCACTGAAATACTTTACAAAATTCCTCCTTGGGTTTTCTCTACCAACATGAACCTCTGCTGGTTTATCAAAGCAACACCTTCATGTTTGAACGGATAGGAAAATGTGGGGAGATCATCAGTACTAAAGAACTACCTCAGCCTTCACTCTCTAGCAGACTCAAAGCTGATTTCACAGTTTGTCACTGCACTGCAGAGAATGAGTGATTGTAATGGCTCAATAGACCAAATAAGTAAAAGAGGTAAAAGAGTTGCATTTAAGTCTGCACAGGATAGGAGCTAGTGAATGTTTTTGAGAAAAGGAATGACAGCATTAATTAATAATTTCATTATTAATAAAATTAAAAGTTAAAAAAACTTCCCGTCATGGAAGTATGGAGGACAAAATGGAAGGAGAGATTAGAAGTAGAGAGAGATGGGGCTCCTGGGAGGCTGAGTCATTTGAGGATCTGACTCTTGATTTTGGCTCAGGTCATGATCTCAGGGTGGTGGAATTAAGTCCTGCATAGAGAGCCTGCTTAAGATTCTCTCTCTCTTCCTCTTCTTTTGCCCCTCCACTTTTCACACTCTCTATCTCTCAAAAGAAAGGAAAAGAAAAGAAAAGACAAGGAAAGAAAAGAAAAGAAAAAAAAGGAAAGGAAAGGAAAGGAAAAGAAAAGAAAAGAAAAGAAAAGAAAAGAAAAGAAAAGAAAAGAAAAAAGAAAAGAAAAAAAGAAAAAAATACACACTTATTGAGACAGAAAGCATTTTTTAAAAAAGAAGTAGAGGGAGATTTCTTCACGTTCCTTCTCACCGTATTTTACAAATGTGTTAAGTCAAGATTATTAGAAATACAAAAGGAGCTGAAATTGAAATTAAGAAAAACATGGGAAATCTCACGTATATATCTAACCTATATAATTTTCACCATAATCTGTGTTTATGGACACAAAGGGTCCTTGTATACAATTGTCTTCCATTCTCTTCTCTTTATTTATGTACAATATGTTGAGAATATTATCTCACTTGATTCCAATTTCATCTTTATCCATTCTAATTCTCTTACTCTGTTCTTCAATTGCACTTTTTATTTTTGTGAAGTTTAATGGTCAAGAACTTTCTCCACAGACTATTTGATTATCCCAGACTTATGGTTATAGAAACATTTATATTATATTTATGGATCCAAAATTTAATTCTTTAGACCCAAGATTCATATTAATTTGTCAAATTACATACCTAGATTTCTAAACTTATTTGTTAGAAAATTAACTCATCATTTAATCCTACAAGAGTAATGATGGCCATATAAGTCCTTACAAGTATACTTTGTCCCTTGATACTGTACGTATTACTCAAATAAGATTTAAGAATAATTCTATACTCCACTCACATGTATCACTTTATTCAATAAAATTTTTCTGTTTTTAGCTCTTTCAGTGCTCTCAATTTCATCACTTTTTCTGTAGTAACTACCATTTTATTATTTATCCTTTCACTAAGATTTTTTAGTTAATTTAAAAATCCAAAATGTGTAATGTTGACCCATGGGTAAGCACATTTCTATGGTTCTGTTCAGCAAGAAGTTACAAAAGATAAGACCTTTCACACCAGGCAACCTTAAAGATTTAAGGGTCAAAACTGTTCAGAGGGGAAATGATGAGGAGAACAAAGCAAAAGAAATGTAAATAAAATTAAATTTCCTTACAATTTGCAACCCCTATTGATAAATAACTGAGTCAAGTAGAGTATGATATTCCTCAAGGAACTCACAACTGTCTTTTATTTTTATTTAAATTCGAGTTAACATACAGCATAGTCTTGGCTTCAGGAATAGAACCCAGTGATTCATCTCTTACATATGATACCCAGTGCTCATCCTAAAAAGTGCCCTCCTTAATGCCCATCAGCCATTTAACCCACCCCCCTTCCCCTCTAGCAACCCTCAGTTTGTTTTCTGTATTGAAGACTCTCTTATGGTTTTATTCCCTCTCTGACTGATGGATAAAGAAGAATGGAAGGGAAGGAACTCACAAAGGTCTTAATGCTAATGCTTAGCTAGAGGCAAAGGCAACCATAACTTGACAATAGCCAGACCTGCAGGATCCTATAAGCCTTCTTTAGCATATGAAAATCCTTTTGGAAATTTCCTTTATCTCTACCCTCCCCTACTTAAATTTTTTTTTTTTCAATGTTTATTTATTTTTGGGACAGAGAGAGACAGAGCATGAACGGGGAGGGTCAGAGAGAGAGGGAGACACAGAATCGGAAACAGGCTCCAGGCTCTGAGCCATCAGCCCAGAGCCCGACGCGGGGCTCGAACTCACGGACCGCGAGATCGTGACCTGGCTGAAGTCGGACGCTTAACCGACTGCGCCACCCAGGCGCCCCTACCCTCCCCTACTTAAAAGTATATAATCAATCACTCCTCACAATCCCAATACAACTCTTTCTGCTCAAGGGTCCTGTTGCCATGCTTTAATAAAAAAAACATTTTGCATCAAAAAAGTAAATAATAATAATACTGATAAAATATAAAAATTCTTTCCTATATAAAGGATTAAATAGTTGTTCTGAATTAACACATATCTCAAAACTTTCATTTAAGTTTCCAAGTTCCTACATTTTTCTTTTCCATCATTTACAGCTGGCTTTCAGGGTGACTGTTCTTATCTATATCATACTGTCATACTCATAGAAATGAAAAGAGCATGGAGAATCATTCATGGAACACTTAGTGGAAATACCAGAAATGGTGCATGCCACTTCAGCTCACATATAAAAAGTAATGACTGAATTGACCTCTCTAGACTTAAAAACCATAACTTCTTACAAACCTTTGGACTTGAAATAAAATAAATATAAAATATTAAACAAAATTTGATGCAATAATCTAGCTAGACTTTGTATAGGAAGTAGGCATTTATGGTCATAAGTAAGGACTCTTGTTAGGGGGGTAGTAAAGAGAACTACAAATGTTTATTTTAGACAGAAAACCTAAGCAAGTTTTATTGAGGATATGGGGGCATAGATGAGTTCTCCTACTCATTAAAGAGTCTAATTTTTTTGTTGTTGGTTTTACCTTTTACTGTTATTGCTGTCCCCTGAGATTTCATTTTAATTCAAAATTGTTGACTTCAGAAGGTGGGGAGAAAATCAATCGTCTTTACTAGAAATTAAACAAAACCACCTCCTCTTACTCTCTCCCTCATTGTTTCTTTATGCCCTTAACAAATCATGGGAAACATAATTTTTAACTGTTATGAAGACAATTTTAAATTTTTTTTAATGTTTATTTTTGAGAGAGAAAGAGACATACCATGATTGGGGTAGAGACAGAGAGAGAGAGAGAGAGAGAGAGAGAGAGAGACTCTGAAACAGAGAGAGAGAGAGAGAGAGAGAGAGAGAGAGAGAGAGAGAGAGACTCTGAAACAGGGTCCAGGCTCCAAGCTGTCAGCACAGAACCCAATGGAGGTCACGAGCCACGAACCATAAGATCATGACCTGAGCCGAAGTTGGATGCTTAACAGACTGAGCCACCTAGCAGCCCCTATAAAGACGATTTTGGATCTGAAATCCAAAAGGTCATGTGGAAGCAATAATAAAACAAAAAATAAAGAGTGAATGAAAGGAAGGAGAGGAAGAAGAGGAAAACTTTTGACTGAGAATAAGAAAACTGAATCCATAAGATGTAGGCATGTATCTAATGATAAAATACTTGAGCCAGTAAAATCAACAATTAGAATAGTAACTAATCTTATAGGTAATACACTTTACATAACATCTGAAAAGATTTTATCTTATTTTTTTAATTTTTACTATAGCATAATTGTTATATAAGTTTAAGTATACAATGTGTTGAGTTGATACTTATGTATTGCAAAATGATTACTATCTCTTAGTGTTAGCTAACACCTCCATCACCTCAATTAATTACTATTTCTTTTATGTGGTGAGAACATTTAAGATCTACCCTTTCATGTATATAATTTTATGTGGTGAGAACATTTAAGATCTACCCTTCTATGTATATAATACAGTATTGCTAACTATAATCACCATGCTATACACTAGATTGCCCAAACTTATTCATCTAATAACTGAAGTCTCTACCCTTTGACCAATGTCTCTCCATTTCCCCACCCCCTCCCTCCCCTGGTAACCACCATTCTACTTTCCATGTCTATGACTTTGACTCTTTCAATTACCACCTCTAAGTGATATCATATAGTATTTGTCTTTCTCTAGTTTATTTCTTTTAGCATAATGCCTTCAAGATTCAACCGTATTGTTGCAGATGGCAGTATTCCTTTCTTTCTCATGACTAAATAATATACATACATACATTCATCCATACCACATCTTTATCTGTTCATCCATTGACAGCCACATAGTTTGTTTCCATATCTTGGCTACTGTGAATAATGCTGCAATGGACGTTGGAGTGCAGATATCTTTATGAGGTCCTGATTTCATTTCCTTTGGATATATACCCAGAATTGGGATTGCTGATTAAAATATTTTAAAACTGATATGTAGGAAAGATTTGAAGAACTAAAAGAAGTCATTTATAAGACATAGGAAAAAATGGCCACCGAAATTTAAAATGCATCATGTGGAATAAAGTACAGCTTTGAAAGAATTACAATTGGAGAATTCACCTATAATTTCATTGCAGTTAAGAGGCAAAAAAAAAATAATAATAATAATTACCAATTAGTAGACTTGAATAAAAAAATTTAAGACTGTAATGGTATCTGTTGTTTTGTTCTTTTGAAAAAACAATGTTCATGTAAATATTCTTATACATATCTTGTTCATTTATTTGTGGGACTTCTCAAAAATTTATATTCAGTACTGAAATTGGTATTATTATAATATATACTTTTTTTCTCAAATTTTATGTTTTAAAATTTTTCTTTAATATATACACACCAAATTACATCCTCAAAAAAACCCCTTGAGGGTTTTTTCTACATTTTAATAACAATTAGTAACATGAGGGTCTTCCCCTACCTTTAGTAACTAGATTTAAAATGGAATCTCATGATTTTTCAATATTTTACATATTGATAAGAATGTGTCATGAACCAAAAACGAAGTTCTATGTGCTTGAGGTCCAAAATATAAATGATTGAATTGAATTTTTTAACACAAGAATCTAGGAAAAATAACCAGGTAAATCTGAATATATTGAAGGAAATAAATAAAGATACGTAAAGACACTAATTGAAAAGGAAGTCAATAAAACCAAGAGCTTATTCATTGAAAAGTCTAATAAAATTAATAAACATTAGAGAGACTGATAATTTTAAAAGGAGAGAAAAACAAAATAATATTGTAAAAAATACTGAAAACCAGTACAGATTTTAAAAATTCTTTGTGAACATTTTGAGCATTTTCATGCAAATTAATTAGCAATAAATAGATAATAAAAGTCACTAGTCCTAACCTAAGTTTTATCATATTTTCACAGAATGGATAATCACTGTATTTAAAACTATTTCAAACAGTAGAAAAAATAAATAAAAATACCATTATATTACAAAGCTTTTATGAACTTGATTATAAGACTTTCTCCACAAGGAAAACATAAAGAAAATTATAAACAAATCTTCTTATGGACATAATTTTACTATAATCATTAGCCTGTTGAACTCAGCAGTGTTTAAAAACAAAATATGTTGAAGAAAGGAAGATATAAAACTCACTATTTGCAGATGACATAATATTATATATAGAAAACCATAGCATACCAAATCACTTGAACAAGTCAAGGGTAGAAATATATGCAAATTCATTGAAACCTGGGAAAAATGGGACTTTCAAGAAACTTCATCAAGCAAAACTCTGATCAATCCAAGAATGAATAAAACATCAACTTCTCTCATTAGCCATTATGCCCAAGGTCTTCCTTCTAAATGTTTTTGTAATAAATAAAAAAGATAATTATGGGACACCTGGGTGTCTCAGTCAGTTAAGCATCTGACTTCAGCTCAGGACATGATCATGTGGTTCATGGGCTCAAGCCCCACATCAGGTTCTGTGCTGACAGTTCAGATCCTGGAACCCACTTCATATTCTGTGTCTCCTCTCTCTCTGCCCCTGCTCTGCTCATGCTCTGTCTCTCTCAAAAATTAACATTAAAAAAAAAAAAAAAGAAAATTATAAAGTGTGAGCATATCTGCCACCATTACTGAAATCCTCAAGATTTTTGTTTCACATTCAGCTTTTTTTTAATGTTTATCTAGCATATAGTAGGATTTCCAAAAATATATGGAGCATGAATTAATTGATGCTATCATACAAAATAATTATCAAGAATATGAATTACAGCTTATATTTTATAAGCATTTTCAGGAATTTTGCTCCATTAGGCATATTCTATAGGGCCACACTGACCATAGTATTTAGGATTTTATGCAAATACAAGGGTAGTGTAGTTACACAGGTTTAATAATTGTCAGACTTCACTGAAAAGAACCCTGGTGCATTTCATTTTATGTTAACTATACCTCAATGTAGAAATAATTAAAAACAGATCTCTATGTCTAGGCCAGACTTGTGTACCCTGAGATACAGTATGTAACATATATCAGAAGGAAGGAACTCTGATTGCATGGGAAAAGATGTGCTAATGAACAGATAGGCAACTTTTCATAGGCCTGTCAGCATTTTATAGTTCCATCAAGTAAAAAAACTAAAGTTTGGAATCAGGACCGTTATAGTTTGAGAATTATAATTTTGCCTATGTTTTAATAAAATAAAGCAAATTCTGATTTTAACCAGTTTCTTGCTGACTGAACAAAGCTGCCTACCTGGAGGTGTCAGGGAAGAGAGGTGTATAAGGACTTAAAGAGGCAACTGAGAGGACTTGCTCACTCTTGATTTTGAACACGAGTATGTAAATCTAGAAATTAAAATATGCTATGATTTATTTCTCTTCTTAAATACACAAATATGATTAATAAAAGTGCTAGTTGACATTTTAATTATCTTGTAGTTTTAGACATTTACAGAAAGCATTTGATGGCTTGAAAAGCAGTGACTATTTTCTTAGCTGTGTAGGAAAGCTGATTGATTTTCAACAAACAGTTTTTCTTTGATGAAATCAACATTAATTTTCTCTTCATAGACTATTTACCTGTCAGAGTGAACAAACATTCTATCAAATGATTGCATCACTTTTCATTTCATTCTTAGTAGAAATAATACATTGCCGAGAGATAAGGTGGGAAAAAATTCTAGAAAACAACTATCTTCAACTAAGAGGCATTGATTGAATATATAATTCCATTACCTGTTTGATGTTCTCAATCCTGTATCAACTACCATTTCATTCAAACAAGCATTTTAAGTTCTTTATCCCATATCCTATTTTTGGAATGAGTTAAAGGGTAGTGAATATATGAGATAGGAAAAATCATCAGTTGAAATCATTTACATAGCTAAGAGCACAGTGGCTGATACACAGTGAGCACTACAGATTTTGTAATATTGTGTCATGAAAGTACGTAAGTATGTAGGGACTTATGCATATATGAGCAAATATGTATATAGGGACAAATATGTACATAAAGATACAGCTATAGTACACATTTCTAGTCCACTTTGGTGTAAGTTTGTACACATACACACACACACATATATATATATATGCACTATATATATGTGTGTGTGTATGTACATTACATACACTATTCATATGCTATTATTCACCCAATAATTCAGAAATATTGTCAGTTAAATTTTATTTTCTGATCACTTGAAAACTATCAACTGCTATTTAAATATAAACAGTGTTATTGTTATTAGGATTATTTTAAGCATTGTAAAATCTGTAGCTGACCTTTTCTCTGAACATTGAAAATTGCCTATATAAATTTATAAATTTGGGGGGAAAAGATATCTTATTAATATCACTTGGACTGTATGTGAAAATTATATATTTATTTAATTCCCTAAAATATCATATTCTCCAATCTTTTTCAATAAAATGGAGTTTAACGTACCCACAGATTTTATACGTACACATGTCTTCAAGTTTTAATGCAGAACTAGTCATGACTAGTTGCTCCAGAAATAGCAACAGAGTAAAAATACATAGTGTTGCAAGACTTAGTGGTTGGAGAAATCAAATTTTGGAATGGAAATTTGATTTTAAAGTAAATGCTAAAATCCTTGCTATGACAGATGGACTCAGCAGTTTCAGAGTGGGCCCCTGCTGTCTCTGTCACACTCTTGGCTGCCTTGTGTAGGCTCCAGCCTTTAAAGCAATAATGGTTCCTGTGGGGGTGGAGGGATAATGCACACCTCAAATAGCTACAAATGGTATAAGCCTGCCTAATTAATATGTACTCTCGGATTCTTAACCACTAGCAATTCACCTTAAAGTTATGTCAACTGTTAAAAAAAAAGTTGGATAGGTTACAATAGCATGCCATATAAAAAATTATTCTATAGCTTTTATACATGTATTAAATCTTTCAGTAAAGATGTAGTGCTTCAATTCTCGATAATAATAGCTCTTTAAAACAGTGAAATATGTGTGTTGCTGTTGCAATGAATGAAACTGTAGCTTATGATTAACAGTTTGGGAAATAGCAATGACTGTATCTGTATATATCTGAGGGAAAAGAAGATTGGAATGTAGAGAATTGTTTCTTGTTTTGGAGCAATTTAAACTTCTTTTTAATATTTTCAATCATATTTACTATGTAAAACACAGAACATACTACCTGACACATTTATGATAACTTAAATTGTATCTATAATATCGAAACAATTTGTTGATCAGAAGAAATCAGAAAAGCAAAAAAAAAATAGAATTTTTGGCAATTTGTGAAAAAAAATAAGTGGTGCCTAGACAGAATTTATCTTTTTACAAAATAGTTGCCTTTAATTATGTAATATGTAATTATGTAATATGTAGATGTTATCAAAAGAGGTGAGAGACAAGATTAGGGAGAACAAAATAGCCCCTCTCTGATATAAATATTTAATAATTCTTTAATTGATCTTTCTTTTACTATTTTAATAAATTATGATATGGTGAAGGCAGTACCTAGAACATGACACAAAATGAGGGATAAATATATAAAATAGGTAAATAAGTCACAAGGTGAACGTAGTGGTATAAGCACTGATACCTTGTGCAAAGACAATATTCCATCCTTCTGGCATCCCGCAGGGAATGAGCTGGGGGCACGCAACAAGAGGACATGTGTTCTAGTGGCAGATTCTGAGTTCTCTCCCTCACTCCTCTATAGGGTACTCATGTATTCACAAAAGGCATTTATGAGAACCAGTGGGGAGAGAAGTGGCTTACTTGGGTACCAGACAGTATGGGTTTAGATACCAGCTGTTTATAGTAGTTGTTTGAAAAACATCAGGTACCCAGCACCTGGAGGATTTGATGTAGGTGAAAACCTGAGTTCAAATGAAATGGTCCAGGCAACCTACAGTGAACTTTCTGGGTCATTTTCAGAGATTACTGAAACCTGTCTTTAGAGATTACAACAAAATAAACAGAGTTATTTATTAAAATCTAAAATAAGCATTTTGGTACTTAAAAGCACAAAACTTATAGTGCTTGGCTGTCACAGTCGGTGGGCAAGAAGCTCTTGACCTCAGGGTTGTAAGTTCAAATCTAACAATGAGTGTAAAGATTACTTAGGAAGAAAAATCTTAAAATGATAATATAAAATAAAAGCACAAAAATTAAAAGTCAGTATGTTTATTTTTTAAAGAAAAAAATAGTAAAAGCATACAAATATTATTAATTAACTTAAACAGTTTAAGTAATAACATCTTTACCATTCATTATTCTACGCTATTAAAGAAAACATTCCCTTGAACCATCTCCAACATTATCCAGCAATACTTTATATTCATGATAACATTATAATAGAAATTAAAATATGAGAGCTTATATATTTTCTAAGTTAATTCATTTTTCTATTAAACTGAATCATTTATTTTCTCTTATACATATTTGTCAGTATTACTATTTCTATAATAGCAACACTCTCATTACAGTACATTAATTAAATTATTTTTATTTATTAACTATTAACAAAATAATTGCCATTTAACTGTTTTCCTGTTTCAAACATGTAAAAAGAGGAGATTTTAAAAAATAAAATAATCTTGGGACTCTGAAGAAATAAAGGAATTTATATTTCTTACCAGGTAGTGTTACTTACCTAAAAAAAGGAAAAGGTACAAAAATGTTGTTTATGTGACTTCCCTATTCCCTCATCTGACATATTAAGAAAATAATTTAAAATTATAAAAAATAAAGAGAAAAATAGAGTTAGATTTGCTGTCTTTAGTGATTATAATAAAATAATCAGAGTTAAATTTATTAATATCTAAAACATTTTTATATTTAAAGACACAAACTTAAAATTTAGTATGTTTATATTTTCAAGAAAACTAAAAATACACAAATGCTATTAAGGGACTATTGTCTCATGTTTTGCATCATGCATTGCTGTTGGGGTGATTTGCTTTCTGTGACCTAAAGTGTAACCATTACCTTTTCCTTTATATAGAATTAACAAAGATTTTTTTTCTTTAATTCATGCAGACTTCAGTTGTTAGTTATAAAACCAGCCACACATCTTGGCAATCTCTTTCAAATTAATTGTTTGATTGATGGATGGATTAAATCTTGAATATAAAGGAAACAACTATTTTGAAAGCACCAAGGACAGGACAGAATTTTAAGGAATTATAAGGCCAAAATCTACATGAAGTTAGAAACAAAGAAAAGCTAACAATAAATAGACTCAGCAATAGGAATTTATTTTGCTCTAAGGGTATTTGTTTACTGTCTTGCACTTGGTCTGTAGTTTCATGGATGCTTATAAGGAAGAAAGGAAACTGTAAGCAAGCTAAAGCCACCTTGGAGAAGTTAGGTACGTGCCCACAATTCATTAAATGGAGAACACGATCAACAGCACTCTCAAGAAAAAGGAGAAAAGAAATAGCAACTTTCCTCCCAGAAGAAGGCAACAAGTTACCTTATCATTGAGTAGAGGAAAGAAGAAATTAACTCATCCCAGAGAATTTTTTTTATACAGAAGTCAGCCTTAACACAGAATTGCATCCTAAGTTCAAATCCCTTGTGTGACCTTCCTCCCCCTAAAATCTCAAACTATGAATTTTGTTATAAAGTTGACAAAGACCAGTAGATTCCTCAAGTTTCTGGCAGAGGTGAACAAAATGAATTCTGAAGAAAAATCATGATAAACATCATAAACATTATGATTGACTTAAAAGAACTTCAAACATTTTTTTTTTCAAGGAAATGAGCATCTCTGAGTACAGAATTAAAGGCAATGCAAGAAAGTGAGCATATGAACAAGAAACATCAGAAACATCCTTAACTATAGCGCTACAAGTATTTTATTGGATCGAATTTTCAGATACAGAAAATAATAATGGATTCAGTAGTTTTAATAATAAAGAATAAGCATGAAAGATGATTATCTAGTTAATAAGAATTACAAGGATATAATGACTTAACCAAGAATCCTGAAAAATAGCTAAATAGATATGTAACTATATAATCCATTTAAATATAATCTCTCTTGGGGTTCCTGGATGGCTCGGTTGGTTAAATATCAACTCTTTATCTTGGCTCCAGTCATGATCTCACGGTTTGTGAGTTCAATCCTCGCATGGGGCTTTGCACTGACATTGCAGAGCCTGCTTGGGATTCTGTCTCTTCCACTCTCTACCCTTCTCCTGCTGTGCTCTCTCTCTCTCTCTCTCTCTCTCTCTCTCAAATATATAAATAATCCTTAAAAATCATAAAAAATAAATATAATCTCTCTACATAATATATAAAGTATACTACATAAAATAAATAGGGATGCCAAGGTGGCTCAGTTGGTTAAGCATCTGACTCTCGATTTTGACTTAGGTCATGATCTCACGGTTGTGAGATCAAGACCTGTGTCTGGCTTTGCGCTGGGCATGGAGCCTGCTTAAGATTCTCTTTCTCTCTTCCCCTGCCCTCCCCTACTTGTGCTGTCAGTGTCTCTCAAAACAAAAAAATAAATAAAAATTAAATTAAATTAAATTAAATTAAATAAATAGCCTAACTATAACAAAATATATATGCACAATAGGAAAACTAACAATAGATATTACTAATTCTGGAGTTAATAACACATTCAGTTGAGAATTGGTGAACTGAAAGTAGATGTTAAAAAAAACTTAATAGAATGCAGCACAAAAAGATAAAGAAATGAAGTACAGAAAATGTAAGGGATATCGAACACAGAGTGAATAGTCCTGTCTTCTAACTAATGAAAACTCCAAAAAGAAAAAGGAGGATGAGAAAGAGACAGGATGGTATTCCCTTAGTTGTCATGAGTTGGCAGCACTAAAGGTGATAGCAAACTATAGTCAGAAGACTACATGTAAAATAATTATAATTGTCCAGTTGTAAACTTAAGAATATCTTGTATGACCAAGGAAGAGGAACAGATAACAGGGTTGTCTTTTTTTTTCTTTTAGAAAATAAATTTCTTTGATCTGGTAAATGATACAGCTAAGATATTTTTAACTTGCGCTGAATGAAAAGCTATTATATGATCTTGAATAGTGGACTGAAAGTCAGTGGGTTCTGCCTTGAGGGCATTATGCTAAGTGAAATAAGTCAGGCAGAGAAAAACAAATATTACATGATATCACTTATATGTAGAATCTAAAAAAGCCAAACTCAAAGAAAGAGTATAGGGTGGTTATTAGGAGTTTAAGAGTGGATGGGGGAAATGGGGAGATATTGGTCAAAGGGTACAAACTTTGAGCTAGAAGATTAACAAATTTGGTGCAGTGTGATTAACAAGATGATTATAGCTAATAATATTGTATTATATGGTTGAATGTTGCTATAACAGTAGATCTTAAATATTTTAATAATTTTGTATTTATAAATGTATCAAATGAACACATTGTACACCTTAAACTTACACAATGTTATGTGTCAATCATATCTCAATAAAGCTGGAAAAAGAAAGAAAGTGGGTTCTGCATTTATGGGTAGCTCTTGATTTCTGCTAACGATGTGTTCATACTAAGGAGTTTAGCATCATTGTGTAATTTTTCAGAGTAATCTCAATTTGTATCCTAATAATACCTTGCTCAGTTCTAGAAATGAGAATTATATCAAATTTATCTAATATGTTGATATAAATTATGTAAATGCACATGTAAATTATGTAAATTTCTTTTCATTCCCATATTGTTAAAATGCAAAAGATAGTAGGTGTTATTTTATCTATTAATCTATGTATGATCTATGAATTTATAATACAGATATATCAAGAGACGATTCACAATTCCTCTAATGAATGGTAAGTAGACACAGCTATTTTGTTCCACTGATAAAATAAACAGTAACACAATAAATAAAGCTTAATATTAGATCTAGCTATTTTCAGAAGTATATTCAACAACATTCAGGTTGTGTTTGAAAAGCAAACAATATAAAACATTTCGTGATAATATTCCCCAGTGTGTGCAATTATAGTTTTGAGAACTTTGTACAAGAACTTGCATTCATTAATTTATGAAGCAATACAGTTTTGGCATGAGGTTAGTACTGCAGGCAGACAAAACAGATGAGCAGGCAAAATTTTCACTGCCTGTGAAGACAGTAAGCCTCAGAGGACTTTTTTAGGGAAAGACTAACTGATAAGTATTTACAGAGTGACTTTGACTACGGTTAGTTTATCTGTCCTTTAGGTCATTTGTGCTGGAAGATTCCCCAGAATAGGACTTATAATTTGTAAAGATGAAAAAGTTTACATAAAGTCATATTTTATGCATCTCTTGCCAAATATTATACATAGTTTATATTAAGATGTAGTCACAAAAGAACATTCTATTATTATACCCAAGCTTAATATTTAATTTTTATTTATTCAACCATGGCTTGAAATTATCGCCTATTGTTTTAAACTTAGATATATCTTCCTTTTGGGGACACATAATTAGGATATTTTTAGCTTTTGCTTTAGCAATGTGTTCTAAAGAAACACTAAACAATGAGTCATATACAAATCTCTCACACACAAAAAAATAGATAAGGGTTTAGCTTTACTTACACTAGATTTTTACTGTTTTGAACATCAGTGTGTATGCATATCTCTTTTGTTACTTCCAGATTTAAAAAAAAAAATCTCATAGATTTAATATTTTGAGCAGCCACAAAATACTCATTAAATACATTGGTAATTGGAAGAAATCCAGACAGAGTATTTAGATAAATATGACAGTCTTTAAAGAAATCGGACACAATGAACAAAATGAAGCTACAAGTGAGATAAAGAATATGTTGGTATGTAAAATCAATTATCTATGCTTGGACAGAATATAGAACTCAGTTAATACTGCCCATAGATACATATTCTTCAGCATAGTCACAGGAAATATTGTTTAAAGTGGAAGACTTGTAGGTATCCTTAAAGTTCATTAGCTACTATAGAAACTTAGATTTAGGACTTCTGTCCATCCCCACCCGATCATGACCACCAGTCCTTGTTTCCTCCCTAACCTCCTCACTCCCACAGCGCCCCTACCCTTTAATGCAGACATAGATTATATATTATAGGAGAATTCAGGGGTGTTGTTGTTGTTGTTTCTACCTCAACCTTTATGGGCTTTTTATATAGATCTGGGACATAAAAAGAGGGTCAATAAAATAACTAAATTAACTGGAAAGATTTACATTATGAAAGATGACATATGATTGAAAAAATAAAAAGGTGTCACAGAAGAGAAGTTAGGTGATTCGAGATTGAATTGTGTAAAACTATGGACTTGATAGAATTGAGAGGCAGTTTATTAAAAAAGGGAAAGGGATTTGAGAAGTAGGTACTAGACTTGAAAATGATACTGCAGTGACCAAGTGGTGAAGATTCTTATGAAATTATTCCTGTTTCCTGTCATTTCTTCTAGAGACTCTGATAAATGCTTCAATTGCTTTCTAAATATCTATATCCATAGTTATATATTTTTTTTCTTTTGTGTGTCTAAGGGCTCAGCCTAGAAACTAGCTGAAAATAAAGAAAATGAAAGACAGGATAAATAACTTGTCTGCAACATCTACCAATGAAAGATAGAGCTGGAATTAGAGCAGAAGCTTCCTAACCCCTTGTTTTGATTCCTATTTGACTAAGTTATTCTCAAAGTATAACAACAGACTGTTCGAACTGCCCCCTTTCCTCTTCATATTCTGTATTAGAGAAATATTTGTTAAATTTCTTTTCTTGGAATTTTTTCAGCAAATTAATACTCTATTATCTCTGACCAGACTATCAATAGGAATTTTTTATTTTTTTAATTTTCTTTGCTAGTAAATTGGCTCATAGACTGTTGAGCACTTTAGACAATTAGGTGGAGTTCAGAACCTAACACACTGTGGTAGATTCTATGAACTTTTGAGACTGTCTGGTTGTATCCCACCAAATACAAATGGCTTTAAATTATTTTTAAAAATCGTCCCACGGAGATTACTTTCAGAATATTACACAAATTAATGATGTTGAAATTGACTGTCTCTTCTTTTCCCTGAAATCTGAATTTTTTCTTGTGTTTACGATAACTAAAGTTAGGATCTTGGGGTTTACCTCCGATCTCTCCTTCACACTTAATATCCAACCATTCTCCAAAGCTTACCTCATTCATACCTTTTTGATCATTCACTTATCCCCAGCAACAACTTCTAAACTCTACTCCAAGCAGTGATTATTCCTTGCTTAGATTAGATTACTGCTAACCACATTCTGGCGAGCGCACATACATGCGCTTAAAAATCTTCCATCATTCCCGTGGCCTTAAGATAAGGTCCAGATCCCTTAACCATGGATCTCAAAGTTCTCCTGGATCTGGCCACTGATTACTACACAGCCTCATCTCTCACCACTTAACTTTCACTACCTTCACCCCCCTCCTCCTAGCCTTCTGGTAGGTTCTAAAAACAATGCAGATGCTCTTTTCTGTGATAAAAACATAGTCTTATTTTGCCCATCATATCAGGCCTCAGAATGTTTTAATTAAAGTATTCTTTTAAACCTAAAACTATCCTATTATAGCACCTATCATTATTTATCACATGTTTGATTATTTTTTGTATTCTTACCCTCCCTTCCAACAGATTATAAAATCAGAGAGAACAGAGATAATTTCTATGAATAATTTTTACTTTCAGTTTAACCTTAAAACTCCCAGTATATAAGGTTTTGGTTAAAGTCTCTGAATGGCTAAATACCAAACAAAATATATGTTGAAAAATAAACTTTTATTTAATCAGTAAAGGAACTGTTATATCTATACCTCCTCTTTCCTTTTATCCTCTTATGAAATCATCATTCCCTTTGCTCACAACTGATTAGGTAAGCACACATACACATACACACACAGCATAAGTTTTGTGGGCAGAACTAAAATTTTCTACCCTGATTTTGGCTACGACATTTCTTTCAGTACTCTAGATCATTAGCCAAATATCCACAACAGCAGCACAGTTTCTGGAACAGATGCATTCTAAAAATTCAATTTCTGTCAGTTGACTCATGTTCATATTGATTTATATTCTAATTTTAAAATCACTTTATTTTCACTTTCCAGTTACTTTCAAAAGCCATTGATTTCTAATATTCTGCCACTTTTTCTCAGCCCATAAAGTAATTGTACAAATACCTACCTGTGTGTAACTATGTAAACGGTTGCCAACATTTAAAGACACTGTTTTTTAAAGTTTATTCATGTAAATAATCCTCCTGGTCAAATAATAATAGTCGTCTTCATTATAATAAAATAGATTATTAGAAATCAGTCTTAAAATGCAGCACATACATCATTTACTGTTGTACAACTTCTGAAAAATTGTCACTAAGAGTCTGGAAGACCAAACTTCTAAGTGAGTTCAATCTGTTTAGAAAAGATCAAATTCTTATGTGAATTGTGGATCTCTGTTTTCTGGTTTTGTAGGTTCAGCAGATATATCCAAGAAGGAATTAATGATAAAACACATGCATTTGTGCAATGCTTTAAAATTTGTAGATTGCTTTCTTTCATAAAGACCTTAATCAATTTTCACAGGAATCATTTCAAGTAAATAAGAATTTTACTACTAGTTTACAGATAAGTTAATTAATCTGGAAAAACAGTAAGAATATTTTTTTTAACATCACTCACAGTCTAAATATTAGAGGGTAAATATACTCAGGGTTTTTATATGCATAATTCCATTTTCAGTGGTTATTCTACTATAAAGTGTTACCTGTTTAATGTGGAAAAGGAAAAGGCATTCCTAGACATTGGCATTCAGTGGTGACTATGCCATACAGTATTCTAATTGTTAGGGAACTTACATAAAAGTAGGAAGAATCAGGGGCGTCTGGGTGGCTCAGTTGGTTAAGCATCCAACTTAAGGTCAGGTCATGATCATATGGTTTGTGACTTGGAGCCCTGCGTCGGGCTCTGTGCTGAGAGTTCAGAGCCTGGAGCCTGCTTCAGATTCAGGGTCTCCCTCTCTCTCTGCCCCTCCCCTGCTCACACTCTGTCTCTGTCTCTCTCTCAAAAATAAACATATATTTTTTAAAAAGGAATAATCAGAAATAATAATATTTAAGAAGACAATTTCAGACAGATAAGAGAGGTGAAAGCAAAAATCTGTAATGTGGAAATAGCTTGAGAGAGATAAATCGTGATAATCAAAGGAGGTGATTTCTAGCTGGTGAGGTGATATTTTAGCTGGATAGAGAATTCCAAACAGAGGTCCTGAGGAAGGAGCTGACTTGACTAGTTTGAGGAACCCAAAGAAAGCCAAGTTGCTTAGTATATAGAACAAAGGTATCAGGAGATGAGGTCAAATATGTAGGCAGTAGGAACAATAATGTAGGTCATAAAAGCTATTATAAAGAGATTCAATGTTACTAAATATGCATGAAATATGCTATTCAAAGATTCTGTTTAAAAGCTATTAAAAGATTCTAGGTGAGGAAATTAGGTGATTTGATTTATAGTTTAAAAGAGAATCATCCTACTATTATATATAGAATAGATTTGAAAAGTAGAAGTAAAATTGGAATCAATGAGATGAGCTGTTGTATCAGTTCAGAAAAGAGATAAGGTAACAAGTTTAGCATGACAGAGTTGAGATAAAAACAAATTGAAGTGACTAGTTAAAATAGACTGTGAAGATAGAGTAGAAATCATGTAGTGGTTTACTTAATGTGGAATGTGATAAAAATAGAAGAATCAAGGCTAAAAATTATATTTTTAGTTTGAGTCAATGGATATTGGTGCTTTTTTTACTCAGTTGGGGCCCACTGACTGAAGAACATTTCTTAGTGTAGGAGAACCAACAATATTTTGCATGCATCGTTTGATGTTTATTAGAAATCAAACTGGAGATATCAATAGGAAAAAAAATTTGGGACTTAAAATAGCATTCAGGACAAGGTTTAAATATCAGTGAATCAATCACACATACACTCATGTGGCATATAATTATGTAACCTCAGTGGACAGGTTGAGATTACACAGGTACGGTGTTTGATAGATAAGAAAGTCCAAGGGAGTGCAGGCTCTGGAGCACTCCAATCAAAGGTCAGAGTAGAGGAAACTGATTCAAAACAGGTGACTTTGAGAAAGACTGACAATGACATTAAAGTGTGACATCACAGAAGCTTTCTTATATTATTAAAAAGGGGAGAAGGAAGCAAAGGAAAATATATGATTTTAAATTATTTTGTAGCTATCAACTGCAAATGGTTTTGATTAAATGAATTATCTCTACAGTAAAACTAGCTGCAAATGTGAAAGCAGGTCCACAAAATTTTGGTCATTCATTCAAGAATATGGGATAGTATTTCTTAAGCTATGTGTTGACCCTTTAATAAAAGCAATATAGCTACTCTAATAGGCCTATAGCCATACAGGAGCGAAAAGTTCATTAACATATATTTAAAATAAAATTCAATGATAGAAATATGTAAAGGTCAGTTAATCCAGTCTAAGGATTAGACAAACTTGTGGAAAAAAATCAAGTGTGTGAAGACAATAGTGGCATGCATTCATTTCAAGTGACAAAAAGTATTAGACAAAATGATTAAAGGCACAGCAAACTTACAAGATAGTATGTCATAAAGTGAGTCAAGAACCAAAATTGCTGGAATTGTGATTGAGGGGTTGCCATGACAAGGCGGTTGGGTTTTGTATAATGGTCAATTTAGACACTTCAAAGTTTGGGGGTTAGGAATGAATGGCATATATATATATATATATATTTTATTTTTTTAAAGCTTAGGAATGAATGGCATATATATATATATATATATATATATATACATATATATATATATATATATTTTAAAGCTTATTTTATTTTTGAGAGAGAGGGGGAGACAGAGAGTGAGTGGAGGAGGGGCAGAGAGAAAGGGAGACAGAATCCAAAGCAGGCTCCAGGCCCTCGAGCTGTCAGCACACAGCCGCACACAGGGCTCAAACTCATGAACTGAGAGATCATGACCTGAGCTGAAGTCAGCGCTTAACTGACTGAGCCACCCAGGTGCCCCTGAATGAATGACTTACATATGACTTCAGATAAACCTAAATTGTGACTGCAAGAAGTGTAGAAGGGAAGATACCTGCCCTAAGGCAGAAGCACATAGTGAGCACTATTTGCTATCATTCTGGTGAAAGAACCTAAGATCCCAAATCAAGATAACAATAGGTGGTATGTGGAGAAGGTATAGATATTATAGAACTAGTTGGAACATAAATTTTGCATAAGCTTCTGATGGGCTGTAAAGACTATACAGAAGAGTCCACGATGATTTTTAGGTTGAATGACTGAATGACGCAATTACTATCATTGAAGAAACTTTAGGTAGATGGGTAGTAGTAATGTATAATACCAGTAGACCAAGATTTTAAAGAAAAGTATAACGAATCATCATTAAAGATACTTTATTCAGATAAAATAATTTCTTTATTTAAAATAATAACTATGGATATACGCAGTTTGTTTCATGTGAAGTCTCCTAAAAATTGATACCACTTCATTCCTGAATAGGTTATACTGATTTTGTCAAAACTGAAAAGTTTGTAAGACAAACACTATTATCTTATTAGTTATTAGCTTATTAGTACTGAATAATACTACCAGCTGCCTTTTCCAGGCTGGCAAAACTGCCTCCAAAATCAGAAGCTAAAAATTGCTTCTTTTTTTTTTTTTTTTAAGTTTACTTATTTATTTTGAGAGGGGGAGGGGCAGAGAGAGAAAGAGAGAGAACCCCAAGTAGGCTCTGCACTGTCAGTGCAGGGGCTCAAACCCATGAACCATGAGATCACGACCTGAACTGATATTAAGAATTGGAGGCTTGGGGCGCCTGGGTGGCTCAGTCAGTTGAGCCTCCGACTTCGGCTCAGGTCATGACCTCATGGTTCGTGAGTTCGAGCCCCGCGTCAGGCTCTGTGCTGACAGCTCAGAGCCTGGGGCCTGCTTCCGATTCTGTGTCTCCCTCTCTCTCTGACCCTCCCCCGTTCATGGTCTGTCTGTCTCTGTCTCAAAGATAAATAAACATTAAAAAAAATTTTTTTTTAAAGAGTTGGAGGCTTAACCGACCTAGCCACCCAGGCACCCCATACAAAATTGCTTTTTCATTAGTCATGATATTTGGGGCAATGAGAAGTAAAAATTGAGTCAGATGGGGGGCTTCTGGTAAAAAGTTTTCTCCCAGTTGAAGATAGAGACCAAAGAAGTACATTCTCACCAACTGAGCTGTCCCTCCTGTTTAATTATTTTGTATGTTGTTATGCAAGAGCATCATTTGTAGGTTTTGTAGCCTTACTAAGACCATGAGTGAAGATATGGACACCATGCTATAGATGGCAGAGCAAAAAGAAGGAAAGAAGTCTATCCTTGATAATAACATTGAGCCTCTGACCCAACCTTGCAACTATCTTCCTGCAAATTTCTTGTTACATCAGATAACTATCATTCTTGGTCTAAGCCACTGTGAGTCAGGCCTTCTTCTCCTCTGTGCTGGAAGCACTCTAGTTAATATAGCAAGTAAATATAACTACCAAATAGTCTTAACTTAGTGGACTATAAACAAAAAAATAATTTTAATGATTTCTAAATACTACAGTTAACCATACTGTGTTGAATTTCCATTTCAAATCTCTTAGGAGTATTTTGGGCAGACCAATAGCTCTTATTATCACTTTGAATATTTATAAAGTCCAGTTCAACTTGGTTCAATTTAAAAGTCCATTTTCTTATTAATTCTAGCCTTTATTTCCCCTTACTTCATTTTCCTTACCACCTTGCCGAACAGAGGCCAGACTTTGAGAATAAGTACTAGTACTTGGGAGCTGAGCAGCGTGAACTGGACTTTTACTTCTTCTTTCCTTCCAACAAGTCGATCAACTTTGTTAAAGGTATTTTTCACATAGCTGGGTTTTGAATGTCAACCCCCATCCATTTATGCTACCATCTTTCTGCTAGTGTTCCATAGGAGAGCAAGGAAGTGTGTTCTTCCGAGTGCCCTAAAGGGGCTTCACTCCACTGTAAGGGATGCAGGTTTTCTGGAGGCAGTTGTTGGGTATGTCAGATAAAAACAAATCAAGGTTCAGATAAAAAAGAGTTTAATTAGAAAGACTATTCTGATAGGGAGAATCCTTTGGATATAGGAAGTATCTCAAAATCAAACAGGAAAGGTATTTCCTTTAAGGGGAAACAGTAAGAAGTAAGGGGAAGCTGGGCAAATAAGGGGAAATGATGAGCAGAAGTGACAGAAATAGCATCTGGCTCTCTCAGCCAGTTCTCAGGATAGCCGATAAATTGGCAAATTCAGCTTTGCAGTGCTTGCTCAGGCTTGAGGGTAAGCAGAGTTCGGGGGCCTATAGGGAGGACAGAGGCCTGACTAAAAGTTTGGTCAAGAGAAAGCCGAAGGGACAAAATGGGCATTTATGAACACGGGTCAGGTCATGCTAACAGTCAGAGAACCATACATAGTAGTTTGCTTAATGGTCTCCCAGCGTATGCCTTTTGTCTGAATAATTATTAGTAGGGACATATTTTGCTCTCAAAACCGTCTATGTAACACAATAAATCATATATCCATCCACAGTATCAGCAAGGCTGCTGATGCCTTGCTACTAGTCACTCTGCCTACTTGACTCACAGGAAACACATCGTCTTGACAAAGCAGATGTTGGCAATAGACTCCAATCCATTGAGGCCCTTTCTCTCACCCTGCCTTCTCTCCCTTCTCTCCATTTCCTCCATCAAATAGGCATATGGCTGGTCAGTAATTTTGCTTCCTAAGTAGGCTGATATCTAACTCAAGAATGGTATATTACTACTTCCTTTGTGTCCATTTCCCTAATGTTTTTTAGTAATTTTTTTTCTTTGTTTTGTTTTGGTGGTACCCTACTCATTGGAAAATTCTGAAAGTTTCCTCTCCCTCTGTCTCTAGAATTCTGCATATATAGCTTCAGGGGGCTGTGAGAAAATGGGGGTATTATTTCTGAATAGCAAAACTAGTGTAACTGCTTTTTATTTAGTCAAGAGGTCTGACTTCCAATTTTTTAATTCTCTTTTTGGTATACACAGCAATTTTTGCCTGATTCAAGTGCTGGTTTTCAAACCAAATTAATAGAAAAATACCAATGGAAAATTACATAGAAATATACTAGTCTATGGATTTTTGAGATAACATTAATTTTGAGTTTATATAAGAAATTGAAAATTTTAAATATAATCAGCAACAAATGAGAAATCAACATTAAGTGCATTCAAATGTATTCTACACTAATTACTTTAATTAGAAAATTAAACCAATGGAAATAATCATGTGTTTGTGTATGTAATTGTGTGTGCATAAATATGTTTGCACTTTAAGGGGAAATCAAGTAATAATAACTACAAAACCAAATATATATACAAGTATCATCATTTTCATTGCAGGCTTAAAAATGAGTGCCAATTTATGTGCTAGTAGTAATTTAATCAGACTATAATGTTTGCTGGCTAAAACACAATCAGTGTTTGCAACACATTATTCCAGTTGCTTTAAAAAATGTAAAATAAGAATAAGCAATTGGCATAACATTATAATGGATGTTAATTGTAACTCTTTGAGCATATGTGTTATTTTCCTGACAGCTTCTAGGAACAAAACACACCTTCAAATAAGCAGGATGAGTTAAGAGAGAAGCAAAGCAAATAGTATCTTCAAGGGGTGCCCATTCGTCAGCCATTAGCAGGAGACAACCAGCTGCTAAATAAACCCAGATCCCTCCTTAAATTCTTCAAGAATCCACAAGGGAAGGAAAACAGGAAACTGTTAGAGAAGCAAAGAGCCGACTCAGCATCAATAGCTGATTTGGGCAACTTATCAGGTAACTAGGAAAATCCTGAGTGGTATACATTTACAAAAGGTTTCTAAATTTATTGTGGTGAATAGAAAAGATCCCAGTGGCCAAATCCAATCCAATTAGGATAAAAACATTTTCCTCCTTAACTGCCAGCTTTTGTATGAAAAATTGCTTCTTCTCAAACTCAGTCAATTTTAAAATGTCTACTAGCTGGGCTTGCCCAGCAGGAGGCTAAAGGGTCTATTACACTGACAGATGCTCCCTGCTTTAAGCGTGTACAGAATTTAAATGACTTTCTTTTTCCATTTACAGCCATTTAAATGGAATTAATATGAAAATAAAACTAAAATTTGCCATTTGAAACTTATCCCTTTTAGATAGCACTTTATATTGCAGACATCACTAGTAGTCTACATTTTGAATATATCAGGTTATATTTTTCTCAGTTTTATATTTGCCAAATACTTTAACATGTTATCAATATTTATTACAACTTTTTAATCTACAGAGTTTTGACCAATATAGCATTTTTGCATTATTGTGATGACAGTCAGATAAAGTGGAGGGGCAGGTACAATTATATCCAACTTGTATGTGAGAAAAAATAATTCTATTTATTTTTTATTTGTTATTATTGTTTAGACATTGAATGGTAGAACCAGGACTATTACTCAGAATCTTTTCCATCTAGTTCAGAGTATGTCATATTGAGCTCTCCTGATATTATATAAACGCAAGTGAAAGCATATTCGTTATGTTGTATATTCATAAAATAAATAAAATGAAAAACTTGGAGGAATTGCCCATACACCTCGTAACAAATTTTAGCATTTTGAGAGCAGGCAGATAGAAAATGCATTGGGCATCTTCATAAATTATTAAAACAGAATCTTTTAATTTATTTTTCTTTTCTATGTATTGCTAACCCTCTGTATTAGTTAGCTGGGAATTCTGCAACAAAGTACAGGTGGCTTAAATGGCAGAAAATTATTGTCTGTCAGTTCTGGAGGCCAGAAGTCTAAAATCAAGATACTGGCAGGTTTGGTCCCTTCTGAGAACTGAGAGAAGGATTTGTTCTAGGACTCTCTCCTGGGCTTATAGCTCGCCATCTTCCCCCTGTGTGTATGTTTGTGTGTCCTGATGTGCCCTTTTTATAAGGACACCAGCCATATTGGATTATGACTACTCGAAAGAGCTCATTTTAACTTGATTTCGTCTGTAAAGACCCTATCTCAAATAAGGTAGTGTTCTGAGGTGCTGAGTATTAGAAAATATGCAGGAAGAAATGTCTTAATCCTATCCTCCATCCCTGAAAATAGCATTGTTTTCTTTTTTCCTAGGACAGTGATAAGTTGTCCCTACCCTTAGTAAAAACTATCTTCACAGTGCCTTTGACTCCATCACTCAACTGTCCTTTTTTTTTATCTTCAAATTTTCCTTTACAAATTTAATGCATTTTGACATTTTCTTGATTACTTTTTTAAAGTTCTTAACTTCAAGTTATTTACTAGCCATTGTCCTATTGTTTCTGCCATTCTTAACATCTTGAGCTCCTTGAAAGTAAAGGTCTATGCTTACTGATCCAATTCGTCATCTCTTCCCCATTTATCCCTCATCTCACCGCTGTTCAGTTTTTACCCTCAGTTTCACCAGAACTACTCTGAACAGTCAACTACAACAAAGAATGAATTGAATATAACTTTTCATTTTACTTCTCATATTACCCCTCTTTGGTATTTGTTATTATTAGTCATTTTTTCCTTGAACTTCCTTCTCTTTTACTTTTCTTTCTGATTGCTTCTCATTTCTCATAATTATCTTCTTCCAGTCCATGTTGGTTTTTACACCATCCTGTTGGACTTGTGTTATTTTCATTCTAAATAGGTATTTTATTTAACTTAATCCAACCCTTTGTTTGAAGTGCCGCCTACGAACTTCTCACCTCCAATTACCAGATCTGTATACCCAGTGGCCTAGTAGTAGACCTCCACATTTGGAGTCCCAAAGATTTCTCAAAATCAACATAAAAGAATGAACATAAAAGAATCATCTTCCATGCTCCTTTCTAAATCTCTTTCATCTTGTTTTTCTTATCTCCGACATGTGTGTAACCTTAAACTTTAAATAAACTTATGACTCTTGCTACTTATAACTCCTAAGATAATAGAAACCTAAGTTATTTGATATTCTAAATTTCTTATTCTATCTGCATAGCAGCTATTGAAATGTGATCCTTTATACTGGCCCTATAGATAAGTATTATGTATATTCACCATTTCAAAATGATATGCAGGGAATTGACATTGACCCAATAGTGGGGTCCATGGGAGTCACTTGAAGACTAGATAAAGTACATTTGGAAGTATAATCTGGGAGAAAACTGTTACATAAAGAATGTATGATCTCTTATGGATGATAAGGTGGAGTGCTGTTCTTCTGCCTTGTTAAAATATAGTTTTGCCCACCCATATGTCCAAAATATAAAAGATATACAATTATGCTATGTTAAGGGGATAAAGAATGAAATAATCATTTACAAACTTACAAAAGGACACTTGGTGATAAATAATTAGCGTTTTAAAATCACTTAATAGAAATGATTCATATCGATGTGTTGATTAAAAACATTCTAGCAAATATAACTAGATGGCATATAGTTTTATGTGTTTTCTATTTGGAGATTCCAGTATATCATAAAATAACCAGTTATTATGTGTACAGGAGGAAAATTTTCCCCTTCTTTTCTTTTAGTTTCTTTGTCTGGCCTCGTAATTAAGTTGACATAAGACAGATTAACAGGAGAAAAAAACAGAGTTAATGTCATACATATGACATGAGAGGGCCAAATACAGTCAGGCCATTGAGGGTTATATGACATAGTGACCTAAGGAGGAAGGGGTAGGGATCTGTGGCTTCAAAGGGAGGGAACACAATTGACAGAAAACTAGGAAGAACAAATGTTTGATAAACAAATGTTTGCCATATCATGCAGATAAGGTTTTTCTGATATAAAGAGTTATCTTTGGTAATAATTCTCTTCCTGATACAGATCCCCTATCTAAATTCTTTTAAGCAAATTGAATGGGAGGTCAAAGCTCTTCTGTTAAGACTTGATTGCCTTTGGCTCAAATAATCAAAATGCCTAAGTGGCACATTCAGGAGTAGTCTTCCCTAAACCTCATCACATGTATGGATGTCAAAATCACATAAAATACTAGATATTGCAGTGAAATGGTGACTTTATTACCATGCCCCAATCCTAATATGAAAAAAGCACAACAAAACTACATATTTCAAAACTAGTCTATATAGCATCGTGTAGCTCTTATATACTGTTCTTTGTTCTAATTCTTTTAAGAATTATAAACTTTACCTACATCAATGGATAGATCATTCAGACAGAAAATGAACAAGGAAATATTGACCTTAAATGGCATGCTGTACCAAGTGAACTTAATAGATACGTATACAACATTCCATCCCAAAATAGCAGGAGGGTGCACATTCTTCTCAGGTACACATGGAACATTCTCCAAAGCAGGTCACATGTTTGGCCATAAGAGAAGTCTCAATAAATTTAATAAGATTGAAATTATGTAAGTATCTTTTGCAACCACAATAGTATGAAGCTACAAATCAATTACAAGAAGAAAACTGGGAACAAAATGAAAAAAAAAAAAAATGAATGAGTCAATGAAGAAATCAGAGTTAATCAAAAACACCCTGAGACAAATGAAAATGAAAACTCAACATTCCAAAATCTACAAGACACAGCAAAAACATTTGTAAAAGGGAAGTTTATAGCAATAGAGACCCACCTCAAGAAATAAGAAAAAAATCAAACACTCTCACCTTATAACTAAAGAAACTAGAAATAAACGAACAAAGCCCAAGGTTAATAGAAGGAAGGAAATAATAAAGATCAGAGTGGGAATAAATGAAACAAACAAAAAAATAGAAAAGATCAATGGAACTAAGATCTGGTTATTTGGAAAGATAAATAAAATTGATAAACCATTAGCTAGACTTATCAAGATAAAAAGAAAGAGGGAGGGCCCGTCGTTTTTTGGACGATCCAAAAAAAAAAAAAAAAGGAAAATTCCTAGAAATGTACATATTCCAAGACTGAATTAGGAAGAAATAGAAAATCTGAACAGACTGAATACTAGTAATAAAATTGAATCAGACTCATCAAAAGGAAAAATAAAAATAAAAAGAGAGCTCAAATGAAGAAAATCAGGAAAGGAAGAAAAGAAATAACACCAGGGAAATACAAAGGATTATAAGAGAATATTATAAAAAACTATATGCCAACAAACTAGACAACCTAGAAGAAATGGATAAATTCCTAGAAACATATAACCTCCCAAAACTGAGTCACAAGAGATAGAAAATTTGAACAGACTAATTACCACCAACGAAATTGAATCAATAACCAAAAAACTCCCAACAAACAAAAGTCCAGGACCAGATGGCTTCACAGGTGAATTCTACCAAATATATAAAGGATAGTTAATACCTATCCTTCTCAAAATGTTCCAAAAAATTAAAGAAGAAAGAATATGTCCCAACTCATTCTATGATGCAGCATTATTACCCTGATACCAAAACCAAACAAGACAGAAGAAAGAAAGAAAGAAAGAAGAAAGAAAAGAGAAAAAAGAAAGAAAAAAAAAAAAAAAAAGAAGGGAAGAAAGAGAGAGACAAGAAATAAGAAAAGAAAGAAAGAAAAATAAAGAACGAGTATAAGAAAAAAGAAAAGAAATAAATAATAAAGAAATAAAGAAATACCTAAATAAAGATTTACTTTCTTTATGAATACTTATAATAACTACATAAATAAATAACAATTACAGGCAATAATACTGATGATCATAGATGCAAAAATCTTAAACAAAATATTAACAAACTGAATGCAACACTACACTAAAAGGATCATACACCATCATCAAATGGGATTTATTCCAGGGGTGCAAGAATGGATCCATACCCATAAATCAATCAGTGCAATATGCCACATCAAAGAAATGAAGGATAAAAATCATGCCTTCTCACCAGATGCAGAAAAACACTTTGACAAAAACCTTTGACAAAATTCAACATCCATTTGTGATAAAAACTGTCAACAAAGTGAGTATAGATAATAAAGGCTATACATGAAAAAAAAACACAACATCATATTCAGTTGTGAAAACCTGAAAGCTTTCCTCTAAAATCAGAAACAAGACAAAATGCTCACATAAATAGAAAATCCTAAAGCCTTCACCAAAAAGAATAAATGATTTCAGTAAAGTTTCAGGATACACAATTCATATACAGAGATCAGTTGAATTTCCATACACTGTTAACAAAGTAGCAGAAAGAGAAATTAAGAAAACAATCCCATTTACTTGCATCAAAAAGAAAAAAAAAAAAACCTAGGAATAAATTTAACCAAGGAGATGAAAGACCTGTACTCTGAGGACTATTAGACATTGATAAAATAAAAAATTGAAGATGACACAAAATAATGGAAGGATATTTCATGCTAATAGATTGGAAGAATTAAATTGGAAGAAGAATTATGTTAAGATGTCCATACTACCCAAACCATCTACAAATTCAGTGCAATCCCTATCAAAATACCAGTGGTATCACCAGCATAAAAAGTACAGCATATACTCAGTAATATTGTAGTAACATTACATGGTGACAAGTGGTAACTGCATTTATTGTGGTAGCATAAAGTATAGACCTGTTGAATTACTATGTCATATAGATGAAACTAATATAACATTTTATGTCCACTATACTTCAATTAGAAAAAAAATACAAATAGTACTTTTCACAAGTGACCCTGAATAATCAGAGAGGTCTAGAGGGAGAAGAACAAAGCTAGAGGTATCATGTTCCCAGATATCAAACTCTACTACAAAGTTAGAGTAATCAAAATATTATGGTACTGACACAGTAACAGAAAAATAGGTCAATGAACAGAATTGAGACCCACTAAATAAACCCACACTTACGTACTCAATCTATAACAATAGAGACAAGAATATACAATGGAGAAAGTATACTCTTGTCAATAAATGGTGTTGGGAAAACTGGACAACTATTTGCAAAAGAGTGAAATTGTACTACCTTCTTACACCATATAAAAAAATAAACTCAAAACAGACTAAAGACCTAAAGAAGACTTGAAACAATAAAATTCCTGGAAGAAAAGATAGGAAGCAAGCTCTTTGACATCAGTCTTAGCAGTATCTTTTTACATCTGTCTCTTCAGGCAAAGATTAAAAAAAGCAAAAATTTTTGTGCTTTTTCCTGCATCAAAGTAAAAAGCTTTCGCACTGTGAAGGAAGTCATTAACAAAATGAAAAATCAAAGTACTGAATGGGAGAAGATATTTCCAAATGTTATATCCAATAAAGGGTTAACATCCACAATATATAAAAAATTCATACAACCCAGTATTAAGAAACCAAACAGCCTAGCTAAAAGGAATCCTCATACACTGTTGATGGGAACGTGAACTGGTGCAGCCAGTATGGAAAACAGTATGGAGGTTCCTCAAAAAGTTAAAAATAGAACTACCATACGATCCAGAGATTCCACTTGTATGTGTTTATCTGAAGAAAATAAAACAGTAATTCAAAAAGAATATATACTCCTATATTCATTGTAGCATTTTTTACAATGGCAAAGATATGGAAACAACTTAAATGTCCATATACAGATGAATGGATAAATCAAATGTGATATAAACTGATAATTGGCTTTTATAAGGCGTTATGTATTACATAATGTCTTATATAATATATAATGCCTTATAAAAGCCAATTATCATCCATAAAAAAAGAATGAAATCTGGCCATTTGCCACCACATGGGTGGACCTAAAGGGTATTATTCTAAGTGAAATAAATCAGAGACAAATACCATATGCGGAGTTCTACTTATATGTAGAATCTAAAAAACAAAACAAATGAACAAACCAAACAAAACAGAAACAGACTCATAGATGGAACAAACTGTGGTTAACAGAGGATAGGGAGTGGGAGGATGGACAAAATAGGTAAAGGGAATTAAGAAGTGCAATCTTCCAATTATAAAATAAATAAAACAGAAGAATGTAATATACAGCACAGGGAATATTGTAATATTGTAGCAACTCTGTATGGTGACAGGTGGTAATTAGACTTGTTGTGGTGACCATACATCATTCTCAATTTCAAAAATTGGGGTGTTGCCTGGGTGTCTCAGTCGGTTAGGCATCTGGCTCTTGTTTTCAGCGTAGGTCATGATCTTATGGTTTGTGGGTTTGAGCCCCACATCGGGCTCTGTGCTGACAGTGTGGAGACTGCATGGGTGTCTCTCTGTCCCTCTCTCTCTGCTCCTCTCCCACTCATACACGCGTTTTCTTTCTCTCTCTCAAAATAAATAAATAAACATTTAAAAAAATTGGTATGCTAGCTCAGTATTAGATTAAAAAAATTTAAGTCCATAAAAAAATTTAAGTCCATGTTTTATTTTTTTTTGAATCATACAATTTAACTCACAATAAGACAAAATTCATGCTTAATAAAAACTTACTATTCATCCATTTTGTATAGCTTTCTTTGGTCTTATTAATTTTTTCTACAAACTAAGTGTGATTTTTTTTCTGTATTTTATTTTGATACCAAATATTACTCTGCTTTTCATAACATATGATGACTGAATAGATTTCAGTGCCTACTTTACATGTTTTTTTAATTTATTTTTTAAATTTTTTAAATGTTTATTTTCGAGAGAGAGAGAGAGAGAGAGAGTGAGCAGGGCAGGGGCAGAGAGAGAGGGAGACACAGAATCCAAATCAGGCTCCAGGCTCTGAGCTGTCAGCACAGAGCCGGAGCCCGACATGGGGCTCGAACTCACAAACAGTGAGATCATGACCTGAACTGAAGTCAAACGCTCAACTGACTGAGCCACCCATACTCTATATGCTTTAAAACTTAGCAACATTAGGGGCGCCTGGGTGGCGCAGTCGGTTAAGCGTCCGACTTCAGCCAGGTCACGATCTCGCGGTCCGTGAGTTCGGGCCCCGCGTCGGGCTCTGGGCTGATGGCTCGGAGCCTGGAGCCTGTTTCCGATTCTGTGTCTCCCTCTCTCTCTGCCCCTCCCCCGTTCATGCTCTGTCTCTCTCTGTCCCAAAAATAAATAAACGTTGAAAAAAAATTAAAAAAAAAAAAAAACTTAGCAACATTAGTCTGGGTTTATAGTTTAAAATGTTAAATTAGGGGCGCCTGGGTGGCGCAGTCGGTTAAGCTTCCGACTTCAGCCAGGTCACGATCTCGCGGTCCGTGGGTTCGAGCCCCGCGTCAGGCTCTGGGCTGATGGCTCAGAGCCTGGAGCCTGTTTCCGATTCTGTGTCTCCCTCTCTCTCTGCCCCTCCCCCATTCATGCTCTGTCTCTCTCTGTCCCAAAAATAAATAAACGTTGAAAAAAAAAAATTAAAAAAAAAAAAATGTTAAATTAACACTTTTACTGTTAACATTAAGTTAGAACTATTATTTTAACAAATATAGTGACGAAAGAGTATAAAATCATTTAGTGTCATAGATGCAAATTTTAGCATGCTGGAAATTATTTTAATTTTTTGTAATCTTTGTACAATTTTGGACAGCAGTATCCAAAATCGAATGCCTTACTGTATGGTCATACTTTGAGATGTCTCTTAAGTCAAAAGTTTTCTTTGCAAATAAAATTTATAGAACTGTTTGGATTTAGAAAAGCATATTCTTTTTCTCCAGAAGTAAATATTTACCTGTAGAATTAGGATTTTTCAATTCTGGGAGAACAACCAAAAAAAAAAAAAAGATTACTCTAATTACTCAAAGCAATTTGACAGAGCAGTTTTAAATATTTATAATTTTCTGTAACTCTTGAGAACCAACTGCCTCCTGGTTAACTTTATCTCACAGAAGTGAACAGATTGGAGAAAGTGATTTCAGGGAATTGAATCTTTACTTGTTGGTGGTTCTAATTTTATGGTGATAAATGACAGTGAAAAAAGTGGGTGAGAAAGAAGAGACTCCTGTTGTGGGGGATTGGGGATTTTAAAAAAGATCCTGAAGCAGAAAATAACTGTTAGAATAGCAGAAGAGGAAGCAGAGATGTTCTTCAGGGTTATAAATTAAGTTGCCTTGAATTATTTGCTGAGGTAAATATCAGAGAGATGGAGGGAGAGAAAGAGAGAGAGACAGAGAGACAGAGAGACAGAGAGACAGAGAGAGAGAGAGAGAGAGAGAGGTAGTTTGTAGATTGTGTTAGTTTAAATCCAATATAATCCTGGGATTATACATATTACTTATGAATATATACTAGAGGACACTAACCAAAAGATAAGTAGTATTGCTGAACTGCAAATAGATAAAACTATCTTGTTGAAATGCAGTTTTTCTACATCCAGAATAATGGAACTGGATGGAGTACAGACTTAATATTCAGCTTTATAAACAGTTTTCAAGAATTTTTCAGCCTGAAAATTTATATTTGATGCAGAAATTCTGCATTAAATGTTCCAGTATGCCTATTACCTTGGCTTGCACATAATTAGATTAATGAAAATTGGACTTCTAACTTCAAGAAATTTTATGGTACTTCTGCATATAGGAAATGTGTGAGTATTGTCAGTATTTGAATGTTGCAATGAGAACTTTCCAAAAGTTGTGAGTAAGGAGACCTGGAAAGCCACCTTAAAAGCACAGCTTACTAGATTTGATGGTAGCCTGATTGAATATATTTCCATAGCTATAGAAACAGTGTTCCAGTCAGATATAAAAGATAACTTCAAAAGTATCCTCATCCATAGAAACTGTAACAATACACACCCAAGCCTTGACCAAGGGAAGTGATGTCTTGGCCAATAGTCTTCAAAGTATGCTTTTATGATATTCTAAAGCAAAGAGGTGTATATTTCTCTGTATACCACCGAACATATATTGATCTACTTAGCTTGTTTTACTTTTATGCCATGACCACATAAAACTTTAGGAATAGGAATTAGCCTCATCTAGCTAAAGGAAGTGATTGCAATGACTATAATGAGACTAATATTCTGGTAGATGTGTTATGTATAATAGAAAATGAATAAATACATGCCTATTAATTAAGAGATCTCCTAAATTTTAGTTATATGAGTCTATCTGACAGGTCTTACAATGCCAGGCTTCTGAGTGTGCAAGCCAGAATGACAAAAATCTGAGTTGTGATTAGTAAATTTCAATTTGTGAGATCTCCTGACAGCCTATGTATGTGATCCTGATGTTAAGAGAGGTTTATTTTCTTTTTAATTTTTTGCTTTCAGTTTTATAAAAAAATGCTAGAATACTTAGTTCAGATTTTATAAGCCACCAGATGTTCCTTTTTCATGAAAAGACTTCCTCTAGACCCCATATTTTTGGATTTTTAACTCTGATTTATCATCCTTTTTTAGACAGTATTAAAGTTTCTATAAAACAAAGCAAAACAATTTTTTAAAAAGACAGAAAAAACAAACAAACAAACAAGAGAATCTTGATTTACGACCACTCCATGACTCATCATTATCTTTTCCACACTTATGAATTCACAAATTTTATTTCTTTTGAGATGATGGTTTTAAATACTGTGCTATCTTTTAAGAACACCTTAAAATGTTTCCTAAAGAAGTTGGCCAAGTGTCTATGAATTGGGAAAAAATTGTATTGCAACTATTTCCTCTTCAAAACACAGCAAATTAAGACACCTAGCATATTGTGCTCCAATATGCAATCTCCATAAGTATTAAAATCTAAGCTTTTAAGATAGATCTCTTTTTAACATATCGGTAAGATATCTTACATTTACAATAATGTAAGCTAACAACATATATGCGTAATAATGTAAACTTGGGGCAACTGGGTGGCTCAGTTGTTTGAGCGTCTGACTTCAGCTCAGGTCATGATCTCGCAGTTCCTGAGTTCGAGCCCCGCATCAGGCTCTGTGCTGACAGCTCAGAGCCCGGAGCCTGCTTCAGATTCTGTGTCTCCCTCTCTCTCTGCCCCTCTCCTACTCGCACACTGTCTCTCTCTTTCTCAAAAATAAAATAAAAACATTAAATTTTTTTAAAGTATTAATATTGCCTATAAAAATTATGAGACAGTATATTTGACCTCTGATTGATATCCTGGAATAAACTCTTAATTGAATGCATTATTTTTATAAAATATATTTGTTGATTGAAATCTGTTTATGTATCTAATCTAACATCTATCTGTCCTTCTATATAATCATCTACCTATCACATTCAAATAGCATGACTGGCCGAATCAGACAAAACAATGATGTGTAATATTTTTGTTTCACTTTTGTTTAAAAGAGTAGAAAATTAGTAAGTATTTGTTGTCATTATATGAAAAATTTTATGACATTCAAAATCATCAATCCAATTTTTCTATAATGCTGGTCACAGATCTTATGGTGGATTTTCACAGAACTATGTGTTCTGGTTGATATATGTTTATTCTTAGCACCAGTGATTTTTTTAAAAAATTAATGGATTTAAACAACAAATAGTAAACTTGAGATTTGTGGGTAATCGTCAGGGAATTTCCTTTTCATACAGAGCCACTGATGACATCACTAACCATCCTTCTCCCCCAAAAAAAGTATTTTATAAATGTGCAACATCATGGACAATAGAAAGTTGGAAAAGATGATACAAAATGATCAATAGAAGTCTGCTGTAATCTTTGAAAAAATATTTTAAGGTATATGTTAAATGAATAAAAATGCCATAATGCTATATTTTTCTTGCAAGAAAGTTGCTTGATTCTCATTTTCATTACATAGTAATAGAATTTTCATATTAGCCTTAAAACTTAACAAAAGATGTAAGTTCAAATAATAATAATTTTGTAACAGAATCATAAATGTTTCACAGCTCTGTTGCCAAATTTTCTTTGTCATTTAATTATACTTCTTGGTAACAAAATGCTGGCATTTCAATGTTCACTTTTGTTATGACCACTGGAAATTAGTATTTGAATAACCGCTCAGGAATTATATCCAATCTAAAGTTTGAAAACATAACCAAATTGTAACCCTAAAAAGTAACTTTTCTCCAATGACCTCCTAAGAGATAGCAGGAAATAACAGGAGCACAAAGGAAATTTTTGTTATTGAATGATTTTTAAGCTCTTGAAAGGAGATGATCCATACTACTAGTTTTTAAATTAGAATTTCTTTCAAAATTCTCTGTTGTGGGGCGCCTGGGTGGCGCAGTCGGTTAAGCGTCCGACTTCAGCCAGGTCACGATCTCGCGGTTCGGGAGTTCGAGCCCCGCATCGGGCTCTGGGCTGATGGCTCAGAGCCTGGAGCCTGTTTCCAATTCTGTGTCTCCCTCTCTCTCTGCCCCTCCCCCGTTCATGCTCTGTCTCTCTGTCCCAAAAATAAATAAACGTTGAAAAAAAAAAATTAAAAAAAAAAATAAAAATAAAAAAATTCTCTGTTGTTATAAATATTCCAAGTTAACTTGTTACCAATTATTCTTATCAAAATAAGAAATTATCTCAAGTGTAAGTACAATATGACTTTAAAATACCAACCACTGGCTTTAGTATAAAATTGTTTTTTTTTTTAACGTGAGATTTAATCTTTTGCTTTTCTAATCTGGTAAATTCTTACTGTACTATAATCCCATGTTGCAGATGTGGAATTGTTTTTTATGGGCTTCTTCTAGGTGTTTTAGAACCCATTTAAGTTTTTTAGGACAAGAGTACATTTTGTTGTTTGTCCACCTCACACTAGTGTCTCATTACTGAAACTGTCACATGCATATAATATAGAAATTAAACACAGTAGTGGCATACCTGCTGCTGACAGCTATGCATATCTGTGCAGCATTCATAGTGACATCTGCACAATTGCTACCTCATCTAGTCCTCAATTAATGTAATCAGGAAGGTGTATAATTCCCAATGCACAAATCATTGAGAATTGTAACTTTTACCTGTCTTTTCATTGCCTAAAATTAATAGCATGCTCTTCACATACTCAATAGATTTGCATAAATTTCCATAGTATACCCCTCTGTAGTTGCTTTCCTGTCATCTTCCCTAAGGGGGTGAATATAAATGCCTTTCCTTATTAAAATTAGCCATAGGTGTTTGTTTAAAAATACATTTTTATTCTAGAATAAATTAATTTCAGCAGCTAGTAGTATCTTTCACATTATATGTACTTAATGAAAGTCCCAGTAATTAGCAGCATATAACAAAGAAATAAGTGTTATTATGAAGATGTAAACTGCAACCTTTATATTCATTCACCGAGGTTTCTTCCATTGTCTGGTTTCAGTTGTCTCTTCACATTGCACTTATTCTGAAATGTAAAATGTGATTGTGCTTTGTATATTCTGAAATAGCTGGTAATTATTCTAAAACTCATTCAATTCATTTCAATTTTTTGACACAAAAATGTTGGGAAAAGTCTTTAAATCTCTAAAAAATATTATCTCTCTAATAAGTTAATTTATATGAATTTTAAGAATTTCAGTCTCATTGTTAATTATTAAATTAACATTATAATAATTTTAAATCTTATTTAAAATGGTAGTCTATTTTATTTAAAATAATAATGTGTGTAAAGATAAGGATGCTCAATGCAGATCAATAGACCAAGACTAAAATATAATCAACTTATTCTATGTGTATATTTTGTCTTATTGTTCCATTTGAAGGTAAAAACAAAAACAAAACAAACAAACAAAACAAAACAAAACAAAACAAAAAAAAAAAACAAAACCAAAACATGCTACTGCTAGAATTCACCACCCATTCTAATTTGGAGATGACACATTTAATTCATGAGTTTATTATTTTTTGCAAAGTCTTTGGAAACTGTGAACTGTAAGGTGGAAAACAAATCTCTGTTCACCACTCTTAGTATTTGAGATAGGAACTTAGCAGTGTCCACACACAGGCCATTCAGTTAGCTTCCCTCTCTGTAATTGATCTATTGGAGGTGTCTATTGGAGGTGAGGATAGGAAAGAAAGATATGACCCAAGAGTAAGAGATTTTTTTTTTTTTCAACGTTTATTTATTTTTGGGACAGAGAGAGACAGAGCATGAACGGGGGAGGGGCAGAGAGAGAGGGAGACACAGAATCGGAAACTGGCTCCAGGCTCTGAGCCATCAGCCCAGAGCCCGACGCGGGGCTTGAACTCACGGACCACGAGATTGTGACCTGGCTGAAGTCGGACGCTTAACCGACTGCGCCACCCAGGCGCCCCAAGAGTAAGAGATTTTTTTAAGTATATTTGGAGCGTTAGAAAAATAAAGTAACAGTATATTTGCTGAATTTAATCTTCTTTTATTTGTTGCTTTTTTGGAGGTGGTGAAGGGTAGGGGACGAAAGTGAAAGATGATTGAAAGTGAAGAGGGAAATAGGACAGCAATCTTTGGAAAGTAGAGCTAAAGCCATAGAAACAGAAATTTTATATCGTGTCCCCATGGATATTTCTATCTCAACAAATGGAAGTAAAGGGGGCTTAAAAAGTTTGCATGTAATAGTACTCTTAAAGATTAAAACATGATAGTATGGTTAACAGAAAAGGGTCAACTGTCAATGCCCACAAGTTCAAATTAATTAATTATTAAATATACTTTTTAAGAATCACAAGCAATTTTGTAAAAAGAATAAAAATAAAAGAATATATTTTTAAAAGTGGATTCTTCCAACAACAAAAAAAGCTGTAACTTCATATCAGAGAGAGATGGCTAAGAAACAAATTAAATTACCTAAAAAATACCCAAAATAATTATTCCATGTGTTAATTTTTATTATTCAAATAATCAATATTAACCATCTTAATGTTGCTCTTATTATACTGAGATACATGTTACGTTTATTCTTTTTTTAGAAAAATACTTTATATTCGGGAATGATTTACACTTAGAAAAATTCCAAATACTACAGGGAGTTCCTGTAAATTCCTCACCTGTTGTGATGGTAATTTTATGTGACACATTTTAGTCTCTGATGCCTAGTTGTTTGATAAAACATAAGTCTAGGTGTTACTATGAATGTATTCTGTAGATGGGATTAATATGTACAATCATTTGATTTAGAGTAAAGCAGATTATCCTCCATAATGTGTGTGGGTCTCAATCAATTGAAGGCCTTGATAGTAAAAATAAAGTTTTCCCAACTATAAAGGAATTCTGCCTCAAGCCTATAACATAAATTTTTTTCATTGATGAGGTATAAACAACCTACACATTTTGTATGGACATAGTTTTCAAATCATTTAGGTAAACACCTAGGAAGAATACAACTTCCGGATCATATAAGACTATGTTTATATATACAATGGAATACTACTTGGCAATGAGAAAGAATGAAATATGGCCTTTTGTAGCAATGTGGATGGAAATGGAGAGTGTTATGCTAAGTGAAATAAGTCATACACAGAAAGACAGATACCATATGTTTTCACTCTCATGTGGATCCTGAGAAACTTAACAAAAGACCATGGGGGAGGGGAAGGGAAAAAAAAAAGTTAGAGAGGGAAGGAACCAAACCATAGGAGACTCTTGGAAACTGAGAATAAACTGAGGGTTGATGGGGGGGGGGGGGGGGGGGGGAAAATGGGTGATGGGTATTGAGGAGGGCACCTGTTGGGATGAGCACTGGGTGTTGTATGGAAACCAATTTGACAATAAATTTCATAGAAAAAGAGAAAAGAAAAGAAAAGAAAAGAAAAGAAAAGAAAAGAAAAGAAAAGAAAAGAAACTGACAGACATCTGCCAAACTGGCTGTTGCATTTTGCATTCTACCAGCAGAGTGAGAATTCCTGTGGCTCCAGACTTTGCCCGAATTTGGTATTTTCAGATATTAGCCCTATACATATAATGTTGAGCATCTCTTCATATGAATATTTAACCCATATATTTTCTTTGCTGAAAATGCGTATTTAGCATATATATTTTCTTTGGTGTGATGTCCAAATCTCTTGCTCACTTTTTAATTTTTTATATTATCAGTGAGTGTTTTATATTATTATTTAGTTTTAAGAGTTCTCTGGATATTTTGGATGCGAATCCTGTATTTGATGTATAGTTTGTAAATATTTCTTCTAGTCTGTGACTTGTTTTTCTTTTTCTTTCTTTCTTTTTCTTTTTTCTTTCTTTCTTTTTCTTTTCTTCTTTCTCTTTCTTTCGTTTTCTTGTCTTCTTTCTTTCTTTCTTTCTTTCTTTCTTTCTTTGCTTTTCTTTATTTTTTATTCTCTTAACAGTGACTTTCACAGAGCAGAAGTTTTGAATTTCAATGAAGTCCTACTTTCAGGTTTTTCTTTCATGGATCATGCTTTGTTATATCTAAAGAAATCATCACCACCATTAGGAAATTTCATCAAAACAGCAATGAAATACTATTACACACCTATTAGACTGGTAAAAATCCCAAATAAGGACAATAGCAAATGCTGGTGAAAACATGGAGGAAAAGAAACTCTCATTTATTGAGTATGGGAATCCAAAATAGTGCAGTCACTTTGGAACACAGTTTGGCAGCTTAAACATTGTTTTACTATTGATCCAGCAATCACACCCCTTGATTTTTAAGATGAGCCGAAAACATGTTCAACCAAAACCTTCACATAGTATTGGTGGCATAGTTGTGAGCAGAGCTGCCTTCCAAAAATCTGCACACAAAGGTTTACATCAGCCTTATTTATAACTTCAAAAATGTGGGGGGGGGGGAGATATTCATCAATAGGTAAATGTATAAATAAACTGCAGTACAGCCATAAAATAGAATGTTAGTGCTAAAATGAAATGAGCTGACAAGTCATGAAAAGACATGGAGGGACCTTTAATATGTATTACTAAGTGAAAGAAGTCAATCTTAAAAAACTACATACCATATGATTCCAACTTTATAGCATTTTGGAAAAAGCAGAACTATAGACATAGCAAAAAGATCAGTGGTTGCATGGGGTTAGGGTAGAGGGAGGGACATATAGACAGAGTACAGAGGATTTTTAGGGCAATGAAACAAGTTATTACACATTTGTCTAAATCCATAGAATGTACAACACCAAGAGTGAGAACTAATGGAAACTATGGACATTGAGTGATAATGGTGTGTCATTGCAGGTTCATTGATTGTAATAAATGTACCAGTCTGACACAAGATATTGATAGTGGTGGAGACTACATGTATGGAGCCAGGAAGTATATGTAAACCCAGTTTTACTATGAACCTAAAATTTTTCCAAAAATAAAATCTATTTTGACAAAAGAGAAGTCATCACCAAACCCGAGGTCACCTAGATTTTCTCCTATGTTATCTTCCATAAATTTTATAGTTTTGTATTTTACATTTAGCAATACTATAATAGGTATATTAAAATTGATTTAATTTTATAAAAAGTGTAAATTCTGGGTCTGGATTCTTTTTTTTTTGGCTGTCCAGATATCCAGGCATCCTATTACCATTTGTTTGAAAAGAATATTTTTTCTCCATAGAAATGCCTTTGCTCCTTTGTCAAAGTCAGCTGACGATATTGTGTGGGTCTATTTCTGGGCACTTTGTTTCTGTTGCGATGATTTATTTGTCTATTTTTTTTTTCTTTTGCCAATACCCCACTGTCTTGACTACTATAGTAAATCTCAAAGTTCAGTAGTGTCAGTTCTACAACTTTGTTTTTTTAAATTTTATTTTGGCTATTTTGAGTCTTTTGCCTTTCACGTAATCTTACAAATCAGTTATTCAATAGCCAGAAAGTAACTTGCTGCAATTTTGATTAGGGTTGCATTGAATCTAACAAGTTGGAAAGAACTGACATCTTTGCATATTGAGTCTCTATCCACAAATATGGTATATCCCTGCATTGATTTAGTTCTTCCTTGATTTCTTTCATCAGAGGTTTCTAAGTTTTCCTCATACAATTTTAGTATATAGCTTATTAGATTTATCCCTAAGTATTTAATTTTGGAGGTTTTAATATATATGGTATCAATTTAAAATTCCAATTGTTTATTGCTGCTACATAAGAAAACAATTAACTTTTTTATGTTAACCTTGTGTCCTGCAATCTTGCTCAACTCACTCTTAGTTCCAGACTATTTTAATTCTTTGGAATTTGCTACATACTCATGCTAGTTGCAAACAAAGGCAGTTTTATTTCTTCCTTCTCAATCAGTATCTATTTTATTTACTTTTATTTATTTATTACATTACCTAGACTTCTGATATGATGTTCAATAGGAGTTGTGAAAGGGACATCCTGGCCTTGATCCCATTCTTAGGGAGAAAGCTTTAAGTTTCTCACCGTTAAGTAGGATGGCAGGTATAGATTTTTCATAGATGTTCTGTATCAAGTTGTGGACATTCCCTCAATTTCTAACTTCTTTAGTTATTTTTATTATTATAATGAATGGGTATTGGGTTTTGTAAAATGCTTTCTTTATATCTAATGATATGATTATATGACTTTTCTCCTTTACCCTGTTGATGTAATGAATTATATTTATTGATTTTTGAATATTGATTCAGCGTTATATACCTAGCATGAATCCCACTTGAATACGGTGCATAGTTATTTTTATACAGTGTTATGTTCTACTTGATAATATTTTGTTGAGGATTTTTGAATTTATGTTCATGAAAGATAGTGGTCTGTAGTTTTTCTTTCTTATAATATGTTTACCTGTTTTAGTATTCAATATCATAGAATGTATTGGGTACTGCTTTTATTCTCTGCTAGAGATTGTAGAGAATTGGTATCATTTCTTCCTTAAATATTTAGTAAAATTAATTGGTAAACCCATCTGGACTGGGTGCTTTCTGTTTTGGGAAATTGTTGATTATTTAATTTTTAAAATAGATTTTTATTCTGATTATCTATTTTCCTTTGTGTGAGTATTGCTAGAATGTGTCTTGCAAGGAAGTGGCCTATTTCATCTAAGTTATCAATTTCTTGGGTATAGAGTTTTCATAATAGTCCTTTATAATCCTTTTAATGTCCTGAAGATCACTACTGATGATCCCTCTTTCATTTCTGATATTAGTAATTTGTTCTTTCTCCTTTTTTCTTTGTTAGCCTATCTAGAAATTTATCAATAATATTCATATTTCCAAAGAACAAGCTTTGGATTGACTTGGATCAATTTGGATTGTGATTTCTATTCTAGTCTGAATCATTAGTTTTCTTTTGCTTGCTTGGATTTAATTTTTCTTCCTTCCTTCCTTCCTTCCTTCCTTCCTTCCTTCCTTCCTTCCTTCCTTCCTTCCTTCCTTCCTTCTTGTCTATTTGGGTAACCTGGAGGCTTATATATTTTTTTTAATTTTAGATATCTTCTTTTATAATATGAATCAGTGGTACAAAATTCCCTATAAGTACTTTTTACAAAATTTCATGCCACAAATCTTTATAGGTTGTATTTTCAGTTTTATTTATTCAATGTATTTATTAATACCTCATGAGACTTTTTTGTTGGACTTATGTGTTATTTAGTAGTATGTTGTTTAATCTCAAAGTACCTTGTGATTTCCCAGCTATCTCTTTGTTATTGACTCCTTGACATATATGTGAAATAAGAAAAGAATGTTCAGTACTGTGTCTTGAGTTAAAATAAGCAATTATTTGAATGAAAATAATTTAGAGCTTATTTCTATTGAAGTGTATCTTACAGAAAGAATAAATTTCTCAGAATTATTATTGGAATTTTCTAATAGTTAAACAGGGGAGTCATTCCACTACTAAAGTTAATACTTTTTGCTAAACTGATTCTTCATTAAAGACAGTATTTTATTAATAATATAATTCTGACAGGGAAATCTAATTGTTTTTCAAAAATATTCCAAACAAGTTGCTCAATGCCTTAATGAATCATACTGAAACTATTGCAATATTTAGGCTTTCAAGGCTTTGATGTGTAATCATTTATATAAATAGCACATATCTTGTTTTTTTTCAGTATATTAGGTTTTAGGGCGCCTGGGTGGCTCAGTCAATTAAGCATCAGTATATTAGATTTTATATATAAAACATGTCTTTAGTTAGATTTAATTTATGAGTGAAAATATGAAAAATATCACATGCTTTTGTTATGCCAGAAATCTGGCCTAAAATGGATTTTTTAAAAAACCTTCATATTACACATTATGATAAGAACCCACATGTTTCAAATTTCAACCTTAATCACTCAGTTCTTCAAGAAGACAACAGTAGATTATGAAACATAGTTTCTAATAGTGAAAAGCTAATGAACAGAAGTAAAAGCACTTTAAGAGTATGGTAAATAATAACTAGACATGGTGCAAAATTATATCACTCTTTGTATTATTACTACATTTTAGATAAAGGGTAAGATATTTAAAAGTTTTTAAAGTTTAATTTGTGAATAGAATATGTTTCGTTTAATGTGTTAATATGTCAGACAATTTTAACAACAAGAAATAACCTATTATTATCATTCAAAAACATAAATAAAGCCAGTTTCTTAAAATTCCCAGGATTTGAGAATGGCAATTTTTGACCTAAGAAACAATGTTCAAACTGGAATAGAGAAGAAAGGATAATAAGAGTAGAATTGTAAATATGAAAAATTTTCAAGGCCATAGACTGAAACAAAATTCAATATGAGAGCAAGTTAAATTATTTTTTCTGAAAATCAAATGAGAGCTTGTGAGATTTAATGTGATAAGAAATATAAACGCTATCAAAGGTTATGTTAACATTCATTCAACAAATATAACCCAGAAGATACTCTGTGCTGGTTGTTTCTCTGACATGGTTACAGAAGAGAGAACATGACAGGCAAGTTCCCGCTCTCATGAAACAAATATTATGGTTGAGGATTAGAAAAAAAAAAACAACAACAAAGTATAACAAATAACCAAAAACAATTATTAGAGGTTACTACTAAAGAAAACAAAAATAAATCTGATGTCATAATGCTATAAGAGACAATAGAAGTTGAAGACTATTTTAGATGAGACTGATCCAGACAATCAAAGATTTGAGGAACTTTTTGTTTCACTTTTAAAATGAAATACATGGGGCGCCTGGGTGGCTCAGTTTGTTGAGCATCAGACTGTTGATTTCGGCTCAGGTCATGATCCCAGGGTAGTGGGATCAAGCCCCACATTGGGCTTTGTGCTGAGCCTACTTGAGATTCTCTCTCTCACTCTCTCTGTCTCACTCTGCCCCTCTTACACTCTCTCTCTATGTAAAAATTAAATAAAATAATAAAATAAAATAAAATACACGAAGTTTATGAAATGAGAGATTGTGTACTATGTTCAAGGGAGTGACAAGATACTCAGATAACTGGAACTTAGTGAGAAAATTTGAAATGAGAAGGGATTGCAAGGGTATCATTTAGAACTATACTGATTACTGACTGGTCTACCTGAATTACACATAGAACATACTTGTTTTGATCCACTTTAAATACTTTAAATATATATGTGTAACAGTTTGGAATGATTTTTCTATTATTGTTGCTTAATGAAATAATGTGTTTGATACATGCTGTATTTGATGTATCTTGTATTTGAATCTCTAAACTAATATTTAATAAATAAATATTATTTATTCTGCTCAAATATATTAATTCATAGAATATGAATATGTGTGATATTAATGGATTCTGTAAGGATGGTGAGTAGGACTTATATGTAATTCTCACAGTATTCAAGTACTATAAATAAAATAATAAATACTCTTCCTCACCATCTCTTGTGTCTCTAATCATGCAGGGCTCCCTAAAAATCAAAATGGTAAGCAAAAGGGAGAGAAGCAAATACATTCCAGATTTTATTAAGGATGTATCTATATAATGCATTAATTTACTCTTGCTCCTTAACTCTCCACCAGCAGTATTGACTTTCTGTTCAAACAAACGATCCCAAATACAATTCCCAAATGTTTCTTTTTTTTTTTTTTTTAATTTTTTTTTTTTTCAACATTTATTTATTTTTGGGACAGAGAGAGACAGAGCATGAACGGGGGAGGGGCAGAGAGAGAGGGAGACACAGAATCGGAAACAGGCTCCAGGCTCCGAGCCATCAGCCCAGAGCCCGACGCGGGGCTCGAACTCACGGACCGCGAGATCGTGACCTGGCTGAAGTCGGACGCTTAACCGACTGCGCCACCCAGGCGCCCCAATTCCCAAATGTTTCTAATTCTGGTAGTGATAGATGTCAAAGCCCTCTGTCATTGGACATACAAATTTACTTGTGTGGGGTTTCCAATGATTGATTTTTAATATTAAGGTATAACTCATGTTATATAAATCTCACTGTAACAGAGGAGCCTTTAATTCAGGCTGAACTCCATATACATCAGGAGTATACTCTAAAGACTAAAAGTCTGAATTTCACTAATGGGAAAGATAGTGAAAAATATGGTTTGTGAAATTGGACTACAGACCCCCTTGTCAAATTAAAGAGTTATATCAAGAAAATTGCAACAATTATAAGTCTGAAATTCAGGTTGTCTTATTAATACTGAACAATTGCAACTGGTATGTTTCTAGTTATAAAGCCCACAACAAAATTATTATAAAATAAATTACCAATGCAGTTAATAAAAATTAGTGTTAAGGCATGTAGTTAAGAAGACAATATGAAATGGATATACCTTTATAAGAGAATACATATGGCTTACAGGTAGAATGACACAGAAATGTATATTACTGATCTCAATATTTAGGTAAAGTTAATGAATATTTTACCTAAATTTCCTCATTAAAAATTTTTTTCTACCATTGTGGTTAGTAAAGTACTCTATTATTTTCTTTGAATCTGATACCTATAGTACTATCAATGTTTTGGTAAGGAATCTGCTTTAAGTGTATGCTTAATTTCTTTGTTACCAAATATCAGTTATATGCCTAGTACTTTCACAACCTTTCAAACTTCATATCACCTTGGCTTTAATTTATTTTCTTTGCATCAACTTACTATTGTATACTATTTTTTGTTTAAAAGGTAACAATTTAATTATAGTAAAAAACAAATATCACTTACCATATAAAAGTTAACTTTAAAAATACATAGTGGGGCCGCCTGGGTGGATCAGCTGGTTAAGTGTCTGATTTTGGCTCCGGTCATGATCTTGCAGTTTGTGAGTTCGGGCCCTGCATCAGGCTCTGTGGGGACAGCTCAGAGCCTGGAGCCTGTCTCAGATTATGTCTCCCTCTCTCTCTGCTCCTCCCCACTCAAGCTCCCTCTCTCTCTCTCTCTCTCTCTCCCTCTCAAAAATAAATAAACATTAAAAATGTTTTTTAAATAAATAAAAATACATAGTGGAATATTATTATTAAGTTCTTAGATATTGATGTCTTCCAAGGGTTTGAGCTTAAAACCCATTCTCTTTTTGTTAAAACAGAGTTTATTTTTTTTTTTAATTTTTTTTTTCAACGTTTATTTATTTTTGGGACAGAGAGAGACAGAGCATGAACGGGGGAGGGGCAGAGAGAGAGGGAGACACAGAATCGGAAACAGGCTCCAGGCTCTGAGCCATCAACCCAGAGCCTGACGCGGGGCTCGAACTCCCGGACCGCGAGATCGTGACCTGGCCGAAGTCGGACGCTTAACCGACTGCGCCACCCAGGCGCCCCAAAACAGAGTTTAAAACATTAGCAGTTTCTCCATGGTGCAATGTATGGAACAGAAAAATAGTAGAAATGGATTAAAGAGAATTCTAGTTCATTGCACATTACATTTAATACTATTATAAATATCTGTGACCAAAACTGGCAATACTGCCAATTTAATGAGATGCAATTCCTGATCCCAGTGCTCCTCTCCATACAGGAAGACAAATGGTGGGAGTGTGGGGGTGCAGAGAGGAGAGAGAGATTATCAGCATTAAAAAATAATTCCAACTTATTTTTCAAACTTGGTTTTGCCAATTTCCATCCAACCAGTGATTTATAAGGAAAACTACTAATAGACATATACTGCAACATTTGGTATCATCAGAACTCTAGTGTGCTTTAATCAAATGTTTGTAAATTTGGTTTAATTGTGGTTTGAATTTGTCCATATTTCTGTTGGGTTGTTTGTTCATTGATTTATAGAACATTGTGTGTGTGTGTGTGTGTGTACTCTTTTTGACCTTATTCCCTTTCTTATGTGTTATAAATATATTCACTCAGGTCATATTTTGTCTTTTCTTTTTTTTTTAAGTTTTTATTTAAATTCTACTTAGTTCAGGGCACCTCGGTGGCTCAGGCAGTTAAGTGTCCAACTTCGGCCCAGGTCATGATCTCACAGTTCGTGGGTTCAAGCCCAGCATCACGCTCTGTGCTGACAGCTCAGAGTCTGGAGCCTGCTTCAGATTCTGTGTCTCCCTCTCTACCTCTCTCCCGCTCATGCTCCCTTTCTCAAAAATAAACATTAAAAAGTGAAAATAAATAACTAAACTCTGTTTAGTTAATAAAGATGGTAAAATTGGTTTCAGGTGTAGAATTTAGCACTTCATTGCTTACATACAACACCCAGTATTCATCACAAGTGCCCTCCTTAATACCCATCACCCATTTAGTTGATCTCCCACCATATTTTGTCCTTTTTAGTGTGGTAAACAGAAATCTTAATTTTTATATATCCAAAATTAACAAAAATTTTTAGAGATGGTAGTTCTGGAACTAGTTTAAGAAATTATGCCCTCCACATCAGAAATATAATATCATTTATTTCCCACTGTGCATTTTGAAATTTTATAATAAATTTTAAATAATTGATGTTATATATCCCATACAATATTAATTTAGATATTGATAATAAAAATAAAATATTCACTCATTTTGAAATTTTAAAACTCTCCAGTTTTAAGACTTATGAGTCCAGTAATTAATAATAATTGAATTTTAAACAAAAATTAAATATTAGAAATATCACATATCAAAGTATGTAGTATAAAAGAATATTCAAGAAAAAAATTGCTAAAACCAAAGACATAAACAAAATCTTCAGCTAGAAGAAAATGACACATTATCTACCAAACATGAAGGTTAAGAATTAAAGTAGATTTTCTCTCAGAAACAATAGAAGAACAAAGTGATTATAGTTTTCAATGGCTGAAAGAAAATAATGTCAACTGAGATATCAGTGACAATAGAAATCATCCTCAAAAGTAGATGAGAATTAAAGATTCAAAAACAAACTAGGGGCACCCAGGTGGCTCAGTCGGTTGAGCCTCCAACTTCAGCCCAGGTGTTGATCTCACCATCACAAACAAGTTCCAGCCCCACGTCAGGTTCTGTTTTGATAGCTCGGAGCTTGGAGCCTGCTTCAGATTCTGTGTCTCCCTCTCTCTCTGCCCCTCCCGAGCTCATGCTCTGTCTCTCTCTTAAAAATAAATAAAAATATTTTTAAAAATAAAAAACAAATTAATACACTGCCAGCAGACCTAATTCACAGTGTTAAAGAAGTTCTTCAGGTAAAAGAGATATGATATTAATAAAAAAATCTTGAATGTTTACATTATAATAAAAATATTTCAAAATGGGACAAGTGAAATAAATCAACTTTTTATATTTTTAATTAATCTAAGAGACAACTGTGTAAAGCAATATTAATGAACTGTATATTTTGGTAGGAAGTTGAAAACTTTTATTTCTTTTTTTTAAAAATTTTTTAATGTTTATTTTTGACAGAGAGAGAGACAGAGCATGAGTGAGGGGAGGGGCAGAGAGAGAGGGAGACACAGAATCCGAAGCAGGCTCTAGGCTCTGAGCTGTCAGCACAGAGCCCAACACAGGGCTCAATCTCCTGAACCTCGAGATCATGACCTGAGCCAAAGTCAGCCGCTTATCCGGCTGAACCACACAGGCGCCCTGTAAACTTTCATTTCTAACAGGCCAGATAGTATTTTAGGCATATGGTCTCTATTGCAACTCCTTAACTGCTTAATTCTGTCAATGTAGCAAAAAGATAACTATAGATAATATGTAACATGAATGTGGCTTTGTTCTAGTAAAACAAAGCCTGTTTCTTTCTTTCTTTTCTTTTCTTTCTTTCTTTCTTTCTTTCTTTCTTCTTTCTTTCTTTCTTTCTTTCTTTCTTTCTTTCTTTTTAAATTAATTAATTTACTTTGATAGAGAGAGAGAGAATGAGGGAGAAAGCAGGAGCGGGGAGCAGCAGAGAGAGAGAAAGAATCCCAAGAAGGTTCTGCATGGTCAACACAGAGCCGCATGTGGGGCTAGAACTCACAGTGAGAACATGACTTGAGCTGAAACCAAGAGTCAGGTGCTTAATGGACTAAGCCACCCAGGTGCTCCAACAAAGCCTTATTTCTGAAAACAGGTGGCAATCTGGCTTAAGAACTTCTCTTTGTTTTTTAATTTTTATTTTTTAAGATTGAATTTTCTTAAAGCAATCTCTACACCCAACTTGGGGCTCAAACTCATAACCTCAAGATCAAGAGTAACATGCTCCACCAACTGAGCCAGCCAGGTGCCCAAAAATTTCTCTTTGAAAGACACTATCAAGGAAATGGTTGGAAAATAATACTTAATGAAGAACTTTTATCTGATAAAGGACTTATATATCCAGAATATTTAATGACATTTTAAATACCAATAATAAGAAATCAAATAACCCACTAAAAATGGGCATGGGCTTTGTAGACCTAAAGAGACCTATGGCAAGTTCATACAGATTGAATACTGAAATAGTCATTATGAAAATGTCAATTAAAACCATACACTTATTAGGTTGTTTAAAATTTAAGAAAGTAATCGTATCTAGAAACAAAATGCCTTGTAACCTAGAATCCCTTTTTGTACCCATTTCTTATTCGCCCCACCCCAAAGTTAACCACTATTCTGACTTCTAACAGTGTGCATTAATTTTGGTTTTCTACTTCTGATGAATAGTAACATGTAATATATACCCTTTGGTGACTAACTAACATTATATTGATTCATTTGTTCTGTTTAATGCACTTATAGCTCTTTCATTTTTATTACTGTACTCTGTTGTGTAATACATCAGTTATTTATTCTATCACTGATGGATAATTTCCAATTTTTGAGAATTATGGGAGGTATACGAATATTATTATAGTACATATATGTTTGTGAACATATATATGCATTTCTGATACGTGTATACCTAAGAACAGAATGGATGGTCACAGTGTACGCATATGGATAGCTTTAATAGATGCTGCCAAAGACATTTACAATGTGATTGTAATTTTTTACACTCCTGCCAGCCAACATTTATTATATATGTTCCATCTTTTCTTAAATTTTAAACATTCTGCTTTTGGTGTATTTTTACTTGCATTTCCCTTATTACTAATTGCATCAAGTATCTATTGCTGCATTACAAGTTACTGCAACAGTTATGTATAATATAGCAATCATTTATTATTTCTCATGGGTTTTATTATTTCTGTGGGTTTTATGGGCAGCTTTTTGGCTGCTTTCAGCTGATCTTATTCATGCAGCATCATTCAGCTGGTGGGAAGGTCCCGGGTGGCCTCCCTAACATATGTGGTAGTTGTGCTGGTTCTCCACTTAGCTTTGTATCCAACAGTAAGCCTGACTGGCTTTCTTGCATAGTTGTCTCCAAATGCTCCCACCATTGGAATGCTTCTACCTGGGGGAGAATACAAGGCCTATTGAGATCTAGGTCTATCACATTCTATTGGTAAGGCAAGTCATAAGGCCCACCTGCTTCAGGGATAGGGAAATAGATAAAACCCTCAACAGGAAGAGCTGCAAAGAAATTTTTATTGAATATACTCTTTTCCTTACTGTATTGCATGTCACCTCTATTATAACATAGGAGACAGTATGTATGAGGGTCTCTTTCCAGACTTTCATTCTGCTCTATTGGTTTATTTGATTTTCCTTCCAAAAGTAACACATCATCCTAATGATGATAGATAGAATAGCTTCTGATCAAGGACTATAGTTCCTCCAACTTTGTTACTTGTCTCCAACATTGACCTAGCTGCCTAATCCTATGAATTTGAATTTCAAAATTGGCTTTTAATTTTTGAAGAATAATGCCAGGATTTTGATTGGTATTACCATAAATATACAGTTTAATTTGGGGAGAGTTGCTATATTTATATTAAATTTATTTAAATTTTTAATATTTCAATACTTTTAAGTAGTTTTCAGTAGAAAGTAGAAGTAGTTCAGTAGAACTTTTTAGGTTTGTTCATGGGAATTTTATAATTTATTGATGGTATTGAAATTGATATGATTTTTAAGTTTATTTCCTATTTTTAACTAATGTACAAAATACAATTGAGTTCTGTGTACAGATATTCCCTCTAAGGCCTTGCCATGATAATTTAATTGAATAGATTGTAAGTCTCTGGAATTTTTATGTAATCTTGTCATATGCTAATAATGATGATTTTGTATCTTCTAGCTTTATATCTTTTTTCATTTTCTAACTAGAAATACATGCTTTTTCCTTTTCATTGATTAGTTTTGATACAGGTTTATTAGTTTTATACACAGTTGCAGAGCCAGATCTGACTTTGTTGTTGTTCTCTATTCCATTAAATTCTGCAGTTATCTATATTATTTCTGCTCTATTATCTTTAAGTTTGATTTTTTTTCTCGTGTTAGTTTCTCTAAGTGGGAGGACAAATTACTTATATACACTTCTTGTTCTTTCTAATATATGTATTTACATCTAAACATTTCCTCCTAAACACAGATGTATTTGCTTTTTATACCTGGGGATATTTTATTACTTTCTGGGTCAAAATATATTCTATTGCATATTTTTGATAATTTTTTCTTTCAATTTTGGATTATTTAGAATTGTAATCCTCAAATAATAGGTTGGTGATTTTCTTGTTGATCTGTAGACTAACTCCATTGTTTTTCAAAGTATATTCTGAATAATTTGAACTTTTTGAAATATAGACATACCTCATTTTATTATGCTTTATTGCGCTTTGCAAATATTATGTTTTTTACAAATTGAAAAACTGTGGCAGTCTTGTGTTCAACAAGCCTATCAGCACTATTTTTCCTACAGCATTTGCTCACGTCATGTCTCAGTCACATTTTGGTAATTCTAACAATATTTCTAACTTTATAGTATTTGTTATGGTGATCTGTGATCTGTGATTACAACTCTCTGGAAGGTCATATGATGGTTAGTATTTTTCAGCAATAAAGTATTTTTAATTAAGGTATGTAAATTGTTTTTGTGGACATATTGCTATTACACACTTAATAGTCTATCTAGTCTATATAGTATACTATATATATGTATATATATGTATATATATATAGTATATTATAAACATAAATTTTATATGCACTGGGAAACCAAAATATCCATTTTATTTTGTGATATTTGCTTTAATATGGTGGTCCTGAATTGAATCCACAATATTTTCCTAGGAATGCCTATACAAGGGATTTCTCCCTGACTCAAACTATCTTGGTAAATGATTTAAGTGCATTTGAAAAAGTGGATGCATTGGGCTTCTTTGAAGTCCAGGATTCAATATACATCAATTAGGTTGAATTTATGATTTTTTAATTTTTTAAATTTTATTTTAGAAAGAGAGAGGGAGCAAGTGGTTGAGATGGGCAGAAGGAGAGAGAGACTCTTAAGTAGACTCCATGCTCAGTGCGAAGCCCAACTTGGGTTTCATCCCACAACACTGGGATCATGACCTGAGCTGAAATCAAGACTCAGACACTGAACTGACTGAGCAATCCAGGCGCCCCTGTGTGTGTGTGTGTGTGTTTGTGTGTGTTTTGATTGTATTTTTACTGATATTTTTATATCTGCGGGATTTTATTTCTGTCTTGCTGAATGCCCTGAGTGTGTTATCATGGATTTGTGTATTTGTATAATTTTATCTTTTATAATATTTATAGATTTTACAGCTAGATTGTTTGGATTTAGGATTTAAGAGAATAATACATTGCTGTAGATTATATACTTACATTGTGAAATATTCCTCTTCATTCCTAATAATGGTTGTGTTTGTTTTTTAAGCATAATCAAAATACTATAATTTTACTTTGAGTATTTTATTCATTAACATGTAGTATAATTATTAATATGTATGACTTTAAATCAGCCATCTAATTATTTGAGTTTTATATGACCCACTGGTGTTATGTTTCTCTTTTCCTTTATTTGTGGTATTATTTTTCCTTTTCTCATAATAACTATTAATCATACATGATTTTATTATTATTTCAATGTTTGTAATAGGAGCCCTTGTCTTAATGATTCTAACAAATCATTAGTATTAGTAACTTCCTTCTTTTTTAGTATTGCTAGCATGCAATTTTGTTTTACATGTTTTAAACTCCAAAAGATCATAAAATTCATTATTCTTACAGTCAATATTCATATACTTTCACATATATTTTCCCTTTAAGGTATTTTTGTAATTCCTTCATTAATTCTTATGTTTTGAAATAGGAATATTTTTCCTCTCCCTCAACAATTTCCTTTAGGGTTTCTTTTAGTGCAAGACTCCTTGGTGACACACTCCCTTACATTTTCATTGACTGAAAATGTATATATTTTCTCTTAGTTTTTGGCAGATATTTTTTCTGTGTATAAATTCTAGATTGAAAGTTGTTTTTGTTTGCTGTTTGTTTCTTACATCATGTTAAAATTTGTCATTCTGTTGACTTCTGACTTTCATCATCCTTTTTTGAAAAAATTAAAAACTCGGCTCCCAGCTTTAATATTTCCTAGACTTTTAAAGAAATATGTCTTTTGTTTTTTTACTCTGGACACTCTTAAGAATTTTGTTTGTTTGTTTTTATAATCAGGAATTTGACTAAGATGTAGCTAAATGTAGTTTTCTTTGAATTTATTTTACTTAGTTTGCTCAACTTTTGAATCTGTGTATGTGTGTGCATTTGTTAATTATTTTTGTATTTGTTTTCCGTATATTATTTCTGAGGAGATGTCTTTAATATCTGTGATGATGAAAGATTTTAAGACAATTTCATGCTTTGAAGAGGTAGTTGTCAACAGTTCCAAAAGTCGTATTGGTTTCAAAAAATGTGGTATTGGTTTATAAGATAAATTCAGACAAGTCCCAGATTACAGTAGTGTAAGGATTAATGGGGAGTGGGGAAATATAAGGAATGTGTATAAACACCTCATGCATGGCATTGGGCCGTGAGGAGGAGGAAAAGGAGGTAGGTAATGGGGAAGATGAGTAGGACAAAATGTCTTGATATATGAAATAAACTTGACTGTACTTAAAAGCTAATATGAGAGGGAGGAGTTGAAGATATAAAAGAGAAAGGGGGATAACTGATAATGAAATTTCCTTGAAAAAGAAATAGAGGCTAAGATAGAGCATGTGGCTACAAGATCAGCACTTAGGATGTGATAGAATTGTCCTTATAAACAGAGGAAAGAAAAAACTGTGTATGAAACATACACATATTGCAGATACCATTTTTTTTCCGATTTGATGTCAGAAAGTTATTTTCATGAACATATGATGACACATTTTCTCTGTGAACTAAAAGGCAAAGTCATTTGTGAAAAACCTTTGGGAGTGTTGGGGTTTTGTAAAAGTTTTCAGAGAGGGAAAATATTTTTAAATGATCATTATGAAAATTGTAAAATGCTTAAGTGGGATAATAGTAAAAGATTTCTGGGCATTGTTTAGTCACCAGATGAGGTTTCTAACAGTGAATTTCATGGAGTGTCACTATAACCATCTGGATGATATTATCCAAAATGTGCAGAGGTTTAATTATGGGACAGAGAAAGTGATATTTAGATTTGTTCAGTGTTTAAGATTCAAGGATAGAAATCTTAATGTAAGGGCATGAATAGGGTGAGGAATGAACCAGGTTTTAGAGTTGTGCAGTATGAGGAGACATCAGGTAGCCTCTGCTCAAGGAGAAAATAAACTTATTGGGGGCAGAAGGAGAGCCAATTTATAGAGTTTTCTAGGGAAAGGGAGCACCTGGACAGGTTTGTCTACTGAGCATCTGACTCTTGATCTCAACTCAGGTCATGATCTCACGTTCCTGAATTCAAGTGCCACATCAGGCTACTTGCTGACAATGCAGAGCCTGCTTGGGATTCTGTCTCTCCCTTTCTCTGCCCCTCCTCTGTGCTCTCTCTCTCTCTCTCTCTCTCTCTTTCTCTCAAAATAAATAAATAAACTGTATTTTTAAAAAAGCTTTTTCTAGGGAAAGAAAAGGAAGGTCATTTGAACACTGGACATTTTAAATTGAGATTTTTTTTTCCCTCCCAGGATATAGGAAAGACTTGTTATATATATGAAAAATGTATAAGTAAAAAAGAATACATAGATACAGCATTGGAGCAATAATCAATCCAATAATAAGCATACCAATTATAAATTTAATAGGGTCCTTGAAAAAATTAAATAAACAATTTCTTAAGTAAGGTTTTAACAACATAATTCACTCTAGCTGGAGAAAGTATAGTTTAAAATTCTGGGGGTGCCTGAATGGCTCAGTCGGTTAAGTGTCCAACTCTTGATCTTGGCTCAGGTAATGATCTCACAGTTTGTGAGATGAAGCCCTGTGCTGGGCTCTGTACTGACATCATGGAACATGCTTGAGATTCTGCCTCTCCCTCTGCCTAATTGGAATTCTCTCCCCCTCTCTCTCAGCCTGTCCTCTGCTAGCACGTGCTGTCTCTCTCAAAATAAGTAAATAAACTTAAAAAAATCAGAATGCAAGATGATAATTCTTTAATCTATAGAAAAGTTGCTTGTTTTATATCATAACTTACATAAGAAGGCGGCAAGTATTTTTACTAGGAAATGCGATATTTTAATTTCAATGTTCTAAATTACAGTTAAATAATATTTTTACTATTTTTCACTGCCCTATACATTAAAAACAACACTGAGTCTTTAACGTTTTGGCACAGAATATTGATAAATTTTCCCATTGATTATTAAAATCACTTTGCACAGTTTCAACTTGTACAGTTATTTTTCTGTGTAGACTACTACGCAAAGTGAAGACAGGCTTTACTATATGCACAACTATCAAATTAGCACAATAATATTAATTGTTCTTTAGTAAACATTATACTTTACACAGAAGGTTATTTGGGAAACTCCCAATTATACAATAAGCACAAATTTACTCAGCTGTACATGTTCATTTAAAAAGAAAATGCATAACAATTTAGAATGATTTAAGCAGTAATTTGGGTTAAATTTGTTTCTCCAAGCCCTGTGGGACTATGTATTCCTGCTATTAAACAGTAAATTTGAATTTAACAATAATAGCACTATGTTACTTCAACTTTGCTCTTCTTTGTGATCAATTTTAGTTTATGTTAAATTTTTTCAAATTTTAGAAATGAAGCCTCAGATTTTCATTTTTCATTATTGTAACAGACTATTATACAGGCATAAATTTTAACCTATATTTCCCAAAATACATTAATATTTTGGGAAAATACATTAACAGATATTACTCCTTTACTTTTTTGTTTCTCTATATAAGAATTATATTGTACTTACTTTGCTGCAGTTGCTTCTGCTCTGGCTTTACTTCACTTGCTTCTGTAATACACTTCAAATCACTTTTCTAACACCCATCCTATCTCTGCATCTGAGCATCCCTCTAGTTAGGGTTCTGATATTTGTTTCACTCTTATGAAACATCCCTTTCAGAAAGTGGAGTCTGGTTCTTTGTATCAGGTTTTATTTGCAAGATTATTTCATTTACAAATAGACTTCCAAAATGCCAAAATTTGATGATAATATTTCCGTATATTGAAATCTCCTAAATGACTATCTTTTTCTTCCTCTCCATATCAGCCTTATTGCTTTCTATTGGTATCATTTTTTATATCTTTTCCCCACTCTGCAGCATTGTCTCTTTGTATGATCTCATATAAATATTGCCTGTGAGCATATTTTGAGGATAATATATTGTCACAGCCATGCAGCTGGTTTTGGGCCTCATTCCCTTCTATGAGTGTCTCTACCGTGGCCCAAAGCTTGCTTAGTATTTGTTTCTACAGCAGTGAAACAGGATGTGCATTTTGAAGTCCTGAGAAATGGCTATGCCTACTAAAATACATTTATATTATAAATCTATATAATAAATACACATTGTCATAAATGTCACATCGACTTCGGCTCAGGGCTTGTGGGCTCAGGACCCGCATGGGGCTCTGTGCTGACAGCTGAGAGCCTGGAGCTTGCTTCAGATTCTGGGTCTCCCTCTCTCTCTCTCCTTCCCCCGCTGGTGCTCTGTCTCTGTCTCTCAAACATGAATAAACATTAAATTTGTTTTCAAATAAAAAAAGCCAAAAATCAATACACATTACAAAAGACTAACAAATATTTTAGTCAATTCAATTTTGTGTTTTGCTTTTACACTAATAACTGATACTCATATTAGAAATTTAGAAAATATATAAAAGATAGAAGGGAAATTATCCCTTAAACCAATACTTTGGTAAATTGCTATTTAAAAATACACATACATGCCCATATAAACTTTTTCTGTAACATACCTATAGTTTTAATTTTAATAAATTTCAGTGTCAATGTGAATTATATTATTGCTAATTTCTATATAGCATAATATTCTATGAATATAGAACATTTTATGTTAAAATTTTTCTATTGTTGCATCCACTTAGAAAATCCCAATTTTTGTGTTAAAATATTAATGTCAACTCTTCTTATAATAGCAAAACTAAGTGCTTTAAATTTTATTCACATACTCTTTTCTGTGCTTCTTGTTTCCCCTATAATCAACAAGTAATAACAAAGAAAAATTAAAATATAGAAGTATTATGCAATTTATAAACTGGCCAGTCAGTGAAGGGTTAACATACATAAAAGGCAAGAGAGCTTATTCAGAGGATTTTAATACAATGACACTGTGGGTTTCATGCTTTTACTTGTATTTTCTAAGTGAGTGAAATGACATAATAAGAGAGATTCCATAATTAATTCTCACAAAAAAAGATTTCCCTTATGATATCAGTTTTCCATAGTATTAAAGCCAAAATCAAATTTTATAAACAGTATATTAGGTAAGACTGCCAGTATACAAACATGTATGTGATAACTACATAAAAGGGAAGCAGTAAAGATGGGGTTTACATGGTATTGCTCTTGTGAGGGTGAGAGAGAAAGCACATTTCTAATAGAGCAGATTTTTTAAATCTGTATTGGTTGTTTGAGGTTTGGGAGTGTCATTTATTTCCTGGTGTGACAGGTATGGGTTTGTTTCAGATCAAATTATACAATGTAGCCTGGGAAATATGATTTTTCTACAGTACACTGGAGTATAGAGAGAGGTTAATGAGGAATTAAAAATAAACTGCAACCAGAGGAGGGAACATTATCAATAAGTGAGATTAACTCCACAGTAATATCCAGTTAGGACTGGATTGGATGGCTGTCACTCTTTTTTTATAACATTGGTACATGATTGATGCCTCTAAAGTTTTACTCCAATACAAAATTTAGTTACCAGTAGCCATTTACACTGAGATGGACTTTGGCTGTATTCTTTTCTATTCTTCAATTAGACTCTAGTGATAATGAATCTAGGAAAGCAAGATTTGTTTTTTTAGATAGTATTCAGATACATCTTTACCTTTGATAGCATAGGAATAATTAACGTAACTTTGCAGAGGAATACAAGAAATGCAGAAGAACAGGAAGCTAACTACAAGTGATTATTAACAACATAGAAAGGAAAGCCCAGAGGACAATTTCTGTCATGCCAGTAGACCTCAGTTCCAATAAGATAAAAACAGTTGGCAGGTGCAGTTGTACATGTATAGATGGAATTCTACGTGATTCGATTCGTAAGGTAGCACCAGATCTCTGCTTCCTAAACACTTAGGCTGAGAACTCACTCTTCTAGCTCATAGGGTTGTGTGCTACATTGCACATAAGTTGCTTTCAATATCCTAAATGCATTCATGCATTTGCTGTTTTTATTTCTTAAAAAGTTGTCTACATGCACAGCCTGTGAAATGATTCATAGTTAAGTTTCAGGAGGAAAGATCTGAACACTAGATGATTACATTAGCACTTTAGTGACTAAAGCACATTAAAGAAAAAAAGATTAATTAGCATTCTACTATTTAAATAATGTAAGTAATCCAGCTTGTAAGAATTGATATTTTCAGTGGGAACTAATAACACTGATTTGTCTTTAAATACAGTATCTTCTATGACTTCATCATTTTGCAAAAACAAATGACAAATCAATATTAAAATTTATAGATGTTACTCACCAATAAACTACTTGTATCATTTTTTTCCATCTCTCACTATCATACATGATGTCCCACAACTTGACATGGTCTCATCATATTACAACTACCTGTTTCTTATTTTATTTTATATACTATTTTCACTATTTTTGTCTTTGATGCAGGTTTATGTTCAGTGATGTCTGTTGGTGTAGAAGGATTCTATGTTAAGGTAATTTGGATTAAAAGATATAGCTATCTAACAAATAACTTGTTACTAAATCAAAAGAAATATCACTGAATACAAGGCTAGAGAAGATAGTAAGGTACTGTCCTGGAAATAATAGGTCTGTCTCTGAAAAATGCATTTTTGAGGTTTTTCCATCATGAACTAACCTATTTCCATGTGAACATTATTTTTTAATGCAAATTTGAGCTATAGACATTTAAATGTCTGAGGACTTTAGTGTGCATAAAATATATATTATTTATTTTGCAGTCCTTTTGTTATTAAAGAATAATTGGACCTGAACTGCAAGGGTCTGAAAGAAAATAAAAAGGTATGGCAATGCGGTCAAAGCTGAAAGTTAACAGTTGATTAAAAAAAGAAAGTCATTCAGCATGATTTTTAACAGCACAAACCCTCCATTTCAGTACTGGTATGCAAACTCTAATGACTCAACTCTTTGAAGAGAGAAGAGTCACATTAGGTACATATTTAGAAAATCCATTTCCTTTGTATCTGCAGTCATAAAAAACGGTTGTATCCTTTCTCCAACTTCAAGCAATTTAAACACTGGCAATTTTAAAATTTTCCCTGGGACTTTCTCCAAATGACTTCTTTTCTTTAAATCCTTTCTTTAAATTCCTCTGTTGTATCACAAAATCATTTTCATAGATGTTCTTCATTCTTAGTTTATTGTGAAATTTCAGTGTACCAGATTAAGTCTGATGATATCTGAATTAATTAATACTTAAGACCTTGATATGGGTCTGATATCAGACTAGTGTTTAGAGATACAATCCAAGGGGTGCCTGACTGGGTCAGTGGATAGAGGGCGCAACTCTTAATCTTGGGGTCATAAATTCAAGCACCATGTTGGGTTTGGAGCCTACTTTAAAAAATGCTGGAGACATAATCCATGAATATATTTAATATTATATGTTGTTTGCTCTTATACACCTTTTTATCACACATACTCTTTATCAACCCCTTCTTCTTCTGTCTTTAAATTAACTTCAGACAGAACAATTGACCTGCTAGTCCCCTGAATGTAGCTCAATCATATCTCTGTTCTTACAGCAATAATCCTCATATGAATAATTAATTCATCTAATATTCTCATCTCCAGCCCCTTTGTTTTCTGTAGCTAGCATTCTAACCTACACTGTTGAGTTCCTCCTCTTAAATATCACAACTGGTTTTCTCCTAGCTAAATTCAAAGAAAATCCTACTCAAACTCTCAAATTTATTTAACATGATTAATCATCCCTCATTCATTATACTATGTATTTTATCTTACTAATTCCCTACCTTATTTCTCTTGTTTACTTGTCTTTCTGCATCACTCCTTTGTTCTTAAATTGTAAACAATTAGCAATACTCCTTGTTGCCTTTTTATTATTTATTTTTTAGAAAGATTCAAGTCTCAACTGTCAACTTTCATCAATCCCTAACAGTCTTCCTTAGAAAATCTCTGACTTATATTGATACTAACACAGTTTACATAGTTTCACAATTTCTCTATTTTGAAGTGGATTTTGATGAATTTCCCTCATTTGACCATATTTATCCAAATGTAATTTTTCTCATATTCATGCCTCTATTTAATTCTGTTTATGTCACTGCCTTAAAGCTATTTGACTAGATCTTTTTCTCTTTGCATGTCTACCCATCTATGTGTCACTATACAGGATATTTATTATAAAACATGGTTATGATACTTAGACAATTTACTTAACCTTTCTGAGTCTTGATTTCTTCAAATGGAAACGTTAATAATATTACCTCATAAAGTTGTTTTTGTTTTAAATAATGGATATATGTAAAATACTTTAGAAATTGCCTAACATATATTAAGTATTTAATAAAGACTACCTTTTAAGATTGCCAGTGAAACTTTAAAATAACTAGCACATTGTCTGAGATGCCCATTCTACTTTAGAATAACTACATTGGGGGCACCTGGGTGGCTCAGTCGGTTATGATCTCGTAACATTGGCTCAGGTCATGATCTCGTAGTTTGTGAGTTCGAGCCCCACATGGGGCTCTATGCTGACAGCTTGGAGCCTGCATCCTCCCTCGGATTCTGTGTCTCCCTCTCTCTCTCTGCCCTTCCGCCACTCATACTCTTTCCCTTTCAAAAATAAACATTAAAAAAATTTAGAATAACTACATTTTTGTGGAATAGTCCCCAAATTCCTAAACTGACAAAGGAAGCCTATAATACTGTGACAGCTCTATGGCATGTTAGTGTGGCTAGACTCCACTAGTGTCCCACTCATTCAACCAAACAGTAATTTAGGTGCAACTATGGAGAACTCTACAAATGTGATTAAACTCCCTAATCAGGATTTTATCCTGTGTGAGCCTGATCTAAGCAGGTGAGCTCTACTGAAGATGACTTAGACCTTTTCTGTATTCAGAGACTCTATTTAGCTTGTACCTATGGGGTCATAGTCATAATGTTCTCTTCCTGACCTATGGATTTCATATTTGCCTAGCCAGCCTCCACAGTTGCATAAGCCCATTCTTTGTGTATAGACACACACACACACACACACACACACACACACACACACACACCTCCTACTGGTAGGCTCTTTTCTAATAATCTAATAATCTTTCTCCAGGAAGCTCTAGTTTCCATGCTCCATTGGTCTTGTTCTCATACAAGTTGTTATAAGTTGATAGTACATTTTTGAACAAGTATCATATTAATTCAAGTAAATCATTCTCTAATGGTATCATATAATTAGCAAAGAGCTTAGCATTTAGTAGACACTCAATTGTACTTTTAATGAATTTGTGCCAGTTATATTTCTCTAGTCATTCTGCAAACTAATGTGAGGATATTTTTCTCATGTTTCTGTATCTCCCAACAGTCTTATTACATTAATCAGATTTATATAGGTGATAAATATTTGTCTGTACATTATAATAAAATATTATCAATTACCAAGTTGGTTGACTAATTAAATCTAAAATAGATTTCCCATTGAAAATGTTATTTGGGGGAGCCCCCCTTCCATAACAGTTAACTTTTTATTTCAAAAACCTTGAATTAACCATAAATTAAAAGCTTTACAACTACAACCCTTTAATTGAAAATATCCTGTTGTGTTCAACACAATACCCATCATTCATTTAGCCCATTCCCCACCCATGTCCACTTCATCAACCTAGTTTGTTCTCTATAGTTAAGAGTCTCTTTGTGGACCTGGGTGGTTTAGTCAGTTGAGCATCCAACTCTCAGTTTTGATCAGGTCATGAACCCAGGGTCATGGGAATGAGCCCCACATTGGGCTCTACACTGAGCATGGAGCTTGCTTGAGATTCAATCTCTTTCTCTCTCCATCTGCCCTTCTCCCCGACTCATGCTCTCTCTCTCTCTCTCTAAAAAATTAAAAAATAAAAAAGAGTCTCCTATGGTTTGTTTCCCTCTCTTTTGCTCCCCTTCCCCTATGTTCCTCTTTGTTTCTTAAATTCAACATAGGAGTGAAATCATATGGTATTTGTCTTTCTCTGACTAATTTATTCTGCTTAGCATAATACACTCTAGCTCCATTCATGTTGTTGCAAATGGCAACAAGATTTCATTCTTTTTAATAGCTGAGTAATATTCCATAGTATTTGAGAATTTGAGACACACACACACACACACACACACACACACACACACACACACCACTTCTTCTTTATCCATTCATCAGTGAATGGACATGTGAGCTCTCTCCCTAATTTTGCTATTGTTGATAATGTTGCTATAAACATCAGGGTGCATATGCCCCTTGAAATCAGTATTTTTGTATCATTTGGAAAAATACCTAGTAGTGCAATTGCTGGCTAATAGGGTAGTTCTAGTTTTAACTTTCTGAGGAACCTCCATACTGTTTTCCAGAGTGGTTGCACCAGTTTTCATTCCCACCAATAGTGTAAGAGGGTTCCCCTTTCTCCACATTCTCCTGAACATCTGTTATCTCCTGTGCTGTTGATTTTAGCCATTCTGACAGGTAAGATGAGGTGGTATCCCATGGTGGTCTTGGTTTGTATTTCTGTGATGATGAGTGATGTTGAGCATCTTTTCATTTGTCTTTTGGCCATCCGGGTGTCTTCTTTGGAAAAGTGTCTGTTCATGTCTTCTGACCATTTCTTAACTGGGTTCTTTGTTTATTTGGTGTTGGGTTTCATAAGTTCTTTATAGATTTCGGATACTAAACCTTTATCCTGTATGTCATTTGCAAATATCTTCTTCCATTCCATAGGTTGTCTTTTAGTTCTGTTAACTGTTTACATCAATATGCAGAAACTTTTTATCTGGATGAAGTCCCAAGTTCATGTTTGCTTTTTTTTTCACTTGCCTCCAGAGATGTGTCTAGTAAGAAGTTGCTATAGCCTATGTCAAAGAGGTTGTTGCCTATGTTCTCTTCTAGGATTTTGATGGTTTCCTTGTCTCACATCTGGGTCTTGCATCATTTTGAATTTATTTTTGTGTATTGTGGAAGAAAGTGCTCCAGTTTCATTCTTCTGCATGTTGCTGTCCAGTTTTCCCAATACCACTTATTGGAGAGACTTCTTTTTCCATTGGATATTATTTCCTGCTTTGTTGGAGATTAATTGACCATATAGTTGTGGGTCCATGTCTGGGTTTTCTATTCTCTCTCTCTCACTCTCTCTCTCTCTCTTTGAGAGTACCATGCTATCTTGATGACTATAGCATTATAATATAGCTTGAAGTCTGGAATTGTGATGCCTTCAGCTTTGTTTTTCTTTTTCAAGGTTTTTTTGGCTATTCAGGGGTTTTTGGAGTTCTATACAAATTTTAGGTTTGCTCCAGCTCAGTGAAAAATGCTGTTGGTATTTTCATAGGGATTGTATTAAATGTATAGATTGCTTTGAGCTGTATAGACATTTTAACAACATTTGTTCTTGGAATTTATGAGCATGGACTGTCTTTCCATTTCTTTGTATCTTCTTCCAATTTCTTTCACCAGTGTTTTATAGTTTTTAGTGTACAGATCCTTCATCTCTTTGGTTAGGTTTATTCCTAAGTAGCTTATTTTTCTGGTGCAATTATAAATGGGATCGATTCCTTAATTTTTCATTTGGCTGCAACAGATTTCTGTATGTTGATTTTGTATCCTGTGACTTTACTGAACTTGTTTATCAGTTCTAGCAGTTTTTTAGTGATGTCTTACATCTTTTCTATATATAGTATCATTTCATCTGCAAACAGTGAAAGCATTACTTCTTCCTTGCCAATTTGGATGCCTTTTATTTCTTTTAGTTGTCTCATTGCTGTGGCCAAGACTTCCAGTAATATGTTGAATAATAGCGATGAGAGTGGACATCTCTGTCTTTCCTGGACCATAGAGGAAAGCTCTCAGCTTTTCCCCACTAAGACGATGTTAGCTGTGGGTATTTTGTATATGGCCTTTATTATGTTGAGGTATATTTCCTCTAAAACTACTTTGTTGAGAGTTTATTTTATCATGGACTGATAGCATACTTTGTCAAATGCTTTCTCTGCATCTATTTAAATGGTTCTTATCCTTTATTTTGTTGACTTTCAAATATTGAGCCACACTTGCTACCCAGGAATAAATCCCACTTGATTGTGGCGAATGATATTTTTAATGTGTTGTTGGATACAGCTTGCTACTATTTTATTGAGAATTTTTACATCAATGTTCATCAAGAACATTGGCCTGTAGTTCTCTTTTTTTGTGTGGTGTCTTTATCTGGTTTTGGTATTAGGGTAATGCTGGCCTCACAGAATTAATTTGGAAGTTTTCCTTCCTTTTGTATTTTTTGGAAGAGTTTGAGAAAAATAGGTATTAACTCTTCCTTAGTGTTTATTTATTTTTGAGACAGAGACAGAGAGAGACAGAGAGAGAGAACATGAAAAGGAGGAGGGGTAGAGAGAGAGAGAGGGAGACATAAAATCCAAAGAGGGCTCCAGTCTCTGTTAGCACAGAGTGCCACACGGAGCTCAAACTCATGAATCGTGAGATAATGACCTGAGCTGAAGTTGATCATTTAACCCACTGAGCCACCCTGGTTCCCCAGTGTTAAGTGTTCTTTAAGTATTTGGTAGAATTCGCCTGTGACGTAGTCTTGTTCTTGACTTTTGTTTGGAGGTTTTAAAATTACTGATGCAATTTCTTTCCTGGTTATTGGTCTCTTCAAGTTTTCTATTTCTTTCTGTTTTAGTTTTGGTAGGTTATGTTTCTAGGAATTTATTCATTACTTCTAAGTTGTCCAATTTGTTGGCATACAGTTTTTCATAATATTCTTTTATAATTGTTTGTATTTCTGTGGCGTTGGTTGTTATTTCTCCTTTCTCATATGTGATTTTAGTGATTTTATTTATTTGGGTCCTTTCTTATCTTTTGATAAGTCCGGCTGGAGACTTATCAATTTTTTTAATCTTTTCATAGAATTAGCTCCTGGTCTCATTGACCTTTTTTTTTTTTTTTTTTTTTTTTTGTAGTTTCTAGGTCATTAATTCTATGCTAATCTTTATTATTTCCTTCCTTCTGCTGGCTTTAGGCTTCATTTCTTCTTTTTCTAGTTCCTTTAGCTGTACGATTATGTTGTTTATTTGAGATTTTTCTTACTTCTTGGGGTAGACCTGTATTGCTATATACTTCCCTCTAGGAACACTTTTTCTGCATCCTAAAGCTTTTGGACCATTTTGTTTTCATTTTCATTTGTTTCCATGTATTTTTTTCTTAATTTCTTATTTTATTTCCTGGTTTATTCATTCATTATTCAGTAGCATGCTGTTTAACCTCCATTTATTTGTGGGATTTCCAGATTTTTTCTTGTGTTAGACTTCTACATTAATAGCATTGTGGTCAGAAAAGGTGCATGGTATGACTTCACTGTTTTTGTATTTGTTTAGGCCTGATTTGGGGACTAATATGTGATCTTTTGGGGATAATGTCCCATGTGCACTTGAATAGAATGTGTATTCTGCTGCTTTAGGATGGCATGTTCTGACTATGCCTGTTAACTCCAGTGTGTCATTCAAAGCTATTATTTCCTTGTTGATTTTCTGTATAGATTATCTTTCCATTTATGTAAGTGGGGTGTCAAAGTACTCTACTATTATTATATCATTGTCAATGAGTGCCTTTATTTTGTTATTAACTGTTTTATATATTTGGGTATTTCAGTGTTGAGGGCATAAATATTTCCGTTGTTAGATCTTCTTTGTCTCTCATTACAATCTCTGTTTTAAAGTCTAGTTTGCCCATTACAATCTCTGTTTTAAAGTCTAGTTTGCCCAATATAAGTATTGCTATTCTGGCTTTCTTCTGATATCCCTTTGTGTGATAAATGTTTCTCCACCCACTCACTTTCAATCTTCAAGTGCCTTTATGTGTAAAATGAGTCTCTTGTAGGCAGTATATATGGGTCTTGTTTTTTTAACCATCCTGACACCCTATGACTTTTGATTGGAGTGTTTAGTCCATTTACATTCAAAGTAATTATTTCTAGATATATATTCATTGGATCTTATTTCTTGTTTTTTTGTGTTATTTCTGGAAATTTTCTCTGATCTTTTGTCTTTGTCACTTTTGGTCTCTTCTTTGCACTCAACGAGTCTCCTTTAATATTGATACAGAGCTGGTTTGTCAAGTACTCCTTTAGGTTTTGTTTGTCTGGAAAACTCTTTATCTCTCCTTATTTTCTGAATGATAGCCTTTCTGGATCGAGCATTCTGACTACAGATTTTTCCTGTTCAGCACTTTGAATATATCATGCCACTCCTTTCTGGCTTACCAAGTTTCTATTGAGAAATATCCAGATAGCCTTATAGATCTTCCCTTGTAATTTAAAGACTTCTTTTGTCTTGCTGCTTTTAAGATTTTTTCTTTATCACTATATTTTTCAAATTTAATTACAGTATGTCTTGTTGGCTGGCTTTTTTTGATTTTGATGGGAGTTCCCTGTGCCTCCTGGATCTGCATGTCTGTAAGTGTTCAGCTATTATTTCTTAAAGTAAATTTTCTTCCCCCTTTCCTCTCTCTTCTTCTTCTGAGACTTCTATGATACCAATGTTTTTACATTTGATGGCATCACCAAGTTCCCTAAATCTATTCTTGTGTTGTATAATTCTTCTGTCTCTCTTTTGTTCAGCTTCATTATTTTCCATTATTTTGTCCTCTGGGTCGCTAATTCATTCCTCTGCTTCTTCCAGCCTTCTGTTCATTGCATCATGTCAGCTTCCAATCTTGTTTTCTCATCTTCCATCTCTGATTTTTTTTTAACTCTTTTATCTCTGTGATAAGGGCCTCACTGATGTCATCTCTTCTTTTCTCAAGCCCAGTGAGTAACCTTATGATTATTGCTTTAAATTCCCCACCAGGCATGTTAATTATATCTGTTTTTGCTTAGATCTCTGCCTGTGGCCTTATCTTGTTTCTTTTTTTTTAATTTTTAAAAAAATTATAATGTTTTTTTATTTTTGAGAGATAGACAGACAGAACATGAGTTAGGGAATGGCAGAGAGAGAGTCAGACACAGAATCTGAAGCAGGCTTTAGGCTCTGAGCTGTCAGCACAGAGCCTGATGTGCGGCTTGAACTCATGAACCATGAGATCATGACCTGAGCCGAAGTCAAATGCTTAACCAACTAAGCCACCCAGGTGCCCCAATTATCTTGTTATTTCATTTGGGATAACCTCTGTCTTTGCATTTTGTCTGAGTCTTTGCCTTCTTCTCTGTGTTAGAAAAGCCAGTTATGTCCCCTGGTCCTGAAAGTAATGGCCTTATGAAAAATGGGTCATGTACCTCCCAGGGCATGGAGCTGCAGGAAGTGTCTCCAGTGTGCACTGCATGTGCTCTGCTGTTGTGTCCTGGCTGCTCTATCCTTCAGGCCAGTCATCTGCAGAGCCCCTCCCTGCCTGCAGTAGGCAATGTTTCCTCCCTAGCCTGAATGTGGTGTGTTTTAACTAAGTATGTTCTGGTCTGCATGCGAAATGAGACCTGACATCACTTTCACCAGAACTGAGGCCCTACAGCACTTTTTGGTGCATTGTGAGCAGGGGTTTGTGCTGGTCCTTTGGGGAAGGGGCCCACCATGCTACGACTGAAGCAAGCTTCACTGAGAAGGGCAGTCTCACCAGAGCACAGGGGGTGGGTCTTCCTGTAAGCAAGTTAGGCAGCCAGTGTCAGGGCTGCACTGCTTCCCATAGGTGTCTCTGTGTTTATGCTGAGGAGTAGGGGAGGGAAATGGTGCCAACTAGCTCCTTTATTCCCAGAGAGTTGTTTCTGTGAACTCTGCCTCTCAGGAACTCACTCTGGAAAGAGAGAAATATCTCCCTACTGTGTGTCCCAGGCACTCTTCAGATGTCTGTCTGCCCCCAGGTTGTTTGCCTGCCTTCTCTCCAGGAGCAATGCAGTTCCCTCCAGGCTCTATACCAGCCAAGCCTTCTGACATTTAAAACTCCAGGCTTTAAGCCCCTCTGGTTGCCAAAACTCATGAAATTCAGCCCCTTTCTTTTTCTAAGCCAATGGCTTTGAGGGAAATGTTCTCCTTGTGTATTCCCCTGTCTGCTCTTCTCTCTTTTGCCCTTCTCCATGAACACAGCTCCCTCCCCTCCACAACAGTCATGGTCTGTTTTCTCCCATAAACCAAGTCTCCACTTTTCTATCTTCTTTGATGTGGCTTCTTCTCTCTCTTTAGTTGTGAAATTTGTTATGTCCATCTTCAGGTTTACTCCTGGGGCATTTAAGATGATTTGATAGTTATATAGTTGTGTTCACAGGACAAGGAGAGTCTAAGGTCCTCCTACTCCACCACCATCTTCCTGCTCCATTTACAAATTGGTAGTTTTGAAAAAAAATAAATACTATGACTGGTGATTTTATATATTAAGATAATTAAGCCCAATTGGTATTGTTTCAACTTTTTTTTCTTTCTTTTTTTTAATGTTTATTTAATTTTGAGAGAGACTGACAGAGCAGGAGTGGGGAGGGGCAGAGAAAGAAGGTGACACAGAATCCGAAGCAGGCTCCAGGCTCCAATCTGTCAGCACAGAGCCCGATGAGGGGCTCGAACCCACAAACTACGAGATCATGATCTGAGCCGAGGTTGGCTGCTCAACCAACTGAGCCACCCAGGTGCCCCTCAACTTTTCTTTTTAATGCCAGTTTTAGAAATAGTCCAAGTCTATGAACAAATGATTTTCACATACACTCATAATTTTTATTAACATTTTGTGTACTATTAAAGATGCAAGTTTTAATAAGTTGCATTTATAGTATAGTTTATAAATTATACTGTTTTCATCTCTCTAGAATCTAATTCTGCACACCAAGAATTCTACTTCTATAAAAAGTAAACTGTTTCTTGGGGCGCCTGGGTGGCGCAGTCGGTTAAGTGTCCGACTTCAGCCAGGTCACGATCTCGCGGTCCGTGAGTTCGAGCCCCGCGTCGGGCTCTGGGCTGATGGCTCAGAGCCTGGAGCCTGTTTCCGATTCTGTGTCTCCCTCTCTCTCTGCCCCTCCCCCATTCATGCTCTGTCTCTCTCTGTCCCAAAAATAAATAAACGTTGAAAAAAAAAATTAAAAAAAAAAAAGAAGTAAACTGTTTCTCTTTGTCTTTAGGCCATTTCATTTTCAGGAGTTATAGTGCATTAGAGAATGACTAAGCTCTGGGACACAGAAGACTAGGTTAAATGAAAGAAAAATAGTTAATGGAGAGAGATTGATATCTGTCAGTTCCTCAGAATTAAAACTAACAAAACAAAATAGAACAGTGTCTCCATTTTATACAAAGACCTAACAACTCTAGTTTTAATAAACAGTACAGGATATAGAGGTACATAAAGAGAATTTTTCTGTCATTGTTAGTGCAAGTGAATATAATGATTTCATTAAAAAGTGATACATACATATTTAATTTTCCCCTTTCTCTATTTCACCTTTTGATTGACAAACCATCAAGCTGGTGACATGTTTTAATGAGTTTTTAGCAGCCTACATGTGCCATCATAATTTTGGCAAACTGCCTTGACTATCCCATTCTTTAAAATATTTATGCTATTTGAATAAATGTGAAAAAGCATGTTGATAGTTACTTAGCTTACCATGGTGAGCATTGAGTAATATATATAATTGTGAAATCACTATTTTGTGCAATTGAAACTAATATAACAGCATAGATCAACTATGCTTTAATTAAACAAAAAAATTTAAGTGTTTAAATAAAAATAGCCTGCTTTCATCCAGTTATAAGAAAGTTAAAAAGTGTAAATGTGCACAGAGATTGCATAAATAAATCTAGTTTCATAATTATGTCATTCTGTATTGTTAGAACTTAGAGCATATCCTTACAAGTTATTAATGTGTTAATTTGCAATGTGTTATTTTGCCAAACATTAAAAATGTAGTGTCATTATTCTACCACATCTTTTTTTAGTGCATTCTTAAAATAGCATAACCTATAAAGTTGTTGAATCACTATATTGTACACCTGAAACTAATGTAACATTATCTCTCAACTATACTCAAATTAAAAAATTCAGTAGCATATTATTTTACAAAAACATTAACATTATGTTACTTTAAAATGGATATGTTTGTCTACTTTATTATAGAATGGCTTCTGTAGCTACCTTAAGTTATAATTCTAAACCATATTTATGTTTCCATTGAATGAAACAATTCACATTTAATTTAAAAACTTACAAAAAGTACAATTTATTGTAGTCAAATAAGAAATTATAGAAATGACACCAGTCACTACTATCTTTAATCTTAAATTCCTATACCCAAAGTACAAGATGCTTGTCATAGGTTCTGGGTCAACATGACGATGTAGAAAGACTCTGAACTCACATCCTTATTGCAACACACCAAATTATACCTATTAATTGAAGAAGAACTGTGGGCTGACTGAATAACTACTGAAAACCCAAAGATTGAGAGAATGGCAACAGAACAGCAAAAGAGATGGAGACATGCCACAGTTTAAAAAAGTAACTAACACATATAGCCCCAGCTCCAGCCAGCAAAAGACACCAAGTACACACAGTCTGCATAAGGAATGCCATATACAAGATCACTCCTTAAACTTTAGGAGAAGTATCCATTTCACCTAATCCAGAAAAACAAACACTGAACATTAAGCAAAACAGAGAGACAGAGGAATATACTCCAAAATAAAGAGCAAGAAAAAAACCTTAGAAAACAAACTAAATAAAACAGAGATAAACAATATGCCTGATAAAGATACTCACTAGCTTATACCTGATAAGCAATATACCTGATAAAGGTACTCACTAGATACAGAAAAGATTGGAAGAACTCAGTGAGACCTTCAAGAAAGAGATAGAAAATATTTAAAAAGAACTAATCAAAGTTGAAGAATACAATAGCTGAAATAAAAAGCATGCTAGAGGGAATCAACAGATTAAAGGATGCAGAATAATGTAAAAATGACCTGGAAGACACACAAATGGAAAAAAATCTGAAAAGGAAAAAGAGTAGAATTTTTAAAAATGAGGCTAGATTAAGAGCTCTCTTGAACAAACATTTGTATTATAGAGGTTCTGGAAGTAGAAGAGAGAGAAATGTGTAGGACACTTATTTGAAGAAATAATAACTGAAATTCCTTAACCTAGGGAGGGAAATAGGCATCCAAGTCCAAGAAGCACAGAGTTCCAAATAAGATGAACCCAGGAGGTCCACACTAGGGCACATAATAACTAAAATGTCAAAGGTTAAAGATAAAGAAAGAATCTTAAAAGTAGCAAAAGAGAAGCAAAAAGTTATCTAAAAAGGAAGAACTATAAGACTGTCAGCTGATTTTTAAGCAGAAATTTTGTAATCCAGAAGGGAGTGGCATGATATATTCAAAGTGCTGAAAGGAAAAAAAAAAAAAAACCCTACAACTAAGAATGCTCTACCCAGCAAAGTTACCATTCAAATTTGAAGGCAAGATAAAGAGTTTCCCAAACAAAAGATAAAGGAGTTTATCACTACTAAACCAGCCTTACAAGAAATGTTAAAGGGACCTCTTCAAGTCAAAAAGAAATGGCCATAATGAGACATAAGAAAAATGTAAATTTTAAAAAATATAAAATATGACAACATATACATAAAATGTGAAGAAGGGAATAAAATGGGAAGAGAAGGGAAAAAGAAAAAGAAATATTCCTTTTTCTTCTTCTTCTTCTTCTTCTTCTTCTTCTTCTTCTGTTTGAATTTATATGGCCATCAAAAAATATGGACTCCTGTTTACTTAGGATGTTATATACCATGGTAATCACAAACCCAAAACCTGTAATACAAACACACAAACAATTACAAAGAAAGAAAGCCAAAAAAACCACAACCCACTATAGATATTTGCTGATCATGCTGATCACTAAGAGCAGAGCAAGAGGAAAACAGACAAAGAACTACAAAAACAACCAGAAAAAAACTTTAAAAAAGGGCAATAAATATATAACTATTAATAATTGCTTTAAATGCAACCAAGTGCTCCAATTAAATGGCATAGAAAGCATAACAGATTAAAAAAAAAAGACCAGTCTATCTGCTGCCTACAAGAGATTCACTTCAGATCTAAAGATGCACACAAACTGAAAGTGTAGGGATGGGAAAACATTCACCATACAAATGAAAGTGAAAAAAAAAAGCTGGAATTGGGGCGCCTGGGTGGCGCTGTCGGTTAGGCGTCCGACTTCAGCCAGGTCACGATCTCGCGGTCCGGGAGTTCGAGCCCCGCGTCAGGCTCTGGGCTGATGGCTCGGAGCCTGGAGCCTGTTTCTGATTCTGTGTCTCCCTCTCTCTCTGCCCCTCCCCCGTTCATGCTCTGTCTCTCTCTGTCCCAAAAATAAATAAAAAGCGTTGAAAAAAAATTTAAAAAAAAAAAAAAAAAAAAAAAAAAGCTGGAATAGCAATACTTATATCAGACAAAATAGACCTTAAAACACAGAGGCTGGGGCTCCTCATCAGCTGAGTGTCCAACTTTTGATTTCAGCGCAGGGTCATGGGCTCAAACCCTGCATTGAACTCCATGCTGATGAGGAGCCTGTTTAAGATTCTTTCTCTCTCTCCCTTTACCCCTCTCTCACACTTGTATGTGCACTCTCTCTCTTTTCTGTCTCTCTCTAAAATAAATAAATAACATAAATAACTCTAACAAGAGACAAAGAAGGGCATTACATAACGATGAAGAAATCAATCCAACAATAGGAAATAACAATTGTAAATATCTATGCATCCAACACTGGAGCACTTAAGTACATAAAGCAAATATTAATGAGCATAGAGAAATTCATGGTAATACAATAATAGCTGGGGCCTTCAACACTCCACTTACATGGATAAATCATCTATAAAGAAAATCAATAAGGAAAAGATGTCTTTGAATGATACATGGGACTAGATGGACGTAACAGATATATACAGAACATTCCATCCCCAAACAAAAGATACACATTCTTTTCCTTGATTTTAAAGTTTTATGCTCTAGTATGCTGAGATATTACACTTTTTTAATGTTTATTTATTTTTGAGAGAGAGATTGAGCGGGGGAGGGGGAGAGAGAGAGGGAGACACAGAATCCAAAGCAGACTCCAGGCTCTGAGCTGTCAGCACAGAGCCCGAAGCGAGGCTCAAATTCACAAGCTGTGAGGTTATGACTTGAGCTAAAGTTGGATGCTTAATCAACTGAGCCACCCAGGGGCCTCAGTATACATTTTTTTAAATTTTTTTAACGTTTTATTTATTTTTGAGACAGAGAGAGACAGAGCATGAACAGGGGAGGGTCAGAGAGAGGGAGACACAGAATCCAAAACAGGCTCCAGGCTCTGAGCTGTCAGCACAGAGCCGGACGTGGGGCTCAAACTCACGGACCGCGAGATCATGACGTGAGCCGAAGTCTGCCGCCCAACTGACTGAGCCACCCAGTCGCCCCAGTATACATTTTTTTAAGTGCACATGAAATATTCTGCAGAATAGATCACATATTACACTTTAAAACAAGCCTCAATAAATTTAACAAGATTGAAATCATACCACAATGATATGAAATGGGAAATCACAAGGAAAAACCTGGAAAAAATAAAAACATATGGAAACTAAATACCATGAAACTAAACAACCAATGGGTCAATGAAGTAATCAAAAAAGAAATAAAAAAATACATAGAGACAAATGAAAATGAAAAGACAGTCGTCCAAAATCTCTGGGACGCAGTGAAAGCAATTGGAAGAGGGCAGTATATAGCAATATAGGCCTAACTCACCAAACAAGAAAAAGTCAAGTGAACAATCTAACCTTATGCATAAAGGAATTTAAAAAGAGCAAAAAAAGCCTGAGATGATTAGAAGAATGGAAATAATAAAGGTCTGAATTGAAATAAATGATGTTGAGATTAAAAAGAAAAAAAAGAAAAAAAAATGAAATTAAGTGCTGGTTCTTTGAAAAGTTAAACAAACTTGACAATTCCTTAGCCATATTCATCAGGAAAAAAAAGAGAAAGGGCCCAAATAAATAAACTCAGTAATGAGAGAGAAGTAATGACTAACACCACAGAAATACAAAGGATTGTAAGAGAATAATGGGAATAGTTATATGCCAACAAACTGGACAACCTAGAACAAAAGAATACATTCCTAGAAACATATAATCTTCCAAAACTGAACCAGAAAGAAATAGAAAATCTGAACAAGATGATTACAAGCAACAAATCTGCATTTGTAATAATAAAAAAATAAACTATCAAAAATGAAAGTTCAGAACCAGATGGATTCACAAATTAATTCTATCAGACATTTAAAGAAGAGTTAATATACGGACACCTGGGTGGCTCAGTCAGTTGGGTGTCCGACTTTGGCTCAGGTCATGATCTTGCATTGTGAATTTGAGCCCCACGTTGGGTTCTGTGCTGACAGCTCAGAGCCTGGAACCTGCTTCAAATTCTGTCTCCCTCTCTCTCTGCCTCTCCCCCACTCATGCTCTGTCTCTCTCTGTCTCTCAAAAATTAATAAACCTTAAAAAATTTAAAGAGTTAATATCTATTCTCCTCAAACTATTCCAAGAAATAGGACAGGAGAGAAAGCTTGCAAATTCATTCTATGAGGTCAGCATTACCCTGATACCAGAACCAGACAAAGAGACCCCCAAAAAAGGGAAACTTCAGGCCAATATCCCTGATGAACATAGATGCAAAAATCCTCAATGAAATATTAACAAATCACATACAACAATACAATAAAAAGATGATTCACTACCATCAGGTGGGATTTATTCCTTGGATAGAAGGTTGGTTTCAATATTTACAAATAATAAATGTCATACCCCACATCAACAAACAAAGAATACAAATCATGTGATCATCTCAATAGAAGCAGAAAAAAACATTTGACAAGATTCAACATCCATTCATAATAAAAACTTTCAGCAAAATGGAGTTAGAGGGAGCATGCCTCAACATAGTACAAATCATATATGAAAAACCCACAGCTAGCATCATCTTCAATGATGAAAACCTGGGATCTTTCTTTCATTGTAAAGAGTGTCCACTCTTGCCACTTTTGTTCAACATAGTACTGGAAATCCTAGCCATAGCACTCAGACAAGGGAAAGAAATAAGAGGTATCCATATTGGTAAAGAAGATGTTAAACTGTCACTATTTGCAGACAAAGTGATACTGTACATAGAAAATCCAAAAGACATCACCAAAAACTATTAGGAGTAATAAATGAATTCAATAAAGAGGCAAGATATGAAATTAATACTCAGAAATCAGTGTTTCTATATACTTAATGATAAAGTTGCAGAGAGATTAAAAAAACAACACCATTTGCAATTACACCCAAAAGCATAAAATACCCAGAAATAAACCTACCAAAGAGGTGAAATACCTGTACTCTGATTACTATAAAACACTGATGAGGGGCGCCTGGGTGGCGCAGTCGGTTAAGCGTCCGACTTCAACCAGGTCACGATCTCGCGGTCCGTGAGTTCGAGCCCCGCGTCAGGCTCAGGGCTGACGGCTCGGAGCCTGGAGCCTGTTTCCGATTCTGTGTCTCCCTCTCTCTCTGCCCCTCCCCCGTTCATGCTCTGTCTCTCTCTGTCCCAAAAATAAATAAACGTTGAAAAAAAAAAATTAAAAAAAAAAAAAATAAAACACTGATGAAAGAAATTGAAGATGACACAAAGGGAAAGATGTTCCATGCTCAAGGATTGGAAGAATTAATACTGTCAAAATGTCCATATTACCCAAAGCTATCTACAGATTCAGTGTAATCCCTATCAAAATATTGACAGCATTTTTCACAAAACTAGAACAAAAAAAATACTAAAATTTTCGTGGAACAACATAAGCAACCCTGAAATAGCCAAAGCAATCCTGAAAAAGAACAGAGCTGGAAGTATCACAATTCCAGATTTCAAAATATACTATAAAGCCATAGTAACCAAAACAGTATGGTTCTGGCATAAACAATAGACACATAGATCAATGGAACAGAATAGAATCCCAAAAATAAACCCACATTTATATGGCCAGTTAATCTATGACAAAGGAGGCAAGAATATACATTGCGGAAAAGACAGTCTTTTCAATAAATGATGCCAGGAAACATGGACAGCTACATGTAAAAGAATGAGACTGGACTACTTTCAAACACCATACACCAAAATAAACCCAAAATATATTAAAGACCTAAACATGAAACCTCAAATGATAAAAAACCTAGAAGAGAGCACAGGCAGCCATAACGGTATTTTTCTAGATAGGATTCCTAAGGTGAGGGAAACAAAAGCAAAAATAAACTATTGGGACTACATCAGAATAAAAATCTTTTGCATGATAGAAGAAAACCATGAAGAAAACGAAAAGACAACCTACAGAATAGGAGAAGATATTTGCAAATGGCATATTGGATAAGGAGTTGATACCAAAAATATATAAATAACTTACACAAATCAACACCAAGAAAAAACTAATATGATTAAAAAATGGGCAGGGGACCTGAATAGACATTTTTCCAAAGACATACACATGCGTATAAGGCACACAGAAAGATGCTCAACATCACTAACCATCAGGGAACTGAAAATCAAGACCACAATATCACCTCACACCTGTTAGAATGGCTAAAATCATGACAAGTAATAACAAATGTTGGCGAGGATGTGGAGAAATAGAAACCTTCATGCGTTGTCAATGGGAATGTAAATTGGTACAACCACTGTGGAAAACAGTATGGAGTTCCTCAAAAAAATAAAAAAAAAAAAAAAGAAATACAATATGATCCAATAATTCCACTACTGGGTATTTACCCAGGGAAAATGAAAAAACTAACTCAAAAGATATATGCATCTCTATTTATTGCAGCACTATTTACAATAGACAAATTATGGGAGCAATGTAAGTGTCTATCTATATAGATGGATGGATAGGTAAATATTGCACAACCATAAAAAAGGATGAGATCAGGGGTGCCTGGGTGGCTCAGTCCATTTAGTGTTTGACTTCAACTCATGTCATGATCCCACAGTTCGTGGGTTTGAGCCCCAAAAGGAGTTCTGTGCTGACAATGTGGAGCCTGCTATGGATCCTCTGTCTCCCTCTCTGTCTGCCTCTCTCCCTCTCTCTTCGTCTCTCAAAAATAAACATTTTTTAAAAAGGATGAGATCATGCTTTTTGAGACAATAAGAACGTATTTGGATGGTATTATACTAAGTGAAATAGGTCAGGTTGAGAAAGACAAATACCACATGGTTACACTCATAAATGGAATCTAAAAAATGAATAAATAAACAAGCAGAATTACAACTAGAAATACAGAGAGCAAATTGATGGTTGCCAGAGGGGAGGTTGGTGTGGGGTTGGGCAAAATGGATGAAGAGAAAAGGAAGATAGAGGCCTCCAGCTATGAAATGAGTAAATCACGGGAATAAGAAGCAGAACATAAGGAATAAAGTCAATTATGTTACAATAGCAATGAAATAGGACAGATGGTAGCTCTACTTGTGGTAAACATAGCATAATGTATAAACTTGTCAAATCACTTATTTGTACACCTGAAACTAATGTAACTTGTGTGTCAACTATACGAAAAGAAAAAGCTTACCATAAAATTTTCTCCTTATGGTTGCTTTGTATGTGAGTGTAATATTAGGCTCTTATTTCTAGTTGGTTTGTTTATTCTCCTGGGGTATACTGATAGGGCAATAAGGAAAAATGAGTGTCATATATATATTTATGTTTGTTTGTTTTTAATTTTTAATGTTTATTTTTGAGAGAGAGAGAGCATAAGTGGGGGAAGGACAGAGAGAGAGGGAGACACAGAATCCAAAGCAGGCTCCACGCTCCACACTGTCAGCACAGAGCACTACAGGGGGCTCAAATTCACCCATGACCTGAGCCGAGGTCAGATGCTTAACTGACTGAGCCACCCAGGCTTCCTGATTTATTTATGTTTTTTTTATGTCAAATATATATATGACATATAAGACATATATGCCCTATATACGACATATGAGATATATATATATATATATACATATTAAGATATACATATATGTGACATATAAGATATATATATTTATCTTAACAGTGTGACACATGTTATATATATATGACATAAATAAAAACATAAGTAAAAATTGAGATAAATAAAAAAGGAGAAATTATAGAATATTTACATATTTGTACTTAGCACTGTGAGATGGGAGAAACTCAAGAGGAGTTTGACCGAAGTGGAAATTCTTTTTAAGGAGACAAATGTGGCTTTTCATATCTCACTACTGACATTATACTGAGAAACATACTTGCAGATGAAGTACACATATGGCCAATTTGGGTCCTAGAAATAGTATGGGAAGGAAACTGGGAGGTTTTTCTTTATTGTAGAATAAGATTTAGATCATGGGGGAGAGCATTTGATTTAGGTATAAAAATATTACTTGGAGTCTGCAAGCTCCAGAAGTCTGTTGAGCGCTGACGATTTCTTCAGTCATGATTATACTCAATTCAGTGTCAGTAATAAATCTTAGTGTTGCATACTCATGTTATCTTACATGTTCTGCTGGGCGCTGTCTCTGACTAAAAGAAACCAGATCTCAGAAGAGTATAGCTCCCTTCTCTGGTGCCGTGTGTAACTCAGCCTTAGAGCCAAGCAATCGTTCTTTTCTTGTCCATATCATAACTCAAAAGGTTTGTGCATTTCCACAGGAAAACTGAATAGGGGTCAGCAGAAGTCATAGTGGAGATCAAAATATCAGAATAAGCAAGATATACACATTAAAAGAAAGAGATCTCTGCTCTTCCCTCTGCCACCAACTGTTATCAGTACAAGATAGGTAGGGACAGAGACATTTATTTTCTTTTAGTATGTGGACAATCAAATAAAAAAAGCAAATATCCATGAATCAGTTAAAACCATCTTTATTTTTTGGTAGTAGGACACTAGAAATCAAGACATTTTTCTGGCCAAACTGTTCTGATCAAAACCAAAGTTTACACGAGTTGTATATTTTAAATCAATATATACTTAAATGATTTGAATTGTTAAAATAGTATTGATTCTACTTCAGTTTTACTTTATAGTGGAGTGGGGTGCTTAGCAACATGTATTGTGTAATAGTTGCAATGGCTTTCCTTATTACAACGAGGTTAAATAATGGAGACTACTTTAAGAAATTTCCTCTACCTACATATATTTTAAAGAGGTTATTTGAGATGAGCTAAAGTAGTTATTTTCTAATTAATATTTACAACACAATATTAACTAGGAATTTATTTATAAGAATATTAAAATTAAAAAATAAACTGAATATACAAATACAAGAATCTATTTAATGAGCATGATCAAACAGTTTGTGTATAGAACAATCTGATGATAGGATTTTCCACTTTTCATTTCAGTGGAGGCATCTTTTTTGAATCTTCAAATTCTCTACTCCTCTGTAGTTCGTCAATAGGGAGCTATTGTGGATCAGTAGCTAAGCAACAGATTTAAAGTCCAGAGGCTATTCTTCTATATTTCCTTTGCCAATAACTTAGCATGAGATAGTGAGCAAACCATTTAACCTTCCGATTTCACTATCCCTCATCTTTTCAACAGGGAGATAATATAGCTTACTTCTCACAGCTTGGTGAAATATCTCTTAAATAATTCCTCAAATACAATGGAAAAGACGCTGTACTGTCAAAAAAGTAAAAGCAGATCCACTTTCTGCTTTTTCCACGTGATGTGCACACCATTAGAGCAAATATTTCCTAATAGAACAGTATTTCCTCACCATGACTTGAAGTTTCTGAAATAACCCTTAATATCTTGCTGATACTTCATCAATTACCAAATCATGGAAGCCTTCATAAATAAGGCTAGATTTATTTAATTCCTTTGCATATTTATGACTATACATGGAATCTTAATATTTGTCCTTAATAATTGAAGATTATTTCTTATTAGGAATGAACACAGGGGAAGAGTGTATTTGAATCCTATGACATCTTGATATAGACATAGAATGTCTGTCTTCCTTCCTTCCTTCCTTCCTTCCTTCCTTCCTTTCTCTCTTTCTGTCTTTCTTTCTTTCTTTCTTTCTTTCTTTCTTTCTTTCTTTCTTTCTTCTTCCTTTTCCTCCAATTAAAACTTTAAATTTGCCTGTGATCCTAGTTTTTAACTAAACTGCCTGCTTTGAAATAAAATAAAAAGAGACTAAGAATCAGAAAGAAACTATACCTCAATGTTTTCTCAGTAAAAGTAACTTTTTCTTCTTTCTGTTCATAGAGCTGATTCTAAAATACACAACATGAGCTGAACAGGGTGGGAGGTGGAAGAATGATGTTTGTGGCAAGGGGTATGCTTCCAAGATCTAAATGACAAGGTTTTGTATATAGAGGAGTAATGATGTTGTATAATGCTTAATTCACTCTGAGTCTTTTTTCCCCCTCAAATCTTAGTGAAAGAATAAAGAAGTGTAGTTGTTCATAAATTTATGCCTAGAATTTCAATTTTCCTATTTGCATGAAGTAAGAAATGTTTTCAAGACCATCAAAGTAACCTCCTTAACCACCTTTCTTTAAAATGCACTCATTCAGCACAGGCTTACATATCCATTGTGGAGCCAAAGATAATATTAGAAAGTATTCTGGCCATTTCTATTATATTACAAATTTTCAGTTTATGTTTTATTTTTATTTCATTTTTTAATTTTGTGTCTAAAGAGCCTGCCAAACACATGGAAATACTAGGGAATATAGATGGACAGAAAGTAACTTTTCATTTGAAATTAAGCCAGATTATCTCAAGAGCCCGAGAAAGTTGATGTCTCTTCAATTATTAAAAATCCTACAAAATTATATTCTTATACCAGATATGCTGGTATAGAATTTGGACAAATTTTAATAACTATGCTTAATTGTTGCTATGGCAGTGTGTCAACAAAGAGGAGATCTGAACAGGCTGAGACAATGGAGAAGAAACAAGCTTTCATAAACCAAGGCTTTAGAAGGCTAGCACTACAGTAATCATGCAGTTCCTTTGCACTCAAAGCACATTTGTATTTTCCTATAATGACACTAAAACCACTTTATAAAAACTGACCAATATTCCTCTTCTAATTTATATCACTTCCTCTTTTCTTATTCAAAACTTCTGTCACTGTTGAGCACATTATCTGTCATTATAAGGCACATCATTGTTTTCAAAACTTAAATATGTATTCTTATTCAACTTCTTTTCCTGAAAGACAAAGTATATAATAAGCTTCTTTTTGCCATCAGATATATAATAGTTATTATTTTTATATAATTGCCAATATAAGTTTTAAGATTTCTGTTTAAATTTACCTTTTATAACAGTGGCAGATTACTTTCTTAAAGACCATTAACTCAAATTGTAGAAAACTGTGCACTATCATTCTGAAACTTAAAATGCTCCACCAATCTGTCAAAATAACCTCTCTCCTTAAAACGAAATAAAAAGTAAACAACCAATTTAGTGACTCTTGATATCTTCAGTCCTATTTCAAAAAGGTTCAGATATTTATGATATTTAAGAGTCTTAGAGTTTGAGTAAATTGTCTCAATTTAGGTATAACTGGGTACATCAGTAGGATTAAAATTTGTTTTTATACATGTCTACAGAAATAAATCATCTGTGGAATAGAGGACATTTAAGTTTGATTAGACAAAATTGTCCAATATTTGAGAAGAGAAATATTTCTAAATAAAATACAATTTCTGTCACTCAGATTGTGCTCTAACTAGCCATTTTGGACTCATGGTTGTCAGTTCTAGAGTAGAGTAGTAAGAGATCAAGACCAAGCGAACCCAAACATGACTTTAATACACAGCATCAACACCGTTGATGCAATGAGTGTCTGCTTTGTGATAGGAGTTGGTGCTATGATTGCTCCAGGGAGGACAGGACAATGTCCTAGGAGCGAGCGCACATCAGCACTGTTGACACTGATACTGCAGCTTCGGTATGCACATGCATAGGAGCCAACCTATGTGTTGCTAGTGGCATGCACTGGCCCTGGTGACATTATATTAATCTTTTTTCTACATAGATTTCACTTTTGTCATCTATTCCATTTCTTTGCAAACTTTAACATGCATATGAATCACCTGAAGGTCTTATTAAAAATGAAGATACTGGGGCGCCTGGGTGGCGCAGTCGGTTAAGCGTCCGACTTCAGCCAGGTCACGATCTCGCGGTCCGTGAGTTCGAGCCCCGCGTCGGGCTCTGGGCTGATGGCTCAGAGCCTGGAGCCTGTTTCCGATTCTGTGTCTCCCTCTCTCTCTGCCCCTCCCCCATTCATGCTCTGTCTCTCTCTGTCCCAAAAAATAAATAAACGTTGAAAAAAAAAATTTTAAAAATGAAGATACTAATTCAGTACATCAGAGGTTGGACTGAGATTCTGCATTTGAAAAATGTTTCTACACATTACAGATTCTGCTAGTCCATAAACCAAACATTGAATTTTGAGGCTCTAATGCATCCAGAGTTAACCAAAGTGTACTGGAGAAGGAAAAGAGAAAATTGGTGGGTGATAGGATATAAATCCCTGATGAACAGCCACATGATTTAGAAGAAATTTAAAGTGGTTTAAGTTCCAATAAACAGGAGGATGCAGCTTTTTTTCATAATGGTCTGAATTCTATTAGGCTAGTTAGATTTGGGACGTCTGTTACATGTGATAAGTATCTTATCTTAAAATGTAGCATCTCTCTCCCACTTGAGTTTGATACAGACACACACGCGCATGCACACACACACATTGTGCTTTAAACTGTGGTTCCAAGATTATCGTATTACTTTCTTATATTTTTATAGTATTTCTGAAGGTTTAGGACAGAGGGATGACTCTAAAAATATTTACTGAAGTTATTCAAGAAAGAATCAAAATTCCAAAATATATATTTTGTACCCCACATACTCTTGGCTGAAGAAGTTGCAACAGTTTATCTCAACTTAATCAGAGTTCACATGAGCTAAATGAACTAAATTATATCACATAATAGTATAATTAGGAAAATATTGACAGGGAAAAGATGTGGATAAGTCTAGAAAGCATAAAAGCCAAAAAGCGCTTGAATAAAATCTATCTCTGTTTTTTGTTTTCATTGGACATTGTTCTCAGAATACCCTAAATGTAGTAGGAAGATTCTTGAAATGGGTCAGAATCCAACCACTCACTAAAATTACTTACTACAGACTATAATTCTGGTGGAGAAACTGACAACCAGGGTGCCGCTAAAGCAATGGAGCAGCAGTGGATACCAGGGTGTATGGGAAGAGAGGAATCTGAGAAGACTGACAGTCCTGGGTACCACTGAGTTGTATGAAGAGGTCTGCAAAGGTTTCCAGTATTCCAAGGAAGTTTTTAAATATTCAAGGTGTGGGACCAAAAAGGTCCTTGAACTTCTTGCAGGAAGGCCTCAAGATTTGAAGATGCATTGAGAAGATGCAATAGCTGGGCTGGTATCTCAACTGTTAGGGATTGATGCCAAGTGAAGACCCATGGGAATTACGCACCACAGTGAAAGAAATTACAAGTGAGCATTGGATGCCCATGTGGCATGTGCAAACAATCTTGCCCAGTGGACATAGATGACATTCCTGAAATTGAGGGTGAAGGAACTGAATCTTCAGTAGATAAGGTTTAAATCCTGACTTGATTCAGCAAATCACAAAATAACCAAGGAAACACAGAAATGATGAGTTAATCATGAAATGGCTAGAATCTAGTTTATAAACCCCACTGAATAGGAACATTTTACGGAAGGGGAATCTTGATTTAATAACTTGCTAAAAGTCAAATCATTAGAAAGTGGGGGATGTAGTGGGGGATGTAGTATTTGAGTTTAGCTCTAGTAATTAACTCATACAACACTTTTCTCAAGGTAAAGTCTAATAACTAGAGATAAAGCCAAGTTGAGATGCAAAATTACTGTTGATATTAATTTCCCATTCCCAGACTTACTAGTGAGCTATATAGCCTTGGCCTTTTGATGTCTGCCTCTCTGACACAAAATCTATTTCATGTGGAAAAGACCTGTATGTTTAATTTGGAGAACTTCTCTTTGGCTACTCAACTCCAAGTCAATGCATCTCATTTGAGAGATCTTGGCCCAGGAGAAAAGCTTTTGACTAAGCCTAAGCCCATCTGTGTACCACATTCCATACAGGGCCTATTTCCCACTGGATTCAATTAAGAATTATGAGATTTGTCTTGGGCTTCTGGAACAGAGTCAGATGTTTTCACCCATTCTATATGAACTTGAGAGCAAATAAGGGATGGAACTCTTGCAAGCATTTTTCTGAGAGACTTTGTGAGCCAAGATGCAAGTAGCCACATTGTCTGGGCATCTGCATCAGCTGCAGTTTTCATTTTCATTACTTTCATTACATGAAATTTTCATTACATGATTCAAGAACACTTTATTTGATTAAATATTTTGGTTGGGATCTTTGTCACTTGCTGCTTAGCTAAAATGGGATATAAGAGATGCCTGAAGTGAGGCCATTTGATTTCAAATGAACTATTTATTGCTGGGTAACACTAATTTCATCACAGAAATAGCCATCTGGTTCCTAGTATATAACAGGCTGTACTGATTATGGCATGTATCTTTTCATAAGCAGCATATATATGAATCCAGGAGAGGGGACAGCTAGCTTCCCTTTCACGATTTTTATTCCATTTTATTTTGGAGATATTGTTAGCTCTAATCACAAGATGTTATTTTTTTTCCCCAACTAAAACTGTTTCTCTCCAGATTCTCATATGTTTTTATCTTTTTATGTCTTTTCCCTCCCTTTACAGTTTGACTCAGACTTTCATTTCTGCCTATTGCATGTTTTCTTTTGTTTTGCCTCACCTTTCAGAAATGCTTTTTACTTATTTCAAAATGCTCTCATCCTTTTGCATGACTTTGGCAGGACACCTCCTGAAATTCCAGTTTAGGTCAGAGGTCAGACCTGAGCCTCTATTGAATCTTAAAATTTCTGCCAAGCTAAAAAGTTCTAGTTCTCAGCTTTGATCTGAACCTTGAATGACAGGATCATTATTGAGAGTATATCTGTCTGTGTCAATTTTTGTTGGATAAAAAATCCCAGATGAGTTATTTTCTGTTTAGTTTAACAGTTATTTTACTGATTGTCCTCTGGTATTTGCTTTTTGAACCCATAGTATTTTGCCCTCCGTTTCCATTCTCTTTAAGGTTGAAAAGTGACCTTTTTATTATTGGAGTACTTCTAGTTTTTAAAAATAGCTGGTTCAGGTGCAATATCACAAGCATAAAAAACTGCTGTCATATTTATCCTTAAAAGGTATTACTACATTCTGTCTAATAAAGTAAGATTAGACTATTAAAAGGAAGGAAATACTCTCTAATAAGTTTCCAAGGTAAACAAATTCAGTTCAAAGAATTGCAAAAAAAATTTTTTTAAGTGTGAGTTATATAATGCTCTTAGACATGAAACATAATTTTTATAATGTGGCATTATCTACATAATTCCATATTCTTACCAAAAATATCGTATCAATTATTTGGATTTTTAGAAATATTTCTTCTCTGGGTGTGTATATAGATGCGTGTGTGTGTGTGTGTGTGTGTATACACGTGTGTGTGTGCACCACATCAGTTGGTTAAAAGCTCTATTTATTTAATATCCAAACTATGTCTGGCAGAATGGTTACTGTTGTTTTTATGTTCACATCCTCCCTTCATCTTCAAAGTTATCACAATAGCTTAGGTCCTTATATGTCTGAGATAATTGCTGCTTAGGCTTCTGTGTCTCCAATGTCTGGCCTCCTGCAAAAACCTTCCTTTCCATCCTCTCATCTTTTGCTGGTTTAAAATTTTGAGTTACAATCTCAGTCATATTGTCCAAAGGCTTATGAGGGAATACTAACAAATCAAACATTTATTTATTTGTCTCAGAAAAGTTGAATTTTGGCACTTTAAAAACATGAAACTCTACATATTTAGTTTTACGAAAAGGGAGTAATACTCAAGATTAAGCAGACCAGTGGTTGGTCGGTGTTTAAACTGTACCCCTTAGGACAAGATTTAAATTTTTCTATTGTCTACATCAGACAGTCTTCTTAATTTTAAGTTCTTTAACTTTTATAGAAGCAGGTTAAATATAACAGCATGAGAAGATCCATTTAAAAAACATGTGAGTTATCTTAAGACTGACATGCTGATGCTAATGACTTAGAATGTGCCTATAATACTTTGTATTTTCTCTTACAATGAGTGGCTGAATGTTGAAAATCTATATCCCCAAATCTACAATATTAGTTCTGACAGCTAAGCTTCAGGGCTTTCTTTAAAATTTATATAATCTAGTTGCTTTTAAAATAAAGTAATCGTATAAAATATTATGAACATAATGCATTTCTGTGTGGGTCATTCAGTAGTCCACTTAAGATTTTTGTCTTGGTTATCTTTGGAGGTTATGAATACTCCTAGAGATGTGTCAATTTCCCATTCCAGATTTTATGTGTCTGAACCTTTGGCAATGCCTCTGCCAAATATAGTGTTCATATCCTTAAAAATAATATATCACCTCAGCAATATGCTCACCTATAAAATCAAGGATTTTTAAATTGAGACAGATACCTAGATTTAGGCAGAAAGATATGAGAAACCCAACTTTTGGTTAATGTTTCTGACCACCACATGGAACATTAAGAATGGCAAGGACAGGAGGGAGGAAGATGGCAGTGTAGGAGGGCACTGGGCTCACCGTGTCTGCTGATCACTTAGATTCCACCCACACCTGCCTAAATAACCCAGAAAACCACCAGAAGACTAGCAGAACAGATTCTCCAGAGCCAAGCATAGACGAGAGGCCCATGGAAGAGGGTAGGAAGGGCAGAGAGGCTGTGCTCACTACACGGACTGGCGGGAGGGAGCCGGGGAGGAGGGACAGACCTCCAGCAAAGCAGAGCCCCCGAGTCTGGCTTGCAAAAGTGGAGGGGCTGGACAGAGTGTGTTCCACAGCAAGTGGGTCTTAACATCTGGCAGGTTATAAGCTAACAGCTCTGCTGGGAGAGCGGGAGGACTGGAGGACAAGGGGAGGGAGAGTTGTTGAGCCCCGGATTACAGAGCACAGCTTGGCAGGGAACAAAGGTGCTCACCAGCGCCATCTCCCGCGCCCATCCCCCAGCCAAAATCCCAAAGGGAACCAGTTCCTGCCAGGGAACTTGCTTGCACCCCCCAAACACCCAATGCTGTGCTTCTGTGGATCCATCTCTCCGGCGGCAGGTCTGACTCCCTCAACGGTGCAGCAGGGCCCCTCCCGAAGTAGATCACCAAAGGAAAAGCAAGCTGAGCCTGCCCCTCCCGCCCCTGTGCACCTGCGATCCACCCCAGATAATATACCAGATGCCCAGCACCACAAGCCTGGCAGTGTGCAAGTAGCCCAGAGGGGCCACGCCACCCCACAGTGAATCCCACTTAGGAGAAGGGAAGAGAAGGTACACACTAGTCTGACTGTGGCCCCAACAGTGGGCTGGGGACAGACATCAGGTCTGACTGCAGCCCTGCCCACCAATGCAAGTTATTCAAGACAGCACAGAGAAGTGCCCTGCAGTTCTGCCCCACTCCAGGGACTATCCAAAATGACGAAACGGAAGAATTCCTCTCAGAAAAATGTCCAGGAAATAACAAGAGCTAACGAACTGATCAAAAAGGATTTAAACAATATAACAGAGAGTGAATTTAGAATAATAGTCATAAAATTAATCGCTGGGCTTGAAAACAGTATAGTGGACAACAGAGAATCTGTTGCTACAGAGATCAAGGGACTAAGGAACAGCCAGGAGGAGCTAAAAAATGCTATAAATGAGCTGCAAAATTACATGGAGACAACCACAGCTCGAATTGGAGAGGCAGAGGAGAGAATAGGTGAACTAGAAGATCAAATTATGGAAAAAGAAGAAGCTGAGAAAAAGAGAGATAAAAAAAACCCAGGAGGGGAAAATTAGAGAACTAAGTGATGCACTAAAGAGAAATAATCTATGCATAATTGGTATTCCAGAGGAGGAAGAGAGAGGGAAAGGTGCTGAAGGTATACTTGAAGAAATAATAGCTGAGAACTTCCTGGATCTGGGGAAGGAAAAAGGCATTGAAATCCAAGAGGCACAGAGAACTCCCTTCAGACGTAACTTGAATCGATCTTCTGCATGACATATCATAGTGAAACTGGCAAAATACAAGGATAAAGAGAAAATTCTGAAAGCAACTAGGGATAAACGTGCTCTAACATATGAAGGGAGACCAATAAGACTCGTGACGGATCTCTCTACTGAAACTTGGCAGGCCAGAAAGGAATGGCAGGAGATCTTCAATGTGATGAACAGAAAAAATATGCAGCCGAGAATCCTTTATCCAGCAAATCTGTCATTTAGAATAGAAGGAGAGATAAAGGTCTTCCCAAACAAACAAAAACTGAAGGAATTCGTCACCACTAAACCAGCTCTACAAGAGATCCTAAGGGGGATCCTGTGAGACAAAGTACCAGAGACATCGCTACAAGCATGAAACCTACAGACATCACAATGTTTCTTAACTCATATCTTTCTATAATAACACTGAATGTAAATGGACTAAATGTGCCAACCAAAAGACATAGGGTATCAGAATGGATAAAAAAACAAGACCCATCTATTTGCTGTCTACAAGAGACTCATTTTAGACCTGAGGACACGTTCAGATTGAAAGTAAGGGGATGGAGAACTATTTATCATGCTACTAGAAGTCAAAAGAGAGCTGGAGTAGCCATACTTATATCAGACAAACTAGACTTTAAATTAAAGGCTGTAACAAGAGAAGAAGGGCATTACATAAAAATTACAGGGTCTGTCCATCAGGAAGAGCTAACAATTATAAATGTCTATGCGCCAAATACGGGAGCCCACAAATATATAAAACAATTACTCACAAACATAAGCAACCTTATTGATAAGAATGTGGTAATTGCAGGGGACTTTAACATCCCACTCACAGCAATGGATAGATCATCTAGACACACAGTCAATAAAGAAACAAGGGCCCTGAATGATACATTGGATCAGATGGACTTGACAGATATATTTAGAACTCTGCATCCCAAAGCAACAGAATATACTTTCTTCTCGAGTGCACATGGAACCTTCTCCAAGATAGATCACATACTGGGTCACAAAACAGCCCTTCATAAGTACACAAGAATTGAGATCATACCATGCATACTTTCAGACCACAATGCTATGAAGCTTGAAATCAACCACAGGAAAAAGTCTGGAAAACCTCCAAAAGCATGGAGGTTAAAGAACACCCTACTAAAGAATGAATGGGTCAACCAGGCAATTAGAGAAGAAATTAAAAAATATATGGAAACAAATGAAAATGAAAATACAACAATCCAAACGCTTTGGGATGCAGCAAAGGCAGTTCTGAGAGGAAATTACATTGCAATCCAGGCCTATCTCAAGAAACAAGAAAAATCCCAAATACAAAATCTAACAGCACACCTAAAGGAAAGAGAAGCAGAACAGCAAAGACAGCCTAAATCCAGCAGAAGAAGAGAAATAATAAAGATCAGAGCAGGAATAAACAATATAGAATCTAAAAACACTGTAGAGCAGATCAACGAAACCAAGAGTTGGTTTTTTGAAAAAATAAACAAAATTGACAAACCTCTAGCCAGGCTTCTCAAAAATAAAAGGGAGATGACCCAAATAGATGAAATCATGAATGAAAATGGAATTATTACAACCAATCGCTCAGAAATACAAGGAATTATCAGGGAATACTATAAAAAATTATATGCCAACAAACTGGACAACCTGGAAGAAATGGATAAATTCCTAAACACCCACACACTTCCAAAACTCAAACAGGTAGAAATAGAAAACTTGAACAGACCCATAACCAGCGAAGAAATTGAATCAGATATCAAAAATCTCCCAACAAATAAGAGTCCAGGACCAGATGGCTTCCCAGGTGAATTCTACCAGACATTTAAAGCAGAGATAATACCTATCCTTCTCAAACTGTTCCAAAAAATAGAAAGGAAAAGAAAACTTCCAGACTCATTCTATGAAGCCAGCATTACTTTGATTCCTAAACCAGACAGAGACCCAGCAAAAAAAGAGAACTACAGGCCAATATCCCTGAAATACGCATGCAAAAATTCTCAGTAAGATACTAGCAAATCGAATTCAACAGCATATAAAAAGAATTCTACACCACGATCAAGTGGAATTCATTCCTGGGATGCAGGGCTGGTTCAACATTCGCAAATCAATCAACGTGATACATCACATTAATAAAAGAAAAGATAAGAACCATATGATCCTGTCAATCGATGCAGAAAAGGCCTTTGACAAAATCCAGCACCCTTTCTTAATAAAAACGCTCGAGAAAGTTGGGATGGAAGGAACATACTTAAACATCATAAAAGCCATTTATGAAAAGCCCACAGCTAACATCATCCTCAACGGGGAAAACCTGAGAACTTTTTCCTTGAAATCAGGAACACGACAGGGATGTCCACTCTCACCGCTGTTGTTTAACATAGTGTTGGAAATTCTAGCATCAGCAATCAGACGACAAAAGGAAATCAAAGGCATCAAAAGTGGCAAAGATGAAGTTAAGCTTTCACTTTGTGCAGATGACATGATATTATACATGGAAAATCTGATAGACTCCACCACAAGTCTGCTAGAACTGATACATGAATTCAGCAAAGTCACAGGATACAAAATCAATGTACAGAAATCAGTTGCATTCTTATACACTAATAATGAAGCAACAGAAAGACAAATAAAGAAACTGATCCCATTCACAATTGCACCAAGAAGCATAAAATACCTAGGGATAAATCTAACCAAAGATGTAAAAGATCGGTAAGCTAAAAACTATAGAAAGCTTATGAAGGAAATTGAAGAAGATATAAAGAAATGGGAAAACATTCCATGCTCATGGGTTGGAAGAATAAATATGATCAAAATGGCAATACTACCCAAAGCTATCTACACATTCAATGCAATCCCAATCAAAATTGCACCAGCAGTCTTCTCAAAGCTAGAACAAGCAATCCTAAAATTCATATGGAACCACAAAAGGCCCTGAATAGCCAAAGTAATTTTGAAGAAGAAGACCAAGGCAGGAGGCATCACAATCCCAGACTTTAGCCTCTACTACAAAGCTGTAATCATCAAGACAGCATGGTATTGGCACAAAAACAGACACAAAGACCAATGGAATAGAATAGAAACCCCAGAACTGGACCCACAAACGTATGGCCAACTCATCTTTGACAAAGCAGGAATGAACATCCAATGGAAAAAAGACAGTCTCTTTAACAAATGGTGCTGGGAGAACTGGACAGCAACATGCAGAAGGTTGAAACTAGACCACTTTCTCACACCATTCACAAAGATAAACTCAAAATGGATAAAGGACCTGAATGTGAGACAGGAAACCATCAAAACCCTAGAGGAGAAAGCAGCAAAAGACCTCTCTGACCTCAGCCATAGCAATTTCTTACTTGACACATCCCCAAAGGCAAGGAAATTAAAAGCAAAAGTGAACTACTGGGACCTCATGAAGATAAAAAGCTTCTGCACAGCAAAGGAAACAATCAACAAAACTAAAAAGCAACCAACAGAATGGGAAAAGATATTTGCAAATGACATATCGGACAAAGGGCTAATATCCAAAAATCTATAAAGAGCTCACCAAACTCCACACCTGAAAAACAAATAATCCAGTGAAGAAATGGGCAGAAAACATGAATAGACACTTCTCTAAAGAAGACCTCCGGATGGCCAACAGGCACATGAAAAGATGCTCAACGTCGCTCCTCATCAGGGCAATACAAATCAAAACCACACTCAGATATCACCTCACGCCAGTCAGAGTGGCCAAAATGAACAAATCAGGAGACTATAGATGCTGGCGAGGATGTGGAGAAATGGGAACCCTCTTGCACTGTTGGTGGGAATGCTAACTGGTGCAGCCACTCTGGAAATCAGTGTGGAGGTTCCTCAAAAAATTAAAAATATACTTACCCTATGACCCAGCAAGAGCACTGCTAGGAATTTACCCAAGGGATACAGGAGTACTGATGCATAGGGGCACTTGTACCCCAATGTTTATAGCAGCACTCTCAACAATAGCCAAATTATGGAAAGAGCCTAAATGTCCATCAACTGATGAATGGATAAAGAAATTGTGGTTTATATACACAATGGAGTACTATGTGGCAATGAGAAAGAATGAAATTCTGGATGGAACTGGAGAGTGTTATGCTAAGTGAAATAAGCCATACAGAGAAAGACAGATACCATATGTTTTCACTCTTATGTGTATCCTGAGAAACTTAACAGGAACCCTTGGGGTAGGGGAAGGAAAAAAATAAAGAGAGGTTAGAGTGGGAGAGCATAACATAACACAAGAGACTGTTAAAAACTGAGAACAAACTGAGGGCTGATGGGGGGTGCGAGGGAGGGGAAGGGGAGTAATGGGTATTGAAGAGGGCATCTTTTGGGATGAGCACTGGGTGTTGTATGGAAACCAATTTGACAATAAGTTTCATATATTAAAAAAAATTGAAAAAATAAATAAATTTAAAAAATTAAAGAAAAAGAATGGCAAGGACAATGTAGGCATACATATTTGAGTTCTGTGTGGATATAATAAGCATGCAAACCTAGCAGACCTATCATACCTATCATGCATCTCTTCCATACATTTTCCTTCAAAAAGTTATTCAATAGTCCCTTGCTGCTTAAGTAGTATGCAAATTATTTATATTACCATCCAAGTTGTTTAGCAACATGATCCTCAAATCGTATTAACTAGTCTTTTTCCTATTGCATTACTATTGATGTCCAATATTCTGAAGCGGGGGCCTGAAAACTTTTTCTGTAAAGGTCGAGATAGTAAATATTTTAGAATTTTCAGACTACAAGCATTCTCCTCCTCTCTCTTCTTTTTGCCATTCTTTAAAAGTATATAAAAAAAATTCTTGACTCACAGGTCATACAAGAATAAAGCAAGAACCAAATTGCTCTTTCAATATTGTAAAATATTTCCAAGGGTTGCTTTAATGTGAAGGTTTTTGCTGGTGTTACTTGTGCAGGGACATCTTTATCTTTTTCATTGTAACCATTTTCCTCATTATATCTCTAAATTTCCCTTTACCAAGATCATCTGGCTGCATTTGTATTCATTAATGGTAGCAGCATTAATATCTCCATATTTCTTCTATATTTCCATTTCTTTTGTTTTCAATTTTTATTTAAATCCTAATTACCTCACATATAGTGCAATGTTGATTTCAGGAGTAGAATTCAGTGATTCATCCCTTACATGTAACACTAGTGTTCAATGCAACAAATGCCCTCCTGATACCCATCAACCATTTAGCTCATCCCCTGCCCACCTCCCCTCTATCAACCCTCAGTTTATTCTATGTAGATAAGAGTCTGTTGGGGTAACTGGGTAGCTCAGTCTGTTGAATGTCTGACTCTTGATTTTGGCTCAGCGTCATGGTCTCAGGGTCATGAGATTGAGCCCTGAATTCGGGCTCTACATTGAGTGTGGAGCCTGCTTGAAATTTTCTCTCTTCTTCTGCCCCTCTCCACCACTCATACACACTCTCTCTCTCTCAATAATAAAAATAAATAAAAAGGGATCTCTTTTGGTTTTCATCCCTCTCTTTTTCTCCCCTTCCCCTACGTTCATCTGTTTTGTTTCTTAAACTCCACACATGAGTGAAATCATATGGTATCTGACTGACTTATTTCACTTTGCATAATTCACTCCAGCTCCATCCATGTTGTTGCAAATGGCAAGATTTCATTCTTTCTGATAGATCAGTAATATTCCATAGTATACATATACACCACTTCTTCTTTATCCACTCATCAGTCAATGGGCATTGGTCTCTTTCCCTAATTTCACTATTGTTGCTAATGTTGCTATAAACATCAGGGTGTATGTGCTCCTTCAAATTAGTATTTTTGTAACATTTGGGTGAATACCTAGTAGTCATTTGCTGGGTCCTAGGGTAGTTCTAGTTTAAACTTTTTGAAGAGTTCCATACTGTTTTCCACAGTATGCATTCCCAGTTTGCATTCCCACCAGCAGTGTAAGAAGGGTCCTCTTTCTCCACGTTCTCCCCAACATCTGTTGTTTCCTATGTTGTTAATTTTAGCCATTCTGACTGTTGCGAGGTGGTATCTCATGGTGGTTTTGATTTGTATTGCTCTGATGATGGGTGATGTTGAGCATCTTTTCATGTGTCTGTTGACCCTCTGGATGTCTTCTTTGAAAAGTTGTCTGTTCATGTCTTCTGCCCATTTCTTAACTGGGTTATTTGTTTACTGGGTATTGAGTTTGATAAGTTCTTTATAGATTTTGGATACTAAGCCTTTATCAGATATGTCATTTGAAAATATCTTCTCCCATTCCATAGATTGTCTTTTAGTTCTGTTGACTGTTTCCTCTGCTATGAAGACGCTTTTTACATTCATGAGGTCCCAATAGTTCATTGTTGTTTTTGTTTCCCTTGCCTCCAGAAATGTATCTAGAAAGAAGTTGCTATGGCCTATGTCAAAGAGGTTGTTGCCTCTTTGAGGTTTCTTGTCTCACATTAAAGTCTTTCATTAATTTTGAATTTATTTTTGTGTGTGGTGGTAGAAGGTGTTCCAATTGTATTCTGCATGTTGCTGTTCAGTGTTCCCAACACCATTTGTTGAAGAGACTGTCTTTTTTCCATTGTATAGTCTTTCCTGCTTTGTTGAAGATTAGTTGACCATACAGTTGTGAGTCCATCTCTGGATTTTCTATTATGTTCCATCGATCTCTGTGTCTGGGTTTTTGTTTTGTTTTGTTTTTCGTTTGATGCTTGTTTGTTTGCCAGGACCATTCTGTCTTGATGACTACTGCTTTATAATATAGCCTGAAGTCTGGAATTGTGATGCCTCCAGCTTTTTTTTTTCTTTTTAAAGATTCCTTTGGCTATTCAGGGTCTTTTATGGTTCCATACAAATTTTAAGATTGTTTGTTCTAGCTCAGTGAATCATTCTGGTGCTATTTTGATAGGGATTGCATTAAATGTGTAGATTGCTTTCAATAGTATCGACATTTTAATAATATTTGGTCTTCTAATCCATGAGCATGGAATTTTTTCCATTTGTGTCATTTTCAATCTCTTTCATAAGTCTTCTGTTGTTTTCAGAGTACAGATCTTTCATCTTTTGATTAAGTTTATCCCTAGTTATCTTATGGTTTTTGGTGCAGTTGTAAATGGGATTGATTCCTTGATTTCCCTTTCTGCTGCTTCATTATTGGTGTATAGAAATGCAAGAGATTTCTGTACACTGACTTTATATCCTGCAACTCTGCTGAATTTGTGTGTAACAGTTGTTTGGTGGAGACTTTCAGGTTTTCTACATAGAGTATCATATCATCTGTGAATAGTGAAAGTTTGACTTCTTCCTTTGGATTCCTTTTATTTCTTTTTGTTGTCTTACTACTGAGGTTAGGACTTACAGTACAGTTTAGGACTTACAAATTAAATAGCAATGATGAGATGGACATCTCTGTCATGTTCCTGACCATAGAGGAAAATCTCTGTTTTTTACTGTTGAGTATGATATTCGCTGTGGCTCTTTCATATATGGCCTTTATGATGTTGAGGTATGTTCCATATATACCTACTTTGTTGAGAATTTTTATCAAGAATGGATGCTGCATTTTGTCAAATGCTTTTTCTGCAGCTGTTAAGAGAATCATATGGCTCTTATCCTTTCTTTGATTAATGTAGTGTATCATGTTGATAGATTTGTGAATACTGAACTATCTCTGGAGCCCAGGAATAAATCCCACTTGATTGAGGTGAATAATTCTGTTGTTGTTGGATTAAATTTCCTAATACCTTCTTGAGGATTTTTGCATCCGTGTTCATCAGGGATATTGGTTTCTAGGGATACTGGATTCTCTTTTTAGTGGGGTCTTACTCTGGTTTTAGAATAAAAGTAATGCTGGCTTCATAGAATGAGTTTGGGTTTTCCTTCCATTTCTATTTTTTTGAAACAGTTTGAGAAGAATAGGTAATAACTCTTCTTTAAATGTCTGGTAGAAGGGTGTCTGGGTGGCTCAGTCAGTTAAGCATGTGACTCTTGATCTCAGCTCAGGTCCAGATCTCGGGATCCTGTGTTCAAGCCCCACATTAGTCTCCATGCTGAACTTACAAAAAGAAAAAAAAAGTATCTGGTAGAATATCTCTGTGAAGCTGTCTGGCCCTAGACTTTTTGTTTGTTGGGAGATTTTTTTATTATTACTGATTCAATCTCATTGCTGGCTACAGGTCTGTTCAAATTTTCTGTTTCTTCGCATTTCAGTTTTGTTAGTTTTTATATTTCTAGAAATTTATCCATTTCTTCCAGTTAGCCCAATTTGTTGGCATATAATTTTTCATAATATTATCTTATAATTATTAGTATTTCTGCATTGTTGTGATCTCTCCTCTCTTTTCTTTTTGGTAAGTCTGGCTAGGGGTTTGTCAATTTTCTTAATTCTTCCAAAGAACTAGCTCCTAGTTTCATTGATCTGTTCTACTGTTTTGTTTGTTTGTTTGTTTGTTTGTTTCTATATCATGTATTTCTTCTGTAATCTTTATTATTTCTTGTCTTATGCTGGTTTGAGCCTTCATTTGCCTTTCCATATCTAGCTCCTTTAGGTGTAAGCTTAGGTTGTGTATTTGAGACTTTTTTCCTTCATTAGGAAGGCATGTATTGCAATATACTTCCCTCTTATGTCCACTTTTGCTGCATCCCAAAGGTTCTGGACTGTAATTTTTTATTTTTATTTGCTTTCATGTATTTTTCTATTTCTTCTTTAATTTCCTAGTTAACCCATTGATTCTTTAGTAGGATATTCTTTAACCTCCATGTATTGGTGGTCTTTCCAAATTTTATTTTTGGTTCACTTCATGTTTCATAGCATTGTGATCTGAAAATATGCATGATATGATCGCATTCTTTTTGTACCTTTTTAGGCCTAGTTTGTGTCCCAGTATGTGATCTATTCTAGAGAATGTCCCATGTGCACTTGAAATCATGTGTATTTTGCTGCTGTAGGATAAAATATTCTGAGTATATCCGTTAAGTCCATCTGGTCCAGTGTGTCATTCAAAGCCATTGTTTTCTTATTGATTTTCTGCTTAGGTGATCTGTCCATTGTTGTAAGTGGAGTATTAAAGTGCCCTAGTATTATTGTATTATTATCAATGAGTTTCTTTATGTTTCTTATTAATTGATTTATATATTTGGTTCTTTCTTGTTAGGGGCATAAATATTTACAATTGTTAAATTTTCTTATTGGATAGGCCCCTTTATTATGATATAGTGCCCATCTTTATCTCTTATTACAGTCTTTGGTTTAAAATCTAGTTTGTCTGATATAAGTATGACACTCCAGCTTTCTTTTAACATCCATTAGCATGATAAATGGTTATACATCCCCTCACTTTCAATCTACAGCTGTCTTTAGGTCTAAAATGAGTCTCTTGGGGCACCTAGGTGGCACAGTCAGTTAAGTGTCCAACTTTTGCTCAGGTCATGATCTCACGGTCTGTGAGTTCAAGTCTCGAATCAGGCTCTGTGCTGACAGCTCAGACCCTGGAGCCTGCTTCAGATTTTGTATCTCCCTCTCTCTCTGCCCCTCCCCTGCTCGTGCCCTGTCTCTGTCACTCAAAATAATTAAACGTTGGGGTACCTGGGTGGCTCAGTTGGTTAAGCATCTGACTTCAGCTCAGGTCATGATCTCGTGGTCTGTGAGTTCAAGCCCCGCATCAGGCTCTGTGACAGCTCAGGCCTGGAGCCTGCTTCTGATTCTGTGTCTCCCACTCTCTCTCTGCCCCTCTCCCACTCATGCTCTTTCTGTCACTCTCAACAATCAATAAATGTTAAAAAAATAACTAAACATTAAATTTTTTAAAATGAGTCTCTTGTTGGCAACATATAATTGCGTGTTTTTTGTTTTTTGGGTTTTTGTTTTTATTTTTGTTTTTTAAATCCATTCTGATACCTATGTCTTTTGATTGGGGCATGTAGTCTATTTATATTCAGAGTGATTATTGATAGATATAAATTTAATGTTATTGTATTACCTGTATAGTTGTTTCTGGAGATTTTCTCTGTTCCTTTATGATTGTTGGCACTTTTGGTCTTTCTTTCCCCTTCAAAGTGTCCCCTTTAATATTTCTTACAGATCTGATTTAGTAGTCACGAATTCTTTTAGTTTTTGTTTGTGTGGGGACTCTGTATCTCTCCTTCTATTCTAAATAATAGCCTTGCTGGATAAAGTATTCTTGGCTGCATATTTTTCCAAATATGTCATGCCAGGTGTCTGTGAAGAGATATGGCTAGCCTGATTTATTTTTCCTTGTAGGTTAGGGATTTCTTTTCCCTTGATACTTTTAGGATTTTTTCCTTTCTGCATTTTCCAAATTTTATTACAACATGTCTTGGTGTTGGCTAGCTTTTGTTGATTTTGAATGGAGTTCTCTGTGCCTCCTGAATTTGGATGTCTGTTTCTTTACCCAGATTACAGAATTTTTCAACTGTAATTTGCTCAAAAAATCTTCTGCCTCCTTTTCCCTCTCTTCTTCAAAGAATTCCTATGATACAAATGTTTTATGTTTTATGGAATTGCTGATTTCTCTAAGTCTACATTTATAATCCAATATTTTTCTTTCCCTCTTCTTTTCACCTTCATTGTTTTCCACAATTTTGTTTTCTATATCACTTATTCACTCCTCTGCTTCTTCCATCCTTGTGATCATTAGATCCAGTCAGTTTTGTATCTCGGGTATAGCATTTTTTATTTTGTGTTGACTAGTTTCTAGTTCTTTTATATGTGTGGTAAAGGTTTCTGGTTTCTTCTATGCTCTCTTCAAGCCCAGGTAGTATCCTTATCATTGCTGTTTTATATTCTGGTTCAGGTATATTACTTATATCTATTTTTATGCTGTGACTTCTTCTTGTTATTTCTTTTGGGATGAATTCTTCTGTCTTGGCATTTTTTTGAGGTCTCTGTCTTTTTTGTGTTAGGAAAGCCTGTGCCCAGTTCTATTTCCACTAGAGCTGAAGCCTTGCAGCACTCTATGATCAGTAGACCTGGTGCATGTGGAGGGGTTTATGCTGATCTTCTGGGGGAGTTGCTGCTGCTCTAGCTTTCTATCACACTTGTTATATTAAAAGAGACACCTCTTGGGACACCAGGGTAGTTAAGTTGGTTGAGCTTCTGACTCTTGATTTCAGATGAGGTCTTGATTTCAGGGTCATTGGGCCCCATGCAGAACATGAAGCTTATAAAAAAAAAAAGAGGGGGTGCCTGCGTGGCTCAGTTGGTTAAGTGTCTGACTCTGGCTCAGGTCATGATCTTGTGGTCCATACCACAAGTTTGAACCCCCCATCAGGCTCTATGTTGACAGCCCAGAGCCTGTAGCCTATCTTGGATTCTGTGTCTCCCTTTCTCTCTACCCCTCCCCTACTCATGCTCTGTCTCTCTCTCTCTCTCTCAAAAATAAATAAATTTTTTAAAAAATTAATAATTAAAAAAAAGACACCTGCAGAGCCCAGAGGGGGAAGTTTTAGTGTAAGTGATACAAGCCTCCACTGTGTGCACTGTGCTGCTGCCAATGGGAGGGATGAAAAATGGTATAGTCCTACCCTCTTCCCTGGAGAGGTAAGTTCACCCCTGATACTGTTCTGGAAGTCCTCATGGAAGAGTGAACAATCTACAGAACTTCAAACTTTCAGCTCCATTGTTTGCAAAAACTTGCAATGATCAGCCCTTCTTATTTTCCCAGTCAATGGTTTCAAGGAAGTGTTCTTCTTGGGCAAACTCCTGCATGCTGCTTTATCTCTCCCTCTCTCTCTCTCTCTCTCCCCTCTCCATGATCAGGGATTCCCCCCTCCCCAGCACCCATGATTTGTTTGTCCCAAGCTACATCACGACACCTCCTACCTTCCCCACGTGGCCTCTTTTCTCCCCCGAATTGTGCAGCTGATTCTCTCAATCCTTTGATCAATTTCCTGGGTGATAAGAATGATTTGATAATTATCTAGCTGTGTTCGAGGGTGTGAGGCAAGCATGGTGTCCTCCTACTCCTCCACCATCTTAACGCTTCTTCCCTATACTTACATTTCCATTCAATTCAGATTTCCTTTTTTTCAGTATTATCACTTTTCATTTCTTTGTTGCATTTTAATTTTTTCTAGCCTGTTGCCCCATTCTGTTATCCACTTCTGTAAATGCCACATGGGTTTCTCACTGTGAGGGAAAGAGTCAGAACAACTACAGCCTTTGCTATGTGATTGTAATAGATGCACAGGCTCCAACCATTAACAGACTTTGAAAGAAGTGATGTGACTGGTCCCTGATCATGATGTGCATTCGTTATTTACATAATGATTTGTGGACTGAAGAGCTAGCAGTGAACTTTATGCTACTACTCACACTTAACATAGCAAGATAACTAAAATTGAACTATGGTGTCGGGATGCTGTTATTATTTACTAAAACATGGTAACTGAACCCTGAAAATCTTAAAATTGAAAGTTAAAAAAAGTAAAAAATATAAGTATACAATTTCATTTGCTATCTCTCACTATAATCACACTCTCTGTGTTTCTCAAAGGTAATTTCTCTTGGGGCCCTGGTTGGCTCAGTCAGTTAAGCGTCTCACTTCAACTCAGATCATGATCTCACAGTTCATGGGTTTGAGCCCTGAATCAGACTCTGAGCTGTCAGCACAGAGCCTGCCTCAAGTCCTCTGTCTCCCTCTCTCTCTGCTCCTTCCCCACCTCTCAAAAATCAACATTAAAAAAAAGCAATTTCCCTTTGTATCCTTCCAGATTATTTTCAGTCTGTGTAAAACATATGAGCATAAATAGATTTAAAAACATGCATTTTGATTTTCTGTTTGTTTCTGTTCCAAAATAAATGGAGCACTGGACTCTAGAGCAGTATCTAGAACATAATATAGATGCAATGGACACCTATTGGACAAATGTCTACTATTTGCTATAGGCTCTTTTCATGAGACGTTAATTATTAAATATTCTTTCACAATAGCACACATTGAGTTGCTCTATTCATTATAATGGCTGCATAATACTGCATAATATCAATAAAATTATATTTTATATATTATTTCCTTCTTCTCTTTTTGCCATTATAGAAGAAATCAACAAATACTGCTATTTATATCTTTTGTGTATCTATGAAATATTTCTCTAAAATAGTTGTTTACAGGGTTTTTTTTCTTTGTCTAAAGCTGTCTTAACTTCTTATTTTATATGTTGCTAATGTTTTGAATAGCTTATCTTTTATCATTTACCCTGGCTTAAAGTGTATATTGCTATAAGTAAATTTTTAACTTCTGTAGTCACATGTATGAAATTTGAAAATATTATCAGTAAATCAATGAAAATAACAAAATGTATTACACATGCTGATTGCAAACCCTACATGAACTGGTCTGCCAAGTATTTTTAATTTGTGGTTAGGTGTTTTGCAGATCTTTGTTAGGTAAAGAATTAAATATTTAAAAGAAATTATGAGATGAAATATTTTCTTATACAAATAAACGCAAATAATCTGATTTTTTGTTTTGTAATTCATGGAGTCAATATTTTTATTAGTAGTAATATGATAATCATTGCAAAAATTTTAATCTATGAATAATATTTTTAATATCTTTTGGTATTATAAATATAAATGTATAATATTTCTATTCTTTTATGTTCAGATTTTAAGATATATTCATCCAAATTTTATTTTATTTTTTTAAACTTAGTTTTTGCTATTTTTTTAATGCTTATTTATTTTTGAGAGAGACAGAGCATGAGAAGCAGAGGGGCAGGGGCGCCTGGGTGGCTCAGTCGGTTAAGCTTCCGACTTCGGCTCAGGTCACGATCTCGCGGTCTGTGAGGTCGAGCCCCGCGTCAGGCTCTGGGCTGATGGCTCAGAGCCTGGAGCCTGCTTCCGATTCTGTGTCTCCCTCTCTCTCTGCCCCTCCCCCGTTCATGCTCTGTCTCTCTCTGTCTCAAAAATAAATAAATGTTAAAAAAAAATAAAAAAAAAAAAAAGAAGCAGAGGGGCAGAGAGAGAAGACACAGAATCCAAAGCAGGCTCCAGGCTCTAAGCTGTCAGCTCAGAGCTCCATGCAGGGCTTGAACCCACAAACTGTGAGATCATGACTGGAAACAAAGTCGGATGTTTAACCAACCGAGCTACCGAGGTGCCCCTCAAATTTTATTTTTAACACATTTTATTTATTTTAGCAATATTAACAATCTTCACCCTACATTTTCATTCTGTTTTTTCTGTGTTGTCTAGAATGCTGATTCTTTCTATGTCTTTGAAGAAATAAATTATACAATATTTAAAATATGTCAAAAGCAACACATAGTGTTCTGACAGTTCTCATAAACTTTTCTTAGGATAAAACATATCTGTAATCATTTTGAACGTTTAGCAGTTAAGTGTAATTTAAAATAATAAGAACAAATATTTCCTTACGGAATACATACATTTAGACTTGATCTAGGATTTTACAAGCCATTTTAAAAGAACTGTAAAAAGATAGAAGATAAAGGACATATCTGTAAATAATACATATCTTAACTTCTTTGAAAATCATCTTTTTACTCTTGAATTGTCATCTTCCTTGACACTGGGAAGAAAGAACTCTCCCAGCCAAATATGGCTTCTCTCCTTGACTCCCAAAGGCCAATTCAGTTCAGACTAAGTTGTGGTTGTAAAGACCTGTGTCAAGAAAGGTGCAAAGGTTCTGATCTCTGCTGAAGCAGCCACAGGAGTCCATGCAATCTTATGGTCCATCAGACAAGGTCTAAGAATGATTTTCCCCCTACACGATTATTTTAACAATAAATATAGAATTCCTAGAGTAAATAACTATGATTTTTAATTTAGTTGATAAATATATTATCAGAACACTAGATAGACCAAACAGTTTCATAGTCATTTTTATGTTTACACAATATACTGTCAAATTATGCAATATAATATTGCTATTTTTTAGAGTAAAAAATGTTGAACATTAACAACTTTATAGGGTTCAAATCAACATAAGTAAAATTAAGCTTCATATATTCCTTTATAAATTGAAATTAGAATTTTGGGGATTTTTTTGAGAAAATGTTTGTAAAGAAAAATCCTGCCCTAAATCATTTCCTAAAAGTAATTAAGTCAAAAAATAGTAAAGTCAAAACAAAAATTAAAAGAATAATTTTAAGTTCATAAAAACAAAAGTTATTAATTCAAATCTCTTCTCCAATATTGAGATTTAACTACTTGAAGGTATTACTTTGTTTTCTTTTCCAAAAAACTTGCTTGGATCTATTTCTTCATCATGAGGTAGCAATTAAAATTTTCTCAAACCATCAAATAAATCATTTTACAGGGTTCTGTGATAATTAAAAAATGTGGAAATCACTGATTACTTCAGACAGAAATAAACACTTATCCTTATGCATCCACTTTTATATGTTTAATATTCTACATAATATTATTTCTTTAAAATAATTTTAGAGAGATATGTAACTTTTAAGAAATATTTCAAAAAGATCATATGAAGAAGCAAACTGAAATGAAAATATCCATTCATTACATAATTATATGACTAATCTGAATATAATAATTTTCTAACTTGTTTAGTAAGCTCTAAAAATGTATATAATCATAAAGATGAATTTAATTTATTTTTCCCCATCATCTTCACAGGAGCCACTGGGACATGAAAACAGAGAAAACTATTTAAAGATTTTCTATTTTTCAGTTGTCTCTCTGATTCTTTGTCAGTCATTACACCTATCTAGCTAGTATTGATTAAGAGCTTGAGTTGTATGTGTGTGTGTATGAGTGTGTTTACTTCAGTTTTATCTTCTAACAGCTGTGAAAATTTAATATTCTGTTGGGGTGCCTAGGTGACTCAGTTAGTTGAGTGTTGGACTCTTGATTTTGGCTCAGATCATGACTCGCATATGTGAGACTGAGCCCCGCATCGGACTCTGTGCTGACTGTGTAGAGTCTGCTTGAGATTCTCTCTCTCCCTCACTTTATGCCCCTCCCCCACTCCCTATAAATAAATAAATAAATAAATAAATAAATAAATAAATAACAAATGAATGAATAAATAAACATTTTAAAAATTTTTAATATTTTATTTTCCCCAAATTTTCATGCTATATTTGAAAGTTACCTAACTAAGAACCATAATACAATCTTAATATTTTATTTAGCTTTTATCCTGTTTAAAAAATATGCCAGAATCTGCACCAATGTAGTTTTATGACTAAAGTATTTCCTTATTTTCCTCCACTCAGTCTATATTCTCAGAGCCTTCAGTGGCTTCTAACTTACATGGGTTTTCTTTTAAAAATGCATTTTTAGGGGCACCTGGGTGGCTTACTCAGTTGAGTGTCTGACTTTGGCTCAGGTCATGATCTTGCGATCTGTGGGTTCGAGCCCTTCAGTGGGCTCTGTTCTGACAGCTTGGAGTCTGGAACCTGTTTTGGATTCTATGTCTCCCTCTCTCTATGCCCCCTCCCCACTCATGCTCTGTCTCTGTCTCTCTCTCTCTCTCTGTCAAAAATAAATAAACATTAAAAAAATATTTTTTAATGCATCTTTACCAGGGCACCTGGGTGGCTCAGTTGGTTAAGTGTCCAACTTTGGCTAAGGTCATGATCTCACTGCTGGTAAGTCCAAGCCCCCCATTGGGCTCTGTGTTGACAGCTTACGGTTTAGAGCCTGGAGCCTGCTTTAGATTCTTTGTCTGTCTGTCCCTCCTCTGCCCATGCTCTGTCTCTTTCTCTGTCTCTGTCTCTGTCTCTCTCTCAAATATAAAAAAAACATTTAAAAATACTTAAAAATGCATTTTTACCTAAAAATGAAAAGTAGGTATAGGCTTTCTCATATGAAAACACTCCATTATATGTATATATGTTTATATGAAAGAAATAAATAGCCATTTCCTTCAGGTGATAAATATGTATTCTTAGGAATGCTTAATTTCCTCTGACAACCAATTTGCTTTTGAAATATTACTCCACATAATAACCACAAAATGTAATTGTTACAGTAAAGTACAAATAGCTTAGCATATTAACTGGTAAACTACTTTGACACTGTTGGGATTTTGTTTTCCAAAATAGTATCTCAAGACCAATGCTCTTTGACTCTCACAATAAATTAAGATAGTGAAGTTTCTTGTTGTTTCGTGTCTGTCTATTTTCTGGTCCCAAATGTGCGAGTACAGTATATTATTTGATTTTCCTTGTGCTAATATATATGGGAGAGCCAGTGTTAACTCAAAAGGGCAATGGCTTAATATTGAAGTAGAAAAATATTTCATTATGTAATAGCTGTAGGGTCTAGGTGGTATTGAGGATGTCCCAATGTGCACAATTAGGCTTCTAGGCTTTATGCCAGAAATAATAGGAATTCTGGTTAATTCAAATGATTCCTGAAACCGACCAACTTAATGTAACATTCCCACTACACTTTTTAAGTTTTTTTCTTTCTGTACCTGCGTTTTCATTCACTTTGACAAAGATATGTAAGGATTTGTGTATGTTTGTGACATGCTATGATAGTTTAAATGTCAGTTAAATCAATAACCATGACAGAATTTTAGAATAAGAACCAATTTGAAGTCTAATTCTTCCATCAATACAATTTTTTGACTGACATGAAAATGAATAGAAATTACAGCTCTATACCAAGGAATAAATTCCTATGGATTGCACCGTGGCTAAGAATTATTTATAATCAGCATACTTCATCATTTCACCCAGGTAATCGTTGCTTGATTGAATGCTTGGAAATATTAAAACAAACCAAGAGAGCGTGGAGAAACGGTAATCATTAAAGAGAAAGGCAATATTGTTCATTTTATTTGAGGGTTTTATTGATAATGTACACTAGAGGGTACTGGCAGTTTGCAAAGACTGCTTTAATAATATTATCCTACCGAGGTGCCAAACTCCTCCGGAACAAACTAGAAACCTGCCATTCTTTTGGAGGGACTAAAATTGAAGTTATGCTACCTGTTTTTTAATCATATTTTTAAATCAGATTCAAGGTGGTATCTGTTATAAAATCTGATATTGTAATATAATCTATATATATATTGTATATATAATCATACCACTTGTGTGTTAAAAATTAGGATATGAATGGGGATGTGTTAAGATATTTTATATTTTTTACCACATTGGTTTGCATCCAAATAGATTTGAATACTGTTTTCTAATTAATGCAGTAATTTACACTATATTGGCTGTGTATGGAAATTAGACAGTCCATACAAATGCATAGATACAAATAAATTGAAGATGTTTCATCAGAAAACAATAATATATTTAGATACTACAGAACTCTTAATGTTCCTAACAATATTTCTTACCCATGCATATGTTTTCTGTGTATTCTAGCATTTTTAAGTTACTAACCTTTAAATTAAAAAAAAAAAAACTCTATGTGCAGAATATAATGTCATTGACATATCATTAACCCAGTCACAAAAACACAGGACAAAAACCTAATCAAGGTAACAATATACTCATTGAATATCCTAAAGTTGAGGAAGAAGTTAGGTATTGGCTTCAGTATACCACCAAATCTGCAAGTTGAATGGTGGAAAGACCACAAATACAGACCTTCAAAGATGGAAAAATATAGGAGTGATCCATTAATCAATTGTTTTTGCTGATGATAAATTTATATCAATTTTGTTTTTACCACTAAACAGATGGCCTACTCAAAGGGGTGATTGAGGAAAATTTAATGAAGGTACTATTTTCAAAAATACAAGCAAGAAAAATGAAGTCACTGGGGCTAATAATAATTAGTACATGCCTGGACCTAATGGACCGAGAAGGACCTGAGGAAGGTTGCTGTTTCCTGGACCTAGCAAGACTTGCAATTCAAGGGGACAACTCAGAATTGTCATTCCCTACCTGCTCTATCATTTTCCCTTTCCTACCTGCCTCTTTAGATAGCAAATTTCATAGTTTCTCATTTGTCCTTCCTAAGGTTTTATTTTACAAAAATTAACACATACCTGCATATTTTCTTGTACTCTTCTTCTTACACAAGATACAACATAGTATTGACACTCTTTTGTTACTTACAAAATATCCAATTAATTACTACATATGTAGCCATTTTTTAAAGTATAGCTACTTAGTACACAATTGTGTGGATGGACCATAGTTTATCTAACCTTTGCAAAAGTATTTAAATAATTTCCAAACTGCTTTGACCATAAATAATACTGAAGTGAATAATCCAGAGCAGATGTATTTTCACATTGTTGAAAAAGTACCTTCAGGGTACATTCTTAGAAAGTAGATTTTCTGGGTCAAAAGGTAAATTCACACACACACACACACATATATATATATATATATATATATATATATATATATATTTTTTTTTTTAATTTAAGAGGAAGCAAGAGAGAGCACACGCATGTGAGCAGGGGAGAGGGACAGAGAGAGAGAGAGAGAGAGAGAGAGAGAGAGAATCTTAAGCAGGCTCCACAGCCAGCACAGAGCCCTATGCAGGGCTTGATCCAATGACCCTGGGATCATGACCCCAGCCAAAATCAAAAGTCCGTCACTCAAATGACTGAGTCACACAGGTGCTCCATCATATGTAATTTTTAAAGTTATTGACTAATGATTCTCCTTAGGGGTTCTATAATCTCATATTCCCAATATCAATATATGAGAGTGTTTGTTTTATGATAACCTTGTGAAAAAAATATATTGTCAAGCTTTTTAAATTTGCCAAACTGATGATTGAGATATTGTATCTTTGTCTAGTTTTATTTTGCATTTCTTTTATTCTCTCATATTAAGTGAAAATGAAAACCTTTTTATATGTTATAGGCAATTTTTATATTTTTTATGAGACTTTTTTCTGTCAGATTTTGGTGTCATGTTTCCCAGTTTTAAAAGGTGCTTATAAATTAGGGATTTTTTCTTTTTACCTATGATTTATAATGCAGTTTTTTTCAGTTTTCACCTGTTGATTTTGTTTATGATAATGTGGAGAAACATACCTATGCCATCATCAAGTATTTGTATGTTTTCACTTTTTACATTTAGATCTCCAATCTGGTTGGAATTCATTCTTGCATGTGATGATAGGGATCCACTTTTTTTTAAGGCTATACAGTTATCCCTTCACTTTTATTTTTAAAAAAAGCTATTATACTTCCTAGTGATTTGAGATGCCAGTTTGGTCATATATTAGAAACCCCTATGGACTTAGGTCTACCTATTGGCTTTTTATGCTATGCATTGCGCTATTTACCTATTTTGGAGGTAGAACCACATTTAATTATGGTTTAATTATGCTTATATATGTTTTAGTACCTGTTAAAGAAGTATCCATTTTCATCACCTTTCTCCTTCAGTTATTTCATAGCTCATTTTGCATATTCATTTTTCATTATGAACTTTAGTATTGACATGATTAGCTCCATTGAATTCATACAAACGAACAAACAAAACCTGATATTTATTTTTACTAGGATCATGTAAAATTGATAAATATCAACTAAGAAAGTTAGACAAAGTTGACCTGAATAATGTTCAGATATTTTACCCAAAAATAAGAATTCTCTTTCTATTTTGTTCCAGTTGACTTTTATTTATTTTTTTTTTTAATTTTTTTTTTCAACGTTTATTTATTTTTGGGACAGAGAGAGACAGAGCATGAATGGGGGAGGGGCAGAGAGAGAGAGGGAGACACAGAATCGGAAACAGTCTCCAGGCTCTGAGCCATGAGCCCAGAGCCTGACGCGGGGCTCGAACTCACGGACCGCGAGATCGTGACCTGGCTGAAGTCGGACGCTTAACCGACTGCGCCACCCAGGCGCCCCCAGTTGACTTTTAGTATACCTTTCTTTCTTTCTTTCTTTCTTTCTTTCTTTCTTTCTTTCTTTCCTTCTTTTCTTTCTTTCTTCTCTCATGTTTATTCATTCTTGCGAGAGAGAGAGAGAGAGAGAGAGAGAGAGAGAGAGAGAGAGAAGGGACAGAGTGAGAGAGGGACACAGAATCTGAAGCAGGCTCCAGGCTCTGAGCTGTCAGCACAGTGCCGCACGTGAGGCACAAACTTAGGAGCCATGAGATCATAAACTAGGATGAAGTCGGATGCTTAACTGACTGAGCCATCCAGGTGCCCTGACTTTTAGTATACTTCATAGTGTTTTCCTCATATAGATTTTTTACATACCTTTACCATTGTTGATTTTTTTCTTTTTCTAACTTTATGTATTTTAATCATTTTAGTTATTAATATATTTGCTACTTTAAAATTTTGAAATATTTTCTAAATTTACTGTGCTCTGAAAAAAATACATGGTGTGACATTATCCGGTCTTTCAAATTTTGGTTGAATTCAGTTGGAAAGCTGTTGGGGTATGGTGCTTTGTTTTAAAAACACATTTAGTGAGGATGAATTCTAACTTTCTGGTGAGCAGTAGATAAGGATAGGTCACTTGCATTTAGTCTGGGATTGTGTTGACTTAAGATTTAATGTTTCCCATGGATTGTTTCTTCACCTCAGTCTAGGATGTAGCCCTTCTGGAATTCCAGTTGCAAGTTTGGAATGTTTACCAAGGTCTCTTCTCTTTTGTAGACCCTGGAGTTCACTTTTTAGTCTTCCAAATACTGACCTCTGCCTCTGTCTGCTTGAGTTGTTTGTTAGACTCTGCCTGTGCCACTTAACAGTTAGCAAATGTCTCAAGCCAGGCTTATGTTTGCCTATACATAAGGTTTTTGTTTCTGAAGTCTTTAGTTCTGTGGTAACTCTTTAATGTCTTAAAAAATTCATTTAGAATGTGTTCTGGATTTTTAAGGTGATATTGATGAGAACAAACAGGAATAGAAACACACTATTTTTCTGTTAGCATATGCAGAAAAATAACCTTTGATATTAATAAAGTGTTTATATAAGAACATTCTTACAATTCACCCAATATTTTGTCAATATATTATTAACTCATTTATTTTTAATATGATCTATGAGGAACAGGGTAGAATACAGTGACTGAAAAAACTCTGTAGCATTTTTATCTTTATTTTAACAAAAGATGAAATCCATTGTCTTCTTTTCCTTGCCTTGACTACCTGAAAGTTCAGAGAATGACCTTGGAAATATTTGACCCCCTTTTGGAAGTTTATTAATTTCCTAGGACTGCTGAAACAAAGTACCACAAACTAAGTTGTTAAAATAATAGAAATTTATTCCCACAATTCTGAAGGCTATGGAGGCTATGGAGAAGTCCATGATCAAGGTGTCAGCAGGGCTGGTTTCTTCTGAGGGCTGTGGGAAAAGGGTCCGTTCCAGGCCTATCTCCTTGGCTTGCAGTTGGCGGTCTTTTCCTTGTATCTCTTCACCTCATCCCCTGTCTATGTGAGTCTATCTCTGTGTCTAAATCCTGCCACCCTGTTTTTTTGTTTTTTTTTTAAACAAGTTTACCAGTTATATTGAGCTAGGGCTTACCCTAATGACTTCATTTTAACTTGATTATTTCTGTAAAGACCCATATGTCCAAATAAGATAACATTCTGAGGTACTGGGGGTTAGGCAACCAGCAAACATTTAGGGGGGGCAAAATTCAACCAATTACAAAAGTATGTGTAGTATAGAAGAAAATACACACATATATGCATTAATATAGTTAAATGGTTCTATTTACAAAATTAATAGCTTATGAATTCCTGGTATGTGGAAAGATTAAATTTCAGGGAACCAATCCACAGTAAGCAGCATAAAGCAGCAAAAACTATTGGTAAAAATAAGCTGATGTCAGACTTAGATTCTGCTAAGCACTAGAACAGAGTATATTATTAGCTCTTCCTAGGCAAATCCTTTCACAACTGGATTACTAATGTGGAAACATCAATGAGTCTATTGATTCTGCTTTTCTGAATTGTAAGGATTTAAATAAATATCTTTGAATCTCTTAACATAAAACCAGGTACATTGTCATGGGTTATTTAGACTATTCTGTACTTCTTGATGAAAACATAAGTCACATAGAAAATTTTAATAATATCAGAAATACTACTAGAATATCTGCCTCTATAAGAATATTTTTAAAACTGTCATCAATCAGGCATCCTCTGCTGTGACAAGGTTATTTTATGAGCTAAATGAAGCAATTTGTACATATCCTATTCTGCAATTAGGTCTGAACTAAATAACAAATCAAGTTTGAGCTCTCATCATTTTAATACCAAATTAAATACAAAACTTTATTCAGATTTCATTTCTCAATGACATCTGGATGTACATCTTGTTAATAATGTTTATTAAAAGCAAAAATAATCATGTTTATGTGTAATTCACTGAAGAATTACTAAGTAAGTATAACTCATATTTTTTATACTTATCCATGTTTGTCAAGGTGATGGCAGGAAAGAGATGGGATACTCATACTCCTGCTCATACTCATACTCATAGAGAGAATGGCTATTGGAGAGAAGCAGACTCTTTCAGTAGAATAATACAGTTAACCCTTTATAACCTCACAGGGAAGGAGGAAACACTTTTACTGGTGTAAAAAGTACATCAGTATCTTTTCTTCTCTGATGTTCCAATTTTTATCTGGTACCTCTCATTGCTTAACCTTTACTAAAAGCCAAACAACAAGGAAATTTTATGTCATCCATACAGGTCAGCCTCCCAGGATGCAGAACAGGTTAAGGAAGAATAGAAGGGTGAAGAGAAGGGATGGAAAATATCTTTAAAATTATACCCAAATTTTTCTAAATACTTTTCTTTATACATAGATTTTTTCTCCTCTCATTTTCAGTCAATAGAATAACTCCCCTAAATATGGGTGAGAAAAAAAGGAAATTACATAACTTGCTGACCCTTATAGACTCCTTAAGCAGATGAGATTTTATTTAAGTCTACCTGTACTGCTTTTCTTGAATAATCAATTTCTTGAATTCACTCTCTAAATTAAAATGTATATATATCTTATATATATTTTATACATATATATTTATATGTAATTATATATTGTAGCTCAGAATATTTATGTGGATATCATTAATACTATAATTATGTTTTATTTTAATGTTAAATTTCCCCTAAATATTTGATTTTAGAATATATAAAATACAATGTTTTGTTTTGTTTTTATGATAGAATGCCAAAAATTGTCAAATGTTGATATGTCATGAGATCAATGAGAAGTGGAGTGGTTAAAATTAAATATTCCCTGTTTAAAAGTTCACTTTCTCTTTTAAAAAGAAAATGTGTGTGTGTGTGTGTGTGTGTGTGTGTGTATGGGTGTGTGTGTGTGCATATACTTGAGGAACTACTTAAATTTCATCTAATTGTTAACTCTGGATGCCTGCTGAAAACTTTGTGACTGAAATGAGGGATGGCACTGAAAATGAATTAGAGTATGAGCTGCATGCTAAGTGGCCTAGCATTTTCTTTTCTTGTGTTTTCTTTAATACTTCTGATTTTATGGTTATATAACTGGAATCTTGTCTTTTATAATGTTAGGTAGTATTTTTACATGAAAGATTACTTAAAAGCAGTTTTCCATTTTATTCATTGAGTTTAAACTAAATGCTAATGTAACAGTTAAAAATTAATAAGAATTATTAGAGTAAACTCTAATCTCAAATAATTGGAATTGACACACATATACTTTTCATTCATTGTTCTGGAGGTTGCACTAAAGTATAAATATGGATGTTCTAAGAGGAATGAAGATTTAATATTGAGAAGAGAGCAGGGTATGGAGAAGGTTGCTATAAGCAGCAAAATAGATTTGAATTCATTACTTGGAGAAATAAAATATATGATGAAACATGCAAGAAGCCAAAGCCAATAACATATGATTTGGAAGCTACTTATTCCAATAGAACTTTGTCGAAATTCTGGGTTCAGTGTCAATAGATAAAATGTCATATGGATATGAATAAATGGATCAAAATCAGGCAATTAAATTAATGTGGAATGAAGGTGTTGGTAAGTACTCTTCTTTCTTTGCAAGGCATTAGTATCTGACCTTTTCTTGAAGGAAATAACTTTCCAGAATCTTCAATCAGTACATTTCTGGTTATGCCACATTGGTCAGAATTATGTCAAATGGTAGCATGTAGGTATAAGAAAAATAGGCAGGAGTGAGAAATTTTAATGGGAACTTTGCTGTCCTAAAAAAATTTTTTTAGAGATCTATTAATAATAATTTGATAAAATATCTATATTTTGGTACCAGTGCTGGTCACACACACACACACACACACACACACACACACACACCAATAAGCAAGGACTATGTCACAATCTGGAAGTCTTTTTTTTTGCAGTTTTATTGAGAAATAATTGACACACATAACTATGTAAGTTTAAGGCATACAGCATGATGGTTTGGTTTACAAATTCTGTGAAATGATTACCATAATAGGTTTAGCTAACATCCATCTTTTCATATAGATATAATAAAAAAGAAAAGAAAGGAAAAAAAAAACCTCTCCTTGTGATAAGAACTCCTAGGATTTACTCTCTTAATTTTTTGGTATATAATTCAGCAGTATTAGCTATAGTTATCATGCCATACATTATATCCATAGTTGTTTGTTTGTTTGTTTGTTTTATCTTATAACTGGGTGTCTGTTTAACGACCTTCCTGTAATTCCCCTTTCTCTCACCCTCTGCCTTTGGTAACTGCAAGTCTAATCTCTTTTTCTATGGATTTTTTTTTCTATTCCATAAGTAAAGGGAGATCATGCAAGATTTATCGTTCTATGTATGACTTATTTCACTTACTATAATGGCTTCAAATTCCATCCATGTTGTCACAAATGGGAGGATTTCTTCATTTTTGTAGCTGATTGACATTTCAGTGTGTGTGTGTGTGTGTGTGTGTGTGTGTGTGTGTGTAAACTTCTTCATCTATTAATTCATCAGTGGACACTTAGGTTGTTTCCATGTCTTGGCTATGCAACTATGAACATGGGGGTGCAGGTATCTTTTCAAATTAGTGTTTTCATTTACTTTGGCTGTATTTCCAGACATGTAATTGCTGGATCATATGGTAGTACTATTTTTAATTTTTTGATAATCCTTTATATTGTTTTCCATAGTAGCTATCCTGATTTACAATCCCACCAAAGGTATACAAGTAGGGTTCCCTTTTCTAACATCCATGCCAGCAATTGTTATATCTTATCTTTTTGAAGATGTCCATTCTAATAGGCATGAGGTGATAACTCATTGTGGTTTTAAGTTGAAATTTTCTATTGACTAGTGATATTGAGCATCTTTTCATGTACCTATTGCTCTTTTGTATATTTTCTTTGGAGAAATTCTGTTCAGATTCTTTGCCCATTTTTAATTGGATTGTGTTTTTTTTTAGCATTTATGTATGTATGTTTCAAGTTTTTATTTAACTTTAGTTAACAATAGTATAATATTGTTATACTACAGTACAATTTAGTGATTCATCACTTACATATAATACCCAGTGCTCAGCACAAGTGACTTCCTTAATACTCATCATCCATTTAGGGACACCAGGGTGGCTCAGTTGGTTGAGTGTCCAACTTTGGCTCAGGTAATGATCTCATGTTTCATGGGTTTGAGCCCCACATCAGGCTCTGTGCTGACAGCTCAGAACCTGGAGCCTACTTTGGATCCTATGTCTCCCTCTCTCTCTGCCCCTCCCCCATGTGAGCCCTTTCTCTCTCAAAAATAAAGAAACATTAAAAGAAATTGAAAAGAACTCATCATCCATTCACCCCCCCCCCCACTTCTCCTTCAATAATCTTTAGTTTGTTCTCTATAGTTAAGAGTCTCTTTTATGGTTTGCCTCCCTCTCCTTTTTTCTCTTCTGCCCAGAAAAAAACAAAAAACAAAAAACAAAAAAAAAACCAAACAAACAAAAAACAAAACAAAAAAAAACACCAATAAAGTGAAAAATAAACCTACAGAATGAGAAAATATTTGCAAACCATATATCCAATAAGGGGTTAATATCCAAAATATAAAAGTAAAGAACATATTTTTGTGAACGGTATAAGATATGGATCCAGTTACATTGTTTACATGTGAATATCCAGTTATTCCAGTACAATTTATGTAAGAGACTGTCTTTTCTCTATTGAGTGATATTGATTCCCTTGTCAAATACATGTATGTATATCTACATATCAAGTTGCTTGAGTGTATTTGTGGGCTCTCAATTCTGTGCCAGTTATTTATTTTTATTCCAGTACCCTACTGTGTTGAAGAATATAGCTTTTACAATATAGCTTGAAATCAGAAAGTGTGATACCTCCTGCTTTGTTCTCCCTCAGATTTCTTTGGCTATCCGGAACCTTTTGTGGTTGCATATAAATTTTAGGAGAGGTTTTTTGTACTTCTTTAAATTATGCTCCTATGTAAATTATTGCTATTGGAATCTTGATAGAGATGGCATTAAAGCCATTTTGATAGTATTAGCATTTATTTCAGCCCATGAGCATGGGTAACATTTCATTTATTTGTGTTTGCTTTCTTGCATTAATGTCTTGTACTTTTCAGAATAGAGATATTTTGCCTTCTTATTTAAATTTATTCCTACATTTTTTTGTTTTGATGCTATTGTAAATGGAACAATTTCTTTTTTTTTTCAGAAAATTTGTTAGTCTATAGAAATGTTACTGACTTTTGCATGTTAATTTTTTATCCTTCTATAAACATTGGGGTGCAGGTACCCTTTTGAATTAGTATTTTTGTAAACTTTTGATGAAAAAAATTGTATCTGTAACTTAACTAGATTTATTAGCTATAACAGTTTTTTTATTGAATCATTAGGATTTTCTTTATATAAAATCATGTCATTTGTATATAGAGACAATTTTATTTCTTCCTTTCTAATTCTGATACTTTTTTTTCTTGCCTGATTGCTTTAGTTAAGACTTCTAGTACTATGTTGAATAGGAGTGGTGAGAGTGGACACCTATGTCTTGTTCCTGACCTTATTGGAAATGAGTTCAATCTTTCACCACTAGGTATGATATTAGCTGTGGGCTTGTCATCTATTGCCTTTGTTATTTTGAGATATATTCCTTCTATGCCTAATTTATTAAGAGTTTTTAATCTTTTGTAATATATGCATCCAATACTATAAATATCCCGCTAAGTACTGGTTTCACTGCGTCTCACAAATTTTGATACATTGTATTTTTATTTTCACTTAGTTCAAACTATTATTAATGTTCTTTTCAGGTTTCTTTCTTGCCCCATGTGTTATTTAAAAGCGTGTTTTTGAGAAGTGCCTGGGTGGCTCAGTTGGTTAAGTGTCTGACTGTTGACTTCAGCACCGGTCATGATGTTGCCGTTTGTGAGATCCAGCCCCACATCAGGCTCTGTGCTGACAGTGAGGAGTCTGCTTGGAATTCTCTCCCTCTCTTTCTGCCCCTCCCTCACTTGCACACACACGTGTGTACTCTCTCTCTCTCAAAATAAATAAGTAAACTTAAAAATAAATAAAAGTATGTTTTTGAAACTCCACATATTTTGGGATTCTACAGTTATCTGTTTGTAATTGATTTTCCATTTAGTTCCATTATGTCTGAGAGCAGCCATTGTAGGATTTGTACTCTTTCATGTTTCTTAAGGTATGTTTTGTGGCCAAGAAAGTGGTCTATCTTGGTTATTCTTCCATGTGAAATTGAGAAAAATGTGTATTCTGTTGTTGTTGGATGAAATAGTTTGTAGACGTCTATTATATCTAGTTAATTGATGGTGTTGTTGAGTTCAACTGCATCATTACTGATTTTCTGCCTGCTGAATCTGTCCATTTTGGGGAAAAGGGTGTTGGCATTTCCAATTATGATAGTAGATTTATCCGTTTCATTTTGCAGTTTTACCAGTTTTTTGCCTCATGTTGAATGGTCTGTTGTTAGGTGCTTTTATAAGTTTTTTCTTGAACAGATTTGTGGCAACTCAAACAAACTAAAATTTAACAAAAGTAAAATAAAAGCCTTAATTATTGAATATCTAGTGTCAACCAGGCACTGATAAAGTACAGAAGAACACTGATGAGTGTCCTGCTCTAATACAGCCTACAATCTACCTGGGAGATATAAAGAAAAGAGGAAGAGGAAAAACCTCAACAGCACACATCAGAAAGGTGATTTAAGATGGTGAGGTTATTGGGGAACTTTCTCATCTCTGTATGAGTTTCCCTTGACATCTATACATGGACATTCATATTCCTATTTAATATTCCACATACAATAATAACTTTATAATTTCATCTCAGCAGACAAATCAGTGGCTCAGATGAACCAACATTGAACTTGGCTTCTAGTCACGGAACACCTTTACTAAATGGATCTGCCTGAGGCCTTTTCACATGGTTTCCTGACATAAATTAGCCTGGAATACTTATAAATTATTTTACTATAAGTAACTGGCAGACTTTGCTATATTAGGGCCATTCAGGTTTTCTGTGCTAACAATTCTGTCATTATGTAGTCACATGATATTAAAACACGATATTAAAACATCAGGCATTTGCTTTGATCTGGAGAGTTTACCAATGTACACTGTAATCATGAAATATTTTGGTATAGGAAGTTGAATGAATCTAAATTTAAAAATTTTGTACTTAATTTGTATCTTAACACCATGACTTCTAGTATAGTTTATAATTGTGCAAGATATATATTTTATTATTATTGATACTTCTTTTCTTAGTTTTGTTTTCTTTAAGTTTTGTTTTTAAAGTTTAATTATTTATTTTGAGAGAGAAACAGCACAAGCTGGGGAGGAGAAGAGAGAGACAGAGAATCTCAAACTCACGAATGTGAGATCATAACCTGAGCTGAAGTCAAGAGCTGGATGCTTAACCGACTGAGCCACCCAGATGCCCCTATTTAAAATTATTTTTGTTGTAGGCTTGATAATGGCTACCAAAGATATCCTTATCCTAATTCCCAGAATCTGTGAATATTAGTTTACAAGAAGATAACGGGTCTTTGCAGATGTGACCATGTTAAGGATTTTGAGTTGGGCAAATTATCTAGATTATCTTGATGTGCTCTAAATGATGTAATCCAAAAAGTCATTATAAGAGGGAGTCAATAATTTAAAAAGAGACCGTAGGAGATTAAATACCAAAGCCAGAACTGAAGCAATTTGAACAAGGGGCTAAGAGCCAGTGGACCACTAGAAGTTGGAAAAGACAGTGAAACAAACCTCTCCCCAAGACTTTGATTTATTTATTTATTTTTTTTACTATGTTTTTTTTATATATATGAAATTTATTGACAAATTGGTTTCCATACAACACCCAGTGCTCATCCCAAAAGGTGCCCTCCTCAATACCCATCACCCACCCTTCCCTCCCTCCCACCCCCCATCAACCCTCAGTTTGTTCTCATTTTTTAACAGTCTCTTATGCTTTGGCTCTCTCCCACTCTAACCTCTTTTTTTTTTTTCCTTCCCCTCCCCCATGGGTTCCTGTTAAGTTTCTCAGGATCCACATAAGAGTGAAACCATATGGTATCTGTCTTTCTCTGTATGGCTTATTTCACTTAGCATCACACTCTCCAGTTCCATCCACGTTGCTACAAAAGGCCATATTTCATTTTTTCTCATTGCCACGTAGTATTCCATTGTGTATATAAACCACAATTTCTTTATCCATTCATCAGTTGATGGACATTTAGGCTCTTTCCATAATTTGGCTATTGTTGAGAGTGCTGCTATGAACATTGGGGTACAAGTGCCCCTATGCATCAGTACTCCTGTATCCCTTGGATAAATTCCTAGCAGTGCTATTGCTGGGTCATAGGGTAGGTCTATTTTTAATTTTCTGAGGAACCTCCACACTGCTTTCCAGAGCGGCTGCACCAATTTGCATTCCCACCAACAGTGCAAGAGGGTTCCCGTTTCTCCACATCCTCTCCAGCATCTATAGTCTCCTGATTGGTTCATTTTGGCCACTCTGACTGGCGTGAGGTGATACCTGAGTGTGGTTTTGATTTGTATTTCCCTGATAAGGAGCGACGCTGAACATCTTTTCATGTGCCTGTTGGCCATGTGGATGTCTTCTTTAGAGAAGTGTCTATTCATGTCTTCTGCCCATTTCTTCACTGGGTTATTTGTTTTTTGGGTGTGGAGTTTGGTGAGCTCTTTATAGATTTTAGATACTAGCCCTTTGTCCGATATGTCATTTGCAAATATCTTTTCCCATTCCGTTGGTTGCCTTTTAGTTTTGTTGGTTGTTTCCTTTGCTGTGCAGAAGCTTTTTATCTTCATAAGGTCCCAGTAATTCACTTTTGCTTTTAATTCCCTTGCCTTTGGGGATGTGTCGAGTAAGAGATTGCTACGGCTGAGGTCAGAGAGGTCTTTTCCTGCTTTCTCCTCTAAGGTTTTGATGGTTTCCTGTCTCACATTTAGGTCCTTTATCCATTTTGAGTTTATTTTTGTAAATGGTGTGAGAAAGTGGTCTAGTTTCAACCTTCTGCATGTTGCTGTCCAGTTCTCCCAGCACCATTTGTTAAAGAAGCTGTCTTTTTTCCATTGGATGTTCTTTCCTGCTTTGTCAAAGATGAGTTGGCCATACGTTTGTGGGTCTAGTTCTGGGGTTTCTATTCTATTCCATTGGTCTGTGTGTCTGTTTTTGTGCCAATACCATGCTGTCTTGATGATTGCAGCTTTGTAGTAGAGGCTGAAGTCTGGGATTGTGATGCCTCCTGCTTTGGTCTTCTTCTTCAAAATTCCTTTGGCTATTCGGGGCCTTTTGTGGTTCCATATGAATTTTAGGATTGCTTGTTCTAGTTTCGAGAAGAATGCTGGTGCAATTTTGATTGGGATTGCATTGAATGTGTAGATAGCTTTGGGTAGTATTGACATTTTGACAATATTTATTTTTCCAATCCATGAGCAGGGAATGTCTTTCCATTTCTTTAAATCTTCTTCAATTACCTTCATAAGTTTTCTATAGTTTTCAGCATACAGATCCTTTACATCTTTGGTTAGATTTATTCCTAGGTATTTTATGCTTCTTGGTGCAATTGTGAATGGGATCAGTTTCTTTATTTGTCTTTCTGTTGCTTCGTTGTTAGTGTATAAGAATGCAACTGATTTCTGTACATTGATTTTGTATCCTGCAACTTTGCTGAATTCATGTATCAGTTCTAGTAGACTTTTGGTGGAGTATCGGATTTTCCATGTATAATATCATGTCATCTGCAAAAAGCGAAAGCTTGACTTCATCTTTGCCAATTTTGATGCCTTTGATTTCCTTTTGTTGTCTGATTGCTGATGCTAGAACTTCCAGCACTATATTAAACAACAGCGGTGAGAGTGGGCATCCCTGTCGTGTTCCTGATCTCAGGGAAAAAGCTCTCAGTTTTTCCCCGTTGAGGATGATGTTAGCTGTGGGCTTTTATAAATGGCTTTTATGATGTTTAAGTATGTTCCTTCTATCCCGCCCAAGGCTTTGATTTAAATGATAGGAACAAATAAAATAATTTATCAAAAATGAAAATAAATCAAAAATTTAAAAAAGCACATTACACACAAATTGAAAGTAATTCATTGAATTGTATGTCAAGGTTTATATTAAAAACAATTCTTTTAAACAGATTAGTTCAAACAGTGTTGTCAATGAAAGTTTGAAAAGTATCTTTTTGAATCTTAGTGAAAATAATAAATTTTATATATTGATTATATATATACATATATATACATATATATATATATTATGTTTCCATTTCAGAGGTTTATGTCCATGTATAATATTCTTCTATTCTTTTAAATTTCCTTTTTTAGTACTTTATTTATTCTTGAGAGAGGAAGAAAGACAGCATGAGCAGGAGAGGAGCTGAGTGAGAGAGGGACACAGAATCCAAAGCAGGCTCCAGGCTCTGCGCTGTCAGCACGGAGCCAGATGCGGGGCTTAGACTCGCAAGCAATGAGATCATGACCTGAGCCAAAGTTGGACGCTCAACCGACTGAGCCACCCAGGCGCCCTATAATATTATTCTATTTTGATTGCTCATTCAACTGTAGGCACAACTCAGAGACATTACAGGTTTAGTTCTTGACCACAGAAATAAACTGAATATTATAATAAAGCATCAAGTGATTTTTTTAGTTTTCCAGTGCATATAAAATAATGTTTTCACTATGCTATAATCTAAGTGTGCAACAGCTTTATGTACCTAACAATAATGTACATATCTTAATTTAAAAATACTTTGCTGCACAAATGCTAACCATCAGCTGAGCTTTTAGTGAGTCATAATGTTTTTGCTGGTAGAGGGTTTTTCCTTGATGTTGACAGATGCTGACTGATTAGAATGATAATTGCTGAAGGTTGGGGAGGCTATGGGAATTTCTTTATATAAGACAACAATGAAATTTGCCTCATTGGTTGACTCTCCTTTCACAAACAACTTCTCTGTAACATGAGATCCTGTCTAATAGCATTTTACTCACAGTAAAATTTTTGACAAACTGGAATCAATCCTCTTAAACCCTGCCACTACTTTATCAACTAAGTTTCTGTAATATTCTAAATATTTTGCTGTCATTTCAACAATCTTCACAGCATCTTCACCAGGAATAGATTCTATTTCAAGAAACCATGTTCTTTCCTCGTCCATAAGAAACAATTCCTCATCTATTCAAGTCTGGTCTTGACATTGCAGCAGTTCAGTCACATCTTCAGGCTCTGCTTCTGATTCTAATTCTCTTGCTATTTCTACCACATCTATAGTTACTTCCTCCACTGAAATCTTGAACTCCTCAAAGTCATCCATGAGGGTAGGAACCAACTTCTCCCAAACTCCTATTAATATTGATATTTTGACCTCTTCCCATAAATCACAAATATTCTTGATGACATCTAGAATGATGAATTCTTTTTAGAAGGTTTCAATTTACTTTGCCAGGATCCCTTAGAGGAGTCACTGTATATGGCAGTTATAACTGTATGAATGTATTTCTTAAATAAGAAGACTCAAAAGTCAAAATTACTTCTTGATCCATGGGCTGTAGATTAGATGTTGTGTTGTTAGCAGGCATGCAGGCAACATTAATCTTGTACATCTCTATTAGAGCTAGTGGGTGACCAGGTGAATTGTCAATGAGCAGTAATGTTTTGAAAGTAATCTTTTTTCTGGGCAGTAGTTCTCACTGGTGAGTTTAAAATATTCAATAAACCATGCTGTAAACAAATGTGCCATCATCCAGGCTTTGTTGTTCCATTGATAGAGCACTGGCAGAGTAGATTGAGCGTAGTTCTTTAAAACCCTAGGATTTTTGGAATGGTAAATGAGCACTGGCTTCAATTTAAAGTCACCAGCTGCATTAGCCCCTGACAAAAGAGTCAGCCTGTCCTTTGAAGAGTTAAAGCCATGTGTTGACCTCTCCTTTTGAGCTATGAACGTCCTAGATATCATCTTCTTCCAACGGAAAGCCGTTTTATCTACACTGAAAATCTGCTGTGTAGTGTAGCCACCTTCATCAGCTATTTTAACTAAATCCTCTGGAGAGTTTGCTGCAGCTTCTTCATCAGCACTTGCTGTTTTACCTTACAGTTTTATGTTACAGAGACGGCTTCTTTCCCTAAAGCTCATGAACCAACCTCTGCTAGCTCCAAACACTTCTTCTGCAGCTTCCCCACCTCTCTCAGTCTTCATAGAATTTACAAGACTTAGGGCCTTGCTCTGGATTAGGCTTTGGCTTAAAAGAATGTTGTGGCTGGTTTGATCTTCTATTCAGGCCACTAAAACTTTCTCAATATCAGCAATAAGGCTGTTTTGCTTTCTTATCAATAATATGTTCACTGGAGTAGCATTTTTAATTTGTTTTGAGAACTTTTCTTCTCCATTCACAACTTGGCTAAGTGTTTGACACAAGAGGGCTAGCGTTTGGCCTATCTCGGATCTTGACATATCTTTCTCACTTAGTGTAATCATTTATAGCTTTTGACTTATGGTGAAAGGTGTGTGACTCTTCCTTTACTTGAACACTAACAGGCCATTTTAAGGTTGTTAATTGGCTTAATTTCAATATTGTTGTGCCCCAGAGAATAGGAAGGCCAAAGGAGAGGGAGAGAGATGGGGGAGCAGTCAGAACACACACAACATTCATCAATTAAGTTTACTAACGTGGGCATGATTAGCGGAGCCCTAAAACAATTACGATATAACATCAAAGATCATTGATCACAATCATCATAACAAATATAATAATAATTTAAAAGTTTGAAATATGACAAAATGTGACACAGAGACATGAAATGAAGAAATGCTGTTGGAAATATGTCACTGATAGACTTACTTACCTGAGACAGAGTTGCCGCAAACCTTCAATTTGTAAAAAATCAATATCTGGGAAGCACAATAAAATAAGGTATGCCTATATATAAATGGATAAATGGATCCTATTTTGTACCAAAAAAAAGGAAAAAGTAAAAAAAGAGGGAAAGTAAACCTTATATATCCAAGGCAATAAGGTAGCTATAAGAAATAAAGATAGGCCATAGACTCTAACATAAAAAAAAAAAATGGCCAAGTAAAGGGCTCAAAAATCTGTCCTTCCATTGAAATAAGAATAAACTGGCAGACTGGCCAAATTACTTTTTCAGTACTCTGGAATCAGCCAAAAACTTACAGCAACAAAGCAAGGGACTACTTAAGGAAGAAGAGGTCATGTGAGTTTTGGTAAGAGAGCATTGTAGCATTTTCACCCGCCAGTCTATCAATCTCCATTCCCTAGTCTAGTGACAGCATCCAGGGGGACAAAGTCCACATTCCTGTTGTGGCATGTTGGTGCCATTGACTTACTACGGACTTATTCTTAGAATACTATGGTCATGCAGTTTACTTGCCTGGTGGTTCCCTGAAGGTTTGTGGTTTTGTTTTTGTTTTTAACAATCCCTGGCCAGTTTCATATTTTTAAAATGTGCGTGATTTGCTGTTTACGAGTCTGTTCTAACATGCGTCTAATGATATCAGTCAGAATCACCCAGATCAATGATAGCCAGAGTGTAGCGTATGTATTTTCCACTTGCTGTTCCCATTTCAACAGTATTGCCACTGTAGTGTTGGACACCAGTTTTGGCCAACATGACATAGTAATCTATTTCAGATTTCCTCAATACCGGACAGTTGTTGGTGAGGATGACCAGTTTTTCTTTGCCTTGTCTGATCATCTCACTCAGAGGATAAACTTTGTTGTCTCCTCTATAAGTTGGAGTGACTTAGTGGGAATCAGTGGAAAGATTAAAACATACACTGTCAGTGTCTAAGGCAAGGGACAGCATATAGGACAAGCAGCAGACAGATGCAAAAGCCCAGGAAATGAGAAGTTAAGGAATAATTTTCTTGGGGTAAATGGACTCAGAAGGACTACCACACACACAGGAGAAAATGGAGTGCAACCTGCATGCCCAGAACCAGATGCATGCTCAGAAAAGATGTGAGATGACCCTTGTCTTGCACCTGTAGATACCTCTAAGGCTCTGAACTCAGAGGTAATGAAAGCCAACAAAGACTTGTAGGTGGCCTGGCTTCCCAACTCACATCCAAGCTGTAAGACTGGGAGATAATTGTTTTTAGGTTAGGTTCATTTTATTTTCCTCCAGGCATTTAAATTTTTATTTTAATCCAACTGATCATATTCTAGGACACTATGAAATATTTGCAGGCACTCCCAGAAAATAGCTGGTCATGACATTATTCTGCTTCCTCTTTTCAAATGATGTTTCCTCCATCTGTGGTTCACTGAATGGTTGTAAAATTCTATGATTCAAGTTTAAGCGTGCAAAGCAAGATACACGTCCCATTATCGTTATGCTTCATTCTATTTTACCAGATTTCTTGATTGGCACAGTAGACTCAAAGCTAAACAACCAATGTAGTATCTTACTCTCTTTGTCATTCTTTCAAGTGGGTCTGGAACGCATTAAGAACCATTAGAAAAAGTAGATGATGGTCTTGGGCAGTGTTCTCATATACATTGATTCCTAAACCATATTAACATCAAATGGTTTTATTTTTTCCTTCATCTGGCATATTCAAGCCAAAAAATAGAGAAATAAAAAAAAAGCTGTAAGAGCATTGAAAACCATTGTTTTTCTATTAATCTCTAATGTAAAATTAAGATTATGACAGAGAGATTAAAAGAAGTTCTATTTATAAAATGAAATCCAAAATTTTAAGTATGTGTATTTTTTTTCTTTTTCAAGCTATTTTCTTTGCTCCCTTGTTCATTTAGGAGTAGTTTCCTTTGGCAATAAGGGTAATTTGTAAGATAGCTTGTACCTATTTTAAGGATAGTTATTTTCAGTGTATCAACTCCAGTGGCAACTACTTGTGTTTAAACCCTGACCCAACTTGGGGCGCCTGGGTGGCGCAGTCGGTTAAGCGTCCGACTTCAGCCAGGTCACGATCTCGCGGTCCGTGAGTTCGAGCCCCGCGTCAGGCTCTGGGCTGATGGCTCGGAGCCTGGAGCCTGTTTCCGATTCTGTGTCTCCCTCTCTCTCTGCCCCTCCCCCATTCATGCTCTGTCTCTCTCTGTCCCAAAAATAAATAAACGTTGAAAAAAAAAAAAAAAAAAAAAAAACCCTGACCCAACCATTTTCTAACTGTACTGCTTTGGTCTAGTTACTTATTCTTGTACCTTAGCTTCCATATATTTGAAATGGAGATAATAAAGATATTTACCTTGTAGACCTGTGAAGATGAAATGAAATGAAATGTATCAGTTATATAAAATATACCCTAAATGTCACATACACACAAAAAGACTAGCGTAAGGAAATAAAATGATAAATATAAGATGAAATGAAGCAAAGAACAATTCATTACTTGACATAGTTGTTGCATAGGGGAAAAAAATCTGTTTTTATGTAAAACCTATTATTTAGGTATGCTGGCTCACGTACCCTAGTAGACCAGTCCATGATTTCAATGTTCACAAAGCATTCTCCACATGAGTATTTCCCAATAATAAGTATTCTTAATGTTTCAAAATCTCTTTGAACTTTTTCCAAAATCACAATGTAAATTTATGCAAATTAGAGCTGACTATTCAGATGGATGACTACCTAATTCCTAGATGAATAAAAAAAATGACTGAAATCTTTTTTTTTTAGGTTTTATTTATTTATTTTTGAGAGAGAGATAGCACAAGTTGGGGAGGAGTACAGAGGGGAAGAGAGAGAGAAACCTAACCAGGCTCTACACTGTTAGTGTAGAGCTCAATCGCAGGGACCATGAGATCATGACGTGAGCCGAAACCAGAATCAGACACTTAACCGAATGAGCCATCCAGGCGCCCTTCATTTTTTTAAAAAAATACATAATTTCTTTATGTTTATACTCTAAGTATACTTTATCCAAGTATTATCAAAAAAAGCATAATTACTATTAAAAAAATGTTACCTAACAGTGATACTGAATGTAATATTTCAACATTTATCTTGACAGTAGCCATGTTTACACTGGTTATACTCTACACAGAATATCCTAGACATGAGGTTCTAACATCCATTTTCTTAGTTGTAAACAAAAAGTTATTTTTTAGTTTCTTAAGTGTCACTTTTGCTTCTGTAAATAGACCTACCTCTAAGTAGTATTTTCATAAATATCACTGGTTTTATTATATTATAGTATATAGATTCCGGTAAACTTTTTCAAGTGTATAACTTTTGCTCAACGGCTTTTAAACATATAATTTAACTTTTTAAAAGAACCTGAGGTTTCTTTCCAAGTCGTTACCTGATGCTGAATAGTCCACATCTCCAGATTAATAAATATGGAATAAAAATTTGTCACCTCATATGATTTTGGTCAAGCACTCAACTTAAGTAAATAAAACTTATAAATGTTACTGAAACCCAATTGCAGCTGCCTGTCATTAGGAAGGCAAATACTCCAGAGACTAGTTTTAACTAGAAAGGAATATGAGCCTTATTCAGGGGAGAAGGCAGACTCTTGTCCAAAAGCCAAGTCCCAGATTTCTGCCTGGCCCAAAGATTTTTAAAGGGGTTTAATCAGTTAAGGGAGTGCAGTGGTCTGTGATATGTCTTGATTACCAGCAGACTTGATGATGCCAGCTCCAGGGTTTTCTCGGCGCTCGCAGATTGTGCTAGAAGTTCTAGTTCCTTGGTGCCTGGGTTGTGGGGTTGTGCAAGAAGGCCTGGTTCCTTAGTTTCTGGAGGTGGTTGTATAAGAAGGTCCCTTGATAACATGGGGTTATGCAAGTTTACTCTGTTCTTTCTGCAAAGGACAAAGATGCACAAAGGGAGGTCAGGAAAGTCATTGACCTCAAAAAAGAAAAAACATTGTGCTGAAAAATTGCTGGGCTAATCAGAAAGCTGAGGTGGCTTCGACGAGAATTGCTGACCTCTGTGGACTGGGACTGCTCTGGTCCTTTATCCCCCAAGGCCAGTGGTCTACATCCCAAAAAAAGTAAATTAGTTCTGTTAGAGAGCAAGGGACTTAGGTCAGTAAGCAAGGAATGTGTTACATAACTATTGGAGGAAAACTTGCCAATTTTATTTTTTAAATAGGTTTTTAATGTATTGCTAAATAAAATTGTTTTTACTCTTTAATTTTGAAATGTGCATGCTTTGTTTCACAAAGTGATTAAGACTTTTTCCAAAATATACCTTAATAAATATTTTTAATTAAAATGAGTCTTATAACACTGATTCCTAAAACCTCGAACATTTAAAGAAAGGGTTTTTTAAATATCAAATGCAAAATTATTTTTAATTAATTTTGTAAATTGCAATGTACTAAATACAGGAGATGAGATCCACTGATCATAATATAAGATTGAAATTATTTAGAAATAATTATAAGTTCAATAAATTTCATATTGAGAATTTTTAGAGTAATTGATTGAAGTTTATACCTAGTACCAGTTGAATCTGCCTATAGCTCATTAGCATAGCTAGAAGAGTAAGAGGGCGTATGGTATCCTTTGTACCCATTCCTTCCCACACAAAAAATAAATAGAGACAGAGAGAGATTGACAATATCTTTCACTGTACATCCATGTGAAGTTAATGCATTTAAAAATAAGACCTCAACATGAGAATGAAGACTTTTCACACACTGTATGCTAAAGTTTTTGTGTGCATAAAAGATATTGGTACAGTATTTTACAAAGTGTTCATTTTTTTTCTATTTACAAGTCAACATATTTAATTTAAAAAATATTAATCCAACCTCAAAACTAGTTAATCTTCTTGAATTAAGAGTTTGCTAGGTGCGTTTTCGATTTTTAATAGGCAGCTCTTGGATCCAGTCAGTTGTTTACATTGGAATATATTTTTTCAAAGAGCAAAAATATCATAGAGAACTAATACTGTTTTGATGTTCTATGTTTAATCCTTTCTTTTGTTTTTGACAAACCCAATAGTAATTCAGGCTTAATTTATTTTCTTCTTATTTGGCTGTTACTCAGACTTTCATAGTATCTCTTGATAGTGTTTCTAAAATAGCAATGATACAGGTATTTATTCTCTCTCACATTCTCTATCACACACATGCACACTCAAGCACAAACACACAGAGACACACACAAAGGAGGTCCTGGGGAACTTTAACACATACATATCAAATTTAGTATTTTTCCTTTCAAAGCCCAAGATTTAAATTAAAGCTTCACTTTCATTACTTAATTCGAGAATCTTAATTAATACAGGTAGTTTTGTGTATTTTACTCTAGAACATTTGTAGGAATAATTAATAGGCTCAGGGTCATAATATTAAATATATCAAATATTAAACATGTATTATATTTATACAAATATTAAATATTACTATTAAATAATGTTAAAAATCATATTAATATGAAATAAAGTCTAAAATTCTCTTTCTAGGATCTTATATTGGAAATTTATTCTTATTTAAACTAGGATGAGCACTACATACTCACCAAAATGGCTAAGAATAAAAAGAATGACAATACCAAGTATTGGTGCAGATACAGAACTGGAAATTTCATACATTTCCAGTAGGAATGCAAAGTGGTACATTCACTTTAACAACAATTTAGCAGTTTCTTATAAAATTAATTTTTTATACTTATAACTACCATACAACTCAACAATTTCACTCTTAATTATTTACCCCAATGAAATGAAAAGTTCTCCAGGCAAACACTTTTACCAAAAAGTTTATACATAATAGCCTGAAGCTGGAAATGAGCTAAATGTCCATCAAGTGATGAATAATTTTTTCTCCATCTTTAAAATGAATACTACTCAACAGTACAACTGAATGAACTTCTGATACATGCAACTATATGGATGAATCTCAAAAACATTATACTAAAGGGAAACAGCTGGACATAAAAGGCTACATTCTCTATGAAAATATTTGCATAAAATTCTAGGAAAGATAAGCATTTGTTGAGCACTTTACCTCACGGATCATGTACTTGGAAGGTTAATTTCTGTAAATGTGGAATTGTCCTGGGCTGTTTTGCTGAAATAGTGCCATAATGTTGACCCTCAGTTAAAGCATGGAACACACTGTTTAATAGTGTTGCTTTGTAACCATGGGTCTGAGGAATTTTGGAGTGGTTTGTAGGTATTATTTATTAATAATTTACTGTCAACATTTTAATAGGTTTAGTTATACTATGTGCCCCTTGAATTTTGAGATAAATACTTCTTGGCTATGTTATATTATACCTCAGCATAAAGGCTAGCTTTGATTTCTTCAGGTGCTCTTATCATGATCATGATAGGGATCCTAGGGCCTACAAAACAATTTGCACAGTAAGGCTAAGGCTTAGGTTAAGTTCCAGGTACAGATCATCCAGTGTTTTACGAGTTCAAAAGAATAGAGTTATCTTATAGCTGGACAGAGGCAGCCTCATGCCTATTTCTGGGAAAGCCTAGAAGTCTGATACTGACCATTGGCCAAGAAAAGAATGGGCTGTAGTATCTAATAATTTATTAGATATCATATATCTATATTATACATATACATATATCTAATTATACATATACATATACAATTATACATACACAGTTATATATAATTTGAGCTGTTTGACATTCAGATCTTTCCTGGGAATACATGGTACTAATTGGTCTCCATTGTTTAGGGAATTAAAATTGGTAATTTACCACTGGCTTAACAGATACAGGGGTTGGCTTTAGCCAAGTGACAAGTGAAGTATAAAAGACCCCTCAGTAAACTCCAGTATGGGCACCTCTGGATCTGAGAAATATTATACATTCCTAGGTGATTCATAATCCAAAACCAAAGTATAACCTGTGAGATGGAAGAAGGACCCTGGGGGACTGTGTTTGGAAATTTTGGATTTTCTACTGTTACTTGTGCTTTCTTTTTCCTGTTGTCTCCTACCCTTTATCTTTACTCAAGCCTTGCATGAGTACGTCCTGTGCAGTCTTGTTCTTTTAATTATCTGGTCCTGTAATATTGCAATAAGTATTCCCATGAAGAATTTGTTTTCATTTGCTGAATTTTAATCATTTAATTTTTTGTTTTATTTTTATTCTCAGTAGTTGTATTTATTAATCCAATTCCCACTATTATCATTAGCATTGACTCAGAGAGCCTTTAGCATAGTGCCATATTCAAGGGTCCTGGACTCAGAAAGAGAGAGAAAGACAGGGAGAGAGAGAAAGAAAGAGAATAGCATGGTCTTGGATAAGACTTTGACTATTATTTTTAAACTGACAAAAAGTAGCACTTAGTAAAGAAAAATGTTATGCTAAATTTGAAGCCACTTAGTACTCATTGCACCTCATTGCCTTAAAATTGCAAGTGTATGGCAGACTATAAAATAAGAACTCAAACATTATTTTTCTTTAAATGACATATTATAACCTACAAACTAAGAGCTATGTTTTAACTACAGTTTAGTTTGCACACTAAAAATATATCAGGAAATTTAATTGAATGAATGATCTTAAGAACTAAATTCCAGAAGCTAAAATAGCCTGCAACAGTTATTTTTATCTTAGGAATATGCTTGCCTCAGTCAACTAATATTTCGGTTCTTGAGTTGGATGCCTTTCCACTATCCAGTGAAAGCTAGAAAATATTGCCAACATATGGTTCTTAGATATCTTTTAAAATCCTTTTTATCTACTGCAAACACCTTGTGTTAGTGTCAAAGTCAATGTTTACACATAATAATGACTTCAAACAATTTGCATTCAAGTCACATGGCCAAATATTCTTTACATTCTCTTTAGTCTTGCGTAGCATTATTTTGATCTACTAAGTACTGATTTTATAGGTTTGCACTGAGAAAAGAATTCTTAATTTTTAATTTCCACTTTTTTGAAGCGGAAAATAATGATATGAATTTCTCTGTGGAAAGACTCAGCTAGTTTGGGCTTTCATAGTATATCTAGATGCCTAGATTATATTGATATTATTTTCCTAAGAAGCCAATAGAAAATGCTAGCTATCCCAATGAAGGAGACCAAGTAAGAAGCTTTTTGCACAATTAGTCCACTGATAAAAATAAATGTCAAATCAACAACCGAAATATTTATATGTGAGAGGTTATAGCTATTGCATTGACAATCCTTTTCCAACATCTTATACATATTTAAAATTTTTTTACGTTTATTTATTTATTTTGAGAAAGAGAGAAGCAGGGAGGGACAGAGAGAGAGGGAGAGAGAAAGAATCTCAAGTAGGCTCCACAACATCAGCAGGAGCCTGATGCTGGGCTAGAACTCATGAACTGTGAGATCATGACCTGAGCCTCAATCAAAAGTCAGAGGCTTAACTGACTGTAAAAACTAGGTTGATTTTGGGGCACCTGGGTGGCTCAGTGGGTTGAGCGTCCAACTTTAGCTCAGGTCATGATCTCATGGTTCATGAGTTCATACCCCATGTGGGGCTCACCATTGTCAGCCCAGAGCCCACTTCAGCTCCTCTGTCGGTCTCTCTCTGCTGCTCCCCCACTTGTGCTCTCTCAAAAATAAAACATTAAAAAAAAACTGGGTTGATTTTTATTGAGACCTATAAAATGCTATTACCCAACAATTGTAGACAAATGCCTTCCTTGAAAAGCTTTTATTTAAATTGATAGGTGCCCAGAGAACACTTAACAAATATAAAATATATTTCAGTCTAACACATGTCTAAAATTTTAGTCTTTTTTTTTTTCCTCTCTGGAAGCATAAGTCACTGAAATAGGTGGGAAACTGAGCATATAATCCAGCACTACTAAAGGGAGTCTTGAGTTTTCCTTTTTAAGAGGCAGTTGTTTTATATAAAGATGTATATTCAAAATACAGCCAAATCTGAAATTACTTCATGCTAAAATTTGTATTCTATGTGTGATTGAGTCACTCAATGTCAGTTGAACATTTTTTAAGCTATATTTATAAACATGTAACAACCCTTGTGATACATCAAATGATTTTAGATAATACACTGATAATAAAATAACATTAAATATAAGTCACATTTTAAAAAGAAAGAATGACTTCCTGTTTAATCCCTTAATTTTACTGATTTAAGTCAAGGAAAAATGATTGGGTCAAAAGCAACTTTATAAAACTTGATGTTTTCCTTAAAAAAAAAAGAAAACTATGATATCAGTATCTAATTAAATAACATTTCTCATTATGATTATTTTATAGTCAAAAATATTAGTTTTATATTTATAGCTAGATTACATTTCTTTTAAAATTAATATATTTAAGTAAAAAGATGAATCAATATACAGCAAAAATTAAATAAATCATACTACATTTGTTGCTTATATAATTCATACATTGAGAAGGCAATATGTGTGTGTGAGAGAAATTAAGAAAATCCAGGCTAATCAGATTTCTGTAATACTGATAGGTTTGTGCTAAGCCCACTCAATTTCATAAAATAAAGTACTGATAGAACTTCACCTAACAAGTCAAGCTGTTATGATAGCAACAATAGATTTTACAATTAATTAGGAAATACATAAACAAAAAAACTATATAAAATTAATAATAAGTGATATTCAAAAGAAGCAGATAAAAGTGATTCAATCATGTTTCATCATGGTGAGTCTTAAACTGGACCTTTAGATGGATTTAAGTCGTTAGAAGGAATTGGAGAGAACAAGTAGTCTAAAGAAAAGACTAGAATAGACTCACGGATTGGCAGCAGCCTATTGTAGTTGATAGTGTGCATAGTATATAATATGCAATTAAACAGCAAAGATAGTTAGAAAGAACGTTATATTTCAAAGGATTTTGGATTTTAACCTCTAATCCAGCATTTTCAACGCTGTTCCGTCATCAAAGTGATATATGGGGGATTTTACAAAATACTTTGCATGGACCCTACCACAGACCAAATAAACCAAAGTTCTGAGATTAGTCTAAGGCATTATTAGTTTTTGTTTGTTTGTTTACCAGGCAGCTTTTTTTTTTTTAATGTTTATTTTCCTTGAGAGAGAAAGACAGCAAGTGGGGGATGAACAGAGAGAGAGGGAGACACGGAATCAGAAGCAGGCTCCAGGCTCTGAGCTGTCAGCACAGAGCGCAACAGGGTACTCAAACTAACAAACGGCGAACTAACAAACTGTGAGATTATGACCTGAGCCCAAGTCGGAAGCTTAACCTACTGAACCACCCAGGTGCCCCGTATTGTTTTGCTTTGTTTTTCCCCCAGGCAGCTTTAAAGTGTAACCAGATTGGGGAACCACTTCTTTCATCAATGAGCCATTATTAAAAGCTTCTGAAGAAGAGTCCAACGTGATTCAAAAGGTATTTTTGGTTGTAATATGTTTTTCAGATACTGACTTTTCAGAAAAAAAGTTTAAAGAAACATTATAGAAGTAAGAGATCGTAGTTTAGGAAGTAAATTATGTTGGTCCAGGTAAGAGAGACTCATCTTTTGAATTAGGATTGTAGGAACAGAGAATATTGGATGAAAGTTTAAATGTAGAGATGTAAGTGTGCCATTGCAATATTGAGAGGACACCGTGCGAGGGTTTGTTTTGTTGTGGAGGTGAGGCATCTGCATTGATATCCAACACTTTCTGTCATCACTGACATGTTGCCAGACCTTTTTTTCTGAGAATGGACCGCTATTAAAATCAATGTGCATATATAATCAATGACTTTACTATTTATTGCTGTTTGTTGGTAGGATTGCCTGTGGCTTTACACAGAAACATAGCTCCTGAATTTAATCTACTAATCAAATTTTGCCTTTGACCTTATTATCTCATTGATTCAAGTAATCTGCTTATTATTACTGGGTCATTTTACATAAAAAAAATAAGATTTGATGTGAATTTTCACACCTCGGTTTATATATTTTTATGTATTTTAAGGTAATGATAAATATTTATATTTTTATTTGATCATTTATTTTTACAATCTTCAAGTATGAAAACAGAAATGATATGATATTTGAACTAAGGAAGAGTGAGTATTAAAAATTGATATTGTTTTTATCTATTGGTAATCATTGAGAAATGTATATCTCTTAGAGATTAATAACATAGTAACCAGGCACTTTAGATTGATTTGGACGAGAATCTTATAAAAAAAAAAACAGGTACATATAAAAGCTGTGAATTATTTTAAGGAAAGAAGTATCGTGGCAAGTAAGAAATAGTTTTATCAACATTTTATTATGCTATCATATACACTCTTTTATATATAGTGAGGTTTTCCAGTATATAGAAGAAAAAAGTAAGAGATTGCCTAGTAAGCAGAGAATTTGACAAATAAATATTTGCATTCCCAGCTAGTAACGTAATCTCATAAAGAATAGACCATATGAATTCACTGTTTAATAAAAACAAAGGAAAAATATGTATCTAGATTGAAATAAATCATCCTACTGATTATTTCAGAGCATTTTAGTAGCTCTGAAAAATATAGACATTTACCAGAGAAGGGCAATTTGCTTGTCTAATTTCTTAATTTAGAAGAGACAGTATTTTAACTCCAATTTTTATTGCTAGTTTATTAAGAAAACATACACTTTTTACCATTACTGATATAGAAAAATAAATATGCCATTTAAAAACCTTTCTAAATGGTACATCTCATTTTTATGTTATTTGTATATCACTTCTATTGTTTACCTATTTTGTAAATAGTTTAATAAGGTTCTTTTGCACTTATGACCAATTTCAATCCATTATTAGGTCATTTACTGTTACAAGATCAAAAGACATGAAACAAAATTGCAATCTGATCAGGGTCACTTAGTGAGCACTAGTAATGCTCATTATTATGTTAACATTGCCCAATTGCCAATTCCCATCTTCCTTTTAAAGCTCATGCAACTTAAGCTGTAAAACATCTTATAAAAATATTGATTTAATCTAAATGCCCCATAGGCAGAAGCTCCAGAGGGGCTACTTAGAGAGAATGACTCAAACATGAAACTGTGTGGAAAGTATTGCTGTTTCTAAATGATGCATGCAAACACTGCCCACCCCTAGCCTTTTCCTCCCACAACAAATGCCAAAAATCATAGGAAAATTGTCAACAGTATAACAGATAGGTGGAAGTTATCTAGGTAGATAGATAGTTGTGGGGACATGAGAGGGAGGGAGAGAGAGAGAGACAGATAATAGCACTTAAAAATAATAAGCATGGTTCTTAAGGGAACAGAAACTGTATGGAATCCATGAAACAGAAAGGAGATGAGACATGATTGAAGAAACAATGTTATACCAGCATGGGATGGAAGAGAATGACCACAGAAGGTAAAAGTACTTCAGAGTGTGTTCTGTGTCACAAAATGATGGTTACCAGAGTAGAAGGGATCTAGGGAAAACCAGCAGTTTGAGAGCTTTGGTATTGCAATAGGAGCTTCTAGGCAAATATCGTTTCTAAATATTCACCACAGCTCCTTTATTACTAGAAGCAGCAATGGGAATGAATACAGAAAGTAAGTTTAGGTTAACAATAAAGGGCGGTGCTGTCAAATCACTAGGGATAACTGGGAGAAAATAGGAACATGTGGCTTCAGAACACAACTGCTGAGATTGCTTTTTTTTTTTTTTTTTTTTTTTTAGCAATATGTCACCTCCATTTGTAGAAAAGCAGGCCAATATGAAGATGAATATAGTGCATTTACTTAGGCAAAGGATATATTTAATTATCATCTCTACTTTTAGCTTCCTTCTTAATAATATAAGAATATTTGAACCTTTAACTCTGATGATCTTTCCCATTTCCTCTTAGATACGCTAAATTTTTATGTCCACGGTTTATTTCTTAATAAACTTTTTTTAAAAGTATAGTTTTAGATTTACAGAAAAGTTAAGACAATTGTACAGAGATCTCCCATACAGTTTCTCCTACTGTTAACATCTTACATTAGTACAGTACATTTGTCTCCAATAATGAACTAATATTGCTCAATTGTTACTAATTAAAGCCCGCACTTGATTTCAGCTTCTTTAGTTTTTATCTAATGTCTTTTTTCTATTCCAGGATCACATCCAGTGTTCCACATTACATTTAGTCATCACATTTGCTTAGTCAACTTTTGATTGTGACACTTTATCAGATGGTCCTTATTTTTGATGACCTGACAGTTTTGATAAGTACTGTCCAGAGTACTGAAGTCTCCAAGTATTAGATTTGTGAGTTTCTCCTTTCTGGTCTAGTAGTTTTTGCCTCCTGTATTTTCACACTGCTATTAGGTGCATACATGGGATTGTTATGTCTTATTGGAAAATTGACTTCTTTGTGATTGTTTAATAGCCCTCTTTCTCTCTGCTAATTGTCCTGATAGTTTTTCTGCTTTGTCTAAAATAAACATAGCCACTCCAGCCTTATCTTGATTAGTGTTAGTATGTTTTTTCTGTTCCCATCTTCTTACTTTTAACTTATGTTGAATATCTATATTTAAAATGAGTGTCTTGGGGTACTTGGGTGTCTTAGTCAGTTAAGTGTCTGACTTTGGCTCAGGTCATGATCTCTTCGTCTGACAGCTCAGACCCCGTATGTAGCCTGCTTCAGATTCTGTACCTCCCTCTCTCTCTGCCCTTCCCCTGCTCACACTCTATCTGTCTTTTCTCTCAAACAATAAGTAAACATTAAAAAATAAAGTAAAATGAGTTTTTTGTGGACACATATAGCTGAGTCTTGATTTTTTATCTACTCTGACAACCTTTGTCTATTAATTGATATATTCACTCATTTCAAATTAAAAATGATTACTGATATAATTGGAATAAAATCTATTACTGTTTTCTGTTTACTGCATTTGTTCTGTTTCTTTCTCCCCTGTTTTTTTCTCTTTCTCTAGGTTAACTGAACATTTTATGTTTCATTTTGATTTTCTTTCCTAGCATGTATTTCATTTATACTTCTTTAAATTTTTTTAGATTGTCCCAGAGTTTACAATATACATTTTTAATAGTCTAAATTCACCTTCAGATATCATTATGTCACTTCACATATAGTGCAGATATTTTATTTTATTCTTTTTTTAAAGTTTATTTGTTTATTTTGAAAGAGAGAGAGAAAGAGAGAGAGAGCCAGCACAGGTGAAGGGCAGAGAGAGAGGGAGAGAGAGAATCCCAAGCAGGCCTGGAGCCTGACACAAGGCTCGAACTCATGAATCGTGAGATCAATAACCTGTGCTGTCAGACACTCAACTGACAGAGCCCCCCAGCCTCCTCTGCAGATATTTTAAAACATTGTTCTGAATTTCTCCCTCCTACCCTTCATGATATTTTTTATGGACATTTTAAAATTTATTTCACTTATCTACAACACTATATAGTAACCCAATGCATTGTAACTATTATTTATTTTTAAAAAATAGTTAACTTTTAGATAAATTAATTCTTTAAGCTCCCATCTCTCCGCTTACACCAACCATCTCTATGTTGTCTACTTTTTCCATTAAAGTCCTAAACATCTAATCAGAATTATTTTAAATTCCCCAATATAATAATTCCAACATCTGTGTCAGATCAGAGTCTGGTTCTAATGATTGCTTTGTCTCTTCAGACTATGTTTCTTCTTGCCTTTTGGCACACTCTGTAATGTTTTATTGAAAGTCGAGCATTTGTAATGGGTAATAGACACTGAAGCAAACAGGCCTTTAATGTGATGATTTATGTTAATAGGGTATAGCCATATGTACCAGAGGCTCCAAATTCCTCTAGTGTCCTTGGTTTTATCTCTTTCTTGGCTTTGGGGCTTTCTAATGTACTGCTTCACAGAGAGCCTGTCTTACAGCAATTTCAGGTGTAACCCCGTTTCTAGATTGGAGCCTTGTTGATGTGATGATGCCAGAATGTGGGCAAGAGAGGATCTTCTATAATCTTCTAAGTCTCTTTTTATGGGCCTGTGTCCCAGGGCAGTGCTCTTCCCTGGTAGTATAGCTTTTCCCTTCATGTCTCCTAATTCTTACACTGGCTGCACTGCTCTCAGTTGATTTCCTTGAGGTCTTGGTCCTTGTTGACAATATTGTTTCCAAAGACTGAGGGCCTACAGAGGGGAGGAACTCCTCTCCTCTAGCTGGAATAGGTTTCAGAATTGAACTCTAGGGAACTCCATTCCCTAGATAGTTGGCTTTTGTTATGGAGAAGGATCTGGGTTTGCTTCACAATAGTTGCTCTTCCCTTCCATCCATCAGGACTGGGGGATGATTTCTCAAGTCCTCACTTAGTGAGATTCCTTGAAGAATCCAAAAGTCTCCTCAAAATTTCCAGGAGTTATTTTCTCTCACTAGTCCACACTCCATCTCTAGCAATTTGTCAAAATTACCATTTAAGTATTCTTACCAATTTTTGGGTTCAGTGGTTTTGACTCCAAGTAAGCATATCTTAAGTTTCTGTGTGTCTCTGTATGTGCTTGTCTCTTCAGATTTTAGAGCAGTGGTTTTTCCTGGGACCTCAGTGCTCTGGTTAACCTGAGAAAAGTCTTCAATTTTCAGTTTGTTTGGGCTTTTTCTTTTTTGAAAATGGGGATGACCATTTCCAAACTCTACATAGATAGGCTAAAGGGACAAATCTCCTCCCCACTTTTATATATCCCCATTTAGTCATTGATAACATTTTTTACAGATAATATTTGTTTATTTAGAATTACCAACATATACAGTTTTAAATTTCATTCTCTGTGTTGTTTTCTTTCTTTTCAAGAATCTTTACTTAGATACAATTAATATACTATATATAAAATTCACCCTTTTAAGTGTGCAACTTAGTAGTTTTACTATTTTTACTGGATTATGCAACCATACCAGTATCTAATTTTAGAACATGTTATCTCCCAAAAAAGATACCCATACTCATTAGCAGTCCTTTCCCATTCCCATCTCCCCAGTCCTTTGGCAACAACTAATCTACTTTTTGTCTCAATGGGCTTTCTATTCTGGACATTTCACAGAAATGGAATCACTCAATATGTAATCTTTTGCAACATGACTTCTTTCACTTAGCATAATGTTTTGAAGGTTCACTTAGGTTGTAGCATGTACAGATACTTTATTCCTTTTTATGACTGAATGTCATTAATTTATTCATCTGCTGATTGCCATTTAGGTTTTTTCCTCTTTTTGACTATTGAGAATAGTGCTATTGTGAATATGCATATACGTGTACTAGCTTGAGTTTCTGTTTTCAATTCTTTTCATTATGCATATACTAGTGAAATTTCCAGATCATGTGGTAATTCTACATTTAATTTTTTGAAGAGCTGCCAAACTGTTTTCCAAAGTGGCTGCACCATTTTACTTTCCTACCAGCAGTGAAGGAGTTTCCCATTTTTCCACATCCTTGCCAGATCTTGTTTTTATTTAGTCTTTTTGATTATGGCCATTCTAATGGGAATAAATTATTTCCTAATTGTAGTTATGATTTGCATTCCTCTAATGGATAATCATGTTGAGCATCTTTTCATGTGCTCATTGGCAATTCATAAATCTTCTATGGAGAAATGTGTACTTAGATACTTTGCCCATTTTTTAAATTAGGCAGTTTATTTTTTTTTATTGAGTTGAAAGAGGTCTTTATGTATCCTAGATATAAGCCCCCCATCATATCTGTTTGCAAATAGTCTCTCCCATTTTGTGCTTTGAAGCACAAAAGTTTTCAATTTGATTAAGTTCAATTTATCTTTTTTCTTTTGTTATTTTTGCTATTGGTGTCATATCTAAGAAGGCTTGCCTAATTGATATCACAGATATTTACTCCTATATTTTCTTCTATGAGTTTTATAGCTTTAGTCCTTATATTTAGGTTTATGTTCCACCTAATTTTCATGTTATGTTATGTTCCAGATTAATTTCCATATATGGTAGGAAGGAGGGTCAACTTCATTCCTTTTCATATTAATTTTCATTTGTCCCAACATCATTTGTTGAAAAGTCTCATTAAATTGTCTTGGAGGGCACCTGGGTACCTCATTCAGTTGAGCATCTGACTCTTGATTTCTGCTCAGGTCATGATCTCACAGTTCGTGAGTTCAAGCCCCGTGTCAGCTCAGCACTAACAGTGTAGACCTGCTTGGGATTCTCCCTCTCTCTCTCTCTCTCTCTCTCTCTCTGCCCCTCCCCTGCTCGAACTCTGACTCTCTCTGTCTCTCATAAATAAATAAACTTAAAACAATTTTCTTGGAATCATTGTCAAAAAGCAATTGACTATAAATGATGCATCTTTGGATTCTCAATTCCCTCCCCTTGATCAATATTTCTACCTTATGCCAGTCCCATATTGTCTTGATGCTTGTATATTTGTTGCAATTTTGAAATGGAGAAGAGTGAATCCTTCAACTTTATTCTTCTTCTTCATGATTGTTTCACCCATTGTTTCATTGTTTCTTATATGTAATACTTTTCCTCCTGGTTCAGCCCTTGCATATCATTAAATGGTTCTCTTAGGAAAACCTGCAAATATAAGTTTACATCTCATTATCTGAAAACCTTAAGGTTATATGTGTTTCTTTTGAAATTAGGAGCTTTTAGATTTTAATTTATGTAACACTCCCAGCAGAGTCTGAGTCAATATACATATTCAAAACGATAATTTTCCAGTAATATGTGTAAATATTCACACTAGCTGAGATGGATAAAGGCTATAAATAGCTTCACATCATTTCAGATAAAATGTTGTTGCCAAATGAATTGCCTAAAATCTTTGGACTTCATGAACACTCTCTCATCCAGCACTCTTAGGCTTTTGAAATTGCAGCTGATGTACCTCATCACTTGTTGATTACATTCCTCAAACTAAGTCAGGTACTACTAAATATGAGCTTTAATAGCACTTAATTATCTTGTAAATGTTAGTAAAACACTAATTGTATAATTAATTGTTTAATGTCTTACAACCGTTAGACTTCAACTCTATGAGTTCAGAAGCTTGTCTTTCTTGTCTGCTACTGGATGTTCACGGCCTTACAGTGTTGGACAAATAATTATTTCTCACCACAGGAACCTTGTGCTTACTCATTCCTCTGTCTGGAATAATCTCGTGCCTGGTCTTGATATGATTAGTTCCTTTTTATCCTTGTGTCTTAGTTTAAACAGTATTTCCTCTAAGAGTTGTCCCTATCCAACTATCCTCAGTAGGACTCTTCCTACATTATTCATCACACTGCCATTTTTCTTTCAAATCGGTAAGGATAGCCCATAATTGATTTAACTATGTACAGTATATTTAAAAATGTATAGAATATATATTTAAAAAATGTGATTTTTGTGGCCCCAATTAACCTTGCCTCTTGGTGTTTATGACCTTGTATATTTCTCTCCTACATTGAACTTGACTGGCCCTGTAAATCAGTTTAAAATATAAAATGAAGTGGAAAGGATGCTGTGTCACTTGCAGTCTTGAGCTTTAAGAAGACCTAATAAGTGGTTTATTTTTTTACTTTTGGAGCTCTGACCTAACATATAAAGGAACTTCTACTCTGCTGGATAGACCACATGGAAATGCTGTAGGCTAAGGAAAAGTCCTGAGACTACACAGAGAAATAGAGAAGCTCAGTCATCTCAGTGCTCCAGATAATCAGGTTCCCAGTCACTCTCACTCAGTAATATGTCGGTATGTACATCAGCCGTCTTAGACATACCTGCTGCTGTGAACTGAATTGTGTCCCCCACCAAATTTGTATTTGAAAACTTAACCCCCAATATGGCTGTATCTGATGATAGGGTCTTTTAGAGGTAATTGAGGTTAAATTAGGTCATAAGAATGGGGGCCTAATCTTATCAGATTTGGCCTTGTAAGGAAAGGAAGAGAGATGGCTCTTTCTATTTCTTTGTCATATGAGGATGTTGCCAGATAGAAAACCTAATATGAACTCCAGTTTGGCTGCTGGCCAGTCAAAAATCAATACCCGAGAGACAAGTGATGGTGGGAAAGGAAAGTTTGCTTTATTCAGAAAGCTGGCAACCTGGGAAGATGGTGGACTAACATCCCAAAGACTATTTTCCCTGTCTAGGCAAAGCTGGAGGGTTTTAAAGGGGAAGCGTGGGAAATGGAGTTGGGGGGTGCAATGTGCAGAAGTTGGTGCCCAGACAGTTAGTCATATGTCATCATGACCCTAAACAGACCCTAAACAGGCAGCTATTTTCAAATGTTGTCAGGCCTTATCTTATGGGGAAGTCTGGTCCTTCACTCCTCAAGACCACTGGTCTGCAAATCTCAAGAAAAATAGGTTAGTTCTGCTGCAGAACTTAGGTTGGCAAACAAGGGAGTGCATAAACTTGAAACAAATTAACCCTTAAGACCAGTTGGAGTGCTGTTACAAGGACAGAGCAAGAAATAGCTATCTGTAATCCAGGAAGAAAGTCCTTACCAGATCCTGACCATGCTGGAACACTGACCACAGACTCCCTGCCTCAAAGACTGATGGAAAATAAATTTCCATTGTTTAAACCACCCAGTCGAAGATATTTTGTTATGGCAGCCTTAGATAACTATTACCCCAGCCCACTGAAGCCACAGAGCAGATGGCTGCATCTCCAGCAGACTGCACAAATCAGAGGAGTTACCCAGCTATATCCAGATAACCCACACAATTGTGAAAGACAATAGAATTGTTGTTTTTTAAAGACACTGAGTTTTGGAGGGATGTTTAAAGAAACATTAGATAACTAAAGTATATTATCTATGTTATCTTCCATCTTATCCCCAATATTTTGCACAGTTATTTCAACATGGTTAAACACTCAATAGCCGTATGCTGAACAAATGCATGGAAGAAAATGCATGAATGTATTCAAGGTGATCAAAAAAAATACACAGAGAGAGAATAAATAAAAATCATTTGGTAAAATAAAAATGTCCCTACTTTCAGTCAACCATTTAATTAAAATGAACACTAAGGCAGGACATTTTCACTGTTTAAAAATGTTTCTCAAAATGTGTTTTGATGACCATCTAAACACTGATCATTAGTTTTACAGTTCAGATCCCTGAGTTCCATCACAGACTTGCTGAGTGGGAATGGAAAATGTAAGTGTTTTTTGTTTTGTTTTGTTGCCAGAATTTTGTTTATTCTTTAATTTTCTTTTTTACATTTATTTATTTTTGAGAAACAGAGTGAGACAAAGCGTGAGTGGGGGAGGGGCAGAGAGAGAAGGAGACACAGAATCCGAAGCAGGCTCCAGGCTCTGAGTAAGCGGTCAGCACAGAGCCCGATGTGGGACTCAAACCCACAAGCTGTGAGATCGTGACCTGAGCCGAAGTTGGAGGCTCAACCGACTGAGCCACCCAGGCACCCCTCTTATCAATATTCTTAAGTTATATTTAATATTTGTTCATGATGGTTTGAGATTCATTGTTTATTTAATCTGTTAGTATGTACATATACAAACATGTATGCATACAAAGCTGCATGAATGGACAACACACACAGAGAATGAAAGGCAGCACCATTGCATTTATTTGGCTGACACAAGTAAAACTGACTGATGCTTCAATGATCTAGTTATTTGAGTTAAAACACTTACCTTGCCCTTGCCCTCACCATAATATATAGTTTATTATCATTTGAACATAAATTATCTTTGGATCTATGGAATCATTTAATCCAAATTAATTTAATTAGCTTAATACTAAAATGTTTCTATTAGAGCACTTGATTTAGACAAATGGTATACATAAGCTGTATTCTAAGGCTCCCCAAAGAGAAAATAATTTCCAATAGGTTTTCCTTTTTTTTTTCACATTTGTTCACTACCAACAGGTGCCTAATTTTCCAAATTTTCCTCCTACTTTCTCCTTCTGTAAGGAATCAGCAATTATCAACTTATGCAAGTGATTATACTGTTCTTCCAAATTTGTGTACTTAATTCTTACTTACATTTACTTGTCTTCTACTAACTTATGATGAATAGAAAAATGTTTTCTTCTTCCTCTTCAACCACAGTGTAAATTTTAATGAGCAAGCAAATGTGTGAATGAGTAAGGCATAGTATGCCAGAATAAAGCATAAGAATAAACAGAATAAGCATCAGAATAAACATCAGTCATCTTATTAAATTTATTCTTTAAAAGAAATAAAATGGAATGAAATAAACCAGTGATATAACTGAAATTATTTAAAAAATGATTTAATAAATTATATTACATTTTTTACTGGAGAAAATGTATTTCAAATGCTCACAGATTTTTTTCAATTAATTAAATTATCCTATGTATTAAAGCTTTCAAATACATCTTTAAAATTTAATGTAAGTCAGATTCATTGATTTTCCTTCATTGTTAGCTTTTTTTGTATATTTCTCTTTTAACCTGAAATATAGAGTTGTTCCAATTTTGATTTTATCTAGAGAAAAAATATTTTAATATATTTTAATTATTTTACTGCCCATTTTCTCAATCAAAACACTTACAAAAAACAGGAACAGTACAGATAAATTACAACAGGACCTTCTCCCAATGAACTGTTAACTGTGTGCTTCAAGATCATTAAAACATTTTGAACCAAAGGGGCACCTGGGTGGCTCAGTTGGTTAAACATCTGACTCTTGGTTTTGGCTCAGGTCATGATCTCATGACTTCGTGGATTCAAGCCCCGCATCAGGCTTTGCCCTGGCAGCACAGAGCCTGCTTGGGATTCTCTGCTCCTTCCCCACTCATGCTGTCTTTCTTTTTCAAAATAAATAAATACACTTAAAAAATAACATTAAAAGTTTTAAACTGTGAATCCCATAGAATGCAAAAAAAAAAAAAACCTATTATGTCCTCATAACAGCCTCAGTATTCTTTTGTCAATGAATGCCTCTGACTCTATGCAGTCGAACAAAATTAGTGAAGTAATAGTGGGCACTTCGCAAGTTCATTAAATATATTGGTGCTAAACTCTTTGTTTTGAAATATATTTTGTTTTTTTTTAATGTAACAAAAGTATTATTAATTTTTGACAACATTTTTACTAAACAAAAATAGATATTACAATGTAAGCAAGCTAAAAGGTATGTAGTAATGATAGCCAATAAATGAGCGTTAGTACAAATTTTCCATATATATATTCTAAAGTTTCCAAAATACTTTATAAATTTAATTTACCTTCTTAATAAAGTATATCGCAAAAATGAATAATAAAATAAAAGCCAAGCACTGATTTCTTTTGTGTATACATTTCTTCACTAATAATCCTGAAGACCCTTACAGTGGTAAGCAGTTAATATCAGGATCAATAAAAAGGTGGTAGATATCACTGATTAATACTTCACAGTATTTTAACATCACATATATTCAACTAAGCCAATAAATTTCTTATTATAAACGGAATAAATATATCAAAGAAGTTTAATTACAAAAGTTAAATATACCATATCCACAGATGCTAACATTATTAAACCACTTAAAATTTGCTGCTTTCTTTTAAATGAGCCAGTTAAAATCTCTAATATAGTACATACTTCCTGTGAACTGCAAATAATTACAATAATATAGAAAAGAAAGAAAATATTAGGACAATTTATATAGCCATGTGTATATTCTCAAATGCTCTGGAATTTTAAAAATACATGTGTAAAATTATAAGAGAAATAAGTAACCATAAAAAGTATATATAAAAAGACTATCATTGACTTTCAAAAATGGTGTCAACTATAAAAATTACTTTAAGAAAAATAAAGCTATTAGGCTGCTGGTTCTGGCAGGTAATTTAATGTTAATGTTAAAGAGTTTGAATTTTATAATTTATGACATCTTATTTTAGACTTCTTTTTAAAGAGGAAAGCTATTAACTTAGAAATAATTCAGCTTCTTTGGATGACAGAGTCAAAAATATAAGTAGACAATAAAGTGAAAGCAACTATTTTTTCCCCTACTGTGTTTATGATGAGGTGAATGAGTCATTGTTTCTGCCCTCAAAAGACTGTTGACTTGGAAGTAAACAGGTAAAACAATAGAGAGAGGTCGATTACTCTAATGGGTGTGAAGAAATTAGGAGATCTTTGTTTACATGCAAAATTAATGAAAATCAAGTTTCCAAAGTTAAGTATTGATATTGTACCTATGCAATATTTTAATATTGTCAATTTTTGAATGATGATCTGTGAGGGACAGATGAGGAAACTGGGCTATAAGGACGACACAAGCAAGCTAAAAGGAATATTTGCTAAAAGGAATATTCATTCTAAATTCTTATTCCAATGGCATACTTGATCTTGTAATTTCTCACTGGACTGAGAATATGAAAAGACATAGAAACATGAGCTCTTGAGTTCTTTAAATAATTCTAATTTCTTGAGCAATATTGTTATTTGCAAGAATTGTGGGTGAAACTTAAAATATGGTATAATTTTGAAAACAAAAAAAGAAGAAGGCTTGAAGATGACAGTGGCCAAATACTTCCAAAATTTACAGACATGAAAAATTGATGTTATGAACTCTAGACAGATGGTATTTTTTTAAGTTAATTTTTTTTTAGAGAAAGAGTGTGTGAGTGGGAGAGAGTGGCAGAGGAGAGAGAGAGAGAGAGAGAGAGAGAGAGAGAGAGAGAGAGAATCCTATGCAGGCTCCATGCCCAGCACAGACCCCAACACAGGGCTTAATCCCACAATCCTGGGATCATGACCTGAGCAGAAATCAAGAGTCAGACTTTCAACTTACTGAGCCACTTAGATGACCCTGGACATATGGTCTTGATAAAAAATAATAATGTGGAATCCTTGGAAACATTATGAAGAAAAAAATAATGCATAATGATAGTTTCTTTGAGAAGAAATTATTGTGGCAAAATGCCTGCTGAGCAAGGAATGTTAAAAACATAGTATTTAATTTTCATCAAGACCATCCATGAAAAATTTGGAATTTACGGGGTACATGAAAATTGAGCCACACAAGTTCTAGAGTAGTAGTTGATGACAACCTGTATGAAAGCATGTCTTTAAAAATATACCATGGAGCCTATTATTTGTATTATCAGTAATTCAGAGAAGACTTATAGGTAATGATGATCATATTTTCAGATAAGATTTTAGATGGAATTGAAACACAAAAATTCATATGATATTCAGACACAAAAATGATGAGTTGAGCCTATCAAAATTGTATATAAAATATGTGAACATAAAGTTTATTATTATATGGAGAATTTGAACTAACATGGAAAAGAGCTCAAAACCTAATGTAGCTAACAAAATAAAAATTAATCAAAAGTTTAAAAAATAATATAAAACTAGCATAAGTACAAATAGAGAGGCCTAACTTACTATGATGCTGAAAAGAATTAGAAAGTCTATTTGTTGCTATATTTTAATTTTGTTTATTCCCATAATCACAAGAATCTATGAACTTAATACAAAAAAACTCAACTGAGAAATGACTAATAAAACCTATCTTCCTTTTCCTGAAAATTTCATTATATATAATCTTCTCAGTTAATTTTATTTCATATTTCAGATGCAATAGACAACTGATTGTGACAAGCCATCTCTCATTGTCATTCACAGCTTTCAATAAATGACTGCACAACATTAAATTGAGGAAATTAAATGCTCCAGAGAAACATTTGGGGATTTAGTTTTAATGTTTTATAAAAATTTGTTTGTTACCACTCTGTAAAGAAAAATCCAGTCATTGATTCAGTGAATCCTTGCATGATTGTACAACTGCACCTTTTAAGCAGCAAGATCAAAGTAGAAGAGAGGAATAAAAGTTTTTGAGAATGCAAACCCCAGCCTTCATATTTTTTTTTCAAAATCTGAAATACATTTGACTTGAGAACTAAAGGATCATGAAGATCTTATATATCCATTTATCTTATTGAAGAATATGACACTGTCAAATCTCTGTATTATAGTTCTAGCAAGACTTAATTACTAGCTAAAATGGCATACAAAACAGTGCCTAAAAACCAAATAGATACGCATGTGTCATTAAAATCAGTAGTGTCCATTTTAGTTGTTTCCATCCCTGCTGGTTTTTGTGAAACACATATATATACCTTAACTGTGTTTTTACTTTTAATATTCAATGTCTAAGCCCTACTTAATACCTGCTATTCTGTCACATCCTTGCTACAAAAAGTTTTCTGATATCATATTTACCAGACAAAAAGAGAAAAATCTTATATTTTTATGTTAATATAAGTAAATCTTTGTAAATTATTTATGTGTTTACTAATTTCTATATAAAACAATGTAAAATAATTTTTATTGATTTATCAGTTAGTGGGAAAACAGGAATTTTGATCATTGCCCTTTATTTCATTTTCTATAATTTCAACTCAGTTATTTTATGCTTGATAAAATTAGGGGTCAGAGAAATTAAAGGGCTTTACATAATTTCTTTTTGCCAGAATGTAGCCTGGTAGCACCAAAAAAAAATGTGCTCAACTATCATTTAGGCAACCACATGAAAACATTTCTTGAAGGTCCCATTAGAAGTATCAACCCTGTGTTCTGAATCTGAGCACCCAAATATTTTTGTAGTAACATAGAAATTGTATTAGGGTTCTTCACAGAAACAGAACCAATCATGTGTGTGTGTGTATATATATGTGTGTGTATATATATATATGTGTATATATATATATACACATATATATGTATATACATACATGTATATATGTGTATATATGTAAATAACCAATTGTATTTATTTTTATATATAACTAATAATATATATTATATATATATTTATATTTATATATATTTATCTTAAGGAATTGGCTCATGTGATGGTGTGGGCTGGCAGGGCCCCAAATCCCCACAGAAGCTGATAGACTGGAGACCCAGGGTAAATTTAATGCTGCTCTGGGGGATTCCTTCTTCTTCCAGGGACCTTAGTCTTCTCTCTTAAGACCCTCACCCCACCCACATTTTGGAAAGTAATCTGTTTTACCTGAAGTCTACTGATATAAATGTTAATCACATCTAAAAAATACCTTCACAGAAATACCTAGGTTGGTGTTTGACAAAAAAAAAAAAAAAAAAAGAGGGAGACACTATAGCCTAACCAAGTTGACACATAAAATTAGCCATCAGAAGGCAAAATCCATTTCCCTGAGGAAAACAGCCACCTGATTACTGCTACAGCGTATCATGTCTTTGGATTGGTTACCTAGTAAAGAAGACAGTTCCTTAAGTTTAAATATAAGTAGGTCATTCCTTGCAGTCAGAGGCTAAACCCACTTTGAGTGTTATAGTCAGGTTTTTATGATGAGAGCTGTCTGAATGGAAGGAATTTTGATTTTTGTGTAATTAAAAAAAGTGTTACTTAATAAACTGAACTATATGGGATAATAAAAAATAATAATAGCATGTGGGAAAAGAAGATTTTGAAGTGCCTAAGGCAGTTAATATCTATTGCGATTATGCTTCAGAAAGATGTGGGTTTTTTTTAACAATATAAAACCATTATTAAACTTCATAGCCTTATATTCTCAAGTCTAAAAGAAATAATTTCTGTGAAAGTTATTTTGATGAATCTTCTAAACCATTGTGGTTGTTTTATGACATTTATGCACTGAACATATGTGTCCCGAACTCTAGTAAAAGTCTGGTAGACTTTGTATATCAATTCATAGACATTTTATTTGCTGACTTCAATACCTATCTAGCATGTTTCCAATATGAGAGTATATACTTAAATTCCTTTTCTTGGAGATAACACAGCATATCTGTGTGTGTGTGTGTGTGTGTGTGTGTGTGTGCGCGCGCGCACATGTGTAGGTGTTGGAGATGTTGCCCATCAATTCTGAAACTATGTGAATGAATCTATATATGCTACAAAATTCAAGGATTTATTTTTTTCAATATATGAAAGTTATGAAAACATAGGTTTCTTGAATACCTTTCGTCTGTGCATATCACCGCACCCAGAGACTATAGCACCAGAGGCTAACGCACTCCCCCCGCCCCCCGACACACACACACACACAGCCACATCATCTAACTGTAATGTTAGAATGATATTAGACTCTCTCTGGCTTGGCCTGAAATGACTTAGAAAGTCTTATCAATTGCAGGACCACAAAATATCATTAAAATCTAATAACAATATTGTCAAATTGAGCAGAAGAACTAAGATGCTGTTGTAGCTTATCTTTGTTGTATTCTGCTCCACCTTATTATGCTTGTTTGAAATGACAGTTGGGTTATTTTAACTATGAGGACTGTTAACTTGATTTGAAGGCAAAATATAGAGTGGGTTTTACTTCCAAAGAATGTCAATTTGCCCATGGATGTCAAATTCTAGACTCTCATCACTAATGGAGAGTTGCTGCTTTGTTAGAGACAAGCGTTAATTGTGGCATCAGTTTTGCACATATTCAGTCTCAAATGAGATTGTTGTTTTACATTTTCGATGAGTGTATTGTGTGCATTCTGGAGAGGTTATAGATGCAAGTAGTTCTAGAAAAGGTGGGGCAGGATGTTTCACTTTAGGAAAATGAGGTAAAGATTTCACTATCCTCTTGCAAAAATGGAACAAACATGAAGCTGAGGAGAACATATTCAGCACATATGTTATATATATCATATTCAGAACATAGTCATATTCTCTAGTATGAGGTAGTAGTTTAAGGAGCATGGGCTCAGACAAACTTGGACAGCTCCTTACTAGCTTTGAAATGTGTAAATTATCTAAGCTCAGGTAATAATAGCTACTATTACCCTACATAATTTGATTCAGGAAAGAGAAACCAGAACTATGTCATTTTTACTCAGTGCATTGTACAGGAAATCAAGTAAAAATATCTTTGAAAACAGTACCAGAAGGAAGCATCAATGTGTTAAGAATATAGAGAAATTTCCCTGGATAATATGCCTTATATTGAATACCTCTTTCTGCTTAATAGATCAATGTGTAGTTGGAATGGTTTTTGGTGTTGTGCCAAAGAATATCATTCTGGCCCTGCATTATTGGACATTTAAAAATTTTTTTTTAATGTTTATTTTATTTTTGAGAGAGAGCATGAGTGGTGGAGGGCAGAGAGACAGGGAGAGAGAGAGAGAGACATAGAATCTGAAGTAGGCTCCAGGCTCCGAGCTGTAAGCACAGAGCCCGATGTGGGGCTAGGACCCATGAACCTTGAGATCATGACCTGAGCCGAAGTCGGACGCTCAACTGACTGAGCCACTCAGACGCCCCTTGGACATTTTAATTGATCTCTGAAGAAGCTATGTGTGTCAGATCACTTCCATTCGATTGTCCAGATGTAGTCCATGTTCTTCTCCACACTGCTTTCTGCTGGGGAAGCTGATGTGCCCTTTGGCTTCTGTTTGGTCAATGAAGGGCTCCGGTAGGAGATCAAATGGTGGGAAAAGAGTGAGTGAGGTTTAGCTTCTTTGCTTCAGGCCAGCACATGACTCCTACATGGTGAGAGAGCAAAAGTCAGCCTTGCCAGGCTTCATCACTCTCCTGTTTGGACACCTCCTGTGTTACTCACCCTGTACCATCCCTTCCAGTTACTTTGCCTCTTGCTCATGTTTTTGTAAATAATCTCTTTATAAATAAATCCTGTTGAATTATACTTTAAAAAAAAAAGACAAAGAAGGAGACAAATGAACCAAGAGTCTTCCACATGTCACTTTGAATATCCATAGATTCTTAAATCCAATTTTGGGAAGAAAAATCATATAAAGTATAAACATTTTTAAATGTTGAGTGAATGTGCTGATCTCAAATTAATATTTTGGACATGAATAATTGTATTTTTAAAATGTGTGTGTGTGTGTGTGTGTGTGTGTTCTCTTGCAGGCAAAGAGATTTTTTTTCCTATTCAATTATTTTGGTAAATAGTAACTGTAATTTTTAATTTTTTTAAATGTTTATTTATTTATTTATTTATTTATTTATTTAGAGTGCAAGTGGGTGAAGGGCAGAGAGAGAGGGAGACACAGAATCTGAAGCAGGCTGTCAGCACAGAACCTGACACGGGGCAAAAATTCATGAGCAATGAGATCATGACCTAAGCTGAAGTTGGACGCTTAACTGACTGGGCCACCCAGGTGCCCCTGTAATTTTTAAAGTATTTAATAAAATGATGGGTAAAGCTTTGCATTCAAAGTTTCAAAGTTTAGAAAGAAACTATTTGGTTAGAAAGACTCTGCTAAGAGAATAACAAACTCCTAATTAGAGAGGGGAAAAAAAGATTGACCTGATAAAAAAATAAGTCTGTGGTAAATTTTTTGTTTGAAAAATGTTATGTTTGCATATACATGTATGTAGGTGTACATATGTGTCCTGGCCAGCTTGCATGTGTGAATTATTTCTAAGTGGAAATTTAAGAAGATAAGAAGTTCTAGGAAGATGTTTTTTCAAATGTATCAAATGTTTATTAATTAATGTTTAAATAAAATTGGTTTCATAAAAGAAACATTCTTGGCTAATAATTATATTTCTTCATTTGTTATAAATTTATCTTAGAAAAGATTACTTTATTAAAATAAAATTTACTGATATAATGTAATAAGGATTAACCAAAAGATAAAGGGAAACATATAATTATATTAAGGCTACCTAAATTAATAGTCAATAGACTTTTGAAGACTATAAAATAAAGCAACAAAAAAAAATAGTAAAACTTTCAAGTCTTTAAAAACTTCTGGTCTGGAGATGCAGCTTTTTAGCATCAGCAGGAAAAGGAAGGACTGAATAGTCATGCTCACTTGTCTAAAAGAAGTTTGCATAAAATAGTTTTAAGGGGCACCTGGCTGGCTCAGTCGGTTAAGTGTCTGACTCTTGATTTCAGCTATGGTCATGATCTCACAGTTCCTGTCATTATTTCACATTTCATGAGATCAAGCCCCACGTCGGGTTCTCTCCTGACAGCAGGAGCCTGCTTGAGATTCTCTCTCTCTCTCCCAAAATAAATAAACATTTAAACAATAGTTTTAAAAATCTATTAAATGCCTTTTGTGTGACTATAAAATTCTGATCTCTGGCACTGCCTTCAGCTAGGTGGCCCAATTCCAGAACTTTAATAGAAATCCTATATTAAGTAATTTTAAAAGTCATTAAATTATTTTAAAAGTAAAAGATCATACAAATGCATAGTGCAAAACTACTATGCAATAAATCAGTGTTTAGTTTGGAGATTTCATTGTTTTATTTTTCACATTGAAATAAAAAAATATTGAGTTAAATTGTGTGTAAATTCTGTTTTTTAAATTGATTTTTCTATTTAATAATCATGTACTTTCATAAAATGTAAAATGAAGCTATCTTCATTTCTTATCTAAAGGAAATGAAAATCACAGATTAATAATTCGAATGGGCTGCAAATCAAGTCTATTTGTGCTTTTTACTAATCATTATTGGGAAACAATATTTAAAAATTATAGGGACATGTTACAATTACATTATTTTCTAGATAATTAATATAAATTCACTATTTGGTACCTCTGTATTTAATAACCTGGATAAAATATGGTTTGAAATTTTAAAATACCCTAAAAAATGAACAGTTTTATGAAACAAGAAATAAAAATTTATTCAGTGAATATCAGATAAATTAAGACTGTATTTTGAATTTATACAAAGAATCAGGTGAAGAGTTTCAGATAAAATCTCAAAAGCCAGTGTCTCCATGTGTTTTTCCTTGCATTTTTTTTACTATTAAGCATAAGAAAAAAACTCCTCTGGTTCCCTCTCTTTCTCTCTAATAGCCAATATTAATGTTTGGGTGGTCCTGGGATTAGATAGTCAATTCCAAAATGAGAAAGGATGGAAAAGTGTTCAATAAACACAAGAACATATTGTTTCCATTTTTATTGCATATGTATATATTCTTATTTCATGAATATAATAATAATTACCACAGTGTTTTTAGGAAGATTAAATGAATCAATATTCATAAAACACTTAACAACTGCTCACAGTACATTGGTGCCTTAGAAGAATGAATGGTAGTTTGTCTTTAAAGAAACACATTTACCACAAAAATCATTATATTGTACACCTGAAACTAATGTAACATTGTGTATCAACCAGATTATTTATTATTGTTATTATACAAGATTTTTTGCAATAGAAGAGCATGTTGCATTCAACTGTAGGTCACTCATCTGTGTTGGCATAAAGGAACAATTTTTTTTAATATGAACATAAATTAGATATAGCTATGATGGGGAAGTTTAGGAATCACTAAGCTCCTGAAGTTAGGATTGAAAGTAAACCTCCTACTGGCAAAGGAATGGCCAGAAGTTAGGATTCTCTTAGGAGACACCTATTTTATTTGGGGTAAGCATCTCTTTGATAGTATACCAAATAATGCACTGAGTGCCTATAACTTAAGCACAGATGGTGTTGGCCTGAAGTTGTATATAAAATCAGTGGGGATACACTATTTATTAGTACACATCTAAAACCAATGCAATTTGAATATTTCATTTTTTAATACTGTTTGGACTGTAGTACACCTCAAGGCTAAACAAACTCAATTCTATAAATTATTACTGAAAGCTGAATTTACCCATAAAGTTGCCACACAGGTTTGGGAGAACTGACACCAAAGGGATTTTCAAAGATTCCAATGAAAGTGTATGAGAAATACTAGGAAGAAATACAACAAAATATTTACAATGGTTTGATTGTGGAGGGTTACTTTTCTATCAATAACTCTGTGTTTTCCTCAGAGACTATAAATTACATTTATTTATTTATTTTTATTTAAAAAAAAAAAAGAAGCTGGAAATAAAGCAATGTCACTACAGTTCCAAAATAAAAAACTGAATGGAATCCATGTTGATTTACTTTCATTTCTATTTTGGCTTTCTTGGACTATTACATATAGGTGTATATAATGTGTGTGTGTGTGTGTGTGTGTGTGTGTGTATTTTTATGTATGCATATGTTTCTCTACAACTGTTTATTTTCGTTGGTTGATATTATTTTCCTGTAGTTGCTGAAAAAAATTGCTTAGGAGAAAACAACACTGACCAAGGATGAACTTGAGGGGTAATTTCAAGTAACAGCAAGATAAAGACAAATTTAATTATTTCCTTCTTGCTCTTCAGTCAAAGAGAAACACAGTAGGGACAAAAAAGTGGGTAGTGAGTTCTGGAAGAAAAGCATATCCAATATTGCCATGAAAACTACCATAGCAAGAAAACCACTATACCCATAAAAACAAACTAGCTGTTTTTTTTTTTTAATCAACAGTTAAAAATTCCACAGTTTTCTTCCTTCATAAAATGTTAATAAATATATTCATTGACAAAATAATCAAATTTAGTGATAACCTGTGAACTTATTAAGATCTTTTCCATAGTTGTGAAACAAAAATAATGTGCACATTATTTGAGTTTGTCAATTTAATGATTCATTTAAATAGCATTTATAGAAATACATAAATTGTGAATATCTTATTATTTTGCTTTTATAAGTTTTCAGTTTATAACACTACTGCCAATTTTATAAATTGTTGATGGGAAACAGAAATGAATTTATAACATTAATCCTTTCTCCTTAGCTTTTCTGATTTCATTCTGATATATGTTCTAGGGATTGTGGCATGTATTTGTGCTGCCACTGAGTGACAAACTAACCTTGACCTACTTATAATGAAATGTGTTGTCACTCAGGCTCAAGAAGTCATTAAAGCTTGACAGCATTGCCTCCTGCCAGCTTTTCCAAATCCTGATTGAAGAAAACATCTACCAGAATTATGACTTTGTTTCACTATTTTTATTTTGAAATGACATCTTAACTAATTAAAAGTAACCTGTTGAATTGCAGTTTTGGCCCTCCGCAAGCCAAAGGTCAGCCCATTAAGGATTTTCTCATTGACAAGGTGGCTTTGCTTCATATGGATACATCTTCATAGCAAAATAGTGTAGTTTAGACAAAGAAAAAAAAAAAACAGTTCATCATAAACCCTGAACTTTGGCTTAGTCTTTTTTTTTTCCTAAGCTTATGGTTTCCTGGACAATAATCCATTAAATCTGAAGGGAAAGCAAATAAAAATCTTTACGTAAGACTAGAGAAAAGTTTTCAAGTAATAATGTTTATTTATAATGCAGATTTTTAAATTGCATGAATTCATAATTACAATCAAAATGCAATACAAGAGTCCAAATTGAAGAAGATATTTAACTATATAAACAAGGTCTAACTATCAAAGAAGAAAGGCCAAGTCAAAGAATGAAATGAGCTTAATTTAACTAGATTTGCCATTCTTAAGGATCAAAGAGAGATGAAGAAGGTCACAATGAGTGTCTGGGATCATAAGCTAAGCTACAATTTTCATCCATTAGCTATTATCATATTTTTAAACATAAAAGAACTAGAGAGAGAAACAAAGGTTATTTGAATTAATTCCCTCAAATAGCACTTTAAAATGCTTTTCTCATGGAGACTTCAAATTTAACTTAATATTATCTGTGATTGGCCTATGAATATGGCTAACTGGCACAAATAAAATACAATATAAGAAAATGAAAGACCATCAACATTTTAGGATATATTCTTTCCAATAAAAAGCTGTGTAGTATAGAATTATTGAGTTATATGTTTTAAAAATCCTCCATACAAACTGTTATATCCTTTTAGCAAACCACTAAAATTTAGTGGAGAGTAGGTATTTCAGTCATGCCACATTTGGCAAGAGATGGTAACATCACTAAACAAAAATTAATGTGGTTCCAGACTTAAAGAGAGAAAGCATTTCTTTGATCAAGAATATGTAATTACTGTAGCTTTGTCAACTGATTGGGAAAGTGATTCCAAATCCTTACCAAACATAACAATGAGAGAAGACTTTTTAGATGATTGCTTACCTAAATGAGTTTTGTTTTTTTTTAACAGCCAAAATTTTTCAGAGGTGCCCACAGTTTATGCTAGTTCTTGTCTTCGTAAAATGTTTGTCTCATCCAATTACACTCCTGAACTGCACTTTTCTGATAACTAAATATACCTCCATGCCCCTTGCAAACTACTCTGATATGACAGGTGTTGTGGTGGGCACAGAGACCACCCACGTGGAAAAGACCTGGTCCTGAGAACCAAGGCAGAATTAACAGGAATTGATAGTGTAAATCATTTAGAAAAGCAATTCTGGTTTACTCAGAGGAAAGTTATGTAACAGTGCAGGATTGAAAGCAGGAAAACCAATTAGGAGGATACTGCTGGAGAAAATGTCAAGATTTGTTGATTAACTGTGATGTTTAAGGTGAGAGGGAGGGAAAATGGGTCAAATATAACTAATTTTCAAGGTTTCAAGATTGAGTGTCTAATAGTAAATGATGTTGTCATCCATGAGGTCAAGTATAAAAGAGAAGAGAAGTAGTTGGAGATTTAAAATGACTGAATGCAGTTTTGGGTATGTTGAATTTGCAGTGTCTTCAGAATATGCAGGGAAATAACACATTATGAGGAAAACAAGCATATGAGGATGTTGCCTATCAATATATATAGAGAAATTGTATGGGAACATGGGCCCAAGTACACTCTTGAGGCACAGAATTTTCGTAAGAAATTGCAATCCTTGTTTCTGAGAAACTTAGGTTTTAAATAGAGGCTAATACTAATCCATTTTTTCACCTATATAATCAGTTAACTTAGCCAGTATCTGCATTCAAGAGAAAAAAAATGTCAACTTATAGAGGCCAGAGATATTTTAGTTTCACTTATACTTTGAAAAGAATACCTTATAAGAAAAATAAAGGCTGACTGATTTTGGAAATTTGCATTCTTCATATATGCCATTGCCAGTATATTATAATTATCTTCAGGTTTCCATATCTTTTAACAAATTGCTGGATACATAACATGGTGTGCCAAATAAATATTAAATAGCTTAAAATGGGAGTAGGCACTATTTAGGGATTTAGAAAAAAAATGGCTATTTGTTTTAACAAAAGGGGTGATATGCTATTGGGTTTGAAAGACGAGCAGCCTTTTTCAAGCAGAAGACAAAGCTATACATCAGGGAAAGTAGACATTTTAGGCAGAGGGAAGACCATGTCAGAAAACGTGAGATGGCATTGTATATTTTAGAGTATTATTATATATGTCATGATTGTTATGAAGAGTACAAAAAATAAATAATTTTCTCCAGGGAAGTAATCTAGTGGTCATATTGTGAAGGACTTTACAAACCACGTTAAGAGCTTTGCACTTCAGATATTGATTCTGTAGCTGATGGAGAGCCAATGATGCTGTTGCATTTTTGCTGAGGAGTTAAGTGATGTGGTATACTTTTCTTAGTAGCTGACACTCTTGACGGTGTAAAAAATGAACACGTGTGTAAACAGAGCAGCAAAGAGCAGTTAGCACGTTAGCAATGAGAAATGATATGAAAAAGAGCTAATGTAGAGACAGTGGATTAGAGTAATAAATAAAGGAAACATTTTTAAGGTAATAAAATTTAAGATAGAGCTTGAAAACACTTATGTTGGTATCCTCACTATGCTGGACGCTGAAAGTATTATAATCAATTAGGTATTTAATATGAAATTAAAAATTAAATTAAGTTTTGAAAGTACAGATACTATTAGTGAGAATTTAACAGACTATAGAATAAGAAATTACCTTTTTAAGGGTTAAAATATACTCCAAACTATAATCTGATGGGTTCAATATGTAAATAAAGTACAAACATCTCTAGATTAAGCATCATATAGATAGTTAAAATGGTAAAAGTGGTAAAATGCTAAAGTATATTGAAATATTATAACAAATACTAAAAAAGTATCGTTGAAAATGTCCCAGGAGGTATGTAAATTAATTAAATACCCCCGTTACCCCAATAAATTTTATAATTTATAAAATATATAAAGACAATTCTTTACAGAACAACAAATGGCCAATAAAAAGGAAAAAAATATTTTATCATTGCTAACAATCAGAATTATAAAGTAAAACCAATATTTATTCTTTATTTTTTAAAAGTTTTAGTTTTTTTAATGTTCATTTTATTTTTGAGACAGAGAGAGACACAGCGTGAGCGGGGGAGGGGCAGAGAGACAGAGACACAGAATACAAAGCAGGCTCCAGGCTCTGAGCTGTCAGCACAGAGCCCTATGTGGGGCTCGAACTCGTCAACCGTGAGATCATGACCTGAGGAAAGCTGGATGCTCAACCAACTGAGTCATGCAGGTGCCCTGATTTATTCTTTAAATTACCATATTTAAAAAAGATACACATCGGGGAAAGTAAGAGTGTAATATATATATATATATATATATATATATATATATATATCTTCAAATAATATATAAGATATATAAGATAATAAGATATATATATATATATCTTCAAATAAGCTTTTATTTATTAATACTCATGAGTGTTATTATATTTTAAATTGCATTAATAATTTGAACTGCAGCTTATTTCCATACATATCATAGTGTTTAATCAGAAAGTTATTTATGAAATCTTCTAGAGTCTATACAAATCAAAAATAATTATAATCAATCAGAAACAACCTCTATGTTTGATATATGTTGAATAAATTAACATAAATAGATAAATTACATAGTACATATTTTCAATCAAATGCTTTCAGATACCACTCAAGGGACTTCTTTCACAAAAAGACCATTATCCTATAACTTCATTAGTTTAAAGAGAATTTACTCTAATTGCTTACTTGGCTTCTACCAAATCATTATTTAGCTTCAACAAAAAACAATATCTTGATTATTTCATTCTAGAGAAACCAAAATTACCAACCACTTGAAATACTCTTTCCCGTCAGACTTAAAAACTCATATATTTTTCCAAGTTGTGCACCAAAAAGGGTAAGACACTTATATTAGTAAAGTCACCCAAATACTCAAAATGAGCACTTTGTTTTTCAATCCACTTTTCTACCTGGATTTCATGAACAAAGAATTAAGTATATCTCATTTTGCTGAAACTTCATAAATGAGTTAGAGAAAATAAGTCAGAATTAATAACAAATACAATCTTTATATACTTTTAATATTTGTCCAGTAGTTCTTGAACATTTCTCATATTTATCAGATATTTTATTTTTGTCAGTTGAATTCCTGGCCAAGTGAGAGGTAGTAGGAGAGGTGATAGGTGTATAACATTTTACTGAAAACTGATGCCAATTTATTTGAGAAAAGATAACTGATCTATATTCTGTTCTCCACCAGGTGTATTTAGTTATTCATTTCATTCTGTTTATTCTTTTATAACTCTCATCACACTACGTTATAAATATACATTAACATTTCTAATTCTTCTGTATAGAATAGAAGCTAATGTATTTTGCTTCTTCTATTAGATCATGGCATATTGGGTAAAATAAAACAATTAAGTGAATGCATAACAGTGAACACTAAATATTGAATGCGTAAATGTTTTTGATAGATTCACTAACTCACAGATGAAATGATTACAAAGAGTGTCTACAGATCCAATTTTCATGTATTTAACTGAAGACAAGCTTGGATAAAAGTTAACATCCTAATAAATACACTACTTCTAGATCAACTAAACCTTTTGTCTTTGGTATATCCTATTGACAAATGGTTTATTCATCCAAGATAAAATATATTCTCTTCTAGTGAAAACATGATGGAAAAAAAATGATCAAGGAGGAGATAATTAAATCAGCTAGGATGTATTATCAAATGAACTGTGAAAATCGTTGTATGTCACTCATTCAATTGGAAACAGCATTGAAAATGCCTCCTTTTCATTTTGTTAGGTGCTCACTGCTCACTGTTCTTAAAGGCGTTCTAGGTGTTTTCCCATATCTGCAACTATGCTGTTTTATGGGAGGCAACATAAAATTGCTACCAGTTGTGGAGGCTCTGAAGGTATTTTTGGGGATTGTAAGCCTGGTTCCACCATCTCCTAAATGGATGATCTGTGGAAGGTTTCTTAACCTTTTTAAAGTTTCAATTTTCTCATCTTTAAAACCTAAATATAAATGACACATTTACTGTCTCAATTATATTTACAATACCATTAATGTTGTATTTAGCATAGAGCCTGGCTACTAGTAAGTGTTTGCTAAGAGTTGTCATTTTTCTTTTTCAGTTTGTAAGTTTTGTTTTTGTAGATCTTATTGATTTGCCCTACTAAAAGCACAACTGACCACAACAAAATGATTACAATAACTCTCGTATGGGAGATGTGCAAGAGATATGTATGTGTATCTATGTGCATGTATGAATGGGACTTTGCCATTGATTAAATTCATTGAATATCAGATTTTCATCTTAATTGGATTTCCAATCAGTTTTGATAACAGAGATTCTTTTTTTTTCAATATATGAAATTTATTGTCAAATTGGTTTCCATGCAACACCCAGTGCTCATCCAAAAAGGTGCCCTCTTCAATACCCATCACCAACCCTCCCCCCTCCCACCCCCCATCAACCCTCAGTTTGTTCTCAGTTTTTTTTTTAATTTTTTTTCAACGTTTTTTATTTATTTTTGGGACAGAGAGAGACAGAGCATGAACGGGGGAGGGGCAGAGAAAGAGGGAGACACAGAATCGGAAATAGGCTCCAGGCTCTGAGCCATCAGCCCAGAGCCCGACGCGGGGCTCGAACTCACAGACTGCGAGATCATGACCTGGCTGAAGTCGGATGCTTAACCGTCTGCGCCACCCAGGCGCCCCTGTTCTCAGTTTTTAAGAGTCTCTTATGCTTTGGCTCTCTCCCACTCTAACCTCTTTTTTTTGTTCCTTCCCCTCCCCCATGGGTTTCTGTTAAGTTTCTCAGGATCCACATAAGAGTGAAAACATATGGTATCTGTCTTTCTCTGTATGGCTTATTTCACTTAGCATCACACTCTCCAGTTCCATCCACGTTGCTACAAAGGGCCATATTTCATTCTTTCTCATTGCCACATAGTACTCCATTGTGTATATATACCACAATTTCTTTATCCATTCATCAGTTGATGGACATTTAGGCTCTTTCCATAATTTGGCTATTGTTGAGAGGGCTGCTATAAACATTGGGGTGCAAGTGCCCCTATGCATCAGTACTCCTGTATCCCTTGGGTAAATTCCTAGCAGTGCTACTGCTGGGTCATAGGGTAGGTGTTTTTTAAATTTTTTGAGGAACCTCCACACTGATTTCCAGAGTGGCTGCACCAATTTGCATCCCCACCAACAGTGCAAGAGGGTTCCCGTTTCTCCACATCCTCTCCAGCATCTGTAGTATCCAATTTGTTCATTTTGGCCACTCTGACTGGCGTGAGGTGATATCTAAGTGTGGTTTTGATTTGTATTTCCCTGGTGAGGAGCGACGTTGAGCATCTTTTCATGTGCCTGTTGGGCATCTGGATGTCTTCTTTAGAGAAGGGTCTATTCATGTTTTTTTCCCATTTCTTCACTGGATTATTTGTTTTTCAGGTGTGGAGTTTGGTGAGTTTTTTATAGATTTTAGATACTAGCCCTTTGTCTGATATGTCATTTGCAAATATCTTTTCCCATTCCATTGGTTGCTTTTAGTTTTGTTGGTTGTTTCCTTTGCTGTGCAGAAGCTTTTTATCTTCATGAGGTCCCAATAGTTCAATTTTGCTTTTAATTCCCTTGCCTTTGGGGATGTGTCAAGTAAGAAATTACTACAACTGAGGTCAGAGAGGTCATTTGCTGCTTTCTCCTCTAGGGTTTTGATGGTTTCCTGTCTCATATTCAGGTCCTTTAACCATTTTGAGTTTATTTTTGTGAATGGTGTGAGAAAGTGGTCTAGTTTCAACCTTCTGCATGTTGCTGTCCAGTTCTCCCAGCACCATTTGTTAAAGAGACTTTTTTCCATTGGATATTCTTTCCTGCTTTGTCAAAGATGAGTTGGCCATACGTTTGTGGGTCCAGTTCTGGGGTTTCTATTCTATTCCATTGGTCTATGTGTCTGTTTTTGTGCCAATACCATGCTGTCTTGATGATTACAGCTTTGTAGTAGAGGCTAAAGTCTGGGATTGTGATGCCTCCTGCTTTGGTCTTCTTCTTCAGAATTCCTTTGGCTATTCGGGGCCTTTTGTGGTTCCATATGAATTTTAGGATTGCTTGTTCTAGTTTCAAGAAGAATGCTGGTGCAATTTTGATAGGGATTGCATTGAATGTGTAATAGCTTTGGGTAGTATTGACATTTTGACAATATTTATTCTTCCAATCCATGAGCACAGAATGTTTTTTCCATTTCTTTATATCTTCTTCAATTTCCTTCATATGCTTTCTATAGGTTTCAGCATACAGAACTTTTACATCTTTGGTTAGATTTATCCCTAGGTATTTTATGCTTCTTGGTGCAATTGTGAATGGGATCAGTTTCTTTATTTGTCTTTCTGTTGCTTCATTATTAGTGTATTTAAATGCAACTGATTTCTGTACATTGATTTTGTATCCTGCAACTTTGTTGAATTCATGTATCAGTTCTAACAGACTTTTGGTGGAGTCTGTCAGATTTTCCATGTATACTATCATGTCATCTGCAAAAAGTGAAAGCTTGACTTCATCTTTGCCAATTTTGATGCCTTTGATTTCCTTTTGTTGTCTGATTGCTGATGCTAGAACTTCCAGCACTATGTTAAACAACAGTGGTGAGAGTGGACATCCCTGTCGTGTTCCTGATCTCAGGGAAAAAGCTCTCAGTTTTTCCCCATTGAGGATGATGTTAGCTGTGGGCTTTTCATAAATGGCTTTGATGATGTTTAAGTATGTTCCTTCTATCCCGACTTTCTCAAGGGTTTTTATTAAGAAAGGAAGCTGAATTTTGTCAAATGCTTTTTCTGCATCGATTGACAGGATCATATGGTTATCTTTTTTTTTGTTAATGTGGTGTATCACGTTGATTGATTTGCGAATGTTGAACCAGCCCTGCATCCCAGGAATGAATCCCACTTGATCATGGTGAATAATTCTTTTTATATGCTGTTGAATTCGATTTGCTAGTATCTTATTGAGAATTTTTGCATCCATATTCATCAGGGACATTGGCCTGTAGTTCTCTTTTTTTGCTGGGTCTCTGTCTGGTTTAGGAATCAAAGTAATGCTGGCTTCATAGAATGAGTCTGGAAGTTTTCTTTTCCTTTCTATTTTTTGGAATAGCTTGAGAAGCAGAGGTATTATCTCTGCTTTAAACGTCTGGTAGAACTCCCCTGGGAAGCCATCTGGTCCTGGACTCTTATTTGTTGGGAGATTTTTGATAACCGATTCAATTTCCTCGCTGGTTATGGGTCTGTTCAAGCTTTCTATTTCCTCCTGATTGAGTTTTGGAAGAGTGTGGGTATTCAGGAATTTGTCCATTTCTTCCAGGTTGTCCAATTTGTTGGCATATAATTTTTCATAGTATTCCCTGATAATTGTTTGTATCTCTGAGGGATTGGTTGTAATCATTTCATTTTCATTCATGATTTTATCTATTTGGGTCATCTCCCTTTTCTTTTGAGAAGCCTGGCTAGAGGTTTTTCAATTTTGTTTATTTTCTCAAAAAACCAACTCTTGGTTTCGTTGATCTGCTCTACAGTTTTTTTAGATTCTATATTGTTTATTTCTGCTCTGATCTTTATCATTTCTCTTCTTCTGCTGGGTTTAGGCTGTCTTTGCTGTTCTGCTTCTCTTTCCTTTATGTGTGCTGTTAGATTTTGTATTTGGGATTTTTCTTGTTTCTTGAGATAGGCCTGGATTGCAATGTATTTTCCTCTCAGGACTGCCTTCGCTGCATCCCAAAGCATTGGGATTGTTGTATGTTCATTTTCATTTGTTTCCATATATTTTTAAATTTCTTCTCTAATTGCCTGGTTGACCCATTCATTCTTTAGTAGGGTATTCTTTAACCTCCATGCTTTTAGAGGTTTTCCAGACTTTTTCCTGTGGTTCCTTAGTCCCTTGATCTCTGTAGCAATAGATTCTCTGCTGTCCTCTCTACTGTTTTCAAGCCCAGCGATTAATTTTATGACTATTATTCTAAATTCACTTTCTGTTATATTGTTTAAATCCATTTTGATGAGTTTGTTAGCTGTCGTTATTTCCTGGAGATTCTTTTGAGGGGAATTCTTCCATTTAGTCATTTTGGATAGTCCCTGGAGTGGTGCAGAACTGCAGGGCACTTCCCCTATGCTGTCTTGAATAACTTGTGTTGGTGGGCGGGGCCGCAGTCAGACCTGATGTCTGCCCCCAGCCCACTGCTGGGGCCACAGTCAGACTGGGTGTAACTTCTCTTCTCCTCTTCTAGGGTCGGGATTCACTGTGGGGTGGTGTGGCACATCTGGGCTACTTGCACACTGCCAGGCTTGTGGTGCTGGGATCTGGTGTATTAGCTTGGGTGGGTTGGGAAGGTGCACAGGGAAGGGAGGGGCAGGCTTAGCTTGCTTATCCTTCCCTGATCCTCTTTGGGAGGGGCCCTGAGGCACCGGGAGGGAGTCAGACCCGATAACAGAGATTCTTTAAGACAAGATACAATGGAATCAAGAATAAGCCATTTACCCCTCCAGATTTACATTCTACTTCTATATAATTATGCACACACACACACAACCCATATATACTATCATATCAATATAGAAGATGGCATTTCAAACTATATACATATTTAACTTTACAGCATTGATTTTCTTATATACAGTGCATATCCTGTTACCTTAAACCAGTTTGGACAAATGTATAAATGAAGAGATGAATCAAGGAGTTAAAGATTCCTCAAATGTATTCACACAGTGAAAATTGATTGACATTGTACCCTAACTTAAGGTTTCAATTATTATGACAGTTGCTATTGTTATTTTTATGGAGAAAGAAAAAAATGGATATGAGAAATTATAATGAATGCATGGTTACTAGCTTCTGTGGAAAGACATGCCTTAGGTTAAGTATATAACAATTCTGATTCCAATTCCAAAGTGTGTGTGTGTGTTGTTCCCCACACCACCAAACAGTTCTCTAACAATAGCCAAGTATCCTATAATTCAAGTCAATTCAGACACTATTTACCTGGAAGTAGCATCAGATTCCACAGAGTAAGGACTCAGTCCAACAAGACCTCTTCAGTTGCCAATCACAAGTTCTGATTTCCTGTGTTTCTGACTGATTGACTATAAATCAGAGGTTCCCATGACCACCTCCTTGGGTTATACTAATTTACTAGGACAGCTGACAGAGCTCAGGAAAACCATTTACTCATTATATTACCAGTTTATTATAAAGGACATGAAAAAATACAAATCAATAGCCAGATGGAACAGATGCATAGGGCAAGGTGTGTGGGAAGGGGTGCAGAGCTTCCATGCTCTCTGATTGTATCAGTCTCCCCAATGCCCTGTGTTGACTAATGTAGAAGCAATCAGAACCCCATTCTTTTGGTTTTCTTTGGAGATTCATTACATAGACATGATTGACTAAATCATTGGTCATGGGTGATTGACAATTTATGGCTCTACTTTTGAGGAATGTTCTTGCTTCTGGTTCCAGTTAAGCAGAAAAGATATGATTATGTGAACTCTAGTGACTAATATTCCAAGTTTCCATTTTAAGGTAGGGCTTTCTTATCATCAAGCCCCAGGTGGGACACACAAGCAGATTCCATCATCACAAAGAATCAGGCCTAGGGAAGGTGCACACACATGGGGCTGAGCTATTGGCATGTTTGTATCTGCTACACTGTTATCACTTCAGCATTTTTTTTAAATTTTTTTTAACATTTATTTATTTTTGAAACAGAGAGAGACAGAGAATGAACAGGGGAGGGGCGGAGAGAGAGGGAGACACAGAATCTGAAACAGGCTCCAGGCTCTGAGCTGTCAGCACAGAGCCCGACGAGGGGCTCGAACTCACGGACCGTGAGATCATGACCTGAGCCGAAGTCGGATGCTGAACCAACCAAGCCACCCAGGCACCCCTTCAGCATTTTATCTGTAGTTGCATGGGGCGTTCCCCCTATGGATAGCTGTTAGAGGAGAAAAAAAAAAATCAAGCCTGATTTGCAGAGAATTCTGTAAATATGCTGGCATACTTCAGATCTGGAAGAGTATAGCTGTGTGGCAGCATTATGACTACACTCATATCTGAAAGACAATAAAAGGATAATTATTAGTATAACCAACTATTAGAGCCTCTTAATAAATATATAAAAACAATGACAGTAATATCTACTGTATTTCCTTCCAAAGTGTGAAATAAATGTATACTTGTATATTCAAAATAAATTTTATTTTTCTTTCTTTTTCTTTTATACACAGTTTGATATAAATATGTCCATGGTATATAAATTGCCAGTTTTGGCATTCAATTCTGCACCCAATTCCAGTGGCGGGGGGGCGTGTGGAAAGAGGGGAGTCCCCAGTAAGTAATTCCTCAGTGCCAGCTGGGTGTCCTACCATTTTAACACTGTCTACAGAGAGATAGCATCAGAATCCACAGGTTAAGGGCTCAATACCACATAACTGTCCCCTGCCCATCAGATGCTAGTCACCTACCCAGGCTGTCACCTGGGGTCCTGACCAATCAGCTATAGATTGAAGGCTCAATGACCTCTTCCTTGAGTTCATTTAATTTGCTGGAGTAGTTCTCAGAACTCGGGGAAACATTTTACTTACTAGATTACCAGTTTATTATAAAATTGTGTAACATAGGAACAGCCAAATAAAAGAGATGTGTGGGGGGGAGTTATGGGGGGAAGGGACAGAGCTTCCATTCCCTGTACAAGTACACCTCTGTCCAAATTAGCACATGTTCACCAACAGGAAGCTCTCTGAACCCTGTTCTTTTGGGTTTATTTGTGTATGTGAGACTTCATTACATAGATATTATTGATTAAAAATCATTGGCCATTTTCCATTGATTTGTTCAATGTCCCTTTCCCCTCTAGAGGTTTGGAACTGATCACCCGTTTAGTTCTCCAGGCAACTAGTCTCCAATCTGAAAAGTCAACTCATTAATGTAATAAAAGACACCTTTCTTCCTCTTGAAAATTCTCAAGCACAATATCACATGGCTACAGTTTACAGATAATCCAGATGAAAACATCCCAGAATGGCAAAAGGATTTTATTTTAGCTAAAAATCCAGGATTTGTCTCTAGATACAGTAACTGAGGAGCTTTTGAATTGATTTATTTGGGAAACATACTTTCTGTTAGATAATGAAGATTAGACAGATTTAGGGAGGGAAAGAAATTGGTAAGGTGGAGGCAGAACCTCCTGCATTTACTATTGAAACTGAAAATTCCAGGTCCTTTTTTTTCAGTTCAGCTTGCCTTTCATGCATGAGGACATGATCAAATGAAGCCTCACAAATCAAAACCACTAACTTCAGGTTTTGAATGAGGAACCAGAAAGGCAGAGAAGTAGAGACAGAAAAGGATTAATCCCCCAGATTGCAGAGTTGAAAATATTAGGACTTCAGCAGCTGTGCCCAGTACTGGCAGCTGTGGCCACGATGGTACAAGTCCTGGCTATCCACATTAAACATTGATAGCAGAATCCTTATTATGTCTGTGGACATATCTGCTCAGACTCCTTTACACCATCGATTTCCAAGCGTTGTTCTTTTGAGTTCAAAGTAAATTCTATCAACTCTTCTATTACTGTTTAAATTTTTTTTACATTTAATTCATCCATTGTTCATTTCTGATCCTTGCAAACCACAAAAAAACCAACAAACAAAAAATAACTCTGATACATAATTATTTCCTTTTTTTTATTATGAGTCTTGCCAAAGATTTATTTATTTTATTTTTTTATATTTTTTAAAATATTTGATGTTTATTTATTTTTGAGAGAGACAGAGAGACAGAGCATGAGTGGGGGAGGGGCAGAGAGAGAGGGAGACACAGAACCCAAAGCAGGCTCCAGGCTCTGAGCTGTCAGCACAGAGCCTGATGTGGGGCTTGAACTCATGGACCATGAGATCACTACCTGAGCCAAAGTCAGACACTTAACCAACTGAATCACCCAGGCGCCCCAAGATTTATTTGATTTTAAAGAGAAAAAAATGATTCATTAAGACATTTTATTTTTGTAAATTATTGTTTTTTCTTTTATTATTTTATTTACCTTATTTATTTGGAGTTACTATTTTAATCTTTTCTAATTTTTTATATGAACTATTACTGCCTTTATTTTCATTTTTTTCTGATGAAAACATTAAAACCAGTTTCTGTTTCTCTCTTGCTGTCTTTTTCTCAACATCCTTCAGTGACCAGTTTGGATTTAGTTCATAAATTTGGAATTTACTTTTAATATATTTTGAATAAATGTTTCAGAATTTGTCATGTTTTCCTGTATAAGCCATGAGATATTTAAAAATATGACTAACATATTTGCACATTAACATATTTTATAAGCTATTATGTTTCTGTTTATGAGCTTAATTTCTTTGTAATCATTGGTTATAATGATTCTGTGACACTTATTGAGATTTGGTTTCTTTTACAATGTTTTTGTTTTTAATGTCAATGTTAATATTCTACAGCAATGGCATATAGTATTTATATGTAAGGGAAACTGTTCTTTATTACTTTACTTTCTAATAAAACCTTTACTACTTTGATTATTCTAATCACATTTATCTATCAGTTCTCAAGATATATGCAAAACTGTAATTTTAGAATAATGTATTTCTTTCTGTATTTCTGACAAACTTTGACATGTAGGTATCAAGACTATATCAGAAGTGCAATATATTCTTAGTAAATTATTCTTTTAGCTATTCATTCTTAATATTTTATGGTTATTTTCAGTCTTGAATTGTATTTGAGCTGAAGTGAAATTGCCCGGTTGGGGTAACTACTCCATATTTGCCATATTCTGTGTTTATTTCCTTTTAAGCTTGTTTTCCTCAATGTGTTCAAAACAACACATTGTTGAATACTTTTTAGAACCCAATCTGAAATTTGTCTTAAATTTGAATATGCATTTTGTCAATTTACAAAAACCTAAATAAAGCCTTTGTTGGTCTTGTTTTCCGTATAATGGAAATTATAGAGATTGATTTTACTTCAGTTAAAGTAGTTTTTAGAGTTTTTTTTCAGAGTATGTTCCTAGTGATAATGTATTTGAGTCTTATGCACCCAAAAAAAATGCATATATTCAGTTTAAAATAAAATTTATTATGGAAACTTATGTTCAAAGTTGTTTTTCTCCAACATTTGACTTATATAATAATATTCTTCTTTCATACAGTATTTTAGATAGATGATTGAAAAAGTATAATTCTTGATTTTTATAGGATATATATTTTGTCTTTTTAACAGATATTTTCAAATTTGAATTTTTAGAATCATCACTATAGAGGACATTTTTAAATATGTTTAAACCTTACCCATAAAGAGTCTAATACATCTGATTTTTAACACATCCTCTGAAGCAGTGTATCTAAAATTCCCTAGGTGATCCTGATGTAAAGCTATGTGTGTAAAACAATGCCTGGAAGCCATTAACATTGTTTCTGCCTCTTATACAAGTTTTTTTTCTTTTTTCTTATGTATCCTTATGTTGAGACCATTTCATACTCTTTCATGTGAAGTTTTCGTACTTTCCTCGGACCTATGAAGAATTTCTGCAAATACCACTTTGCCTTCATTTACTCTTATTTCTTTTTTAGGTTAAAACTCAACAATACTTAGAAACTGTCACACTCGGTTGCCTCTTGATCTTTGAGAACTACTTCTCAATATTAGATTTACTTGCTATCTGGAGAACCTGAAATTCTCAAACTAAGCATGTTCTAGCTCCTTTATCTTTATTTTTGTTTTGTTTTGTTTCTTTCAATTTTTTTAATGTTTATTTATTTTTGAGAGAAAGAAACAGAGTGTGAGTAGGAAAGGGGCAGAGAGAGAGGGAGACACAGAGTTGGAAGCAGGCTCTAGGCTCCGAGCTGTCAGCACAGAGCCTAATGCGGGGCTTGAACTCAGGAGTAGTGAGATCATGACCTGAGTTGAAGTTGGAGGCTTAACCACCAAAGCCACCCAGACACTCCTGTCTTTTTCTTTTAGATTTTCATTCTTCTTTCATTTTAATGTATGCAGCAAGAAGACGCTGGGCCGCATCTATTAATGCTGCCTGGAAATCTCCCTAACTTGATCACCCAGTTCATTAATTATATTTTCTATTTTTCATGTTATTTCAATGAAAGTATCGCTGCCTCTACATCACAGGAATCCCTTTGACTAAATTGTCCTCGCTTTCCTTCAGGTCTCTCTGTCAACACTTTGATTTCACCAGGCTTCTGCCAGCATTATGCTCAAAGATCTCTAACTCGGATGAACACATCCCTCAATGTCTTTCCAGCTTCTATTCTAGCTACAGACTGGTCCTAAAGCCACTTCCACATGTCTAGTTTCAGTTTTAATTTTTTTGAAAGAGGAAGCCTACTACTTTTGATACCACACTCTGTGTTAGTTATCATTTGTTCTATAATAAATTACCTCAAACAGTAATTGGCTTAGATGGATGGTCTGGCCCATGACTTTTTATGACTGCAGTCAAGGTATTGACAAAGGTTGCATCATCTGAAGATTGAATGAGAATCTGGAGAATCTGCCTTCAAGTTGACTGACTCACTCATATGGTTGTTGAGTTGCTACAGGTTACTGGCATGAGGACTGAGTTCTTCCCACCTGGTCCTCTCCACAGATTCTTAAATGTGTTCAATGTGCTCATGATATAGAAGTTGCTTTTTCTCAGAATTAGTAATCCAAGAGGCCAAGCCAGAAGCTATACTGTTGCATAAACCATACTTCATCACTTCTCTCACATTCCCACCACTTACTGGTACCCACTGGTGAGTGGAGTTCTGTTCTTTCTTGCAAGAACAGCCACCTGGGTCATCACAGCAAGGTGAATGTCAGCACAGTGCTGAACCTGGTCAATTTGCTGTGTGCTAGTCTAGGGATGTGCACCTTTGTGGTGGAGCTGGATGCCACCAGCAGAGGTCTTTAGTGTGCTGCTGCTGTTCTTCTGTGTCCTGGGGCTGGGCATCCTTCCTTGGCCACTTTCCTGGGCTTCTAAGTCACCTTCTGCTATACCTGGCCAGTGAATAGGTCAAGGAAGTCTCTGTAGGACAAGACAGGAGCAGCTTCACCTCATTCCGAGGGCTTGGATGGGTACCTGGACCCAGCTGAGGATGACCCATGCCTTCAGCAACCCATCCTGGAAACCCACTACAACAGCGGTAGTAGCCCCCAGCCACTGCCTGAGCCCAAAGCACCTCCTGTCCTAAGAGCTGAGCTCAATGTGGCATCTGAACACTCTTCTCCGGCACCTAGTCTTTCTGGGGCTCTGAGTCTCCCCACACCTGTCTCTGTAGAGTTGGCCCTCCCAGATTCATAAGTCACTCCCCCAGTTATACACCCATACACACACAGGCACACATGCACCAGCATGAAGACAAGCCTACATTTGGTGTCTTGGAAACATATTTCAACATCGCTGCTTTGTTATCAGTAAAAGGTTGACATTCGGTTGAGGTCACATCTCTCTGGACATAGTGATTAGTTGCGTATCTTGTCTGCATGTGCACTTCTGGGAGCTCTGGGCATATCATGTCCACATGTGTAGATCAAGCAGGCAGGATTATCTGCCCAGTCTTCACTTACCTAATTTTGTTTCTCAAGACCCGGCTGCTAAATGAAAAGCCATTCAAGAAAAATAATTTCATGAAAAAAAATCCTTGATTTGATATGGAGGGAAATTATTCAAGAAAGTAAATATCAACAGGTAAGGATCACTGGGGATTGTTTTGAAGCTAGTTTTCACATTTATAAAACAGCAGTCTTTCTCATATGATGGTTATGAATACTAGTCAGCAAACAAAAACATGGATATGATTCAGCTTTCTTTCTTTCTTTCTTTCTTAATTTAAAGAACAAAATTAAAATCACTTGAACAAATAACTGAGAGATTTATGCCTCTCCATTGTAACATTTGCTGTATTCTTACCATATGCCAAGTATAGGGTTAATTTCTTCATATGCAATTTTAGTTTCATAACAAACTAAATGCTGGAATGCCTACAAAGATATATCTGTTTGTAAAAAATAAGATATTAGCTTACTATTTAACATTTATGAATGTATCCTGACAACAATTCTTTGGCAGCGAGTGGATGTGCTACAATTCAATTCGATTGTGATCCCACAAGTTAAAGGATGAGGACTCCAACAAGACTGCTCTTATGCCAGACTCCAGCCACAACTGGATTCCCCAGGCTACTTCCACTTTTCTCCAATTGGGCTATAAATTCTCATGACACACTTTCAGGTTATATAATTTGCTAGGAAAACTCAGAACTCACTGAAAGTGCTATACTTAATTATTACAATTTTAGTATAATGGTTACACCTCAGGAACAGCCAAATGGAAGAGATTGATAAGGCCACGTCTCGAGGGAGGAGAGTGGGGCAGGGCTTCTGTCCTCTCTGCTTGTAGAATCCAGGCATGCCACCCTCCCAGGACATCAGTGTGTTCAGCAACCCAGAACCTCCAATGAGCTTCAGTGTACAGAGATTTTATTTGGGTTTCATTAAGTAGGAATGATTGATGAAATCATTGACCATATGATCGAACTTAATCTCCAGTCCCATTACCCTCCTCTGAGTTTGAGGGATGGGGCTGAAAGTTCCAACCCTCTAATCAAGTGGTTGGTCTTTCTGGCATGGCTAGTCTCTCCCTTGACACTATTTAAAGACCCATCTCAAACCATCTCTTAACATAAACTCAAGTATAATCTAAAGGGGCTCATTAGGAATAACTAAAGACACTCCTGTTACTTAGGAAAATCCAAGGGATTTTGAAATTCTCTGTGTAAAGAACCAGGGGCAAAGAACACATATATTCTTTATTATATCATAAAGAATAATATATTACCCCAAGCCATTCCAGTTTTCCTTTATACTCTGCTTTTGAATAGTACTTGTATGAAATATCAAATAATTACAATAATCAACCATTGTAATGCTATTATGTCTTTGTTCTAGTGTTCTGAATACAGAACATAAACGATATTATATGATTAGGTATTCATTTCTTTCATAATCCTCCACTTTAAAGAATATGAATTATAGAAATATAGTTGAAGCTTGTTCATTTTACTTTCCATATATATATATATATATATATATATGGAGTTTCCCTCCATATCAAGTATATATATATATATATATATATACACGCACACACATTTCACTGAAATGTCCCTCTTACAGAAAGCAACTGTTGTAATTAATTTTTTAAAATGGCATGGGTTGGTGGGAATGTTGTGGTATTTAAATGATTAGTAAGTTATACTCTATGAAGAATGGAGCAAATCTAAAAAAATCTTACTTTTTATCAAAAGGAAATTTATCTAACATATTCAATTGATAAAAATGTTAGATGATAACCTGAGTCCTTTATATTTATTGATGTTGGAAATTCTTTGTCCAGGACAGGATTTAAAAATAACTCCAAAGCTATTTTAATGTAGTCGAAGGTTTTTATTTTTAAAAAGTCATTTCTTGCCTTCCTCTGGACTTCAATTCACAATGATCTTCTTTTAACTTGGAGTCAGTCCTGCATAATGCAGAAATTGAATATGCCCTTTAAAGACACTCCAAACCTGAGGTTCTTTGATTTTAAAATATAACTGTAGTGTTATTTAGTGTCAGAGTCACTTGTTTTCTTCTACTCACCCTATCTTACAAAGGATACCAATTTAATCCTTACACAAAACCCAGCTCTGCAAAAATCTGGCTCAAATTCTAGCTCTTGGAGAGGAGCCTTTATACTTCTCTGACTCGGAATCAGCTCAGCTTTGCTGTTCATCTCATCTGGCTCTGTGTTTTAAACTCTCAGAGTCTGGGTTCGTGACATTTGTAGTCTTGGGTCTGAATTTCCAGTCCACCAACTGCACTGCTCAGATTCTATGTTTTCTAATTTCTCTTGCATGCTAACATCACCCACCAACTCAGCCTATGATGAGATCACTATTTCATTAGGACATTTATTTTGTTGTGTTTTAGGAATTCATCATCACACTAGCATTGAGTCCTCTGCATATCAAACTTACCTCTTTTTCTTTTTTTTTTCCTTTTTTAAATTTTTATTTAAATTCCAGTTAGTTAACATATAGTGTAATGTTAGTTTCTGGAGTAGAATTTAGTGATTCATCACCTACATACAATACCCAGTGCTCATCACAGGTGCCCTTCTTAATCCCCCCATCTCCCATCTAGTCCATCCCCCCACCTCCTCCAGCAACACTGTTTGTTCTCTCTAGTTGAGAGTCTTGTTTTATGGTTTGTCTCTCTTTTTTTCCCCCATGTTCATCTGTTTTATTTCTTCACTTATAAGGGAAATCATATGGTAGTTGTCTTTCTCTGACTGACTTATTTTGCTTAGCTATTATAATACTCTCTAGCTCCATGCACATCCTTACAAATGGCAAGATTTCATTCTTTTTTTTGTACATTTGCTTCTTTAGTTTCATTCCTTCCTGCCTTCCTCTTCTGCCCATGATTGGATTGCCATAATGAACTGAGATTTTGGTTTGATCTTGGTTTATGATACTCATATTCTACCAAGTCTTTTCCTTCAGTCTTATTTACTATTTCAATCTGCTAATTGATATGTTATCAGTATGCTTTGCTTCATTTGCTTTCATTATGTCACTTTACAAGTGTAAAGTGACATAAAGATTCTCATCTTCTAATACATGGCATAGGTATTCCCCACTCCTATATTTTCCTTCTGCTTGGAGAGTGTTCCATTCATGGCGTCTTTTTCAGAGAAGGAATAACTTTGCTGGTTAGAGATTCTGGGGATAATTCATCATGTATTAATCAGACCCCTTTTCCTCTTCTGTTTCTTTTTTTTTAATTAATGTGTATTTTTTTATTTTGAGAGAGTGAGAGAGCAAGAGAGAGAGGGACAGAGAGAGAGGGAGACAGAGAATCCCAAGCAGGCTCCCGCACCATCAGCACAGAGCTTTATGCGGGGCTTGAACTCATGAACCGTGAAATCATGACCTGAGTTGAAATCAAGAGTAGGATGCTTAACCAACTGAGCCACCCAGGCGCCCCTCCTGTTCTGTTTCTTAATTGGAAGGCATGTTATCTAACTTTCTCCAGCAAGGATATTCTTTAGGCTACTGTAATTCTTTTGGGAAAGGTAGAGAGAGTTTCCATTGTCTAGATTTGACTGTAACTAGCTATTTGATGATATAGTCACATCTTTCCCGTTCGGTTGTTATATAGATCTCAGTCCTCCATTTGCTTCATGTAGAGGTTTCTCATCTCACCAATGAAATAGTTTCTATAAAACAGTGTCCATGCTTTTTCTTCCACCTCTGTGCTTTTTGTATACTTGCATGGAAAATCTTTCATAAATAAAACCACTCTGATAAACATTTTGTTAAAGGGTTATATCCTCTTCAATTTTCAAATAAGTTTCCAAGAGTGTATATGGTTAAGTGAATTACCTGAGATACCTTACTGGATATGTCACCTCAATAGCCTACTATACCCCATTAGGACAAGGAATCCTTCTGCTGACCTGTGTCCATGCCAGCTTCCTGAATTTATTAGTCAAGCCAGTTGAAACAAGAGTTGAATTTATTTTCTATTTCTTCCTCCACTGCAAATAACAAACAACAAAACCTGCCATATAGAAGTTTTAAAGTTGCACATAATTAAGATAATACGTATATGCACTTGGTACATATGATCGATGACATTAAAAAGGTCGGCTAGAATCCTTTAAAAATGTACCTACATTTAACAAACTGCTTTGTAATGAATAATGTTAGTTCTTTAATAGGATTATAGCAACTCATGAGTGAGCTTGCTATGAAAATCAGTTATTATACTAGTTATTATATCAGTCTCTAACTTATGGGTCCACTGATGCAATTCAGGAGGGTCCTTAAAATGGAATGGGGATAACATATCTTTGGTTTTCATTAACTTTGAACTTAAATTTAGCATTTCCTTCAATTATGATGAAAGTAGATAACAAAACACAGTAGTATAAACAGTAACTGTAATTTTCTCCTGTACAGTCACTGACATTTTCATATTTTTTTACTATAGATCTTTAAAAATTGTGATAGATTGGTAATTTGCCTTAGTGCTTACCTTTTGATTCTTTTAACCTAATTTTCATCAGAAAATGACACCAAAGACAGGGCTTGCTATACAGTTTTGTTTTGGGAAATGATCCCATAAGCAAGGTGTGGGGCTGGAGAGAGAGAAACAAGAAATGAAGGGAAGGGTGCATGCAGCTGTGGGAAGTGATGACCAACTACACTGGTGTTTCTGGCATAGAACTAGTAGCACTCAGCCTGTTGGTCAAGGAGCTGATTCATGGTGTGTTAACCATTAACTCCTGAACACTTCCACCAGGTATTCTGAGACACGGTCCTGTGACTATGTCAGGAGTCCCAATCTGTTGAAAGTTTAGCTAACCTACTCCATAATATTGCTGCTTTGGCGTCCATTTTGTGTGGTCAAGAGGCCTCAAGAACTTTGAACTGACACTAGCCTCTCCCACATGCCCTAGATAACATGTCGTAGATAAACAGCTAGCAAAGTCACAAGTAGTTGTAAGTATCTGATGTGACTTCCCCAACGTACCTTGCTTCCCAACTCCTTCCCCTTGTGGGCCCCTTGGATAAGACCCCACTGAGTTTACCAAAACACCACCCATTTTTGTTTGAATTACCAATCTGCTCTTACCCTGGGAACCTCAAAGCATTCAAACCTACTGGAGGCATGTGCCCCAAGTCCTGCTGCTAGCTGTCTGCCGGCATCCCACGTTGAATTCTCGTGTGGCTCCTCAAGGCACACCATGTACCTCCTTCAGGACCTGTGAGTAATCAACTTCTCTATTACATTCTCTTGCACTCTTCTGGTGCACTATCCAACACCCGAAGGCTATAACAAATGTTAGTTTAAAAAAAATGACAATACAACCATAGATCTCAGAGAAACAGAAAGAAAAAAAAAAGTTGTGAAGCTGAGGAAATGCGCCATCTGGTAATAGCTCCATGAAACTGATGTAGGAAACAAAGGCAAAAGAAAAAATTAAATTTCCTTGCTACTTAGAACCCACTGACAAGTCCTTGAAGCAGGCAGAGTGACCTTCTTCTGGGAGCTCAGCTGCCTCGATGTTGACACTTTGCTAAGGGCAAAAGGCAATCTTAGCTTAATATTATCCAGGTCCCCCAGGGTCCTGTGAGTTTACTTTAAACATGTAAAATTCCTTTGGAAACTTCCCTTTATCTCTATCTCACAAGATGTATGTTGGCAAACTTACTCCAAGCATATGGTCCCCTGATATACATCTGAAGGGTCTCATGACTGAGGTTTTACTAAACAGTAACAAATGACCTTTTCCTAACCATAGCTAGCCCCCTCAGGGTCCTGGAGACTTTGTTTTATTAAAGCAAGGCCCTGTCCCTGTGCTTTAATAAAACCACCTTTGGCACTGAAGTCATCTCAAGAATTCTTTCTTGACCATTTTCCCTGAACCCCAACATTTCCACATCAAAACTACTACTACTATTGTCCCAGCAATGGCTAGAGTAAAATGTAGGCTTGTAAGTTATGAGGCAGGGCAAAAGAAATGACTTACATGACTTTAGACTTAGGGTTTTATATAACATATCTATTTTCTTTTTTTATTTATAGTATCAGATTGTTGTTATAAGAACAATAAAGTTTGGGGCACCTGGGTGGCTCAGCTGGTTAAGTGTCTGACTTTTGATTTCAGCTCATGTTATGATCACAATTTGTGAGTTTGAGCCCTGCATCAGGCTCTGCTCTGACAGTGTGGAGCCTGCTTGGGATTCTTTCTCTCTGCCTCTCCCACCCTCTCTCTCTTAAAATAAGTAAGTAAACATTTTAAAAAATGAACAATAGAATTTGCTTTGACTCGTAATTTTTGTTACTGTTGTTACCTTTGTTAAAATTTACTTTCATATTTTTGAATACGCTTAGATTTCTTCTACTTGTTTTGTCAGTCTTGAGTCACAGTTATTATAGATGAGACATGCATTAAGCATTATTTTTTTCCTTTCTTAAAAATTTATTTTAAGAGAGAGAGACAGGGAGAGAGAGTGTCCCAAGCAGGCTCCATGCTGCCAGTGCAGAGCCCAACACAGGGCTCAATCCCACAAACCATGAGATCATGACCTGAGCTGAAACCGAGAGTCAGATATTTAACAAACTGAGCCCCATGCATTAAGCGTTCTTATTTTTTCCTACATATTTCCTTGTTTTCCTCCCCACTTTTTAAAAATGTATTATTTCTATGTTGTCATTGTGTCCGAGGTATGCATTCTTCCTTATCTTGGCTTTAGAGCCAAGGATTTTTTATTTTTATTTTTTTAACATTTATTTATTTTTGAGAGACAGAGAGATAGCGTGAGCAGGAGAGGGACAGAGAAACAGGGAGACACAGAATCTGAAGCAGGTTCCAGGCTCTGGGTTGTCAGCACAGAGCCTGCTGCAGGGCTTGAACTCACAGACTGTGAGATCATGACCTGAGCCAAAGTCAGATGCTTAACTGACTGAGCCACTCTGGTGCCCCACCAAGAATTTTAAATTAAATATATTAAATATTCGGTGCCATTTCTTTTACTAAAATTTCCACAGTTTCACTTGAATGGTTGGAGATATTCCTCTTGCCTTCCCTTGGAATAGCTCATGTTAACAATATCTCCTATATTATTGCATGTTCAAGTGATTTGTCTATAGTTATGGCCTGGATATAAATATCTTTGTTCCCATGACAATGTTGGAAAATGTTCCTTCACTAATCTTCGTCATCAAATGTTGTTGAATCCATTAACTTTTGCTTCACAAAAAATCACTTCAAAATCTCAGTGGCATGAAACACTAATTGTCTTTTTTGTTTTTAAGTGTTTATTTATTTATTTTGAGAGAGACAAAGAGAGTGTGAGCTGGGAGGGATGGAAAGAGAGGGAAAGAGAGAATCCCAAGCAGGCTCCATGCTATCAGCATAGAACGTGTTGCGGGGCTTGATCTCATGAAGCACAAGATCACCACCTGAGCCAAAATCAAGAGTTGGATGCTTAACCAACTGATACACACAGGTGCTCCAAAATTATCCTTTTTAAAACTTTTGTTGATGAGGTCCACTGACTTATTCTGAGCTCAGGCAAGCAGCTCTGATGATTTTGTTTGAGATAATTTTCACACATAAGGGCTGGTTCAGGTCACCTAGGTTGGGCTTAGATGGGGCAGTTCCATTCTACATGTCCCAGGAGAGACCAGGCTGCTAGTCAAGTCATGTCCTTTTCATGTTCATGGTGCAAGTGCATGAGCAAGCAAGTGCAATCATAGATACACTTTTGAAGCTTTTAGCCACATCACACCAGTAACATTCCTTTGGCGAAATTAAGAAATGTGACTTATCCAAATTTCAGTGCTGAAGGAAGTGTTTTATCTTTAGAAATTGCAAAATAATATGATAAAGAATCTGGATACAAGGATAGAGGAAGAATTGGACTAATACTGAAGTCTACCTCAATGCAGTCAATAAGTTCTCCTATAGCTTGATTTTATTTTTCTAATGAAACAGCTTGACCTTATACTTGGCTGCCCCAAATACTATTTGTTATCTTTAAAATTCAAAATCATACTAAAATATGTATGCTCTAGGTCAGCTTTTCCTGGAGTACTACTTTCTTTTCATATGTAATTTATCTCATTTGATTTCAGGAAAATATTCTTGAATTTGTCAAAGTAAAAATTACATTGGGTAAAGTTAAACAGTCAAGGCTACTGTGGTAGAGAAAAAAGACCAGACAGAACTGAATCGGAACTCAATTCAGCTGAAAGTTAGCACTGGGGAGTTTTTAAGAGTTAGCATAGTGTGAGAGGATAGAAGAATGCCTGTATTTGCTAGTTGACTTCCTCTAAGGAAAAGTAAACCTTCTATGTTTCTTTTTTTTTTTTTAAGTTTATTTATTTATTTTTAGAGAGAGGGAGGCAGACAGAGAATCTCAAGCAGGTCCACACTGCCAGCACAGAACCCAATGTGGGGCTCAATCTTATGAGCCAGATCAAGAGTTTGATGCTTAACGGACTGAGTTACCCAGGCACCCGCCTTCCTATTGTTTTGATAATAGGTAGTTTTACAACTTGGAACAGGTGCATGAGGAAATTAAGCTCCTACAAGCCCAATAAAATTAAGATACAGGGATCTTCCTTTTTATTACATTTCAAAGGTTGTGGTTCCCGGGTCATTGAAAAAGGCATTCTTAGGTTATAAAACCATCAAGAAGCTTTTAAAAAGATTTACATCTCAAAAGGGCAGAGAAAGAATTTAAAATTACACATTTTCTAAAGTAAATACTCTAAGTAAATGCTTTAGGTCAGGGGTCTAGAGTCAGGAAGAAGCCCATTTAAAGTTTAGTCAAACTGAGGGAAACATTTAGGCCTTTTTGGTCAAATTGCATTTTTAAATATTTGTTCTGTTCTAGTTATTTTAGTTCTCTCTGGCTTAGCTCTTCCTGTATGCTGAGTCACCGAGTTCACTGGGGTTTAAAGGAATAACTTTTCTTGCATTTAAAAAGAAGTTCTATGGTTGTAAAACATATTTTGTCAACCATGAAGGAAGTTAATCAGATTTTTTCTTATTTACTTTTATAATACAATACTGTGATAACTTTAAGAGGAAGGCAGATATTTTGAAAAGTAGTAGTTTGAATCAAGATGAGCTGTATAAGAATAAAACCCTATAATTGGATTTTTGGTCAATATTTTTCACTCCAACTGTGTACATCCTGCAGCATGAAGTGTGCTGTAAATAGAGTGACAAGGGTCCAAGTTCTCCTAAAAGAACTCTTGATGTAAGCAATCAAAAGTGATGTTTGTAGTAGGGTGTCCTAATTTTACCTCATATTGTGATCACTAATTCAAAAAGTAAATTATCAGGGCGCTTGGGTGGCTCAGTCAGTTGAGCATCCAACTCTTGATTTTAACTCAGGTCATGATCTCTAGGTCTTGAGATAGAGCCCCACATGCCCAGCATGGAGACTGCTTGTGATTTTCTGCCTCCTTTCACTCTGCTCCTCCCCTGTGCATGCTCTCCCTCAGAAAAGAAAAGAAAAGAAAAATTTTAAAAAGTGAAAAAGTGAAAATTATTTAGATTCATAATCTAAATTGTAAAGTAAAACATGTGAACATATTTCAGGCTGGAAGCCAAACTTTTTGTGTATTAGTACATGTTATGTATAAGTGTAAGATGTGTGGGTATGCATGTATATTGTTTTTCAATTTCCATTCACAGAAAATTTGGAACTGAGATCACACAAATTGTAGGAAGGAGGTAAATGCATGGCTTTCCAATCACAACAGTTTCCCAAAAGGAACTGGTTTGGGAAGAACTTCATGTGATATTCAAAAGTAAATAACCCTTATGTTAGAAAATAAATTGTTTGGATAATTGTGGTTTGATGTGACCCATATTGTCAGTCATATTTCTATTGGAATTCTCTTCTTATATTGTAAATGGAGGACCAGGGAGTGGTGCTGGTGGTCATATTATTGACATTAACAGTTTAGCCACTCAAGAGCCTGAGGAGCACAGGGCCAATTGCATATACAGAACCACAGAGGAGGGATATGCTTTATTTGAGTTACTTCCCTTCCCCCCCCCCCCCCCCCCACGAAATCCAGGGTAGCCACAAGATCAATGGTTCCCAGATTCCTTCTTGGGCTATCATCCCATTCCTCAGGAACAATCCTCAACTATTCATAGATTATATTTGTTACAAGGAACTATTAGGAGCTTACTACTTTAATATGCTGTTAATTCAACCTACAAAATCGGTGACAATGTTATACATTGTTAGGCTTACAGTATTTTTCCAAATTATAGTATTTTTTTAAGGTTTATTCTCAACAACTTACCAATGATGCAGCTGTTTCTGTGGAGGGGAAGGTTTAGCCCTGGATGGTTTCATTTAATCCATTGGCAGTATATAGACAGAAGTTTTCTAGACTACTCCATAATATTCTAAAAGGACTGCACATTTTCATCATTTTTATATTATATAGATATGTCCATAGGTTGAGGTCACATTAAGATCATATCCAGATCTCCCATGCTCATCTCAAAGTTTTTAGCTTTTGGTCCATACTTGGTTGCTGTTGATAGTCTATTGGTTGATGTTCATGGCTCTTGACAGCGTTCAGACTAAATTTAAAAGACCAGAGAGTAAAAACACATTTGTAGTGGTAGCAATGTAATGTTTGCTAACCAACAGAGACTACCAGCTACAGACATAATATTACAGAGGTCAAGCTCAAGAAAAGTATAATTGTCCTCCTGTATGTGGGGGGAAAAAGTGAGTAGAAATATCTAATATAATTTGAATTCCTTGATAGATTATAGGAAAAACGTAATTTTTTTTAGTAGAGTCTTATGTGCCAAGGACTACTCAATGATTTTATTTCTCATTGTACTTATTTCAGTTTTTTAAAGATATTCTATAGTTATATTTTCTTCAAAAACCAATAGCTAATTCAGAGGCATTCAACAAGTCATCAGATATTTCTTGTCCTTCCTTGTAAAACACAGTTAAACATTGCGACAAAAACATATGGAAAAATAAGACAGGGGTCATATTTTATAATGCAATATTAAACAAGTACAATAACTGTGTCAATAGAATTTTGGGATGTTTCATAGAAGAAATTTTGGCTTTGTTGTCAAAACATATAGAGTACCACAACTGTTTGTCTTCCACCTTCTATCCAAGTATCTTTCTTCTTTTAGTGGGAGGGGACTTCATTATGTCAAGCTTCTCATACCCTTTCTGTTTCTCCTGCTTCCCTTTCCCCAAAGTATCACTCAGCAGCCTTCATGATTATTTGTGTATATAACTCAGGTAACTTCACTCTTTTGTACAATGCCCTAGTGAACTAACTCAACTCCAGACTCCCTGGCTTACATGCCATTTCTTTCCTTCTTTTCTTTCCCCAAGTTTTTATTTAAATTCCAGCTAGTTAGCATGCAGTGGAATATTAATTTCAGGCATAGAATTTAGTGATTCATAACTTACATACAACATTCTGTGCTCATTGCAAATGCCTTTCTTAATTCCCATTGACTAGTTATTCCATCCCCCTGCCCACCTCCCCTCCAGCAACCTTCAGTTTGTTCTCTATAGTAGAGTCTCTTATGGTTTGCCTCCCTCTCTTTTTTCCCCATAAATTCATCTGTTTTGTTTCTTCCATTCCACCTATGAGTGAAATCATATGGTATTTGCCTTTCTCTAGCTTATTTTGCTTAGCGTAATACTCTTTAGCTCCATCCATGTCATCATAAATAGCAAGATTTCATTCTTTTGTATTGCATGTCATTTCTTGTATGTTCCAGGCATGCTCCCTTCTCATGGCCTTTGCCCTACCTGAGTCCCAGCTCTCCCTGTAGCTAACATCCTCATTTTCTTTTGTATTGTATTCAAATGTTTCATTTTCAATGAGGCCTGGTTCTGAACATCCAAATTTAATACTTGGAAGAAGCCATATGGAAGAAGCCACGTAAGATAGCAAGTAAAGGCAAACTTGATTTCAGTGGATCAATGCAGGTTTTTATGTAAATTATTGTGTGTTTAAGAAAAGTAGCAAATCTGGGAATTGAAAAATAATTTAAGGTCATGATCCATCTAATAAGGCCCAATAATAGATTTTTTTCTATATTCACAGACCAACTTAATAAACTCAAACTCACAATTCAGAAACCATATATTTACAATACAAATATTGGTATTAATAACTTCTTAAAACATGGGACACCTTACTGGCTCAGTGGGAAGAACACATGACTCCTAATCTCGGGGTCATGAGTTTAAGCCTCATGTTGGGTATAGATTACTTAAATGAATAATTAAATAAATGAATAAACAAATAAATAAAATACTTTAAGAAATAACTTCTTAAAATAATTTTTACTTTAGTGAATATGTTTGTGCTATTTGAACTATAATTAGCAACTTGCATTTGAAATTATTCATCTCATAAACATAGATTGATAACCTAATTTATCTACAATATTGTATATTGAAATACTGAATATTTAATATTAAAATGTACCTACATACCAAAATTTCAACACATTTAACTCTATTAATTCTGATGCTGAAATTAGAAGTTTTGTTTTTTTTTTTTTTCAACGTTTATTTATTTTTGGGACAGAGAGAGACAGAGCATGAACGGGGGAGGGGCAGAGAGAGAGGGAGACACAGAATCGGAAACAGGCTCCAGGCTCTGAGCCATCAGCCCAGAGCCCGACGCGGGGCTCGAACTCACGGACCGCGAGATCGTGACCTGGCTGAAGTCGGACGCTTAACCGACTGCGCCACCCAGGCGCCCCTGAAATTAGAAGTTTTTATTTTTGTTTTATTTGTATTTGTTTTCTTAATTTTATTTATTTATTTATTGAGAGAGAAAGAGAGAGAGAGAAAGGATGAGTGGGGGAGGGGACGAGAGAGAGGGAGAGGGACAATCCAAAGCATGCTCTGTGTTGTCAGCTTGGAGCCCAACATGGGGTTCGATCCCACAAACCGTAAGATCATGACAAGTCAAAATCTGGAGTCGGATTAACTGGTTGAGCCACCCAGGCACCCTCAAAATAGAAGGTTTTTATATGTGTTATCAAATTGACAGTAGTTTTAAAATATCATCACTTGTAAGATGCATTGCTATTGTAAGTAAAATAAATGTGAAAAAAAGTGTTATCTCTAAAAGTGATAAACTAGAGTAATACAAAGACAAAAGTAACCTTGGGAAAAGACTTTCTGCAGACAAAATCTATATTTAGAAAAATAAATGCCACAAAATTTTTTAAATGTGGAAAGAGAAAATGATGAAAATCATTACAAGAAACATTTCAGTAAAGTAGTTTTGTGCTTTTCCATTACATTTACTTAGTACTGCTTTTATGCTTTTAACTATTAAATTATTCAAGTTTTCCACGTTATTGACTAAGTTACTATGTTATATATTTGCAGCATTGCAAACATGCGGTATTTCTAGGAAGAACTAAACTGTATTACTAGTGATAATTGATCAAGCCATTTCTCAGGATAAATTTCTTTACAATACTTACTGTCTTCATTAACATAACCGTACTGTTCAACACTCTGCATAAACATTATTTTACTCTTCCAAGAAACCCTTATCCAGGAAGAAAGAATTACAAATAAGTTTGTTCCAGAAACTTCATGAAAATCCGGACACTCAAGTAGTAGAGTATTTGATCAGCATTCCCAAAATACTACTCTCATCTCATAACCACCCGCTCAGATGCGCTCATCAAAGCTCAATTCAACAACTCTCTCTCACTGAGTCTCCCACTGATATATTATTATTCCACAAATCTGACCTGATTTTAAATACAATCACTCGTACTGAAACACCCACATGTAATTGGACCCCCCATATCTTATAAATATCCTGTCCTTGACCTTCCAGTTCCAAGAAACTCCTAAGATTGTCAATAGTTCACTCCTTTACTGCAGTAGCAATAAACCTATCTTTACTTAATCAACAGGTTATTTTGGCCATCTTTCTGGAGAGGGTAGTCTTTCAGGAGACACCTTACTACTTAAAAAACAATTTAAGATTAGTATTGATTTATTTGCTATGAGATTTCTATAAAATAAAAGAGCATTAGCATCACTGTTTTGTTATACTCAGCAGCTTGCCATATGGTAAACATACATTAGAAGACAGTTAAGGGTGAAAAGGGACTGCTTTTCCCACATAACACAACTACAGAGTGTGAAAATATTGAGGGGTGTTTATGAACTCAGTGGATGCTGAAACATAAGCTATTTCTTCACAAGACATAAGGAATTTTCTAAGGAAAATATAACCAGTATTTTTGTTCTTTTTTAGAGATCTAATTAGTATGTCTTTTAAAGAAAAACTGCCTGAGATTCAGATTATTTTTATGTGAATTTTAACTACATGAAATCTTCAGATTATAAATCAGGCAAAAACCTTTTAACTCTTGATACTCTCACATATGGTTATATAGCTTTAAATTAGGTTAACAGCAGATCACCATTTATATTAAAAGCTAGTCCTCGATTTAGTTGAACATCTAATGTGAGACTGTTATAATGCTTGGGAGATTTGAATCTTTATTCATAAATGTGTGAAAAATATTTTTGTACAGAAAAAACTACACAAAAGGACATTAAGACTCAAGTAGAGAAAAGCACAAGGGATTTGATACAAATCAGAACTGTTTTTTTTTAATTGAAATATAACATACATTCAGAAAAAAATGTATAAATCATCAGTTTAGACCTCGGTGAAAATCCTCAAAGGCAACTGTACAATCAACACTCAGATGAAGAAACAGAATATTACTCATATCTTGGAAAGGCCCCACACGTTTCCTCTCCTTCACTATTAACTCTCAAAGATGATGTTTTCACGAACGCGTTTTGGTATTTTCATAAGTATATACTTATGTCAAAATTATACTCCATAAATGCGACTTTTACATTATGGTAATTATACCTCAATAAGTTATTTACAAAAAGTAAGCATATAGTGATTTCCAACAATGATAACTGCTGTAAAGTATTTAAATGGAAGGAGAAGAAAGAACATTAAAAATATCTCTTTTGAACAGATTGTATTTTTTCATGATAGACCTGAATAATAAGAATGAGTGAAGCATGCAAAGATCATGGAAAAAGAAATCTACACAAAGAGAATAGTGACTGCGTGCAAAAAATATGGAGAGGCCTCACAAACTTAATCTTGTGTTAAAGAAGACAGGCAAAAATGAATATTTATGAAATATTCTTCATTTATAATGTCAAAGAAGAGCTTAATACTGTTAGAATTAAGAACAATGACTAACCCTGGGGAATATGGGATGGGAAGAGACTGGTATGGGTCCAAGGGAGGCTTCTGGGAACCTGTTAATGTTTTTTTTATTTTCCTGTCCAGGAATATTGTGTTTGTGAAAATTCTGTGTCACACTGTTATCATATCATATAAACACTATATACTCATACTCATGCTATGGTATATAGACTAAAATTTAATTTAAGTTAAAATTTTTATTAAACATATGAAATAGTTGTATTATCCCATTTAGACACTTTTCCAAGAGTTAACTTTTGTTAAAAACTGATGTCCTGGGGCGCCTGGGTGCTCAGTCAGATAAGCGTCTGACTCTTGATTTTGGCTCAGGTCATGTTCTCAACGTTGGAGCCCCATGTTGGGCTCTGTGCTGACAACGCGGAGCCTGCTTGGGATTCTCTTTCTCCTCTCTCTCTGCCACTCCCCCACTCACACTCTCTTTCTCTCTCTCTCTCAAAATAAATAAATAAACCTAAAAAAAAAGTGATATCCCTCTTCTGACATTGTAGACTTTAAATGTACATAATACGGGTCAACATGTCTATATTTAATACCATCTATCGCAATAATTAAAGTACTTCTTTTTTATTCCCAATATTAAATATCTATATGGGTATTAGTTTCCACTTAAGATGAAGAAAGTTTTATATTGCTTTGCATCTTTCTAATATGTACCTAAATGTGAATCACACTTCAGATCTAAATTTGCTGACCTAATCCTCACAATCTACTTTTTTAATAGAATGTGCAAAGAATTCATCAATTTCGGTGTAAAGCACTATAAAACTTTATTCCTAAAAACAAAAGAACACACTTTTACCAAAACATGAAGTATCTACACTGAGAAAACTGTGTACAATCTAGCAACCATACATTGAAACAACAGAATGGAGACACTAGAAATTATGGTGATGACACCAAGGAGAGAAAATAGGAACTATTATAACTATATGGAGCATCTACAGTGAGATTTAAAGGACTCAAAAATTAAAATTTAATTATAAGCTAGTTATTTTCATTTCAGGTTTACAAAATATAAACTGAGTTTAGAAGGAGTAGGTAACTTGTTCAAGATTACACAACCAAGGAGTGGCAAAATCATGTCTGCCTAACATATATATTTCTCTAAGACTAAAGACAAAGCATTTAAAACATAATATCAAAAAGAATGTGAATACAGCAGTTACTATCTTACTCATAACTTCCTTTAATTAACCAATAATTTATCCCTACTTTTCTAACCTCTTAAGGCAGGGATCAATCAATAAAGGGCATAAGTAACAAATTTGGACTACATATGTATAAATACAATCAATCCTGGGAGCACCTTATGTTTGATTGTAATTGGGTTTTGCCATAAATAGATACCAACACAAGAATTTGGATACAAGAAACTTCTTTGTGAGTAGATCCCTGACACCACTTGAGAGAGAAGGGAAGTGAGAAAATGAAACGAGTAAATCCAGTAAAGTTAATGAGCAAGTTTCCACAACTGGAAATGGGCTTAATATCAGAAGCCACTGAAAGACTGTGCAAAACATGCCACAGAATATTACCACAGAATAGCAGAGAATTGAAGAATTTATCTACAACTCCTGGCTCTACAACTAAAAGCTGGAGAAATTATCCACAAGTCCTGGGACTATGCAGATTCCAGCCCATTGACTTTCAGGTACTTCAAGCTTGCCCCGTGTGACAGCCAGAGAAACATCCAGAGCAGAGATGAATACAGTTGTTGCCATGTGTAAGACTTTGGCTCAGGTCATGATCTCATGGTCTGTGAGTTCAAATCCCACCTCGGGCTCTGGGCTGATAGCTCGGAGCCTGGAGCCTGCTTCGGATTCTGTGTCTCCCTCTCTCTCTCTGCCCCTCCCCTGCTCATACTCTGTCTCTAAATAAATAAATAAATAAATAAACAAACAAATAAAAGGAGTACATCCTCAAGAAATAATTTGAGCCTATAGTGCCTTACGAATAACTGGAACTTAGTGGCATAGCCCTTAGGCCTCCTCATGGCTGACACATTTATGAAATGATTGATTAGGGCTTCTAGCAGAACACCTCTGCCTCATGCAAAAGAAGCAATGTTTGCAGCAAGAAGTGTCTGATACATGCATAGTAGTGAAGCTTGTAAAAGTCATGGGGAGGTGTATATGACAGTTTAGCAGATGTAAAAAAGAAAAGTTACTTTCATACTGTTAAAGATGTGATCCAACCACTATATTTTGATCAAAGCCTCTTTTAAGTCTCATTAATAGATTATGAGAGAGGACTTGGATGAGGAAGCCTTTAAAGACAAGCTTTACATTGTCAGAATAGTCTCTAGATCTCATGTTCACCTACATAGTAACCTAGATATATTCTGTGAAGCTGCTAATGTGCCAGAACCAGCTTAGTCTCTGGTCTATTTGTAAGGTGGGCAGAGGGAGGGTGGTATGTAGTATGTGGGCTTCCAATGCCATATAACCTGTTCACCATGAATATAGAATATAGATCCAGGTGGTTCCTGGTGGCCACTGAAGCATATGATGCAAAGAAAAGACAGCTTAAGTCATAATTTCAATGAGATAATGCTATTTGAGTGTGGCTTTATTAATGATATCAAGAAACCGCAGATTGTTTGGCATATGGCTATCTCCTAAATTTGATATGCATGTCATTAAAAATTCAAACTCAAATTTACTATTCTATTTTTTCTCTGTGGATTTATTTTGTGGAGTTGACTTATTGAGACTTCTGTTAATGAGCAAATATATTCAACAATCTGTTTTTGAGGAGAATCATGAAAACGCTCACAAGAAACACAAGCACTATGATAACAACTATATCCCTTTAATTGATAAAAAGGATAGCTCTGTTTTGGCCTAGATTTCACTTGAAGATGCATTTAGTTAAGGCAATGATTATCCTTCTTACTTAACTTTAAAGATGATACTTCTGCACATCTGAAAAGCTTTTCTATATAAGAAACCTCAATCTGCTATAGGTTTTGTTTGTACTATTTGTAGACCTTTTCTAAGAATGATCAGTTTAAGCTTTGTATATTTCCCTCTTAAGGATTTTAACTTTTATTTATTTTTCTAAGCAAAATATTGTTTAAAGATAGCAGTCCTGTGTCTGATGTAATGTCTTTCTCACATATCAATGTTTCTTGCATATCGATGTTGATATCAACTTATTTTTTAGGCACCCGTTAAGCAAAACCTAATGTATTTAATGCTCAGATTTTCTCCATTATTTTTATTTTTCATGACAGTTTGAAATTCCTTGTTCACTCTATCAGACTGGGTTAATACATGGAGGGAGTTCAATGAACATGACCTAGATATAATTCATAATAAGAAAGTGGCTATCATATCACTGAACACACGTGCAGTTCCGAGATGTCACAAAAGATGTTATAGTTTCTACTGAAATTTACTTCTTTATTAATGTGAACTTTACTAAATGGAGAAATTACCTTCTTTTCCCCACTGCTACATTTATCACTTACTAACATAACAAAGTGTTGTGAAGCACTGTTTAAAAACACAGTTTCCTCATGTTACTACACGGACCACTAGTAAACATTTTCCCAATCTAACACTGTGTCTAATTTCCATTAAGAATATGTGAGCCCTCTGTGCTCACAGCGTGCAGCCTGCTCAGGATTCTCTTTCTCTTTCTCTCTCTGCCTGCCCCTCTCCCACTTGCTCTCTCTTTCTTTCTCTCAAAATAAATAAATTAAAAAAAAAAGAATATGTGAACCCTTACTCTCAACAAATCCAGTGCTAAGTAGTTTATGTATTAAAAATTTTTTTTAATGTTTATTTCTTTTTGAGAGAGAGACAGGGAGACAGAGTGTGAGCGGGAGAGGGCCAGAGAGAGAGAGAGAGAGAGAGAGAGAGGGAGATGCAGAATCTGAAGCAGGGTCCAGGCTCTGAGCTGTCAGTGTAGTTTATGTATTTTATGTCATTAAATATTTACTGAAAATCTCAAAATGATATTACTGTTTTTCCCATATTACAGATAAAATCAGTAATCCACCAGATAAAAACCCTGATGCTTATTGAGATTAATTTGTCCAAAATCACAAAGCAGTAGAATTTGGGGAAAATGTTTAAAACCAAGTCATCAGACCTCAGACATCTTGCTCTTAATCATTACATTACACCAAGTCCAGCAAGGTTCTTCAGAGATTATGACACCACTTCTACTCCATTCTATTAGAAATTGCTAATGGCACCTAGCAAGCATGTGGATTCACTTCCCCTTTCTAAGTAAAGTAAAAACACAAGTAAATATTTTTATTATTCTTGGTACTTCCCACCCACACATAGATATATCCTATCTTTTATTTGCTTCAAGGTCTTGCTCAAGATTCCTCTGTCTTTGAAACTCCTTTTTAAATTATCTTTACCTGATAATAGTCTTCCAAAGTGTATACTACATAGCAATTTTTTAAAAATGTAATACATCGTCATTTTTAATTTTGTCAGTTAGTTCTCCAGTAATACCATGTAATGATTTTTTACAGCTTTACTGAGTTATAATGAATACAAAATAAAATGCACAGTACAATGTGTGTATATATACATATATACAGATATTTCTAGTTGAATAATTGAATAATTACTGGCACAATATGACTGTTTTTTTTTTTCTTTAGACAGTGAAACTACTAAAAATGTTCTCTGGCACATCATCTTTTTAGAGTAATGACCTTGTGAGCACATCTGATGCTATTTTTATGAGATTATTTCCTTAGTGACATTGTAATATCAGATTCATATTTTTCATAGGACTTACAACATTGCATCTCTAGTGGGCTGGTCTAAATTTAATATTTTTCATGGCTTTAAATTTGAGTGAAAATGTTGTTTTGGAAAGAGAATTTTCTTATCCATTTTCAAATTTTCAAATAAAAACAATAAATATGTCCTTAGTTCAAACTGTTGGTATTTAGTTAAGTCTTTATTCCAGGTCAGATATGTAGCAGGCACTAGAAGGAATTAAAATCAAGGTACACAAGAAAAGGAAAATATAACACTATGTGGACTATGTGGATAAATCTTAGGTTCCATGGTAAAGTTCTTAAGTATAAAACATACAATTAAGACCCAAGGTTACAGTTTAATGCACAGAAAATATACATATGCCAGTATTTCCCCTCTTGACTAATAAGCAGCAAATTTTCTAAAATGTAAAAGCTAATGTTTGCCCTTTTAATCCTAAGTTTATTACTGAAAGGTAAAAATCTGAATAAAAAACCCAGTATTTTTTAAACACCATTTTATGATTTGGAAGTCTATTACTAATCTATTATTTCTCCTGTATGGCTAATATTCTAAATTTAAATTCTAAGACATGACTTCTAAATGTCACAAATAGTGTGAAAAAATGTCTTTAAAAAATTGGCTCAGATTACTGTTACTTTGGATTCTGGATGGTTATATTCCATTTTAATTAGACCCAAGAAATTACAGTGAAGTTTATATTCTCATGGATGAATATAGAAAAAAATCCTAGTTAAGTCCATCTAATTTTATTCTTGTCTAAAAATAATAAATTTATATTTTTCAGGTTCATTGTTTTGACATATGTTAACCTATCTTTCAATCCTGTCACAGTGCATTCATTTGCTTTTAAAAATTGTTTCATTCACACTTATAAAACTTTCCACCAGTGCTTCACAACTCATTTAATACTGTTTTGGAAATTATAAGATAACAATGTGCATAAACTTCTTTATGTGACATTATCACATGTGCCATATACTATGGTGTCAATAAACAGCATTCTCTGATCTGTTTATGAAGTATGTTAGACATAAAGCTTATATTCTTGTGGTCAACTCAAAAATAAGTTTGAAAGAGATGGATCATTTGCTATTATCTCATTTTACATCAGGAAAACAAGATCCTGAGAAATTAGACAATGTGTAGACATTGCTACAAGTATCTGTATGGTGATCAGTGGGTAGAAGACAAAGCTCTCTGCCCCCCAACCCAGAACTCATGACACCACCATGCTTCCTGTGTGTGCACAGAAAGCAGGTGATCTTTGCTCAGAGCCTGGATTCCTGGACTTTCTCTTTCTCAACAATCTGGAAAGGCAGAGCCAGAGCAGATTTAAAATAAATGTGTTTCCTACTTAAGACCACACCTATCTTGACTTTCAAAAGAACTAGCAGTTAACAGCAATAGAAGGAAGGTGTCACTGAGATTTTGGAAGCCACGATCCAGATTATTCAAAATACATAACTTTCTTCAGCTACTGAGGAATTCTCAGGGAATAAGTCTTACTGTGAATATAGGTGTATAACTCCTACTCATAGACTTCTGTGTGTAATTTTTATTTCATGTAAGAAGAAATTAGTCATTTGTATAAAACAAGATAATAAAATAAATCTGAAATTAGATGAAATTGGTTTTAAGGGGAAGTAACCTCATATTTAAATACACATTTATGTAATTGAGTCCCTGGGAGATCTTCAAAATTTACAAATTATGAGTAAATATTAATGGAAAGTACTGATTCCTTCAACATATTAAATATGTATTGGGATGCAGGTCCTATTTTCTTCTCTAAGCACAATTTCTGTAATATAGCACTAGATCAAAAAATAAATGCTGTCTATACATTTACATATACTGTGAAATTTATCCTTTTGTGTTTATAAATTTTAAATTAGTCATTAACATTCCAAAAACTTGTATTATAATGTAATAAATGAATTCTTCTTTTAAAAATTTGCTGCCTTCTGTTGTTACAAGGCTCACAAAGACAGATGTCTAATTATTTTGTAAATCCACACATATTTATAGAGACTTCCTAAACTATTATTCTACTTTTTCCTTCATTTTCCCGCTACATACTCACCATCTAATCCCTGGTTTAAGAAAGGTTTTCTTCAAAAGAACATAGTAAATATTCAGGTTTTACAGGTTTTGCAAATTGTTGCAATAATACAACTCGGCCGTTGTCATGCAAAAGCAGTCATAGATGATATGTAAATACAGGAGCCTCACTGTGTTTCAACAAAATTTTTTTTTAAGGAAACTAAAGCTTGAATTTCTTTTTTGTTCTTTTTTATTTTTTATTTTAGAGAGAGAGTGCGTGCAAGCAAAAGAGAGAGACAGAGACAGAGACAGAGACAAATATAGAGAATCCCAAGCAGGCTCCATGCCCAGTGTGGAGCCCAACGCAGAGCCCAATATGGGACTCAATCCCATGACCCTGGGATCATGACCTGAGCTGAAATCAAGCACTGGATGCTCAACTGACTGAGTCACGCAGGCACCCCAAATTTAAAATTTCTTATTATTTTCACATGCCATGAAATGTTATTCTCTTTTTGCACTTTTCTTTTTTTGTAGCAACCAGTATATAACAATGACTTTCCCATGTTTTTTTTATTTTGCCCCCACAATGGCTAAGATATTTTACCTTATGATTTAGTGCACATTTATATATCTATATCAATTTGTAAACTTATTGAGTGTAAACGCTCTGATATTCGGTCTATTTTGTTCTACTCTATCCTATTCTGTGTAATCACATATTTGTAAAATTGGCCATGATCTACTAAATTGACTTTACAACTAACTAATAGCTTGTCAATCACAACCTAAAATACGCTGCCTTACAAAAACCCATGCTTAGTAGCATAGATTAACTGTTGAGATTTATAATTTAATGCTGGCCTCTCTTTCCATCCCCTTAGACTGTCACTTCCCTACCAACACTGGCTGCAAGCAACATGCAGTATCCTACTTATATAATATGTACACCTATGTTTCAAACAATGATTTTATCCTTAAACAAAAAGAAGAGGGTTGCTATATCTGCTTATGTAGATAATAATCCTATAAGTAGATAAGATATCCATATATATGGTTATATATACACATATATATGTATATATATGAACTTTTGACAGAATAGTATCATTCATTTCCTAATGTTTTATAAACTGATTTTTTTAACCTCAGAATTATAAACATAATGTGTATTTTTGGAGAAAATTATTTGTATTGATTATTATAATACATTTTTAATGTATTTTTTTCCTGAAATTCCAATTGGTATGTATTAAAGGTATTTCTAGTTATTGGCTATTATAATTTATTCTATAGTGAATATTTTATATCAAAATTGTGTATTTATAATCCTTTTCCCTAAGAGCAGTGACTAGAAACAAAATTAGAATGTCAACAGTTATGATATATTTAAGACTATTGATAGTGTATCTATGAGTTTTTAAAGATGCTTTTATCAGGTTGAAAAGTTCCCTATAACTCCTAGTTTGTGTAGTTTTAGTGTTTTTATCCTGAAAAGGTGTTGGATTTTGTCAAGTACTTTTTTGCATCAACTGAGACAATTTGCTTTTTTTTTCTCTCATTCTATTAATGTGGTGTATTACATTGATTGGTTTTCTTAGGTTGAGCCAATCTTGAAAAAGTTTATTAATTAGAAAAAATCAATTGGCCATTTTTGGGAGTATTCCTGAAATTTATATTTTATTCCACTGATTTACCTATTTATCTTTTACTAATATTACCTTTTCTCGATTAGGGGCTTTAGAATAATCTTGAAATAAATTAGTGTGAATTCTTAAACTTTTATCTTCTTTTTCAAACTTATTCTATTCTAGCTTCTTCATATTTGGAGAAAAATTGTGGATTTCGCTTGCCAATTTCTGCAAAATAAGCCAGGGAAGGGAGTTGGAAATTTTAGTTTTAATGAAAAAAATTATGTTTATTTTTTACTGAAGTTATATACACATTATCTATTGGCATGAAGCTTTAAACAAGTATTAACATTAATTAATTTACAGATGCTATAAAAATTAACTAATAAACAGTAGAGGTAACGCTGAGAATTTTAGAAAAAGCATATTTCTCTTTGATATTCACAATAAAGTCTTTCTGTATGGGTGGGGTCAGGCAGTTATTTACTCCTTGTTCCCTTGTGTACATTTATATTCGCAATACTATGTTCTCGAGTCCTTTTCAAAAGCAATTGCTGCCAGCTGTAGCCAATCTGTTAGTGCAATAGAAATGGAATTAAACACAGTTTTTAGTTAGCTAAACTTATGTGCCAAATCCCATACACAAAAAAGACACACACACACACACACGCACACACGTATCTCAGATGCAGATGTCAAGGGTTAAACATGTAGATACTATATGTGAGAATGATTGTTTATACTTCAGAATTAAGAAGACCAATTTGCAGTCCAGTACAAATTCCCCCTGAATAATCAAAATGCTGGTGTTACCTAATAGCTAGCAAATACCTTCTTCCTGTCTTTAAATTTTTACTTTGTTTTTGTTGAATGGAATATAAATCAGTCATCAGTAAATTTGCATCACTGAATCTTTTTAGTTAGTTCTTAATTGACTATATTTCTAACATTGATGCTTCAGGCTTAGGATACATACAGGTTATGTCTAATGGGATCTGACTAATAAGAGCCAATACTAAGGATTTTACCAATAAAAAAATACAAAATTTGGTGCACACACGCCAAATATTATAAAATAGCAGTTGCAAATTAAAAATCTAAAAACAGTCAAGGTCATGAAAAGTCCTTATACTGTAGTTTCCCTTTATAATAGACAGTTACATGAACAATTCATTTTCTAAATTATTTCCACAGAGGAATTTATCTTTAAGACAAATTTATCTTAAGAATGTATCTCATATGTAAAAGTTTAAATAGATTGCCAAATAGTTGTGAAGTTTATAGGGAAGAATATAATTTTTGGAGATTGTTATTCCTCTTTATAATGAAAATAAAATATTTAGATATTACTTTGAATCTTTTAGAAACAGGGTCTATAAAGTTTCATAGGTGAAGGGATGTGACTGACAGCTGGAATTATTTGTTATTAAAGTTCAATTTACATAAATTGCACAGACCTTATATATTCACAGGAACTGAACATGAAGCATATTTTTATCATCCCAAAGAATTTTTCTGTGCCTTTCCTGTCAATCTGGACCTCACTTACCATAGGCAAATAATGTTCTAATTTCATTCACCAAAGATGATGTTTGCCAGATCCACAACTGCACGTCAATTAAATATCACATCATGTATTCTTTGGTGTCTGAATTTTTCTCAGCATAATTTTTAAAAAGATTTTCCAAGTTGCATATTATTAATAGTCTATTCTTTTTATTGCTGAACAGTATTCCATTACATGTATACCACAATTTATTTATACAAGCAATAAAAAATCTGAAGGTTTTTTTTTTTTTTTTTTTTTGCCTGGTTTCAGGCTTCTACAAACCTTTTTGTACAAGCATTTTTATTATTGTGTTTTCAGTTCTCTTGGGCAAATACCTAGGTACGTAATCTTTAGATCAGAGTATAGCTATAACAACACCCCAGCAGGTCTGAAGGATTAAGTTGCTTCAAGCTTATGCACATCTTGCTTGCTGACTCAAGTCCCTTGATCTGTGGCAGAACTAACTCACTTTCTTTGAGATTTGCAGACCACTGGCCTTGAGGAGTGAAGACTTTCCACAAGAGTGGAAACTTTTCCACAAGATAAGGCCTGACTGCATTTGAAAACTATTGCCGCAGATGCTAGCAGATGCCAGCAATCTGTTCAGGGTCGTGCTGGCATATGACCAACTGCCTGGGCACCAGGTTCTTCCACATGTAGCCCCTTCCTTTTGCCACGCCTTTACCTTTGGACAGGAAGCAGTCTTTGGCCTCCCTTGGACAGGGAAGATAGTCTTTGAGACATTAGTCCACTATTTCCCCAGGTTGCCAGCTTCCTAAATAAAGTACTTTCCTTTCCCACCATCCCTTGTTTATGGAGTATTCAATTTTTTTTTAATGTTTTCATTTATTTTTGAGAGAGACAGAGACAGAGACAGAGAGCGAGCAGGGGAGAGGCAAAGAGAGAGGGAGGCACAGAATCTGAAGCAGGCTCCAGGCTCCAAGCTTTCAGCACAGAGTCCAACGTGGGGGCTCAAACTTGTGAACCGCCAGATCATGGCCTGGGCTGAAATTGGATGCTCTACCCACTGAGCCACCCAGGCGCCCCCGGAGTATTGACTTTTGAGCCTCAAGCAGCCAAATGTGAATTCTGATCCTGTTGGTTCTCTAGTAACACAGGTAAATGTTTACCATTATAAAAACTTGTAAACCATTTTCTAAACTGGTGATACAATCTTGCAATCTACCAGCAACATATAAAAATTCACATTGCTACAAATCCTCACCAGGTATTGATGCTGTTAATAAATTTCATCTTTGCCTTTCTGCTATGCACCTAGTATCAGGAGCTCACCAGGGTTGAGGGAGAAATTGCTGAGCTCCCAGGTGTTGGAGTAGCCGATTAAAGCAAGTCAAACATGAAAGAGTTAAGCCTTTAATCACTTACTGTGATGCTGTAAGCAAGAGACTAAAAAGTGCTCTGATTCTCCCTGTTACATTTCTCCCTATAGAACTTCCCCTGGAACTACGTGGCTCAGCACAGACCTGTGGATTTTCTCACTGTTGAGGGAGCCTGAACAAAGTCTGGTACTCTGGAAGCTACTCGATGGATTTTTGGGATGGAGGTGTCGTGGAAAGGCTAGGCATGGAAAATACTGGGTACTGAGTCAGAGTGGGGAAAAGTATCTTCATGATTTCTCCTCTTCCTCTCGTACCCAGTAAGTAAGTCTCAGTGAATGTGCCTGAGAAAGACCTCTGTCCAAGACCTCAGATAAAGAGACCTAGAATGAGGGCATCGGGACTGGGAAAGCAAATTTTTGTGCTTTTGCTGCTGATACCTCTGCTTAATTTACAAAACTCTGAATACATTGTGATTATCCTTGCTTTAAGCTTTCAATGATCTTTTAAAGAAGTAAAAAAAAAATAATAGAATATTGTCTTTTCTATCTATCTACATATATACCATTTCCAGAATACTTTTTGTTCTTTTTAGTGGTTTTTAGTTTCTATTTGGTGTTATCTTATCTCTGTTTGAAGGATATCTTTTTGTATTTCGTGTAGTCCAGAACTAACAGTCAAATTCTCTGAGTTCTTCTTTATCTTCTAACACCTTTTTTTGTCTTAATATTAACAAATATTTTCACCTGATAATGAATTATAATTTGACAGACTTTTCTTTCAACACTTTAAAGATGCTGTTCCATTGTGTTCTTCTCTCAGGCATCAAAATCATGTCCTACTTGCTTTCCAATGTGTTAAAAAGGTTTCTTTCTATAATTTGTATAGTTTTATAGTCTTACAGAAGAGGTTAGGCTGATAAGAGACACACTGTTGTAGTTAAATGCCTAAATATGGCCTTACTAACAGCAAATATTATATTTCATTTCACTGGATTCATATTTGTATTCAATGAATGAAAATTCTAGTACATATAGAACTATGCTTGGCTTAGTAATAATATTGGAACAATGTTGTCAAAAGTATTTCCATTGCCTATGTCAACAATATAATTGTGTTTTGTTCTATAATGTTCAATATTAGACAATCATAATCTTTGATAATTTTTGGCTACTATAGAATACTTACATTTTTAAGTATTGTTCAATTGTTATTACCAATAGAATTATGCCAAAATGTGGCCTTTCTGGAAAGCTTGATAAGTAACAGAAATAGTATGCCTAGGTGATTTAACTTTTCTAAAGTGAGCGCTTTTGGGCGTCATTATCATGCAATAGTATATTATTACACTATCAGTACAATATATATTGTTTCCAGGAGGCCTAGCGACTGTTTGACTTAAACTTGTGGTACCTGGTTCTTGATGATTTTGAAAATAATAAAAATTAATAAATATCTTATAATTGTTAATGTTCTGAAAATTATGATCATGAGTTCAACTAAGTTAATATGCTTCTTTGAACATTGAAAACTATGTTGAGTTTTGTTGGTCCATAGAACATTTGCTGACTGTTATATTGAGTAAGATGCATGGAAATTTTATGTTGGAGTTGAAAATTATCAGTTCTTGTACACTCTGAAAAAAACCCTCCAGAGATCAGAGCAGCATTGACTACAGTATTAATATTTTAGATATTGTTTACTTTCAGGAGAAATCTCATTGGCAATTTATTTGAGCTAAATAATTGATGGTTCTGGTTGTGTGAGTTTCCTCAGAATATTACAGCCTTGTTTGTATTATTTTATTTGTATTTCCAATCATACAGCATGCTCCTTTTCTACTGAACTATTCACAATTCACTGAAAATGTCTAATTCTATCAATTCTGTGAAATTTCTCTTATTATTACACCTGCATGGAATGACCCAACCCACTTGCTACTACTGAATACCATTGGACAGTTCAAAGTTAATTCAAGTACCACACCCTCTATGGAGTGTTCTGGTTTCCGAAGCAGAGTTGACCGGTCCTTACTTTTTGCCAGCAAACATGTTCATGCTTTTTAAAATATATTTCTATTTCTCTTTAGAGACATAAGACTTGAAGGATCTGCAGAAAAGTACCTATGTAAAATAATTTAAATGCAGGGGTCTGTGTAGGTATTCAGTACTAGCCATGGCCTTTTTAAATTTTTTTTAATTTATGTCCAAGTTAGTTAGCGTATAGTGCAATAATGATTTTAGGAGTAAAATCCAGTGATTCATCCCCTACATATAACACCCAGCGCTCCTCCCAACTAGTGTCCTCCTTAATGCTCTTACCCATTAACCCACCCCCCTACCCACAACCCCTCCAGAAACCTGTTTTTTCTCTGTATTTAAGAGTCTTTTATGTTTTGTCCCCCTCCCTGTTTTTATATTATTTTTGCTTCCTTTCCCTTATGTTCATCTGTTTTGTATCTTAAATTCCACATATTGGCGAAGTCATATGATATTTGTCTTTCTCTGACTAATTTCACTTAGCCATGATCTTCTTAACTCTCTATATCTCAGCTTGTTTGAAGCCAACTCTCATGACTACTTGAGTTGTTATTAAGATTATATGACCTAATGAATATAAAGGACCTAAAACAGTAGGAGCATAATAAGCTTATGGTAAATTTTATTGCAATGTTCCAGAAACACTAGGTGTCTCCACTTTCTAACACAGTTTTCAAAGTGCAATTAAGCAGACTGTTTACCATTTATCTCAATGATAACTGGTAAGTAAAAGAAAAAAAATACTCAAAAATTATTTAAATGACATTTGATTATATTTTTCAATGACCAAAATAAAACATTCAGTCGTTTTGAGTTATTGCTAGATTGCCAAGTTTAAATTATTTCGAACAAACAGAGCTCAAATTAGAACTCATAATCACCAATCATTATGTCATAATTTCTGAATATATCCAACAATTGATGGAAGGCACAAGGTGAAATATTGCTAATGCACACACATAAATAAGGTTGGGAGACAATCATCATGGAAATGTAATTGCATTTTCACATTTGTTTATAAAATACTTCAAACCTTGTTATGTGAGATATTCTTTTTAAGTGATCCTATTCCATAAACATTGCCATAATTATAATTATTAAAGAAATAACTGAAAATATGGATTTAGTTTAGTTATTTATGTAAAGTTAGTGAGAAAGTGTCATATTTCGTGAGTGGTGAGCAGAAAAAAAGGAAAGCAGCTCTAATACCTAGTAAAACTTCCTAAATAAAATTTTACTTAAACACATATAAATATCACTCTTATTTGTAAAGTTGCTTAATGCTTCTTGGAAGGTAATGGGAGCAGTGTTTTTAAAAAGTGAAGCAAAGGATCTACTAAGCACTAGTATTTCTATATGAGGGTTTAGACTGATGGATATTTGTTTCATTCAAAAGTCAATATTAATTTTCTAATGATGCAAAAACATAATACATCTTTTCACTTAAAAAACAGAGTTAACAGTCACTTATTTTGTGATTTGACATTAGGTCCACAATGAAAGGCAACTATGCAAAAGGTAAAGGATTTTGCTTTAGACATAGATCTTCATTGGCAAATATTCCTTTAGAGTAAAATGGTAGCCAGTGTCTACAGAGTTATATAGCACAGCTCAGAGGAGTGCTACAGCAATTTTCCGCTTGGATAGATTGTTTTAGATTGCTTCTCTCATCTGAAGTGAACGTGATTAACAAGATGAAAGACAACACTAAAAATTGTTCAAAGGGCTTTAAAAGTCAATAGTGAGAACAAATTAACTGGTTATATAAAGTAGCTAATTTCTACCATCATAAGAATCACTCCTCTTACATGGAATCCATTCACTTATCAGACACATCTTTGGTGATTATCTTTAAAGGTAGAGTAGAAAAAATGCTTTATAAAACTTAAGCTTTTTATGGGGAAAATATGTTATTTACAATCTCCTTACTGATTTATTTTCAAGTTTACTTTCCTTATAGTTTAACAAATGGTAGGATATGTAATTTAGGGTAATAATTTTTAGTCAAATATGTTTTCCAATTCCTTAAGTGGATTTTCCAAAGTCACTAAAACATGAATAAAATCAAAGACATGTAAAGATTTGGGCATATTTAAGAATAATCAATTCACATTCTTAAGACCAAACAGCAATCCTACTTGTTAACCAGAACAAGATCTTCTTTTTATTCTGCTCATATAATCCTATCAGAGCCCTGGGTAAAATACTGTTTCTCAGAATGATTATACTTATTTTTTTCCACATTCCACATCATGTATTTAACAACTGACAGGGTACAAATATAAATGAATAAAATCAGAATCGACCTAACAAATGTGATCCTCAGAAATTTTTTACCATGTAGATGACTTATTAATGTATTGACTCTTAACTACATTGTTATCACTAGTATTGTTACTTTTACTACTACTTAACTTTTTGTGTTTGCAAATTTTGACTTCCTGTAGTGAAATGTCGGTTAGCTCAGTCAGCACCTGTAGCAAATGATGCCAGTGCTCTGCCAGTATCCCCTTGGATGTCTGTTCCATTTTCAGGTACTTACATTTCCAATGGCCAGCACTTGTGTCTATTTTTCAGATGGTTTCCCCTACACTGTCAGAACTTAGATATAGTGCAAGGGAATTACTTGTGCAATTACTCTCTCTAGGAAGCTGCCCTGAACCAATGACCTATGGGTATGGAAATATAAATATTTCTGCTGTCCTGTCCCAAACAGAAGAATAATGTGACCTTGCCACTGATCCTAAAGTTTCCTTGTGGGAATGAGTTAAAATCATGCACTGGGGTGCCAGACTTGATGTTGTACTTTTGCTTGGCTTTCTTCCCTTCTTCATTTCACTCTGCTATCTCTATTAGATTGTCCTGTAAATAAATCACTTTTTTGTTGTTGCTGATTTAGGTTATTTATTAAATCTAGTTAATTAGCATATAGTGTAATATTAGTTTCAGGAGTAGAATTTAGTGATTTATCACTTACATATAACGCCTGGTGCTCATCCCAACAAGTGCCCTCCTTAATGCCATCACTTATTTAGCCCATCCCCCACCCACCTCCACTCCAGCAACCTTCAGTTTGTTCTCTATAGTTAAGAGTCTCCTATGGTTTGCTTCCCTTTCTTTTTTCCTACTTCCCCTATGTTCATCTGTTTTGTTTCTCAAATTCCACATATGAGTGAAATCATATGGTATTTTTCTTTCTCTGACTGACTTATTTCACTTAGCATAATACACTCTAGCTCCATCCACATTGTTGCAAATGGCAAGATTTCATTCTTTTTGATGGCTGAGTAATATTACAGTATGTATGTAAATATATGTTATATATATATATATATATATATAATTATATTTAATATATAAATTGATTCATTGATTGATTGATGGACATTTGGGCTCTTTCCAGAATTTCACTATCATTGATATTGCTGATATAAACATTGGGATGCATGTACCCTTTCAGATCAGTATTTTTGTATCCTTTGGGTAAATACCTAGCAGTGCAACTTCAGTGCAATCATAGGGTAGTTCTAGTTTTAATTTTTTGAGGAGCCTCCATACTATTTTCCAGACCAGCTGTACTAGTTTGCATTCCCACCAACAGTGTAAGAGGGTTACCCTTTCCTCTGCATCTTTGCCAACATCTGTTGTTTCCTGTGTTGTTGTTTTAGCCATTCTGACAGGTGTGAGGTGATATCTTATTGTAGTTTTCATTTGTATTTCCCTGATGATGACTGATGTTCAGTATCTTTTCATGTGTCTGTTAGTTGTCTTTATGTTCTCTTTAGAAAAATGTCTAGTCATGACTTCTGCCTATTTCTTTTCTTTTGTTTTAATGTTTATTTATTTTTGAGAGAAAGAGACAGAGCGTGAGCAGGGAGGGGCAGAGAAAGAGGGAGACACAGAAACCCAAGCAGGCTCCAGTCTCTGAGCTGTCAGCACAGAGCCTGACGTGGACTCGAACCCACAAACAGTGAGATCATGACCTGAGCTGAAGTCTGGCATTTAACTGACTGAGCCACCCAGGTGCCCCTTCTGCCCATTTCTTAACTGGATTATTTGTTTTTTTGGGTGATTTTGGACTAACCTTTTATCAGATATGTCATTTGCAAAAATCTTTTCCTATTCTGTCAGTTGCCTTTTAGTTTTGTTGATTGTTTCCTTCACTGTGCAGAAGATTTTTTATCTTTATAAAGTCCCAAAAAGTCACTTGCAAACAAAACTTCCAGGTCTGATTCTGTGGAGCACAATTTAGGACAATACCCAATTCCAAGTTCCTTCTCCTTTTCTTGATTTTACTAACAGTTTTTAAAAGCTAAAAATTCAATTTCCCTACCTTCCTTATAGCTCAACTAACCTAAGGCTTTCAGAATTCTGGGTTTGACTTTACTGAGCCTCTGAAATAAAGGAAACAGCAATCTGTCTATGGTTTTTTATAATGAGAGACAAACTTGCATTTTTCTTGTTTTAGCTAGAAATTTGAATATTTCTGAATAGATTTTGCTTTTGGAAGAAAGTCACCATATTTTCTACCTCTTTATTTCTTTTTATTGCTATCTGTAGCATAAAAATATTATGCATGTCTACAAAGACTATTATGTGCAATTATTATATATTGCATGTTGATAATTAAAAAAGTACTTCACTTATTTTTCTTTAGTTTATTTACTTTTAAGAGAGATAGAGAGTGAATGAGAGTGAGTGCAAGTGGGAGAGGGTCAGAGAGAGAGGGAGAAAGAGAATCCCAAGCAGGAGCCTGATGTGGGGCTCAATCCCACTATCGTGGGAGCATGACCTGAGCTGAGATCAAGAGTTAGATGCTTAACCAACTGAGGCACCCAGGTACCCCTCACTTATTATAATATATTATTTATTGATATTATACATGTATAATTTATTTCTTTTCTCACCAGAATAAAAACTGGGTGAGGGCAAGGAAATAGATTTTATCACTGTGTCTTTAATGCTTAAAAGATGTCTAATGCACATTAAAAATTCAATAAAACTTTTTAAATTAATTAAATCAGTTGAAAAATACAATATATGCATAGAGCCATGTAAATTAATATTCTACTTTTGAAGCTTTCAAGGTAACATTGTATATGTTTTGCCCCTCAAAGGAAACTCAGAAAACATATTATTGATTATTGGATCTAATATGCTGATGCTGCCTAAATATTTTTATGGACAGCAGACTATCTGGTATACATTTAGAGAAGTACATATGTGAGTGGATGAATGCAAGAATGAATACAGGCTAATAATTTTGACTGCAGTTTCTATAAAGGATTCCTTCTGAGTTCATGAAAAGCATGTATGTTATATTTTATTTCAAAGTGCAAGTTTTCTTCCTTCTTCTTCTTCTTCTTCTTCTTCTTCTTCTTCTTCTTCCTCTTCCTCTTCTTTTTTTTAACTTGCAATAATTGATGGGGATAACAAGCACCAGGGGAGAGGTAGTGTGGCATATAATCCAAAGCACCCTGGACCCAAATCAGGGAATCTTAGTTTGCTATTTATTAGCTACATAACTTTGGAGGTATTTTAAGTCTCTTCTAAAATAGGGGTAAGTGTGACCTTACAAAGCTGCATTGTCATCAACAGTAGCTATGCATACTCTTCATGTAGTACACAAGCGATGGATGTGGTTTTTAATACTTTTTATTTTTTTTTTTTTTTTTTTTTTTTTAAATTTTTTTTTCAACGTTTTTTATTTATTTTTGGGACAGAGAGAGACAGAGCATGAACAGGGGAGGGGCAGAGAGAGAGGGAGACACAGAATCGGAAACAGGCTCCAGGCTCTGAGACATCAGCCCAGAGCCCGACGCGGGGCTCGAACTCACGGACCGCGAGATCGTGACCTGGCTGAAGTCGGACGCTTAACCGACTGCGCCATCCAGGCGCCCCATTTTTTATTTTATTTTTGAGAGAGAGAAAGCATGTGGGAGGGGCAGAGAGAAAGGAAGACAGAGCATCTGAAGCAGGCTCTGCCCTGACAGCACAGAGCCCAATGCAGGGGCTCGAACTCATGAACCATGAGATTATGACCTCAGGTGAAGTCAGAAGCTCCACTGACTGAGTCACCCAGATGCCCCTAACCAATGGGGATTTAAGGTATCTGCTATTAGATCGAAGTATATAAATTAGCTGTTTTTATGAATTTTAAAAAATGGTTGGATATTGGTAATTCACAGTTCAATCTAATTTAATAAAATATATTTTGAGATTATAGAAATTGATACGATTCTGTCCTGCCGTATCAGGATTCTCACACAGAGAGGTGTGACACCGAGGGTGTTCCTTTCAGGAAGCAACTTTATTGGTGCCGGCACTGATCAGTTGGGTTTGTATGTGGCTTAGTTTTTTAGACATTTTCTATTCATTTGTCTCCCATATATGGTAGCACACACAAACATACAGTCTGATTCAGTGGTCTCATGGTACAAGGTCGTGAGGGATGTCACGTGCATGTATAGCCAGGTTGTTTCGAGGCTTGCTTCTTTGTTTTCTTTTGTTTTTCCTTAGGGAGGGGACCCTACCACACTGCTGTTCGTGTTCATTGAAGGATTAGGCGAACAAGTGAGTTTTTATATTAAATGACCTAAACGGTAAAGTAAATCATATAGTTGACTCAAGCCCTATTTAGAATCACTTATTGCTGTTAAAGCTGGCTTATAGTAAACATTAGCTAAATGCCATAATGGAGGACCTGTGAGTCATATTTTTATTATTTAGGATTATCGATGCCTTTCCTCCAGTTTGGTGATTTTAGGTTAGTGTATGTTCGTATACTCATATGTATGGGTTAAACGTGCCCACTTATAACATAAAACACGTTAACTACTTTGTTTATATAATTTAATGAGAACAGAGGGCAACTGAGTATTCAGCCTTGTGTCCTAGGTCTACCATAAGTTGACCAGTAGGTCTTTACAATGAATTGGAAACTCTAGGTCACACCTTTACCCCGTTATCAACATACTGAGACATATTGTCTTTCCTTAATTACATGAAAATTGCCTTGAGGCATTTTTAGTCATACTCTCCACTAACTTCATATTTTCAACATATCACTATTTAATTGCTTTAGGATACATTATCAAATGAATTAATTCAGAAGGAAATGCATCCTTGAGGGAACTCTCTGTGCATGATTTGCTGAGTATTCTCTGACCTAACACAGTTAAATTATCAGTGATTTTTTTTTGGTCAAAAATCTTTACATTTGTATGTTAGTAATATCAAATATCAAAAATAATCCATATGTACCATACATGACTAATTCATAAGAACTAAACGAAAAAGGAAATGAAAATTCCCTTCTAAATTCCCGTGGGGAGAGAGCAGTTGTCAGTTTAATTACCTTTTTTTTTTTACATTTATAAAGTAGACCCGTGAAATTAGACACTGTTTATTGCAATGTTTCAAGTGAGTTTTATATTTATGTCAGCTTCTGGAATGAGGCAAAATTAGTTTGGGGAGAGAACTTAAAGGTCACGTAATCCAAACAGATAAGAAAACAGATCTGTGAGGTTTAGTGATTAATCGAAGACTGCACAGTTATTTAAAGATAGACACAGTGTTTGAATACAAGAGAATGAGTAAGAGGGAATTGTTGAAGTAGAGGTGTCAGACTACGAGTTACAGAAAGAAATCAGGAGGCAGAAATGATTTTTCAGAAGAGTGAAGAGCAAGCTTTTAGATGTGTTGCATTTGAAATAGAAATGCCCAGCAGGCAATTAAGAGATCCAGGCTTGAAACTTAAAGTAGAGAGATTAGAGTTGGAGATGTGGGTTTTAGGATCAGCCTCAGAGTGGTGATTGTTAAGCACTGGGCTCAGTGAATTCTCTGGGGAGGGTTAAGACTGAAGACTAAAAATTTCAATAAGCATATATAAGGGGGTAAAAAATAGGAAGATATAAAGTGACTTCAGGAGACTTTCTCTCATTTGCCTCACTCTTGCTTATGTATTCCTCTGCCCTATCTCTTCTGCTTCACATCCGACACTATTATAAAGATCACTAAGAACCAGTCATCTTCAGTACAAAAAGAAACAACATCCCATTTCTCTTCCCCAAACACATGCATAAGCCTATCTCTACCTGGTGTTTCTTAGCCACCTTTCTTGAAAGATTATGAACTCACTGTCTTCCTTCCTTTTTATTTTTTATTTTTTTGAAACTCATACACTATGGCTTTAGCTCCTACTGCCCTACTCAGCTTTATAAAGTCACCAATCAATAGCTCCTTATAGTAACTACAAGGTACAAACTTCAGTGCTTATTCTGTTTGACTTCCTAGAATGAAGTGATTATGTTAACCACATTCTCCCACAATATTCTCTTTCCTAAGCGCTATGCCAAACCTCTTTGGCTTCTCTTTTTCAGTCACAATTTTATTGAGTCTTTTTCCTTTCCCCTAAGTGTTAGTGTTCCCTGAATTATGCAAGAGTTGTACCTCATTTCTTACCTAATAACCACATCTGGATAATTTTCTCACAACCTTTCGTTTAAATGAATTAATACCCATAAGTCATTTAAATTTTTTTCAATGTTTATGCACTTTTGAGAGAGAGAGAGACAGAGTGTGAGCAGGGAAGGGACAGGGAGAGAGGGAGACACAGAATCCAAAGCAGGCTCCAGGCTCTGAGCTGTCAGCACAAAGCCAGGGGGTCAAACTCACAAACTGCAAGATCATGACCTGAGCCGAAGTCGGATGCTTAACCGAGTCCCCCAGACAACCCATCCATAAGGTATTTAGAATTAATACAGAGTAAGTGCTGTACAGGAAAACAAAACAAAACAAAACATTATTACCACTTGTGTGCTAATTAATCACAGGTTATACCTCCATTTTTTTCAGTTATTTTGGGCTTGACCAAAATCATGTTTTCTAATATACAAAATCCCTAGGAATTGCACTGAGCAAAGATGGAAGTATACCCATATTGAACTTCACAGGCAAGTCACTTGGTACTATAAACGAAATATGCTTAAAACTGATTTAGGAACTAAACCCCTTCCCTCAGTCTGTTCTCTTTGTGAAATGCTGATCTCCTTGTGTAGACATATATGCTATGTGTAGTTACCTGCCCTTTTGCATTGTGAAGTGCTTAGAATTTCCATGCTTACAAAATAAACTCCTTATTAATTTGTAAATAAGGCTCACATATGAAACTCAGTATCATTTTCCAAACCAAGTCATTAACATCTTGACATAAAACAATAATTTGTAAAGTACACAAAATGTAGAACAAATCTAAATTTAGAATGTAGTCTTTTTCATGAGCTTGTGTGAGTTTGAGGGGAGGAACACACATGTAAATCTGTCGGTTTGTTACCATCATATTCAAGTCAATGTTGACAATTTTTCTTTCACAGTAATATAACCCAAAGGAAATAATATTTATTTTTCTTTTTTTGAAGTTTATTTATTTTGAGACAGAGACAGAGACAGAGAGAGAGAGAGTGAGCATGATCAGTAAGGGGCAGAGAACGGGGTGGGGGTGGGGGAGAAAGAATACTAAGCAGGCTCTTCACTGTCATCATGGAGCCCGACAGAGGCTTGAACCCACAAACCATGAGATCATGATCTGAGCAAAAATCAAGATTCAGACATTCAACTGACTGAGCCACCCAGGCAACCCAAAAGTAATATTTCAGGTTGAAAACCAATTATATCTTCATACATGTCTATTTCTCCCACTTTACTGTGAAGTCCCAAAGAGGCTTTAAAGTGTTTGCAGCACTCAATAAATTTCTGATGTGTCAGGAAGAACTAGGAATTACAACATTACGGATATAAAAAAGAAACGATTTCTAGAAGGGTAATCAGTGGTTCAAAGAACAGAGAAGACAACTAGGAAGTAATCAATGGCCTTTGATAAAGAAGGATAACGTAAATGGTGATATATGGAATTAGAGTAGGATAAATGAAAAGATAAATATTTATGAAATTATGCTAAAGAGAAGGTATGATTAGGATAGGTGTGATACTATTCAGGGTAGGCTAGATAATACAAAAATAATAATAATAAACCCTCATTTTGACTTCTTAACATCAAAGGTTGAATTCCTTTTTATGGTTGGCAGGGGTTTTGTTACATATAGTCACTTAGGGATCCAGGTGACATAGGCTCACCCATTTTGAAGCTGTCAATACACCTTACATTTTCATATTGGAAATATGGCTTCCTTAATATTTGTAGCAGGAGAAGGGAGCTGAGGAACTACAAGTGGACTTCTCCTGAATCACTTTGGAAGGTTTTAGATTTCAGGTCACTAATCAGAACTAACCACATGCTCAGCCTCACTGAAATGCAGTGTGGGAAATCAAGAACAGATACTGGAATATTTGGTGAACTCTTACTGTGATTTCCATAGATACTGAATTGCAGAGAAACTTGACATAGATACTGAATTGCAGAGAAATTTGGCAGAATTAAATTCAGTTTTACCCCCTTACAATATATGGAAAATTAAAAATAGAAAGGGTTAGAAAAACATGTTACAATGGCTGAAAAGAGAGATTGCATTCAATATTCAAGAGATGACTAATGTTATGGCCTAGGCACAACTTGCTATTCACTCTTTTCTTTTAATTTCCTTTCTGTTCCTTTCCTTTCCTTTTCTTTCTTGATTCATTTTTCGGTGTCTGGCTGCTCCAATCATTCCAGGTTAGTGTCATGATTATCTGATTTTCTATTATTTTCCTAACATTGTATCTATTCCATAATGTACCACCCTCTTCCTGGGACCAGGCTAGCTGTCAATTACCCTTCTTACAAAAGACTTTTAAAATCCTTTCTCAGTTTTTTTTTCTTTATAAACTGCTTTAGTAGTCAGCCCCAAGTGGACTATAAATAAAAGCAAGAAATAAGAAATCAATATCTTGTTGGGAACAGCAGGACCAGTCTACACAGAAGCACTCTTTATTAGATTTTTAATCAAATGTGTTAATTTGATCTAGGTCTACACTCAATCATACCTGTTATATGATATACTCTTTTTAAACTCTGGGAAATAGATATGAAAGAGTAAGTTTACTTCAAAAGTCTCACTTTTATGTTATTACAGTTTCCAAAGACAATAAACTTGGTTGTTATTCATTTAAAAAACATAGTTCTTGGAAAGCTTTGTGGTTTTGTTTTGTTTTGGTACACACCCAGGTCAGGAAAAACAAACAAAAAATATTGCAGAATATTATTTATATTTAAAAACACAGACAAAATTAAATTCAAAGAAAAATTACTCAAAACATAATATATATCATTCATAAAATGATTGCCTCTGTGTAAGACAGGGGGAAAGTATGATTGAGGATTAGGATTTAATTCTATCTTTTATTTGTTATAAATAAAGACATGGGATACAGTTCTGACAAAATTTTATTTGTTACTTCTAAATGGTATATGAAGACATTTTTATCATTATGTTTTCATTTATGTTTTTATAATGTAGTTAACAAAATAGCAAATGTAATTTTTAAAAGACCATTCAGTACTTTCTGTCAAGTACTTTCTGTCAAGTACTTTCTGTCAAGTAATGTGCTATACAACTTTGAAAAGATAGTCTATTTAAGGTAATTTATCAAAGTAATAAAAGCAGGAATCTTTTTATAACAAAAATTTTAGTGTTTTTATTTTTGAGAGAGAGTGTGTCAGGGGAGGGGCAGAGAGAGAGAGAGAAAGGTGTAGAATCCAAAGTGGGCTTCAGGTTCTGGGCTGTCAGCATAGAGCCCAATGAGGGGCTCGAACTCATGAACCATCATATCATGACCCGAGCTGCAGTTGTATGCTTAATTGACTGAGCCACCAGGTGCCCCTTAAAAGCAGGAATCTTAACTCAGATTATGTATGGATGAAAAGGAAGTCTGGAAAAATTAATTTTGAAAAGTTAGACAATGCAAATTATGCACATTTGTTTTACCGCATTTCCCTCTATACATAAAATATTTAATTCTATGGCAATATATATATATACAGAAATATGACAATATGGACTTCTTGATTCTTTAGAGAATGTACTCATATATAACCACTTTATAAAAAATATCTCATGTTAACTATACTGAAATTAATATAAAATAAATTAATAAAGGCTGGGAAAAAATAAAAATAAAATAAAATTAATACTTATTATGCTTTATTTGCAATATTTATCCAATCTGAGATGTTTGAAAATGTTATAACCAATCTAAAAAGATCATGTAGAATGGTCAATAAACCACTGATTTTTCAAATTTAAATTATTTATCCAAACAGGGAAGAGAAATGGACTATTTGTTGCCCTTTTAAATAAAATTAGGTATGCTATCCTGATACTTCAATGCCTCTAGTTGTTAAATTCTCATTCTTTCATAGAACACAATAATATTTACTTATAGGATATTTGTCCAGTCATGTTTTGGAAAAGTCACAAGCTTTTCCAGTTGGGTTTCACACATATTAGAAAACAGCAACAATACTTTTTTGTTATTTGTTTGATTGATTGGCTTTTGTAAATTTCAGAGACAATTAGAAGGGAATGATACAATGAGAATTAAGTTATAATAAAATTAACATCATAGAAAGTAGGAATAAAGGGAACCCCAGATGTCACCATTTCAATTTCATGAATGAAACAACATTCCTAACAAGTGGTAATTCATTTCTCTTTTAGCCTTCCATAGAAAAGAAAGAAAGAAAGAAAGAAAGAAAGAAAGAAAGAAAGAAGAAAGAGAAAGAAAGAGAGAGAGAAAGAAAGAAAGAGGAAGGAAGGAAGGAATACAGAAAGAAGAAATGAAAAAAGGAAAGAAGGAAGAAAGGGAGGAAGGAAGAAAAAAGAAAGATTATTCCTATAAAACAGAGAATGTATCCAATGAATCTATATGTCATAGAACACTTTTAGTGAGCAAACTGTGCTTCTCTTAATTTCCATTTATTGATCTAATCCCTGAAATTAGGTGTGCAAGAAGTAACCCTTAATTTTGCTTGGAGTAGTTTCATATTTACCATTGAGCACCATTTGGCCTAATGTATGAAAACACTTAAGCTAAATGATTCTTAAGTTGACCCTTTTCCTCTGACATCATCTCAAGATTCTGGAATCTTATGCCAGGCCAAGGTATATGTTTGGACAAAGGAGGGTGAAAGAATGACACCATTATTAATTAATCAGAAATTGCTTCTCTAGCCTGCTGGTGAAATGGGAACTGCAGCATTGGTTGGGTCATCCCATGTCAAATGTCTCGCACATGAAATGATCTTCTCTGGAATCTCTCCACTGCCCAGAAATGATGCCAACCAATGGGGCACAGGTCTTCATTGCCCCAGTACTCACAAACTTTTCTCTCTCTCACCTGTATTTCCCCCAAACCACTGAACAAGGAAGCGATTTTCCAAGACTGTTTTGCTCTTCTCTTTTATCTTTTTTATAGACCCTCTAATGTAACCCACGGATTCAGGATTTTTCAAAAAAAAGCTAGAAACAGCGAGATCTACCTGTGTTTTCTGCCCTGCTACATACTTTTTTTTTAAAGTAATGAGAAACATTGAATTTGTACAAATGTGAGAGAAGAGTCATGGAGGAATAAAAACAAAAAACAGAAATAAAAATCCAAATTAGTATCAACTACATCAATAATCTAGGTACTACATATTATCTGTTCCTTCACATGGAGATTATAACTGATACCTTCTCCACAGTCTTCTTATTTTACCACCTCAGATATATCAGCAGATGAATTCTCTGTCCTCCTGTTTCCTGGTTTATATTGTGATACATTCCCATGGATCAATATCCAATTTTAAACAAGGCTCTCTCCCTGAACATAACCCTCCTGATAAGATATAACAGCTGAACATTACAGAAGGCTAGATGACACTTTAGTATATGCCTTTTCTATCATAATGACACATAATTTTATCTTAAGTTTATCATCACTTCAAACCAGATCATCTCTTTTCATGTTAACAAATGCTGAGATCTATATTCAATAATCTATGTGTATAATGTTGTGTGTATTTAAATTTAAGCATAAAACTTTCCATTTACCTCTATTAAATTCATTGACATTTAGTTATTAATTTTAATATTTTTAAAAATGTTGATTTTAACTAGACTCCACACCCAATGTGGGGCTTGAACTCATGACCCTGATATCAAGAGTCATATGCTCTACCGGCTGAGACAGCCGAGTGCCCCATTAATTTTAACATTTCTGAAAGTAGTAGAAGAAACTTCTCCTAGGTTGTCACACCATGTATGTTTCTCATGCAACAAAAACTCACCAGTTTGGATTGTACTATTTTCTGAAGTATTTTCCCATTAATTTATCTGAAAAGATACTGTTAAAAACAATTTTGAAAATCCATGGGTTTGACTTAGTGTATCAGTTGAGTAGAAACATATTTTAAATATACAGCATTATTTGTGTTTTCTTCGTAGTGAATTTGTGCTAATCTGTCATTATTTCCTTTTCTAAGCACCTATGGAAATAATAACCATATTCTAGAATATGGTGGGGTAAATTACATGGGTTATTAGTCTCTAATTTTGAAAATTTATCTATATACATTAGGTAATATTTGCTAGTTTCAAGATTTAATAACCTCTGGGATTATTCATTAATAACTATTTTTATATTCATGGTATGTAATATAATTTCTAATATATAACAGTTGCTAATTTTTTTTTCAGATGAAAGTAGAGAGGAAGAAAGAAATGACATTCAAATAAGTGAGTTGGAAGACGTCTTTCAAATAATGTAGTGTTTCCTCTTTCTTGTATTAAAGATATAACCAACAGATATTTAAAAGATAGTCACAGAGCCTCTGCTTAAGACTAAACATCTCATTTCAAATGAATTTAACATATTTCTAAATAAAAAATCAATGTAACATTTTACTCCCCACTGATTTTGCTATATAAATTTTACTTTTCTATCACTGTCATTTACATCATGTTTATTTAAATAAATTTAGCACAGTTCAAAACTGTTTAACCTTTCAGTGATTGGTTCCAATTTTATAAGTATTGGAATGTTCAATTGTAAAAACACTTAGACATACACTCTGGAACTTACTAAACCATTAATACATATTTGTAAAATAATTGAGTACAGATCTACAAACGGCTTTTCCAGAAAATCAACTCTGTCAACTCAAGCAAGTCACCTAATATTTTAATGACTCTGCTCCTTGGCTGTAAAAGGAATATAAAAATACCTACTTCATATAATTTTGGGGAGGCTGTAACTAAATAAGTATATGAAAAAGCTTAAGTTTAAAAGATTATTTTTCAGGACTTTTGTGTTTTTACCACTCTATATCTTTCATTTTTCATAGCCAAACTTCCTGAATGAATTGTCTAAATTTATCATCCTTTACACCCCAACCCACTGAAGTCTATTTTTGTTTCTGAATTATTTGGTTCAATTTCTTTGTAAACTGCTTATCATCAGCCTATCCTTTATTTATTTATTTATTATAATATAATATAATTTTATTTTTTATTTTTTAAAGTATACATCCAAATTAGTTAGTATATAGTGAAGCAATGATTTCAGGAGTAGATTCCTTAATGCCTCTTACCCATTTAGCCCATCCCCCTTCCCACAACCCCTCCAGAAACCCTGTTTGTTGTCCATATTTATGAATCTCTTTTGTTTTGCCCCCTTCCCTGTTTTTATATTGTTTTTGTTTCCCTTCCCTTATGTTCATCTGTTTTGTCTCTTAAAGTCCTCATATGAGTGAAGTCATATGATTTTTCTTTCTCTGACTGACTCATTTCACTTAGCATAATACCCTCCAGTTCCATCCACGTAGTTGCAAATGGCAAGATTTCATTCTTTTTGATTGCCGAGTAATATTCCATTGTGTATATATACCACATTTTCTTGATCCATTCATCCATTGATGGACATTTGGGCTCTTTCCATACTTTGGCCATTGTTGATAGTGCTGCTATAAACATGGGGATGCATATGTCCCTTCAGAACAGCACACCTGTATCCCATGGATAAATGCCTAGTAGTGCACTTGCTGGGTCGTAGGGTAGTTCTATTTTTAGTTTTGTCAGGAACCTCCATACTGTTCTCCAGAGTGGCTGCACCAGCTTGCATTCCCACCAACAATGCAAAAGAGATCCTCTTTCTCTGCATCCTCACCAACATCTGTTGTTGCCTGAGTTGTTAATGTTAGCCATTCTGACAGGTGTGAGGTGGTATCTCATTGTGGTTTTGATTTGTATTTCCCTGATGATGAGTGATGTTGAGCATTTTTTCATGTGTCGGTTGGCCATCTGGAGGTCTTCTTTGGAGAAGTGTCTATTCGTGTCTTTTGCCCATTTCTTCACTGGATTATTTGTTTTTTGGGTGTTGAGTTTGATAAGTTCTTTGTAGATTTTGGATACTAACCCTTTATCTGATATGTCATTTGCAAATATCTTCTCCCATTCTGTCGGTTGCCTTTTAGTTTTGCTGATTGTTTCCTTCGCTGTGCAGAAGCTTTTTATTTTGATGAGGTCCCAGTAGTTCATTTTTGCTTTTGTTTCCCTTGCCTCTGGAGATGTGTTGAGTAAGAAATTGCTGCAGGCAAGTCAAAGAGGTTTTTGCCTGCTTTCGCCTCGAGGATTTTGATGGCTTTCTGTCTTACATTGAAGTCTTTCATCCACTTTGAGTTTATTTTTGTGTATGGTGTAAGAAAGTGGTCCAGGTTCATTCTTCTGCATGTCGCTGTCCAGTTTTCCCAGCACCACTTGCTGAAGAGACTGTCTTTATTCCATTGGATATTCTTTCCTTCCTTGTCAAAGATTAGTTGCCCATACGTTTGTGGGTCCATTTCTGGGTTCTCTATTCTATTCCATTGATCTGAGTGTCTGTTCTTGAGCCAGTATCATACTATCCTGATGATTACAGCTTTGTAGTATAGCTTGAATTCTGGGATTGTGATGCCTCCTGCTTTGGTTTTCTTTTTCAAGATTCCTTTGGCTATTCGGGGTCTTTCCTGGTTCCATACAAATTTTAGGATTATTTGTTATAGCTCTGTGAAGAATGCTGGTGTTACTTTCATAGGGATTGCATTGAATATGTAGATTGCTTTGGTTAGTATCAACATTTTAACAATATTTGTTCTTCCTATCCAAGAGCATGGAATATTTTTCCATTTCTTTGTGTCTTCTTCAATTTCTTTCATAAGATTTCTATAGTTTTCAGTGTATAGATTTTTCACCTCTTTGGTTAGATTTATTCCTAGGTATTTTATGGTTTTTGGTGCAACTTTAAATGGGATCGATTCCTTGATTTCTCTTTCTGTCGCTTCATTGTTGATTTATAGGAATGCAACCGATTTCTATGCATTGATTTTATATCCTGCAACTTTGCTGAATTCATGAATCAATGCTAGAAGTTTCTTGGTGGAATCTTTAGGGTTTTTGATATAGAGTGTCATGTCATCTGCGAAGAGTGAAAGTTTGACCTCCTCCTGGCCGATTTGGATGCCTTTTATTTCTTTGTGTTGTCTGATTGTAGAGGCTAAGACTTCCAATACTATGTTGAATAACAGTGGGGAGAGTGGACATCCCTGTCTTGTTGCTGACCTTAGGGGGAAAGCTCTCAGTTTTCCCCATTGAGGATGATATTAGCATTGGGTTGCTTGTATATGGCTTTTATCATCTCGAAGTGTGATCCTTCTATCCCTACTTTCTTGAGGGTTTTTATCAAGAAAGGATGCTGTATTTTGTCAAATGCTTTCTCTGCGTCTATTGAGAGGATCATATGGTTCTTGTTCTTTCTTTTATTGATGTGATGAATCACGTTAATTGTTTTGCAGATATTGAACCAGCCCTGCTTCCCAGGTATAAATCTCACTTGGTTGTGGTGAATAATTTTTTTAATGTATTGTTGGAGCCAGTTGGCTAATATCTGGTTGGGGATTTTTGCATCCATGTTCATCAGGGAAATGGGTCTATCGTTCTCCTATTCTGTGGGGTCTCTGTCTGGTTTTGGAATCAGGGTAATGCTGGCTTCATACAAAGAGTTTGGAAGTTTTCCTTCCATTTCTATTTTTGGAACAGTTTCAAGAGAATAGGTGTTAACTCTTCCTTAAATGTTTGGTAGAATTCCCCTGGAAAGCCATCTGGCCCTGGACTCTTGTTTTTTGGCAGATTTTTTTATACTAATTCAATTTCCTTACTGGTTATGGGTCTGTTCAAATTTTCTATTTCTTCCTGTTTCAATTTTGGTAGTGTATAGGTTTCTAGGAATTTGTCCATTTCTTCCAGATTACCCATTTTATTGGCATATAATTGCTCACAATATTCTCTTACTATTGTTTTTATTTCTGCTGTGTTGGTTGTGATTTCTCCTCTTTCATTCTTGATTTTATTTATTTGGGTCCTTTACTTTTTCTTTTTGGTCAAACTGGCTAGTGGTTTATCAATTTTGTTAATTCCTTCAAAGAACCAGCATCTGGTTTCATTGATCTGTTCTACAGATTTTTTGGTTTCAATAGCATTAATTTCTGCTCTAATCTTTGTTATTTCCTGTCTTCTGCTGGCTTGGGGTTTTATTTGCTGTTCTTTTTCCAGCTCCTTAAGGAGTAAGGTTAGGTTGTGTATCTGAGATCTTTCTTCCTTCTTTAGGAAGGCCTGGATTGCTATATACTTTCCTCTTATGACCGCCTTTGCTGCATCCCAAAGGTTTTGGGTTGTGGTGTTATCATTTTCATTGGCTTCCATATACTTTTTAATTTCCTCTCTAACTGCTTGGTTAGCCCATTCATTCTTTAGTAGGATGTTCTTCAGTCTCCAAGTATTTGTTACCTTTCCAAATTTTTTCTTGTGGTTGATTTTGAGTTTCATAGCGTTGTGGTCTGAAAATATGCACGATATGATCTTGATCTTTTTGTACTTACTTAGGGCTGATTTGTGTCCCAGTATATGTTCTATTCTGGAGAACGTTCCATGTGCACTGGAGAAGAATGCATATTCTGCTGCTTTGGGATGAAATGTTCTGAATATATCTGTTAAGTCCATCTGGTACAATGTGTCATTCAAAGCCATTGTTTCCTTGTTGATTTTTTGATTAGATGATCTGTACATTGTTGTGAGTGGGATGTTGAAGTCTCCTACTTTTATGGTATTACCATCAATGAATTTCTTCATGTTTGTGATTAATTGATTTATATATTTGGGTGCTCCACATTTGGCGCATAAATGTTTACAATTGTTAGGTCTTCTTGGTCTCTAGACCCCTCGATTATGATATAATGCCCTTCTACATCTCTTGATAGTCTTTATTTAAAAAAATATTGTTTAATGTTTATTTATTTTTGAGATGGAGACAGAGCGTGAGTGGGGGAGGGGCAGAGAGAGAGGGAGACACAGAATCTGAAGCAGGCTCTAGGCTCTGAGCTGTCAGCACAGAGCCTAATGCGGGGCTTGAACCCACGAACCATGATATCATGACCTGAGCTAAAGTCAGATGCTTAACTGACTGAGCCACCCGGGTGCCCCAATACAGTCTTTATTTTAAGTCTAGATTGTTTGATATAAGTATAGCTACTCCAGCTTTCTTTTGTTGACCATTAGCATGATGGATGGTTCTCCATCCCTTGATTTTCAATCTGAAGGTGTCTTTAGGTCTAAAGTGGGTCTCTTGTAAACAGCATATAGATGGATCTTGTTTTCTTATCCATTCTGTTACCCTGTGTCTTTTGATTGGAGCATTGACTCCATTGACGTTTACAGTGAGTACTGAAAGATATGAATTTATTGCCATTATGATGCTTGTGAGTTGGAGTTTCTGGTGGTGTTCTCTGGTCCTTTCTAATCTTTTGTTGCTTCTGGTATGTATGTATGTATGTATGTATATATTTTTCATCTTTTCTCCCTACAGAGAGTGCCCCTTAAAATTTCTTTCAGGGCTGGTTTACAAACTCCCTGGTTTGTAAACCTGGTTTGTGGTCACAAACTCCTTTCATTTTTGTTTGTCTGGGAAACTTTTTGTCTCTCATTCTATTTTGAATGACAGCCTTGTTGGATAAAGAATTCTTGGCTGCATATTTTTCTGATTCAGCACACTGAATATATCCTGCCACTCTTTTCTGGCCTGCCAAGTTTCTGTGGATAGGTCTGCTGCAAACCTGATCTGTCTTCCCTTGTAGGTTAGGGACTTTTTTTCCTTTGTTGCTTTCATGATTCTCTCCTTGCCTGAGTATTTTGTGAATTTGACTATGATATGCCTTGTTGATGCCTTGTTGAATCTAATGGGAGTCCTCTGTGCTTCCTGGATTTTGATGTCTCTGTCTTTCCCCAGGTTAGGAAAGTTTTCCGCTATGATTTGCTTACATAACCCTTCTACCCCTATTTGTCTCTCTTCCTCCTCTGGGACCCCTATGATTCTGATGTTGTTCCTTTTTAATGAGTCACTGATTTCTCTAATTCTTAAATAGTGTTCTTTTGCCTTAATCTCCCTCTTTTTTTTCTGCTTCGTTTATCTCTATAAGTTTGTCCTCTATATCGCTGATTCTCTGTTCTGCCTTGTCCATCCTTGCTGCCGCTGCATCCATCCATGATTGCATCTCAGTTATAGCATTTTTAATTTCATTCTGGCTATTTTTTACTTCTTTTATCTCTGCAGAAAGGAATTCTAATCTATTTTAGATTCCAGTTGTATTCTTATTATTGTGATTCTAAATTCTGGTTCAGACATCTTGCTTGTGTCTGTGTTGGTTAAATCCTTGGCTGTCGTTTCTTTGTGCTCTTTCTTTTGGGGTGCATTCCTTCGTTTTGTCATTTTGAAGGAAGAAAAGGAATTAATGAGGTAGAAAAATTGAAATTAAAAAACTTAAAATTAAAAAAATACTAAAATTAAAAATTAAAAACACACACACACACAAAAATCGAATAGGTGATGCTAGATCCTAGGTGTGTTTTGGTATGGGTGTAGAAAGTGGTTTGACAGATTAGAGAAACAAACAAACAAGAAAAAAACAGAAAAAAATTTTTAAAAAGGGGGGGGGAGAGAAAAAAAGGAAATCGTTCGAGAATTTGAGGAAATGAATACACTAAAGTAGACTAAAATACACAAAAGTAAAGAATATAGGAGAAAAAAATTAAAGAAAATATTTTTAATAAAAATTAAAAAGGAAATATGAATTTTTTTCATTTCAGTATTTAAGAAAAAGAAAAGAAACAGAAATAAGAAAAAAGATTAAAAAAAAGAAAAAAAGAAAAAACAAAAAAAGAAATCGTTTGAGAATTTGAAAAAGTGAATACAATGTAGTAGACTGAAATAAAATGATGGGAGTAAGGTATAATTTGAAAAAAATTACATAAAACAAAAAATATAGTAATAAAATTAAATAAAAATATTTTTAAAAGAAATTGAATGTAAAAATTAAGTTTTTCTCTTTTGGCATTCAAGGAAAAGAAATAAATGAAAAAGAGAAAAAAAGAAAAAAAAGGAAATTGTTTGAAAATTTGAAAAGGTGAGTAAACAGAAGTAGACTAAAATAAAATGATGGAAGTAAAGTACAATTTGAAAAAAAAATTACACAAAAGTACAAAATATAGTAATAAACATTAAAGACATATTTTTAATAAAAATTGAATATAAAAATGAGTTTTTTCTGTTTTTGTATTCAAGAAAAAGAAAAGAATTTTAAAAGAGAAAAAAGAAAAAGAGAAAACAAAATTGAATAGATGAACCTGCTAACAGATTGAAGTAGGACTGAAATTGCTTCGTTTACCTCTAGAGGTCAGTCCATTTAGTTCTTTATAGTCCATAAATTAAGCCGGCGGTGAGGTTTGTGTTCTTGAAGAGCGAAATTGGCCCAGTTGCGCAGGGCTCAGTGTAATGGCTCTGCTCTCCACTAGATGGCGCTGCTAGCCTACTGTGGTGGATTGTTGCCGAGCTTGTAGGTGCGCATGCGCCGCGGGAGCCGTGAAAAATGGCACCATCCAGCCAGCCAGTCTGTTCTCCCAGATCAGCAATTGAGCACTGGTCCTCCGTCTTCAGCTCTCGTCCACTCCCCGCTTTCCCACTCTCCGTGGCCAGGCCCCAGGCAGTACCTCTCTCCCGAGTGTTGTCTCAGATGCTGCTGTTTTCCCGGCTATTTTGAAGGGCTGCGGCTTTGACCCGTTCTGCTCCTCTGCGGGAGGGTCTCATTGAGCAGTGGCCGAATGAGCAATGGCCGAATGTCGGCTGCACCCAGGAACGCTTGCTGGACCCTGCTGCTGCCGGTGCCCTGAGACTGCAGCCAGGTGCCAGCCCGCCCCAGAAAAAGTTCGCGAGACAGTGTAGCAGCAGCGTTTCAGGGATTATGGAAAATCACAACACACATCTGGCACCAGGCTTCACCCTCAACAACCTTGCCCCAGTACCAGCGAATGTGGCTGCCTTCCAGGGTCTGCTGGGACCAGGTGGCTTCAACAGTCTCTACCAAATGTCCTTCCAGCAGTGGAACCGCTTTTCCCCGTGTGGCCCAAGAACCTTCCGACCCCACTCTGTTCCTGGTGATTCACCTTTCCCACCAGAGCACCACCAGGTATCGAGCTGTGGAATTGCAGCCTTTGTGTTCCCCTTGTTTACAGTCTTAATGGAATTTAAGCCCTCTCCTTTCTCCCTTTTTAGTTTAGTCCCTGTGGCTGTTTCCAATTTTCCACTTCTCTCCAGCTGCTTTTGGGGGAGGGGTGCTTTTCCCATATTCTCCCCTCTCCCCAGTCTCTGTCCTCTCTCTGCCCCCCAAAGCAGTTCCCTACCTTCTGTGGCTTCTCACTCCCCATGTTCAGCTCTTCGTGTCATGTACTTGCTGAATTCTGTGGTTCAGGTTGTGCAGATTGTTGTGTTAATCTTCCAATCGGTTTTCTAGGTGTGTAGGATGGTTTAGTGTTGGTCTGGCTGTATTTCATGGACGCGAGACACACAAAAAGCTTCCATGCTGCTCTGCCATCTTGGCTCCTCCTTGGCCTATCCTTTAAATGATGCTATTTTTAGAGTCTGATTTTAGCCCCATCTTTGCTTCATATTAAAAAAAAAAAAAAACCCTGAAAGTAAAAATAAAATATATCCCTTGACAATCTCATCTATTTTTATAACAATTATTGTTTATGGTTAGATGATTACTGAGTATGCATCTACAGACCAGGAATTTTGAAGGTAAGGGTGATGATCTTATGTCTACTTTTATTGAAATTGAAACTCTCTAAGTAGATGTATGACATCATCAAAAAAATATGTAAACACAGACTTCATTCTTTAAAACCAGGGGCTCAAGAGATTTGAGATATTTGAAATGTGTGGGCAAGAAATTGTTTTAAAAGTTCTACAACAAGAGAGGAAAATTAGGATTTTAAGGCGAGAAAAAGGAATTATGACCTCTTTGGACACGTGTCAAATGGAAATTATAGAAATGGAAGATTAGCTATTGAAATATAAAAAGAAAGCAGAAACCTACTTTTAATAAGTGGGTTAAGTGGTAGATTCCACTCAGATGAAGATAGAATCAAAGATTTGAAATAGACTTGATGAATTCACTCACAATCCAATATAAGTGTATAAAATATTAAATATATATATGAATACATATGTGTGAATGTATTTGGATATATATTATGTATTTGTAAACATATACGTATTTGCAGTATATATGTGATATATTAATATAGAATACATGTTACATACATACATATAATACACACATATATTATGTATAATATAGATGTCCATTTAGCACATAGAAGTAGAGTATAAACAGCTAACAAATATGTAATAAGAGTTCCACAGAGAGAAAATAGAAATAATTTGGTAGAGAAATCTTTGAAAGATAATGGCAGAGGGATTTCTGTTGTCTGTCATAATGAAGTAATTGGTATTGAACATGTTCTCCTAACACAAATAAGTTTAGCACAAGATAAAATATGTGAAGCAACTTTTTTCAGACATTTATATGCAGGCATCTCAGAAAAGTGATCCTTGAGAAAAAAAAAAAATCCACATTCACCTCATTCAAAACGTGGGCACTTTCTGGACAACAGAGCAGGAAGGTGGAGTCTCAGCTGCAACTTGCAGTTGTTTAAGTGGTTCATCAGGACACTGGAGAGGAGACATCTGTGAAGCAACATGACTCCATAAGTCTGCATAGCAGGTCTTGCATGTGTGGATCAAGGATTAGGAAGAAAATTAACAGGACAAAATTCAAGGGGTCCAGAAGAGAGTGGCTTCTTTGGGGCTACAAGTTGAACAGAGATGTCATAGGGTGTTATGGCTGGAAGGTGTTGGAGTTGAGGTCTAGTCAGATTTGAGAGACCTCATTGAACAATTTAGTCATTCAGTTGGTATATCTCACAAGGTCACACCTTGTGAGGTATTTCCTAAGCTGTTTCATGGTCTACCACAGAGGACAAAAATATTCTAACCTTGACAGATAATCTAAGCCTGATGGAGTCAAGAATATAACCCTGCAATGTAAGTACTTATCAAATAAGAACATCAAACCCCTTGCAATTGTTCACAATATCAATCACACACTAAAAGCAGTAACAAAGAACCAGATGTTACAATACCAGATAAATGCCTTAGGACAAGTATTATAAGAATGCTCAAATGTAAAGAAAAACATTGCAAAAAATGGAAATTATAGAAAGAAATCAAATAGAAATGCAAGAACGAAAGAATAATAGCTAAAATTAAAATTAAAATATAATGCTTTAGTGTCAGCTAGGTTTTTTGAAATAATTGAAATATTCATGCATTATAGACAAGTTCATTGGTGCACCACTATGGAAAGTGGTTTAACCAATTTTTTTTGTAATTAGTCACAGGGACACCTGAGTGGCTCAGTCAGTTAAGTGTCCAGCTTCGACTCAGGTAATGATCTCAGTTCATGAGTTTGAGTCCCGCATTGGGCTCCATGCTGACAGCTTGGAGCCTGGAGACTGTGTCTTCAGAGTCTGGGTCTCTCTGTCTCTCTGTCCACTTGTGCTCACTCTCTGTCTTTCTCCTCTCTCTCTCTCTCTCTCTCTCTCTCTCAAAAATAAATAAACATTACAAAGGTATTAAAAAAAGAAAGAAAAGTTAATCATATACCTACAGATTTTCCAGCAATTCTACTTCTAGATATTTACCCAGGAGTAATGAAAATGCATTTATACACAGAGACTTGCACACAAATATTCATAGATATTTTATTTGAAATAGCCCCAAACTAGAAACAATTTAATGTCCATTAACAGGTGGAATGAATAAACAAATCCTGCTATTTCAGTATCTATTGCTGAGGATACAATAATCCTCAGTAATAAAACAGGAATCAAGATACATACAACAGCTTATATCATTCTCAGAATTATTATGTTGAGCAAAAGAAACCAGACAGTAAAGAATACCTACTGCACCATTTTATTTGTACAAAAGTCCAGAAAATGCGAACTAATTTATAATGATGTAAAGCAGATCAGTGGTTTCAGGGGATGAGAGTGGAGAGAAAGATGTATTACAAAATGGCATGAAGAAACTTGGATGGAAGAAGGATATGTTTATCTTGATTGTGGTGATGATCATGCAATTTTATACTTATGTAAAATCTCATTAAGTTATAGTTTTAAAATATGAAAAATTCATTATACATCAGTTATAACTTAACCAAACTGTAAAGCAGAAACAAACAAAAAACCTTGTATTGACTGGCTTAAGAGTAAAATAGGATACGTGAGAAAAAAAAGGCTTAGTGACTTAAAGACAGATCAACAAACTGTATCCTAACTGAAGAACAGAGAGTGGGGAGATTTAAACAGAACCTCAGTGACTGGAGGACAACAATAGCAAGTAGTCTAGGAATCATGCAATTAGAGCTCCACAGGAAGAGACAGATGATGGGGAAGAAAAGTATGTAAAAAATAATGGCAGATAATTTTCTAAATCTATAAAAAAAAAAAAAAAAACAACCCTGCAGAAGTCTAGCAAATCCCAAGGAAGATGGATACAAAGAACTTTCATAATCAAACAGTGCAAAAACCAACATAAATAGAAAATCTTATATCAAAGAAAAATGAGCCATTACATACAAGTAGTTTGTTCATGTGAGCAATAGGCTACAACTATGAAGCAATACACTAATTTATAAGGCTTATTTTAGAAGGACATTTTACACAAAATTGAGATTCAATATTTTCCCTACATATGATTCAAAAGCATTTCAATCAAAATAGTAATAGATTTTTGTAGAAGTACAAAAAAATGATTCTAAATTTATGTAGCAATGCAAAGGACCTAGAAGAAACAATATAATCTTGTTAAAAAGGGGGGAAAAATGGAGACTCGCACCAAATGGCTTCAAAATTCGTTATAAAATTGGTAGCAGGAAAGACAGATTGATCAGTGACACTGAATAGAGAGTCCAGTAATAGGTCTAAGCATAAATAGTGAACTGATTTTTGACAAGGGTCCTCATACCAATTCATACAGTAATGTAAAACTCCATATTTTTTTTCTGAACAACTGATTAAATGTATAGAAAAACTAACCTTGATTCTTAACAGAATGTACTGAAAAATTAATGCAAGATGCGTTAAAGACCTAAGACTAAAACAAAAAAAAAATCTTTTAGAATAGAACAAAATAAATAAATTCCCCATTAATAAAATGGCCTGAATACAGGAAACCCACTGGCAGGTAAATTTTTGTAACAAGTTCTGAAATAAGGCATTGATATTAAATTGGGATGGGCCCAATGTAGTCTCAAAGATCCTTATAAGTTAAAGAGAGAAGCAAGAGATTCAGAATCAGAATTATGGCAATGTGGGAAAGACCATTAGACCATTGCTGGCATTGACAATGGAAGGGGCAACAGGGCAAGTAATGAGGGTACCCTCTGGAAGCTGGAAAAGGCAAAAAAAAAAAAATGGGTTTCTCCATCAGAGCCTGTCACAGAGCAAGGCAGTCCTTGTCAACACCTTGATTTTAGACCCATGAGACCCATTTCAGGACTTCTAATTTCCAGAAGTAAAAGGTAATAATTGTGTTATGTTAACCATTATGTTTGTGACCATTGTTTGTGGTAATTGTAAAGGCAGCAGTAGCAAGCTAATACACTACAATTCTAGTTGTTATTCTCCTCATAGGCACTATTTTCCTAGATACAGTGTTGTTCTTTTTACACTATAGTCACACCGACTTGCTGGACTCCTCCTGGATAAGAGCTCTGTGCATTCAGAATTCCCAAATCTTACTATTCATTCCACCTTAGAGCTTAGTCTGCAGTATACACAGCACTAGTTCTTTTCTAAAACTATCCTTAAAATTACTCACTTTAGCTCTTGTGAAACTTTTCCCTACTCCAACATACCAAAGAACCAGTATTATTTAATATGGGAGTTAGGATAGGCGGCAAAGGAAGCATTGTTTTTACTCATCAGGTATTTGCTTATATCTACTGCTCATGCTCAGAATGAACTCCAATCATGATTTCAACAGTAACTATTTAACACTCAAAAGTTGAAAGTAGCTCCTATTTTTCTTTTTCGAGTGTCACAACCTCCTCCTAAGGAATAATTTGAGAATGTCAAAATGTTTGCATGTAAGAAAGGACATAGGCTGAAAAGACTAATTGGTATTAATATTAAAAATATATTATGTATGAAATTTTGTTAAAAAGTACACTTACATTTTTCTGAGAATAATACATGTACACATATTACTTAAATTTGATATTCGAGGTTGTATTTTTCACACTCTCTTTTTTTAATACTATTATTCTTTTCTTCTTACTGATCTTTGAATGATGAAGAACAATGCACTCACAAGTGTTCTCACTTGAAGAAGCATAATGAGGGCTACATGCAAAAATCAATAGGTGAATGGTGTTAGCTTCTAATTCATGTATTTTCACATTTATAAAATTATAATCACATCTAGCTTTAGAATAACATAATTTATGTCTTCCCTTTAGTTCTTCTATTTAAACCATTTTATTCTTCAAACATTACCATATTCAGCGATTGAAACATACCATCTAAATGTTAATAAATATTTTATTGGGCATAATCATGTTCACAATCAAATTAACGGAATTAAAAGCCCTCCCAGTATTCAGATTATAAAATTAGCTTCCAAATACGTATGTTGAAAATCAGAACACTTTCATGTATTTTTTCCAAGTTACTAGTCTTCTAACATGCTATTCATTGTTTGCCAATTATTTTATTCCAACTTTTATAAATTCATATCCCTGATGTTTATTCTGGATGGCTCATATGCCTTCTCTGTCTTTCTTACTTTTGGGTGGAAGTACTTTTTAATGTGACAAAGAGGATGTTAAGTGGTAGGCAACCATAACCCCATTTTCATTATTAAGATTTATTTCCAATAAGTTCAAGTGGGGGAAGCAAAAATCACCATGACACAAAAGTATTAACTGATAAACTGACCACAGTATAAGCTAGTTTCTATTCAAACACAGGTCCTTCTTTAATATCAGTAACCCGTTTTTGGTCTCTCTAGGGAAAGTTTCAAAAACCAGTATCCTGTTAACTAACAAAAATGCAAATCAATTACAAACTGATATAGTTTATTTTTCAGCAGAAGAAACATTTCATAAAGTTAACTACAGTTGGTTTTGAAAGTATTCTCATAGCAAATCCAGGGCTGAAAATCAGCTGAAATGAACTGGTTCAGTATCTGCTCAGATGCTACAGCTCCACGTCATTCCAGCTATAAATATTTTTGCATAAAACTATTTAAAAGAACCCTGGCAGAGATAGACTAGTGATCAACTGAAAAGGAGAAAATGGACAAAGATGTTGATAGTAGATATGCTTCTAAAGAAAATCATTATCTTATGAAAAGGTTAAGAGTGATCTTTGGAAAAAGTGATAAAGCTTCAGATAGTTTGAAGTAAATGACCCTTTTATGATCATGTTTTGAGAGCCTCCATGTAAAGATGATTTATTTTGTAATTATATAATTTGTCTGAAAAATTATCCACAAAATCAACTTAACTCATTTTTACTCACTCATTTGTTATTTGTTCATTTACTCAGTATGTATATCAATTTGAAGAAATATTGTATTATTTATATACATTTACAGAAATGGGTTTTAATCTCATTTAATTTAATTGTTTGCTTATATTTACAATATGATTTTGACCTATGCCAAAAGAATTACTTTAAGTAGCCTTACTCAAGTAATAATTTCCCATGATTGGTAAGAACCTCTTCAAATGACAAACTGTGATAAATAAAGATAAGGGAAATATTAAGAATTAATGGAGAAGGTTTTAGGGCAGTGAAACTATTCTGTATGATACTATAATGGTGGGTATATGTCATAAATTTGTCCAACCCACAGAATGTATAACACCGAGAGTGAACCTTCTTGTAAACTCTGACCTAATGATGTCAATGGAATTTCATCAATTGTGACAATTGTACCACTCTGGTAGGAGATGTCCATAATAGGCAAACTATCCATGTGTGGGGGCCAGAAAGTATATGGGAAATCTGGGCACCTTCTGCTCAATTTACTGTGAACCTAAAACAGCTCTAATAAATAAATTCTATTAAAAAGAAAATCCATGGAAGTCTCGTACGGAGTAACCATCTTAATCATAGACGATTGGGACACCTCACTGAGAAACGTTTTCATTAGGCTAAAATATGTATGCTGAATAAAGCAGGAACACCATTCAGGAAGAGCAGCATGATCTTCAGAGAGATAGGAGCTTGTGGGAAAACCTGTTGGTAGGACTGAGCACAGTACATTTAGCAGATGGAAAGAAAACAACAACCTGGCCACAACATGTAACACAAGAAGCACAATACAGGGAATCGGGAAGTACAAAGAAACCAGGTGTGAAGTATACTTGTAAGTAATATTTTTAGTTAGTGATTAGCTAGTGTAGAGAAAACAGAATCATTATATAGCTATATTGATAGATAAAGATATAATAAAGATTTTAAGGAATTGGTTCAACACAATTGTGGGGGCTGGCAAGTTTGAATTCTACAGGTCAATCTGGGAGCACGGATCTAGAAAAGAATTGATGTTTCAGCCTTGAGTCTAAAGCAATCTAGAGGCAGAATCTCCAGAGGAGATTTTTTTTTTTTTTTTTTTTTTTTTTTTTTTTCAGTAGCTGCATGCCCAATGTAGGGCTTGAACTCAGGACCCTGAGACCAACAGTCACATGCTCCAACAACAGAGTCAGCCAGGTGCTTCATGTAAGGTAATCTCTTTACTCAGTCGATTACTGATTTAAATATGAATCACTTCTAAAAAACACCTCCACACAGGGACGCCTGGGTGGCTCAGTCGGTTAAGCGTCGACTTTGGCTCAGGTCATGATCTTGTAAGGTTTGTGAGTTTGAGCCCCACTTTGGGCTCTGTGCTGACAGCTCGGAGCCTGGAGCCTGCTTCAGATTCTGTGTCTTCTTCTCTCTCTGCCCCTCCCCCACTTGTGCTCTGTCTCTATCAAAAATAATAATGTAAAAAAAATTTTTTAATTACCATCACAACCAGTAATGGAGAGGAGGAGCTATAATGTAATAATATAGGTCTACAATCTCAATCTGAGTCCTGGGGGTCATATGTGTTTAGGAATTCACACTGAGGGGGGTTGTGATTTAGAGAGATAACAAGTTGCATATACTACATATTTTATTTATTACATTGCAATCAGAGTCCAGGGATGGAAACTCATAAATATTCAAACTAGGTCAGAAAAATAAATAACATTGTGTCAGCTAAGATAAAGTTTCATTATTAATGGATTTTGGCAATCAACTTATAAAAAATATTCCAGATCAAGATTATAAACAAAAATCCACATTATTAGGCCACCTTTTTTCTTTCCCTCTCTCTTTCCTTTCAAAAGTGTGTTTCTTCTCTGGCCATATTATGACGATAAATATTGAATTCTACATAACCACTACTCTACTCTTTTTAACTCTTGACACAATTAACATTTGGTAACTTGGTTTCTTCAAACTACCTCCATCATATGTCTCACTTTGCTGAGTGGAGTTCTGTTTACATTGTGCCCTCTTTCACCTTCAATACATTATGTAGTGGCACTATTACTAAGTCAAGCAATTAATCAAAGTATTTTCCCCAAGTATTGACTTTTTTTTTCCATGTGAAATTCTGATTCAATTGGTACTTTAATTCAGTGTTCTTCTATTAAAGTGACTGGGGTACCTGGTAGTGGAGATAGAAATTAGAGGTGTATTTGTAATGTGAAACATGAAGGACCTAGGGTGTTGTAGTTAAAAGGGAAGGAAATCCTTTTCCTTTTCAAAGTATCACCAAGACCAACATGAGAAAGTACCCCAGCCGGAAGCCCCAAAGCTCTGCTGTCCCTTTCAATACAACTTTAATAGATTCTTTCATAATCTTAGTGAACTCACCCTGGTCTGCTGGAGCTGCTTCTATAGGCTGAATAACGGATAATGTTGCTTCAGATATAAGAAAAAATCTGCTCCAACAGTTTGACACTAACAGGGTTTCTCAATCAAGTTAGCAATAAAAGAAGATGCGTTCTTAGTATATCAGATTGGAATTCTGAATGCAATTTCAAATGATTTATTCAGCAAATATTTTGAAATATCTGTTGATATACTAGATCTATTCTAGGACACCGGCATACTCCCCTGCTCATGTACCACTTACGTTGGTAGGGAGAAACAGGCAATAAATACTATACATGTTAAATGTGTAAACTGTATAGTACTTAAGGAGGTAACACATGCAAGAAAAGTTAAAAAGTAGAGCAGAACATATTACTCAGGATGCCGACAGGAAAAGAAATGATGCATTCAGAAATGTGATTAAAAAGAAATTGATAAATGGGCTATTACAAAAGAATGGACATGGTTATGGAATCATGTTAGGGACTAGCAATACTAGAAAGGCTTTTCCACATCCAGGACTAAAGTAGCCAGGGAAGACGCCATAAAGCAGTATGTGTTGGAACGCTGTACCCATGGGAATATGGTTGACCCACAGAAACCATAGTGTTAAACTAAGAAAGCACCATTGCAAAACTAGGGTTTAGAGAGAAAGAAACCATGGGAATAAATATTCTGGCCTTTCTCTCTCTCTTTTTTTTCCTAATCTCCTGAGAGTGCCACATAGTAGCCAGCCTCAATATGGAGCTTTAAGAGAGCCTGAAATGCCAGAGCACAAGGCAATCCAGATATATGGAGAATGGAAGAGGAGGGTCTCACAAAGCTGAAGTTATTGAGAGAGTTAGTCATCGTGGTATGGGTAAATTACAAGTGTAAATAAGTAAGTCCAGGGCCACTATTGAATAGTTAGTCATGTTCCAAAGCATTGTTAGCAACACAAAATTAAGCACTATTATATATTGCATTGTTTACCATAAAACTTAGTAAACATGAAAAAATGTTTCTAGTGGATAACAACTTCTGTTTATCAACACCTGTTTGTGCATACATTTTTATGATAAGCCATTAATAAGTTGGGTATTTAGGATATTTAAGCCCTAGAAATCAAATTATAAATTCTTATTTTTGATAAGCTATCAAATAAACAGTGTGTTTTGTTTTGTTTTGTTTTTTTTAGTTCACTCATAATATAACTGTGCAGTTTGGTGAAAGCTTTTCTAGCATCAAGAGTTAATATATAGAGCAGGAAATATTGACAAAATGACCTAAATTAGATGTGACTAGTCCATCATAGACAATGTGATAAAAAAAAGATTTTTTTTCTCATTTTCAGACTTTACTACCCTAAATTCAAACATTAAATTCAATATTTCAATATACTAATTTAACTAAATTATGGCCAATTAAATGCACTATAATTTTGTGGTCCAATGAAGCTCGTCTACAAAGCTAAACTAAATTGTTGTTCATTTAGTATGTTCTACATTTATGCAGTAAATACTGGAAACATGAGACAACACATTTAATACCAAACTGTCAAGAACAGTAGATTGGGATGATATCAGTGGTGGTGATTTGAATAATTCCCTGAAATGAACTTTGAATGTCCAACTTCCCTGAAATATCACAAGAAACAATTAAATCTCTTCCTTTATTCAGGAAGTTTATTGGATATTCTGTTGTTTTTCAGTTAATGACAAAGCTAATGGATGCAACAAGCTTGGTCTAACAGGACAAAAAGTACATAAAAACAGATAAGATAAAGCACTTGCAATGATTTAACATGTAAAGGTATGGTAATATGGATTTGCTGAAGATGGTACTAAGCTTGGTTTTGAGAAGAAGAAAATTTTGTGTTAAAGTTACCTCATAGTACAGTTAGTTGGATAAACTAGAAAACAAAATTTTGGGGAAAGGAAACCATTTGAGCAATGCCAGAAAGGTGAAAAACCCAACTCTGATAAACCCAACAATTGGGTAGGGAACCAATAAACGTTGTAAGTGTTGGAGATGAATGTTAATAAGAAATAAGCCTAGAATGCTAAGCAAAGGGTAAAATCGCAGGAGGCAGGAGTACCTGGGTGGCTCAGTTGGTTAAGCATCTGACTTTGGACTTTGGTTCAGGTCATGATCTTGAAGTTTGTGAGTTCCAGCCCCCCCACCCTGCGTCAGGCTCTGTGCTGACAGCTCCGAGCCTGGACCCTGCTTCAGATTCTGTGTCTCCCTCTCTCTCTGCTTCTCCCTGCTCTCACTTTGTTTCTCTCTCTTAAAAAAAAATGAATAAACGTTAAAAAAAAATTAAAGATCACAAGGAGCATTTTATGTTCTGTTAAATGGAAAAAAATATCCTGTGGAATTTGGGAAATAATGAATATTTTTTAAATTTTTAAAAAAATGTTTATTTATTTATTTTTGAGAGAGAGACAGACAGAGCATGAGCAGGGGAGGACAGAGAGAGAGGGAGACATAGAATTCAAAGCAGGCTCCAGCCTCCAAGCTGTTAGCACAGAACCCAATGCTGCGAGGCTTGAACACACAAACCACAAGATCATGACTTGAGCCAAAGTGGGATGCTTAACCAACTGAGCCACCCAGGAGTCCCTAATGAATATATTTTTAATTGTCTTTGACCAATTATCCACATTTAAGAAATGGAATAAAAAGATATCAGGAAAAAAAAGACAAAACACTTAAGGGTAGTAGATAAGAATTAAGAGAGTTTAGTTACATAGCAGCCATTTAAGCAGGGAGTTTCAATAATAATACAAATAACCGCTCTTAAACTTTTATGTATAACTTTTTTAGTTTTATTTTTCTCATGTACCTGCATTTTCTAGTAAGTACTCTGAAATCTACACTGAATACATTTAAAATTAGATTGCTAGGGACGCCTGGGTGGTTCAGTGGGTTAAGCATCCGACTTAAGCATAGGCATGATCTCATGGTTTGTGAGTTTGACCCCAGCGTTGGGCTCTGTGCTGACAGCTCTGAGCCTGGCACCTGCTTCGGATTCTGTGCCTCCCTCTGTCTCTGCCCGTCCCCTACTCATGCTCTGTCTCTCTCTAGCTCTCAAAAATAAATAAAAATGTTAAGAAAATAAATAAATAAAAAATAAAACTAGATTGCTATTATAAAAACTTTGTGAAAAGATCTTTGCAAATAAATATTAATTACCTAAGTGTGATGATTTATTTTTAGCCCATTTTTATATACTAGGAATTTGAAGATCACCCTAAGTGAACGACTTATCTGTATATTGATAGATGTGAGAAATGCTATCTTTTCTAAACATTACCTAAATGTATTCCAGTTAGTATGCCTTTGATCAACAATTATTTGATAGGACGGCAGTGTGTATGGAGTTTATCTGAATATATAACTTAAATCTAATCTCAATTACATAGAACAAAACTACATGGCAACATGATATTCATGGATTGTTTCTTTTTTTTTTTTTTTTAATTTTTTTTTTCACGTTTATCTATTTTGGGACAGAGAGAGACAGAGCATGAACGGGGGAGGGGCAGAGAGAGAGGGAGACACAGAATCAGAAACAGGCTCCAGGCTCCGAGCCATCAGCCCAGAGCCTGACGCGGGGCTCGAACTCACGGACCCGCGAGATCGTGACCTGGCTGAAGTCGGACGCTTAACCGACTGCGGCCACCCAGGCGCCCTCATGGATTGTTTCCATAAGAAAAAGAAAAGGGTGATTCTACATTTTAAAAAATAAGGGTCATAAAAAAAGAGAAATATTCCATCTTGGTAAAAATATCGGTTATAAGTTTATAAATTTTGGTTTTTAAATCTTATATCAGGGGCGCCTGGGTGGCGCAGTCGGTTAAGCGTCCGACTTCAGCCAGGTCACGATCTCGCGGTCTGTGAGTTCGAGCCCCGCGTCCGGCTCTGGGCTGATGGCTCGGAGCTGGAGCCTGTTTCCGATTCTGTGTCTCCCTCTCTCTCCTGCCCTCCCCCGTTCATGCTCTGTCTCTGTCCCAAAAATAAAATAAACGTTGAAAAAAAAAATTAAAAAAAAAATAAATAAATCTTATATCAATATTAGTGCAACTTTCAATCTGTTCGTGGATATGTATTAAAAATTAACTTTGATCATTTTCTTTAAATTATCTTAAGGAGAAGGAAAATCTTAAAGTGTTTTGATTATTTCTAACTCCTCTGATGAAGATATCTTTAATTGTAGAAATATATTCAGGGAATTGCTTTCAATATACTTTAAGGTATTGATTGATTCAAGAGAATGTCATTGTGAGATGTATGATTACATCATGCTATTATTGACTGATGGCTTTAACTATTTGATTTACATAAATGAATTGTATTTTTTCTGATCCCATGCCAGAAATTGTTTTGATGGTTCAATGTAGCTTATTTAAAGTCACTAAACATATTTAAGTTTGTTAGAAATAAACCCAATTTACTGATATGGAAAACAACATATTTAAGTTTGTTAGGAATAAACCCAATTTACTGATATGGAAAACAATGTTATCGAATATGAAACCAATCCTTCTAATGCCATACAAGTATCATGTACTATTAATGATTTTTTAACTGCACACTTGCAATTTTTGAAATTTATCATGTCTCCAGGGAGATGATCTATTGGCTTCACCAGGTAAAGAACAGATAGCCATCTAAACATTTTTTGACATTATATGTTTTTATTAAATAAAAAATCCTGACATGTGATATACAAATTTAAGGTGTGTATTACCTTGGTATATTCCTATGTTGTAATATGAGTCCTGGTGTTTATCACATTATATAATTATGCTACAATATTATTGTCTATATTCATTATATGTGCATTAGATCTCTATGGCTTATTTACTACTTGGTACAAGTTTCTACCCTTAAACACCATCTCTCTTATCCCCCCTCACGTTATCACCTGGTTACCACCATTTTACTCTTTCCTTAAAAAGGTTTAACTTTTTTAGACTTCACATTTAAGTGATGTCATATAGTACTTATCTTTCTCTGTTTGACTTATCTCATTTAGCACAACATACTCAAGGTTTATCCATGTTGTTGCAAACGAAAGAATATCTTTCTCATGGGCTGAATAATATTCCATTGTGTATATGTATACATCTGTTTTATTTACTTATCTCTTGACTGGCATTTGGGTTGTTTCAATCTTGGCTACTGTGAATATACTGCAATAAACATGGGAGTACATATATTTCATCCAAAGCTTGTTTTCATTTCCTTTGATTATATAATCAGAAGTGATGTTGTTAGATTGTATGTAGATCTATTTTGAATTTTCAGAGTAGTTGGGCCGATTTACATTCACACTAATAGTGTATAAGGTTTCCCTTTTACCATGTTCTTGCTAGCAACTCTTGTCCCTTGTCTTCTTGATAATAGCCATTCTAACAGGTATGAGGTGACATCTCATTGTGGTTTTGATTTTCATTTCCCTGATCATTAGTGATGTTGAGCATATTTCCATTCAGTTTTTCTGCTATTTTTTAAATCAAACTGTTTTTTTTATTACTGAGTTGACTGAGTTATTTATGTATTTAGATATTAACTCCTTATCTGATATGTGGTTTGTAATTTTTTCCCATTCTGTAGGTTGTTTTTTCATTTGTTAATTATTTATTTTACTGTGCAGAAACTTTTGAGTTTGATGTAGTCCCATTTTTTTATTTTGTTTGTTTGTTTGTTTTTGATGTTTGTGCTTTCGGCAACATACCCCCAAAATTATTATCAAGACCAATACCAAGGAACATCGTCCATATATTTTCTTCTAGGAATTTTATGGGGTCAGGTCTTATTTTTAAGTCTTTAATTCATTTTGAGTTGATTTTTATGAATGGCATGAGATAGGAGTCCAATTTCATTGTTGGTTTTTTCTTAAGTTTATTTATTTTGAGAGAGAGAACAACTGTGAGTGGGGGAGGGGCAGAGAGAGAGGGTGAGATAGAGAAGCTCAAGCAGTCTCTGTGCTGTTAGCGTGGAGCCTGAAGTTGGGCTCGATCTGACAACCCATGAGATCATGAACTAAGCCAAAATCGAGAATCAGAGGCTAAGCCAACTGAGCCACCTAGGTGTTCCAATTTCATTTCTTCTGCATGTTTCTTCAGTTTTCTCAGTACCATTCATTGAAGAAACTATCATTTCCCAACTGAGTATTCTTGGCTCCCTTGCCAAATATTATTTGACCAGGTATGCTTGGATTCAATTCTAGACTCTCTATTCTGTTCCACTGACCAATGTGTCTATTTTTTTGTGTTGGGACCATACTATTTTTATTACCATGGCTTTATAATATAGCTTGAAATCCGGAAGTGGACATGTCCAGAATGTGGTGTTATAATACAAGTTTTTGGTTTCTCTCAACATAGCAGACTCACTAAGGTTGGCATTAAAAAAAATAAATAATAAAAAGGAAAGATTGGCAGCTGAGTAGGAGGAGGTGTACACATAGCACTTAGAGATTTGAGTGTGTCCACATCCAGGTAGGGGGGTCCTCAAGTAGGAAGATCCCAGAGGCCTTTAGGCAGTCCTCTCATCTCCTGAGGTAGACAGCAGGAGACGCCATCCTTCAGTTCTCTTTGTCTGCCTACTTCCCTTTCCTTTCCCTCCCTCTAGTCTCTGCAGCCTATTTTCAGAGAAAGCAACTGGTCCCTCCACCTGTGGCACATGTGACTTGGCAGACCCTCATTGCTTTTACCCTCCACCTTCTTTACCAGAAAAGTCATTCTGACTCACTGCCTGGCTGGCCACTGCCTTCTCTGCTCTCACCACCTCTGCACTGAGCCTCTACTGCCACCTCCCTCACTCTGTCTCCTCCATTAGCAGGAGGTGCACAGATGGATAGATCTGTCAGGTGTCTCAGTATGCTGTACAGAAACACTTTTGTTTCTTTTATCTATGGATGCCTGATTAATTATAAATCAAAGGGGAGAAAAAATAGGCACAAGTCACACTGTCATAGTGCTGACCTATATATATATATATATATATATATATATATATATATATATCTTAAAAGTTGAGGTTTAAAATCCAATAAACAATTAGATTGACTTCCTATTAATATGTCAAATTAAATATATGTATTCGCCCATGTTTCCCCCTAAAAATTTACTAAATTGACAGTAAAATGTTCACCTAAATAAATAATACATGCTTCAGGAAAAAGTAATAAAAGAGGGATCTTTAGGAACACAATTTGGATGTTGGAGAAATGCATGGATTAGTGAAAACTGATTTAGCAAATTTGAGAAAGAGTACTTGAGTCATAGCAGAAGAAACCCAAAAGTAACTTATTTTCACGTGCGGAAAGCCATAAAAACCTCAGAAATGGGTAACTCTAAACATGGGGGCAGAGTTAGCTTGTCTACCAAAAGGATTTGTTGACTTGTTGGTTTTTTTCAAAAAATGAATAGATCTTCAGAGTCTTCCTTTACAATAGCAGAAAGCTGAAAATTTGGTCTTTGAAGAGGGTGTTCCAGAGTATCTGTATGGAACACTCCAGAACATCTAACTTCAGGAACGCAGTAGTGAAAACAATAAGATATGTTGAAAACCCAATATTTAGGTTTTTTAGAGGCTGCACATTCTGATTTAGTAATAACAGATATAGAACAATCATATACTATGGGACAGGATTCATTTCTAAAGGAAAAAAGAGTTGGATTCATCACCACTGAAAGAATTAGAGAGATTTATTATTTGGGGAGGTAACTTGGCTTTTAGAAGGAAGAAATCCATTTCACCCTCACAGTGGAGCTTGGTGGAATGATAATGGAAACTCTATGTTACAGCAGAGGGACAGTCAGCACTATGGCACATGGATAGCACCCCGGTGAATCATCTTTGGACCTCCCTTATTGGCAGCCAGGCTTGTATCCTTTTCACAGGGAATGGGAAGATTTTTATCTGAGTATTATAACCAGCCTGAATTATATCTCTGAAGATGCTTTTAGATTATTGATTTGAAGGCTTTACTTGATAAGCCTTGCCTAAATACACCAAGCTTCTGCTCAATTTGGTGCCTCCCTCTTAAACATGAATGTATAGCCACGACTCCCCAAATATTTGAGGAAAATTCATAAAAATCAGATTCTGAGACAAATCTTCAGGAAAAATAAGCTTGGATGACCGAAGACAATTTCCTCAGAAAGATGAAAAAGATATATTCTGTGAATAAAAGTACTCAGAGAATAAAACAGAAGTTGTTTGAATTAAATATATACAACAGAAAAATGCTTTAAAGTAATACAATTTTTGGAAGATAAAATTGAAAACATTCCATTAAAAAGGAGAAAACTATGTGAGAAGTAATGGAGATAGGATAATGAAATTTGAGAAACACTTCAGGTGTCCAAAACCAAGTATTTGAAATTCCAGAAATAAAGACAAAATTTATGTCATGGTGCGTGCCTTCTTAAGCTGGAGAATAATGAATATTTGCAGGGTTGCATGTGCTCTACTATTACCTGGTTGTAAATTTTCCTCAATAGTTTCTATTTTAAACCTGGATTTCTTGGTGCTATGATGGTGATCTCTATGCATGGTATCACTTTAATGGTTAGGACTTAGAAACCTCACCATCGTCATTTATTCGTCCCCTTTTTTATACATAATATTATTCATCCAAACTTACCAAGTCCTTCTGTTTTGGCTGTCTGTTAAATATTGCTCAACTCTATCTTCTTTCCCATCACTCCGATGTTTGATTAAGATTTATTTATTTCTTGCCTTATTGTAGGAGACTGCAGAAATATATAATCTAATTTGAAATCTTTAAAATAAAAATCCTAAACATTTAACTGTTTGAATTCTTTGATTTGACTGACTTTAGTACTGAGAACTAACTGTTTGCTTTCTGCCTCCTTCTTCAAAAAATGCTGGGTGTGAGAGGGTCTCCTCTTAATAAAAGCCAATAGAAAAATTCACATTGAGATTAATATTTTAAAAATTAACCTTCACAGGGATATATTGCTCATTTTATCACAGAAAATTGCTTCTTCTTAGAATTGAGGTTGGACTTTATCAATGTGTAGTAGGGGCAACACAAATCTACATTTGGAAACTAGAGAAAAGGACTTTTCAAAAGCACATGTTGTATGCTATTGTTCTGCAATGAAGTGTCAGCAAAAATGCAGGATAAATCTTATTCAAGACATAGCAAGTAAAGGTTTCTTGTGACTCCTCCCTAGACAAAGATTTGTCTGACTTCAAGAGAGGAGCAACAGCTCTGGGCTTTTTGAAATCAAGTGGAGAGGGCATATAGACATGCCCTTCAAAGGATCAATACCCCAACTGGTAATGAGAAGTAGAGGTGTATTTCAGGAAGTCCAATACCAAAAATCATGGATTAGGAGTTCTATTATACTTAAACTTTCAAACCCAAACAGAAGGGCTAAAGAATTCATAAGAGAACAAGAGAGACTCGATGGTCTTTAATAAATCACCCTGTGACTTTCTCCACCACCAATAAAGTTCCTATTACAAAGACTAAATTAAGATCTAGGTCTCACAGCTTATTTTGAAGGTGTTTCCAGGGGAAGAGGCTGAGGCAGTCAATTTTCCTTTTAAAGGAATTATACTAGCAAATACTCATATGCCAAAAAGCTTGAATATCTTCCTGGATAAAACAGTCCTTGAGGCAAGAAAAATCAAACAAAAATCTGTCTTGAGTTTTGACGAGTCTTGATCTTTTAAAGTTTTATGTTTTAAGCTTGAGCAAGGTTTTGTGAAGTATGTGCCATATTTAGGGTTATTTTATCTAAAAGCAATGTATCATGTGCCTGTAATGGCCACCTTATATTTATATTAATTTTAATTGTTTAATTTTAATGTTAATCTAGTAGGAGATTAGGTTTTGTCATTTTTCTGAGTCTGGAATTCCTTTTTTAATCATGGACTGTTTCCCTTGTTCAGTTCCAATTACATTTCTCCCCTAAATTCTTCTATTAGTTTCTAAATATGATAAATCATTCCAGTCAGCTAGGGATTAATCATAGGATTACGGAGGAAGGACATAGGGGTTCAATATAAATGTCAGTGACACAAGCTGTCTCAAGAAAGAAACAGGATCCCCTTTTTTAATTTACATTTTGGGATTATATGATTATGTTCTTTAAAAATACTTTTTTTAAAGCAGTTTTCCATCCCATTTTCATAAAGAATCCAAACACACACACACACATACACAGAGTTATGATATTTTTTAAGTTTACAAAAAGATAATGTATTTTTGTACATTTATTTATTTTTGAGAGACAGAGAGAGACAGCGTGAGCAGGGGGGGTTGCAGAGAGAGGGAGACACAGGTTCCGAAGCAGGCTCCAGGCTCCGAGCTGTCAGCACAGAGCCTGACGTGGGGCTCGAACCCACGAACCGTGAGATCACGACCTGAGACAAAGTCGGGTGCTTAACCAACTGAGACACCCAGGCGCCCCACAAAAAGATAATTTAAAAGTAATCATTGATAGATACTATATCTATGATTACTGCATGTATAAAATTTGCCTAAGAATTCCTTTAATTAGAATTAAACAAATTTTTAATGTTTATTCATTCTTGAAAGAGAGAGAAAGAGAGACAGAGACAGAGTGTGAGCAGGGGAGAGGAAGAGAGAGACAGAAACAGAAAATCCAAAGCAGGCTCTAGGCTCTGCACTGACAGCACAGAGACCAATGCGGGGCTCAAACCCATCAACCAGGAGATCATGACCTCCTCCAAAGTCAAACGTTTGACTGACTGAGCCACCCAGGGTCCCTAGAATCCCCCTAATTTGAAGTAATAATGCCAACTAGCAAGTCAATTACTATTTTCCAGATTCATGGATTCAAGTTAAAGAGATAATTTCATTTTTAATTTTTGCATGCCAAACTGGTTTATGATGAAAAGTATACAAATTTATCAAATTTTTGAAATTTGTGATCCTTGCTTAAAAAAAATTGTTATACATTCCCTTTCCATGTCTAGTATTCTAGATTCCATATCCAAATTATTTTTCATCTGATAATATGTTGTAGTAATATGAATAAAAGCTCTTACTTTATAAATATTTACCTGTCGGATACTGGGATAATCTCCTTGCATTATCCTATTTAATCTTGATAACAACCATATAAGCTATGAAACAGATTAGATAGTTCATGGAAAAAAATTTAAGAAACAGGTCCAATATCATATATAGTAGAAAATATGAGATATCTGTGTTTAATGCCAAAACCAAACCCTTTAACACTATTCTATACTGAAATTATTGCTCCTGTTCTATGGACAAATTATGCCTCAAAATTTACAGTTAAATATTGACAATCTGTCCCCGCTGCTTTAACCTTCATTATCCTGGGGGTGGAAATACAAGCCAATTGATTCCTTCTCTCTTTCTTTCTTTCTTTCTCTTTCTTTCTTTCTTTCTTTCTTTCTTTCTTTCTTTCTTTCTTTCTTTTCTTTCTTTTTTCATTTTCTATATCCAGTTTTGCAAGATTTCCAGCCTCGTTTTTATAATTATCTGGTCTCTAACAAAACTGAGGACAATGTTGACTAGCTATCTAAAAATATCCCGGAAATTTTCTTATTCTAGACTAATACTTCCTGCCCTCACTATGTGGCAGGCTGAAAGCCAATTTCCCACTTGGTGCTAGAAATCAGTCACCATAGCCATTACACCAACCTCTTTTTCTGTTCTATTTTTTTGGCATGAGATGCCACCAATAGCTAAGTAGTAAATTTCCCCCTTCAATTCAATGGGAATATTACATCTTTCAGTGGAAACATGCTTTTCAGCCAGACTAAAGTTTCAGACAGAGGGGTAAAAAAATATTTTAGTGGGACTTTAGGTCTATTTGTGATAAGGACCACTCTCACACCTTGATTCCCAGACCTATGTATTCTGGCTACAGGAAAATGAGGCTCATATATAGTACTCACTGTTTCAAAGCTTAGGGTGTACTTTGTAAAAACAGCACAACAGGTTTTCAGGGTATTATCTCCAAGATAGTAACACGGTAAGTGTTAGCAAGTATTTTTCAAACTGATAATAACTTGTTTAACTAATTTAAACTGATTCATAAAATTCCTAAGTTACATCTGGCCTGGTAGAGCTAGTGCTATTCAAGCTACCTCATATTTTGATGTCATTTGGTATTCACAGCACAGGTACAAGTTAGGTATACAATAGGAGCCAAAATATTGTGTGCTCCTTGAAACCATTAACTGGGGATATCCTACACAAGACCTTAGTCGAGTGTACCATAAGTCTTCTGACAAGTGTTAAAGGACAGGCATTGGTGGGATGAGGAAACCATATCATCCCTGTGTCCATGGCTCTCAAACAAACCAGGTTCTCTTGTCTCTTTCCTTAAAGGTATTCCATCCAATTTATACTCAGTGTAGATGAAAGAGCAAATCAAATGATATTTCAGGTATGTGGTACCAATCATCTCCCTTCACAAACAGACAGCTGTCTTAGCAATGTGTCATCTTGATTCATAGTCACCCAAGCTGTAGGTGACTGAATGTTCAGCCATTTCCATCCTGTGCCAATCAAAGGTAATCTCTCAGGTTATCAGAAAAAGAAATAAATTAGTAAATATAGCCCAGAAATTTTGAACCAAATGGTAGGTCTAACTTGGTACCTGTCAGTTGAATGATCAGGGGATTCTGTGTCAAACCTTTTCTCCAAATTATCCAGATTCAGTCTTTAGACAGTCCATAAATCTTCAGGAGTCCTTTGTCCCTCCTATCAGCACCAGCTGTCTACCAGCAAGAGATTGACAGAAATAGCTAAGAGTATTATTTTCTTGCTCTGGGACACTCTCATTGGAAATAAGGTACTGAATTCCTTTCATTACCCAGCTGGTTATAACCTACTTTTTGTGCCCTCTTTCCTCTCACTGTAATCTCTTCCCTTGTCCCTGTTTTAACTCACACCCTTCCTCCCCCAGCAGCATTTGCTGGTTTACAAAACAGGTGCATCTATTTCATTAGGGCTTTCTCTTCAGCCTAATCTTAGGAAGATGCTGGGGGATGTGACAGGAAAATAATTAAAGATCTGACCCTGCCACTTAGTAACATGGCCATATTCATTTTTTTTAATCTTTCTTTATTCTTGAGAGAGAGGGTGTGAGCAGGGGAGGAGCATAGAGAAAGGGAGACACAGAATGTGAAGCAGGCCTCAGACTCTGAGCCGTCAGCACAGAGTCCTACGAGGGGCTCGAACTCACAAACTGCGAGATCATGACCTGAGCCAAAGTAGGACCCTCAACCAACTGAGCCACCCAGGCACCTTTAAAATGGCCATATTCAAATTTAATGACATGGAGAAGTTATAATGCACTCTGATAATCCACTAGAAATACATACATACAATCAAATTCAGTAGTATGGGTACCTCTCTTTCTCTAACGGTAATGAAACAGGTGAGATGAAAAAAAATTTGAGGATGGAATGTTATAAAGTTGTGTGGCTGCAGCATTGTTACCCTCTCATTCCTAAATATTAAAAACATTTCCAGTGGAATCTTTCTATACTGCCTCTCATTTGTGAAAACATTCATTTAGTCAATTTAGGCAGTCATGTCAAGCCTTTTACACCACTTAAATAGCAAGTGTTCAATTGTCTGTTTGATTTTCAATGAGACCAATGGGACTGATGTTCTGAGGGTGATAGGGACTGTGATATTTTTATGTAATATTGTGTTACCTTGCCTGTGCACACTACTTGCCTTTGTACAATAGTAATAATAAAGTGCATACCTTGATCTTGGGGAATACATGCATGTAAGCAAATTGGTAGATTATTTGCAGCTACATTCCTTTAATTATGCTCACTGTGGTTAGTTCTGTTACAGAATAAGGAAAACCTAGAATAGAGTAGAAGACAACCCATAGAGAAGAGAATATATTTGAAATGTATATATCTGATAAAGGTATTTTATCCAGAATATATAAAAAGTAATCAAATCCAATATTTTTTTAAACTAGTAAAGGTTTTGAACACATATTTTACCAAAGAAAATAGGAAAATGATAAACACATGAAGAGTTATTAAAGAAATAGAAATTAATTTGTATGATTTGATTCCTACCAAATTTGTAGAGATTATTTTTATGAACAAGAATATGGTCTATTTTAGGAAATATTTTGTGTGCATTTGAAATGAGTGTGTGTTCTGCTACTATTTGCTGCCTTTTCCTAATATGTCACTTGGGTCAAGTTAGTTGTGTTTTTCAGATATTCTATACCATTATTGATTTTTTTCTACTTATCCTATCAATTATTGAGAGAGGCACCTTAAACTCTCTGAATGTAATTGTGGATTTGTTTACTTTCATGTTTGGTTTAGATCAGCTTTTGCTCCATTTATTTTGAAGTTATGTTATTAGATGGAAACATATTTGGGATTATTGCATTCTCTTGAGGAATTTATTTCTTTGCTATTACGAAATGTCATTCTATATCACTGGTAATACCCTTTGCTCTGAAACCTACTTTCGGTTTTCTGAATTGTTTTTTTATGTTCTCAATATTACTGATTTTATTCTGATCTTTATTATTTTCTTCCTTCTACTTTGGATTTAATTGGCTCTTCCATCTCTAGTTTCTTAAGGGAAAGCACAGGTTACTTATTGTCAATATTTTTTGTTTTCTTATATAAACATTTCTTGCTATAAATTTTCCTCTGAGCATTGCTTTAGCTGTACTTCACTATATATGTATATATTATATACACACATAAACACACATGTATATTTCAGTTAGCTCAAAGGATATAATTTCCTTTAAAACTTCCTGTGACTCATGGTTTACATACTAATATGCTGTTGAATTTCTTAATTATTAGGCATTGGTTTCAATCTATCTTCCTATTATTGATTTCTAGTTTATTTATTTTATATAGTTTTATTTTAAATTATTGTAAATGTGTTAATATTTGTTTTATAGACTGGTACATGCTCATCTTGGTGGTTGTTCTAGACACACATAAGAATAATCTGTATTTTGATGTTGAGTGGACTGTTTTCTAACATCAATTAGGACAACCGGGTTGACAGTGCAGATCATGTTATTTATATCTTACTGATTCTCTGTTTTTTTTAATTCTGTTACTGAGGAAAGCATGTTACATTTCCACGTAAAATTGTAAATTTTCCCATTTCTACTTTTAGCTTTGTCAGTTTTTGTCTCATGTATATTGCAGCTCTGTTTTTAGGCAAATAAGTATTTATCGTTGTTATGGTTATGTCTCCTTGGAAAATTGACCCTTTAGTCACTACGCGAGGCCTCTCTTTATCCATGATAGTATTTTTTGTTCGGAAACCTATCTTGTCAGAAGTTATAGCTTCTCCAGCTCTCTTTTGGTTAGAGTTTGCAAACTATGCCTTTGTCTCTCCTTTTACTTTTAACTGGTCTATGTCGTTATGTTTAGAATAGGTTCTTGTAGATGAAAAATTTGAGGTTATGCTTTCTTATTGAATCTGACTCTTCTCTTAACTTGTACTTTTAGACCATTCATATTTAAGGTGATTATTAATATAGTTGGATTGAAATCTATCACCTTGCTGGCTGTTTTTTATATTTTCCATGGATTACTTCTTCTTTTATTCTTTTATTTTCTTTGCTTTCTCTGGGTTTAACTGGACATTTAAATAATTCTATTTTATCTCCTGTACTGACTTAAAATTGAAAAACAGTGGTTGCTCTAGTGATTACAAATATGTTTTTAAATATCTTAGTGCACAGCAGCAAATTACCAATTCCTCACTCCTTGAGCCATGCATTTCATTTTCAATAAGGCTATAAACACATTATAAATTTGCTTTAAACACTCAGGTCTCTTTTAGACCAATTAAAACAAGAAAAATCATCATCTTATTTATTTCATCTTAACACCTTTATTCTTTTTTTTTTCAAAAATAGCAAACTGCTTTATTTTATTGCAAATGAAAATATTATGTCTTTTCAGATGTGAGTGTGTATGAACAGACTAGTACTTTCAGTGTTGAAATTCTACTATAATATGAGAGAATTCCATTTTATATAAAATTTTAAAGATGGCAATTCTCATCATTTCTCTTTTTTTTTATATATATATGAAATTTATTGACAAATTGGTTTCCATACAACACCCAGTGCTCATCCCAAAAGGTGCCCTCCTCAATACCCATCACCCACCCTCCCCTCCCTCCCACCCCCCATCAACCCTCAGTTTGTTCTCAGTTTTTAACAATCTCTTATGCTTTGGCTCTCTCCCACTCTAACCTCTCTCTTTTTTTTTTTTTCCTTCCCCTCCCCCATGGGTTCCTGTTAAGTTTCTCAGGATCCACATAAGAGTGAAACCATATGGTATCTGTCTTTCTCTGTATGGCTTATTTCACTTAGCATCACACTCTCCAGTTCCATCCACGTTGCTACAAAAGGCCATATTTCATTTTTTCTCATTGCCACGTAGTATTCCATTGTGTATATAAACCACAATTTCTTTATCCATTCATCAGTTGATGGACATTTAGGCTCCTTCCATAATTTGGCTATTGTTGAGAGTGCTGCTATGAACATTGGGGTACACGTGCCCCTATGCATCAGTACTCCTGTATCCCTTGGGTAAATTCCTAGCAGTGCTATTGCTGGGTCATAGGGTAGGTCTATTTTTAATTTTCTGAGGAACCTCCACACTGCTTTCCAGAGCGGCTGCACCAATTTGCATTCCCACCAACAGTGCAAGAGGGTTCCCGTTTCTCCACATCCTCGCCAGCATCTATAGTCTCCTGATTTGTTCATTTTGGCCACTCTGACTGGCGTGAGGTGATACCTGAGTGTGGTTTTGATTTGTATTTCCCTGATAAGGAGCGACGCTGAACATCTTTTCATGTGCCTGTTGGCCATCTGGATGTCTTCTTTAGAGAAGTGTCTATTCATGTTTTCTGCCCATTTCTTCACTGGGTTATTTGTTTTTCGGGTGTGGAGTTTGGTGAGCTCTTTATAGATTTTAGATACTAGCCCTTTGTCCGATATGTCATTTGCAAATATCTTTTCCCATTCCGTTGGTTGCCTTTTAGTTTTGTTGGTTGTTTCCTTTGCTGTGCAGAAGCTTTTTATCTTCATGAGGTCCCAGTAATTCACTTTTGCTTTTAATTCCCTTGCCTTTGGGGATGTGTCGAGTAAGAGATTGCTACGGCTGAGGTCAGAGAGGTCTTTTCCTGCTTTCTCCTCTAAGGTTTTGATGGTTTCCTGTCTCACATTTAGGTCCTTTATCCATTTTGAGTTTATTTTTGTAAATGGTGTGAGAAAGTGGTCTAGTTTCAACCTTCTGCATGTTGCTGTCCAGTTCTCCCAGCACCATTTGTTAAAGAGGCTGTCTTTTTTCCGTTGGATGTTCTTTCCTGCTTTGTCAAAGATGAGTTGGCCATATGTTTGTGGGTCTAGTTCTGGGGTTTCTATTCTATTCCATTGGTCTGTGTGTCTGTTTTTGTGCCAATACCATGCTGTCTTGATGATGACAGCTTTGTAGTAGAGGCTAAAGTCTGGGATTGTGATGCCTCCTGCTTTGGTCTTCTTCTTCAAAATTCCTTTGGCTATTCGGGGCCTTTTGTGGTTCCATATGAATTTTAGGATTGCTTGTTCTAGTTTCGAGAAGAATGCTGGTGCAATTTTGATTGGGATTGCATTGAATGTGTAGATAGCTTTGGGTAGTATTGACATTTTGACAATATTTATTTTTCCAATCCATGAGCAGGGAATGTCTTTCCATTTCTTTAAATCTTCTTCAATTACCTTCATAAGCTTTCTGTAGTTTTCAGCATACAGATCCTTTACATCTTTGGTTAGATTTATTCCTAGGTATTTTATGCTTCTTGGTGCAATTGTGAATGGGATCAGTTTCTTTATTTGTCTTTCTGTTGCTTCATTGTTAGTGTATAAGAATGCAACTGATTTCTGTACATTGATTTTGTATCCTGAACTTTGCTGAATTCATGTATCAGTTCTAGCAGACTTTTGGTGGAGTCTATCGGATTTTCCATGTATAATATCATGTCATCTGCAAAAAGCGAAAGCTTGACTTCATCTTTGCCAATTTTGATGCCTTTGATTTCCTTTTGTTGTCTGATTGCTGATGCTAGAACTTCCAGCACTATATTAAACAACAACGGTGAGAGTGGGCATCCCTGTCGTGTTCCTGATCTCAGGGAAAAAGCTCTCAGTTTTTCCCCATTGAGGATGATGTTAGCTGTGGGCTTTTCATAAATGGCTTTTATGATCTTTAAGTATGTTCCTTCTATCCCGACTTTCTCAAGGGTTTTTATTAAGAAAGGGTGCTGGATTTTGTCAAAGGCCTTTTCTGCATCGATTGACAGGATCATATGGTTCTTCTCTTTTTTTTTGTTTTTTTTTTGTTAATGTGATGTATCACGTTGATTGATTTGCGAATGTTGAACCAGCCCTGCATCCCAGGAATGAATCCCACTTGATCATGGTGAATAATTCTTTTTATATGCTGTTGAATTCGATTTGCTAGTATCTTATTGAGAATTTTTGCATCCATATTCATCAGGGATATTGGCCTGTAGTTCTCTTTTTTTACTGGGTCTCTGTCTGGTTTAGGAATCAAAGTAATACTGGCTTCATAGAATGAGTCTGGAAGTTTTCCTTCCCTTTCTATTTCTTGGAATAGCTTGAGAAGGATAGGTATTATCTCTGCTTTAAACATCTGGTAGAACTCCCCTGGGAAGCCATCTGGTCCTGGACTCTTATTTGTTGGGAGATTTTTGATAACCGATTCAATTTCTTCGCTGGTTATGGGTCTGTTCAAGCTTTCTATTTCCTCCTGATTGAGTTTTGGAAGAGTGTGGGTGTTCAGGAATTTGTCCATTTCTTCCAGGTTGTCCAATTTGTTGGCATATAATTTTTCATAGTATTCCCTGATAATTGTTTGTATCTCTGAGGGATTGGTTGTAATAAGTCCATTTTCATTCATGATTTTATCTATTTGGGTCATCTCCCTTTTCTTTTTGAGAAGCCTGGCTAGAGGTTTGTCAATTTTGTTTATTTTTTCAAAAAACCAACTCTTGGTTTCGTTGATCTGCTCTACAGTTTTTTTAGATTCTATATTGTTTATTTCTGCTCTGATCTTTATGATTTCTCTTCTTCTGCTGGGTTTAGGCTGCCTTTGCTGTTCTGCTTCTATTTCCTTTAGGTGTGCTGTTAGATTTTGTATTTGGGATTTTTCTTGTTTCTTGAGATAGGCCTGGATTGCAATGTATTTTCCTCTCAGGACTGCCTTCGCTGCGTCCCAAAGCGTTTGGATTGTTGTATTTTCATTTTCGTTTGTTTCCATATATTTTTTGATTTCTTCTCTAATTGCCTGGTTGACCCACTCATTCGTTAGTAGGGTGTTCTTTAACCTCCACGCTTTTGGAGGTTTTCCAGACTTTTTCCTGTGGTTGATTTCAAGCTTCATAGCATTGTGGTCTGAAAGTATGCATGGTATAATTTCAATTCTTGTAAACTTATGAAGGGCTGTTTTGTGACCCAGTATATGATCTATCTTGGAGAATGTTCCATGTGCACTCGAGAAGAAAGTATATTCTGTTGCTTTGGGATGCAGAGTTCTAAATATATCTGTCAAGTCCATCTGATCCAGTGTCTCATTCAGGGCCCTTGTTTCTTTATTGACTGTGTGTCTAGATGATCTATCCATTTCTGTAAGTGGGGTGTTAAAGTCCCCAGCAATTACCACATTCTTATCAATAAGGTTGCTTCTGTTTATGAGTAATTGTTTTATATACTTGGGGGCTCCGGTATTCGGCGCATAGACATTTATAATTGTTAGCTCTTCCTGATGGATAGACCCTGTAACTATTATATAATGTCCTTCTTCATCTCTTGTTACAGCCTTTAATTTAAAGTCTAGTTTGTCTGATATAAGTATGGCTACTCCAGCTTTCTTTTGGCTTCCAGTAGCATGATAAATAGTTCTCCATCCCCTCACTCTGAATCTAAAGGTGTCCTCAGGTCTAAAATGAGTCTCTTGTAGACAGCAAATAGATGGGTCTTGTTTTTTTATCCATTCTGATACCCTATGTCTTTTGGTTGGCGCATTTAATCCATTTACATTCAGTGTTATTATAGAAAGATACGGGTTTAGAGTCATTGTGATGTCTGTATGTTTTATGCTTGTAGCGATGTCTCTGGTACTTTGTCTCACAGGGTCCCCCTTAGGATCTCTTGTAGGGCTGGTTTAGTGGTGACAAATTCCTTCAGTTTTTGTTTGTTTGGGAAGACCTTTATGTCTCCTTCTATTCTAAATGACAGACTTGCTGGATAAAGAATTCTCGGCTGCATATTTTTTCTGTCTAGCACACTGAAAATCTCGTGCCAATTCTTTCTGGCCTGCCAAGTTTCAAAAGAGAGATCAGTCACGAGTCTTATAGGTCTCCCTTTATATGTGAGGGCACGTTTACCCCTTGCTGCTTTCAGAATTTTCTCTTTATCCTTGTATTTTGCCAGTTTCACTATGATATGTCGTGCAGAAGATCGATTCAAGTTACGTCTGAAGGGAGTTCTCTGTGCCTCTTGGATTTCAATGCCTTTTTCCTTGCCCAGTTCAGGGAAGTTCTCAGCTATTATTTCTTCAAGTACCCCTTCAGCACCTTTCCCTCTCTCTTCCTCCTCTGGGATACCAATTATGCGTATATTATTTCTTTTTAGTGTATCACTTAGTTCTCTAATTTTCCCCTCATACTCCTGGATTTTTTTATCTCTCTTTTTCTCAGCTTCCTCTTTTTCCATAACTTTATCTTCTAGTTCACCTATTCTCTCCTCTGCCTCTTCCATCCGAGCCGTGGTGGTTTGCATTTTGTTTTGCATTTCCTTTAAAGCGTTTTTCAGCTCCTCGTGACTGTTCCTTAGTCCCTTGATCTCTGTAGCAAGAGATTCTCTGCTGTCCTGTATGCTGTTTTCCAGCCCAGCGATTAATTTTATGACTATTATTCTAAATTCACTTTCTGTTATATTATTTAAATCCTTTTTGATCAGCTCATTAGCTGTTGTTATTTCCTGGAGATTCTTCTGAGGGGAATTCTTCCGCTTGGTCATTTTGGATAGTCCCTGGTGTGGTGAGGGCCTGCAGGGCACTTCGCCTGTGCTGTGGTGTATAACTGGAGTTGGTGGGCGGGGCCGCAGTCCGACCTGATGTCTGCCCCCAGCCCACCGCTGGGGCCACAGTCAGACTGGTGTGTGCCTTCTCTTCCCCTCTCCTAGGGGCGGGATTCACTGTGGGGTGGCGTGGCCTGTCTGGGCTACTTGCACACTGCCAGGCTTGTGATGCTGGGGATCTGGCGTATTAGCTGGGGTGGGAAGGCAAGGTGCACGGCGGCAGGGGGGGCAGGCTTAGCTCGCTTCTCCTTAGGTGATCCACTTCAGGAGGGGCCCTGTGGCAGCCGGAGGGAGTCAGATCCGCTGCCGGAGGTTTGGCTCCGCAGAAGCACAGAGTTGGGTGTTTGCGCGGAGCGAGCAATTTCCCTGGCCGGAACCGGTTCCCTTTGGGATTTTGGCTGGGGGATGGGCGGGGGAGATGGCGCTGGCGAGCGCCTTTGTTCCCCGCCAAACTGAGCTCTGTCGTCCGGGGGCTCCGCAGCTCACCCTCCCTTTGTCCTCCAGCCTTCCTGCTTTCCGAGCAGAGCTGTTAACTTATGACCTCCCAGACGCTAAGTCGCGCTTGCTGTCGGAACACAGTCCGTCTGGCCCCTCCGCTTTTGCAAGCCGGACTCGGGGGCTCTGCTTGGCTGACAAGCCGCCCCTCCGCCCCGGCTCCCTCCCGCCAGTCCGTGGAGCGCGCACCGCCTCGCCGCCCTTCCTACCCTCTTCCGTGGGCCTCTCGTCTGCACTTGGGTCTGGTGACTCTGTTCTGCTAATCCTCTGGCGGTTTTCTGGGTTATTTAGGCAGGTGTAGGTGGAATCTAAGTGATCAGCAGGACGCGCGGTGAGCCCAGCGTCCTCCTACGCCGCCATCTTCCCAGAATCCTCACACCTTTATTCTTTTGTGTAGATCATGACTAGATCATATTCCTCCACTTGCAGAACATCCTTTACATTTTCGTATAGCCTGGTGTTGCTAGAATTGTATCTCCTCACTTTCTGTCTGAGAAACTCTTAACTTCTTTTTCATTTAAAAGCACTTTTAGTTGGTATAGAATTCTTGCTGGCAAAGTTTTTAGTTGTTGTCGTTCCTTCTTTCATCGGTTTCGAGATTCTTTTTGCCTGCGTGTTTTTGGATAAGACATGTGTTATGATTATTATCTTTGTTCCTCTGTAAGTGAACCCTATTCTCTGGTTGCCTTCAAGATATTTTCTTTCCCTTTGCTTTCAGAAGTTTGAATCTTTTATGCCCAGATATTTTTGTGGAAGGGGAAGTGAGTAATGGAAGCGTTTATCCTGCTTGACGTGTATCTGAGATCTGGTGCCTACCACTAATTTTTGAAAATTCTCAACAAATATTTCTTAAATTATTTCTTCTGTTCTACTTTATCTTTCTTCTCCTTCTGAGATTCCAATTACATCTCGGTCTATATTGAGCCCATTGATGTTGTACCTCAGCTCATGTATGATCTGTTCTGTTTTCTTTATTATTTTTCTTTCCGGGATGCAGTTTGGGTAATTTCTTTTGACTTATATTCAAATCCACTGATTCTTCCCTGAGATTCTGCAAATGAGCCCTTCAAAGACATTCTTGGATCTCTGTTACCATATTTTTCTTTCTTTTTAATTTTTTTTTAGTTTCATTTAAATCCAAGTTAGTTAATATATAGTGTAATAATGGTTTCAGGAGTAGAATTTAATAATTCATCACTTACACATAACACCCAGTGCTCATCCCAAAAGTGCCCTCCTTGATGCCCATCACCCATTTCATCCATTCCCCATCCAACACCCCTCCAGCAACCCTCAGTTTGTTCTCTCTATGTAACAGTCTCTGATAGTTTGCCTCCCTCTCTGTTTTTATCTGATTTTTCCTTCCCTTCCCATATGTTCATCTGTTTTGTTTCTTAAATTCCACATATGAATGAAATCATATAATATTTATCTTTTATTTATACAATTTTTATTTTGCTTGTTCTTTCGATCTTCATCTCTCAGCATTACTTTTGTGATCCTTCATATTGTTTACCTTTACTATGAGAGCCTTTAGCATATTAATTAGAGTCATTTTAAATTCCAAGTCTGATAGTTACATCATCTTTTTTCATATATGGGGGTGGGGAGGTCTGATTCTGGTATATATTTTGTTTGAAGTGTGTTTTCTCTTGCCTTTTTGTATACTTTATTTTTTGTTGTTGCATTTGAAAGCCAAATGTATTGTTTGGTGCAGCAAAAACTAATTTCAGAACTTTTATGTTTGGGGACAACACACTTTTCCTTCTCCTGGGCCTTTAGTGTGGGGTTTTATGTTAATCTTCTTAGGTTTGGACCGAGTTTGAAGCTTCTTATTATTATGGTTTCCTTCTTCACACCAAGGCTTCTAATTCCTCTAGTGACAGCTTGTGTTTATGGTGTGGGCTAGTTAACCAGAGTGTTTCTCAGTGTCTCCTCCCTACTTGCCTTTGGGTCTTCCCACTTGTCTTTGCCTCTTTTCTTTGCACAGTTTGCCAGAAGGAATCTATGCCTTACAGGATTCTCTGGTGCATCTTTCCCATTTATTTTTACCTGATGTTTGTCAGCATTGTGATGTGGGGTGGCGGAAAGCAGCATTCACTGATACCCTCATTAAGGCTCAGTGTTAGGCCAGGACTGGATCCCTGGGGTCTGGATTCCCCATGTACTTCTGCTCTCTTGTAGATGTAGCTCTGGGCCTAACAGTGTTCCTAGTCCTCCTCCATGAGGAAGTTCTCTTTCCCTTCCCTTCTCTTCCCTTTCCCTTCCCCTTCTCCTTTCCCTTCCCCTTCCCCCTCCTCTTCCCCTTCCCCTTTCCCTCCCCTTTTCTTTTCTCTTTTCTTTTCTTTTCTTTTCTTTTCTTTTCTTTTCTTTTCTCTTTTCTTTTCTTTTCTCTTTTCTTCCTCCTTCAAAGAAAGACGTCTCTAATTGTGGCTTTCCCCTAATTCTCTTAGGATATAGCTTTTATTGCTCTGCCACCTGCAGATTGAGATGGCTGTTTTGTGGGAAAGAGAAGGGAGACAGGTTTGAGTAGGTTTCCTACAGTGACCACTATTCCCTCCTCTCAGCTGCAATCATTTTCCACCAGTTCATTCTATTCACTGTTACCATTTCCCAAAACCAAAAGTTTTGTTCAGTAGAAGAAATGAGAGAAATAGTTGTTGATGGCATTGGCAAGTGGCTGCCATTCTTCCCCACCAACCCCCAGGGGGGTAATTTTTCTCTCTCTGGATGTCCAGTGAGGTTCCTGGAGAAAAATCCTGCATAAGGCTGTGAATCCCTTTATGTCTGCAGTCTAGTGGCTTGACATTCTCAGTCCTGATGAAGGACTTGCTTAAAACTGGCTGGTGAGTGGTCTTATTGGCTTATATGGATGAGTCAGCCTCCTCTGTCTCCTTCTATCTCCCCATCCACCTCCCACCATGTTAATCAAATGTTGCGCCACATTTTTCCCTTTAAGCACCTCTCTCTCCATATTTCAGGTTAGTTGTTTGGCCTGACACCTTACTCTCTAACGGAGTCAAGACAATCATTACTTTACAGTTTGCTCAGGATTTTTCTTGATTTAATTGTACAAACATTCTTTCCAACTTTCTAAGTCTCCAATCTAAATCTGCAAGTCTCTTTCCAAAAAAAATTTGGGGGGCTATTTTTAATTGATGTTTAATTTTTAGTTTTAGCTTTTCTCATTGCTGTGTACATCCATAGTCCTCACTACGTTTGCCACAGAATCAGTTCTCCATTGAAACCCATATTTTTATTTTTAATTTTATGTGTTTTGCTTGATTCCTGTGTTTATGTCGTAGCTTCTCATATTTCGTTTTCACATATTTTTCCTGAATTCTCATGATTTATACGTGTGTTTTTTCCTATACATGGGCATTTTTAAAAATAGTTTAATTCTTGACAAAATGCTTAAACACTTTCCTTTCTATTTGGTGGCAATAATTTTCTTGTAAAACTTTCTTCTTCATCAGTGGGGTGCTGTTGTTTATTTCTTCACTTATTTATAAAATCTATACCAATACATTGCAGTTTTTTCTATTTATTTATTTTTTAAAAAGCTAGAGTTTTCAGGGCATGGTATTTGCAGGAAATGTCCAATACAAGTTGGTAAAGGTAATAGCATCTTAGTTTTCCAGACCATCTAATTTTTGCAACTCAAAGATTCTCTTTTTCTCTACTGACATAGATTTACTTGTTCATGCAAATGTAGGTCCCCTTCTTTGAACCAGGCAAGATGCAGGGGAGCTATAGCTGTCAGCCCTTCTAAACTCAGTTCCCAATCCCATTGTTGTAAATAAAAGGCAAATGTATTGCTTTGAGTTCCTGCTGCCTTTGTTGAGATCTGCCAGATATGGGCCCTTTCAATATTCTATGACTACTACTTCTCATTTTCTTGTCTGTGGTTTCTGCTTAATCACAGGTGATTTGGGAAACTCTTCTATGTATTTTTGGAATGTGAAAATATTTTTGTCTCCAAGTAAATATGGAAATGTATATTGTTATACAAATGTGTGCTTATATATTTTCCATGACAAAGTTGTTCCATAATAAAAAAAGATTTACATATTTTTAATATCCAGTAACTACAAATACTGTAATTTAGGCACATGTTACATCATAAAGGTAGGTGTTATTTTCCATTAAGAACAGACACGTTATATATTTTGGATGACCATAAACACCCTAGTAACATGAAGCAGACATGATCTATGTAGGAGAGATTACATATGGTTCATTATATATACCTGCATCTAATATTTCATAATATATTTAATATCACATAACAAGGTATGAAAAGTGATTGTTTTATTTTATTTTATTAAATTTTTTTTAATGTTTATTTATTTTTGAGAGAGAGAGAGCACAAGCAGGGGAGGTACAGAGAGAGAGGGAGACACAGAATCTGAAGCAGGTTCCAGGCTCTGAGCTGTTAGCACAGAGCCTGATGTGGGGCCGGAACCACAGCGAGATCATGACCTGAGCCAAAGTCTGATGCTCAACTGACTCAGCCACCCAGGCGGCCCAAAAAGTAACTATTTTGATCTAGATAAGATTTATTTAAAATGTTTGGACCTTGGTAGTAAAAGGAAAATAATCATTTCAATGCTATCACATTTCTGTTAGTAAATATTTCTTATTGTGCATGTATTCCTTCAACTTCTAATGCTCAATAAGTTGAAAATCCTTATTAAGAACTTGCAGTGAAATATTATCTTGGGTTGTGAGTAATATATTTGTCCACATTTTATTTACAGGAAACTTTCAGAATGTAATCTTGCCTATTTCAGGTTGCTTCAGATTAAAACTTGGCTCATGACTCTAAGTTTTTATGCATATTTTATTTACAAATTATTTAAATTTGTATGTCTGGCTTTGATTTAGAGATCAGTAAAATGAAACCTCATGGCTTTGGTTGATTTTTAGTATTCTCTAGATAGGACCTGTTTAGGGGAAAAAAACACAATTTTGTGAGTGTTTGGGTTTTAATGTTGGTATATTGAAGTAAAAGTGCCTCTAAAATCTGTTCGTACTTTTAAATATCAAAATTTATTGCTGAGCATATGCAGTGGGTAATTTTATTTGTTCTCTCAAACCACCATTGGCAGCATATTAGAATCTTGTAATGGCATAATTAACCAGATTATTTTCTCAATTTTACATTTTGACTATTCCTAAATAACTTCAAATAAAATATTTAAATATATGGACACAGTGATATATTAAGTGAGTTTTTAAAAAAAGTCATAACGGTCTAACACCATAAATCCCATGTGTTAAAAACAAAACACATTGCTATATCATATATAATATGACTTTTAAGTGGAATATATTATGTTAATATGTAGATGTACTTTCTTCCACAGTGTTACAGAAGCCATTTATATGTGATTATCTATATCCATATTTTCTAAGCAGCCCACATTTATATTGGCAGAAAAAAAACCACACTTCTTGTCTTTCCTTATAACTTGGAATGACTCTCCCATAAATATTTTCCCCACTGTATCATATCCTTGGCCTTATTTCATGCCTCTATGTCTCCTTCAGGTGGGTCTTTGGCTTCAGGGGGAAAATGGAGTGCAGCAATCTCCGTCAGCCAACCCAGGTGCTGGGGGTACGTCAAAAGTTGCTGGCTATTGCTGGTTTGCTACCTCAAGGTTTGCCCCAATGTTGATGCAGCATAAATATAGCTTGCAAAGAAAGTGACAATAATATGAACTTTTATTTATATTTTAAGCCATGTATTTTAAGATCTAATAGAAAATTATATTGACTTCACTTCAGTGATAGCCTCATTTACTTTGTGAATAAAGAAACATAACATGATGTTTCCTTATGGGAGTTTGCTGTAATCAAACATGGGGATACACTGACATAATGGGATAATCATGGGGATATAACTGAGGCATAAGGAATCATATTACTGAGAGAGCCAATCGCCAAATTGTCCCTAGTTCCTGATAGCAACCAATCTAGAATTGACTCCCATTTTTTTATTCCCTTCAAAAACCTTCTGTAGAAACAAAATCTTTTAAGAGGATTCCTCTTTTTTATTTTAAAGTTTTTATTTTAATTCCAGTAGTTAACAGATTGTTACATTAGTTTCGGGTATACAATTCAACACTTCCATGCAGCACCCAGTGGTCATCACAACAACTGCATTCCTTAATCCCCATCACCTATTTCACCCATCCTCCTGCCCAGCTCCCCTCTGGTAACCATCACTTTGTTCTCTATAGTTAAGAATCTGTTACTTGGTTAATCTCTCTCCATTTTTTTCCCTTTATTTGTTTTCTTTTCCCAAAATTTTATGTAAATTCTAGCTAGTTAACATGTAGTCTAATATTAGTTTCAGGAGTAGAATCTAATGATTTATCACTTACATATAACACCTAATGCTCATCATAACAAATGCCCACCTTAATACCCATTACCCATTTAGCCCATTCCCCCATCCATCTCCCTCCATCAACTTTCACTTTGTTCTCTATCATTAAGAGTCTCTTATGGTTTGCTTCCCTCTCTTTTATTTTTTTCCTTTCCATATGTTCCTCTGTTTTGTTTCCTAAATTCTACATATGAGTGAAATCATGGTATTTGTCTGTCTCTGACTTATTTCACTTAGCATAATACTCTTTAGCTCCATCAGTGTCCTTGCAAATGGCAAGATTTCATTATTTTTATGACTAAATAATATCCATTATATATATATAACAAAGTGATATATATATATATCAGTTCACATATATATATATACATATATATATATGTTTAATATATATATATATATATATATATGTGTTTATAGCAGCATTATTTACAATAGCCAAATTATGGAAATAGCCCAAGTGTCAATCGATTGATGAATGGATAAAGAAGATATATATATATATATATATATAGAGAGAGAGAGAGAGAGAGAGAGAGAGAGAGAGAGATGTGTATATATATTACTTGTGTTATTGATTTTAGCCATTCTGACAGGTATGGGGTGATATTGCATTGTTTTATTTGAATTTCCCTGATGGTGAGTGATGTTGAGCATATTTTCATGTGTCTGTTAGCCATCTGGATGTCTTCTTTGGACAAATGTCTGTTTATGTCTTCTGCCCATTTTTAATTGGATTATTTGTTTTTTGGGTGTTGACTTTGATAACTTCTTTATATATTTTGGATACTAACCCTTTATCCGGTATATCATTTGCAAATTAAGAATATCCCTTTTGTTCCTCTAAGTACATTGCTCTTACAGACCTCTTCAGGTTCCTTCTCCTTTACTTCAGTATGATAAATAAATCTAACTTTTTCTTTCATCTAGGTAAAAGTTTATTCTTTTTAAAAAAATTTTTAATGTTTATTTATTTTTGAGAGAGCAAGAGAGACAAAGAGGGAGTGGAGGAGGACCAGAAGGAGAGGGAGACACAGAATCCCAGAATCTGAAGCAGACTCCAGGCTCTGAGCAGTTGGCACCAGAGCCAGATGTGGGGCTCAAACCCATAAACCACGAGATCATGACCTATGCCAAAGTCAGATGCTTAACATGAAAACTGAGCCACTGAAGCACCCTGGTAAAAGTTTCTTCTTAATGGTCCTTGTTGTTGAGCTTTGACAATCTTGGAGCTTCTACTGAGATTTTGTTAAGGTTCTTTTTGCCACAGATTAATACCTACAACTTGGAAGTAGTGTACTTGCCTTGTCTCTAAACCTACTAGAGGCAAATTTGCCCGTACTAGTAAGGAAAGTTAATGCGAAATCTGTGCTCCAAGTATTTCACTGACCTGTTCAAGATTCTTTTTGTTTCCTCCTCAAGATTGAAGGACCCAGAAATTTTTGCTTATCTGATCTGTTTATACCCATTTTCCTTGATGAAAGACTGACAAATCATTAGCCAATAACCATACTGTTTGTTTGTTTGTTTGGTTGGTTGGTTTTTGGTACTGCAGTATTTATTAAAGGATGTTCAAGACCACCATTGGTATGAAAAATGTCTTTCCAACTGAATTTGAAGAGTAAAAGCTCTCATTAGACATTGTCTCTTTAGGACAAACTTTGCCTTGTATCATTAACACAGTATCAACACTTTCCTGAGTCTTGTTTATTATGTATGCAAAGCTGGCTTTTAAAGAATTTTCTCTCCACAAATTCCACCTGCCAGGGAATTCTGCGGATTTCTCAGGTCAGCAGACAGAAGCAGCTTGACTTGAAGTTTGAGGATCAAAGATATGCACAAGAGATACTTTTATTTTTGACTCTTGGCCATCCTATAATGGGTTGTCTGCTGGTAAATTTGTTACCTCTTGGCACCTATTTCTGTATTATCCTTCCTGTATGTATTTTTCTGAAGGGCACGACTGTGCCAAGGACAATTTAAAATGGCTGCAGTCACTTTGGAGAACTTAAGATAGAACCAAAATTGTGTATTTGAAATGCACTCACTTGAAGAAAAACACAGAAAAACCACAAAAAACAAAACAAAACAAATAGATCCTGAGACCACAAAATACTTCCACTGAAATCATTACACCATTGTCATTGGAACCAAGCTCATCAGGAATTAAAGCAGATAGTGTTGCAATCCTGCAGCAGTTGTCAGTCTGTTTCCTTCAGATTGTTTTCAAGAATAATTCAGTTCAATATAGGAAAAGTTTCTACCTGGAGAGACCAAGAGTCCTTAGGAATTGGTATGGAAATTCAGAAGCGGTTTGTTTTAATATGGCAAAAAGAAGAGGATACTTTTACTTTCTTGTCCAGAGCTATGTGAACTCTTCTGTACTTTGTCTTAATATTGTCTCCAGAGACATTTGTCATCTTGAGATAGTGCAGATCTATCATGTTGATCTATTGTACTATTGACCTTATACTCATACTACTGACCAGAGAATAGAAGCACCCTATATTCCTTGATACGACATATATGTGCCAGAGAATGCAAGATAAATCTTGTGAACGTTGAAGGGCTTGGTTTGGGGCATGCAGAGTTATCCCCTTTGTAATGAGAGACAAAATACTGCACATTACACTACTCACCATGAAAGCAGAATAAAAAATACTCTGCGGCCTCTTTGGATTTCAGAGGTAACATATATCATATATGTTTTAACCTTTTTATTGGTAACTCCTGGAGCTGCCAGTTTCAAGTGGTATCTAGAGCAAAAAGATGGCCTTGCATCACTGGCTCTGTTGCTGTTCTCCCTATAACTTTGACTTTATGACCCAGCAGACCGATGGAATCAGAAGTGGCTCTTGCAGACAGAGATGATGCACGGATCCTCAAGGAAGCCCCATGAGCTGGGAAATCTCAACTGAGACTACTAAGATTTTGGATAAATCTTTGCCATTATCTGATGAAAAATCTTTGAAAAGTTGTTCTGGGATTGCTGCTAGACCCTGGTAGAGACTGAAACCTTGACCACGTGACCATTAACACATAATATTGGACATTCACAAAATCATTCCATCATAAAGGGAAATAGTTTATTCCAGACTAGGTCAAGTTGCTCAAAGTCTTTATAAAATGTGATCTTACACTTTTAGTGCTTCTCTCTTAATCCCTAACAAATGCTGTTTGGTGAAATTGCTGTGATTGTTTAATAAAGGAAAAAGTGAAGGTTCAGTCATGTTTGCATTGGTAGGATATGCCACAGACTTAACCTCACTTAAGAGTGACCTTCAAAACACTGATATAATGAAATACTTTCTATGCGTGGTCTGGAGGCAATACATCTCCTTGTCTACTTCATGGGGACTGGGTATGGTTCTAAAATGACTTGTGGTAGTATCTAAGGGATTAGCTTGCTACTCAGGGCTTAGGAAGAACAAAATTGGAAGTAAATGGTGACAAAATTATGTGGCTGAGCCTTTCACAATGTGCAGAGTATGAAGATTTTTATGTCTTCCTTAAATGTCTGCGAAACAGCATCCATGAAGAAAAACATTCTTAATATTTAGATAGAAATACTGATTAGTCCTTTTCGCAGCTACCCCAGTATTTATTCAGAAAACATATATGAAGTAGGCATGTGAAAGTGATGTTGCGTAGCATGGATTCAACTACCTGTTTTTCCCCAGATCAAGGCTAATCTGGCCAATCTTTCCAATAAATACTAATATGGTACTATTTCCTCATCAGTCAGAAAACTACCTGGTAGCAGATAAATTTTATTATACTGCTCCTATAATGAACTATACAAACCTCTGTCCTCTTAGAGTTGGCCATATATTTCAGATATGGATTTGCATTCCCTGGCTAGAATACTCTGCCAGCTTCATTATTAATAAATTTATAGAATGCCTCATTCAGCTCTGTAGTGCTGTACATACATTGTCTGTGTCCAAAAAACAAAGTTGAATCTACTAGGCAACACAATCTATCACTGGGCCATTTTGTGTCCCTCAGGGCATTGAACCAATAGACTTGAGAGAAAAGTGGTCACCAAATTGTTTTGAAAGATAAATCTCAATTACAAGTGGTAAATTGGGTTGCTGCCCTACAATGATGATAAAGTGTACTCTATTTGGAATTAAGAGGATTAATTGGAGTACTTTTATTTTTAAGATCTTTCTCAAATGTACTTGTGGATAGTAAATTGTCATAGCCAGACTTGGTTGAAGGACTCAGATTCTGAAGTGTTTAAGACTTGGACAAAAATCCCCATGCACCTGAGACGCTGGCAGAGGTGAAGAGAACAATGAATGGGCAGTATAAAAAGATGGCCATGATAACTCTCTGAAGCCTTAAGACCAGTACTTTAACTTTCTTTGAAATCGGTTTTCCCTCTTTCCCTCTATAAATTATATGAAGAACATCAGTGATGGCAAATATTTTAGGTAGGTATATAAGTGACTGTCTTTGTATGTCCTCATATGCCTTCTATGTCCATTTATATGATGGATGATGGAATGTCATTGTGTTGGGACAACTGGGTGAAGGGAATACCAATGGACTGTGACAGATATCTTTAATTTGTCCTTCCTACCCCTGCTTTCTAGTTTAAGAGGCTGGCTTGTACAGGTAACAAAAATATCTCCTGTGTCTTCCGGTTTCCAGTTAAGTAGGGCCATTGGGAAATAAGGGTAAGAAATAAAAGGAAGGGAGGAATATAAGATCAGGAATCTATTCCCCTGGTTCTTTACCTGTGAGATCAGCAGGGACTCACCATGCCCTTTGACACAAGTTCACTGATTCTGTCAAGGAGGTTTATTCTATAAAAGTCACTCTTATTCTGATAATCACTCTCTCCACTTATACCTTCAGGCCATGGATGAAAAGAGCTTTGCTTCTCTTTGCCATGGGTTGCTCTATTAAATCATCTGGTTACCTTTCACATCTTTCCAAATGACTCTGTAAATAAACCCTCCTCTCAGTTTCTAATTTGAGTGTTCCATATCATTTTATTTAGATGGGAACTAGGGGTTTAAAGAGTGGCCTATTTTGAATTTTTTTTTCAACGTTTTTTTTTATTTATTTTTGGGACAGACAGAGACAGAGCATGAACGGGGGAGGGGCAGAGAGAGAGGGAGACACAGAATCGGAAACAGGCTCCAGGCTCCGAGCCATCAGCCCAGAGCCTGACGCGGGGCTCGAACTCACAGACCGTGAGATCGTGACCTGGCTGAAGTCGGACGCTTAACCGACTGCGCCACCCAGGCGCCCCAAGAGTGGCCTATTTTGAAATGCAGTATTAAGTTATTCCATCGATAAATTAGTCTTAAAATTATATCTATGAAATTAGAGACAAGGATTTAAATTTTTTGTTTAATGTTTATTCATTTTTGATATATATATATATATATATAGAGAGAGAGAGAGAGAGAGAGAGAGAGAGAGAATGAGCAGAGGAGGGATAGAGAGAGAGGGAGACACAGAACTCAAAGCAGGCTCCAGGCTCTCAGCTATTAGCACAGAGCCTGACGTGGGGCTCAAACTCATGAACCATGAGATCATGACCTGAGCTGAAGTTGGATGCTTAACCAACTGAGCCGCCCAGGCACACTGAGACAATGATCTGAATAAGCTATAGAGACCTACTATTGTAAAAGGATCCCTAAAGGCCATTATATCTAACAAAAATATTACTTTGGAGATATGCTGTAGAAATAACAGGGAAAAGTCTAACAAGGGAAATTTGCTAAGAAAGAAAAAGAAGAATTATAGTAAACATAGAGACAGAGAATTTACATAGGGACTTTGATGAAGAGAATATCTTATATATGGAAGAGACAGGGTGAATGTGGTACTCATGGCAAATTATAATAATGAGAGGGAGGAATAAATTACACATATGTAAAATAAGAGTTATATAAGCTGTTGATTCACCTGCAAGGCATATTCTTAGGTGAAAATGATTTCTTATGTATTGTGAAAAACAAATGAGGAGGCTACATATGCATTGTTAGAATTAAATAAATTCAATGTATATCCATAAAAGAAGCTAGGAACAGATTCAAAAAGCTCATAGTCACTATTTCAAATTCTCATTTCTGGGTAGAAATATATAAATAATTAGACTGATAATGAAATTTAAGCAAAACTGATGCACATATAACTTCAGGCAAATGCTTACTCTGTGAGTATCAGTCAATGAACAGTTAACAAAAACAAGAATACAAATTCTCATGTGACTACAAAAAGCAGAAGCTGCTTGTGAGGGAGTTAAAATCATGAGATTAAGATCATGAACAAAATGCAGGTACTTTGGGGATAGTTCATGATCAGACATTCTTAGGGAACTGTTAAGGGTTGATATCTGCTAATACCCTAAATGTATCTTAGCAAGATTCTTCTATCAGAATTAAGTAGCAAAAAGTAACATTTATATGTATCATCACATTGTGGAATATTTTTCACAATGTTGTTTTATTTAAACTTTACACAATCTGTGATGTATTAGGTTTAAGTTATTATCTATCTATATATATATATATTATCCATTATAAATATTTATATATTTATTGTATATTATACATTATATATAAATGTGGGAACCAGATAAAAAAGTGAAATTAATTGCCAAATATATCTGGAAAAATAGGTTATTGAGCTAAAGCCAGAATTGTTTCTTTTATATAATTTTTCATAATGAGATGTTTTTCCATATGAAGTTTTTGCTTTTTTGGAAGCACAATAGAAACTGAATGGTTGATTTTTCTTACTTAAGATTTTGTCTTTAAGATATCCTCCAGTTGCACCAAAACCGCTCCCAAACATCATCAAGTTGACTCAAACTATATCACCTGTCATGAGAACACCCTCATGTTTTCTTGTGTCAGTAAATAATTGTTGACTTCAATGCGGACTGGGTATAATACAATTTAGGTTAATGCCAATGATTTCATATGGCCTAAATTATGAGATCTCTCTAGATCAAAGGAAAAAAAAAAAAACCTCTACATTTCTTAGTGGCAGATGCATTTTTAGTTGCTTTTCAATTAAACAGACAGGATTGAACTTGAAGATCTGACTTTACCTAAATAATCAAAGTTATTAGTTCATTACTAGAGGCATAGTTGTGAATTTAGAACACAATCAGGAGCATCAGTCAAGCATAACAGGAAGAGTTCTGTTCACATATGTTCTGTTTTAAAATGGAACATCCATAACAGTTCAGTGGAGCTCAAAATTACAGCTGAGAAGTGATCAGTTAACCACCCCAAAAAACTGCATATGGGAAATAGACTGAAAAATTAGTTTCTTAACATTGACATGTTGCTGCAACATTATATTCATGGAAAGATCTAAAGAACATTCTCCTCAAAATAAACCATATGTATTCAAAATATATTAAAACTTTAAAGGAAAAATAAAAAAAATATATTTAGAATAAGCATACATTTTTAAGATCACTTTTTTTTAAGATCACATTTTAAAAAACAAATTCTGACAGCAAACACTAGAAAGATAAACTAAGAAAATGTATGACATCTTACTTATCATTGTGATAGGTACTGATGGCAAGAAAGATGATTTAGAAAGTGGTTTCATTTTTACAAGAAAAATATTTCATATATGTTTACATTTTGGAGTTTCCTATTTATTGATTTTCAAAAAAATAGTTAGATGTTCATAGTCGTACAGACACAGAGCTTTGTGCCAGGCAAAGAAACTGTGCCATGTAATCTCACACTTTTACAACACTTTCCCTCATGGCAGGCATCATTTCAGCAGAGCTGGTTGGTGCCAGTGCTGGTTGGGTGTTCCAGTTAACGGGAAGGTACTTCCACTTTCTGTGGAGAAAAAGCAGATAATTGTAGAAATGAGGACCATGGTCTAGCAACCTCTTTTTGTAATTGCCCATCAACAGCAACAAAAATAACTGTGAAGTAAATTCATGAGGCAGAGAAGCAGTGGAGTAAATTGGTGTGGAATACAGACTCTATACTAGAGTAATCCTACACCAACCATTTACTGAATGACTATGAACAAGCTAATTATCTGTGCTTCAGATTCCCCTTTATAAATTGAGATTAATAAAAAAAATGAGGATAATACTCGTGTCTGATTCATGGGGCTGTGGTAAAAAATCAAATATTGGTTAATATAAAATGTACTAAGGAAGTGATTGGCATGTTGTAAGTATTACATAGATATCGATGTGTTATTTAAAAAAAAATTAATGTGTATTTATCTTTGTGAGCCAGAGACCAAGCATGAGCAGGGGAGAGGCAGAAAGTGAGGGAGGCACAGCATCCAAAGGGCATCTAGGCTCTGAGCTGTCAGCACAGAGCCCAAAACAGGGCTTGAACCCACAAACTGTGAGATCATGACCTGAGCTGAAGTCAGACACTTAATTGACTGAGCCACTAGGGTACCCCTTGATGTATTATTTGTATTCCATTAAAATATACATCTCCAAACAAAGAACATTTTTCTTTGAACAGACATACTAAAATATCCCACTCACTACATAATGGGCTCTGACTGAAATACAAATTGTATTCTGAATTAATTCCCACACTCCTCTCCTAGCTCAATAGAGCTGGATCCCATAGAGGTCTTTATATTATATGGAGAAAGTCCCCAGGAACAGAGTTGCCTGAATGCCATTGCCTTTGGCCTTGGCAAATGTTATTCGTATTAGATTCTTAGATCATGAAGTCTCCTCTTTAACTTTTCTGATTAAAAATTGGCCTTTAATTGAGGCCTACTTTGATACCCCATTTAAGATTTTTTCTCCCTTCCTCATCTCTGAAATGTCTTTCCCCCAAAACACCCTGATTCATTTAATGGAGAATAATACTTCCAATGAACTCACTGCCAGTAGTCTGTCATTGCTTCTACTCCATTTTGATCCAATATCATATGCTGCAGCCTAGACTTTGTGCTTTCTGTATTTCTAACTGCCTTCTACAACAGTGCAAAATAGGACTTTTATCATCCTCAATGCACTTACTTATTCATTTGTTCAGATCTAGAATTTGTAGATATTAGTTTAATAATTGTTACCCTATATCATTGTGAAAATCAAAGCTTTTAGCTAGAATTCAATATAGATTTACAGTATGGTTTTTTTAAGGTAAAATCTACATACAGGGAAATATACAGATCTTAAGAATACAATTTGATGTGTTTTGACAAATACAGATATTGACTTAACCACACCCCCATTAATATATATATTCACATTCTCAGAAAGTACCTCAAGCTCCCTAATCAATTCACTCAAGAGGCAATCATTTATTTAAAAAAATATTTTTCATGTTTAGTTATTTTCTATTCTATAGCCACAGATCAATGGAATCACATGGTATGAGCTCTTCTGGGTCTGAATTCTGTCACTCGGTGTTATGTTCAACAGACATATCATTTAACATATTATTTCAAAGGTTGCACGATTTACAAAATGTGTGCAAAAAGAAATCAGTCAAAGCCATGTTTTGTATCTGTCTATGAGGAGTTACATGATGAAAGTACCTCTGAGGCCAACAGTGCTTCCTCTGGGTCACATGCCCTCTGACCCCTTTGAACCAAGTCTTCCACACAGATTGGCAGTTTAAGTCCATGGATATCATCTAATGAAATGTACCTACTGTTGCCAAATAAACATTTCAGGCAATGTTTTGCTTTTAAGGATATAATGATATAAGTCGTATCCTAAAAAAAAAGACAAAAATTAGGAAAATTAATTAATTTTGTATTTTTCATATAAAGGAGGAAGACAATAGAAGAAAATAACAACATTGAAAATGCTTTTACATATTGAAGGGGAAAATTATAATTTAATTTGAGAGCTTATTACAATTAATGGAGATGTTTTTTAAACAGTACTATTTGAGAACCTGAAAGAAGTGTATAAAAATTGGCATTTTAAGTAGCTGTTTGGGGTTCATAGTCAGAGGTCCCTAAAGACAGTAATGGTATTTCTTTTTTTTTTTTTTTAATTTTTTTTTCAACGTTTTTTATTTATTTTTGGGACAGAGAGAGACAGAGCATGAACGGGGGAGGGGCAGAGAGAGAGGGAGACACAGAATCGGAAACAGGCTCCAGGCTCTGAGCCATCAGCCCAGAGCCCGACGCGGGGCTCGAACTCACGGACCGCGAGATCGTGACCTGGCTGAAGTCGGACGCTTAACCGACTGCGCCACCCAGGCGCCCCAGTAATGGTATTTCTTGAAACAATGACTTTTTAATTTGACTAAATCATTTTTACCAATATGTCCAGTTAAGATCAAATGTTTTCTGATTCTGTATCTATTTCTTCTGTCACTAAATAAGAAGATAATACAAGTACCATTAATAAATGAAAGTGAGATTATTGTTTTCATAATATTAGAGCTGCTATAAATTTTGAGGCTGTGAGATTCAAAATATTAACGATTGGGTGTCCTAATTGAAGCTGAGCCAATCTTTGAGTTTCAAAATTTCATGATGATGATTTAAAAAGACATGTTAGAACAAGCTGAAGCTGCTAGTCACACAGATAAATCCCTGAAAAAATTGATTATACAAAGCCCTATACACAAGTTCTGAAACCTGTAGAGTTTGTTCTTTCACCTTTCAAACAATTTATCTTCAAAATTAACTATTTTTTGCTTTATGAAGATGGCGTAGGAGGACGCTGGGCTCACCCCGTCCTGCTGATCACTTAGATTCCACCCATATCTGCCTAAATAACCCAGAAAACTGCCAGAAGATTAGCAGAACAGACTCTCCTTAGCCAAGCGTAGACAAGAGGCGCACAGAAGAGGGTAGGAAGGGTGGAGAGGCAGTGCATGCTACACAGACTGGCAGAAGGGAGCTAGGGTGGTGGAGGGGCAGCCAGCTTGCCCAGCAAGGCAGAGCCCCCGAGTCTGGCTTGCAAAACCAGAGGTGCCAGACTGTATGAGTTCTGACAGCCAGCAGGACTTAACATCTAGAATGTTAAAAGTGAACAGCTCTGCTCTGGGAGAGCTGGGAGGGCAAGAGGACACTGGGAGGGAGAGGTGTTGAGCCCTGGAAGACAGAGCTCAGCTCAGCAGGGAACAAAGGCGCTGGCCAGCGCCATCTCCTTCTCCCATCCCCAGCCGAAATCCCAAAGGGAACCAGTTCCCATCACTGAACTTGCTTGCACCAGGCAAACACGCAACACTGTGCTTCTGTGGATCCATCCCTCAGACGGGTCTGCCTCCCTCCCGGTGCTGCAGGGCTCCTCCCACAGGGGATCACCTATGGCAAAGGGAGCTAACCTGCCCCTACCACCCCTATGCACCTTGCGGATCCACCCCGGCTATTATGCCAGATCCCATCAAAGCAGCACCACAAACCTGGCAGTGTGCAAGTAGGCCAGAAGGGGACATACCACTCCACAGTGAGTCTTGCCCCTGGGAGAGGGGAAGATAAGGTACACCCAGTCTGACGGTAGCCCCAGCAGTGGGCTGGGGGCAGACATCAGGTCTGACTGTGGCCCCACCCACCAACACAAGCTACTCTGGACAGTACAGGGGAAGTGCCCTGCAATTTGGAGCCCCCCAGGGAATACCCAAAATGACAAAACGGAAGAATTCTCCTCAAAAGAAACTCCAGGAAGTAGCAACAGCTAATGAATTTATCAAAAATGAATTAAGTAATACAACGGAACAAGAATTTAGAATAATAGTCGTAAAATTAATCGCTAGGCTTGAAAAAAGTATAGAGGACAGCAGAGAATCTATTGCTACAGAGATCAAGAGACTAAGAAATAGTCATGAGGAGCTGAAAAATGCTATAAATGATGTGCAAAATAAAATGGAGGTGACCACAGCTCGGATTGAAGAGGCAGAGGAGAGAATAGGTGAATTAAAAGATAAAATTATGGAAAAAGCAGAAGCTGAGAAAAAGATAAAAAAAAAATCCAGGAGTATGAGGGGAGAATTAGAGAACTAAGTGATGCAGTCAAATGGAACAATATCCGTATCATAGGAATTCCAGAAGAGGAAGAGAGAGAGAAAGGTGCTGAAGGTGTACTTGAACAAATCATAGCTGAGAATTTCCCTGATCTGGGGAAGGGAAAAGGCATTGAAATCCAAGAGGCACAGAGAACTCCCTTCAGATGTAACTTGAAACGATCTTCTACACAACATATCATAGTGAAACTGGCAAAATACAAGGATAAAGAGAGAATTCTGAAAACAGCTAGGGATAAACAGGTTCTAACCTACAAAGGGAGACCCATAAGACTAGGGGCAGACCTATCTACTGAAACTTGGTAGGGCAGAAAGGAATGGCAGGAAATCTTCAATGTGATGAACAGAAAAAAATATGCAGCCGGGAATCCTTTATCCAGTAAGTCTGTCATTCAGAACAGGAGGAAAGATAAAAGTCTTCCCAAACAAACAAAAACTGAAGGAATTCATCACCACTAAACCAGTCCTACAAGAGATCCTAAGGGGGATTCTGTGAGTGAAATGTTGCAAGGACCACAAAGTACCAGAGACACCACTACAAGCGTGAAACCTACAGACATCGCAATGACTCTAAACCCATATCTTTCTATAATAACACTGAATGTAAATGGACTAAATGCACCAACCAAAAGACATAGGGTATCAGAATGGATAAAAAAACAAAACCCATCTATTTGCTGTCTACAAGAGACTCATTTTAGACCTGAAGACACCTTCAGATTGAAAGTGAGGGGATGGAGAACTATCTATCATGCTACTGGAAGTACAAAGAAAGCTGGAGTAGCCATACTTATATCACACAAACTGGACTTTAAACTAAAGATTGTAACAAGAGATGAAGAAGGGCATTATATAATAATTACAGGGACTATCCAATTAGGAAAAGCTAACGATTATAAATGTCTATTTGCCAAATACGGGAGCCCCCAAATATATAAAACAATTAATCACAAGCGTAAGCAACCTTATAGATAAGAATGTGGTAATTGCAGGGGACTTTAATACGCCACTTACAACAATGGATAGATCATCTAGACACAAGATCAATAAAGAAACAAGGGCCTTGAATGATACATTGGATCAGATGGACTTGACAGATATATTTAGAACTGTGCATCCCAAAGCAACAGAATATACTTTCTTCTCGAGTGCACATGGAACATTCTCCAAGATAGATCACATACTGGGTCACAAAACAGCCCTTCATAAGTGTAAAAGAATTGAGATCATACCATGCACACTTTCAGACCACATAGCTATGAAACTTGAAGTCAACCACAGGAAAGAGTCTGGAAAACCTCCAAAAGCATGGAGGTTAAAGAACACCCTACTAAAAAATGAATGGGTCAACCACACAATTAGAGAAGAAATTTAAAAATATATGGAAACAAATGAAAATGAACATACAACAATCCCAATGCTTTGGGATGCAGCGAAGGCAGTCCTGAGAGGAAAATACATTGCAATCCAGGCCTATCTCAAGAAACAAGAAAAATCCCAAATACAAAATCTAACAGCACACCTAAAGGAAATAGAAGCAGAACAGCAAAGACCGCCTAACCCCAGCAGAAGAAGAGAAATAATAAAGATCAGAGCAGAAATAAACAATATAGAATCTAAAAAAAAAAACTGTAGAGCAGATCAATAAAAACAAGAGTTGTTTTTTTGAAAAAAATAAACAAAATTGAAAAACCTCTAGCCAGGCTTCTCAAAAGAAAAGGGAGATGACCCAAATAGATGAAATCATGAATGAAAATGGAATTATTACAACCAATCTCTCAGAAATACAAGCAATTATCAGGGAATACTATGAAAAATTATATGTCAACAAACTGGACAACCTGGAAGAAATGGATAAATTCCTAAACACCCACACACTTCCAAAACTCAATCAGGAGGAAATAGAAAACTTGGACAGACCCATAACCAGCAAAGAAATTGAATCAGATATCAAAAATCTCCCAACAAATAAGAGTCCAGGGCCAGATGGCTTCCCTGGGGAGTTCTACCAGACATTTAAAGCAGAGATAATATCTATCCTTCTCAAGCTTTTCCAAGAAATAGAAAGGGAAGGAAAACTTCCAGACTCATTCTATGAAGCCAGCATTACTTTGATTCCTAAACCAGACAGAGACCAAGCAAAAAAAGAGAACTACAGGCCAATATCCCTGATGACTATGGATGCAAAAATTCTCAATAAGATACTAGCAAATCGAATTCAACAGCTTATAAAGAGAATTATTCACCATGATCAAGTGAGATTCATTCCTGGCCTGTAAGGCTGGTTCAATATCGCAAATCAATCAACGTGATACATCACATTAATAAAAGAAAAGATAAGAACCATATCATCCTGTCAATCGATGCAGAAAAAGCATTTGACAAAATTCAGCAACCTTTCTTAATAAAAACCCTGGAGAAAGTCGAGACAGAAGGAACATACTTAAACATCATAAAAGCCATTTATGAAAATCCCACACCTAATATCATCCTCAATGGGGAAAAACTGAGAGCTTTCCCCCTGAGATCAGGAACATGACAGGGCGGTCCACTCTCACCGCTGTTGTTAAACATAGTGTTGGAAGTGCTAGCATCAGCAATCAGACAACAAAAGGAAATCAAAGGCATCAAAATTGGCAAAGATGAAGTTAAGCTTTCACTTTTTGCAGATGACATGATATTATACATGGCAAATCCTGATAGACTCCACCAAAAGTCTGCTAGAACTGATACATGAATTCAGCAAAGTCGCAGGGTATAAAATCACTGTACAGAAATCAGTTGCATTTTTATACACTAATAATGAAGCAACAGAAAGACAAATAAAGAAAATGATCCCATTCACAATTGCACCAAGAAGCATAAAATACCTAGGGAAAGATGTAAAAGGTATGCATGCTGAAAACTATAGAAAGCTTATGCAGGAAATTGAAGAAGATATAAAGAAATGGAAAAAACATTCCGTGTTCATGGATTGGAAGAATAAATATTGTTCAAATGTCAATACTACCCAAAGCTATCTACATATTCAATGCAATCCCAATTGAAATTGCCCAGCATACTTCTCGAAGCTAGAACAAGCAATCCTAAAATTTGTGTGGAACCACAAAAGACCCAAAATAGCCAAAATACTTTTTAAGAAGAAGACCAAAGCACGAGGCATCACACTCCCAGACTTTAACTTCTACTACAAAGTTGTAATCATCAAGACAGCATGGTATTGGCACAAAAACAGACACAGAGACCAATGGAATAGAATAGAGACTCCAGAATTGGACCCACAAAAGTATGGCCAACTAATCTCTGACAAAGCAGGAAAGAATATCCAATGGAAAAAAGACAGTCTCTTTAACAAATGGTGCTGGGAGAACTGGACAGCAATATGCAGAAGAATGAAACCAGACCACTTTCTTGCACCATTCGCAAAAATAAACTCAAAATGGATAAAGGACCTGAATGTGAGACAAGAAACCATCAAAACCCTAGAGGAAAAAGCAGGAAAAAACCTCTCTGACCTCAGCTGCAGCAAATTCTTACTTGACACATCTCCAAAGGCAAGGGAATTAAAAGCAAAAATGAACTATTGGGACCTCATGAAGATAAAATGTTTCTGCATGGCAAAGGAAACAACCAACAAAACTAAAAGGCAACCAACAGGATGGGAAAAGATATTTGCAAATGACATATTGGACAAAGGGCTAGTATCCAAAATCTATAAAAAACTCACCAAACTCCACACCTGAAAAACAAATAATCCAGTGAATAAATGGGCAAAAAACATGAATAGACCCTTCTCTAAAGAAGACATCCAGAAGGCCAACAGGCACATGAAAAGATGCTCAACATCACTCCTCATCAGGGAAATACAAATCAAAACCACACTGAGATACCACCTCACGCCAGTCAGAGTGGCTACAGTGAACAAATCAGGATACTATAGATGCTGGAGAGGATGTGGAGAAATGGGAACTCTCTTGTACAGTTGGTGGGAATGCAAACTGGTGCAGCCACTCTGGAAAACAGTGTGGGGGTTCCTCAAAAAATTAAAAATAGACCTACCCTATGACCAGCAATAGCACTTCTAGGAATTTACCCAAGGGATACAGGAGTACTGATGCATAGGGGCACTTGTACCCCAATGTTTATAGCAGCAACAATAGCCAAATTATGGAAAGAGCCTAAATGTGCATCAAATGATGAATGAATAAAGAAATTTTGGTTTATATACACAATGGAATACTACTTGGCAATGAGAAAGAATGAAATCTGGCCTTTTGTAGCAACATGGATGGAACTGGAGAGTGTTATGCTAAGTGAAATAAGTCATACAGAGAGAGACAGATACCGTATGTTTTCACTCTTATGTGGATCCTGAGAAACTCAACAGAAACCCACAGGGGAGGGGAAGGAGAAAAAAAAAAAGTTAGGGAGGGAGCCAAACCGTAAGAGACTCTTAAAAATTGAGAACAGGGGCGCCTGGGTGGCGCAGTCGGTTAAGCGTCCGACTTCAGCCAGGTCACGATCTCGCGGTCCGTGAGTTCGAGCCCCGCGTCAGGCTCTGGGCTGATGGCTCGGAGCCTGGAGCCTGTTTCTGATTCTGTGTCTCCCTCTCTCTCTGCCCCTCGCCCGTTCATGCTCTGTCTCTCTCTGTCCCAAAAATAAATAAACTTTAAAAAAAAAAAAATTGAGAACAAACTGAGGGTTGATGGGGGATGGGAGGGGGGAGGGTGGGTGATGACTAGTGAGGAGGGCGTCTGTTGGGATGAGCAGTGGATGTTGTATGGAAACAAATTTGACAATAAATTTCATATTAAAAAAAACAAAATTAACTATTTTTTTTGACTGGCACCCTGTAGGACACTACATCCAGACAAATTAATGATATTGCCTATTAAATTACTAAACTTTCCTCTATTTGGCCCTGCTTCTTATAAGCTTCCAACATTTACATATGCTAAAGTTTTCAATATTCTGCAGTTTATTCTTACCTTTTAAACACCACCAAATCATTTACATGTAAACTTAAATGGTAAATTATCATCATTCCTCCAATAATGTGAAATTGCTGGATGCCTACTGTCTGGAAGGTGTGTCTACTGCTCTTACATCCAGCAATGGTGCTCCAAATGTCTGTGGACCATGAAGAGGTCCTCAAACCATTACCTCTCCGTCAAGGAGAAGGTTAGGAGTTTGAGCCAGAAATTTAATCTACCACATGACTAAACACATGATTCAGGTGGCCCTCTTTTTTTTTTAGTAGGAAGACTTCTAAATAGAAAGTAGTACATTAACTCACATACTGACACAAGCTTCTGAACTTGCTGCGGACTGGCACTTTGAATAGTATTTCTTAAAACTAGGGTTCATCCAATTTTTCTGTAAAGGCCCAGATAATAAACATTTTAGACCTGGGCACCATAGGTTCTGCTACAAATACTCAACTCTGTCATATAGCATAACTGTAGCCATAGACAATATGGAAGTGAATATGGTTGGTTGTGTTCTAATAAAGCTTTTTTATGGACAATGCCATTTGAATATCATAATTTTTTACATGTTACAAAATATTATGAAATAATGTTTTTTCAACCATTTTAACATGTGAAAATCAGGCTTAGCTTGTGAACCATTGAAAGATAAGTAGTTTAATTCCTGCTTTAAGCCATGCTTTAAGTATCAGTTAAATTATTACTTGTAACGTAAAACTTTCTGTGACTTAATTTTAGTATTTCTTCTACACATTGTTTAGAATTCATGGCATCTGTGTAGGTTTATTATGTTTCATTCGTGTGACATTTTTTTTTTTTAGAAGATTGAAGTAACTTATCTAAGGTTGTATATCTATTAAGTGTGACTGGAATTTGAACCCAATAGCCTTGAAGCAGAGAGTGTAAGTCACAATAGCAAATGTCAGTTCATAAACTATCTCTTTGCTATCTAGTTCAAAGTAGGGGATGAGGAACAGAAATGGATAAGGTGGAGAAGGAAGCAGATTTTGGGGATTCAGTGAGTAACATTTAGGATATCAGTATATCCAGTGGCTTTGTTGGACTCCGGATAATTTATTCATTATTTGAGTTTCCGTTTCTTCATCTAGAAATTTAAAGGCTATGATATATTCTCTAAGTTTCTCTCATTTTTTCCATTTTCATTATGCTAGATTATCAGGACACTGTAGACTCAGGGAATGGTTTATATAGTGAGTATCCAAAATATACTCATTTGCATATTGAAAGGACAAGGGAAGGAGAATGTTAAAGAGGTTACACCAGAAAAACAATATTTTTTAATGGCTCATTAATCAATGTGAGTACTGGAAATAATTCAGTAAACACATTAGTACATGTTACACTGATTTTACCATCAAATTAATGAAGCTGGATTCTGATGCAGTGCTGGATTGCAGCATTTACAGATAGAGCCTCTGCAAACTTGAGAATTATCCATGCACCAATCTCAGCATTTTCAGACAAAGCCTACAGTCATGTGATTCTCTGCCTGAGCTAATTTATAACATCAAGAGATCAGAACAACAACAACAAATCTAGTTTTGCCAGATCTCTGACAGTAACTCTCTGACTTCACTTTACATTATTATCAACAGTGCCACTCCAGCAGAATTCTGTTTGGAGTTTTGAAGTCTGTTTATCACATCTTGCCTAATATTCCTGTCATGATTGGTTACAATCCACAATAAAAGCACCCCCCCACTCCTATTCTTATGTGCATGCTACTTGGAGACTATTTAACTAATTCAAGTTCCCCACTAGCCTCCTCCAAAATTTTTCCTCTGAGGTCTCTGCAACCCTTAGCTTAATAGTCACCTAGGATATCAAACCATTCAAAGAAAATCTAGGAATAAGTGAACTTCAAACTTCCTTCACAGGAAGTATAGACGTTGAGAAATTCCCTAGCTACCATATTCTTTGAGACGGGAGATAAAGTTGGCTTCCTTTTTGTTCTTCAAAAAACATGCTCCCATATTTTTTCACCTGATACCATTTAAAAAAAAACATTCTATTTCACTTCATTGCACTATTCATATGCTATATATTGCCTTCCTGAGCATAGAGACATTCCCTAATGATTTTAATATTTGATTAAATTTTCACTGCCCCATTTGCTATGGACCAGATAAATCATTGGAATAATACTATATGCTATTGCTTCCCTAGTATATAGAATACATAGGTTGCCAGAATTATAAAATAAAATACATAATACCCAATTAAAGTTGGGTTTCAGATAAAAAGCATTTTTTAAAGTATAAGTACCCCTGTGCAATATTAGGGGTATACATACACTAAAATAATTATTTGCTGTTTATCTGAAATTCAAATTTAACTGAGTGTTTTTGCATTCTATATGGTAACCTCAATATATGGCATATAAGGCATATTTGAAGTCAAATGTATATATATTTAGTAAGGGAAATTAATTACATGTATGTGCACATGTGCATGTGTTTTGAGAGCAAGGTGTATGCCATTTTTATTTTCCATTCCCAAATGGTGTGAATCCCATGGTTATATACCTGCTGCTATATTTCCTTTATTATAAAATGAGTTCATTAGTTTGAGGCAATATCATGTTGAATATTATGTTAATAAATCAAACATACTGTGAACCCTCAAATAGTGATGCTGATGCAAGTTCTGTTAGCAGGAAAGACAATTCATACTCAGAATACATGTTAATGATAAAGATGAATTATTGTCCTTCCCAGGATGAGATGGGTATTAAGGAATCAACTCCACATCAAATGGCTGGTTGGCTTCTGTGACAGATCATGGTATACAGGGGCCTCAGAGTCATTAGCGTCCACTGCTGCCAGATTGGATATTTAGCACCTCTAGTGGCTAGATCTGCTTTATTGAGAAAGAGACCTGTAGTTTGGTCTATGCACAGTCTTTCTATCTGTTGCCATGGCTTTTCCATTTATGTGCAACCACTGGAGTGATGAGTGGAAGAGGTTAAGTTGATATCTACTGCACATCATCCTTACCACCTGGTTACTGAGTGCTACTCATCTGGTAGAGGCTGTCTTGGGTGTATGAATGGGTGCTGGAGAGATCCTCACATTTTCTGCCTACTCCTATTGGTACATTCCAATATCTATTTTTCAAACCTCTGGACTTCTAATCTCTCTCAATACATGTTCTGACCAAAATAGTCATTACTACCCAAGGGTCTACCTGTATGCTCTTCCTTCAAACCACGTGTTCTCACATAGGTGGATGGCTAGATACATAACCCAAACCTTTGTCCCAGGAGTATTTCTTTTACTGCCGTTTTTTCCAAAATAGCTTGAGAGGGAATGTCATGAAACAGCAACAGATTTTTGGCTCAAAAATATTTTGAATTAACCAATTAATCCAATAAACCTAGCCCCCCACCCCACCCCACTTCTCTGTTGATTATCTGTAAGATACTACATAAGAGATCATAGATGTAAGCTGAGGGAGAAGCATTAGAACAACAGAGACAAGACCCTGGGGGTGGGGCATGGTGAGGTGCAGAATTAAACTTCCAGGCAGTTCTGATTCTGCATATGTATGGAGCATATGGTTCTAGTAGTCTGATGGCAGCCCTCCAAAATAGTCATGGGTGCCTGCTGTTGAAAGCAAAAGTACATAGAAGTCAGAGGAGGGATGTATAGAAAGGGTAAAATGGATCTGAGAGGGATCAGAGGGGAGGGCTGACAAGTGTCTGCACGTTTTGTAACCCTGTTCTTCCTTAACGTCTGTTTAGCAATCATCCACAGAAATTTAATAAGTTCTCTACTCCATGGAGCTCAGCAAGCTGGAGAAAAATGACTGAACTATCTAGAAAGATGTTTACAACTTTATGTCTCTCACCTGGGTCTTCACTGTAACTGTTCATGGTCAACAGTCACATGATAAACATTCCAAATCCACAATCATTACTTTAAGTCCTGCCTCCAACATTCTCAATAGACAACTTAAAAAACTAAGGTGATCATGGGTGCTCTTCTCAACTTGCTGTGCCCAAGTTCAAATATTTACTTACTACAATTCCTCTGGTCTCAGATAGTGAGTTATTCTTGCTTGGGATTAACCCCATATTTTACCCCTTAGTTATACAGTATCTCCCTCTTTTCTCTTACTTTTTTTAGCCTAAACTTATGAAAATATCTTTTTATTAAGAAAAAAATTCTTTGGCCCTACAAACATGCTAGTCATTGTCTAATATTCCTGTTTGTGTTTATGTTAAAATTATTTTTAAAAACTCATCAAATAGTCATTTTATCCACTTTGACACACTTCAGTCCCCAATCTGTTATAGTCTTGTGTTATTGCTCTTTCAAGTCCTAAAGCTGCCATGGTTAAGATTCTAGTTATTTATTAGCCAAAATAAAGAATATATTTCAGTTACTGCCTACCTGTATATCACCCAATCATCATCACAGTTATACACCTCATCCTAGATATAAGTATTACTTCTTCAAATATGACACTGCATTTTCTTTGATTCTTCTCCTATGACTACTTAGACAATGTATTTTACATGACTTCTCATTCCCTCCCTAAGGGATAACACAAATTGTCCCCTGACAAACCCATTTACTATAAAGGTCTTGAACTCCATTAATATCTGTATTTTAGACTGGTGGGTTTCAGGCTCACATATACAGCTTCCTCTTGTAAACAGTTAATTTATACTTATAGCTTAATTATTCAAAACTGAAATCATAATTTCTCTCTTTTTAGTCATCATTTAGTTATGACCTAGTAATGAAGACATCATCCTTGACTCCTTTTTTTTAATTCCACTACACACATTCAGTTTCTGTAGCTACGTTCAATTAATTGTCAAGTCCTGCTGAGTTTCTTTCTTATGCATTTCTCACACCTATCCTAACTTATCCATTCCAACTGCAACTACTCTCATTCAAACCTTCACCATTTCTTACTTAAATTACTACAACACCCAATAACTCTTTCCTAAGTTTCTAGCTCCATGATGCTAATGTGTTTTTTCTATGTCTCTGCTTGAAAGATTTATCTTACACATAAACCTAACTGTCTTTGACTTTCACCAGATGCAGACCAGGAACAAGGTTTTGAGTACAAGTAGTTTACATGAGAAGTGATCCTTGGAAGTACCATTACGAAGTGAAGTGAGACAGGAGATGGAGGAAAGTCAATAAATAATGTATTAAAAAGCAACTTATCATGTTGGGAAACTGGGGTTCAATCCCCTTGAAGGCCCTGTAAAAGAATTGTGTATCATGCCTCAGAATTACTCTACTGAGGGTTAAGAAAGTTGGAAGTTCATTCACAAACTTCCATAACTCACCATTGAGGATCACTTCTATGGTGAGTTAACTTCCTGGCACTTCCATCTGCCCCTTGGGAAGGCTAAGTTTTATATCCAGGACAAGTGTCCAACAAAGAGAAGCAGGTGCTTGATATAGGAAGCCATTACTAGGTATAGGAACTTAACTGAAACCATAGGTGACCTCCAGTTTGGGCTATGGGCATGGCAATGAGGCATTGGCAGACTCTGCTACCATTCCCACATTACTTTTTTATTTCAAACCCTCTTGCATCTTACTATTACATACAAGGTGAATTCTGAACCTCATGCTAGGTTATACAAGGACTTCCACAGATTTCTCTAAGATGCAGCAAATCCGTTTTTACCACTCCCCACTTCATTTTTTTTTTGTTTTTGTTTTTACTCTAGCACAATCAATTTGCTTGTAGATATTAAACACATGACTCTGTTGCTTGTAGATGTTAAACACTTACTTTTGTATTGTTCAAAACTCATTTGCAACTTTTACCTGGCTAATAATCATTGTTCATGATGTAGATAAAGATTTGCCTCTTCCAGGATACCAAACTGGAAACTCTCATCCTTAGATAGTACTTCTTTTCTTCCTCCAATACTATTCCCACAGTCATGTAACATGTTTTCCCCCACAACATGTCCATTATACTTAATTTATCTGTGCTTGTTTTTTTTTTTATCTTATCTCTACTTAACTTTGAGCTCTTCAAGGAAAAAAAGTCTATCTCTCTCTTATTTATTAACTTTTTTTGCTGTCCTAGTATATGGCTCAGTGTCTGACATAGCAAATTGTTCATACTTACTGAATAAAACATTAACTTCTTGGTGTCTCATATTTAGAGGAGTAATTCAATCGGAGCAAGTCACTTTTTAGAGCACAATGGGCCATAACTCAAAGGTATATTAATTTTCTGTGTGAAAATTTTTTATGGTTTAGTTCCATTTATGTCAAAACATCTCTTCTATATTCAATCTTAGAATAAAGTATGCATTGTATAAACATTTCAAGTGTTCATCTAAGATATAGGAATAAATCAATGCTACTTTAGCTGTCAGGAAAAAAAAAGTATTAAAGGAAGAAGATTTCTACACTACTTATTGGCTCACTTGTTGGATGAGGTGACACTAGAAGATAAAATGTAGAATTTGAATACCTGTGGCACATTATCATTTATTTTCTTGGAATTGAAGGAAATTCTTTCAGCTTAATTTCCCAGGTATCTATTTTTCTGAATTCCTTCTAATAGCACTTTCAGAGTGAATAGCTTTATTTTTCATGTATGATGGATATGCAAATATTAAATTTAATTCATATCTTAAAAGCCTATTCTTCTTTTACATGAAGCACTATTGAGGAACAATACTGCACTTCCCTGTATCTCTACCAAATAACAAATTTGTTCTAATGACTAAAAACAATTTTACTGAAGACTCATAGTTTTTAAATAAATAAAAGTGCACATTTCTACATATATTTGAAATATATATTAGTTAATATGAAGAAGTTTAGAAGAATAAGATCGTTTAAGAAAATAAGAGTGAAATGTTGAAAGCATTTTGTGTAAAATGTAATATGGCCAGGTAGAATATGTATCAGTAACACATAACAGGAAGAAAGCAGGTCCTCCTAATTTTATTTCTCTTGCTAGCTAGCAAAAGGATGTTTCTTGAATTACCAGAATCTAGTCTTCGTTCTTTCTGTTGAGATCTGACAGATGCAAGCTCAGTAGCAGCCACACAGAATGTTGCTGGATGTGACATGTGTACAGATCAGAGAATACCTTCTTTCGTGGGGGGCTCACTTAGTCCTCTTCCACATCTTTGACCCATTTCATCCAATACATCCTCACAACAAAAAAATTATCAGGTATTTGTGGATTTTTTTGTGTGAATAAAAATAAGCCTAGGCCATGCATCATTGTGGTTTTTTTTTTTTTGGGATCCCTATATTAAATATGAATAAAAACACATTTTCCCAAATAAACATTACTTAATTTTTTTCATTAAGATTGATGATCATTTTTTCTTTAAATTATCATTAAATAAAAATTTCTTTCTATAAGGCATTTGGGCTATGTAGTCGATGACAGATATACAAACCCAGTTAAATTGAAACTATATTCAAAATATGCTGACTGATTCATTTTCAGGTAGAGTTTTATCTTTAGGTAGGGTTTTAAATTTTAATAATCATTAATATTGGCTTATTTTAAGCTCACTAATGAAGAAATAGTGACTTTGAAAATGATTCAAATGTTTTGTTTTGAAAAGGAATTTGGATAGCAATCCTTGATGTTTCCTCCTGCGACTTCTTACTAAATGAAAACAGAGGAAAATATAATGAAACACAAACAAAAGACTCAGAACGCTAAAAATCAAGACTGGCAGAAAGTCTTATGCTGGAATTGATAGTACTTTTAAAGCAATCAAAGCTGGATTTGGAAAGGCTTAACCAGAGTTAACAAATTATAGTTTCACATCATGAAAAAGAAAGCCTGAAAAAAGATAGTTCATTCCTTTGTGCCCTCTGACTCAAGGGATTAGGACTGGCCACAGACACTGAGCACCTATCCTACTGCACCTGCCACTCAGTGCTTTGTTCCACAGGTGGCAGTACTGAGTTGTGTCACCATCTGCCTTATGAATCCGGTCAGTTAGAGATTGAAACTACTAGAACATTCTGGCAAGTTATAAAGGCACATGGTCCTCTGAATTTAAGGAGATGGGGTGCAAAAACAGTTTATTTCATAAGAAGAAAGGAAGAAACCATAATTAAGAAACAATAAAAGTTATTCCATGAAATACTATTATTAATTAATAATACTATTATTGTGCTAGATGTTTTTTCTTGTAACAGTTTTATTTACATCTCACTTATGTGTCATACAATTCATCCATTTAAAATGCACAATTTGGGACAACTGGGTGGCTCAGTCGGTTAAGCATCTGACTTCGGCTCAGGTCATGATCTCACAGTTCATGAGTTTAAGCCCCACGTTGGGGTCTGTGCTGACAGCTCAGAGCCTGGGGCCTGCTTCGGATTCTGAGTCTCCCTCTCTCTCTGCCCCTCCCCCGCTCATGCTCTGTCTTTCTCTCTCTCTCTCTCAAAAATAAATAAACATTAAAATTTTTTTTAAATTGCATTAAAATGTACAATTTAATGGTTTATATTCATGGAGTTGTGCACACATCAGCATAATTTTAGAACCAACACATTACTTCAGAAAGAAACACTGTACCTTTTAGCAATTACTCCCAAACCCCATTATTTCTTCCAGGCTTAGGCTACCACTAATCTACTTTCTATTAAATTCTTTTTAATAAAAAATGTATATGTTTAAGGTGTACCATATGATGATTTCGTATACATACTAAAATTGTTACTATAGTCAAACCAATTAACATAGCATCTCCTCACATAGTTATAATTTTTTATATGTGATGAGAATACCTGATACTTTTTAAACAAATTTCAAGTATTCAATACAGTATTGCTAATCCTAGTTAACATGTTGTACATTAAATCTCTAGATTTATTCATCTTACATATCTGCAACTTTTTGCCTTTTGACTAACATCTAATTTCCTTGAACTCCCTGCTTCTAACAACCATTGTTCTAGTCTCCACTTTTATGTATTTGGCTTTGTCTTAAAGTTTATTTATTTGAGAGAGAACATGGGTGGGGAAGGGGCCAAGAGAGAGGGAGCGAGAGAGAATTCCAAGCAGACTCTGGGTTTCGAGCTGAGCCCATCGTGGGGCTCAATCTGATGACCATAAGATCATGACCTGATATGAAATAAAAAATTCGACACTCAACAGACTGAGCCACCCAGATGCCCCTACGTATTCGATGTTTTTAAAAAGATTCCACATATAAGTGACATCATGTTTTGTTTTGTTTTTTCTCTCTGTTCCCGGTTTATTTCACTTAGCATAATGCCATCTGGATCCATCCATGTTGTTGTAAATAACAGGGTTTCCTCTGTCTCATGATGGAATAATACTATGTATATATTACATATATCATATCTTCTTTATCCACTCATCTGTTGAAAGACATGTAGTTTGTGTCCATATCTTGGCTATGTGAATAATGCGGCAACACACATAGGATTTCAAATATCTTTTTCATATTCTGTTTTATTTCCTTTGGATGTATACCCAGAAGTATAGTTGCTGGATGATGTGGTACTTCTATTTTTAATTGTTGGAGGAACACTTTATTATTTTCCTTAGTGGCTGAACCAGTTTATATCTCCACCAATAATATACAAATATTTGCTTTTCTGTGAATTCTTACCAACACAATTTATTTCTTGTATTTATTTATTTATTTATTTAATGATAGCTATTCTAACAGGTGTGAGGTGATATCTCATTGTAAAATACAAAGGGTAGCTTTTGATTTGCATTTCCCTGATGATTAGTGATGTTGAGCATCCTTTTCATGTACCTGTTGACAATTTGTATGGCTTCTTTGAAAAATGCCTATTTTGGGTCATTTGTTAGATTCTTTACAAGCATAATCTTATTTATGAGATTTATAGTCTTTGAACAATTGTATGAGGAATGATTACGACTCCCATTTTATCAATCAGAAAGAAGACTGTCAGGTACAAATAACCTGCCTAATTTCATACCTCTGTCCCTGACTCTGTGACATAATTGATTCAAATTTCATAACTTAGCCCCTGACTCTGTGACAGAATTAATTCAAACTCCATGGAAACTTTGTCTAGACTGTGCCAATCTGATTTGCTTTCTTTGGAATTCTGAACTTAGTAACGGAGCTAGTTAATTTCTATATGTTAATCGATTATAAGATAGCTGAGTGGCCATATCCTGCTAGATAGCAATAGGGACAATAAAAAGAGCAAAAGAGGAAAGTAATAGCAATAAGATGAAAGAAGAGAGCAGCAGGAATAAGAAAATGAGTCCTGATCTATTTCCAATCTCATTACTGCACCTACCTGACACCAAGATGCATTCTAGACCCTGCTTTGTGATTATATACTTTATTTTAGCTAAATTTAGATAGAATTGTTTTATATAATAGTTATATATGTTAATAAAAAACAAACTGAGAGATAATATTGGTTATTATTTTGATATGGGATTTGTTAATTCATATTTTCTTATTTATTTTTTATATATTTGCCAAATATTCTATTGCTCTAATGAAGTAAATTAAGCATAGATCAAATAAAGAAAAATTTAACTACTATAGCTGGTAAATACACATTCAATTATATGTTAAAATTAGGAATTTACAAAACATGTTTGATAGTGATGGAGAAATACTGAACTCAGATCGGAAATGTTCAGGGAAGCATTTGTACTAATACCAATCTTTTTAATGTATGCCTGTTTTTAAGAAAGAACTTTTTAGAAATAATTATTTATGTTTGTGCATATATATGTGTATGTATACACATGTATATTCAAATTTAATTGAAAACATACAATTTTATATAATTACTGTCTTTTTTTTCTTAAAGGAAAAGCAAAACAATTCATAACAGCAATGCAAAAAGATGATATTCTAATATTAGTGGACAATTAGGAAAATACAAAGGGTAGTTTTAGGTCTAGACATATCTAAATACAAATAGAATAATATTCAGTAAAGATCAAGTGTAAGGCTGTAGACTTATTTGAACCTTCCATGTTTTATATTCTTAATTTTTAACTATTAAAAATTAAACATAATTCTTCAAACATTATTTCACACTTTCTACTGTAATGCAATGATCAGCCTAAGTCTTGTCATTAAAAGTATAATATCTGATTATAAGGTTCATTTTTTCTAAATTAGTAGAGATACATATTTACTGTCTTAGTGAGAGAAATGTAATGGTTGGAATTAATATAATATGTATTTTCAGGACAGAACAATTATCTGTTTCAATTTCCAAGCTGTCATTACTTAATGTCTCCAGAATAAAGACATAATTTTTATTTTACATTTAAGGGCAAAATCTTAATGCACTGATTGCACTGACTTTCAGAAAGAGTAACTGATATATTATTTTAGAAATCAAGCTATATGTTATTATAACTTGTCTTTAATCTCAATAAAAATGAATAAAATGTCTTTCTTTTCTTCTTTTAACTATCTCAAAGTATCTATTTCAAGTATATCAATATTTCCTACATGAAATTTCAAATTTGATCTCTTTTTAAATATATTATTTTATATACTTGAATCTTGTTTCTGAATGGATAGCAATTGTAAGTTTAAAATCCACTGCATGTAAAATTTCCCTCTTGAGAAAGAATTTATAGGCAGTCTTTTGCATGTTCTTCTCAATTAGCAATTGCAAAGTGAGACACTATCTTTTAGTCTACATTTCACTTATTGGAAATATGACGCAGGCAGATTGGCTCCTGGCTTCCTTGATATAAGTCAAGGCAAAATCATCAGTTCTGTCCCATGTGAGCCAATTAATTTCACATAGAAAAAACACCTATTTTTTTTTTTTTGCCCTGGAGTAAAACTATGTTTCTATAGACTTATTGAAAATATCATATGCCATTAGGTTCAAAGTGTAAATGGCTCAAATGCCATCTCTGAGTACCTGACAGTGTGCTGTTTATTAGGTTCAGTCCAATGATTCATCATGCAGTGAAGGCACACACCTACGAATTAAGTGGGGTGCAAAACCACATTTATGAAGGCTTGGGTTCTCAAACCATTTGAGTTTGCTAAGATTTTTATTGACTAAGTTTCTTTAAGTCCTAACTGTTTTACCTTCCTCGAGTAAGACATAATTACCTCTACTCCTGTAAATGAAATATTCTAGCTTTTTATATGGGGGATAACACAGTTTGACAACATAAAATACCTTTACCCAAGTTACTTTGAGAAAAATTATTAGGTTAATAAATCAGTGTTTGTTTATTTGTATAAAATGCATTGCATGTCACCCTGTTCCCTATACATAGGTGGAAATACTTCATCTTCCCTGGCATACCTTCTGTGAATTTGCAGTAATTGGTCTGAGAATATTTAGGAAAAAAACCAAACTAGCTCCCATAATTAGCATAAATATAATTCATATATTCCTATTGGAAGCTATATCCAGGCTTTGAAATCTGAAATTCTGCTTAATTTCTAAAATTAAAATAAAATCACAACTTATAGTTATATGCAACCTGATATTTATAGGAGCGTTATCTACAATAACCTAATTATGGAAAGAGCCCAAATGTCCATTGACTGATGAATGGATAAAGAAGATGTGGTGTGTGTGTGTGTGTGTGTGTGTGTAGTGTAATATTACTCACCCATAAAAATAATAAAATCTTGCCATTTGCAACAACATGGGTGGAGCTAAAGAGTATCATGCTAAGCAAAATAAGTTAGTCAGAGAAAGACAAATACCCTATGATTTCATTCATATGTGGAATTTAAGAAACAAAGAAAACTAACTTTGGGTGGGAGGAAGAGAGAAAAACCAAGAAACAGACTCTTAATAATAGAGAACAAACTGATGGTTATCAGAGGGGAGGTGGGTGGGTGACAGGTTAAATGGCTAATGGGGATTAAGGAGGGAACTTGTAATGAGCACCGGATGTTGTATATAAGTCTTGAATCACCAAATTCTACATCTGGAACTGTTATTACATAGTATGTTAACCAACTGGAATTTAAACAAACACTTAGAGAAACAAAACCAAACAAACAAACAAAAAAACCAAACAAGCAAAAAAGAAATCATATGAAACATTTGCCACACACACACACACACTCACACACACACACAATCACACCCTGTAATATGAGTGCCAACTAAGCTAAGTTTAAGACAAAGAAAGAGAATAACATAGACAGGAACATAAGCAGGATAAATAAAATTGTAAGTAGAAAACAACAGAGAAAAATCTATGAAATCAAAAGCTTGATTTTGGAAAAAAAAATAAAATTTATAAACTTCTACAGATATGGATCAGGAAAAAAAAAGAATGCACAATTTACCAACACAGGAATGGAACAGTGGGAATCACAACAGATTTTATAGACATTAACAGAATAATAAAGGGACGTTATGAACAACTGTATGCCAATCAGTTTAATATGTTATGTGAAATTGATACATTTCTTGAAAGATAAAAACTAAGAAGCTATCTTAAGAGGATATAGGTACTCTCAGGGTGCCTGGGTATCTCAGTCAGTTAAGTGTCTGACTTTGGCTCAGGTCATGATCTCACAGTTTGAGAGTTTGAGCCCTGCATTGAGCTCTGTGCTGACAACTCAGAGCCTGGAGCCTGCTTCGGATTCTGTGTCTCCCTCTCTCTCTGCCCTTCACCCACTCACACTCTCTCTCTCTCTCTCTCTCTCTCTCTCTCTCTCTCTCAAAATAAGCATTTAAAAATTTAAAAAGAAGAAGAAATAGATACTCTAAATAGTCCTGTAGCTATTAAAGACAGTGAATTCATAGTTAAAAACTTTCCAACAAATCTAAGCCCCAGGCCCAAATGGCCTCACTAGAGAAATCTACCAAACAGAATAAATAACACTAATTCCACACACATATGTCCAGAAAATAGAAGAGGAGGAAGTATTTCCTAATTCATTTCAAGGGGTCTGCATTATGCAGATACTAAAACCAGAAGCAAACTTTCCAAGCCCTCATGGATATAGAAAAAATTATTGTCATCATCATTATCATCCCTCTATCTCTCTCTCTTACTCTTTCTATCAAATAAATCCTATCAAAGTAGAATTGACATTAGAGATTTGTTCAACCCCCAATAATTAATGTAATATAATATAACTTAATTAATGTAACCTAAAACCAATAATAATAATAAAAAATTTTGACACATGCAGCGATGCAATTGATAAAGTTCAGGATCCGTATATTATAAAAAAAAATCTATACAAGCTAATAAAAGGATAACTTCCTCAAATTGATAGTGTCTCATATAAAACTACAGTTAATATTATATTAAATGCTCAAAGATTGAATGTGCCCCCCCAAGACCAGAAACAAGTCAAGGATGTCTATTTTTATCACTCCTATTTAAAATTGTACTGGAGATTCTTGCCAGTAAAATCAGAGAGAAATTCAATTGAAAGGCATTCATTTGGAAAAGAAGAAATAAAATGTCTCTATTTGCAGATGGCTTACTTGTCTATGTAGAAAATTTCAGAATCCAAAATGAGCCATCAGCCCTAACAAGTGTGTTGAGTGAAGTCACAGGATGCAAGGCCAATAAATAAAAATGAATTGTTTTTCTATGTAGTGGCAATCAACAATTGGAAATTGGAATTTTAAATAGAACTACTTAAAATAATACCAAATGACTTGAAATATTTATTGATTATTCTCCCAAAATATGTGGAATATTTTTAAATTAAAAATCATAAGACCTTTGGGGAGAGAAGTCAAGTAAGACCAAAGTTTATGGAGAGATATGTGCTTATAGATTGAATGATAAAAATAGGCAAAATATCAATTCTCCCAAATTATCTATAGACACAAAGTAATCTCAACCAAACTTCAGCAGACATTTTAATGTAGAAATTAAAAAGCTAATTCTAAAATATATATGGAAAACAAGAGATATAGAATATAAAAAATAATTTTGAAAAGAAAGAGCAAATTTGCATTATCTGATTGTAAGAATGACTACAAATCTCTAATGATCATGATAATGTAATGCTGCCAAAAATATAAACAAAGAGATTAATCGAACAGAATAGAAAATCCAGAAATAGACCCATGCAGATATGATCATTTGATACTTAATAAAATTGTCAAGGAAATTATACTAAAGATAGATGGTCTTGAGAAAGACACGTACCATATGATTTTACTCATATGTGGAATCTATAAAACAGAACAAATGACTAAACAAATAAAAAGCAGAATTAGACTTATACATACAGAGAACAAAATGATGGTTGTAAGAGGGAAGGAGGGATGGGCAAAGTGAGTGAAACAGAGTGGGGGATACAGGCTTTCAGTTATGAAATGAATAAGTCATGGGTATACAAGATACACCATAGAAACTATAGTCAATGATATTGTAATAACATTGTATGATAACAGATGGTAGCTACATTTGTGATGAGCATAGAATAATGTATAGACATGTTGAATCACTATAGTGTACACCTGAAACTAATTAGAATTGTGTGTAACTATACTCAAAACCAAACCAGACCAAACCCAAACAAAAGAAATGGATAGTCTTTTCGGTAAATGAAGCTGGGCAAACAGAGCAACAACATGCAAAAATAGTGCATCTTTACCCTTAGCTGCATCACATACAAAAAAGAGCTCAAAATAGATCACAGACATAAAATTACAAAATTTCTAGGAAAATAAATCTTTATGACTTTGGGTTGGGCAGAAATTTATTATGTATAACACAAAAGTAAAAAAAAAATCGATAAATTGCACTTCATTAAAATTAAAATTTTCTGTTCTTTCAAACATAGTGTGAAGGCAATGAGAAGAAATGCCACAAACCAGGAAATGTAAATTAAAATCATAATAAGATACTACTTTACACCTATTGGATTATTTAAAATAGAAGACTTGATAATACTAAAAGCAGGAATGTGGAACTGGGAATTTCATATATTCCTGGTGTGCATACAAAATGATACATCCATTTCAGAAAAAGGTAAGGCAATTTCCTATTAAAGTGACAGACTTACCATGTGGCCTAACACTCCCACTTTTAGATATTTACTAAAGAAAATGAAGACATGTTCAAACAACACCTGTATGTGAACATTTATAGTGAGATTTATTCATAATCACCGTAAGTTAGAAACAACCAAAATGCTCATCAACTGATGAATGGTTTAAAAATTGTCATTAAAAAAAAAAAAAAAAAAAAAAAAGGACGTTAGAGTGGGAGAGAGCCAAAGCATAAGAGACTGTTAAAAACTGAGAACAAACTGAGGGTTGATGGGGGGTGGGAGGGAGGGGAGGGTGGGTGATGGGTATTGAGTAGGGCACCTTTTGGGATGAGCACTGGGTGTTGAATGGAAACCAATTTGTCAATAAATTTCATATATAAAAAAAAAAATAAAATAAAATCCCTCCAAGAGGGGAGAGATAGGAAAAAAAAAAAAAATTGTCATTCATACACAAAATGGCGTGTGACAGTGAGATGAACTACAAATGCATATGCGACAATAAAAATAAATCACAGAGACATTATGTCGAGTGAAGTAAGTCATCACCTGGAAGGACCATGGACTGGAGGATTCCATTTAAATGACACTGAAACTATAATTGTAGAAAATATAGAGACAGAAATCAGATCCACAGTCGCCAAAAACTGTTGGTTGGTGTAAGGGAATTGGCTATAAAGTTATGAGGGAACTTTTAGGAGTAGTAGAAGTAGTCTATGTCTTAATCATAATGATGGTGAAATGAGTTTCAATTTGTCAAAATTCGTAGAACAGTACTCCTGAGAAGGTGAATTTACTTTATGTAAATTATACCTCCACAAACCAACAACCAAACAACAATATCAACAAAGAAATATCACATAGGACATTAGGGAGGGAAAAAATCATTATATGGGCCCTTTTCTCATGTAAATGCTAGGCTAAGTAAACTACTCATTGTCCCTCATCAGTCCCGAATTTCACTCTAGCTCTACCTGATCTATAAAGTTCAGAAGCATTTCTCTCAAGACTCATGCTTTCTTTTAAAATCATCTTGATAACCTATGACATGGATAGAATTTATGTTTGTCAAATATGTTCATAAATAACAACTGCTAATTTGGTTGAACACAGATTTTCTGTTTTGTCTACCAACTTCATGCCTCACTGACCATACTTTCCAGGTATACTTCCTGTTTGGCTGGATAACTTTTCACATGCCCTGAGGCCCTATCTATCTATCCTAAGTCAGTAGTAGTGTTTAGGATCCATGTCCTTTTAAATTCTAATTTATCCACTTGCCAAATGAGCTGAGTGTTTTTATTTCCAGATTATTATTAATTCTAAAGGCAAGTTATTTTTATTTCTCTTCTATCGCATGCTCTGTTTCAGTGATCCTTATTTGGTAATGCAAAGTAATATAATCTTATTAATGCTTATTCAGGGTTCTACTTCAAACTTACAAAATCAGAATCTATGAGTAGGATCTCAGGGAAGTATGTATTTTAGTATCTGTAAGTAATTTTAATATTTATTTCTATTTGCAGTTTTTGAGTGACCAGTTTTGTTCCAAACAATATAACTTATATTAATATTTATTGTATTATTACTAAACCTGGAATTTAGATTCTTTTAGTTCTAGCTGATTATATCAAAGAGACTACAAAAGGGGCGCCTGGGTGGCGCAGTCGGTTAAGCATCCGACTTCAGCCAGGTCACGATCTCGCGGTCTGTGAGTTCGAGCCCTGCGTCAGGCTCTGGGCTGATAGCTCAGAGCCTGGAGCCTGTTTCCCACTCTGTGTTTCCCTCTCTCTCTGCCCCTCCCCCGTTCATGCTCTGTCTCTCTCTGTCCCAAAAATAAATAAACGTTGAAAAAAAAAAATTAAAAAAAAAAAAAGAGGCTACAAAAAAGCAGATCAGATTACTACTAGATATATATTTACATCTAGGCTGACATATGTGCAACATATGAAAAATGTCAAATCAGTTTCCTTTATTTTGTAAAATTAATATGAATAATATGCCTTTTGCTACTGAAAGTGACATTTTATAAATAAGTTCTACTTCCTATCTGATTTAAAATGTAAGCCTAGACACATTTTCCCCCTATACTGTGTATGCATGTGTATGAATTATTGATTAATTTTATGTGTCAAATAGTTCAAATCATATGAACCAGATATCTGATCAAACTTGCCTGGATGTAGCCATGAAGGTTATTTTTTAGATGAGATTAACATTCTTTGAGCAGTGTTAGTAAAGCAAAGAGTAATCTCCATATGTGGGTGGGCCTCTTCAATCAGTTGAAGGCCTTGAGAAAAGACTGACCTTCCCTGAGGAAAAGGACATTCTACCAGAAGACTGCCTTTAGACTCATGCTTCAATATCATCTTTTCTACATCTCCAGCCTGCTTGCCTACTCTGCAGATTTTGGACTTGCCAGCCTCCATGGTCATGTGAGCCAATTCCTTAAAATAAACCTATTTCTCCATAGATAGATAAATAGATAGAACCAACAGGTTGTGTGTGTCTTTATATATGTATTAATATATACATCATATATAAATATATATGTATATATATATATTTACTAATATATACATTCTATTGGTTCTGTTTCTCTGGGAACCCTAATAAATACATATGTCTTTGCACAGAATCAATTATATTTCAAAAGCCTCAGTACAACTTAGTGCAAAACAGATAAGTTATTTAAGATATAACTTTCAATATTGACTAATAATTATTTAGTAGCATTCAAATATTATTAATACCTTATTTAAAATAATGTATAGTTTCAAAGCATTTTCAAAAATATTTTCCTTTTTAACTTTTATAAGATATTTTAAAATAGATACAGAAGGCATTATTGATAAGGATTTCAAGCATAAATTAGAAATAAATATAAAATATAAAATTTCGAGACAAAAACTTTTAGGCTAGAATCAATCCACTATGCAGAGTAATCCAGTTAAGCAAATCCTAAAACAGGTACTTAAAACAAAATAGAACAGGCTGATACTGGATTACTAACTAAGCACATACTGTTCAAAAATTAAAAAAAAAAAAAAATAAAGTAACTATAGCAACACTGGCACATTCAGGACACATTAAATTGAATTTTTTTTTTTCAACGTTTATTTATTTTTGGGACAGAGAGAGACAGAGCATGAACGGGGAAGGGGCAGAGAGAGAGGGAGACACAGAATCGGAAACAGGCTCCAGGCTCTGAGCCATCAGCCCAGAGCCCGACGCGGGGCTCGAACTCACGGACCGCGAGATCGTGACCTGGCTGAAGTCGGACGCTTAACCGACTGCGCCACCCAGGCGCCCCTAAATTGAATTCTTAATAAAACAGTTGAATGATACCTCTACATTTTGAGCAATTCTAAACAGAGTGCTTAATTATAAACTGAGGGTACACAGAGGCCTGAATTTTACCCATTCCCATATGAATCAGAAATTACAATATTAAAAATATCTCAATATATTTCCCTCCTCACCAAGAAGTATCCACACCGAGTTTTCAATACATAAAATTAGTTGTAGTAGAAATTCAATGTTTACTGTACAATGTTTTTTTTTCTTTATTTGAATTACTGTCAAAACTATTTTGGGGTGCACCCAATCAGATTACAGAGGTTCCCAAACTGTTGTTGTGTTATGGAAACTGGCCCGGATCACTGGGCAGAAGAACCAAGCGGCACTCGGAGATCTTGGAAGGCAGGAGGTTTATTTTACACCAGTGGGCTCAGAGGAGATCATTCTCCAGAGGTCTGTGCTCAGAGCATCAACAGAGGGGACAATTTATAGTCTGTTACTTCAGCATTACCCATTCATTAGCAGTAATTTGGTGCAATCAGCAAGCAGGGTGGGAAGAAGAATCCGGAAGGGGACTGGAATTCCCCTATCAGTCCTATCGGCCATCTTCTAACAGATTTTTCCCTATCAGTTGGAGTTGAGCATTCCCTGTAGATATTATTATCCTATTTCTATTGGTCTCTTCTTAGGCTTAGTATTGACAACAACAACAACAAACAAGCACTGTGTTAGGCTAGAAAGAGCTAAATTAAGCAGTCAGAATTCTAAGCCAAGTTAAATATTGAAAACAGGGTAGGTTAAGACCTCAAAACAGACATAGCCTGCAAAAGTGTGATGAATCGGTTGTAATGGTATGTATGCAAAAAGAGTGTATCAAGAAACCCGGAAACCCAACAGCTACCTTGTTTCTCTGATAGAGTAGAATATAATTACTAACTCCCTGTTATATAGATAACAGCAAATCTACCTCATTGCTAGGACTAATACAGAGTTTCTGATTGCATTATCTCAGAAGTAGATTCTGAAACAGAGTTTAGTGTGTGGGTTGTTTTGCCGGGAGTGCTGTTGGGATCAACAAATATAAAAAGGAAGGTTAAAAAAGCAAGATGGCACAATGGGAAAAGATGCTGACTGGACAAAGAGGTCTGGCGCTAAATGTGGTGCAGAGTTTCACTGTTTGGCTAAAATGGCAAGACTTTTATACCCCAACCCCCCACCTTCTTTAGTCATTGGATTTGAGCTGCCCTAAGATAAATGTGTTCTTGGGGGAGGTTACTCTGCAGCTGAGGCAATCCCAGTGTTTGACTGTCAGTCTTATGAAGGTATGCCCAGCTTGAGAGACAATTCCTTACTAGAGCCGGGTCTGGGTGTCAGAGCTCTGTGTCCCTCACTGCCAGCCCTGTGCCTCTTTCATTTCAACTTCTTTATATACATTTGTAGAGAAGCTCTTTTGGCACTTTCCAGGATTCGGATGGATCTCTATTTCTGGGGGACACTAAGAAAAGGAAGATAACTGCAAAGTACTGTAGCTGCCACCACTGCAATTGGTCTTGGGGACATAACCTGACACTTGTTACCTCTCTTGTCAACTATTTGTTCTAGTTGAGGGTTTGATAGTTGAGGGTTCCCTTCACCCTCAGCTATCACCTCTACTAGCCTTATCTAGAACCTTATCCCTGAGTGATCTGAGTTTCCTGTCAACATGCTCTGCAAAGGCCAGGGATGCTATAGCTGTTCATTTATACTCACGATTGCTCAAGGGAGTTAAGTTCCAAGAGCCAATGGAGCAAATCACCTGGGTTCAAAACATATTGCTCTTAGCCTCCAATTGTGAAAGCAACCCTTGTTCCTTCTGATAGGTTTAATTATTCCTATCAAGATAGTGATTATTATTATTATTTTTAAACTTTTGGTCACCAGATACAAGAAATACAACATGCTCCAGCAACATACTTAGGTTGTAGCTCACTAGGGTTCTTACTGTGTCTGCTGGATGAAGTGCTCTACCTTTGATGACTCAGGCCTCTAATGCTATGGAATGCAGTGATGTAGTTATGGGAGACACAAATCCCCCAGGAAGCTCACTGGGAGTGATGGTAAGTATAGTCAGGATTCATGGGGATGTAGTTTCATGTTAAAAATCTTTGATTTAAGATATATACTTCATACACAGCATAGAGTTTAATGGCTCATCTGTACCATCCTTTTAAACTTATCTTCTCCACGCTGGTTCTCCAGCTGTGCCTTCTGCAGACTGTAAAATGTTTCTGTCTGGCTAGCAGCTCCTAGTTGGTGGAACATGCCATACAGTCAGTGGATCTAAGACTCTTGAGCACACTTTTGTACTTCCTGTCCTCTAAAAGGGGTCCCATGATCTCACTTAATGTTATGTTGGATCCTGTGACATTTTTTAAGCCATGTGGTAATGCTAGTACTTCCTTGCAGACAGGAAAATAAAACCCATACCTATAATACATGTCCATTCCTTATAAAAGCATATTTCTAGATCTTTCATATGAAACAGACCTATTGTAGTAAGACTAAGACATTCGGCATAGCAGTTGTAATTGGTGTTATTATTTAGCTGAGTTTTCTCAATTTAGTCTTCTCAGCATGTCCCAAATTAAGAGATGAGAATCTCTTTTTTTTTCCATTGCCAGTGACACTGTGTTGGCTTTTCACACTTGACTTTCAATGGCCTGTTAATTGTCCTTAACCTCTCCTTTCCTTCTATTAGAGCATCTGTTGATCTTAGCAATAGCCACATAATTCCATTGTTCTTGAAGGGAACATTCAAGAAGCAGTAACATTCCATTGTTCCTGTTTTCTCATATTTCTCAAATACTCTAATATATTGCTCCACCTAAACCTAGCCTTAAGACTGAGGTGACTGGTAGATTTGCAAGTGGATGAATTGACTAGGAACCTGCATATATAAGTCTGAAATATTGAGGAGATATCTGCAAAGGGGCAATCTGGGGGTGTGGATGAAAATAAAACTTTTTTCCTGGCCAGGGAAATTTATTCTCTCTTCCTAAGTCTGCTTTATTTTCTCTAACACATGGGTAAAATTGAAATTCAACATAAACATACACAACCTGGCAACAGCAATTACCAGATGTATACTAGGTTAGAAATTATAAGGAAAATAGAAGAATGTGGGAATAAAGGATGTGGTGACATATTAACATTCAGGAGTTAAAAAGATAAGAAGAATTTATTCTGATGTTCAAAGATGTATCTGAAGAGCTACTTGGGCACTGAAAACACCCTCTCAATTAATTTTTATTGGTATGGACAGATATAGCTCCAGTAAAAATTCATATAATTGGGAATTAAGCTCAGAATCAAAATTTGAGAGTATGTCATTAGGCAGTTCATGTTAACACAAAATAGCATTTAATAGAACCAAGTAAATTTGAGAGAGAGAATATTCAAAGTATTTCATGTGGGAATGACATGGCCAAATAAATGCCTATCAAAATAATAATATAACCACTCAGTGGTGGAATATCTGATGTGAGAATCTAGAATAATTTATTTCATGACTGGAGAAAAAGTAGATGGGATAGTTCAAGCATGTCTATGAAATATTGATTTTACCTGAATTTTGCATAATATTATAAAGGTTTTTATACCCAACAAATGAAGAATAAGTACTTCAGTCTTTAAATTTATGGTCAAGTTGCTTGAATATTCAATTTCTTTCAGATGGAGGAAAAGGAAATATCTTCAGAACAAGCAGTTTTGCGGGAGAGAAAAAATAATTTTCTTTTTACCCTTCTAGGTTCTTGGCTGAAACCCCTTTGTAATAAAAGCAGATTAACAGGGGCGCCTGGGTGGAGCAATCGGTTAAACGTCCGACTTCAGCCAGGTCACGATCTCGCGGTCCGTGAGTTCGAGCCCCGCGTCAGGCTCTGGGCTGATGGCTCGGAGCCTGGAGCCTGTTTCCGATTCTGTGTCTCCCTCTCTCTCTGCCCCTCCCCCGTTCATGCTCTGTCTCTCTCTGTCCCAAAAATAAAAAATAAAAAACGTTGAAAAAAAAATTAAAAAAAAAAAAAAGCAGATTAACAGGAGAAAAACGAACAGAAGTTTAATAACTTCTATACCGCCTATATACGTGGAAAATACCCAGGAAAACTAACTCCCCCAAATGATCACTACCTTAAATACCATCTCTAGATTAAAGACAAAAGAAGATGTTGGGCGTGGGAGAGCCAATTATGGGAGATTATCAAGCAAAGTAGAGTAAACAAAGGTAAGATTGTGCAGATTGAAGTCCATGTCTTCTCCATTAATAACTTTCTAGAGATTTAGCTATCCTCATCTTCCTGGTACAAAGACAGAGATACCCTGTCACTGGGAATTTCCATTACAAATGTAGTTTTCTCTGACAGAAGGGTAACTTCTAAGAGTTTTCAGAGTTTTTCCTGTGTCTGCAGTTTAAACAAAAAGAACCAGCTAGAGATAATCCTAATGCCAAAGAGGCATATTTTGGGGTGACAAATTCTGCCCTCTTTCAAGTTCATATGTAATTATAGTACCTCTGAAGAAGATAAAAGTGAACTCCCTTTAGAGTTTCCCTGTGAAAATTCCTGTTAAACCTGAATGTCTTCTGAGACTGTTATAAATTAGTCTTGACTGTTCCAAGTACTACCACAGGTGATAGGGCAGGCAAAGTCATACCTACCCAGGTATGGAACTGAGCACAGCTAGAAGTTTGGCTTAAATGATGCCAAGTTTCCTGAGATGCAAAGTCTTAAATAGCTCTGAATTTTTAAATGTTGAAATCAGATATTGAAATATGTTCCAGTTTCAGGAATTAAGATCTTATGTAACACTTAACAATGTACAGCTGACCCTTAAACAACACATGTCTGAACAACATGGGTTTGAATCCATTTATACATGGATTTTTTACAGTACAGTACCATAAATATGATTTCTCTTTCTTATGATTTTCTTAATAGCATGTCCTTTTACCTAGCTTACTTTATTTTAAAAATACAATATATAATGCATTTGATATGTAAGGGGCACCTGGATGGCTCAGTCAGTTAAGCATCTGACTTTGGCTCAGGTTATGATCTCATGGCTCTCATGAGTTGGAGCCCTGCATCAGGTTCGGTGCTGACAGCTCAGTGCCCAGAGCCTGTTTCAGATTCTGTGTCTCCCTCTCTCTCTCTTCCCCTCCCTCACTCACACTCTGTCTCTCTCTCTCTCTCTCTCAAAAATAAATAAAAAATTTAAAAAGGAGTCTTTAATATATAAAATATGTGTTAATTGACACTTTATGTGATCGGTAAGGCTTCCAGTTAACAGTGGACTATTAGTGTTTAAGTTTTGAGGGAGTCAAAAGCTATATGTGGATCTTCGACTGTGTGGCAGGTTAGTGCCCCTAACCTCCATGTTGTTCAAGGGTCAACTGTATCAATATATTTTATCTACACATTTCTCACTGTATGCCCTCATGCTCTATTTCATAAGCCTATGTTTAATTTATATAAGTAGAAATGGTGTTCCCAGTTCCTAGCAATACCTATGACTGACATTTTTAGCAAAGTTCTTTTCTGGTTTAATTAAACTGAAATTTTAGTAGTGATAAGGCAATCTCCTGTGTTCTTCAGTACACACTAGAATGCTGGATTTTAGAACAAAACTCTGGACAAGAGCAGAGAAATCTTATTTAGCTTCTCACCAGCTGCATACTCTTAGGCAAGACAAATATTCTGTGCTTCTTGTTTTGTTGTTTGTTTCTGTAAATTGAAGAAACTGATTAAAGTCCTATCATAGTTTTTTCCAAATTTTGTATACTATAATAGAATCCTTAAATGATTAATTTTTCTAAAAATAGGACTCATGATATTTTTACGCTAAAGAATAAGTCATCTTGCGTTTGACTCATTAGTGACTTTTATTTTATATGAAATATGTTTGGCATTTGTACTTATTTATGTAGGAGGACAACCATGAAAATTAAAAATTAACTCAGAATGTAGATATGGGTTTCTTGTGTTTGAGAAAGAAAATAGATAAGATGAGTTGATCTATGGTGCATAGCAATTGGTAAAATTGTTGCTGATTTTGATGTTTATTGGGGAGAAATTTCTATTAGATTTCATTTAGTGTGGAAAATTGGGCCCTGCTAAAAACTCTATAGTATTCCATGCTCCAGACAGGCTTACAGACCTCTCCATCTGTCAAATATCATGCTCTTTGGTTTGGAACATATTCCTTGGTTTTGAGCATTATGTTTGAACAGATGGAGTGGCCTGTTTGTAGATAAAATTAACAATGCATTTCTGTATATATTAGTTCGTTCTAGTTTTCATAATTTTTTTCCCCTGTGGTATTTAAAATCCAAATTACGTGTGTTGTCTAAAAGAGAGAGAGAGTATGAAAATGCTGAGCTTGAGCAACTTAAAATAACCCTGCCACATTCATGACCAAAATGAAAGGTTTTGAAAATTATTTGACATGCAGAGGGTATCTTTTGAATACATTTAAAAATATTGAACAGCAAAAATTCTTATGTTCTAAACCTCTAAAACTAAGTTAGAATGATAGCATTACACAATCAATAAAATTTGATACTTTCTATTAAAATGTCACTCTCAGATATTATAAACTATCATTGATGTAAGAATAGAAAGAAAACAAGAACTTTAGTCATCAATAGAAATAGATGGCATTAAGATTGCTCAAAAATGAAAATTATTTCCTTCCATGACAAATGTACGAACAGGTTAAAGTCATAATTACCTGTCATCTAATTTTAATTGTCTTCATATTTTCTTTTTGATTTGTAAAACATATATGTACAAATATACTTATAGATATGAATATATTTTGGTAAAATTTCAAATGTTTTGCTATTCCGGTTTTATTTAAATAACAATATTACATTTGTGTATATTCTATATATAATAGCAAAATAAAAATAGTCACAACTATTCCTTGTTTTGTTTGTATTTTCTTCCTTTTTTAGCACTTCGAAAAATTCTATTCTATAAGATGACATAAATATTTTGGTATAATTACATTTTTTCCACAAGTTTTATATTTGTGGAGTAAATATTTCATCATGACTACTCTGTCTCACGTCTCACATTTAGTTTTTTTTCCAGATTATTTTATAATTTATATGAAATCCCTAACACCCCACCAAATGTTTTCATTGTGCTTAAGGTTTGCTTTTTATATGTAAAAATTTACAAAATATTGTTTGACCTTATCACACAAATGAAACTTCCAATCCATAAATAAGATATGTTTTCCACTTATTTTATGTATTTTTATTAAATTGAAAGAGTAAATTTTCTTTTTTAAAATTCTTTTGAGCTGGATTTTTGAAGGACTATGTATACAGGAGAACTATTGCTTTGTAAATATGTATTTTTAAATGACTAATTTACTTTGTTTTAAAATTACTTTTGTTAGTTTCTTGGTGTTTTCCTGAATATTTCCAGATAATTGTATCATGAATAAATGATAACTTTATAAATATATTTATTGCTATTTTTTATCTCAATTGCTTAAAAGTTTCCTAATTTTTTTTTAAAGTTGAATAGCAACTGTGATAAACTTTTTTTTATTTACTGGGAATGTCTCTAATATGAGATATATGCTAATGATTTACATACCCCTAACTATTTTAAAATAATGTCCCGTAATTCTGGTGCAGTGGAAATTAGCTAAACTGTTTTTCAATATCCACATTCTTTTTGCTTTGGTGAACTGCTAGACTACATTTCCCAGACCTTTTGCTTTAGATGGGGCTATGTAACTACCTGTTACGTAAGTGCAGTTGGCCTAGAGCTAAGGTGATTAAAACCAGATGTGTCTTTAACATTCTCTCTCCCCTTTCCTGAATGTCATCTGAATGCAGACAATCCAGTTGGGGTTGGAAAGAGCTCCGTGATTCTTCCAATGTCTTTGTGGAGCTGAGGCGCTACTTGGTCCATTGAACATATTAAAGAAGAAATAATTGAACATATCAAAGAAGAAATAATTCTTTTTGTCTTAAGCAAACTGATATTTGGGGAATATTCAAATAGGTTTTACACTCTGAATAAATACACTTAGGTTTCTGAAAAAGAATTAATGAAGAATTGATGCGGAATATTTTAGGGGAGTCAGTTTGGTAGATCGTATTATATTTTTTTTGTATTATTTAAACTATGGTTGTGCTGAATTATATTAACAGCTTTTTCATCAGTGAAAAACATTTCACACTAGAATATCTCTGCTTAATCACAGCGACTTATTATTTTTATTCCAGTAGAGCCAATTGTTAATATTTTTTGAAATATTTCCGTATCTATTCAAAATTATGACAGGTAAATAGGTACTTTTTATATTAAATTTATAAAATATTAATAAAGAAATTATATGGCCTGATTTCAAGCTAGAAATCAGCTAGTGAGGATAATTTTTTATACATTTATTTATTCCTTCAATCGTAATGTTATGTAATTGCTGACAAACTTTTGTTTAAACATTTTCATTTTTATTTAAAGTCTGATAGCCTTTAGAAAAAGTATAAAGCATAAATATCCGGGTTATAGAATTTACTTGTTATTTATTTTGCCATTATATATAAAATATATAGATCTGGAGTAAACAAGCTTGTTAGATTTTGATACATTAATGGGCACCACCACTCAGTTAGTACTTAAATAAAATATTGAATTAGTACACATAACAACTTTTGACATACATAAAGTCTAATACTGCTATAACCAACCCTGTGAGAAAGACAACAAATGCCTCGGTGATATATTCAGAATTTAAATATCTAGGATGAAGTAAATTATTTATTTAAGGATAATATAAGTAAATTTTTGGTTTCTAGCTTCTTAAAAGTGTTAGTTTACATTCAATATTAAGCAAAATCATGTAAGTGTCATGCACAGTTCATTAGATTAAAAGTTAATATCACATAGCGCTATGTCCCTAATTATGCAATAAAAATATCACCTGCTGACTTAAAATAAAATTTTTAAATTCTTTTAATGTTTATTTATTTTTTGAGAGAGAGAGAGAGACAGAGCACGAGCAGGGAAGGGGCAGAGAAAGAGAGAGACACAGAACCTGAAGCAGGCACCAGGTTCCGAGCTGTCAGCACAGAGCCCAATGGTGGGCTCGAACTCACAAACCATAAGATCATGAGCTGAGCAGCAAGTCAATGCTTAACTGACTGAGCCACCCAGATGCCCCAAAGATTTCTTTATGAAGAAATTCATAGCCTCTTTTACACAAATATATAATATTGTCTCATTATCTCTAGTGGAAATCAGTTATAATTTAAATTTTTAAAAAAAATCAACATTTATATATTTCTACCAAATAGATATTTTATAAAATATATATCATGATAGTTTAGATTTATGTCATCTAACTACTTGTCTGTGTGGTTTTCATATTTCAAAATACTATTTAGCAAGCTGATTCCTTGTTCTTTAAAACAGTAAGACAACCTGATTTAAGCAAACTTATTCTTTTAGTTTTTTTGAATGACAGGCATTACAAATTAGATATGGGTTTGCTATTGTCATGTAACCTGAATGTTGGTCAGTCACCCTATCCAGACACCTCTAGACACATTGACAATACCCAAAGAAACAACTGCATCCATTTTTTAAAACTAGGTACCAAAGACAATTTTAGTGGCAAGATCAAAAGCAAATTCAAACTGTTTGCCAAGTGTCCATCATTTCTGCTTGCACAAAAAACAAAAAAACAAAAAACAAAACAAAACAAAATCCTTAATGACACTTCACCCCACTCTAAAATACCTGATGTGTGCAGCCAACCAATGAATCATCTTGAGAGAAAAGCCAGACAAACCAATCATCTTTGTATAAAATCTGTTCATCAATGATTTCCTATAACAACAGTTTCCCCTAATCTAATTCATTTTGTGAAGTACTTCAGTGTTGTAAAACTGAAAAGATGTCAGGCTGCCATTTTTTTTGGTTTGGTGTTATTGATTAAAAATTTTTCAGGTGCGACAATTGAACATTGAGGTTCTGGGGCAAGCAGAAATGTCCTGTCAACTTTTCCATAGTGGTTACTTCAGAGAGTTAGTTTTGGCATTTTGTAAAGCAATTTTGGCTTTGACAATACTGAACTGTCACTTCATTTCAAAAGCACTTTATAGCCTGACAATATCACAAACATAATTGTGTTTGGCTCTTTCAATCTCTTTCTCTCTCACTCTCTCTCTCCATGTATACATCTACACGCATATGTTTGTGTGTGTGATTGATGATTCCTGGTTTCTGGAATCAAATCTAGCTCTACTTCTTTCCAAATTGGTAATCTTGGCCAAACTATGTAAGTTCTCTGTGGTTCAGTTTCCCAACCTGTAAATAAAGATAATAATAGCAATTGAAATTTTTTTGAGACTTTATTTAATACATGTGAAGTTTGTGAAAGATAGGGACTGTTTTCCGACTTTGAAAGTGAAGTGAACTATAACATTCCTTCCTCTTTCTTTTTACAAGTTAAGGCATGGACATTTTTTAATAGTCTTGGCCGGTTTGGACTTTGGGTTTTTTTGTTTTTTTGTTTTTTTGTTTTTTTTATTTTTGGGACAGAGAGAGACAGAGCATGAACAGGGGAGGGGCAGAGAGAGAGGGAGACACAGAATCCGAAGCAGGCTCCAGGCTCTGAGCCATCAGCCCAGAGCCTGACGCGGGGCTCGAACTCCCAGACGGTGAGATCGTGACCTGGCTGAAGTCGGACGCTTAACCGACTGCGCCAACCAGGCGCCCCTGGACTTTGGTCTTTGAATTTAGAACAAGTGACTTAAAAAACAAAAAACAAAAACAAAAGCAAAAAACAAAAACAAAGCAGGAATGCCAGCTATAACTCAGAGCAAAGGTGAAGTTTATTACCCCACAATAGCACAATGAACATGCAGAGGTGGTAGCAGGCCATCCTAACAAATTATTCCTGTGGTTGGTAATGGTTGTATTTTCTCTTTTTAAAAAATTTTTATTTATTTATTTTGAGAGGAAGAGCGAGCAAGTGAGCAGGGGAGGGGCAGAGAGAGAAAGAGAGACATAATCCGAAGCAGGCTCTTCACTGTCAGTGCAGAGCCTGATGTGGGGCTCAAACCCATGAACCATGAGGTCATGACCTGAGCTGAAACCAAGAGTTGGATGCTTAATGGACTGAGCCACCAGGCACCCAACAATGGTTATATATTCTGTTGCCTCTTTTACAAAGGCTGTTTCTCCAGGCTTCTTTCGATTCTATACTTTTTCTAATATACTTCGCTAAATTCAGTTTTGTTATTCTGTTTTCTTTTAAGTAAGCCAACTAATATTTTTGTTGTTTTTATGGATATGTCAACTAACCTACACTTGACAAATATTGTGATAATGATGATACCTTAGAAGAGAGAACTTCTGGGGGGAATGGTTGGGCTCACAGGTTAGAACAAAAGGATTCAGTGCAACATCTACACCATTTTGATAGAGTAACACAATGGAATTTCATAGAGAGAAAATAATCATGGCGGTGGTGGTAAGATATGCAAGTCACTGGCCCTTAATCTGTAGAAAATCTTGCTACAGCATCTAAAGTCTCAACACTGACCATGGCTGAGCTTACATGGGGCAGCCAGTAGGAGAAGATACTTGGGAGGAACAAGGCTTCCCAATTCCTAGTACCACAGAAATGCCATTTTTGGTTAGTGTTGTTACTATATTGTTGCGTACTGTTAAGATAACCTAGGATATTATAATAATCTTTCTAGCTAACATTATTGAAGGCTTACTATGTACAGGTATTCATAAAAGCTTTTGACACATTTTATTTTCATATGGAATTAACCATAATAATAATAATTATCTTAATTATACAAACTAGAACATGATATAACAAAAGCAATTTAAAAGAGATTCAAGTACAAGTTAAAAAATTTGCTCATAAATGATACAACATTCACATTCATTGACTATTCTCACTGTAGGATTCCCTGCTTATTCTCAGTTGAATACAATTTGTAACTTATGACTTTAGCATTGGTAAATCTCTGCTCCTTACTTCCGCAACACTGATATCTTACCTGATCATTATCACTCCTCTCATGTGGAGCCCTCATGTGTCTTCTTTATCTCTTTGATAAAGGTAATACTAAAGGACAGTTATGTGATTATTTCATGAAAAGCCACAGTTAAATTCTGACTTTTTAACTTGCTACCCATGGGACTTGGTCAGGGTACATAACTTTAATCTCTTTGTGCCTATATTGTACCATCTAATCCATATAATTGTAATAATTGCATCACTCACCTCATAGGCTTGTTGTAAGTATTAAATGCATCAATCCACTTGGAGCTCTAAAAATAGTACCCAGAACAGGACACAGAAAACACTCAAAATATGCTATCAATTTATGAGGAACAAGAGGATTTTTCTCTTAGTTTACCTCAATACCTCTATCTTGTCTCTCAAATTTAATTAGAAAGAAAATAATGTATGTTTTAAGAAAGTAAAATGATTGTCATATAATGGTCTTATTACAGTGATGTAAAAATGGCATATAACAATGACTACATCACTCATTGTAACTAATTTACAGTGTGTCCTCCACTTTGAGATTTAATGCATGTACATAATAATTGTAGCATAAAATATTTGATGGTTTTGATATATATAGGTATAGATTTAATATATACTAAGGTATATAAGAATTTTATATCTAAAGACTTTGCTTTACATGAATGATTTCTAAGAGCTTTCTTACAGAAATGCTGACAACTAACCTCATAATCCTAAAATTTTATACATAAATGGTGTAAAGTTTAATAAATAAAACATTTAAAAATAAAATAAATTAAAAATAAAGTTAAATCTCATTTCTGAAAACATATTTATAAACAAAATAATATGAAAATGAATAGGCTCAATGGTTTTGATAAGAAAATTAGATTTATGTACAACTTTTTGGCAACTGGTCTAATCTATATATTGTAGAAAATGCATGTAACTGTTATTTTTTAGACCCAGAAAAGAGAAGCTAGAAGTTCTGATTCAGATGGAACATAATATAGAAATATAATCTCTTAAAAATATGCTTCATATTTTACTATACTAAAAGATCCATTTATATAGTTTTTGTATGTTAAATCAAATTGAGCCATATATTTTAAGTAGTAATATAATATACATTTGTTAGTTGATTTCACTTTTAAACTTTTTTCATTAATAAAAATTCATCCTAGTAATAGTTAAGGCTTATCAACTAAGTAATAGTTGCCCAAAACTATGCTAAGTGATTTAAATCATTCATAAATTGTATTATGTTTGATTATCTGAAGTGGCTACCATTTTTATTCCTTTAAAAAAGTTTTTTTAATGTTTATTTATTTTTGAGAGAGAGAGACAGAGCTCAAGCCGGGGAGGGGCAGAGAGAAAAGGAGACACAGAATCTGAAGCAGGCTCCCGGCTGTGAGCTGTCAGCACAGAGCCCAATGGAGGGCTTGAACTCTTGAACCGTGAGATCATGACCTGAGCTGAAGTTAGATGCTTAACAGACTGAGCCACCCAGGTGCCACTATTCCTATTTTATAGATGAGAAAATTAAGGATCAGAAAGGTTTGGTAACTTGTCCAAAGTTACATAGAGCCAGTGATCTCCATTCTCTGACTTCAAACTCAAGTGCTTTTAACCAATAAATCTTCCTGTGTCAAAGATTAAAGTTTCCATTTTTAACTTTTAAATATATTTACAATTTTTATCATATTTTCAAGTGAAATATGAGTTTTCCATTTGACATTTGTCTTAAATACTAGAAATTATTTTTTAAAAAAAGGGAGGCAGAGAATCTGAAGGCACCCAGATGCCCCAGATGCAATATCATTATTAAATAAATTTAACTGTACTTATATAGAGCAGCAATAAATATAGTACATTTTTAATTAGCTTAAAATAACATGAAAAATCTTAAAACTTAAAAAAATAAATTAAAAAAGCTACAAAACACTTCAATGCAGACAATTACAAACTTTGGAGAAGAACATACTAGTAGTAATCAAAATTTATTGTATACTTTTAGAAATTTTTAAAGGGTGGTATTGTCACAAGAATAGAAAAATAGATTTAAGAAACAAAATAATGGCCAATAAGAGACCACATATACATATTTGGTCACTTGATTTATCACAGAATCCCACTTCAGTATTGTGGGATAAAGAATTTATTTTCCAAAAAAATGTACGGCATTGATTGGATATCCATTTTGGAAAAAGTATAAGTATTCTCCTCTTTAACTTACTCTATAGTCAAAAATTTATTCCAGATCAATCATAAATCTAAGTATGAATGAATACACAACCATATAGTGCCTGGTTATATTATATATATAATATACATGAACTTGAATTTAACTGAAATTAAGATCTCCATTTGTTAAAATATATCAGGAAAAGAGGGGTAAGGATACTGGGTACAGTTAGGAGAAAATATCTTCTATATATAATTTAACAAAGCTTCTTTTATGATTTTTGTGCTAATCTAAGAATCATCCCTATGCTCTTTTCATAGTTAAGTAGACAAATTTTATTTTATCATCTTTTTTCTTCTAGAATGTACAGCCATTATGAAAGAAACAGAATCACCAACTTAACTGTCATTTACCAAGATTCCTAAATTGATTAAAATATAATTAATATTCTTGCATAGTGTTAATATCTAGTCTACAGATGGGAGAAATTTGATTGCCTGTCACTAAAGATATTGAGTTTCTTTCTATGAGTTGTTACTGCTAATTTTCAAGCTTACTTTCTTTATGTATAGTTGTAAGATCTTTCAATAGAGAGGATGTTCACTTTTCCCTAAGCTACCTGCTCAAAAAAAAATTTTTTTATAAGGAGGCTTTATTCTCTACTAGTGTCCCTGAAAACTTTAAATAAATTGACTAATTTAATCAAAATGATGGTTAAAAACCCTCTAATTTTATGAGAAGTTGTAAAACACTGCATTTTGAATAAAAGAACAGTTTTATTGAGGAATAATTGAGAAATATAATTGTATAAATTTAAAGCATACAGTGTAATGATTTGATACGCATAAACATTGTGAAATGATTATTAAGATCAAGATAATTAACACATCCTTCACCTCACATAGTTAACTCTTTATGTATTTATTTTTTTGCATGGTGAAAACCCTTAAGATTGACTCTCAACAACCTTCAAGTATACAATACCATGTTATTAGCTACAGTCATCACGCTGTACATTAGATCCTCAGAATTTATTCATCTTATAGCTCAGTTCATACTCTGACCTACATTTCTCTGTTCGCCCTTCTCCCCAGGCCTTGGCTATGTAGGTAAGAACATAGTATTGTCATTTTATTGTTTTTTATTCTTTTATACTTCTCTTGGACTTTCCTGCTGGGTGTTTTATTTTGTGAATTCTTGATTTTTATAGTGGTATGCTTTAATTCTCTTCTCTTTATCATTTGTGTATGTATTCTAGGTTTTTTGCTTTGTGATTACCATGAAATTTTCATAATATGCCTTATATTTATGTCTATTTTCAGTTAATAACTACTGGAAGCAATTTATTTTATTTATTTTTTTTTTAATTTTTTTTTCAACGTTTATTTTTATTTTTGGGACAGAGAGAGACAGAGCATGAACGGGGGAGGGGCAGAGAGAGAGGGAGACACAGAATCGGAAACAGGCTCCAGGCTCTGAGCCATCAGCCCAGAGCCCGATGCGGGGCTCGAACTCACGGACCGCGAGATCGTGACCTGGCTGAAGTCGGACGCTTAACCGACTGCGCCACCCAGGCGCCCCTGGAAGCAATTTAATTATAACATACTTTACTCCATTATTTTCACAAGACTTGTTTGAAATTCTTGCCTTTTAATTGTAAATGGCTGCATGTTGATGATGGCTCAAAAATCTTCAACCTAAGTTATAAATTTTACTCTACTGAATAATGAGAAGTATAGATAATTTATCTTCAGTAACAGTAATGGTTTTATGTATTCCCCTAAAGGAAGCACAGCAATCTGCTCTTAAAAATGTTAGCTCTGAGAGGCACCTGGGTGGCTCAGTTAAACGACTGACTTGATTTCGTTTCATGAGTTCAAGCCCCGCATCAGGCTCTGCATGCTGATTTTGCATGGAGCCCGCTTGGGATTCTCTCTCTCCCTCTCTCTCTCTGCTCTTCCTCAGTTGTGCTTTCTTTGTCTCTCTCAAAATAAATAAGCTGAAAAAAAATGCTAGCTCTCAAGTAAGATTGACAAGATGTGAATACAGGCCGTACCATTTGCTTAGCTGTGTGGATCCTGGAAAAATTACCTAATTACGCTTTGGGTCAGTCTCCTCCCATATAATATGGTGTAACAATCACACCAAATTCATAGGTTCTTTAGAGGTTAAATGAGTTAATATAATTGTAATGAATTAGTCAATACATAATATGTTAACAGAGTTTCAAAAATAACTATAAATGTTATGTATGTACCTGGCACAGGCCACATATATAGTATGTTAGCTAGTATTATGATTACTACTTTTAAAAAGATAAGCTTTTTAAAAATGTTTATTTATTTTTGAGAGAGAGAGAAAGCGTGAGTGGGGAAGGAGCAGAGAGAGAGGGAGACACAGAATTCAAGGCAGGCTTCCAGGCTCTGAGCTGTCAGCACAGAGCCTGATGCAGGGCTCGAACCCACGAACTGTGAGATCATGACCTGAGTCGAAGTCGGATGTTTAACCGACTAGGCCACCCAGGTGCCCCTAAAAAGATAGGTTTTTAATGGCAAAAGTATCCTTTTGTCTGGACCATTACATTGTTCCCTCATCCTAATTTTCTTTATTGAGTGTTTATTCCTTCTTAAGGGCTAGTTCAAATACTCCAATTTTCTAACCTGAGGCTGAATTATCATTTTCTGTATCTCTTATCAACTTGTATGTTTCTAATTTACTGATTGTGAATATTTATGTATGTTTTCTCCTCTAGAAACTGTACCTTGAGGACTATGCTGTATTCAGATTTCTTAGCTCAGCATCTTGAACTTAGAAGAATCTATAATTAATGTTTGTAGAAGTTTGCTTTAGGTTTTTATTTTAGAGGGTGGGGTGGGGTGAAAGAGAAAATCTTAAACAGGCTCCACATTTGACAGGGCCTAATCCCATGACCCTGGGATTATGATCTGAACTTAAATCAAGAATCAGAATCTCAATACACTGAGCCACCCAGGGGCCCCTGCTTTAGATTTTTAGATTTCAGTGATTATAGTTGTGGTTTACCAAACTCTAATCTTAGCCTAAGCAATTCTTTTTTTCCCCTCTCTCTCTTCCTTCTGCCCTTCAGAAGAAATAAATAACTTATTTCCAGATCATTTGAAACTGACAGATGGTTATTTTACTAGAAAAACAAAAAAGAATCTAAACTATGCTAGGGAAACCATTTATTCATAAACTTAATAACTATAGGGAAAATATAATTTTGTAAATATTCTATATAGTTCTGCTATAATGTATGGTTATAGCCATAACTAAACCCTCAGGCTGCATGCCTTAATAAGAGATTTGGGAAATATGGTTTCTGGAACATTTCCTCCATGAAGGACCCTGTGTAGAATTCCATTAGAACTAGGCACACAGAAGACTTGGGTTCAAGCCCTAGCTGTGTCACATACCTCATGACTTTGCAATCTGAAAGTAGCTTTCCACTTCTGTGAAATGTACAGCATGAGATCAGTGCTTTAAAACACAAGGTTTATAGAGACTTAATCAATACACTAGGCAGGGCCTCTTGGGTGGGAGAAGGGAAAGCAGAATGTGGCATCAGAAGCTCCTTCAAACTAGGTAAATTCTACTTGTATTTACTAGTGTATATATGCACATTCTTAGAAATCTAGATTGATAAGAAAAAGTTACAAAGATGAAACTTTTTTTTAAATGTGTATTGGGGCACCTGGGTGGCTCAGTCTGTTAAAAATCTGATTCTTAGTTTCAGCTCAGGTCATGATCTCACGGATGGTGGGTTTGAGCCCTTCATTGGGCTCCACGCTGACAGTGCAGAGCCTGTTTGGGATTCTCTATCTCTCCCTCTCTCTGCCCCTTCTCCACTCTGTAAATAAATAAATAAATAAATAAATAAATAAAACTTACATGTTTATGTAAGACAGAGCATGAATGGGGGAGGGACAGAGCGCAAGGGAGAGGCAATTCCAAGCAGGCCCCGCACTGTCAGTGCAGAGCCCAATTCAGGGCTCCATCCCATTAACTGTGAGATCATAACCTCAGCCAAAATCAAGAGTCCACACTTAACTGACTGAGCCACCCAGGTGCCCCAATGACGAAACATTTTAAAAATTACTAAAACACTTTATTTCAAGTTTTCTAGCCACTATCATATGTATAAATTTTCCAATAATATTTTGTTTAATGACCTTATAAATGGATGTTGAAGAAACACTTAAGCAAATATTTGATTTATTTATTCTACAGCACACACCTGCAGGAAAGTGTTTTAAAATCAAGTTGTCTGTATACATAATTCATTTCAAGTCAAATTCCTCTTTAATTTATTATTTTTGAGAAATATGTATGCATAAATTAAGTTGTGACAATGAACATAGGACAATTATAATTATTTTCAGTGGACGAAGATTTGACAATTCATATTTTCAACAATTGTGTTTTCTATGCTCATATTTTAAATAGTGTAACTATTTTTCACAATTAATAAGTAGAAATGGCAAAGTGAAAATTTAATGGTTTCTATAACATCTCTTGGGAAATGCATGCCTCCTAATATTATATTATATGTTAAATACTTGGAATTTAAATAAAAACTGAAAAAAAATAAGAAAAATGCATGCCGAAGTATAGGAGATATAATTTTTTACATTTAGATTTTATGTGCTTTTCTTCATTTGACTTAATCCTTTGCTTTTAAAATACAAACTTCCTATCACTGCCACTGCACATTTAAAACATAATGGCATTTGACAGTAAATACATAGCCTCATCAAATCACTTATCTCCCCATGCTTCTGCAGTAATAGTGAGGGAATCTGAATAAATCACATCTCAAAGGGTACAGCTGCTCTCAAACAGCAAAACTAATGAATTGCCTTGACTGGAAGAGAGCAAGTAATGTCTTGCATTCATAATCTAAGACAGCTGACGGCCCAGTGCTTGATCTGATTCAGTCACCATAACTAATTACAACTTGAAAAATTATAGCCATTTTCTATGCTAATAATTAGTAAACATCTAGTAGCAATTCTTAGAAAATATATTGCCATAGAGTGTATAGAATGGTGAAATAATACAATTTGTGCTGAAATACAGACCCATGTTTTTGTTTTATTTTTACCTTTCTTTTTATAAAAATTACAGTTATCTAGTTATTGTTTTAAGGATAATTGATAATATGAATCTATGAAAGGAACTACTACTGCTAATACCGTATTGAACACGAGAAACATGCTAAAAAATAGATTTCAGGTACATTCATTACACACACACAAATGGTAACTCAGTAGGTACGTTAATTGACTATAATTATCATTTCACTATATGTATATCAAATCATCATTTTGTACACCTTAAATATATACAAATTTTATTTTAAAATATATAAATAAACAAGGATACAATGATATAATGATATAGAGATATTAAAAGGTACCATAAAGGAAAGGTGACTAGCTGTAAAATTAGCTCTCATTTCAGCTATGTGTTTATATTTATTCAAATTGCAAAATATTTTGGCACCTTCCCAATGCTGTAGTGTAGGATTTGTGATTAATATCTACTAAAATACATTCTTGACATATTTGAGAACTGCTTCAAAGCAAGAAACAGAATTAAGAATTGTATATTTGTTTAGTACATCTGACTGATATTTGACTTTTATAACTCTACAATTTATTATACAGCTAGGTTACCAAACTCACAGGTAACATTTGTATTTGTAGAATATAGTCAAAAGAGTAAATAACTTCCCTATATAATCACATGAATTGGAAGTATGTAAAGTTTCTTAGAAAGGTAGCAAGAAAGGAAAGAGAAGGTTTATTCAATCTTCCTGTTAGTCAAAAAATGTGAAATAAAATTACACTTAGGTGAGTTGCAACAAAATTTGTCCTCTTTTTAGTGCTAGTAAAAGTATAAGTTGTTAATATACAGTACACTTTCCCTTTCTTATAGTTATGAACAGTTATTTTATGGGGAATGCACACCTTGAATTTAAAATTAAAGTATACATGTATAGTATAATTATTTAATATGTTTATATATAGCTCAGATTAAAAATATGGAAGTCTCCAGACATCAGTTTACCTCACTTCGAGTGCAAAATGAAAGCTACATCACCTTACTACACTATGAATCAATCAGACAATGTAGAAAATATTTCTAGAATTACAAAACTAACATGGTTTTGTCTTACATAGCAATTTCTAAAATATGTGAATATCATGTTGTCAATGTTTTACAGTTTATTTTTAATATATTTTGATAAAAATACTAAAACTTTTATTATTGAATCTTTAACCATACTAGTTGAAGTCCTCATTCTTTTTATTTTTGAATATGCCATATTTAGAAGTTAATGCTTTCTACTATTTTTAAATTACAAAGTAAGGAGGTAGCATTCCATTTTGATGTGTCATATGTACACATATAAGAAAACTGTATTTCTTTCATTTCCAGAGTTTGAGTCATCACTTTCTCCTAAGAACCCCTCTGATTTTCCCGAGAGATTTTCCTAATAGAATGTTTTTCAGATGCACAAAATTGATTTATTTGCAAAAGATAATATATGTAGACAATTTATATCATCATAGATAACATTTTCACCTCTAGTGTTAAAAAACCATGCATTTTATACTCAATATCCCAGATAGTGCCACAATAAATATTTTGAAATGGTGCCCAATTCCAAGCAGTAAGATAGAATGATTATAGAATCTCTCTTCCACATGCATATCATTCCAAATATATTGAACTAATAAATATGCTATGTTTAAATTTAAAAGCCATAGCTGAGATGAATTAATGAACAAATAAAATCCTTAACACAGAGAATGGGCCCAAGTTGGAGAAACGGCAGGTGGATGCTGAGTATAAAATCTCAAGGAGCCAGGATAGAAGCTTTAGAAATTGGTTTAGATATCAAAGCTCACAGTATCAACAAATGCTAGACATCAATCAAGATAGGTGTCAAAAGCATAAAGGCAAAACAAATCAAAACAAAACAAAACAAAAAAAACTTCAGTTGATCTATAAGTTACATATAAAATTTTAAGTATTGAAAATAATATAGAAATACATATAAAATTTTAAGTATTGAAAATAATACAGAAATATAGAACTATTTTTTGGGTCTAGGAAACTTCTAATGTATTAGTAATTAATTTGTAATATTTTTAAAAGGTAGGGGTGTCTGGGTGGCTCAGTCGGTTGAGCATCCAATGTCGCTTAGGTCATGATCTCAAGGTTGATGAGTTCAAGCCCCGCGTAGGGCTCTGTGCTGATGGCTCCGAGCCTAGAGCCTGCTTGGGATTCTGTATCTCCCTCTCTTTCTGCCCCTCCCCCACTCATGCTCTGTCTCTCACTGTTTCAAAAATAAATAAACACTAAAAAAAAGTTTTTAAATGCTGAAGAAGAAAATAAGATTAAATATTTACAATGATCATTTGTTCATGTATTAGAGTTTAATAATATTTTTTTTTCTGGCTGTACTTTTCTCTATTTTAAAATAAAGTCTCCAATGATTCAATTCTACAAAATTAAAATCCATATCTTAATGCATCACTTATAATTCAAACAGCTAATTTGAAATCTGGAGAGAGACAGGTACTTGCAAGTAGAAACACTGCCCATACATATGCTTACCTGAAATAGAGGCCACTGATGCCATATTATTTAGTAGGAAGAGCCAGGCATTTTTACCAAATTACCAAAGGTCAGAATAAACTGGGGCGACAGTATGAAGTTTGCTGGGAACCACAGACATAGGATAGGGAGCCTGTAATATTTCACAGGCTTTTCTGGCAGATAGTTCAGTAACTATTCACTCTCAGGAAGAATCAAAGAATAGCTTCCATCATGGGGTTGGCTGCATGAGGGGAACAGCAGCCACTGCCAGAACCACCTAGACCCATGTCACTTCCCTCCACAAATTAATACAATTCTTAATCAACCCAGGAAAGGGCAACAATATTTGCAGGCTTATGAAAAATCTAGAAAAGCAGTATAGCTGAGGGAGGGAGACAGGTAAATAAAATAACAATAACACACACACACACACACACCAGAATAAACATCGCTGCTTTTTTATCAAGAATAGTAATACATGATAGACTCAGCATTACCTCCAGATGAGAGGCAGAAACTTGTGAGCCATGACACTGATACTTGGTTTCAGAGTCCCTAATCAAAATTGGAGTTCTCACCAGAGAACACCTTGCACCCCCATACCGTCTGTCAAATAAGCAGTGAGTAAAAGTAAGAGTGGAATACAATTGTTAGAGCTGCAAGAGATAAATTCTCCCCGGGAAACAAAGTAAAAGGAACATCTAAAGTCAAGAGTGAAAATAACTAAACAAACAATGGGACAGAAATTGCAAATAGCCCATACTCTAACACAAGAATCACTGGAGGAATTTAAATCTTGTGATGCATTGAGAGTGACCATTATAATATATAAAAAAAAATCATACCAAGTCAACTTTCTGACTAAATGAATGTAAAATCTAATACTAAATACCTAACAGAAGGAAAGGTGTGCTCATTTTCAAGCATAAACTTATTCACCTCAGTATCATCTGTATTTTACAACATGTCCATTTTGAATCAAAAATTTATGAGGGTATGTAAAAAAGTAAGACTAATCATATTGAAGACACAAAGTAATCATCATGGACAGAAGCAGAGATATTGACAGAGATATTGAAACAATCAGATAGGGAATGTTAAATAACTATGACAAATATGTTAAAAGCTGTAATGCAAAATTTAGACAACCAAATAGACATTCAACAGTGAAATGGAAATGATAAATAAGAAAACAGAAATGCTAGAAATTAAAGCACAGTGATGGAAATGAAGAAGACTTCATCAGGCCCTCAGTAGACTTGACAGAGTTGAAGAAAACAAATCAATATACTTGAAGGTAGGTTAATGGACATTGCCCAAACTGAAATTCAAAGAAAAAAAGTGAAAAAGAAAAATAGAAAACAGTATACGGGAAAAGTACAATGTCAAATCGTGTGATATACATACAACCAGTTATCACAGAAGAGAGAATGGGACACAAGAAATATTTGGAGAAATAATAGCCAAAAAAATTCCAAAATTGATACCAGGTATGAAACCACATATCTAAAAAACTTGGAGAATAAAAGGCCAGATAAATATCAAAAAAAACCCCAAATCTATCATATTTAAATAGCTGAAAAACAGACAAGTGGAGAAAATATTGAAAGTAAGAAGAGAAAAAGACTCCTTAAACACAAGCAAACAACGATAGAGATTCAGCAAACTTCTCTTCAGAAACCACATATGCAAGTAAACAGGAAGGAAAAAATAATTAAAATGTTGAAAAAGAAAAAAGTCAACCAGAATCTTGAAGAATATTCTATAACAATATGCTTTAAAAGTCAAACAGAAATATAAAGTTACTCAGATGAACATAAACTGAGGAAATTGTCAGCAGACATACCTTGTAAGAAATGTTGAAAGAAGTTCTTCAGGTAGAAGGAAAAAGATACAAGCGACAGGAAACTAGATTTAAACAAAGAGCTAAGTAACATTTGGAATGAAGATGAGATCATCATGGTGCTTAGTTTCTCCAAAAGATAATTGAATGATTAGAGCAAAAACATTAACAATTATTTTGTCTTTATAGTATATGTATAAGTAAAAAATGACAAGGTATGGGAGGGAAGAATATATAAAAATAATTAATAATTAATTAATAATATATTAATAAATAATATATTAATATATATTATTTAAGCATTATATATATGCATATTTATATTTAAGCATATATATGTGTGTGTGTGTATATATATATATATATATATATATAATATTAAAGCTAGAGAAACCCCTAAATTTTGTTTAAAACATATGAATAATTGTGGAGATAAAGGAGAACAACAAAACATGTTCTGTTAAATCCAAGGAAGGTAGGAAAAATGACAAAAGAAAGAAAGAACGAAGGAAACAAACTGAAAATAGATCATGACAAATTTTAATTCAACCATATCAGTAATCACCATAAATAAAAATGCTCTAGGGCATTGGGTGGTTCAGTCGCTTAAGCGTCCAACTTGATTTCAGCTCAGGTCATGATCTCAGGGTTGTGAGATCAAGCCCCAGGTCAGGTTCTGTGCTGCATGTGGAGTCTGCTTGACAATCTCTCTCTCCCTCTCCCTCTGCCCTTTCCCCACTAGCACTCTCTCTCTCTCTCTTTCTCTCTCTCTCAAAAAAAGTTCTAAATCAGTTAAAATATAAGAATTGTCAGATTTATTATCAGGATGAGAAAACAAGACCTAGCTACATTCTATCTATAAAAGATACTTGGGGGGAGGTCTTCAGTGCATCCTTATATCAAATTTCCTTATTGTAAATTTCCATAATAGCACTGTGCTTCACTTTTTGTAATATTCAGCATGTTGCAAATAGATGCTATGTTCTGCTCTACATCAGAAATGATATTTGCCTCTTTCCTAAAATAATCCCACTGCCTCTCACAGAGATGAATAAATGTCTTAGTATAAATTCTCAGTGTCTTTAAACAAATCATAGTTTTTCACAAAATTCATACAAAAAAATCAATAATATAGCAAGAATTTCTAAGAATAAGTCCCAGTTTTTTTAAAGATACATTTATTCCTTGATTAACTTTTTTACAAAAATAATCATTTAAATGTAACAGGATGAATTATAACTTTTCACATGATGACAAATAAATGACAAGAAAAATTATCACTATGTAAAAATCTGAGAAAATATATTAATATTTCAGTTTTATACAAAAGAAACATAATAATGGTATATCTCTGGAAGTTAACATGGAGAATGTGCATAATGATATTCAAAATTGTGTTCATGATATTTCATAATATTTGTGAAAGAAAATATGATTTCAAATAATAAGTAGAAAGAATATGCTAATGGATTTTCAGTTACTTTGGTTGATGACTCTAAATTACATATAAAAATGGAATCAGATCAAGAATAGTTATTCAAGAACCGATTTGATATTTGGCAGATACAAATTTATGGAATAGAACTTCATTATCCTCTCAAAATAGCTTATTATTCTGATCTATTATTTTGTTTTACATATTTAATTTTTAAATCATTTTCTCAGTATCATAATCCTGACATATTTCAATTTATTAAATATTTGTTTATATGATTTAATATAAACCATAGCTGTCTTATAAGGCATGAGTTCTATTTTAACACCATGATTGAACTTTGAAGGCTTTGTTATCAAAGAAAATTTACATACGACATTCAAATATATGCCATATGAAATCATATAATATCTCAAAATCATTAACAAAAAATATAAATGACATAGGAAAATGGACTAACTAAATTATAATTTAAAAGAACACTAATGAAGACAAATATAATTATCCCAATACAACCTGTGAAGTTAAATATATTAAAGAGAAAAGCTACTGACGCTGTAAAGAACTAATAGAAAACATGTATACACATTTTATTTGCAAACCTAAGGCAATCAAGTGCACTGGTTTCTCCACAAGAAAAATATGTCTGTAGGGACAGATCAGCATCCATATATAATGTGTAAATTACATTCAAAAACCCCAACCAAACTCTAAAACAAAAATATATTTTCATCAGTGTTGTATCATACAAAAATCTAATCACAATAATTTTGTGCCATATCCTAGATTTATTTCATTACATGTTTAGCCATAAGAGATTTAATGGTTATGTTTACTGGAACATGAAAGCAGAACAGTGTATTGTCCTTTCTTAGATCTACCTTGCATGGATTCTCAGTCATGTATAATAAAAAGTATATAGATTAATATTTACATGTATCAAAAACATGCATCATTTCATTTCAGATCAGTGCAATATCTTTAAAATGCCAATGTTTATCTCATTATATTAATGTTCAAGCCAGGGAAAGCCTCCAAATTATGCACATACCATCATCCCATTTTCTTAATCAACATTGATTGCAAAATTCTTGCTAATTGACTCAATTGTGTTATGCCTGTCTTGACTCATCCAAATCAAATAGGGTTCATTAAAATTCAAGTTTCCTGTAATAACATCAGATTATACATTAACATGATCCATTTATTTAGAGACAAATGGATTGAATTGCAATATTTTGTACATGCACATAAGCAAATTTGGTCAATGGGCATAGACTCGTTTAGCGTAGAATAAGAGATATTAGAAATCACATTTTTATTTTATTCATAGTTCTAGTTATTTTTGGGATAATGTAAAAAAGGAAAAATGCATGTGATCAACAAATAAAGAGTTGAAATTATATATTTAATTATTCTGGTAGCTAAAAGGAAAAGTCTTTTTTTATCAAAAAAGTAATGGATTTTTATGTTGATCAATATGTGATTGATTTTTATTTTGAAATTACACAACACATGGCTGATTAAAAATGCTAATGTATTTTTGGTAAGTAAATGTATTTTTTGGTAAGTAAATGTATTTTTGGTAAGTAAAATTCTGGTACTGAGTTTGTTCAGTGGGTTTTTCAGTTCTGAAGTTACCATTTGTTTCTTCTCTATTTTATATATATTCTCTCTATATTTTAACATTTGTTTCAAGTGTTTGACTACAATTTTTATTACAACTGCTTTCAGCATCTCCCTGTCATCTTTTGAATGATTTTCCAAGCTGGTTGATATTATCATGGTTCATTGTACACCAAGCAATTTTGGATCATTTTGAGGAATTTTAACTTTAGAGCAATTTTTGACTAATTTTTGAATAATTTTGACTAAATTTGGAGATTTTGAGTTTCATATCTTGAGACATTGGGTCTTGTTTAAATTCAAAGAGGAATGTTAAAATTTATGTTTTAGTATGAAATTCACCTGATTACATTCAAGCTGCAAGGACTAACCTGCATTCTCCATGCTGTGGTTCCAACATTAGTCCACTTTTCAAGTCTATTGTGGTACACAGACAGCTCTGTTCCATGTATGCCACACAGGGTTTAGTGAAACATGTGAGCAGAGATCTGTTATCCCAGTCCTTTAGTTTTTATTTTTTTTAATGTTTATTGATTTTTGAGAGATAGAGAGAGACAGAGTGTGAACAGGGGAAGGGTAGAGCGAGAGGGAGACACAGAACCCGAAGTAGGCTCCAGGCTCTGGGCTGTCAGCAGGGAACCTGATGCAGAACTGGAACTAGGGAGCTGGGAGATCATGACCTGAGTGAAGTCAGAGGCTTAACTGGCTGACTCACCTGTTATCTCAGTTCTTAGAGCCTTCTACATGTTAATTAGGGTTAGATCCTTATATGCATAAGCCACAAGTGGGCCCATAAATCCTACACTACTTTATGGAGTTGATTTTCCAATCTTCCTCTCCAAAATCTCCCCAGCATTTGTCTGTTTCTTTGTGCTCCTCTTTCCCACTGTGTTATTAAAGACAGAAAGCAACTACTTTTGCCATTGAGCCATCCAGGAGCAAAAGGTGAGAGGATGTAGAAATAGAGAGAGTAGACAGCTGGGCTTTGGCCGCACGCTTTGAATCAATAGCCCCGGAGAGAAGAGAGAGAAAAGTTCCCATTGCTTAGACTGTTGGCTCCTGCAGGCTCCCAGCACTGCAGCTGATGCTGTCACCACTCGCAGCACCTCTGCAGGGCTACCTAGATTCTATGGTATGAGCAAAAGAGAGAAAAGAGAAACAAAAATGTTTTTTCCTCTGTTTCCCTGAACTTTCTACTTCCCTTGCCCACTTCTCAAGCTAGAACTGAACAGCTTTTCCTGGACTGCTTTTTGTTTGTTTGCCTTTGCTGTTGTTGCCCCCCAGCACTGGGTCTAAAGTTCCCAACTAAGTTAAACTCAGGCCAGGAGACACGAAAGGATGTGCAAATGGCAAACTCATCACCAGTTTGGAGGCACTCTGATTTTCAGTGTTTTATTTCAATCTGCCTGTTGCTGTTTACATTTTGGAGTTCTCAAGCTGCTGGGCCATCCATGCATTCTGTCAAGGTTTTATAGGTGTGTTCTGTGGGAGAGAAAGGGGTGCACTTACTCATCTTACCCAAAACTGGAAACTCCTCAGTTATATATTTTTTCATATATTGCTTTTCAAATAACAAATGCATCATTTTTATAACTGGAAACTTGGGCACAAAAAGCCTTAGTTTTTAAAACCAGGTAATCTATGTACTATAGTGGAACGCTAGGGGCTCTGAATAGACGGGAAATTGGCAAGTGTCTTAGGTTACTTTACAGGATTTTGTTCTTTTACATTAAATCTTGGCAGAAAATGCAGCATTGATTTTCTCCATATGTTAATACTATCGACATTAAAGCATTTTTATTGTATTTTCACTGACATTTGTGTAATATAAAGATAGTAAGAGATATTTTTATGTGTCTTTAAGATCGAGATTTTCAAGGCTTATACATATAGAAAATAGCTTACATAAATTACAAATTCCTCTAAATAACAAGTATCTAAAAGAAAAGATCCATATACATTTTTGTAAATAATACTTTGTTCTACTTTCAGGCCACGTTATTTTGCCCAATACCACGTGAGGTAAATAGCAATTATTTCTCCAATTCCTTTTTCAAATGTTAATTTCTAATTTTACCATGATAAAATAGACAAATTCAGTATTTCTGTATTAGCTTGAAATATTGAAACTGAACTAAAAATGTGACTTTAAGGACTAATAATTGAAACCAAATCCTGTTCATTGTAGGCACAAAGCATAGAAATCTAGTATCTACCAGTGCCACACGTGAAACCAAAGTATTCGATCTTGATATATATATATATATATACTTCATCAGATGATGGCTTACTGCTTGATATCCATCAGATAGTCAGTGATAAAACACATTTGTTTGTCTATTAATGTAATTTATAGTATTTTTGCAGACAGTGCAATTGTCACTTCTTTTAGAGATTCAAAGTATTCATAAATGCCATTTTGCAAGAGTATAAAAATCTTAACATAAAATAAAACTGCTAATATTTTAAACTGGTAATGAGAATTGCATCTTTTATATTTTTATGCCGTACATAATAATTTTTTAAATTATTATGAAAAGATTTCAGGTCTGTAAATGGTCTTGTACTTAATTGGTACTATTTTTCAGCTAAGAAAAGGTTGTTGTAACCTAGGAACTGCAGAGGCTTCCATAACTGACACTGAGTCTCTACTGCTTTATCATTTTTGGAAATGTTTCATCATTTAGACACATCAGGTACTTACACTGCCACTATCACATAATTTAAATTGGCATTGTTTAGAATGATGAAAAAAATGACAAAGTACCAATCAGAAACTGAATTTTATGTAGTGGAAAAGATTCATCCATGTATTATTGGACTGATGGAAGGTGAGACAACAATTTAGGAATGTTATGTTCATCTTTCTCTTTCTTGGTTGACTAATGTTGACAATTGAATGTGTAGGTCTCTTATATCCACAAAACGTTGCCTGTGGTCTTTTCCTCAAATAAACCATTTGACTGTGTTTTTAAATTTTGTAGACATAAAATTATTTCAAAGATAAATACTGAATTTGGGTATGTATTTTTATTTTTTGCAAATACAGTACATGATCATATTCTTAATTTTTATTTTATTTTATGTTTTAATAGGTTTTTCTTTTTGAGAGGGAGAGAGATAGGCAAAGGGAGGAAGGGAGAGAGAAAATGTTAAGCAGGTTCCACATTCAGTGTGGAGTATGATGTGGGGCTCAATCTCATGACCCTGGGATCGTGACCTAAGCCAAAATCAAGAGTCAGATGTTCAACTGATTGAGCCACCTAGGCACCTTATTATTAATTTTTTAAAATAAGAGAATGTGGTATTTTATATATTGCTGTGTTTTATGAACTTAGTGTCCAGAAACATTCCTCTATAGTCAGATAAAATGTGGGTATATTAAGAAAGTCTATTTTCTGTAATTACAAAGCTTGGGAATAGAAGTTGTACTTTTTAAAGCTCCTCTATGTAAGTCTATTTTAGAAAATTGTTCTCAAGGATTATTGTTCTCAAGTATTATACTGCTTCATTAGTCAGTGGCTCATTTGCTTTCTTTAATATTTTCCATAAATACACACCTTTTAAACACACACATGCACACACACATACATATTTTTGTTGAATCAGTGCATACATATAGGTAGATAATATTGATGATGTAAATGAAAAACAAGAATTCTAACCAGCTGCCTCCTGCCAGTCCTAACCTTCAGTGCTATACTCCCAACATCAGGCAAACACATCTTTTCATTTCTTTCTGCAACTGGTTCTCTCACCATTTTTAAATTCTATGCTTCATAATATTTTCTCAATTTAGATGTCATCTATTAATTTCCTTTAGTGAAAATTAGGATTGAACATCTTGACACCATATTCCTTAGCTTTGGGAAGAAGAAACCGACTCCCTCTTCTTGGAGAGGAGAATACAAAACACAGCTGCACTTTTTCCTTGATGAATAATTCCAGATTGAGAATCTACTTTTTCTTGAGCCTTATGTTTTCAAAGATGAACAGCTGTGTTGATGTTTCTTGGTATTAAAACTTGTTTGGATTAATTTATTCCTACTAAATCCTAGAGTGGCACCTGGACCTAAAACATTTGTTACTTGAAACCACTCTGTTCTTAGTTTTAGTCTCAGTTTGAGTCTCAATTACCAAGTCAAGGACAAGAAGTAAAGTCTATCACGAAATCCTGTATCAATAGTTTTACCACAAATTTTCAGTTAATAATCAGAATTTATACCACTTTGACTTTGAATGTATTAGTCAATGTCATGCCAAGCATTTCCCAGTGGTAAAAATTCCACATTGCTTTGTTTCCTATTCATTTTTTTAAATTTTATTTTGTTGTTGGTAAGAACACTTAGCACAAGATCTATCCTCTTAACAGATTTAAGTGTGTGAAACAGTATTATATATAGGCACAATGTTGGACAGATTTCTCATTATTAATTTTCTTTTTTTAATATGAAAAATTTTAAATTAATTTATTTTTTAATATGAAATTTATTGTCAAATTGGTTTCCATACAACACCCAGTGCTCATCCCAAGAGGTGCGCTCCTCAATACCCATCACCCACCCTCCCTTCCCTCTCCCCCCATCAATCCTCTGTTTGTTCTCAGTTTTTAAGAGTCTCCTATGGTTTGGCTCTCTCCCTCTCTTTTTTTTTCCTTCCCCTCCCCCATGTTCTTCTGTTAAGTTTCTCAGGATCCACATAAGAGTGAAAACATATGGTATCTGTCTTTCTCTGTATGACTTATTTCACTTAGCATAGCACTCTCCAGTTCCATCCATGTTGCTACAAAAGGCCATATTTCATTCTTTCTTAATGCCATGTAGTATTCCATTGTGTATATAAACCAAAATTTCTTCATCCATTCATCATTATTAATTTTCACACTTACATGTGTTGGTAACCACAAAGCTTTATATTTTTCTAAACCCTCTTCCTGTTTTATAACTATTTTTCTTTTTAGACGTTTCTGTTCCTCCAAGTCTAGTCACTTTTTGAGAATGCTACAGAGATGATAACCAATTTTTACTCGGGATGGCTCTAAAATGTCCAGGTTTCTGTCGTCTTCCCCTGCCCTTTTCTTCTTGTTGTTATTGGTGGTGGTGGTGGTGGTGGTTATGGGGATGTTGATGATCTTGATGCAAGAGTACATTTGTGTGGGTTTCCCAAAGAAAGCAAGGGAAACATATTTTCTATTGACCCTTTTTTTGTAAGTTGAAATGCTTATTTATTTTTGAGAGAGAGAGAGCGGGGTAAGGACAGAGAGAGGGACAGAGGATCCGAATCGGGCTCTGCACTGATAGTAGCAAGACCGATGAGGGGCTCAACTCGTGGACTGTGGGATTATGACCTGAGCTGAAGTCAGATGCCCAACTGACTAAGCCACCAGGCACCCCTTCTCTTGCCTTTTCATGTCTGAAAATATTTTTATTCTGTTATCAAAAATAGTTGATAATCTGTTTTTTAAAAAAAATCTTTTCACCCTACTTTTTTCTTTATTGGCTAATTTATTGTTTTTGTTTCTTTCTATGCATGTTATAGTCAAGGCTATGATGATTTGACCATAGTTTCATACTTAAGAGTGAGAAATAAGAACATGTATGAATCTGAAAATAACATGAATCAGGGCGCCTGGGTGGCTCAGTCGGTTAAGCGTCCGACTTCGGCTCAGGTCACGATCTCGCGGTCCGCGAGTTCGAGCCCCACGTGGGGCTCTGGGCTGATGGCTCAGAGCCTGGAGCCTGCTTCCGATTCTGTGTTTCCCTCTCTCGCTGCCCCTCCCCCGTTCATGCTGTGTCTCTCTCTGTCTCAAAAATAAATAAACGTTAAAATTTTTTTTTTTTTTAAATAACATGAATCGGTTTAAATTTTTCAGTGAACTAACCCCTCTTCCACTCTGTTAGATAAAAGGAGTTTAATTTTATGCAACAGCTGTAACTGGGGCTTTTTACATTTATAGTTAACAGTAACAAAAAAAAGTAGGGATGAAAGTATCTGGTAGACTTTATACTTCTCATTCTGAGAGATGAACTCAAGTTGATAACCAAAAAATGAAGTAATTTGAAGGAATGTCCTTCAAGTACCTAAAGAAGGCTTTGAAATACTGGCATTTGAACAGCTCACCTCAAATGCACAAATCTCCATCTAACCACAAAACCATATAGCCTTCCACTTGATAAGTCCCATCCATGGTTTCAGAGATTCTTATTAGTAAAATAACAGGAATATTATTGGATATATCTCAAGTGTTATGGGAGTACAGGAAGTATGATGACATTTCAGCTTATTAAAACTGGGATTACTTAAGAAGGAAGAGATATTTGTAGTGCCCATGAAGAATTAACATTTCAGAAACAGTTCACTGGAGCAATGTTTTCAAAGTAGAATGTGATGTGTACAAGAATAAGAAAGTTTAAGATATATTTAGAGCACAGGAATTTTTTCTATGTATAGATACAGTTTACTTGGGTAAATAACTATTATTTGAATATTTAGGTCCTTTCCACATGTTTGTGTTGTATAAGAAATTCAAAAATTTTTCCAAAGTGATAGTACCATTTTACATTTCTAACAGTGATGTCTGAGTGTCCTAGTCATGCCACAGCTTAGCCAAAACTTAGCATTGTCTTTTTTTTTCCTCAGCCAGTGAAGTGTGGAATGGTATTTTATGGGATTTTAATTCGTGTTTTCTGACCGCTAATTAGGCTGAGTATCTTTTTACACAGTAATTGGTCATTCACTCTCCTCTCTTGTGAAATATCACTTCATATATTTTGCCAGTTTTGATTGAATTTTTTTCGTATCATTGAGTGTTTTTTATATTTTTGATACATCTTTGATAAACATATATATCAAAATGATTATATATTGATATAACTAATACATTATTACACATTGATAAATATATGTCAAATCAAACACTCACACAGCACAATATCTTTCTACAGTTTGAAGTTTAATTTTTGTTGTCTTAAATATGTTGTTCAAATAACAGATGCATTTTATTTCAATTATGTTTAATTTATAACACCTATTTTTCAATGTTTATGTCATACCTAGGAATTTTGCCTCTTCAAGATCTCAAAATGTTCTGCTACATTTTTTTTGTGTGTTTCATTCTAGAAGTTTTATTTATTTATTTATTTATTTATTTATTTATTAAATATATTTTTGAGAGAAAGAAGGAAAAAGTGTACAAGATGCAATGTGAGGGAGGAGCAGAGAGAGAGAGAGAGGGGGAGAGAGAATCCCAAGCAGACTCCTTGCTCAGTGCAGAGCCTGACACAGGGCTCAATCTCATGACCCTGAGATCATGACCTGAATTGAAATCAAGAGTTCATTGCTTAATTGATTGAGCCAACCAGGTGTCCCTATAGTTTTAATTTTTATCTCCCAAAGCTGCATGGGGCCAACACTGAATACATCTGGGTCAGGTCAGCAGTGTGGTATGAAAAACCTGGGAGTGATGGTGGGCTGTAGAGCCAAAACACTTCCAAGTGACACAAAAACCTGACTACTGAGCTCTGAAGTATAGAGTAGTTAAAAATATTAGCAGAGGAGCTATGAATGCTTTAAGTGTTCTTGGGAGACTAGCCAATTGAACACAAAGTCTTAATTCTCCACAATGTATTTGGAGCTAGTGGTGAAATGATTGTAAGGAACATTCCCATACCTGATTCTACAAGCCTCCATCCAGTTCAACTATAATTAGACTAATTCAGTACTCTATTCCAGCATACAGATAGATGAAGGGAATGCATACACATTTCTCTGGCAGCAAATATTACTATCTTTAGTCCATTCTTTTCTCCAACTCCACACAATTTTAGAAATATAATTTTTAAAAAATTAATAGGCACACAAACAAGCAAAACAAACAACTAAAACTGTGACCACGAATCAAAAGAATATGCCAGTCAATAGAAATAAATCTGCAAAGGGATCAGCCTTTACAGAGGGTTTAGAAATAGCATATAAGTTTTTAAAAATAGCTTTGATAAGTGTTATGAATTCTAGATGAAAATATGGATGAAATGTAAGAACATAAGGGAATTTCAGCAGAGAAATAAAAGATATAAAAAGTACTAAATTTAAGCAGGAAAACTGAAAAAATATAATAACCAATATGAATTCATCTATGGGCTTAGCCAAAACTTGAAAACAGCAAAAGAACAAAATAGTGTATTTGAAGGGGGGTCAGTCTAAGTGATCCAAGTCATAATACAAAGAGAAAAAAAACTTAGAAAAATACTTATATCTTGAGAAACAGTGTCAAATATTCTAGCATGGATATAATTTTATTCTGAGAAGAAGGACAAGAGTGAGACAGAGAAAATATTTGAAAGACAAGTTCCAAGATTTTTTCCAAAGGACATAAATTCAATGATTCAGATAACTCATTAATTTCAGAGCATGGCTAAATAAAAAAAGTACCCCTTACACATAACATAGTCAAATTGCTGAAAAGGAAAATTAATAGTAAATTCTGAAGCTGCCAGAGAATAAAAGACACATTACATAAAGGGGAAAATCCATCAAAAGGCTATGTAAACTTCCAAGCATAGTAATTTTTGTAAACTCACCATAGGGTTAGGACACAGTGTTATTTAAATGCACTAATGGGAGAGGGAAAAGGAGAGGGAGAGGAAGAAGGAGAGAGAGAGAGAGAGAGATTGAGAAAGAGTCGGGAGGCAAAATCCCTTCAAATATTGGATTAGTAGCTCACCAACGAAATGCCTTGGTAGGCAAGAAAGCTAAGAAACAATCTTCCAAGACAATCTAGAAATTATAGTGTATATTACTACACAGAAAACTAATGCATAATGTATATTACTACACAGAGAACTGATGTAGGACTGAAAAGCAAAGGGAACTTCCCAAAGATTCAAGCAATCGGCAAAGCAGATGAGCTACCCTTTTTACCCATGGAAAAAAAATCCTCATTTTTCCCTGAAAACATTTACAGCTAGTGGTCAACTGAATCAAAATAAAGTCGTAACGGAGATCTAACCCACATGAGCCAAAGTTCATATTGACAAGTTCAGGTCTACTCTAATGGCCCCAAAACAAAAGGAACATGCTGCTCTTGTGTAACAAAACAAAACAAAACAAAGCAAAACATTGCTTCATCTTTCATTGTTCTTTTGTATAAAATATCTGGCATTATAGGTTAAGGGACATGTGAAAAAGCAAAAAAAATGAGAACTGTTGTCAAGAGATAAAAAATACCAATAGAGGAAGACTCTGAAGTGGTTAAGATTTATCAGACAAAGATCTTAATATAACTATGGTAAAATGCCTAATGCAACATGTTTTGGCAAATGAGATATTTTAATAGACATGGAAACTATGAAAAAGGAAAAATGAAAAGTCTAGAAATGAAAATGTATGTTAACTAATTGGAATTTAAATAAAAGCTTAAATAAATAAATAAATAAATAAACGACAGGGAGAATCAAGGGACCTGAGCTAGAATGGTTTCAACAAGGTAGTAAACATTCGGTTGACATCTGATTATATCCCATGAGTCTTGTTTCTCCAATATAACACACTATGATTAAAATTATTTTGCACTTAAAAAAATTTCCTTTATAATTATGATGATGTATTATAGGCATGTGTTCTCTATTTATTTCTTAAATTTTTAACTGTTTTGGAGAACTATTTTAGGACATGTGCAGATTATATTTTTTCTTCTACAATTTAGGCAACTGTCAGATATTAATCTACAAATCATTAAATCAACTACCAAAGTGAAGATACTCAGGTCTTATATAGCCTAGGGAAAGATTTCTGAATGTGTAGTTCCTACAATGTGTTATATGAAGTGTATTGTGTCAAATAACATGGAGTAATATGGCATACTATATTTCCCCCACTGTATTCCTCAGTTAAAGTCTGAGAATTTCTACAGTAAAAATATAATAATAATAAATCTTTAATACCCAATAATTGTTGCACACATCTGATGAAATGCCATGATTACACTGCTCAAATAGTTGTAGTGATTTTAGATTCAGATTAATAATCAAACTTCAAGAGACATGATAGGCTTTTCTCAATATCAAATTTATTTAGCCTTTCAGTGAGGTACAGGATGGGCATCAAAACAATATGCATGACCAAAACCAAATATCCCTGAGTCCCTGTACAACTAGGATGTGACGACTCCAGAAGACCATGAAGATGAAGTTGAAGATAATTTGAGCATGAGCAAACAACCTCAATTTAGGCAGGATGTCAGCTCCATAGTCCCTTCAGATCAAGGATGAATAACTAGTTTCCACTTTCCAAGTTGTGTCTTACCACTACAAGTTATTCAGGACTTGATAAATAATTTCAACAATTATATACCACTGTTTGATGTGTACATCGTCCTCAACTGGTGTTCATCTCTCTCTAATATCATACATGCCTAGATATGCTGTATTGGTGTTTTGAAGGTGATTTGATCAAGGTGTCCCTAAGACTGGAGGAAATTCTGTGCAATATTTGTTAACTATTTTCTTCCATCAAGAAAATATTATTGTTTTAAAATATCCACAGGGCTCAATTTAGGAAATGTTTTTACTAGTAATTAAATTAATATTCACATAAATTAATTAGACTAAAATGCTATATTAAAAAACTTATTTTTTTAAAAAAATTAATGTTTAGAGAGAAAGAGAGAGAGAGAGACAGAGAATGAGCTGGGGAGGAGCTGAGAGAGAGGAAAACAAAGAATCCAAAGCAGTCTCCAGGCTCTGGGCTGTCAGCACAGAGCCCGATGTGGGGCTTGAACCCAAAAACTGTGAGATCATGACCTGAGATGAAGTTGGACAATTAACTGACTGAGCCACCCAGGCACCCCCCCAAAAAACTTATTTATGCTTGGATGGACATATATTGCATTGAACTTATCTGTTATGATCTTGAAGATATAGTAATGTGATTGATTTGGTCTGTTTGAGATCACAGAGGCAATCCTTTATGTACCATGCGGATCAAACAACATTAGTACACAAGTGTAGAAGGTTTGTGTCTCTTCAAAAATAGTGGACATTAGTAGTTAAAAAAATAAACATGCTGCAAAAAAACTTCCTTATTATAATCAATACATGTGTATATGTGTTTGTATATTTGCACATGCTAATGTGTGTGAAAATTTTTTAGCTATCATGAGGAATAAAGTTAGATAAGATCATGTTCCTACTTCATGAGCTTACACAACATGGAAATGAAAAAAATACTTGGAAGCAAAACTACTAGATATTTAAATACTAAGTAAAAGTATGAATTCAGAGGAGGAGTTGAGATGGAGGAGTAGGAAGGGGATCCTGAGATTGTCTCATCCCTCAAGCAGAGCAACATCAAACCATTTTGAATGCTTAGGAAATTGATCTGAGGATTAAGAGAAAAATCTGCATAATGTGAGGGATAGAATGTGGTGGGTACCTGGTACAGAAGAGGTGAATTGGGGGAGAGAAGAGCCATGGTGCCACAGAGGGGAGGGAGCCATTTTCATGGAGAGGAGGAAGACAGAAGAGGAGCAAGAGCAGCATATTGGGTTTGCACAAGAAAGTCCTCCCCCTGAAAGCAGTTAGAGAGAAAGAGTGAAAACATGCACAGGAGACTGCACAAAAAAACTGCTCCCCCAAACCACTAGTGGGAGAAAAAGGAGAGAGTTTCAATACTGCCAGTTTTTTATAAACAGTGGAACACAGAGTCTGAAGTGTCAGAGGTCAGCCCCTGGCGGTGCTCTGGTGAAGAAGAAGTACGGATCCCCAGCAGCAGGCAAGGTGGTCTGGGATCCCATGGGACACAGGGGGGGAGAAACAGTTCCCCTGCTTGGAGTACATTTGGTAAAGATTATATGGCCTCTCACAGGGGCAAAGACCTGGCTGGTACTGTCAACTACCAAGTTCACCCATGTAAGAACAGACACTGGCTGAGGACAGCAAACCCTGAAGTAGGCTGTATGTTGCAATTTACCATAAACTCTGAGCCACTGCTGCTGCAGCACAGTGGTTCAACTGTTTCCTTGGACAAGGCAGCGTGGGACACAGCATGGCGAGACACTCCTCCAGAAGATCACTGTGGGCCCAAACCAGGGGTTCTCTGAAGTGTGGGGTTTTGAAACACAGCTGCACCTGAGATAAAACCCTGGAGAGAGGCATCACCTGGTAAGACAGCTTGGACACAGACAGGGGAAAGGTGGGGAGTGATGGAAGGAAGGACACAGGAGGGGTGACTGGCCATGTATCTGTAAGGACTCAAACTTCTCACTCTGGAGACTGGAGAGCAGGAGGGTGAAGCCCTTTTCACCATTAGCCCACCATCATTAACCGACCCCAGTGAGCCACCAGGTAGAGAACGGAGCTGTTACACCAATCACAAACTCCTGTGTCCTCCAAGCACATCTCCATCAAGGCAAGATGGTCTGAGAATCAGAACAGCAGGCTTCTCCCTCAAAAGACCAGCACAAATCCTTTCCACAACCTTAGTCTACTAACTACAGACTGCTTCAAAGTTTTAGCTCTAGAGGAAACTGGATCTAGCTTCATCTGGGTTTTTTGTTTGCTTGTTCCTTGTTCATTGCTGTTGTTGTTGCTTCTGTTTTTGTTTCTATTGTTGTTTTTATTTTCTTTTGTTCTAAGATACAGAACGTGCAATTTTTTATTTTATTTTATTTTTTATTTTAGTATTTTTATTTTATTTTATTTTATTTTATTTTATTTTATTTTATGTTTGCTTATTTTGAGAGAGAGAGAGAGAGAGAGTGAACAGGGGAGGGGCAGAGAGAAAGAGAGGGACAGAGAATTTCAACCAGACTCCACACTGTCAGCACAAAGCCCGATGTGGGGCTCAAACTCACAAACCGTGAGATCATGACCTGAGTCAAAAACAAGAGTTGGAGGCTTAATAAACTGAGCCACCCAAGTGTCCCTATTTTTTAAAAAATTTATTTTTTATTTTTTATTTTTTTCTCTCTTTTTTTCTTTCTCTTTTTTCTATAAAGCTTCTCTTAACAAGCAGACCAAAACACACCTAGAATCTAGCTCCCTTTAATTGACTTCTTAAAACTTTTAAAATTTCTATTTAATTCTATTAATAGAATTGACCTCAAAAGTAAGAACAGGAAGAAATGAGAGCCAAGGATTTAGTCAATGCAGCTAGCTATAAGATGTCTGAATTAGAATTTAAAACAACAATTATAAGGATACAAATTGGACTTGAAAAACATCATAGAAGACACCAGAAAATCCCTTTCTGCAGATATAAAAGAAATAAAAGCTAGTCAGAGGAAAATTAAAAATGTTATAACTAGATGCAAACCCAAATGGAGGCCTAAAAATGCGGATGGACAAGGCAGAGGAGTGAATGAGTGATATAGAAAATAAAATTATGGAAAATAATGAAGCTGAAAAGAAGGAAACAAAGGTAAACAATAATGAAGGCAGACTTGGGGAACTCAGAGACTTATTAAAACATAACATTCTTATCATAGGAGTCCCAGAAGATAAAGAGAGAGAAAAAGAGACAGAAGTTTTATGTGAGCAAATTATAGCCAAAAACATCCCTAATCAGGAGAAGTACAGAGACATCAAAATCCAAGAAGCACAGAGAACTCCCATTAAGTTCACCAAAAGCTGGCCATCTCCAAGACATATCATATTCAAGTTTACAAAATATACAGACAAGTAAAGCATCCTGAAAGCAACAAGGGGAAAAAAAAATCCTTAATCTACAAGGGAAGACAGATCAGGTTCACAGCAGATCTGTTTACAGAAGCTTCCAGGCCAGAGAGAAATGTCAGGATATATTCAACTTGCTGAATGGAGAAAATTTGCAGCCATGAATACTCTATCCAACAAGGCTGTCATTCAAGATAGAAGGAGAGATAAAGAGTTTCTCAGACAAACAAAAACTAAAGGAGTTTGTGACCAATAAACCAGCCCTACAAGAATTTTAAGGGGGACTCTGAGGGGGGAAAATGACTAAAAAAACAAAGACTAGAAAGGACCAATGAACATCATCAGAAACACCAACTCCATAGGTAACACAATGGCACTAAATTCATATCTTTCAATAATTACTCTGAATGTAAATGGACTAAATGCTCCAATCAAAAGCCATAGGATGTCAGAATGGATAAGAAAGCAAGATCCATCTATATGCTGCCTACAAGAGACTCATTTTAGACCTAAAGACACCTGCAGACTGAAAGTGAGGTGATGGAGAACCATCTATCATGCTAATGGACATCAAAAGAAAGCTGGAGTAGCCATACTACTACCAGTCAAACTAGATTTTAAAACAAAGACTGTAGGGCACCTTGAGTCGCTCAGTAGGTTGGGTGTCAGACTCTTGATTTTGGATCAGGTGAGGATCTCACAGTTCATGAGATTGAGCCCCATGTCAGGCTCCTCACTGACAGTGCAAATCTTCTTGGAATTCCCTCTCTCATCCCCACCTTTGTTTGTGCTCCCTCTCTCTTTCCCAAAATAGATGTTTGTTTTTTTTTTATTTTTTTATTTAAAAAAAAATTTTTTTTTCAACGTTTATTTATTTTTGGGACAGAGAGAGACAGAGCATGAACGGGGGAGGGGCAGAGAGAGAGGGGGACACAGAATCGGAAACAGGCTCCAGGCTCTGAGCCATCAGCCCAGAGCCCGAGCCGGGGCTCGAACTCACGGACCACGAGATCGTGACCTGGCTGAAGTCGGACGCTTAACCGACTGCGCCACCCAGGCGCCCCCCCAAAATAGATGTTTAAAAAAATAAAAATAAAACAAAGACTGTAACAAGAGATGAAGAAAGACATTATATCATAATTAAGGAGTCTATCCATCAACAAGAGAGAACAATTATATTTAGGCCCCCAACTTAGAAGAACCCAAATATATAAATCAATTAATTACAAACATAAAGAAACTCACTGATAACAGCACAGTAAGAGTAGGGGACTTTAACACCTCACTTACACCAATGGACAGATCACCTCAGCAAAAAATCAGGGAAACAATGGCTTTGAATGACACATTGGACCAGATGGACTTAACAGATATTTTAAGAACGTTTCATTTAAAGAAGTGGAATACACATTCTCTTCAAGAGCACATGGAACATTCTCCAGAATAGATAACATACTGGGTCTCAAATCACCCAACACATACGGAAAGATTGAGATCATACCATACATATTTTCAGATCACAATGCTATGAAACTTGAAGTGAATCTCAAGAAAAAAAAATTGGAAAGCCCTCATACATGGAGGTTAACAAACATCCTACTAAAGAATGAATGGGTTAAATAGGAAATTAAAGAAGAAATTTAAAAAAATAGATGGAAGCCAATAAAAATGAAAACACGGCAATCCAAAACCTTTGGATGCAGCAAAGGCAGTCCTAAGAGGGAAGTGTATTTATTGCAAGTCAGGCCTATCTCAAGAAGCAAGAAAGTTCCCAAATAACAGAACCTAACCTTACCCTAAAGGAGCTAGAAAAGGAACAACAAATAAAGCCTAAAGCCAGCAGAAGAAGGGAAATAATGAATATTAGAGCAGAAATAAATGATATAGAAACAAACAAACAAACAAACAAGAAAATAGCAGAACAGATCAACAAAACTAAGAGCTGGTTCTTTGAAAGAATCAACTGTAGCCAGACTTATCTAAAAGAAAAGAGAAAGAACCCAAAGAGATAAAATTATGAATGAAAGAGGAAACATCATAACCAACACCACATAAATACAAACAATTATAAGAGAATAGTATGAAAAATTATATGCCAACAAACTGTGCAATCTGGAAGAAATGGACAAATTTCTAAAAACTCACCAGCTACCAAAACTGAAACAAGAAGAAATAGAAAATTTGAGCAGACCTATAACAAGAGAAGAAATTGAACCAGTAATACAAAAACTCCCCAAAAAACTAGAGTCCTGGGTCATATGGCTTCCCAGGGATGTTCTACCAGACGTTTAAAGATTTATTACCCATTCTTCCCAAACTTTTCCAAAAACATTTAAATAGAACTTCCAAATTCATTCTATGAAGCTAGCATTACCTTGATTCCAAAACCAGACAAAGACCTGACTTATAAGGAAAATTACAGGCCAATATCCCTGATGAACATAGATGCAAAAATTCTCAACATGGTATTAGCAAACAGAATTCAACAGTAAATTAAAATAATTATTCACCATGGTCAAGTGGGATTTATTCCTGGGCTGCAGGGTTGGTTCAATAGTCGCAAATCAATCAACGTGATAACCACAGTAATAAAAGAAAGGCTAAGAACCTTATGATCTTGTCAATAGATGCAGAAAAATCATTTGACAAAATATAGCATCCATTCTTGATAAAAACCCTCAACAAAGTAGAGATACCTCAACATCATAAAGGCCATATACTAAAGACCCACAATGAATATTATCCTCAATGGGGAAAAACTGAGATCCTTTCCCCTATGGTCAGGAATAAGACAAGGATGCCCATTCTCACCATTACTATTTAACATAATACTGGAAGTGTTAGCCTCAGCAATCAGACAACAAAAATAAATAAAATGCATCCACATTGGCAAGGAAGAATCAAACTTTCACTATTTGCAGATGATATAATTCTCCATGTAGAAAACCTGAAAGACTCCACCAAAAAATTGCAAGAACTAATACATGAATTCAGCAAAGTTGCATTTCTATATACCAATCTTTTGCATTCCTATATACCAATAACAAAGCAACAGGAAAAGAAATCAGTGAAATGATCCCATTTACAATTTCACCCAAAATAATTAGATACATAGAAATAAACTTAGCTAAAAAGGTAAAAGACATATACTCTGCAAACTATAGAACACTTATGAAAGACGTTGAAAAGGACACAAAGAAATGAAAAACATTCCATGCTCATGGATTGGAAGAACAAACATTGTTAAAATGTCTATACTACCCAAAGCAATCTACATATTTAATGCAATCCCTATCAAAATACCACCAGGTCTAGAATAAACAATCCTAAAATTTCTATGAAGCCGCAAAAGACCCCAAATAGCCACAGCAGTTCCGAAAAAAAGAAAAAACAAAGCTGTAGTCGTCAAGACTGTATGGTACTGTAACAAAAACACACACATAGATCAATGAAACAGAACAGAAAATTCAGAAATGAACCCACAGCTATATGGTCAACTCATCTTCAACAAAGCAGGAAAGAATATTGGGTTTGAAAAAGGGAGTCTACTCAACAAATTGTGTTGGGAAAAATGGGTGGTGACATGCAGAAGAATCAAACTGGGCTGCTTTCTTGTACCATACACAAAAAAAATAAATTCAAAGTGGATGAAAGACCTAAATGTGAGACAGGAAACCATCAAAATCCTAGAGGAGAACACAGGCAGTAACCTCTTCGACCTCAGCCACAGCAACTTCTTACTAGACATGTTCTGAAGGCAAGGGAAACAAAAGCAAACATGAACCATTGGTACTTCATCAAGATAAAAAGCACACAATGAAGGAAACAATCAACAAAACTAAAAGGCAGCCTACAGAATGAGGGAAGGTATTTGCAAACAATATGTCATAAAGGGTTAGTATGCAAAATCTATAAAAAATTTAAATCTAAAAAAAATCTATAAAAAATTTGTCAAACTCAACACCCAAAAAACAAACATCCCAGTTAAGTAATGGGTAGAAGACATGAATAGACACTTTGCCAAAGAAAACATCCAGATGGCTGACAGACACATGAAAAGATGCTCAACATCACACATCAGGGAAATTCGAATCAAAACCACAATAAGATACTACCTCACATTCGTCAGAATGGTTAAAATTAACAACACAAGAAACATCAGACGTTGGTGAGGATACCCAGAAAGGGGAATCCTCTTGCACTGTTGGTGGGAATGGAAACTGGTGCAGCCACTCTGGAAAACAGTGTGGAGGTTCTTCAAGAAACTAAAACTAGGACTACCTTATGATCCAGCAACTGTGCTTTTAGGTATTTACCCAAAGGATACAAAAATACAGATTTGAAGGCATACATGCACCCCATGTTTATTGAAGCATTATCAACAATAACCAAACTATGGAGAGAGGTCAAATGTCCACTGATGAATGGATAAAGAATATGTGGTATATACATACAATGGAATATTACCCCACCATCAAAAAGAATGAAAGCTTGCCATTTGAAATGACAAGGATGGAACTAGAATATATTATACTAAGCTAAGTCAATTAGAGAAAGACAAATACTATATGATTTCACTCATATGTGGAATTTGAGAAACAAAATAGATGAACCTATGGGAAGTGGGGGTTGGGGGAGAGAAGAGAGGGAAACAAACCACAAGAGCCTCTTAATGGTAAAGAACAGACTATGGGTTGACAGAGGGGGAGGGAGGTGGGTGGGAGATGGGCTAGGTGGGTGATGGTTACTAAGGAGGGCACTTGTGATGATCATTGAGTGTTGTATTTAAGTGATGAATCTGAGTTTCTCTCCCGAAACCAATATTGCACTGCATGTTAAGTAACTAAAATCTAAATTAAAAAAAAAAAGTATGACTTCAGAGGAAGGTCAAATCACTGAGAGTTGAATCATTAGTTCAAGGTGCATATAGAAAGTAAATTTCCAGTCTAACAATAGGTGACTGTATCAATAGAAATATGTAATCAAATTATGGGAGAAAAATATCAAAAATGACATAGAATTAGGAATCAAACAGGTCATATCTATACAGTTTGAGGTAGAATCATGGAAAATAGAATCAGACAGTTATGGTGTAAATTGTGGCTTTGCATAAAAAAAATCTGTACATCTTTCAGCAACCAATTAGTAGCTATGGATAAGGAAGGTGATGTCTTTAGAGAGTGATTAGGATCATTTAAGACTGATATCTGTACAAATGATAGAAATGAAAATATAGTCAAATGGGCTTTTTTTTTAACGTTTATTTATTTTTGAGACAGAGAGAGAGACAGAGCATGAACGGGGGAGGGTCAGAGAGAGGGAGACACAGAATCTGAAACAGGCTCCAGGCTCTGAGCTGTCAGCACAGAGCCCGACACGGGGCTCGAACTCACGGACCGTGAGATCATGACCTGAGCTGAAGTCAGCCTCTTAACCGACTGAGCCACCCAGGTGCCCCATGGGCTTTCTAAAGTAAGGTAGAAATAATGGCAGGGGAGAATTATTCTAATAACTTCAGGTTTAAGATGTGAAATAGAGATAAAAATATTTCATTGTAAGGAGGCTGAATGGCTCAGTTGGTTAAGTGTCTGACTCTTGATCTCAGCTCAGGTCATGATCTCCTGGTTCATGGGATCAAGCCCCATTTTGGGCTCCATGCTGAGAGACAGAGCACAAGTGTGGGTGGGGCAGAGAGAGAGGGAGACACAGGATCAGAAGCAGGTTCCAGGTCTGAGCTGTCAGCACAGAGCCAGATACGGGGCTCAGACTCATGAACCATGAGATCATGACCTGAGCCGAAGTCAGAGCTTAACCAGCTGAACCACCCAGGAGCCCCTACGTACTTTTGTATTTACTAAAAAATCAAAATAATTCATTTGGCTCCCTTTATATCAATATTCACTTTATTGAAGTAGTCTGGAACTGAATCTGCAGCATCTCTGAGGTATGCCTGTACTATACTTATAATTTAAGAAAACTTTTTTTAAATGGTACAGAGTAATGACAAAATTAAAACAAGAAGAAAAGTTTTTTAAAATGTTTATTTATTTATTTTTGAGAAATGAGAGAGGGAGAATGGGAGAGGGGCAGAGAAAGCGGAAAACAGAATCCAAGTGGCTTCTCACTGTCAGCACAGAGTCCAACGCAGGGTTCGAACTCACAAAATGAGATCATGACCCGAGCTGAAATGAATAGTCGGATGCTTAACCACCAGAGCCGCTCAGGTTCCTCTATTATTTAAAAATTTTATTTGCTGCTTTTTCAAATGTGTTTTGTTTTCAAATCTGATAGGTTAAATTTCATTGCACCTGATACCTAAAAACATCTTAAAGTTTATCTTTAATTTTTTTTTTAATTGGTAGGTCTTTATTTTTGAAAGAGAGAAAGAGAGAGAGAATGATCAGGGGAGCGGCAGAGACAGAGGAAGACAGAGGATCTGAAGCAGGCTCTGCACTGATAATAGACTGATTTAGGGCTTGAAATCATGAAGAGATTATAACCTGAGCTGAAGTCAGACACTTATACAACTGAGCCACCCAGGAGCCCCTATCTTTAATTTTTTTTAATAATTAAAATTGCTTTTATAATATATGCCTTATAATTTCAGATCTGGAATCTTTGTGGGATTCTATTTTATTTTACTTTCTAGTATTATTTTGTTCTTTATAAGCTTTTGATTCTGCTTGCTTTTACATATGGTACACTGTTCTTACTCCTTGCTTTTACACATCATTTTTACACCTTTTTGTTAAGGTGCTTCTCATCTGCATAACATGAATTGTTCTTGAAAATCCTGGCCTAGGATGAAAGTTTTTCCCTTTCTTTCCTTCTTCCTCCCTTCCTTCCTTCCTTCCTTCCTTCCTTCCTTCCTTCCCTCCTTTTTCTCTTTCTTTCTTTCTTTCTTTCTTTCTTTCTTTCTTCTTTCTTCCTGTCTGTCTTGCTTTCTTTTTTAAATTTCCCAATTAGAGAACATTTCCTTTTCCCTTTACCATTGCCTGGAGCACTGCTATGGCACTATTATACCTTTAGGTTCCAGAATCCCCAGATGATCTGAGGCTCAAATATGCATTATAAATAAATAAATAATAAATAAATAAATAAATAAATAAACATTAAAAAATTGTTTAACAGTATATTTATACTATAATGTCATCTATTAAATATGCAATAGCATGTCTAAAATGTACACACCTTAATTTAAAAATTATTTTATTGTCAAAAAATACTAATCACCTTCTGAGCTTTATGTGAGTCAGAATCACTATCACAGATCACCATAACCAATACAATAAGAATAATGAAAAAGTTTGAAATACTGTGAGAATTACCAAACTGTGACAAAGAGACATGCAGTGAGCAAATGCTGTTGGAAAAGACTTGCTCTAATGTAAAGTAGCCACAAACCTTCAATTTCTAAAAACTCAATATCTGTGAAGTGCAATAAAGAAAAGGGCAATAAAAAGAGGTTTGCCTGTTATTGAAACGAGGAACTGAGCCTGAAGCTTCAACAGAGGATTTGTCATAGCTGCGTCTTTCTGATACCACAGTCCTCTTTAATTTGGTATCTGTTGTAGAATTAAATTGCTACAGAGTATGTATTAAGCTTGATTTATTTATTCATAGTGCATATGGTGCTTGTGCTTGGACATTAAAGGAATCTATTTTATGTATCAAAAATAATAATCTATGCTGGTATTTTTTTGGTGTAACATTTACCTGTCAGTGAATGAATATGATCATTGTTATAGACCCAAAGATCTTTCTCATGCTCATATTAAAATGAAGAGTAAAAAATTTTATTTTTTATCATTTTTCCCATTTTATTTTATTTTTTTAGTTTTTAAATGTTTATTCACTTTTTTTTGAGAGACAGAGACAGAGTGTGAGCAGAGCAGGGGCAGAGAGAGAAGGAGACACAGAATCTGAAACAAGCTCCAGGCTCTGAGCTGTTAGCACAGAGCCCGATGCGGGACTCAAACTCACGAACCTTGAGATCATGACCTGAGCTGAAGTCGGACGCTTAACCGACTGAGCCACCCAGGCACCCCTCATTTTTCCCATTTTAAAAGTGTTTCTATTTCATCTATCAATGACAATACTTATTATTTTTTTGCATATAATATTGGTTCATATGTTTACCAGCTTTAATATTTATGTGAATGTGTAATGTAAAGTAATATTTATGTAATTGAGTGCTTGCTGACATTCTTCATAGCATCAAATAACCCATTTACATGAAGTAACTGGATATGTGTTGTCTTCCTGATTTTTGGTAAGTTGACTTAGGAATTATTCTTTCTTATGTGAGCACATGTACTGATTTAACAAAACCATGGATCTCGAGTTGTTATATATTAAGCTCATGAACTGATAGTTGGTCAGATCCAAGATTATTTATAAAAAGCTCCCATATATCTACCATGATGAATGAATTAGAGAAAGCCCCAACACACCTATACAGAAGACAACCACTCTGAAAATCAGTCTGCAGCCACTATAACCATGTTTCAAATTCTTATATTAATATTTGAATTGCTTTTGGAAATCTTGTTGGGCTCTTTTTAGGGGATAACCTCAAAAGCATATTTTTCCTAAGAAACTATAAACCATTTTAAAACAATTTGTAGGAAAACTATGAATGCATCTTTCTATGGCATTTTTTACCTGTTCATAGATGAAAAGATTTTCTCCCTTCTTTATTAGCTGTAGTATTAGCTCTTTACATCAGTTCTCATTTCCTAGCTTGTCAATAACAACTCAATGCAAAACATATTTAATGAAGTCCGTACTAAAATCAGTGGTCTAATTCATTAGTTCTATGTCATATCCCTCACTTACCATTAAACAACATTATTTTTTAAGAGCTCTTTTTTTTTCCTCTAAAACTTTCTAGTCTTAATCAAATTTCCAATCCTTTCTCTTTCAGTTTGTAAAATTTTTGCAAAATGAATTTTCTTACAAAGCTTTTTTTTTTTTACTTTTCCCATTTTTTCTTTTTGCCTTTCTCTCCCCTTGTAATTCAAGACATTCCCTTTTAACAGCTTTTCATTCATCTCCTCTGTGTTCACTCTGCAGCTTCCAATTGTTCTATATAATAACTTATGCACTGTAGGTTAAAAATGATACATATAGATGAACATTAAAATTATGTGAAAACAGACAAATTCTCTGGTCTTCTTCCAACATGTATTTGTGAAAAATATGCTGCTTTGTCATTTTTCTGACACTCATTTACATGACAACCTATCTCTTACACTCCAAGATTAAATAAACCAAAGAGATCAAGAGACAATAAGTTTGCTTTTTAGTATATTTTCATTCCGTTTTCTGTTATCTCAGTACAATTAACAAACTATATAGAATCTGTGAATATCACCTTTTTATATTGTTTTAAAACAGAAAAATGAGAAGTTCCCCCACATCTTGCTTTATATTTCTTACACCATTTCTGCTTTTTTGTCATTCCCAGTGCTCTTCTTCGAATGTACTGAAATCAGGCCCATTGCTGCTTCAAGAAAGACAGAGTTGCAACAAGCTGAAACTTACTGCTACTTTACATGATATTCTGGCAAATTGTCTTGTTCATTCTTTTTTAGAGATCTTAGAAAAATAACAACTGCGCCTTGAATTTGAGCATATAAAATACCAATCTCTTACCTTATCTTTTGAAATAGTTAAATCTATTAGGCCCAAATAAATATTCTTTGGGGTCAATGTCATTAATTTTGGCATAGATTCCAGATGTTTCGCATTTGGACATATTTTAAACTTAAACACCCTTTCTTATTAGAAATATCATTTGGATAAAGATAATATTTTTAAGTAAATTTACAAAACATGACTTTTATCTAATTTAAATATATAAATGTTAGAGAGCAATGCAAACATGGGGTCCCTCAAATAAGTTAAAATTGATGAGGTTTTTCTTCAGGATACAAAGAAAATGGATATGGAAGATGAGCTATGGATGCTGCATACCTAAGTAACCAGTCATGTGGTAGGCTGGGGTGTTTGTTTCTGCACACAAAAGGTGGAAAGAAGTGGTCCTAGGAAACAAATTCAAATACCAGGCATCCAAAGATGTTCCTTTTGTTTTTTCAACAAGCAATCCCTAAATCATATTCAATCCCAGTGATATTGGTGTACTACCATAATTATTACAACAGCTTTATATCACTTTTATTTGTAAGTTATTTTATTGTAAATATTTAAAATGTTTTATTTTATTGTTAACATTAAATTTTATTGAAATATTAAAAATTGCCAATTCAAGCTGTTGTTTTTTAAGTAAAATCCAACAGAACAAGAAAGTTTTAAAATTCAGTTTGTTGATGTAATGAGGACCTAGGATTTGAGAGTTGATGTTGAATTGCTCAAAGCAGGTTACCTGTAGGTTATATTTTACTTATTATTCACATATTACTTTGCTATCATATTTATATAACAAACAAAGAGAAGTTAAAAGAAGAAAATAGTGAATTAACTTCTTATGGTATGTTGAAAATTTAGGATACTGGGGACTTCATTTTTAATGGAGAGATAGGCAAAACTAAGAATGGTCTTCTATAAAGGGTTACTCTTATAAAATTCCCACCAATTCAAAAGTACTTCGACTCTGAACTCTACTTGTTACTCACAATAAATAAAACTTATGAAAACATGATAAATCTAAGTTTTAAATGTCAATTCCTAAGACCTAAAAAATTAGTTTGATTGATCACTCTGTGCTATGCAAACAATCCATCATTATAAGAGTTTAAAATGAGTATGCCATTACAGATGGTCCCTGACTTATGAGGGTTCAACACACAATTTTTTGACTTTACAGTGGTGCAAAAGCAGTATGCATTCAGTAGAAACTGTACTTTGAGTACTTTGAGTTTTGAATTTTTATCTTTTCCCTGGCTAGTGAGTTGGTAGTTTACTCTCTAGTGATGCTGGGCACCATCAGCACCGTGGCTCACAGTTAGCTACACAATCACCAGTGTAAACAATCCACTGACAACCATTTTGTTCCCCTACAACCATTCTGTTTTTCACTCTCAGTAGGGTATTCAATACATTTTATGGTATATTCAATACTTTAATATAAAATAGGCTTTCTATTAGAGGATTTGATCCAACTGGAAGCTAATGTAAGTGTTCTGAGTACTTTTAAGGTAGGCAAGGCTAAGCTAAGATGTTTGGCAAGTTAAGTGTATTGAACGTATTTTCAATTTCCGGTATTTTCAACTTATAATGGGTTTGTCAGGACATAGCCCCACAGTAAGTCAAAGAAGTCTATACTTGCAAAGGGGAATTTAATTCATTTGAAATGGCACTTCTGAAATACTAACGAAAGTCATAAAATACTCATTCTATGTTATTAAATATAATTGCTTAAAATAAATTATAGTTATATAAAAAGTAAACACTTTCATTGGGTGCATGCTTTCCTGAGCACTATTTATTAAATTAAAAAGGAAATGGATATGGTGTATACATGCCCAGAATTGCCAGGTTACAAGATGAGAATGGAAGATATGAGGTAAGGCACAGTTCCAGATATGTCCTATTGAAGAAAATTAAAATCTGAAGGTCTTGTGCTGAAAAACTCCACAGTTTCCATGGATTATAACTCTGAATTAGAAGCATTAAAAATATTTTTAGGGGTGCTAGGGTGGTTCGGTAGGTTAAGCATCTAACTCTTGTTTTGGGCTCAGGTCACAACCTCACAGTTCACAAGATAAAGCCCAGCGTTGGCCTCTAGGCTGGCAGAGTGGAGCCTGTTTGGGATTCTCTCTCTCTCCCGCTCTCTCTCTCTCTCTCTCTCTTTCAAAATAAATAAATAAACTTAAATTTTTTAAAGAACACACTTTTCCTAGGTAAGAAGTGTTACAAGGCACATTAGCATAAAGCCAATTACTATCTACAGCAAAAAATAATCTTATTTTTTGGCTATGATAAAGCAATTTTATAGCATTTTCCTAGGGAAATTTGTACTACAAACACCATATTTCTTCTTGATAGACACAACCAATTAAAAAATACTTGTTGAATAAAGAAATTATAATGATCTCAAATGATTGGGGTGCTATTGCTACAATGGCAATCATATTATAATACATAAATGTATCAAATCAACATGTTGTACATCTTAAGTTTACACAATAAGTCAAATATATTTCAACAAATAGAAAGGTAATAAAAAAAAACTTGTTGAATCAATGAAATAAGCCATAAAAACATCATCTCATTTTGCTATTATTTTCTACCTAAGGAAACATTCACTTGCAATGTTTCATGAAGATGCCACGGCTGGTCATTAGGCTAAGTCTTAACTGGATCTTGTCATGTTCCTCTAATATTTTTGTCCAATATACTTGAAATAACCAATTTGTTACCCTATCATTGTTTTTATTGGCCATTGTTTATCACACCTGCAGTGCTCCTGGTAGTTAAGAATATTTTAATAATGTTGAATTCGCATACATACTAAATCTTTGAGACAGACAGAAATCTGTCTCTGCTATGGATGTTTTACACTTGGGAAAATCTTATTTCTGGTGATCCAGCACAATTGGTAGTGTGGTCAAGTCTTGTTTCATCAGCATTTATCAATTCTTTATTAGGATGGAACTAAGATAAACCATAGCGTTCCTAACGGAACTTAAAAGTAAGATAAACCATGGTATCTTAATTGGAGATTTAAATGCTGAAATACATCTTTTTTTTTTCCTTAAGAAAAATCTCACAATGATTTATTATTATTCACAAGGATAGGGCATTCTAAAAATGGGTCACTCCATTGTCAGCATGTTGCAGATTAGCTGACAGTAGAGAAAAAAAATAATTTGGAATTTAGCCATGTTCATTTTAACTAATGGGTCACATTTGAACAAGTTTTTGACATACAAAGAAAAATAATCTAATTCCCCAGTCAAGTCACTGTGCATTTTACATCTTGTTTAGCTAATGAAATTATCTGACTCTGGAATATATCTTCCTGATTTTTACATGCAAATAATAGTATTAAAAATTTTTGTCTGTGTCACAGCACACTGCCTAGACACTAACACTGAGAATAAGCAGGGAGGATATTAAAAAATTTTAATGGCTTATATTTAATAACTAGAGACTGTATGGGGCATTCCCTTATTAAATATTTACCATCTGCTAGAAAACCAGATGGCCAAGTTGTTCTTTGATAATATAGTTCACAATAATGTATCAGTTTTGCTCTGGTGTAAATAAAATTTTTTCTAAAAGTAAAGGAAAAGAAAAACCATCACATAAACAGTTTCTACATCAAGATTTTTACTATTAAATTTTAATTATTTAAAAGCTAAGTTTATTATGGTCTGTTACTAAGATTAATTTTCTTCAAAAAACTACAAATTTTTTGAATAGGAATAAATGAGACAAATGCCAATGGTTACAACATTTAGGTGCATTGGAATCATCTGAGGACTTTGCTAAATACTAAAAGCACAGATGTTATAAATTTGCTAAGGATATAGTAGACATGAGTCATAAGTTTTAAATAGATTACTGTTCGCTTTGCCTGCCTAGAAAGAATTCTTTTTTTCTTGATTTGGGGTAATAAAATATATATTATGAAATATTAGGTTTAAGTAATTTTGAATTGTGTACTGAATGCTGAACTTATGTGAGTCTATGTAAATCGAAGGCAAATTCAATGAAATTTAGTCAGGTCATGGTAGCATTTTAATTTGTCCCTGGCATGGATCAATATAAACCTAGAGGGATACAAAAATAACATTTATTTACAGACATAAAATATTTTATTAGCATTTCACACACAAAAAAGAGAAAAATAAATAGTACATGAAAAATCATGATTGATTTACACAGTCTTGAAAGTAATTTGTTATATTATGAATTCCTTCCCTTTGTTATACTTCTACAGTAGTTACGTCTCCTTTGGTAATTAGATCATAGTGAAGTTGGGTAAAACAAATCTATAAAATTTGATGTTGCGCATTACTAGTTCTGCGTATTTAAAATTTAACTACAAATAAAAACAAAGTATAGTCTCAAAGAATATATTTAAAATTTCATGAGGGCTATAGCTTTTTCAATTTTGTTCAGGCCATTTTTTCTTTTTTGTGATTGCATTATTATAACATTAGTATTTTACCTATCTGTCTGTAAGATTTAAATATTATGTTGTATAAAAACCAAGACAGAGTCAAAATAGTAGTAAGAGTAAATTGTATATATCATACCGAGGAGGATTAAGCTATTTCTTACCAAGTATGGCTTAGAGAAAATCTTGCCAAACGTTATTTTCTCCTCCATGACAATATTTTGCCTGAAATTCCCAGGATTTACCTATGTGACTTCAAGTTAAGGTAGAAATATGCCATTAATTTTGGACAGAAGACTTTTTATGAAAGTAGCTATTTCTTTGTAAGATGTAGAAAGGGATACACAGTTTACTAATTTCGCAAGAGGAACAGACTAACATGTCTGAAAGAGGAGGAAACTATGATATTTGTAAGTGCTCAGCAATATGGGTGTCCCTTTAGATTCATGGATGCCTTGTGTTATGGATTGAATGTGTCCTCCCCAAATTCAGAAATGAAGCTCTAACCTCCAATATGACAGCAATTGGAAAGGGGTCCTCAAAGGAGGTAAGGTTAAAGGAAGTCATAATGATGGGGTCCTAATTGAATAGGATTAGTGTCCTTATAAAAAAGATTCGAGAGAGAGCTCTTTCTCTGCAAGCATGCAAGGATTATGTGAGGACACATCAAAAGGTGATGATACACAAGCCATGAAGAGAGTCCTCACCAGAAGCTAAATCCTGGGGCACAGGCTCACCAAAAGACTAAGACCTAACCTTACAATAGAATGTGTCCCTCTTCCTACACTTTACCACTACATTACTAAAGGCCTATTTACCACTCAGTACACAATGTCTATTTTTCAGCAAGAATATACAGGAAACACTAAAAATTAAGAAACACAGTTTGAAGTGACTGAAGAGGTATCCAAACCTCCAGAGTCAAATATCATAGAGATGTTGGAATTATCAGACCAAGAATTAAAAAAAAAAAACTATGAATAATATGTTAAGGGTTTTAATGGAAAAAAGTATACAGCATGCAAAAATAAATAGAGAATGCAAGCAGAGAGATAGAAATACTGATTTAAAAAATACTAAAGATCAAAAACACTGAAACAGATTGAAGAATGCCCTTGATGGCTCATTAGTAAACTGTATGTGGCTGAGGAAAGAAACTTTGAACTTGAGACTATAACAATAGAAACTTCCAAAACTGGAAAGAAAAAAAAAGACTGAAAATACAAAATAGAATATTCAAGAACTGTGGGGCAACAAAAAGTAGAACATACGTGTAATGGAGATACCAAAACTAGGAAAAAGAGAGAAATGGACAGAAGCAGTATTTAAAATGGTAATGCCAAAGAATTCCTCCAAATTAATGTCAGACACCAAACCATAGGTCCTGGAAAATTAGAGAACACCAAACTAAACACACACATGCACACTCACATGAACACACACACACACACACACACACACACAATTACACCTAGAAATGTCATATTTGCACTTCAGAAAATTAAAGATAAAGAAAAAATCTTTAAGGAGAATAAAATACCTGCTATTGATGAGCAAAGATAAGAATTATATTTTACTTCTCTTTAGAAATCATGCAAGCAAGAGAGTGGAATGAAGATTTTAAAGTACTGAGAGAGGGGGAAAAAACAAAACTACTGCCTAGAATTCTGAAACCTTGTAAATTTATCCTTCATCTGTGAAGAGAAAATAAAGACTTTCTCAGAGAATAGAATTGAAGGAATTTGTTACCAGTAAGTCTGCCTTGTAAGAAGCGTTAAAAGAAATTCTTTAGAGAGATAAGTTTTTATAGGTCAGAAACTTGAATCTACATAAAGAAAGGAAGAGCATCAGAAAAGACATAAATGAAAATGAAAGAAAAATTATTTTTCTTTTTCTTGGCTGACCCAACAGATGATTTGTTCAAGATGATAGTAACAGTGTATTCAAATATATATGTACACTTATGTGTGCTGATAAAGAAACAGAATGACAGCAATGCTCTAGGGGACCAGAGAGAAGAATTAGAAGTCTTTTGTCATTAAAAGGTACATCACACTACTCATGAAGGGGGTCAGTGTTATTTCAAAGTGGACTTAGATTAGTTGTAAGTGTATATTCTAAGGCAATCACTAAAAGGGGTTAAGTAATAAATATAATGGATATTCTAAGAAAGGAGACAAACTGGAAATATATAAATGCCCAATTAAGCACAAAAAGCAGAACAAGAGTGAAAGAAAAATTGTAACAATGAACAAAGGCAACAAATAGAAAGTAGCTTTTTATATACACTCATTTAATGCAGTAAAAAATTAAAAGTTAAAATTTATGTGTGCATTTTGTTTATAGATTAATCATCGCTCTCAGATACAATATTTCATTCAAATCTATATTAGGCAGTTAGGAAAATTTTATCTTTTTATTTCTTTCTATATTTGTAATTTCTATTTATTTTATTATTATAGGTGAAGAGATAAGGAACAGTGTGGTAATGTAGATAACAAATGGTTGACATAAAACTTCTGATTCTTTACCTGGTACTGTAGGATAAAAGATAGATATTAAATTTTATCAGGAATATTTGCAGATTTTAAACAATTTTTCAACTTTTTAAAATTAAGATTTTGAATAATTTATATTTTCTTATTAACTTAAACATAATGAAGTAAAAAAACACAATTTGTTATACACATAAAGTATTTTCTTCAACATATTACTACAAATCATTGAGGAATTTGTGGTGATTTATATGTACAAAATGCATGGAGTGGGGGCATCAGGGTGGCTCACTCAGTTGAGGATTCCACTCCTGATTTCACCTCAGGTTGTGATCTCAGAGTCGTGAGATCGAGCCTCACCTGAGGCTCAATGCTGAGCAGGGAACCTGTTTGGAATTCTCCCTCTGCCCCTTTCTCTCACTCTCACTCTCTGTCTCTCAAAAAGAAAAAAAAAAAGCATGGAGTGTGTTATTTTGCTAAAATTAGAAATGTTTAAGAGCAACATTTTATTTGTTAAAAATCAATCAATTAAACATACACCAACAATAAAAATGACTGAAGAAAAAAAGTCATGTTTATTTTAGTCTGTTTTAACCTTTTCTGTTTGATATTGAAAACCTAAGAGGAAAAGAAATCACAATATTATCTAATAAACAAAGTAAAAAGTTGTTTTTTTTTTTAACGTTTATTTATTTTTGGGACAGAGAGAGACAGAGCATGAACGGGGGAAGGGCAGAGAGGGAGACACAGAATCGGAAGCAGGCTCCAGGCTCTGAGCCATCAGCCCAGAGCCTGACGCGGGGCTCGAACTCACGGACCGTGAGATCATGACCTGAGCCGAAGCCGGCCGCTTAACCGACTGAGCCACCCAGGCGCCCCAAAAGTTTTAAAGAATATATATTTAACTATTAATTATATTAAATGTATCAAATCTGGCTTACCTGGGAGGCTCAGTTGGTTAAGCATCCATTTCTTGATTTCAGTTCAGGTCATGATCTCATGGTTCCTGAGATAGATCCTGCGCTGGGCTTCACGCTGGCAGTGTGGAGCCTGCTTGGGATTTCGTCTCTTCCTCTCTCTCTGTCCCTCCCCTGCAGGCTCTCTCTGTCTCTCAAAATAAATAAATACACTTAAAACACATCAGATTTATAAATTACATTAAATTGATTATTTAATTACTTATTAAAGTATATTAATTATATCGAATATATTATAGAAATATATTAAATATATATAAACATATAAATCTGTGGATTTGGCAGAATATATACATATTAATTCTCCTTTACCCAAACTTTTATTACATACATGTTTTGGAAGTTTTGCTTGCCTTACTTTTTCATGTTTTAAAATAGAGTTCTTTGTTATCTACTTTGTACCTAGTATGAGTGATTTCTTTTGAATACTGACTTCATGGAAAAGCTCCATAAACTCCTTCTGACCTAGTTTCCATGAAATCATATCTGTATGTAATTCAAAGCTGTAATATATATCTTACCTCAATGCTTAATGATATTCAATGCCTTTCGTTAAGAATTTCTAAGAGTCTGAGTATAATTATAGATACCACTATACATAAAATACATTCGTATCAACCATAGTCTACCTAGAAGAAGCAACTATGTGCATAAATAACTATATAGAAGAATATAATCATTTTTATTAAAAAATAGTCAAAATAGTGGCGTGGCATCACAGATGGAAAACATACCTTTTAACTGAAAGTTTTGAAAAGAGATTATTGAATTTTGTACCATTCTTGTAGCCTCAAAGGATAAGTATGATTTCAACATTTTGGCTGAGAGGTAAGGGAGATCCAGGTAACAGTAAAAGTGAGGATTCTTCAACATTTTCTTGAATGGACCAATCTTATAATATAAATTAGGTAAATGTTTTTATTTATTTTACTACCAAATGTTTAACTTACATATTCATGCCTTTTAATGTGGATTGAATTTTGAAAGCTTTCAATTTTGAGAGAGCTTTGCAAATAAACATGATGCTAATACACAAAAGTGCAGTATTACTAATTGTTTTTAGAATTTTAAATATGTGTGGAGGGTTTTATCTAATGATTTGAGAAAGATTTTTGAAAAATCGTAAATATGAGTACAATAATTATTCAGAAAGCTTTTGGAAAAGACAGCATATTTCAGGTTCCGACTAAAATGGAGTACATGGAGTAGAATGGAGTAGAATGAATAGGGAAAAGGAAGTATATCATATTAAGTTAAAAATTAATTATTTGGGGAAACTAGAAGATAGGGTGTAACTGATAGTAACTAAAGTCACCAATGGGTTCTTTCTGTGGTGGTTGTTCATAAAATTGAAGGTGGGAGTGGAAGATATTCAGCTATGCTTGTTTATTCAGCTTTATTTGGTGACAATTTTTATCATAAGGTGTTTTATTTCTTAGACATGTGTGATTTCATTGTATTTTCTACCTTCATAAACCCTTTGCCCCTAGTAATGAATTAGACACTGGGTTAGTAACTGAAATGACCTTTTATTTTATTTTTTAAATAAAAACTAACAATTATTTATGAGACATACAGTGGTTTTTTTAAAATTGTTTTAATGTTTATTTATTATTGAGAGACAGAGAGAGACAGAGCATGAGCATGGGAGGGGCAAAGAGAGAGGGAGACACAGAATCCGAAGCAGGATCCAAGCTGTCAGCACAGAGTCGGACATGGGGCTCGAACTCACAAACCGAAAGTTCATGACCTGAGCTGAAGTTGGAGGCTCAACCGACTGAGCCACCCAGGCACCCCTAGAATACAGTGGTTTTAAAAAAGTATCCTTCAGATTCATTTTCTCATCTTCTACTTAAATGAGAAATATTTCATAATCTGGCATTAAACACAATATCACTGCTATCATTTCATAGCTAACTACTTACATCCTCAAGAATAGGTCTGTATAATATGGCATGACAACAGTAAACCAACATCAAAACACTTTTACGTGTTAGAGTGGTCATGTGTCCAAAAAATCAGTGCAGAAAAGGCAAGTAGATAAAAGTATTTCCTGGATCATACTGCCTGGTTTCACATCCTAGTTTCACTTCTCATTATCTCTGTGTCCTTGGCAAATTAATTGATATCTTTCTACCTCAGTTCCTTTACACACATATGAATGCTCAGAAAATGAAATTATAAAATACATATAAAGAAAGTTTTTAGAATAGTTCTCCTGGAACATAGCAATCCATCAATAAATTAAGCTACTGTATATTGTACAATTAACAGTCTCTACTGTCCCTGCTGTGCTAAAGTTTAAAAGGAAAAGAAATATAGGTAAAATCTGAATGTACACTAGATGCCATAAAATGAAGACAATGATGATGATGATGATGTTATGACAATGATAAATGGAAAGTACTTGATTTCTTATTCTATTTATCTGTCATTTGTAGCCTACTTTCTATGAAATGAGACTGAGATTGGGGAAGATTAAGCTCATATGGGAGCAGCGTAGCAAAAGAAAGGTAGGTGAAATGTGAGCATAATCAATGGAATTCCATTTTACCTTCTTTTCTATGATTATTGGGATGGAAAAATTTGAAGCTTAGTATAATATATTCCCTCTAATTTCATCTGTCTGTACAGAAATTTCAATTGATAATATAGGTGAAAATAACTATTAATATTTATTGCTAAAAGAATTACTTAAGAGGGGTGCCTGAGTGGCTGTGTCGGTTGAGCATCTGACTCTTCGATGTTGGCTCAGGTCATGATTCCAGGCAGGGTCATGGTATCAAGCCCTACATTGGACTCCACGCTGGGCCTCAAGCCTCCTTGGGACTCTCTCTCTCTCTATCTCTCTAAAGGGAAAGAAAGAATTACTTATGAATCAAAACCAAAACCTTAAAAAAACCCCAATTCTCATATATATGCCTTCAAGTCAGGTGTCCATAAGTATACCTAAGCCCTTTGTGGCAGCAAAGCAAACAGGCAAATATGAATTCAGTTTATTCAAGGCAAATAATTATAAAAATACTACTATGTTATCTAATATCATGCTAAGCATGAGGGAAAATAAAAGATTGACCACATTTTAATTTAAAAACAGCATTTAAAATTATATTCTCATATCATGTACTCTCATAGTTATTATCATAAATATCTGTTCAATTCCTGTCTTTTTTTGATGAAATATAAGCTAGACAGGAAAAAACATATCGATCTGGTTTATTATTGAATTCTTGGTACACGATACAATTTATGCAGTGTATTCCAAGAACATTTATCGAATGCTTGAAATGATGAATGTATGTATTAACGAATAAAATTCAAGATATATTAAAGACAGAGAGAGAATTAGCTATCACACTTTCAATAAGTCATAATTACAAATCTTTGCAGTTAAAAAGCTCAGGATCTAAAAATATACTCATTTTACAAGACTAAAAATATAGTTATAGACACATTCACAACAAAAATTGGAAATGAGAAATTTTGCTTTAGCTTTGAGGCATTTTAAAATTGTAATTCCCCAAAGAAATATTTTATCTTAAATTTATAAATTGTATTTCTCTTTTTGGCCACAACAAAGTGTTAGATGTTATAATCATCCTCTGTTATAAACAACTGAAAAGTTGACAAATTATGTAAGGCAATAGTTTTCACAAATCACACATCTGGCAGTGTGGAGCTGTGGTCCCTGAAGAAAGGGAAGCCCATGAAGTAAGGTCCATAGTCACCCACGCTTTCTTTATACAGACATTTTCCAAACTACAGCACAGAGTATTTCAGCCCAAATATAAAGAAATGGTCTTGCTGGGTGTGGGAAAAGGGATGACAGCTAGTAAAATAAGTTTAATTTGTGAGGCAAGTTAACAAACAGCAGGTTGCTAAGTAGAGAAGAAGCTTTGAGAAATAGGCAAGATGGAGGACCTTTGATCAAATACTAAACTGTGCATGTGCTTGAAAGAATCTGCAGGGCCTGGAAGAAAAGATCTGTATGTAAACAAAGATTCTGCTGGGATACAAGACTAAGACAATTTAGCGTTACAAATCACCAGAATAGAAAGGTGTCATTGAATACCAGAGGACTTCTGCTGAAAGACCAGAAATTCCATGCATTAAAACAAGGAACATACTCTAAAGTAAGTCTACCATAGACCCACAATAAAGAAGACTACAGCCAGGCATGGAATAGATCAAAGTTGAGAGGCAAGTGAATCCATGGTTTTATAGAAGAAAACTCAACTACATTCTTTAAAGAAAAGAAACATATTCCAGAATCTACAATGTAGCACCTGCAAAGAAAGCTATGATTTAAATACATATTGAATTTAGGAAGGAACAGGACCTTACAACTAACATTAGGAGAAAAAGGAGTCAACAGAAATTGATTGAGAAATGAACACAGATATGGGAATATGCAGAGACGAACTTTAGAATAGCCACTAAAAATATGTATATGCTAAAAATAATACTGTACTTTGAGTTGGATCTGGGAACACAAAAGGACATTCATGAAACAGAGCTGGTATTCTCTAAATATTATCTAGTATTTTTAGTGGGTAACAATAGTCCAATATTAATTTATTAGTTTGACAAATACCCTTGTTATGTAAGATGTTAACCGTAGGAGAAATTGGAGGAAGGGCATATGGAAACTCTATATTATCTTTGCAACTTTTCTACAAACCTAAAATCTTTTTAATTAAAAATATATACATTAGGGGCGCCTGGGTGGCGCAGTCGGTTGAGCGTCCGACTTCAGCCAGGTCACGATCTCGCGGTCGGTGAGTTCGAGCCCCGCGTCAGGCTCTGGGCTGATGGCTCGGAGCCTGGAGCCTGTTTCCCATTCTGTGTCTCCCTCTCTCTCTGCCCCTTCCCCGTTCATGCTCTGTCTCTCTCTGTCCCAAAAATAAATAAAAAACGTTGAAAAAAATTAAAAAATATATATACATTAAATATATGAATGTAAAAGTAATAGTAGCACACAGTAAAGAGAAGATGGGTAATTTTCGTGGTAAGTGGATATTAATTTTAAAAGTAACAAAATAAAAAATTTGAACAGTGAAAAGAAAAAGGTGCGCAGCAAATACACAAAAAAGCCTAAAACAAAGAGACAATAACAGGCTCAGGAATTAGAGTATTCACACACGAACTTTAAAATAATTATGATTAGTATGTTTAAAACAACTGACAAACAGAAGGAGAATAAAATTAAAATTTTATGGATAAGTTACTCCACTTCTGGTCAGTATGTATTAATGAGGACCGGATTTATGATCCTGCTCGAAAAGAAAACAAAAAGACTGTGTGTTTGAGTATGCGTGTGTGATTTTCAAGACATTGGATATAAGGCGATGTATCAGCTTCCTGAGGTTGTTGTACCAAATCATCACAAACTGACAAACAACAGAATTTTATTTTCTCATAGTTCCAGAGGCTAGAAGTTCAAGATCAAAGTGTCATCAGGCAGTTTCCTTCAGAGGGCTGTGAGGGAAAGATCTGTTTCCTGCCTCTCTCCTAGCTTTTTGCAGCCTCAGATATTCCTTGGCTTAAAGATGGCATTCTCTCTGTGTCTTCATGTCTTCCCTCCATACATGTTTATTTATGCCTAAATTTCTTCTTTTTATATGGACACCAGTCATATTGGATTGAGGCCCATTCCAATAACCTCATCTTAACTTGATCATTTGCAGTGACACTATTGCCATAATAAGGTCATATTCACAGACACCAGGGGTTGGGACTTACACATCTTTTGCTGGTGACACAATTCAAACCATAGCAGGCAACTAAGGAGAGTAATCCTGAGAGACCAGAAACAAGAAAGCCACGTGAATGCTACAGTTGCTTTACCATACAGCTTTGAGGCCATTTCCAGGGAAATACAAGAGGGGGGTAACTCAGATGGAGCTCAGAGAACTACCAAGATAAGGTGATGGAATACAAGAACCAAGATGACTAGAGTTCATAGGACAGATTATCAGAATAGAGAAAACAGCACAGCGCAAAAGCACCAGCCATTTGAAGGCCCTTGGAGTTTTCAACTGAGTTACTTATAAGTATAAAAATGAGAAACTACTTGAAGCTGGGGGGAAAAAGACCACACAGAAGAATTAGATGCAATAGTACCAAACACACAGGGCCATAGATAGTTCCTGTCCCTACAAACCAGAGGGATTCAGAATTCCTGGATAGTTAGATAGAGTATACAGATGGTTCTTGTCTAGATGGGCAAGAATTAGTCTTAGACTGAGCATTGCTTAGGCCCCACTAAAAAAACAAAAAGAAAAAAAAAGAAAAGAAGGAAAAGGAAAAAAAGAAAAGAAAAAGTACTACTTGACATGATGAAAGTAACATCATGTTTCCAAGTAACAACTAACTAGGAATACAAAAGTGTCCAGAGCCAAATAAAGTAAAATTTGTAATGTCTGGCATCTAACAACAACAACAAAATAAGCAGCATGCAAAGAAGCTGGAAAATGTGACCCATAATTAGAATAAATATCAATCAATCTCAAACCACCCCAAACTGACACAGATGTTAGAATTCACAGAGAAAGACATTAAATAGTTATTATAACTCTATTCCATATGTTCAAAAATTAAGTGCAGACATGGATAATATAGAAAAGATCTACATCAGATATCTAAAGTGAAGGTTGAACTGTATGGGATGAAAAATTTGCTGCATGAGATTGAGAGCAGATTTGTTATTGAAAAAAAAAAGATTAATGAATTTGAAAACATGCCTTAGAAACTATCCAATATAAAGCACAGAGAATAAAGAGTAAAAATGATATGAATATGGCATTAGTGAGATGAGTGAAAATTTCAAACGGAGCTTTGTAAAGCTTTGTAAAATCAATGAGAAAAAGACAACACAACAGAATAAGAGAATAAAGTTTTTGGTTTATTCATTTCATGGAGTACCAGCAGTGAAAATGTGTAAACTACAACTGCATGCAATAATGTAAATATATCTCAGACACATAATGTTAAGTGCAAAAAGCAAGATATTAAAATATATACATAGTGTGGTTCAAGAACATTTATGGAGAATAAAATTCTATAATATAATATGTCTGCATATGAAACATATATGATAGAAATGTGTAGAAAAAATTAATTTTTTAATCTTTATTTTTGAGAGAGAGAGAGGGGGAATGAGTGGGGGAGGGGCAGAGAGAGAGGGAGACACAGAATCGGAAACAGGCCCCAGGCTCTGAGCTGTCAGCCCAGAACCCGAAGTGGGGCTCGAACTCACGGACCATGAGATCATGACCTGAGCCGAAGTTGGACACTCAACCAACTGAGCTACCCAGGCACCCCAGAAAATATTAAATATTAAGACTCAGGATATTGCTCATCTCTTAGGTGAAAGAGAGGAGATGAGATTAGGAAAGGGCTCATAAGTGCCAAGAGATTGGAAGGGGATACTTAAAAAAACAAAAAAACAAAAAAAACCCTCAAATATATATTCAAATATATCAAACTCAAAAATGTATGAAACAGATACTGCTTGTTTTTTAATTCTTTTATACATATATACACATCATATTCTATTGCATCTAGCATATATTTAAGAACCATAAATGTTATCATGCCAACAAGGGAATATCTCATAATAAAATATGTAGAGGGACTTGACATTGTTTTTTTCTGTGCATCTATATTTCATAGGAGGCACATTCAAAGTGCATTTGCATGCAAGTTACCACATTTTAGTTAGTAAATATAGACAAATGGAACCATTAATTCAGGATATGATTATAGCAAAACAGAATTAGTTCATAAGCTAATCTTGGATCCTGACACTCATAAAGGGTTCTCTGGGATCCCACCCACCTGCTCATCCTCATACGGGGTCTTCCATACAAGCCTCAGGACCCCCCATACCACTCTTAAAGATGACTGGACATCAGGAAGGCAGGTGACCCAAGCTGCATGAGGGTATTTAGTCATTGTGATATTGTGTATTGTGAAAAAATAGCTGGAATATAGTAGCTTTTCATTCTCAAGAAGATGAATTGAGAAATACAAAGTTAATCAGACATTAGCAGAAATTGAAATTGAAAGCACACATGAACTTAGAAGACACCATTGTGTGGCGATTTAAGTTGATGTTATGAAAAAGTAGAAGCTAAGAGTAAAATAATCAGCACCTATGAAAAACGAGAAGATGCAAAAGTAGAGAGAATCTTTTACCTGCTAGGAAAACGGAAAGAGAAGGACACCGATAGAGTAAATCTTTTATACTACTGCTGGAAAACTAAAGCTTCGATCCATAGACATATTCTGCTGAGACTTCAGAAATGCTTTGCATTCAGGTCATCTTTTCTGTTCCTAAAGCTCTGAGATTCTTCAACCTTTCCTGGCTTCTTGTACACAGGTGGTTTTATAATATAGATTGCTTTTCTTGTGTTAAATTTCATTAAATTTATCAGTGCCGAGAGCCTGTGGGAAGACCACTAAGAATAGGGTTTGTAACATTTCTACCCAAACTATAATCTTAAATGTGAGGCAAAAGGTGTCAGTCATGTAAATACGCGTGGATGTATATGCATGTACATATGCACACACAGGCACCCACAGTATATGCATACATAAAGTTAACTTGAATCTGAAATGTGTGTATTAATTATTCCTATTATTTGGGCTTGTTGCCAAATAAATAAAAAGACGTCTACAGTGCGGTATGTGCTGATGATGGTACCTGTCCATATCTGGACTTTTAAATGATGCACCATAATGCAAAGGGTAGTTCATTTTACACTATTCATCAAAAAGCTGTTGCCTAGAATGTAAGCCCTGACCCCCCTCTTCCTTCAACGAAAAATCTACCTGTGCCAAGTCCTGCATTAAGAATATGAATTATGTGACAGCAGCTGTAGTTATGCTCAAGTGGATGCATATTCTGGCAAGCACTTTACATCAACCTGGATCTGCCTGACATAAGAGTAGGCATATTTATATTCTCTTTGTTGAATACTGATAATGTAATATTTATAGTGTGAAAGGCATGCCTTTATTCTGGTGCACATTACATTTATTAATTACATTTGCATGCAGAGAAGGGTGAAAAGATTGATGAATACAGTTGATCCCTGTCTGAACACACTGCTCCACATACTTCTCTTATTGCTTTATACAGTAAAGCCTCATCTACATTTACTACTAATATCCTAAATCCTATCTACAGCATTTTGAATTATTGGAAAAAAAAACCCATTTTCACACCTTTTAAAAATAAATGCTTACCATATTTAAACCTTATAGTACCAGTACAAGGTTTATGTATTTTCTTTATTCTTACCACTATTTTTATCATACATTTTTTGTGGTTTTGTTGTTGTTGTTGTTGTTGTTGTTGTTGTTAAGTTTCTATTTAAATTCCAATTAGTTAACATACAGTGTAATATTAGTTTCATGTGTGCAATATAGTGATTCAACCCTTCCAAACAACACGGGTGTCCACCATAAGTGTCCTCCTTAATCCCATTAACTATTTCACCCAGCCCCTCCCTCCCCTCTGCTAACCATCACTTTGTCCCCCATTGTTAGGAGTCTGCTTCTTAGTTTGCCTTTTCTCTCTTTGTATGCCCCTTTGCTCATTTGCTTTGTTTCTTAAATTCCAGATATGAGTGAAATCATATGGCATTAAACCCAAAATCTGAGGAATAGAATAAGAGCAACTACTTTAAATTAGACTTTAAGAAAATATGTCCCCCATGCTATACTTGCTTAGTGTGTGCACTTACTCAAAGAAATCTTGGGTGTTCTGAGATTTTCATTTTGTGAAGACTGTTCTGAATAGTGTATGGCTCCTTTCAAATCATTACTTCGGTAACACATTTTCATTTACAGTTTGTGCGTGTAATCTACAGTGATGTGGATGAATCTCACATAGACCACTAAAATCTATAGATGCACACAAAAGGCATTGGTAGCTAAGTACTTCTAAAACTATGTTTCACAGTCGCTAGTTCTTCGGATATTTGTTTCTAGGTAAAATTAAGAACCGTGATCAAAGTTTATGGGGAATGCTGAGTTATAAGCAAAATTAAACGTAAAAACATTACATGTTTCTTTCTTGGATTTTTCTTAATTCATGGTATCATAAATCATAATTTTTTCCATAGGAAAAGATAACCACTTATTTTGCCTTTATATTCTTAAGTACATTTTATCTTATTATGTAATTTCAATACCAAATGCAATAGGTATAAACAGGTCATGAATAAAGACAGATTGTCATTTTTGGTAGGCATACATCTCCGTGAGTAGGTGTAGATGTATGTAAGTGTGCATCTAGTAAATCTACTTGCCATAAACCTTTAGTGTACAATGGACATAGCACAGAATATTTTACAATAAAAAAGGGATATTGGGTGATCTGGCAAGGGCATTAATTAGAAGTTTGGGGAGAGTTGCCTACACAGTAGTACACCATTTTATTTGGTTAGCACAGGAAAATAATGTTATATCTTGGTTAAGGATAGAAGAATCTAAAGATCAGCAAGCAGTGCAGATGTGCATTCCCTTCCAGGGTATGCACATAATGCCCAAAGGCAAACTAGGACTCAGCTGATAATAAACTCTGCATGGAATGATGATGGTGGTTGGCACTCAGCAGGCAATTAATTTTTGTTGGGTCACTGAATAAGTAAATGATTGAACGAATATTGATAATTTATGCGTTTTATTAACACAAGGAATAGATGCTCATCATAAGCAATGTCCACCTTAATATTCACCAATCTAGATATCCTAAGGGGGAATAAAAAACCTTAGAGGTGGATTTAAGTGCACTTATTAACTAGTGGAACATGAAGATGGACCTACCACTTGATGTTAAATATTTGGGGTTACCCCTTTCGTCCAAGCCATGTCAAAGAACAGTATCGATGTGAATTGTAACTCTCTTGAAGACACGAGAAAATGGAAAGCATGCTGACCGCTTACAAAAGCATTGAATCTTTATGTGCCCTATAAGGCAAAATCAGGGCCATGGCAATAGGTAAAATTATTCATAGTTCAAACAAGAAATAAATTCTTAGGGAAATTTCAAGACTCTAAATCTAAGGTCAAGAACTGGTAACTGCAAATTAAAGACAGGTAGGAACAGTAAGTCAGTTTCAGAAAGTTTGAGGTAATATCTTTAGGAGTTGTCCTTAGCAATTCTATTGAAATAGCTAGGACCTACAACTGTGGGAACCCCGGGGTCTGTCCAATGGCATATAACTCCTGATGTCCAGCACCTCTGCTCTAAACCATTTATGACTGCAAGTATAACACTTTTTCTTCGAATAATCTGTCTATTCTTATTGAAATTCCATCTTAAATTTCTGTTCCCTAAAATGCATCTCAAATCAGGAAGAAAGAAATGAAAACTGTATTTGCATAGCTTCCAATTCAGAATTGAATTTTAGTTTCTTTCCCCAACTTTCTATTTTCACTTGGTTTTAAATAAATTCTTCAGACTTCACTTCTCCATCTCTTTTAACATTCAGTAACAATAGAACAAACAGTACCACTCTTAGGTGAAGCGGCAGAATTAGAAGGTGAAGTGGTTGCCTAGCAACATCACCTGTGAGTAATTAAGCATCTCTTGAGAATTGCTGAATTTGGCTTTAAATTCTTGGCCTTCTTACAAAGAGCTACTTAGACAAGTTGGACTCTGACTAACTATTGCATTGAAGATTATAATGCCCAAGCTGGGCAACCAAGTAAGAAGGTCTTATCACCAAAATTTGTTTTTTGCCAAGGCTCATGTCTCACTCCTTGTGGTCATCTAAGACACAAACAAGTTAAGTACAGATGACTGTGACTGTCACAGATGAAAACCTACATCCCTTCCAAGTATTCACAATACAACACAGTTTTCTGATTCGTAGCCATCTTTTGTCTTAGTCTGCCTTAGGTCAGTGCTAAAAATATGTGGAAGTATCCAATGCAGGTGCTCTGACACTAAAGAAAGACATCTACACATAATAAAGTAGGTTTGAACACCTATATGATATTGGAAGCAAAATCAGTTTTCATCCAAATCTGAAGACTTATAAATCATTTCAAGCATTTGATATAGAAGGTCATCACATTTTATGACGCTTCAATCATCATGCTCTCAAGCAACGTCTTCAGAACACCTTTTCCTCCAAAAATGAATATTGTCATCAAAAAGCATCCTCTGAAACACATCACGAGAACAAAGGCTTTAGGATGCTCTTGATTTTAAATAGATAGCTAAAGATACCTAAAACATCTTTACAGAATTACATATGACTTGTGAGACTCATATATATTAAAATACTCGGACTGTGGTATTTAAATAAGGTCAACACAAAAAGTGATAATAACAAACTATGTTTCATTTATAATGGCAGTAACTTTATAGTTAATAATGACATAAGTGTTAAAATGATCCAACAACTTCATGAAGTAAAAAGCAAGAAAAGGTGAGGTAATGGTAGAGCTGAAAATTTAATAAAAGAAGGCTATGAAATAGGAGTTTTATTAATTTTTTTTAAGTAGGCTTCACTCCCAGCTTAAAGCCCAATGCGGGGCTTGAACTTGAAACCCTGAGATCTGAGCTAAAATCAGTAGTCAGACATTTAACTGACAGAGCCATCCAGGTGCCCCAAGGTAGGAGTTTTAAATGTCTTTATTGTTAATAGGAAAAAGGATGCCATAACATCAATGATAAGGACATATCCATCCAAAGTGAACGACTGTTCCATTATTAGCTTTTTAGAAAAGACAAATAAAATACTTTAAAATAATCATGTCCAATTTTAACATAAGGAAACACACTCATTTATAAAAGAGAAGCGCAGTGATCTGATAGAGGGAACAAGGTGGATAAGGTGAAGTGTATATTTTAGAAAGATACAGTAGTATGAATTGTCAGTATCTAGTAGGTCTTGGAAAGCTTTGCCACTAAGGGAGCCAAAAAAGTTTTGAAAGCAATGGAATATAGCATCATTTTTAGAAGAAGCAGCTTGTCCCTAGCTTGTCAATGTCAGCCATAGGTCTGTTCCTAAGGAAATTGATACAGCTTAATGGTGACTTGATTATTTATAAGAGATTCCAGGTGGTTTGGTGACATGCATCTTTTGGCAGACCCAGATAACTCACACATTCCAAATTTCTGAACAGTTAAGAAGCCAATACCTTGACATGGAATCAAGCACCAACAATATTGTGAAATACTACGCATGATATGTCTGCTCAATTTTCTACTAATTTTGGCATAAATACAGCCCCATATATTCCCTTGAAAAGGAAAAAAAAAGTTTTAGAAGATGACAGAAAAATGTGAGGAAACACACAGGATTTGGAGTTCTTGGTTTCAACCTTTACCTAATCAATAAAGATTTTATGATTTAGGGGTCATTTTTTAAACATTCTTTTATTTTGTTTAAAGCTTATTTATTTATTTATTTATTTTGAGAGAGAGAGATAGTGGGCATGCATGCAAGGGAAGGGCAGAGAGAGAGAGACTTCCAGTCTCCACACTGTCAGTGCAGAGCCCAATGCAGAGCTTGAACTCACAAACCGTGAGATCATGATCTGAGCCGAAATCAAGAGTTGGACACCCAACAGAGCACGCCACCCAGGCACCTGTAGGGGTCATTGTTGAGATCTTACTCTGAATTTCACAATTTACAGATGGCACTAAAATACATAATTCATAGAATTGTGATCTGTATCTATATCTATCCATATATTGGACTCATTGCTTATGCTATATTAGTAATGAGGAGATTAATGTTATTAGCAGTATGTTATTTAATACTCCTTGGAGAAATCTTTATTGATCACTTACTCTATGATGAGTACCATGTTAGGTTCTGGAATCAAAAGGGTAAGCAAAATACATGCATCCTTAAGACACGTATATTTTAGTGTGGAGTTACCATGCTAAGCTACACATGGAGTTACCAGGTTTTTTTTGTTTTTAATAAGCAAATGACTGAACTAATGTCAATAATTTATGAATTTTATTTTTAAAAGGACAGATGCTTATCATATATAGTGCTTACCTTATTTTTTTTAATGTTTGTTTATTTTTAAGAGAGAGGGAGTGCAAGAGTGCAAGTGGGGAAGGGCAGAGAGAGAGAGGGAGACACAGAGTTCAAAGCAGGCTTAGGCTCTGAGCCCTCAGCACAGAGTCCTATGTGGGCCTCGAGCTCACAATGAGATCATGACCTGAGCCCACATCAGGCACTTAGCCGACTGAGCCACCCAGACACCCGTTCAGTGTCTACTGTAATATCCACCTATCTAGCTACCCCGAGGGAAGAAATGTAGAGGTGGATTCAAGTGCAGTTATCAACTAGTGGGACAAATAAAGCATTTTTGGGGCTAAGTCATTTCATCAGCCGCACATTTTAATAAGTGGCTGGTTTAACTGTGTCTTAAAGATATAAATTCACTCTCTAGCCTTTAGAACTTCTTCCGAGGTATATGTAATATGCTTGATTTTTGTACCTCCTATGATAGGTATTTCCAAGACTTGCCACTCCGAGGAAGGTTCAGACAGCCTATAGTCTATCTTACCATCTCTGTGTGAGAACTAGTGGTTACTTCAAGTCACAGCCTGTTCTACAGAGTTGGCAAAACTAATTGCAAGTGAAAGGCTACTGGAGGTTCTGGAAATGCACTTTGGACTGAGCTATGAATTCTATCGAAATCTATCGGGGTGCTACCCAGCCATTAATAAAGTAGCATTTGTTTCTGTTTGTATTTTGTCCCCTGCGTTTATATTTTATTTTTAAATCTCAGAAGTGAGGAGAGCAGAGTGATGATATTAGTACCCAATCCCACCTCAAACCCAACTTTTATGATTATAAATTATATACAAGGGAGCACTTTTCCTTTTTTAGACTCAAGAAATTTTCACGAACATAATCACAAAGGGAATAAAATAAAATCACTTCTGTACTAAAAAAAAAAAAACAAAAAAATGGTAGGATGAATGTTTTCATCATAGACAAATTAAGCCAGGGATGCATTAGCATAATAATAATAATGAGGAGTACATCATCATGAAATAAATAACTGATGAGAAGTAATTCTAAGAGATAAGAAATGATTTTGAAAGTAAAAATTTTTTATAATAGCAACATCAGAATATATTGAATATTTCAAATTACAATACCATTGTATGAGTTAAATATTTTTGAAAAAAACACAACAGAAAGAAAACATTTAAAAACATTTCAAATAGATTTGTTTTAATAAAACTTTTTATAATATTAGTCTATAATCTTCTATAAGGCCATTTGCCTAGTGATGCCAAAAAAGCAACTTCATATTTTAGATGTTTTAGTGAATATATTTCCTTTTATAATGGGTGGTAATTGGTTAACAGCTACACATGTTAACAGATTTTCCTATTGCTGGAAAAGTCAGCAGTTCAATTGAATGACTTTTATGCATGTGAAAAAGTCTTTTTTTCACGTTTACATTTAAGGGGTCAATCTAAGGATTTTTTATGTGTTCATTAATATAAATATTCTTCTTTCAAATGGAATAGCATATTCATTTATTTTTATTCTGCTATGGAAATTTTCAAAATATACAAAAGGAAAAAGAATAACATAATAAATTCCCAGATACCTACTGCTCAGCTTCAAAATATCAATATCTTTGTCAATATTGTTTCATATATCTCTCCACCATATATTTGTTTTTTGTGTTTGTCATTCACTGGAGTATTACAAAGCAACATTCCCAAATCATAGCATTTAACCATAAATACTTCATTCAGAATGTATCTCTAACTCATAGGGATTTATGTTTTTAAAAAATAATAGTACCATGATCATACTTTACAAAATTCATAAAATGTTTATATCAGGTAAGACACAGTCCATGCTAAAAATTACTCAATGAATTTGCCCAAGAAGAACTTTAAAGTTCTTCTTGAAGAGGATTTATTTGATTGGAACTCATGTATTCCACAATGGAATTGCAGCACTGAAATTTCAAACACTAGCGCCAATTTATTTTAAAGATTTATTTAAATTCTAGCTAGTTTACATGTATGGTAAAATTGGTGTCTTGTAGAATTTAGTTATTCATCACTTACATATAACACCCAGTCTAGCTCTAATCTTTAAAGATTAGTTAGATTTGCATCTCGCTTCTTGGAGAAGAAGTACAATTACCTTGTTCTGATATGACATGTGGATATCATCATCAGGTATGGCATCTCCAAGTGTGTACTAGATTTGTTTAGGTATCACTCCACATTTCACAGCCATGTCTGTTATGGCTTGTCCTGCTCCCTGGCCTGTGTAGCATCATCAAAAATCCACACCGTTCTAGTGGTTCCAGAGCCAGCTTATTGCAGCTGCCACTCCCTTCTCTACAGACCTAGAAGCCAAAGAGGCTCCAACCTATCAAGGGCACCTAAAAAGTTAGTACAAAATACAGGTGAGCAAAGGAGGAAATATTCAATGGGGCATTTTAATATAAAGTTGGAGGACTTAGGCTACCAGACATAAAGATTAACTGAAAGTGATGTGGTGTAAACCTGTGTATATTAGTGAAAAGATAGACAAGAAGATCAATAAAACATAATGGAAAGTCTGGAAATAATCCTAAACATAAATGGACACTTAATTTGCTACAAAAATGACAGTGAAATGTAATAGGGAAAAAGTTTTTATCGAAGTATTGGCTATCTACGATGAAACAACTATCCTTAATTTTGTGGCATAAACAAAAATAATTTAAAAATGAATCATGATGGTGAATTTGAAAAATAAAATAATAAGGCTTCCAGGAGCAAAAAATAGGAACGTGTCTTCATAACCTTAAGGTAGCAACATATTTTTCTTTTTGCAAGCAAGACACAAAATTCACGCACAAGAAAGGAAAAGATTGCTCAATTATACTACAGTAAGATCAGGAATTACTGCACACTATTTACAGAGTGAAAAATAAAGTCATAAATTGGGGGAAGATACTTAACAAAATACTTATAAAGAACTTACATGTAGTATTTATTAAGAATTTCTGAACATCAATAATAAAACAAACCAGAATATAAAAATGTGTAAATAAACTTTAATAGGCATATCACAAAGGAGTATGTCAAAATGTTTAAAAATAAAGAAATATGTTCAAACTTATTATTCACCATGGAAATGCAAATTAAAATCACAATATGAATCTTTTATATCCACAGAAATGGTTAAATTTTTAAAAATCAATAATACAAAGTGTTAGCAAAGATTTCAAGATGCTAAAATTCTCATTCCCTGCTAGTGGAATATAAATTAGTATAACCACTTTGGAGAGCATTTTGGTGGCATCTACAAAAGGAAGATATATATAACATAAAACCCAGTAATTTCACTTTTAGGTGTGTATCCAAAATATTCATAAATCTCAGTTTCTAAATGTATGTATGTATGTATCTATCTATCTATCTATCTATCTTCCTACCTACAACAAAATATATGGAACCTTTGAAATCAGCATATTTTTGCAGCCACAATTTTCAAGGAAACTAGATGTCCAACAACAGTAGAATGATATGTGGATTATTCATGCAATGGAATTCTATACTATAATAATAATAATAATAACAATAATAAACTACTACCTAATGGATAAAAACTCAAAATGTTGATTGTGAAGTGATAGATTCAAATGATACATAGTGCGGTTAGTGACTGCGATAGAGGAGTAATGATATTGTTGTATTTATAAAGCCTGTTGGTGATATACTGTTGTGTTTATTTTGTGGTCATAAACAAAATTTATACTGAAGACTTTTCAACTGGTTCTTTGTTTATGTTAGAAAGCAATTAAACATGTATAAAAATATTTTAAATAATTTCCTAGTTAAATTGTTTTAAATCATGCTTACATCATAGTTGATGAGTGGAATTAGAATTATAGGAAAATGAGTGGTCTTTCTCCTTTGATTTCACTATCATCCCAAGGCACAAGCCTACATTCTTTGGGAAATGAGAACTTTTAAAAATACTTTTAAATGACTGAAGAATTTTGAAAGGTAGCCTATAACTACAGATTTTCCCAGAAGCATTCATTTGAAATAAATGCTGGTAACTTGAGGATTCATAGATGTGTTTTGCTTCTTACCAGAGGCTTAATTTTGTTAGATATAAATAGGCTTCTCAGCCTTTATCAGTTATTTTAGCCATCTTCTCAGATGGCATTCCAACCTTGTTGTGCCCACTCTGGTTGGGGTATAATCACACTACTCCGTTCCCCTGAACTCAACAATTACCTCATCCAGTGATAAACCTGTGAGTTACACTAGGGGTTATGCATACTTTTTCACAAAATCTGGCCTGATATATTTCCTTCCCTAGGATTTTTCAGAATGAATCTACTTAGAAAGACCCTCTCTGGTTTCAACACGTGACTATCAACTCAAATATTCCTGCTCAGGTCAAGAAACCAATGACAGCTTCAGTTCCTCAAGTTAAGTATCAGCTGCATAACTTTTAGATGGTGAAACTGAGTGGTGAAATTGATTGTTAATTCAGAACCAGATTCACGTACATAAAATCAAAAGTTTATGTACAAATAATGTATAGTTGTACCATAGGTTTAAGGCAAGAAATGCCTATTAAAACAGATGTATATTTTCAATTAAATAGGTACTTCAAGTATTCATACAGTCTTCACTAGGTTTTTGGAAAATCATTCTTAATTGATTTCTCAGCTTCAGTCTCCCCATATTGTGGAGATATCCTAGACATTGGATTTAACATTGCAAATTTTGTCCTTATTTGAAATTTTTTTCTTTGAATGTGAAAAACTTATGAAATTATTGTAAGATAACAAACCCCTAAAATCTATTACTTATTTCTTTAAACTTGAAAGGGAGTGCTAAGAAAATGATTTTATATAAGTGTCAAATATGCAAGGTATGCTACTGGAAAGCATATAGCATGTTTTAAATTACATTAAATATACTAATAAGGCCCAAAATATAAAATAAAAGTACATAAAAATGTATGTGCTGGGATAAACAGTATTCATTAAAATGAGAACATTTTTGCTTGTGAATAAGAAGACTACATATTAAAGAGTTAAGATATTAAATGTCCCCAAAGTACACTTTTTAACATGATTCCAATTAAAAGGCATAATTCCAATTAAAAAAATGGCTTGGCTCGCATAGTTTGATTTACTATGACACTGGAAGTAAGCGATCCCTATTCTCTTGGGTTCTACATTTGTCTCTATGTATTTCCTTTCTTTATCCTACATAAAAAAAAATAGATCTAGAATCTCCAGTATTCAATGGGGAGCTCCTTGGGAATTACTGATTGTAACATAAACCACCATCAGAGGGTTTTTAATCATTTCTTTCTCTAACACTGTAGCAGTTGCTTTATCAACCCAATCATAGATGAATGGCTTGTGAAGAGAAGTTAAAACATATAATAAAGACTTGTAGCATTATAGTCATTAGTAGTTCAAGTCTCTGTGTCTTTACCATTTCACAATATTTTTTCATTTGGCCTTTTTAAAAAAAATCAGTTTGGCTATATATAATTCATGAGCCACAACTTTCTGGCCTTTGTCTCATTTCAATTTTTCTTTTTTTCTTTTCCTTCTTTCAATATGATTCCTGAATTATATTTGATAATATTCCATGATTCTTCCTTATGGCATAAGTTCTTTATAGAATTCTTGAAAATGCACTCAGCCAAATTCACACCCAAATTCCCCAGTAAAGCTCAAATTTGTGGAATTTTTATAGTTTCAAAAAACATACAAAAGTTTATCTTTTGATATGTATATTCATATCTATAAAAATCGATGAAGGAAAAATTCATGTAAGTTACTGTGCTAGGCATTATGAGCAACACAAAGGTGGAAAAAAGACAGGCATATTGCTTGTATGTTTCTTAGAATCTTACTGATGCCTCGAAATGAAGTAAAGCAGCTCCTCTTAGTTGTGAGAGCAAGTCATTTTGCCCACCATATGTTATCTTTACATGTATTTTGTGTAATTTTAACTTGAAATACATGAGAGAAGAATTTATAATTTGGGGCACTTCTTTTGCCAGAAACAATTTGGAGCCATTTCAAGGTATCTTGTGAAAATCTTATATATACTTTCTGTGCTGAAAATATGATAATCTTTGTAAGTAAGGCCTCTGGGTCATATATATAAATATGGAAACAGAATAGTTCAAGAAACTATTGTGACCATAATTTTATAGATGTGCTTCATTCATTGTACTGTTAGAAAAAAATGCTATTTTGAGTCTTTGCTGACAGCTGCCTGTAGGCAAACTATTAGTGCAATCAGTTAAGCCAAAACATCAATCACAACTGCTTTTTAAGACAATCATTTTGGAGCTTTTACAAACATTCTTAAGTTATGCCAATCTATATTTAGGGATTCTCCTTCTCTATTGGGCCCCAATTCCATATTCAATGATAGAGAATAAATATTGTTTATCTTTGGGAATTAAAAATGATGTACACTTCTCAAAACTTATTTCTTATGCATACAATTGGAGTATGTGTACAAGTTGAGTATCCTGTTATCTTGAAGTTCTCTGTCTTTAGCCCAAACATGTTGATATGAAATATACAGCCTCTAAAATGTCCACTACAACCCACCTCAGCCATAAGGAAAATAAAATAAAATCTAGGAATGTTCAGGTGAACTTTGCTTACACACAAAAAAATGAATTTTCTCCTGAGCATTTCTGTAACTCTCCTTTATAACTCCAATGCACTGTTGAGGGCTTCCACTCTTCTGTTATCTCCCACTGAGCATGTGGCTCTGGCCATGGATACAGTTCCTCTTGACAGGTGCAATAGTCTCCTTCTAAATATCACTGCTATTCTTTTCTAGAGGATTATGCTCACTCTTTCTCACTTCTTTCTCCTCCCTCCCTCCTCCATTCCTTGTCCTCTTTTCTCTCTCTTCTGCCTCCCTGTCATTACATTCTTCCTTCAGGAATAGAAACTCCACTGCTGTTTCTTGATAAATAATTATTTATTAAGTCCCCCATCGGTCTCTACAGCTGTATCACTGTCCACAGAGGACAATGGGATCATGGCATTCAGCTTGTATGCTACCTGTCAGTGAAATAAGAGACCACATCTTTCCTTTTTGTTCTTCTTTTTCTTAGGCTGTTCCAGTATAATGTTCTTTGTGGATAAGGGTTTATAATTTTGTGGGGTTTTTTAAAATATTTTAAAGTGTTTTTACACACTCCTTTCTGCAGACTTTGTTGGTAACTTACTGATTTACTCTTAGGCCCTAAGTCCTTATTTCTTGGCGTGAGTCCTCTCCTGGAAAATATCACATTTGTAGTCATGTCAACTTTCTTGGGCCAATATATCAGTTTGGCAATCAAGCCTATGTACATCTAAATCCTACTATTGGACATAACTGACTTAATTTTTAATCTCTATCTGCATATATTTTTGAAGGGAAAAATAATAGAGTTTATCAATGTCAAATAGAGCCTAGGGATAGATATATTTCTTTACCAATATATTGTAATACACCAAAATGGTAATTACTCTTTCCTAAACAATTTTTTTTAAATTTTTTTTTCAACGTTTATTTATTTTTGGGACAGAGAGAGACAGAGCATGAACGGGGGAGGTGCAGAGAGAGAGGCAGACACAGAATCGGAAACAGGCTCCAGTCTCTGAGCCATCAGCCTAGAGCCTGATGCGGGGCTCGAACTCACGGACCGCGAGATCGTGACCTGGCTGAAGTCGGACGCTTAACCGACTGCGCCACCCAGGCGCCCCTTTCCTAAACAATTTTTAATGCCTGTGTTATTTAATGCAGCTTCTCTTGGTGGTATAATAAAACATCATTGATATATAATATAATCAGCATCAAATTTGTTTTAACATTTAAATTATCATCTCAATAATAATATTATGTTTGAATTTCAACTATAACTATTAAAAAGTAATGCTAGTGACATTCACAAAAAAGGGGATTTTGCTATTGTCTCAGTTATATGAATTCTGATAGAAATATCACAGCATATAATTCAGCAAAAAATTATAAAGAAATTCAGAAGTTAAAGGAAAAAAAACCTTCAAATTCTTTAAACATAAATTGTAATAATTGTTGGGGGTGATGTACATGATATGTATTAGTTTGAACAAGGATATTTCAATGTTTATTTTCTACATTTAACATTTGTTAACCTACTTACATCTCAGCATGGAAAGAAGTCATTCTAAGCTGCCTATTTTTCTCCACAATCAGATACCATATTACAAAGTGGTTTTTTTCAAAGTGTTTGATTTTTTTGAGTTTTATAATTCAATCATTTTTTTTGAAATTTTTTTGCTAGTGAATATTGAAATCATCTCATATGTTTGCTTCAGTCTCCCCTTGCACCAATAAAAAAAAAAAAAAGGCAAATGCAACAACAAAGCAAAACTTCCATTATAACACTAATATTACACAAACTCTTAGGGAAAACAGTATTAAAACTTCTACTCTGTGGAAAATATTGGTTTTGTTAATGCTTATAGTACTTATTACCTAATAGTATATAATTAATAGATATGTGCCTTCATGTAAAAGAAGAATACGGTTGTTCATGTTGTTTTTGTCATGTCTCCCTTTTTAGTTGTTTTAAATTGATGGTCATAAAAAATTAAAAAAAAAAAAAGGGGGCTCCTGGGTGGCTCAGTCAGTTAAGCATCTGACTTTGGCTCAGGTCATGATCTCATGGTTTGTGAGTTCGAGCCCCGCATCAGATCAGGCTCTGTGCTGACAGCTCAGAGCCTGGAGCCTGTTTCGGATTCTGTGTCTCCTCCTCTCTCTGCCTGCCCCCTCCCCCCCGTTCATGCTCTGTCTCTCTCTGTCCCTCAATAATAAATAAATGTTAAAAAAATTAAAAAAAATAAATTGATGGTCATATACAGAATGGTCAAGGGCAACAACTATCAGCAAATGTAAACCAAAATAAAAAAAAAATAGATGGAAAAAAAAACCCTAGATATATAAGTGCATTAATGAGATATGTAAGTGCAGGAATAAAGGGGTATTTATCCTCAGTAGCAAAGCCACAGCATTGCACATTTATGCTTTACTAAAGTGCACAGGAAGTTTTGTGTTGAAAGGGCTTTGGGGAAAAAAATTCTTGTATCAACTTTGAATTAATATTTATATTCTTATTTTTTGCAGCATACTTGGAAAATGAATTTTTCATTAACATTAATCCAAACTATTTAGAGCAACTGCTAACTTGATATATACTATATTTTGTCTTTTGAAATGTGTCTTTCCTAGGACACTTATTTTATTTAGTACCTTAAAACAATTCTATTCTTTCTTTTTGCCATTCACCAACCTGTTTTAATCAGCTTAATTTGTCCTAATTCTGATTGTATCTGAATGTCTCAAGACTACATAACTTCTCTTTAAAACAGCATATGCTTATAAAAAAGGAACTCCTTGCCATTTAGTTTCAAAAGAAGAAAACATTTACTGTACTAGACCTTACAGTAAGAACATATGTCAAATTGTTTGGATGTAAAACATCAGGTTTTTAAATCTGTTTTTAAAAGAATGTATACTAAATCTCTCAATTCCATAAGTAGGTGGTTGTTCTTGAGTTTTCTTTTCACAATAGCTTAAAAGAGCATTTGAGCAAAGATCCAGATACAACCAATTTAACCGTGATTGCTTGAAATGATTTCATTCTTTCTGCACACCTCTGGTTATACATGATGTTGCTGATCCTTGATGTTCCATTGTGAAGATATGGATCAATGCTTTAAGAAATGCAATGTGATAAAAATGTGAAAAAAGGAATAATTTAAACAATATGCTTCCATCAAGGCAAACATGGTGTGTGTGTATGCACATATATATGAGTTTATAATGTATTAATAAATGATTATTCAAATTACTTTTTTGTGTCCTCTTTGCACAGAGGCTATGCTAATCTCTGAATCATTTAATTTTAGAATATGTGCTGCCAAAGCAAGTACCATTGAAATTAATTTTTAAATTAGGAAGGATACTATAAGTTGGAAAAATAAATGAATGTAAAACTCACTGAAAACATTATAGAAATAGAACAGAAAGTCTTAAGACTTGAATTGACCTCTGTCAATGATTTAAAAATCAGTAGCTTCACTGAAGTTCTTTCTTCTGAGTTCCAACAATATATCCACTGTCACTGGATATACCACGTGAGGCTCAAAATAAATTTGTAAGAAACTACAAATCTTTCATACTTTATTACACATAGCCCCTGCTTACTCCTCATAATAACCTTTAACAACTTTAACTAGTTCTCAAGGGATCATCTATCTCATTATTTTGCACACCTTAAGCTATAGACCTAGTCAGTCATTCCTCAGTCCACGTAAATTAGTCCAGAAGACAGACACCTGGCTCAAAGAGACCCAGTACGATCCTCCTCGATACGTTTATTTTAATTGGGGTTTCTTCCTCTGTGATCATCATCTCCAAATTACAGGCAGCCGTATTGTCATCTATTATTGGGAACTGTTTGAGAATTAGGCTATGCAAATAAATCAGATCCAAGATATGTAGAAGGAGAAATAGCAACTTGAAGATATTAGTTCTAGCAGTGACCATAGTCTGACTAAGTCTTGAAAATATCAGAGAAATGGATCAATTGATTATGTTTAAAGTGAGGTCTATCTCTTGCAACTGAGAAAATCACATCGTTACCACTCACTGTTACCCACAAACTTATTCCTCCCTCTTCATTAATAATGGGGTGTGATGTTACCATCTTTGTTTTCCCTACTAACCTCTGGTTTGACCTTGGACAGACTTTGAGTATAAAGTTTTTCATGTGTTAAAGGGAAAATACAATATTTATATTCCAGCATTGTTTTGAGGGTAAAATGAATCCACTGACTGCACTGCAATAGTAGTTAGTTATCTACCCAGGTGACTAAGAATCATCTTTGACTTTTCTTGGCCATTCATTACTTTGTATCATCCTGCTTACATTCCTTTTAATCCACTCTTCCTTCACTCTTACTGATTCAGTTCTAAGTAAGTACATCTTGTCTGGGAGCCTAGGTGGCTCTGTCGTCGGTTAAGCCTCCGACTTCGGCTCAGGTCATGATCTCACAGTTTGTGGGTTCGAGCCCGGCATCAGACACTGTGCTGACAGTTCAGAGCCTGGAGCCTGCCTTGAATTCTGTGTCTCCCTCTGTCTCTCCCCCTCCCTCACTCGTTCTCTCTCCCTCTCTCTCTCTCTCTCAAAAAAATAAATAAGCAGTAAAAAATTAAGTATATCTTGTCAATATACTATGTAGCCAATAAAAAAACTCAAAATTTCAGTGGCCTCCAGCAATAACATTTCCTTTTCTCTCATGTTAGATGTGAACAATTGCTGGTAGACGACTACAGCTTGTACTCCATGTATCTTCATATTCTCATCCCCAGGCTGAAGAAGCAGCCCCTCTTTGGGACATACCGTCCTTATTGCAGAAGGAAATGAGTGAGTGAGTGAATGGTAGATATGCCCACTGCTTCTTAAAGCATTTCCCTGGAACTGACAGTCTGTTACCTCGCTCACAGTTCCTGGGTGCAAGTCACCTGGCCAGGCCAGTCAGTGGGTGAGGGAAGTATACTTTATCTATAGGGAATCACAGAAAACCACATGGGGACTAGGGATGTGAGCACAGAATGAGGTGTGACTAGAGACTAGAGCACAGAATAAGACAATTTACCACAATCAGGCTTCCTTCAAGTCAATATATATGTATATTTCCAAAACACAAATCTTTCCATACCACTCCCTTTTTCCCTTAGAAACTTTATTCTGCTTTCCATCATGAGAATAAAATTCAAACTTCTTTGTGGACAATGAATCCCCACCTTGTAAACTTTTACCTGTTGACGCTACTGCATATGTTACATTCTGTTTCCTAAATGTTTCTCATTTATCTCTGTAGATTTACATATGTTTTCCCCCATGCCGAAAATACCATATTCTCATCTCAACTCTTTCTGTTTCTTTTCATGGGATGTAAGGCAAGAAAAAAAAAAAACTCAAAAACAAAACAATTTTACTTCATGTGGTTTTGGTAGCCACCTTCTCACTATTCAACAGTTGTGCTAGGCATTATTGTAATTATATCTTTCTCCCTTAGCAAGCAAGTCAACAACCTCTATGTTTACATCTATGAATATTTAGCACTAAGCTTAACAAATAATACAATAGAATCCAATTTGGATCCCTGCAGACAATCTTGTCATTTTCATGGTATCATGTTGTCAACTTGGATTGAACATCTATTTATAGTTCTTCCCCATTTAACTTGTCACCTTCACTATAAATAGCTTGCAAAATGAAGTAGAGAATAGCTGTTGATTTTTGATATACCCTTTGAAGAATTATCTCCCAGTTATATCTAAAGATGCCCATGGACTAGTTGAGATTTTCTAAATATGTACTCTCTTCCTCTTTCTAAATATACTCTCTTCCTCTTTTTCCACCCATTTCCTATGCTATTATTTTTCTACCCTTGAACCTTGGTGTCACTCAGTTAACTATTATTCTTAATATAGACTTTCATTGAAACACAGAGTGCACATTGTAAAACATGCACTAATTTAAGAACATACTTTTAATCATTATTATAAATGTTCAAAACTACCCCCACGAGATCAGGTTTCTTATTATCCATATTTAATTGATGTGGAAATTGATTTAAAGATATATTAATTAATTTGCCCAAATCTACACAACTGGTAATCTCTAGGAAGATAGCAGTAGTCCCCAAGGAAACCAGTGAAATGTCTCCTTTATTCCTTGCTTCTGTTCTAGGTCAAGTGACCAATAAGACAAGGGAGTCATAGAAGCTATGCCGTCACTTTTGTTAATGATGAAAGCTAAGTTGGAAGACATTGCTTATGTTTACAAGTAATTAGATCTGTTAATAAGGGCTGTGTGTGTAGGGCTGTGATTGGCCCAGGACAGGTCCACCCAAATAAGTTAATGTCATGACAAGGAGGAGCAAAGAAGATAGTCCACTCATTTCAAAGATGTTTCCACAAGGAAACCAGGATGAAACCAAACTATGCAGTCCCAGTGTATTATTTAAAAATTTATCAATAAGATATGGTTTTCTACCTCTTTCAGGGCATAATGAGAGAAGTACCAGAAAGACCAGTCACATAGTAAAATCCTTTACACATCGCAGGGGTTGCAGGGTGGGGCTTCAGGAGTAAAGAAGTATTGCTTCCTAACAATGATTACTTCACATATGTTTTTTTCTTACACCTTTCTGCATACCCCATTATGCTGAGCTGATGACTTTGCTTCATACTTCACCGACAAATATTAATAGCTAACACTTATACTTACTTGGGGCCAGACACTGTTCTAAGAGCTTTACATAGATTAACTCTTTTAATGAAATGGAAGCAATCAGGCAGAAACTCCCTCTGTTACATAATGCCAAATCCACAAAACTTCTTCTCTTCCTACTTGTATAATCTTTCTTTAATGTTACAGTGGATAAATTTTTCTGCCTCTATAATGGCCAAACACACAATTCCAAACCCATGCTCATGCTTTGGATCAAATCTGCCCTTACTTTCTCAAGAACTTTGCTCCTGAAATTATTTTATTTTTATGACTGAATCTTTAATAATTTCCTTCCTCCTCAAGTACAACTATTGCTTCTCCATTTATAAAATAGTTTTACACAAATTATATATTTTGAAGGGCTGATGAAATTTCTGTTGCTATTTCCTCAACTCTTCTTCATCTGGCCTCAGTTGACTTGCTTGTCAACCATTCTAATGACACCAATTTTATCAGACTCAACAGTTTCCATGATATAAAATCTTGTCTTTTTCTCTTGACATCATTCTTTTATTTTGTTAAGTTTATTTATTTATTTTGAGAGAGAGGGGAAGAAGAGCAGGAGGGAGTGGGGAGAGAGAGGGAGAGAGAGAATCCCATGCAGGCTCTGCACTGACAGCATGGAGCCTGACATGGGGCTTGAACCCACAAATCTGTGAGATCATGACCTGAGCTGAAATCAAGAGTCAGAGGCTTAACTAACTGAGCCTCCTAGGCATCCCTCTTTAGGCATAGTTCTTAATCTTAGCATCATTTTTTTTTTTCATTTAGAAATGTATCTCTCTTATAGTACATTTCTTTTTTGATACAGTATGCTGATCTGACAGTATTTTCTCTTATTTATTTTTTTAATATTTTACTTACTTCAATATTTTTGCTGTGCCCTCCCTCTAATAACTAAATCTAAATGTTGGGATGTCCTGGAATATACTTCTAGGCCTGCTTTCCCCTAATGATTTTAGAGTCATCTAGACTAATATGTCCTCAAAATATTTGTCTGATGAGGCCTTACACTCTGTTTCAAAATAGTTTTTCTAACTACTTTCTTAATATTTCCCATTGTTTTTTTAATGTTTATTTATTTATTTTTAGAGAGAGAAAGACTGTGCATGCAAGCAGACGAGGCACAGAGAAAAAGAGGGGTGAGAGAGAGAGAATCCCAAGTAGGCTTCACGCTGTGGAGAGCCCGGTGTGGGGCTTGACCTCACAAACCGTGAGATCATGATCTGAGCCAAGATCAAGAGTCAGACACTTAAACAACTGAACCACCCAGGTGCCCCATTGTTGTTTTTTTTTTAATACTAGCATGCATCATACCTAAAACTTGATTGTCCTTCCCTCAGAACTGCTTCTCCCTGAATTCTTTCTATCTTAACAAATGGCCCCACCATCAACACAGAGGCTGAAGCAAAAACTATGATGTCTTCATTCCATTTTTTCACTGAACCGTCATGTCCTGTGCAAACACAAGTCCTTTCAGTTCTACCAAAATATAGTTCAAACCCATCTTTTTTTTTTCATTTCTACTGCCACTTTCTTGATCTAAGTCACACAGATTTATTGCAATAGCCACCTAACTGCATCCTCTGTTGTCCCTTCTGTACTTCTGCAATTAGTCAGGTCTTCACATGGTTTTAAGAACAACCATTTAAAAATGTATTTTGTTACTTTCTGAAAAAAAAAGACTACTAATTAGAGAAAAAATGTAAACAACTTTTGTGAGCTACGTGGTTTCAAATATTTACTCACTGAGTAAATTTGGGCTTTCATATGACCTTGTATTTTTTTGGTTCATATACATTATGTTCAGAGAGTCCTTCTCTGGCCACATTCCATAGTATTCACCCATCAAGTCACTTGATTTCATTAAGTTCCTTCATACTGCTTATTTACTCTCTGAAGTTAGTAAGTTGGTGTACTTTTTGTTTATATATTTTGTGGTCTCCTCCCACTAAAATATAAGATCTAAAACATCAAGGACATTATCTGCTTTTGACATAACCATATCTCCAGTGGTAAAACAAGCTTGGCATATGGTAGGCAATCAATAATATTTTATTAGGCAAATGGATGAATATGCATAGTATAGTAATTGGAAGAACACATGCAAAAAACATCTTCACTTTTGCTAACGTCATTGGAAAATAATTATTCATCTTTTGACATTGTGCTAATGTTTTTATAATGAAGGTTTACCACTGTAGTCATGTGCAGTCAGAAGACATATATGTGTTTGTAATATTAGTTTTCAAAAAGTGTACTTTAAGATGAGAGATTGTGTAAAAGAATGTATAAAAGGGAATTTCAAAAAATCAAACAAAACCAATACATTTTATGTGCTTGAGGAGAATATTAAAACACTGAATCATAAGCTATTTACTTATTAGATATATGTTTTGAGTCTTCTGAGATTTTATGCGTTATTCATTATTATAAGCACAATAATGGACAGACAACAAGTAATGTTAAGCTTACATTCACAACTCGTAGGTGTTCTTAGTGTTGATGATTCTTAAAGACAATGTAAGCAATATCTAATATATCTGTGATATGCAATCTGATTTCTAATTGGAATTACATATACAAGCCAATATGTGATTTTCTGAAAGCATATTTCAACAAAACTGAACACAATTATTATTTTAAAAGTAAAAATTAAATTTGGATTTTTTCCCCTTCTCTCTAATTTAATTTTTAATACATATAGTTAAGGAAACACTAAATCATTAGCTTTGTTTATACGAATTTCTGTGATAAATAAACATCTATCTCTGTATCTAAGTGTCTATCCATCATCTATTTGTCTATCATCTATCTCTATCTTATTTCTCATACCCATTCTTTTTTTTTAAATGAAGTGTAATGTTATATTACAAATGTTATATTAACAAATGATATTGCCGAAGAGAAAAATAGTGATTTATGATTGATTACAATTCTCAATTTTTATTTGCTCTCCTTCTTTAGAAATAAATCGGCAATTCTACTGGGGAACTACCACCCCCATACAAACTCATTCCATTCTTAAGCAAAGATGACTCTAGGAGTAGATTCAATTGGCTTATTTCATCAGTACTTCCTATTTTCAAACTAAAATAATTAGGGATAAATTAAAATCCAATCAAAAGCAAATGGGTCCTCTATGAAGAAAAAAAGTCTTTCCTTGGGAAAGAGGTCATAAAAGTAGGAAATATAAGAAAGTTTCAATTCTTTTGCCTCCAGGGTATAAGGGGAAAAAAGCAAGGAGAGAGGAGACTCTGAGGAGTCTGAAGATAAAAATCATCAAGGAAATGATGGACAGAAAATTTTTGCAAAAATAATTCTCACTAAAAAACTGACAAAAATGAAAATTGAATACATAAAAGTAATATACGCATATGGAAAATGAAATAAAATTCCCTTATAGAATAATCTTTGAAGTTCCATGTTGTAATGAAGTTCAATACATAGCAGAGTATCTGCTGCATACTTTATGACATTTACATCAATATTTCCTCTACTCAGCTATTTATTAGCACAAAAATTTGTGGGATTAGGTAAATATTTACAAAAAGGAAGGCAGAAATTTAAGAATAAATAATCTTAATCACAGAGATAGCTATCAGAAATAACTTTTCCTAAGTTTCATTATCTTCTCCAGTAAGAATATAACATATTTCAACCCATTATTGTATGACTTGAAGTTCCATCCCGATGACATTGGATCTATCCATGCCTGAGAGAAAAAAATAACATCAACCACATCTTAACAGATAATTTAACAGTCATTGCATGGTTCCACCAGTTCTCCAACTTTTTCTTCAGGGCTAAAAATACAATATGGAGAGTAGGAGCTCCTAGTTTCTAGATAAGACACAAGGAGAAGATCTACAGTTGATTCAGGGTAACCTCTAGCTGATATGTAGCATTTGTAAGTCTATATTGCTGATACTTTATTTTATTTTATTTTATTTTATTTTAATATTTCATTTTATGTTTATTTTTGAGAGAGAGAGCATGCAAGTCGGGGAGGGGCAGAGAGAGAAAGGGACAGAGGATCCAAAGCAGGTTCCATGCTGACAGCAGAGACTCCAATGCGAGGCTCAAACTCACAAACTATGAGATCATGACCTGAGCCAAAATTAGATGCTTAACGGACTGAACCACCCAGGTGCCCCATATATTGCTGATACTTTAATGTTATGTGTTACCATAGTAGAGAGTACTAAGTCTAGAGCTGTTTTTGAAAATTTGATGTATTTGGATTTTTTCATGGTTTTCCAGGATAGTAGCTGAGGTAGATGATGATGATGATAGATGATAGATAGGTAGGTAAATAGATAGGCAGATAGATAATAGATAGACAGACAGATAGACACACACAGACAGACAGATGGCCAGGGATAAAGCTAAATATATTTGTGAATGGAGAACCTCTTAACACATGTCAATTTAAAATTTTTTCATTAGAAATGCTTAATTAATCCTGAATGAACATCATCTCTATTTTCTTAAGTAACCCAATGAATTTCTTACCTTGGTAGTTTTGAAAATTAAGTTAAATACAAATCATAATTTAGCCCTCTGGATGAATCCTATTTTGTACATACCTATATTAGTGAGCCAGCATGTTAGAAGTAAGCAGACTTTAGATTAATACACTGGGCTTAAAACCTAAAACCTATTTTTGCTTTGGCATGTTATTAACCTGCTCTGAGGCAATCTGCTTATTTCTGAAACAAGACTAGTATTTGCACAGCATAGTGTTGTGAGACTTCAAGGACATAGGAAGGCCAGTAACTAGAGTTTAGTGATCTAGAAGTTCCTCCTGGATAAAGCGATAATTAGGTTACGGCAGGAGAGTATGTGGAAGTTGGCCAAGGGAATCTGGAGTGGGAGCAGGAAATAAATGGATGAAGGCTGGGAATCAGAGATAATAAAATCCTGTCATGCGGCTATAGTATGAAGTTCAGAGGAAGTTGAAAGTAGTCAATAGAAGAGGCAGCAAGAATAGAGACCTATGAATTTAAAAAAAGGCGGGGGGGGGGGGGTTGGTGCCTGGGTGGCTCAATTGCTTAAAATTCTGACTTGGGTTCAGGTTATAAGCTCATGGCTCATGAGTTGGAGCCCTGCATTGAGGTCTGTGCTGACAGCCTAGAGCCTGGAGCCTGTTTTGGATTCTGTGTCTCCCTCTCTCTCTGTCCCTCTCCCACTCGTGCTCTGTCTCTCTCAAAAATAAATAAACATTTAAATAATAAAAGAAAAAAAAGAATTGGGACCTGTAAACTAAGTTCAAGAGTTTTTAGGTACTAATCTAAGTAAATGTCACGGAAGGGTTTTAAGCTCTGACAAGGTCAAAATTTTGGAAAATGTTTTTCCTCACTCCAATAAAAAACCAACCAACCAACCAACCAAACAAAGGATTCTGGAGAAGAAAGACTAGAGGCTGATAAACTAATTAGAAGCTGCTGTAATGTAAAAATTTCCCCAGTGGCTTAATGGTAGCACCAGTGGCACCATAAGGGAGAGGTGGATGAATTTTGCTGCTGGGGATGCAAACTGGTGCAGCCACACTGGAAAACAGTATGGAAGTTCCTCAAAAATTTAAAAACCAGAGCTACCCTATGACCCAGCAATTGTATGACTAGATATTTATCCAAAGGATAAAAAATGCTGATTCGAAGGGGCACATGCACCCCAGTGTTTATAGCCACGCTATCAACAATCGCTAAATCATGACAAGAGCGGAAATGTCCATCGACTGATGAATGATGAATAAAGAACATGTGGTATATATATGTGTGTGTATATATAAACACACACACACTGGAATGCTAATAGTACTTGGCAATGAAAAAGAATGAAATCTTGCCATTTGCAACAATGTGGATGAAACTAAATAGTACTATGCTAAGTGGAATACGTCAGTCAGAGAAAGGCAAGTATCATATGATTTCACTCATATGTGGAATTTAAGAAACACAACAGATGAACATAGGAAAAAGGAAGGAAAAATAAGATAAAAACACAGAGGGAGGCAAACCCTAAAAGATTCTTAAATACAGAGAACAAACTGAGGGCTGCTGGAGGGGAGGTAGGTGGGGGGTGGGTTTAATGTCTGATGGGCACTAAGGAGGGCACTTTTAGGGATGAGCACTGTCATACTTAAGAGATGAATCACTGGGTTCTACTCCTGAAACCACGACTACACTGCATGTTAATTAACTTGAATTTAAATTAAAAAAAAAAGTGATTTAAAAGGTAAACACTGTGGAGCTTAGTGACAGATTGGATTTGTGGGATGGCCCAATGAGAGAGAAGAGAACTATGTGCATAGCACTCGGGTTTCTGGCTTGAGCAGTAGATTATCTCACTGAGATTATACACTAAAGGATGAGCAAGTATGGAAGAGAAGTTAAAAGCTTCAGTTGTTTTCCATTTAAATTTTGAGGTTCCTGCAAAACATTCCAGTTGAACTGACTGTAGATAGTCACAATGGGAGTTCAGGAGAGAAATTTGATGAGCACATCATTGAAGCCAACAGGATGGGTGATTTGGTCTATGAAAAATAAGTAAGCTAGAGCAGAAGGAAAAATAGTTTACAATAAAACAGCTAAGAACAATTCTATAGTGACTAAAAAAGAGGAAAACGACACTGCAAAGAAACTATAGAAAAAATTCAGGAGAATTAGAAAAAAAATCACTCCTTTTGGCTTCAAACTTCAGCATTACTTGCAATCATATAACTACTTATGGTTTTATTTATTATCTATCTACCCACCTACCAACTACTTATCAATCATCTATCATCTCTAATGTAATTATATATTAAATTTAATGGACAGAATTATTTTTAAAAGTTAACATGAAAAATCCCTTAAGTCCATTTGGTCACAAATAAATAAGTGTTTTGATAGTATAGGCCTAATACTTCAGTTATGTTTTTGAGTATTCTGTGATTTATTGCTTTCACTGTGTTTTATTGCAATTTTCAAAAGGCACTGAGAGTATGAAGCTGGACTAATAAGAATAAAATATTAACAAATAATATGGACGTAAGCAGTACATACAATATGCCAACACATACGAATAGTTTTAAACCAGTCACTATTTTGGTTAGTGTGAAATAAAAATGTGTAACTGTCATCTCAGTACAGGTGCAGTGCCCACTTAATGAAAGGAAAATCAACCCCATGATTTTAATTGATTTATTGTATTAAAATTGTCTTAATATTGTAGGGGAGGAAAAACTCTACCTCTGTCCTCTTAGGGTCTCTGACTGGGCCTGAGAAGTAAATTGACATAAGACTCATTAAAAGGAGAAAAACATACAGAGTTTTACATGTATACGGGAGCCCTCCATAAAGAAATAAAGACCCAAAGCAGTGGCTCTGCTTAACCGTTATCACAGGTTGAACAAAGACAGGCAACTGTGGGAAAGTCACTAAAATGTATGAGGAGAATAAAGGAAGATAAGAGTTATTTTAAAGAGGCCTGTTTGTATAGTTCTCTTGGTCTCTACTCCCCCTCTCTTGATAAGAGAGTTTCTTCTCTCCTGAAATAGGGAATGAATCCTTCACATGGGAGTTTTATCTCCTGCTTTCAGGAAGAAAAGGAGAGGTCAGCACGTTCTTCTTGCACCTACTGTTTTTCAAATGCCTTTTGCTCAAAATAAGTGCCATGTATTGGAGTGGAGTGCCATCCTTCAATATTTGAGGCACCAGTTTCAGAGATGAGATACTGTTTATTTTTAATTTTATAACTTTGAAGGAATAACATTTCCCCCGGGGTTATTTTTTTTTTAATATAACCATGTTAAATCTCCCACCTTGTCTCTCATTCTGTCCAACTCTCTTAGGAGGAATCTCATTAAGAAAATGAAATTGCCCCTAATTTTATCACTATAGATAGCTCTGGATGACATAAAATTAATGCTGTCCCAGTACACATCCGAAACGCAAACCAATCAAAATCTTATGCTGGTGAGGCACGTTTAATTGATAACATTCAGCTAAAGACAGAATGAATGATCTTTGGCAACTCTAATGTAATGCCTGACATCCTTAAAGTAAAAGGAGTAACTCTGATGGTTTCTTTTTAAATGTGAACTATATTTCAATTATCAACATGTGTAACTATGCATAGTGACCTCTACATCCTTCGCCAAGTATGTTTTGTAGATTATTTCATTATTCTTTTTGCTACATGCCCATAGATATAACTGCTGATAAAAATTCTTTTATACAAAAATTCTTTTAGAAAATGCTACACTTTCCTAGTTACCCTGGAATAGGGTGATGGGAAAGTGTTTTTAATAATCCATTCTACAATTCTCCAAAGACTTTGAGAAGAAATGAGAAAGATTTCTCAAGTTTCACAGGTTATATTTGGAAAACATATATTTGAAATATATATAATGTATATATGTACAATATATGTATATATGTGTGTGGGGGGTGTAAAATATGTAGTTTTATTTTACATAATTATACAAAAAACTCACAAGAACATTTTCTGAATCATTTGTATAAGCAATTTAAATCAAGTTCTGCAAAGCAGTGTCTGTTTCATTTACAGCTGTATTGGTCTTATTAGTACCACTTTAGGGTACACGGTAAGATATATATGGCCATACAAGTGGAAAAAGGGCAGAAAATCTTAATGTAAATAATGTATTCTAAATTTATAAGGCTAAGGGAGCCATGCGTTCTTAATCAAACATTTTGGATTCACAATGTTTTGAGTTGGAGAAAAATAGTAAAAAAAATGAAATCATCATCTAGTAGTAGTAGTATAGATATAGAAAATTGAAAAGAACTGCATTGTGGATATCAGGGTCTTATATACTATACAAACAAATGTCATCAGAGCCAAAACATCCTCAATCATATCATATTTATGTTACTTTGATTTTTTGGTTTATTATTTCATTTGCTAATACTAAGTAAATCAATCATAGTTTTATATTTCTACATAATTAGGAAATACTACAATAAAAATAATTTAAAGCAATATTGGATGAGCAATAAGATGTTTCTACCTTTAAAGTATGTTTTGTACATTACTCAGTGAACTTGACCTTTCCATTGAGAATTTTATAGCAAAAACAAATAAAATAGGCTAACAAATAGTAAGGGGGGATTTTTTAAGTTTATTTATTTATTTTGAGAGAGACAGAGACAGCACGAGTTGGGAAAGGGAAGCTAGAGAGGGAGAGAGAGTATACCAAGCAGGCTTTGCCCTGCCAGCACACAGCCCAATGTGGGGATTGAATCCATGAAGCCATGAGATCATGACCTGACCTGAAACCAAGAATTGGATGCAAAACTGACTGAGCCACCCAGGCACCCCAGGGGAGGATCTCTTGTGACCTTATTCTTATATATATATAATTGGTTGTCTTGTGACCTTATATATAATATAATTGGATGAATTATATATCCAACTGATTGGTTGGTTGAAATCAGTCATTAATGAACATTTCCACACCATCCACCCAAAGGTTCTCACCTTTATGGAAAGGTTTTATTCATGCTCAAGCTTTGCTAGAGAACATGTACTGGAGAAAAGTAACCGAACTGTCTCAATGAATAAAACAGCACCATAACTTTCATACTTTCACTTCATAGATATATGTTTATTGATGGCATTATTCTTATAGTCACATAATTTCAAACTGTACTGCTCAAGTTAAGATAAAAATATGTGTTTTTCTTTTGTTTTGCTTTGTTGCAAGCTCTACTAATTTGTTCTGGAAACAGATCTGTTCCTCAGCACATCAGATTGGCAGAACTCATTCTAAATCAAATTTATTGAAATTTTATATAGAGATCATATAATGACAGACAGAAGGAAATGATATTTCAAGCAATTTCACAAGTGATTCTCATAGAGATTTTTTCCTTAAAATTCAACCAGAACCCTCATGTATACCTGACTTCCTTGTAAAAATTCTATTTGAATGGAGAAAGAAAATTAAAAACTTACACGACAGCACCAAAAAATAAAATAAGTCAGTATGTTACTGATAGAGGAAAACATTTAAGGAGCCTCTGAAAAACAGCAAACAGATGACATTTGATTGAAAAAAATTAGGCCAAAAAAACTCTAATCAAAACCAGCTAGGACGCTTCTTGCCAGGAAAGCCCCAAAGAAACTCATTGTCAAGAATCTCAGAAACAACCTGTTTTAAGTTTATCATTAAGAGATGATAAAGAGACTCCTTGCCTATCCCTACCCTTTAAAACCAGATTTCCAATTAAAGCCAAGAAAATACAGGAAAAAAGAGAAGAGTTGGTGAGAAGTAGAATTTTTAAGGCTGTGAAAAGGAACTACAACCAACCTTGAGATAATTCCGATTTTCAAAATTGATATGGAATAAAACATAAAATGCATTCTGTCCATAAGTAAAATAATAAAGTTTGTCTCCTTAAGAACGAAAGTTTTTTAGAGTACTCATTTTCTTGCTATCTGCATATGATTTCTAAAGCAATGTGTGCTAATTAGAATTCCCTGCTCATTTTTATTCAGAACCCTACATTTGGTTTTCCATGTTGGAGGGATCAGGGTCATGGAATGAGACGTATGCAGTTGTTAAGAAATTCTTTCTGCCATCACCATATTGTGCAATTTTATTTGTTATCCACACATAATATCATACCAACAATGATTACTAGACTTTTGAAGAAAATAAGGACATTGAAAAATAATTGCACAATAATAAATAATACATTCAAGTACATAAGAAGGTTTGAAAAGCAGTTATAATATGGAAATTTAAACTTTTTAAATTTTAGAACAGTTCTACATGCATACAATTTTTGTAAAGCTAGTATAAACATTTCCCTTATGGTCCACACTCAGCTTTCCTATTATTAATATCTCACATAAATATGATATATTTGTCACAGTTAATGAGTCATTATTGTTAACTAAAGTTCATACTTTATTATAGTTTCCTCTTTTTTCTAATTTATTTTTTCTGTTCTAGGATCCAGTTCAAATCACCACACAACATTCAGTTTTGTCTCCTAGACTCTTTCATACGGAGAGTTTTTCAGACTTTCCTTGTTTTTGATGACCTTGACAGTTTTGAGTTTTACTAGCCAGATGTTTTATAGAATGTCTCTCAATTGGGATTTCTATGATGTTTTTCTCATGATTAGACCAGGGTATTTTGGGAGAAAGACTATAGATGTTCAGTGTATTTTATCACATCCTTTTTAAGTGTATATTCTATCAATATGACTTATCACTGTGATGTGAACCTAAATCACCTGGCTTGAGATCGTCTTTGTCAGGTTTCTTTACCATAAAGTTATACTTCTTATTTTTCCTTCTCATTCGGTACTTCTGGGAATAAAGTCTATATATGCAGCCCAGGCTTAAGAAGTAGGGGGTTATAATTTAACTTCTTAAGGGAAGAATATCAAAAAAGTATTTGGATATCTGCACAGGAGATTTATTTATTCACACTTATTTGTTTATTATGCTATAATTGATTTATATCACTACAGATTCATGGACATTTATTGTATAGATTGAGGTATCATCCAATACTACTTACAAATTTTGTTGTTCAAATCATTCCCTATTTGGTCATTGGGGAGATTTTCAGAGTTCCTGTATCCCTTTGATATGATACTTCTATCATTTTATTTTATGTATGTATGTATTTATTTACTTAATATGAACACTGTCTCATTTTCTGGCACCACAAGTTTTCCAGGCTCATCTTGCATGCTTCCTGTTCTAGGCCTAGAAGCAACCATTTTTCCAAGGAGAATACAATTGTAAACTTACCCTCATATAAAAATGTCTATAAATTTTTAAATGTAACCAACTATATCTATATCAAGTGAAGCATAAGTTCATACTGATGATTCCACTCTAATCCATTTCCACACGAATTGTTCTAGCGTTTCCTTGCTTATTATCCATAACCTCTTATTGCAACAGTGAGAAACTTGTCTGCTAACACTTATTCCCATTTAGTTAGTAGTTCAATTCCATTGTACAGATACAGTGATTTCAGAATTGTTATCCCATACTACTGTGGGAAGATGGGTCAAGGGAACACATTGTCAGTTAGAATGCGGTGCGTATGTTCAGTTCCTTTTGCATTGACAGCCACTTATTTTGAAAGTTGCTTAGGTTAATTCTTTATACCTTCACCATATTCCATTAGCTTGTTTCATACACTTACAATACATTTAAGTTATTTTGCCACAACTCACATTCCATCCTAGGATACTCTGACGTCCTAAAAAAATATATATATATGTATATATATATATATATATGTGTGTGTGTGTGTACACACACACACACATATATATGTAAATAAATACATATATTTATTTACAAATATTAAGTTTTACAGCTTGTACTGTAAATTTCAGCATGTTTTGATAAATGCAATGGTATGTATCCACAGAGTATCAAACAGAGTAGTCTTAGTCAAAAAATCTTTTTCTTCAGCTATTCAACACTGTTCCCCATCTCTGAGCCCTTGGTAACCACTGACTTGTTTATTGTCTATAAAGTTTTGCCTTTTTCAGAATGTCATATAATTGGAATCACAAGCTATGTAGCTTTTTCAAACTGGCTGCTTTCACTAGCAATATAAATTTAAGATTTCTCCATGTCTTTTCATGTCTCGATAACTTGTTTTTTCTTACTGCTGAAGAGTATTCTGATGTATGAATGTACCAGTTTGTTTACCCACTAACCTAATAAAGGGCATCGTGGATGCTTCCATTTTTTGGTGATTATCAATAAAGCTTCTATATATATTCATGTACAGATTTTTGTGTGGACATAAATTTTGAACTGGATTGAGTAAATACCAAGCATGTGCAGTTGCTGGACTATACAGTAACAATATGTTTAGTTTCATAAGCAATTGTTAAACTGTCTTCTAATATATTAAAAGCATTCTTCATTCCCACCAGCAATGAATGAGAATGAGAGTTCCTGTGCCTATATCCTTGCTGACAGTTGATATTTTCAATCTTTTTTTTATTATTATATTAACCATTCTAATTGGTGTTTAGTGGTATCTAATTGTTGTTTTAATTTGTAATTCTTCTTTAAGTTTATTTTGAGAGAGAGAGAAAGAAAGCATGTGGGAGGGGCAGAGAGAGAGAGGGAGAGAATCTCAAGCAGGCTCCACACTGTTAGCACAGAGCCCAATGAGGGCTCAAATTCATGAGCTGTGAGATCATGACCTGAACCGAAATCAAGAGTTGGATACTTAACTGACTGAGACAACCTGGTGCCCCAATTTGTAACTCTTTAATGAGAAATGATATTGAGCAAATGTTTATATGCTTATTTACCACCTGTATAACTTCTCTGGTGTGGGATCTCTTCAGATCTTTTGCCCATTTTTTATTTGGATTGTTTTTCTATGAAATTAGTAGATATTAATATATCTGAAAGAAAACAAATCTGGAATTTGCTTGTCTTTTGTGTTCACTTGTTTAAAATTCCTTTGGATAAATTAATTTAAAACATAGATTCCCATAAAGAAACCCTAGGAGCAAAATACACAAATATTAACTTCTGTTATTTATAAGATAAAATTGAATATTTTATTCTTATTGGACAATGTAAGAAACATGATTTGTCTTGACTTCACTAGTTATTTATTACCAAAAACCAATAACTTCACAAAATAGAAGTTGCTCTTTGAATCCTCAATTAAATATACTCGAATGCATAGACCAGACTGATATTTATATTTTTCATGTATTGCTTATTTAACATCTGAACAAGATTACTTGCTATATAAGCATTATTCTTAACACACTTTGTTATACTAACCATCATTATTTATTCAGAGTAGAGAAAAAAATCTTAAGATGTTTCATAAGTGTAGGCTTATGCTCAGAAAATATAAAAAAGTACTTAATGTACTATCTGGATAATTTATCCTTTCCATTATTGATATTAACTGTGATAACATCTGTACTCAACTAAGCTGTGTCTTTAAAGTTTATAAAACATTCAAGATAACATGCTGCTTTATGATCAGCATTCACCACTTCATAGAAAATAGGGCACATCTGACTTGACATAATAAAGGTAGTTCAGGATGCATTTTTTTAATACCTGAGATTCAGTTTTTCTTTATGGTTGGTGCTCTATCTTCCATGTGCACCTCCAGATCCAAGCTCTATCCTATGAATCTTGGAATGTTGATTTCTTTGGGCTGCATCAAAAGCTCCTTTCCTTTTGGCTTTGGTAGGTTGCCCAATGGAAAGCACTAGCATGACATCATGGGGCACGGTGAGAATTTGATTATATATCACCCAGCATCCCTCAATGCAGACTCAGTTGCCTGGCTGTGCCCACAACTAAAAATCACAGGTCATGTCAGATAATCCTCTTTATATGTTCTTACCTCTCTTCTGCTCCCTCCCCATTTTCTTATATTCTCTATCCCTTCTCTCTCTCTCTCTAATAAAGTGATCTTATTAACTACCTAGATAAAAAACTATATTGCATGTTTTTAAAAATACCAAATACTTTTTATATATTTACACAAAAAAAGAGAAAATCAATAAAATTTTATTCAGAGAATAAACAGTGTACAAAATTCTTCTGTATCATGAATGTTCTATTTATTTGTGTGTGTGATTGTAAAAGATCTGTTCTATTTGCCAAAATTATCAGGAAACTGACATATTTTCAGGAAAAATGTTGTAAAATGCATATTTAATTAATCTACTTCCAATTCTAACTATCTTTCTCTGTCACCTTGAAGAAGCTTTTTGCTATCATAATGAATATAATGGCCAGTTTAAAACAAAACTACTATTATAAAATAATAAAGATTCACAATGCATTCATAATATTTTCATATATTTTGTATTATACTAGAAAATAAAATTCTAATATTTTATAAAATAATATAGTATCCTATATTACATATGTTTTATTTTCTTTTTACCAGATGTATCTCTGAACTATTACATGTTGACATTCATTATGGTAGAAAATGTATTTATTTAGATTCTAGGACACAGTGAACTTAACATAAATGGCATATTCAAACAATGCACAGTTATTTGGTGGATACTTTCAAATTAATTAAAAGCATAAAAACAGATGTAAACATGAAAAACATCATGTATCATTTGATTGAATAAACACAAAAGAATAATACCTCAACTTAAATCAAATCCCATTCAAGGTGTAAAAAATTTATATTTTCTCTTTTGGCTGAATTTCTTTTTTGTATTTCAGTAGTATTTATACTAACAATTATCTTGGAATACAGATGCTAAAAGTTATGACTCATGCTTTCTATTAACTACTGAAAATGTTATATAGAAACATTTGTAGAATGTTGAAAATGTTCATATGTAGAAAAACGTCCAGATGGAATTCTAACATCCAAATAATTTTGAGTGCTATATAAGCACAGCTTCAGAAAAAAACTACAGTTTTTAGAAATCAGAAAAAAAAGTGTCTGTTAAGATTAACAATCTAACTTTCACTACAAACTAAATTTTTACTAACCATTGTCAAACTTGCCCCTACCATCATTATTACTTTAAATCTCTCTTAATTATGGTGCATTGGAAATCGGTTGCTGACTAGTGCCTCCTTCTAATCCCTTTCTTTTTACCATAAAAACAGTTTTAAATCAATTCTTTACATTACTTAATCCTTCAGACTTAATTAAATTCTGAAGCACTATTATCTGACTTATATTGTGTTATAACAGGACTATCCCACGGGTTATGTTGCTGCTGGCTATTTTTCCAAAAGCTATTTTTATGGATACTTTGAGCTTACTTGCATTGTCAGAAATTGGTTATAACTTATTTTAACAAAAGTTTGACAAGTGCAATTTTTCTTCACCAATAATGCAACAAAGTGAAGAGCTGGAAATACCCTTCACAGCTACAGCAACATTGTCCAGGGAGTATAGAACAGTAGCATATCAAAGACATAGAAATGCAAAGTGTGAATCAGGGAATCATTTCATCCTCAACTAAACAACTTGCATACAGAATTAAAATTTATTGTTCTAATTATATTGTTTACACTGGAGATTTTTCATATTTTGCATGATCCATATTTAGTATCAAGGACATTTTATGCTCTTCCCTTTCTTCCAAAACTGTTTTATTTTCAATTTAAAAAGCTGTTATACATCTAATTTGGCAGAAGTAAATTGTCTAATTCTCTTCTGTTAACAGCCATACTGAAACAATTTGAATTCACAATTTATATGAAGTCTTGAAAATTTTTATTAAATATACATATAGTTTTTTATTTAAGTAGTCTTTCCATTTACTATCTAGATTATATTCTCTGAGAGTTAGCTCTGGCTATGCTGCAATGGCTTATAAATTTGCATAAAAATATACTGAAATAGGGGTGCCTGAGTGGCTCAGTCGGTTAAGCGTCCGACTTCGGCTCTGGTCATGATCTTGAGGTTGGTGAGCTCGAGCTCCACGTCAGGCTCTGTGCAGACAGCTCAGAATCTGGAGCCTGATTCAGATTCTGTCTCCCTCTCTCTCTGCCCCTCCCCACTCACACTGTCTCTCTCTGTCTCTTAAAAATGAATAAACATTAAAAAAAATTTTAAAGTATACTGAAATATTCTTGAGTCTTTGCCATGGAAGAAAGCTAACATGGAGCAACTGCACAAAATCTAAATAAGAAATACAATATATGTGCATTAGACAAATCATATAAACTTTAAAATGATTAAAATAGCATGCTAAAATGCTTTAAGTAAAAATATTAGAATGTATTTACTAAATCCATGCATTCATATGCGTCCTACCCCTTAATCTTAAATTGGTCTGGTTACAAATATTTAAGTTTCTTTCTTAAATGGATATGACACAGTAGTACTTTTATTTAATTTCAAAAGCAATCATATTTCTTATTCAAGGATGCTCTGGGAGGTTATACATGTAACATCATACTTGTTTTTAATGGATGTGCTCCAAGTTCAGTGGTATTAACACAATACCAATAAAAATTCCAAATTAGAAATGTGAAAAATAAGAATTAGGCCTGGAAGCAGTCTTAGTGATTGTGACGTTCATCTCCCTCATTTTTTTTTTTTTTGTCTTCAAAAAGTTTTTTTAAGTTTATTTATTTTGAGAGAGAGAGAGAGCAACAGCAGGGTAGGAGCAGAGAGAGGCGGGAGAAAGAGAATCTCGAGCAGGCTCCACACTCTTAGTACACAGCCTAATGCAGGGCTCAAACTCACAAACTGTGAGATCACAACCTGATTGGAAATCTAGAGTTGGACGCTCAACCGACTGAGCCATCCAGGCACCTCTGCAGTGACTGTCTTTTAATGAGGTACATCTTGTACATGGTCAAGGGCAGTGCTTCATCCTCACATTCTGAAAACACAAGAAGGGAACTTATGCTATCTGGGTTCCAACCCTCATTTTACAGATGAGGAAAGTGAGGCCCACACAAGTGAAGCTATTTTCCAGTGTCTGGATCTGGTTTCACATTTGCAATGCTATCTGCCTGACTGTCCTCAGACTTGATGATTCTTCATTTGCCTCTCCAGATCTGCTGCCCTCCTCTCTCCAGCTTGCTCTGTGCCCTGCCAGCTGACCCCTGTGTCATCTACCATCCAGCTTCTCTTGCTCTGTGGTTTCAGTCCATGGGAAGGCTGACAGGAGAGTGGAGGGAGGATGGAGAGAAGGATGAGTCTATTCTCCTGATGCCTTGCTTTCCAGGCCTTGGTTTGGCAGGGCTGAATCTTCCCCTCCAGGCCAGACTTCCTCCAGTGGCCCCCTCCCAAAGGTCCTTGCTGGTTCTGGTTGTGGTTTCCTCTCTTTGACCTTTCAGGTGGGAGACGTACTGACATCCCACTGGGGCTAGTCCTGGGTGTATCACTGTGCCCACACCTCTGTGTAGCCCTTAACAGACTGGAGGACAGTAAGAGGACTTGATGTTGGCTCAATCATGAAAACAAATTAATTGTAGAGCTAGGATTTGAACCCAGACCTCCCAGGAATCTGACTCCCAGAACAAGTACTCCTTTTCTTACACTATTCTACAACATTAGCATTTCTAGCTGTGTGCCATTAAATTCAATCTACAGATTCTTCTCCCTGTCTTGAAATTGTATTTTTATTTTTTAAATTTATTTCTTAAAAAAATTTTTTTTAACATTTATTTATTTTTGAGACAGGGAGAGACAGAGCATGAACAGGGGAGGGTCAGAGAGAGGGAGACACAGAATCTGAAATAGGCTCCAGGCTCTGAGCTGTCAGCACAGAGCCCGACGTGGGGCTCGAACTCACGGACCGTGAGATCATGACCTGAGCCGAAGTTGGCCGCTTAACTGACTGAGCCACCAAGGCGCCCCTTGAAATTGTATTTTTAATTAGATACATTATACACATTATTTTGTAATATAAATTTAACTTGAAAAAGTGTGAAAGATAGGTTGTGTGTTAAGGTAAAGGCATGTTAATTTTCCAGAATTTCATAACAATTTTGAAAATACAAATTTGAGTCAACCAAACAAAATCCATGTTAAGTATACCACATGCTAAAGTTGTAAGATTCCCTAGAAAATCTCCTTAATTAGTATCTGTGAAGTGGAGAGTGGACAATTTGGAAATTGTCAGGTCTGTCATTCTCTGATGAATTAATTGAAGGATTTCTACAGACACAAGTAAATTATGAGTTAAAACTGATGTTTTAATTAATTATATATAACATTTTCATTGTGATACATTTAGGATTTAATAACATCATATTAAATTTCTTGACATAATCCTTTCCTGTATTGCACTCCAAAATATTCTAATCTAGTATCACAATTTTTTCAATTACTTTTCAATGTAGAAGTACTAATTGCTCCTTTTTACTCTTTTCAAAAAATAACAGCTTTATTAAATTTAATTTGCATACTATACAATTCACCCCATTAAAATCACTTTTAGATACTCACATAGATAAGTAACTCTTGCCACTATCTAATTTTAGAATATTTTATTCATTTCCTGAAGAAACCCCATAAGCATTACCCCTCCCTTAGTGCCTGGCACCCATTAATCTACTTTTATCTCTAAAGATTTGCCTATTCTGGAAATATCATATAATGAAATCATACAATATGTGCTAATTTGAGACTGACTTATTTTATTTAGCATAATGTTTAAAAAAATTTAAGATTAATTTTGTTTATTTTTAGTCATCTTTATCATAAAAACATATCGTTTCAAAACTGACAGATTGATATGAGTATATTTATACTTATGAATTTTAACAACTTAGTATGAATCTATAACTGCTAAACTGTTATCACCAGCACAATAAGACTATACAGAAAAAAAAATCAGAATTTATCCTTTTCCCACTGCTTACAGAAGATGTAGATATACACCATTTCTAGGCCTTTCCTAATAATTGTATACAGGTTTGCTTTTGGGTAAAGCTTTGTTGTTTGAAATGGGACTTTGATTTCTAGAAGCCAATAAGTGAAATCTTCCTTTTGCCAAAATGTTGTTTTAGGTATAGATAATAACCCAGTCCCATGCCAATCAACACATGGGATTTTCATGCCCATAGATATGGTTAAGGTTAGACCAATTAATGTAAAGTTCAATATTCAGATATAAACAAGAAACCTTATAGCTCCAAATGCTAGTGGCAGCAGAATTGTAACCATGTATGTAGCTACACAATTAAAAAGTCAAGCCACCATAATAGGGCATAGAACATTAGAGAATTGGAGTTAATTCCTTTACTGAACATGCCTGAAGACAGCCCTGCTTCTAGAGTTTCCATTTGCAATAACCTGATAAATTCACTTACTCCATAAGCCAGTTTGAGCCTGGTTTTCTGACACTTGCAATCGAAAGAATTCTTCACCCAGCTCAAATTTAATAACCCTTTCCTCAAAATTATTCTGAAACTGTTTTTAGAACTTTTATTCTTTTTTCCATATCATTTCCATGATTTTCAACAAGTTGAAGTCTGGACTTGTAAACTTGCTTTTCAAGGGCATTAACAACCTGATTCTAGTTACTTTCCACCTTCTGCTCTTTTATAGAAAAGCTTTGCTCCAGCTGAATTATTCTATCAACATATCCAGCACATGTCAGGCACACTCCCTTTTAACATTTTTCACTTCCTCTAGTACATAGTCCTGTTTCCATGTCTTCTTAAAAGACTTTTCTCCCTCAAATTCCAGCCCAAGCCCCTTTATATAAATATTCCACTAACGTCTTTTGTCCACACTGGATCTTTTCTTTTCCAAATACATGGCACTAATTATACGCATAGCATATTGGTGAAATTCCATTTTACACATACAACCCCAGCTATTAAGGACTGGTTATTTTGTTCTTATTTTCTTCTATTTCACCTAGAACAATTCTATGTATGTCAAAACTACTTTTTTTAAAAAAATATTTAATTTGTGTGTGTTTTTGGGATCCATTTGAAATGCAAATTGGTGTATCGATCCTGCTAATGAAATGACTTTCTGAAATTTTATATGGTTCTCATACGTTTTGACACTATGTAAGTTTTATTGTAAGCATTTCCCCCTAATTCTGCAAATATTTATTAAGAATTTAGGATCAGTCTATGCACACTGTCAGTTGTGGCAACATATCGACAAATTAACAGGGTCTCTGCTTTCATTGTCTAGTGGAGAAGGGATAGAAAAATTAAATAACAGAAATCAGGAAAATAAGTCAGTTGACTAAGCTGCTCATTGGGATGGGGAAAATTTTTTTTAATGTTTATTTATTTTTGAGAGAGAAAGAGAGACGGAGCAAGAATGGGGGAGGGGCAGAGAGAGAGGGCAACAGAGAACCCAAAGCAGGCTCCAGGCTCTGCGCTGACAGCACAGAGCTCAACATGGGGAATGAACTCAAGAACTGCGAGATCAAGACCTGAGCTGAGTTGGACACTTAACCGACTGAGCCACCCAGGCACCCCAAACTTAGCACGTTTTGAAGATTCACCTATGTTGTAGCCATGTATTAACATTCCATTCCTTTTTACTGCCACCTAATATTCCATTGTATGTACATAACATATTTGGTTGATCTACTCACCACTTTTTTAGATGCCTTTTATCAGGTTGAAAAGTTACCTTCTATTTCTAGTATGTGGAGTATTCTCATCATGAAGGGGTATTGTTTTTTCTGTATCAAAACGATTATATTCTTTTTTTACTTAATCTATTAATATCTTGCATTAAATTGAATTATTTTTAGCTACTGAAAAAACTTTATATACTTGGGATAAAAGGCACTTTCTCAGGGTGCATAGTCCTTTTTATATGTACTATATTCAATTTGTTATTTTGATAAAGATGTTTATGTCTACATTCATAAGGAATATTAACCTATGGTATTATCTAATTGAGGTGCCCTTAGTTTTGGCATCAGGGTAATACTGACCTCATAGAATGAGTTAGGAGGTATTTTCTGTTTTTTGGAAAAGTTTCTAAAAAATTAGGTTAATTTTTCTTTACATGTTTGGTATAATTTACTAGTATAGTTACCCGGCCTGGGCTTTTCTTTATAGGAAGTTTTATATTGTTTTAGTTGTTTATAATATGCAACTTTTAAGTCCCTTGGGACAGGGCTTTTGTGGAACTCCAAACTCAGTCTGTCTCCTCCGGTTTCTGCTAGGCCACTGCCTTCCATGGCTGCCGTAGTTGTGAAGCTGCTTGTTGAAGGCTTACATGGAGCCGAGGAGAAGGAAATTGAGATAAATCAAATTACAATTTCCTGAAACTGAAAATTTCACTTAATGTAGTTTTCACTAAAATTTTCTCTTGGAAATAAAAATTTTTTATTTTTATTTTGAGAGAGAGCACATCCATGAACAAGGGAGGGGATCAGAGAGAGAGAGAACCTTGAGCAGGCTCCATGCTCAGCTCAGAGCCCTACATGGTGTTCAATCCCACAACCCTGGGATCATGACCTAAGTGGAAATCAAGAGTTGGTCACTCAACTGACTGAGTCACACAGGGGCCCCCCATTCTTAAGCTTATGGCTATAATAAAATAAGACTTAACCTCACTTTAAAAAAGAAGAAAAAAACTTTAAAGATCTTACATGCGCCCCAATGTTTATAGCGGCACTATCAACAGTAGCCAAAGTATGGAGAGAGCCCAAATGTCCATCAATGGATGAATGGATAAAGATGTGGTATTTATATACAATGGAGAATTACTCGGCACTCAAAAAGTACGAAATCTTGCCATTTGCAACTGCGTGGATGGAACTAGAGGGTATTCTGCTAAGCGAAATTAGTTAGAGAAAGACAAATATCATATGACTTCACTCATATGAGGATATTAAGACACAGAACAGATGAACATAAGGGAATGGAAGCAAAAATAATATAAAAACAGGGAGTGGGACAAAACATAAGAGACTCTTAAATATGGAGAATAAACAGAGGGTTACTGGAGGGGTTGTGGGAAGGGGGATGGGCCTAGTAGGTAAGAGGCCCTAAGGAATCTACTCCTGAAATCATTGTTGCACTATATGCTAATTTGGATTAAATTTAAAATATAAAATTAAAAAATTATTCTAATATTTTGTTTTCCAATTTTTTTATCTTTAAATTTTCTCTCTGATGTGCTCAGTCTTATGAATGAGTTACATTTTGCAGCTAGAAGAAATTGATTTACTGTTGAGTTTCTGAAGCTAAATTTGTAATCTTGTCAGGAGTATTATTAAAATCCCGTAACCTATAACAGAGTCAACTGGGCTTTGGGAAAAGGTACTGCTTTTTTATCTTTTGTTTTTGTTTTTTCATGTTTCAAGTTTTTATTTAAATTCTAGTTAGTTAACACACACTTTAATATTAATTTAAGGAATAGAATTTAGTGATTCATCACTTACATATCATACCCAGTGCCCATCACAAGTGCCACCATTAATTAATACCCATCACCCATTTAGCCCATCCCCCTGCCCACCTCCTTCCAGTAACCCTCTGTTCTCTATATGGTTAAGAGTCTGTCTTATGGTTTGCCTCCCTCTCTTTTGTTTTTCTTTCCCCTATGTTTATCTGTTTTGTTGCTTAAAATCCACATATGAGTGAAACCATATGGTATCTGTCTTTCTCTGACTGACTTATTTCACTTAGCATAATACATTTTAGCTCTGTCCTATTTTTAAGAATATCTGGATTACTGTATATTTCTATGCTGCCTTATTTCTACTTTTTACATAATAATTTTACAGTCAGTGATGCTGTGCTGGATAATGACTGTGGAGCAAACCCCACCGGTTCTAAATACTGTGCAATGTGTATTTAAGGTGACTGGCTGATGGCAGTCATTTTTCCACTGACCAGTGAAATTTCTTGCTACATGGGAGTTACTAATCCTTGCCTAAGAGATAACATTGGCCTCTCTGAGCATTCATGACCACCCACAACCTTAGTACCTAGAATTCACTACATTCAGTCTACTAAAAGTCTCTGACCCAAAAACAACCGTGGTACCTATGAGTATTTCAGAACAAGAGCAGATGCAAATTGCATGTGTTCATTACTACTTGTCTTTGAAAGTTTTGTGTTTGACAAAATATTATTTTTTATTAAAGCTTCAAACAATAAATGAAATCCATGGTGTGTGATGTTTAGCAAACTCAAAGTGAAAGAAGTCTATTTGAAACAATATTACTTAATGGAGTCTATATACCCAGATTTGCTACATCTGGTCATTGGTGTTTATCTATTACTGATTAAAAAAAAGAAAAATGTGCTAATTAGAAAAAGTACAGGGAGGAAAACATAAAATTACAACCACTTATAGTCTTACCACATAAAGACTGCTAGTATATATGTTTTAATGTTTTCCTTTACAACAGTTGTTGGATGAAATGTAACATACAAATTAATAGATGAACACAGAAGTGGAAAGGTATATACTTGTGTATATAAGGCAACACTGTATGAATAATTTATGCCTTGCTTTGTTTTCTCTACATATAAGAATCTTTCTGCCATTAGATTCTTCATGTTAACTATGGCTGCATGATGTTCTAGTATATGCATCTGTTGGTTCACAACCTCCTTAGGAACTTTCCGGGTGTAATTTGAAACCAGCCCCTGTATACATGGAGGGCAGGGAGAGACCAAAGAAAGAGGCAGATGAGTCCAGATTGGTTGGCAGGTTTAATATGCAAGGGAACTTACTGGAGAGGCTTGTCTTGGGCAGAGAGATGAGTAGATTTCTGCATTCACCTTTTGGAATCTTAGAAGTTTCTATTTGGGGGCTCAACTGGCATCAGTCATATATCCAGTCCAGACAGCTTTAACACCACATCTCTGTCCCAAGGCTGTGTCTTTGGAGCAGCTTCTGAGAGCAGAGAAGGCACATGAAACCAACATTCCAAGGACAGGAAAGGGTTGGGGACTACCCGAGTCTAACTCGTGAGTCAACTGGGAGTCATGACATTTTTATGAACCTCTGATATTGCACCCATTGTGATCCAATCTCATATGCTCCTCTTCTTCAATGTGACCTCAGTAGTCAGGAAAGTGTTTCACTAGTATGGAGGTAGCTCATCTGGCAGTAATCTGACTGTATTGGAAGCAGAAGCCACGGTAACAATACAGGTGCATACAGGAGAAAACACAGGTTAAGACAAGTCCCAAGATCAGTGACCACTTTTTCCATCAACAGCCGCATGATCCCAACCATTGATTTATTAAGCCCTCTAGGCTGGGGGGTCAGATCGCTCAGGGTATTCACTTGTGCCCTCATGTAAATTACTAAAGATCATACATTAGCAGACTCTTCAGGTATGAACACAGAACATTCTGTTTGGTTAGTGGCACAAGTGCATCTTTGTGAAGCGGTAATAATGGTCCAAAGCTATCCATTTTGGAGGACAGCTTTTCTCATTAGTGTTCAGTAAGGATAGGCTCTGTTGGCTATCATTTAAGGTTTGCTAGGTAAACTTAATAAGAGCTTCTATGTATGTCATAATGTCCTCCAGGCCAACGAAGCTGAAGCTGACAAAGACTGCAGCCAAATGATTGCATCAGTAGACAATAGACAATGCTCACCTAGCCTTGAGGGGAAGGAAATTGGCAATTGTACCAATGGAGTAGATTTTCCCCTCTGCCCAGGGAAATCCAGGGTACAGCAACCCAACCGCCCAGGTAGAAGCCACAGCAAAGGTTTATGCCACACAACACTGGGTCCCATTTGGGGCCACCCAGTGAATACCCGGTGAAGCAACCAGTCAATGCCAAACTAGTTGCTATCCACTAATATGGCAGTATGACTACACAGTGCCAATGATATCCATACCATATCCTTGATATAATTAGATTGATTTTTTTTAGTCATTTTTCTGTTCCCAACATAGGGGTGCTCAGGTGCTTAGTGTTAATAACCTGGAGTAAGCCACATAAACCCATCCCAAATCTGAGCATAGCCACCCATGGGTGCAATAGTGTACTGTTAGGAACCAGATGCTATGTTCCCACAAACCAAGGCATATTTAGAACTCACACTTGCAGGGACAGGGGCAGTAAAATCAGTTCCTTACTGGTTGGGAAATCAGGTGGATGGCCCCACCTGATATCCTTTGGCAGTTGCCTTGGATATTGTTCAGAACACAGAAGACATGCTGTTACCGCATTAACCAAATCACTGTACTTTGAGGATAATCCAGCATCCTTGGCAATAAGCCATCCTCCCTGGGCACTGTACTGTCCACTGTTTCTATCATCCAGTCTGCTTTATCTATTGAAGGGTCCGTTACTAGGACTCATACCTGATCTAAGGCATCAACTTCCTGATTGCCAGGGAACATCAGTGCCTTAAGAGCCAGGATGTGGAAAAGAGTGAGGACTGTCTCAGTCTCTTGCAGGTGGACCCAAACATCTTTCCACATATCCTGATCTCACAAGGGCCTATTCATGATCTACCCCTGGCTTCTTATTTTCTAAGCCATAGAGTTAATCCCTTTAGAAGAGCCTCACTGTCAATGTAAAGGATTAATGGCCAGGACTGGTGAGTGATCACCAGAAAAACCACTCTGCGTTCTGCCCACTGGCTGCTGTGGTTTGTTTCTGTTTCTATCCAGACAGTGTCAGTATTGGGCTGCTTGGCAACCACAGTCCACGTGAATGTGAATGGAATTTCCTTGACTAGATCCATCTGTATACCAGGCATCAGCAGGAATTTCTCCCATTTTCTGTTTCTAGGCCATGGAGGCCACCACAGAAATAGAGGCAAGGGCATTGGGGGATCTGCATATTCTACAGGACCTGATAGCATTCATATTCCATCCGCAGTGGGCTGGTGGACAGGAAAGTCCTCTGCTGGAAATAGGCATGTCCCTTAGTCAAAGTGGGAGTTTGAACCATGGCAGAGGTGGGTCTATGTTCTTACATACTGTGACTTTGTGAGAGACTGTGCCTGGGGGACCCCTGTATACACATCTAGGAGCTGTTGCTCTGTGGGAGGATTTCACATTTCTGCCCACTTCCAGAGCTGGGACCCAAATCCTAGGGGTACTCTCTCCTCTTGTTTCTACCACAGTGTCCAACCCATGCCTTCTGGAATCACAGACCTGTCTCACTCAAATGGTAGCCCTTTTTGGGAGATGCCTAGAGATTTAATCTAGTAGTGTTTACTCTTTGTAGTGTTTTTGCTGTAGCAAAGGCAACTTGCCTCCTTGATCTGCAGTCCGACACATGTCCTTCCTTTACCAGGCAGCATAAGGAACAGAAGCATTGTGCCCGGTGGGGAATAAAAGTCCTCCAAAACCCTAACATCACTAAAGAGGCTTGCATCTCTTTCACATTTTTCAGTGTTGGGTAGTCTTGTACATTACCAATCATCGTTTGGGGGACAGCATGTGTCTTATCTGAGCAAATGACTTGCAAAATTTGCAGCAGTGCCTAGTCTTTGAATTTTCAGTGGATTCACTACCCATCCTTCCCTTGCAGATGTTTCAGCAAAGGCTGCAGTGTCCTGCAGAAGAGGCAAGTATGTTAATATTACATCCTTTTTCATGTACTTCTGGATTATTGCTGGATTATTTGAGTCATTATAAGGAAGGGTTGAATATCTGACCATACATGGAGGGCAGCATTTTGCATTGTTTTCTTTGGAGAAATTGCCAGAAGTAGAGGTTTGGGTCAAAGAAATGATTAACTTAATACTATTGTAATGATGGGAAATAACTCTCTCATGCTGTTACATTTTTTGCTTTGCAAATTGATCTATATTAAGAGGTTAACATTTTTATTTAAATAGAAGATAATATTCAGGGGCCACTGGGTGGCTCAGTCAGTTGAGTGTTGGACTTCAGCTCTGGTCATGATCTCACAGTTCCTGAGTTCAAGCCCCACATTGGGCTCTGTGCTGACAGCTCAGAGCCTGAAGCCTGCTTCAGATTCTATGTCTCCCTCTCTCTCTGCCCCTTTCCTGTTCATGCTTTGTCTCTCTCAATAATAAACATTAAAAATTATTTTTAATAAATAAGTAATAAATAATATTCAATAATTAAGTTTTGTACTTTTTAGTTACTTACAAAGCTGACAGTCTATAAGCTGTGTTTATTTACACATATTTTTAAAAAGATACTTAATCCTCTCAAGGATAAAATTTTGTAAATGTATATGATATTGCTTTTTCTTTTCATGCTGTTTTGATAACCCTAATTTTTATATCAATATGATTTTATAATTTGCATAATGTCTGTGAGTTTTTACAATGGTAATTATTTTAAATTTCTGATATTGGTTTTTTGTGCCTTTTTTATTTTTTTGAGCAATTTCTCCAGAGGTGTATCACTTCATTGATCTCTTAAATAACCTAGTGTAGACATTTTAAATCACCGGATAAAAGTTTCAAAAGTACGTTTGATAATTTGACTCTTAAAGTTTATAATTTTTTTCAACTTTATTTAGATCAAACTTCTTGTTCTGTCTTTACATTTTTGACATAGTTGCATGTGTCACTAATGTTCAGACTTTTTTTCTTTTCTAACATATACATGTTACTATAAAATTCATTTAAAGTACTGATTTAATTACAGCTCCTAAGTTCTGATGTGTTGTATTTTCATTATTTTTATATTTAAAAACTACTGAGCTATAACTGACATATAACATTGTGCAAGTTTAAGGTGCACAACAGGTTAAGGTGATACTTACATATATTGCAAAATAATTACCATAACAGTATTAGTTAACACTTCCATTAGTTAAAAAGTTTTTCTAATTTTTGTTATCCTCTTTTCACCTTTCTTAGAGGCACATGCCTTAATTTTCAACATACGAGATTTTTCCAGTTATCTTTTATATAGATTTTTTACAATATACAAAGTAGTTAGATGGGGCACCTGGGTGGCTCAGTCGGTTAAGCGTCGGACTTCGGCTCAGGTCATGATCTCGCGGTTCGTGAGTTCAAGCCCCACGTCGGGCTTTGTGCTGACAGCTCCGAGCCTGGAGCCTGTTTCGGATTCTGTGTCTCCCTCTCTCTCTCTCTCTGACCCTCCCCGTTCATGCTCTGTCTCTCTGTGTCTCAAAAATAAATAAACGTCAAAAAAAAAAAAAAAAAACAAAGTAGTTAGAGAACTATATAATTTCAAATCTTTGAAATTTGCTCTGATTCAGCCTATGACCAACTGCTGTATATATCCCATGTGCTTTTGAAAAGGATGTGCATTTTGCATCAGCGAAATGTTCTGTTGAGTATATTATTTTAAATTTGCACATAAATTCAAATCTGTTATATGCATTAGTCAAATATTCCCTCTGCTCCCTCACGGTTTGTGGTCATTTATCAATTAATGAAAGATGAATTTGTGTTTGTAGTTTTGTCAGTTTTGACTTTATAATTTTGAACTTTTAATATTAGAGACAAAAATTTTGAATTTTCGTATCTTCCTGGTGAAATGAAAGTAAAAGCAACATGAAAAGAGGAAAAAAAAAAGAAGCATAAACAAGAGAATAAGAGAAGTTGAGACAACTTACCATAGCTGATAGCATCTTTCATTGCATATCTACAAAAGTTTACATATATTAATATGGGCACCAAATTATCTAAGAGATAAATGGATTAGAATATGAAGTCCAGAAAATAGTTTTTAAATGGCACAGAAAATGAATAGGCAAAGGTGTTTGGTACCTCTGTTGTAGTCATGCCAATATATGACAAAGTCATAAACACTGACCAGACTATAAAGTAAACAAACAATTTAAACATTCATGCAGCACATATTTTTTGAAAGTTATTTATAAGATTCAATTTTTTAATTTTGGAATATCAAAGGAATAATATAGAACTCACAACAATAACTCAAATATATTTTAAATGAATAGATTTATTTTAAATGGGCATCATTTTCCTTGTGAAATAATACATGTAAAATGTATCAAACTTCAATAATGAAATACTGAACTAAACTCAATATAAAATAAAATAGAGTATTACTTGAATTTCTACCATAAAAACACAATGATTTTCAATATTTGATATACATTTTTTTCAAACTTTGTCTTTGAAGAGTGATATATTAACTCATTGAAGAAATACATATTAAATGTACTGAATGCCAGCGCGTGGGTGTTGGCGATATGATATTGAATAATAAAATTACTTATATATCATATTCTGGATACTGTCCAGAGTCTGTCACAGGTACTAACCTATTTAATGCTTACTCTAACTTCCAAAGGTAGGTTTTTATATCATTACTTGCAAAGTATAAATGAAGGATATAGTACCTCAGAGGTTTTTTATAACAGGCCTAAGATTATCCAGCTAGAGAAAGAATTTAGGCAGTATGGATAGATTCAGTATTCCAAATAAGCATCTATAGTGAAAGGTAGACTAGTGAAAAGACATTTACAATTTAGTGTTATATATGCTTTGATGTGATAATTACAGCGTGGGCATAGATTAACATGGAAATAACATGAAGAAATACGTATGTTTGCCTTAAAGGAATTCCAGATAAAGTGACACCTAGGCTTCAAGCATGATAAATCAGGAAGTGATTATCTTGTATTAACAAATAGAGATGAGGAAGGATATAGGGCTTTTGAAGAGGTGTTGTGGTATACACTCTGAATGAGAAAGCAATGTGAAAATGAGGGTAACATGATATATAGATATAGATATAGATGATATAGAAAGATATATACGGATATAGATATATAGATATCTATATCTATCATCTATCTCTACAACATATATATGAATGTTATTTTGCACATACCCACAATAATTTACTAATTTATATAATTTAAATTACTTATAATTCACATATTTAGATATGTTTTATCATTTAAGTTTTCTACAAGCTGATTATTATCCTATTATATATGTAAAACAAATATTCACTCCACTTCTCAATGAATATCTCTTTCCTTTTTTCTTCTTATTTTCAGCCTTTTAAAAATCTGTCTTTAGGGGCTCCTGGGTGGCTCAGTCAGTTAATCATCCATGGTTCACAAGTTTGAGCTCCACATCAGGCTCTGTGCTGACAGCTCAGAGCCTGGAGTCTGCTTCAGATTCTGTGTCTCCCTCTCTGTGCCTCCCCAGCTCACACTTTCTCTGTCTCTTTCAAAAATAAATAAACATTAAATAAATAAATAAATAAATAAATATCTGTCTTTAAAAATTTGGAGAAAAAAACTTAATGAAACCACACTATGAAAAAAAATTCTGCCTTTTACTGTAGATATTTATTTATCATGCAACTATTTGTAAACTCCTGGGTCCCAAATTTGATGCCTTCATAATATTGAATATTCTGCTCACCCTAAATATATATTTTCCTTGAATTGAATCATGAAGAGTATGCATTTTGGTAGCAGTATAATGTTATTATAAGTGAGTTCTTCATGAGCAAAACATCACTTTATATACTGTAGAATTTATGTCAGATTCTCATGTTATCAGAAAAATTCAAAACTGTTTTTGGTTTTTAATTTACCACTCTTTTGAGTGTTTTACAGCATATCCTCCTTTAGCTTCCATAAATCTTGCTTATTAGGAAAGGAAACAAAAAAGACCCCAAGTATTTACTGTTATTTACACTTGACTACATGAACGTTTCATTGCCTTCATCTTACATAGACAAATGATCCTATCAGTTTGATAATTCACAAGAAATCAAAAGTTCCAAACTAATGCATAGGATTAGGACCATATATTTCTGTATTGGGGTCTTAGCAGAATATTTCTTTGTTAAGTTAGATTTTCCTGAAAATTTATTGAAAAGTTCCACAGTAGCAGATATTAACTGGATCATGAACTTGAATTAATTCAAGGTCTGAGATTCATCATATTTTTATGAGTTTCCCTCGTACAAATTGGGATATTAGCTTTTTCATACCATGCACTCAAAAATTATCAAATAAAAATGTATAACTCTGTCATGTTTTTAATACTAAGAAGAGAAAATATATAAGCACAGCTACCATTTATTAAAACCCTAGTATTTATCAAATTGTGTTATAATGTATTATAGGCATTTTATCTCCTTTTCATTTAATTTCTGCAAGAACACTAAGTTATAGGAGGCATTAACTTTATTTTATAGATAATTATGTTGAGACTCAGAGGGTTCTAGTGTCAGGCACAGTGCTAATTAATGTGTGGTAGGCCATAGTTGTTGAATTTTTTTTCATTTTGCAACCCAATAATTTCACAGAGAAGGCAATGTTTATTTTCTCATGAATTATGAAAAATCCGGAGAAACAGTGCTCTTTTTTTCCCTAGTGGATTCACCAAACTTCATACATAGCATTGAAGATAGTCAACATTTTACAACTTGAGTGGCTTATGTAGAATCAGAAGAATAATACAAAATACCTCTGAGGTATTTTTTTTGTATTTATAAAATGATATATTTCCTCTTGTCATGTTATGGTTTTGTGTGTTTAAATACCATTGTCTATAACCCTGTTGTCTCCCATTTCCCCTACTGAAGAAGAATTAATTTCCCATCTCTTCAGTTTACTGTGAGAGTCTTTTACACATCTATTTATAGCACTTAAAAGACTATGTTCTAATTATTTCCGTATGTCTATACTTCATTCTGCATTATAAATATTTTGAGAACAATACTATAATTTTATAGATGTTGTCCAAATTAGCACTTTGCACAAATGTTGGGATGAGACTATGGTGGGGGATCCTTACCCCTTGGTTTAGTGTTCCATCACCTTTTAAGAAAACCATGCCTGACTTTACATTAGACCTTCTTCACTACTCTCCAAGGAAAGAGAATGATTTACTTGTTTGAGGAGTTTGAGAGAAAAAACTTAAAATGCTCAACTCAGTTTCTTCTCTTGTCTACTTTTACACTTCTCTTGCCTATAGATAACACAGAGTAGGGGCGCCTGGGTGGCTCAGTCTGTTAAGCGTCGGACTTCGGCTCAGGTCATGATCTCAGGGTTTGTGAGTTCGAGCCCCACGTCAGACTCTGTGCTGACAGCTCGAAGCCTGGAGCTTGCTTTAGATTCTGTGTCTCCTTCTCTCTCTGCCCCGCCCCCACTTGTGCTCTGTCTCTATCAAAAATAAATAAATGTAAAAAAATTATAGATAACACACATTAAATGTAAATGTAACTGTAAATTACAGAAGTTTAGTGCAAAGTTGAGTGACTATTTTGGTACAAGAATACCAGTTTTGTGGGTTTTAGAATGTTGGATGCTGCAGTTGATACTAAATTATATAAGCACATTTCTTACCTAAGCATACATGGATGTGAAAAAAAAATGGGGCTCTGTGGAAAAATTAGTTTTTGGGGCACCTGGGTGGCTCAGCCGAAGCATCTGACTTCGGCTCAGGTCATGATCTCACAGTCTGTGAGTTTGAGCCCCGCATCGGGCTCTATGCTGACAGCTAGGAGCCTGGAGCCTGCTTTGGATTCTGTCTCCTTCTCTCTCTGCCCCTCCCCGACTTGTGCTCTGTCTCTCTATGTCTCTCAAAAAATAAATAAATGTAAAAAATTAGTTTTCAATTTTCAGTGCCAACATGTAACAGATAAAATTCAATAGCAAAGTTTTTCTGTTGGACTATATTTCTCATTCCAGTGTGCAAAATAGTCTGTGACTTACATATTTTCTAAATTGGCTGTGTTTTCAGCCAGTATTTTATTATTTTTAAAGATTTTGTTTAAGTTTTTAAATTTATTTTGAGAAACAGAAAGAGAGAGCCTGAGCAGGGGAGGGGAAGAGAGAGAGGGAGAGAAAGAATCCCAAGTGGGCTCTACACTGTCAGTATGGTGTCTAACATGGGGCTTGAACTCACCAACTGTGAGATCATGACCTGAGCCAAAATCAAGACACTTTGACTGAGCCACCGAGGTGCCTCTTAGCCGATATTTTATTAATCTAACTTACATAACCCCTTTAGTCCTATCATATATAAGAGATCAACTTAAGTTTTTAGGTTCTGAAGTAACGACAACAAAAGAAACGACCCTATTAACCTGTTTTAGGAACCTCACCTACCTCAGTGATTAGTCTGACTTCCCTCTGGTTGAGGCTAAGCAGAATAAGAAATTTAGGAGAAGGGATTTTGTTTATGCCATGGGCAATTAATGCATAAGATAATTACTTTTGACATTAATTCCCTTGGTCTTTATTTTGAAATTTAACTTTCAAAGAAATTTTTATTTCATTTGTATTATTTCCTTAGGAACTTCTTAATGGGAGACAGTGCTGTTAAAACTTGGTGTATTCTAATGTCATTCAATCTCATCAAAATCCCTATGATGAATTATATTCTACATATATGCTTGAGCCAAACTCGGGACAAGAAATGAAATAGACTCGAGTATAAAAAACTTTTGAGTTAATTTATTAATATATTTCCTGATTCGTGGTAATATCATTTGAAAGCAAAATTCATATTGCCAATAGCAGTTCCACAAGTAGCTGCAGAAGAGAAGAGGAGGGCTTTAATTTTCTTATTTTTCCTACAACTGAAGGTCAAATCTATTTAATTCGGGTGGAAATATTGTTAAACAAATCCATCCACTTAATTAGGATTTTCCCTAAATATTGCTTTTCATAAATAATAAAGCTGATTTCTTGTTTCTGTCAGACGTCTTTCTCTTTCTCAGAAATTAGATTGGTAAAATGGGAGTCATTGTAGTTTTGTCTTTGAGTCATGGACATTTGCCTCCTCCTAACTTTAAGGAACTCATTGAATGACAAATTAAACATTTCAACATAGACTGGAAATTTCCAGATAAAATGTATTTAATGAGAATATCATGAAAAAGACTTGAAGTGGCACTCATACTTTTGATATCTGGAGTTTGGAAATAGTTGGTTTTTCTAACCCTGCAAATCTCCAAATTACTGGACCCCTGGTCAGTTTTGACTGCAGATCATAACCAGAGAATGCCCCTATTAGCACAGCTGTCTTCCATCTTATCTCTAGTCTCAAGTTGATTATGACCTGAGTTTTTCTAATCTCTTTTGTTAGATCTTTGGGTTTTTCAAGCATATGATCTGCCTTCTAAGCTATTAAAGATAAGAAATTTATCACATTGGCTATAGTGTAACAGGGGTCATCAGACTTCCAACTTCTATATTTATATCACAATGGGAAAAGTCCAATTTGTAAGACAGAGATTTTACCTCCAGTATTAGTACCTCCAATATTAGGTTTCTTGTTACATGAAGGCAACACAATTGTAACAAAGATATCTTAAATATGACCGAAATGAAATAGAGATTTTTCTCTTGCATAAGACCCAGAGGACAGCGGTTCCTGGGTGGCTCGGTTGGTTAAGTATCCAACTCGATTTTCACTCAGATCATGATCTCATGGTGGTAGGGTCAAGTCTGTAGTCAGGCTCTGTGGTGGGTGGAGTTTGGTTAAGATTGTTTCTCTCTCTCCCTCTACCCATCCCCTGCTTGAGCACACACTCTCTCTCAAGAAAAAAAAAATCCAGAAGTCATAAATTCAGAGATGACCCGGTAACCATCTTCAGCATGTAGTACTCATCTTTGTGTTTTAAGCATAAGTTCTAGGATATTTCATAGTATGTAGCAAATGAGGGGAAAAAAGAGGTGTCATAAGCCTTTGGCCAGAACTTGGTCACATGACCAAAACTAGCTATGGGCAAAGCTTAAGCATGCTATTTACAGGTAGGCTACCATCTTCCCAGAGAAAACTTGGGAAAGCCAGGTAAAATAGATGTTGATTGGACAACTGGCTGTCTCTTTACATGATGGAATACATTTATTTTGAGTATTTCTTTATGCTTCCTTCTTTACAAAGATGATTTTATGAGCATCTTAAAGTTATGAAAAAGAATATAAGTATGAATTACAACTATTTATTATAAACAGTAATTCAGAGAAAACCACTTGGAGTTGATAACTTTCAGTATTTCTTAGGGCTTGATGAAAATGTTAGCCTTTTCATAATTAACACAAGTTCAGAGTATATATTCTAATGCTTAAAAATCTCAGCTAACAAAGGTATTTAAATTTTTTCCCCTAGATCAAGACTCTGGACTATTGTTTTGTTTTGTTTTGTTTTTGAAAATATTTATTTATTTATCTGTTTATCTATTTATTTATTTATGTTTGAAAGAGAGAGGGGGGGGGAGGGGCAGAGAGGAAGAGAGAATCACAAGTGGGCCACACTCTGCATGGAGCCTGATGTAGGGCTCGATTTCACAACTGTGAGATCATGACCTGAACCAAAATCTAGAGTTGGATGCTCAACCAAATGAGTCACCCAGGCACCCCAAGATTCTGGCCTCTTTTTGGAATTTAAAATATTTTGCTTCCCTGGACAAATAGTCACACATCTTTTATTTTTCTCCATATCTTAGTTGACAAATATTGCAACAACTTTTATTATCAGTATACCTTTCCAATAGACTTTTTGAAGTTAGCTAGCTCTGACTATAAGATATACCTTCTCACAATTTCTCATGTGACACAGTTTACCTGGGTCCTCTGCTGCAAGAGTCTCTCAGAAGGCTGTGATCAAGATGTCAGCCAAGGTGTCAGTTATCTCAAGGTCTATACCAAGAAAGATTCACTTCCCAGCTGACTCACATGGTTGTTGGTAGAATTCAATTCCTTGTGAGTTATTAAACTAAAGTTCCTGTCTGAGTGTTGGCTACAGGCTTCTTAGTTTTTTGCCATGACAACTTCTCCAATATGGCAGTCTGTTTCATCAAAGCATTCAAACCAAGAACGTACTAAAAACAGTCTACAAACATGATGGAAGTCAATGGCTTTTGGTAGCCTAATCACAGGAGTGACATCCTATCACTTTTGTTCTTTTATACTTAAAAGTGAATCACCAGGTCCAACTCATACTCAGGTGGAAGACATTACATAAAGCATGTGAATATTAGAAAGACGATTATTGTGGTCCATCTTAGAAATAAGTCTACCATACAAACTGTGCCTACACCATGTGGGCTGAAGAAATGTGGCCCAGTGCATCAAACCCTTTGCTATAGTTAACCGTAAAATCTTTAAAATGTCTTAATATAGTAGATTCATAGGAAGTTATGTCATTCCACATGAACATGTAAATGAAAAATATATGCATAATGCATATTAAAGAAGGCTTTTTATTCATTCATACTTTCTCTCCTCAAAAAACAAACAACCAAACAAGATGAAGAAAGTAATTATTACCTACATATTTTCAATAGGAGACTCTGAAAATCCAAAGATTGCCTATAGTTTTAAAGTTGAGCGGTTAACAGAACAACATAGGTAAGAGCATTCAAAGAGCCAAACTAAAAATAATAAAGCAATTTTTCAATATCATTACTTGATTATAACCAAATTAATCATGACTAGCAAAAACACTAATCAAGCAATGTAAAACAAATTATATACTTGAAAGATTTACAAATGAGTCAAGCTTAACCTAGCTTTTCTGAATTCAAATCCTTATTAAAAGATCTTTATCCCACTGGATTTAAGTAAAAGGCTAGCAGGACAATAACTGCTTCCTTTCTCCTAGAAAGAGTAGAAGGCTAATGGAGGATGGGAGCTATAATTTATTAATTTTAAAAAGGTAGGTGAATTAAAGTGCTGATTCTTACTTTTTGGTAATATATTGGTTTTTTTTTACAATAATTTTAAATTATTTTAACAAGTGATATATTGTTCTTTGCACCTTTCTTAAAATTTGTACTTTTAAATCGGGGCGCCTGGGTGGCGCAGTCGGTTAAGCGTCCGACTTCAGCCAGGTCACGATCTCGCGGTCCGTGGGTTCGAGCCCCGCGTCGGGCTCTGGGCTGATGGCTCAGAGCCTGGAGCCTGTTTCTGATTCTGTGTCTCCCTCTCTCTGCCCCTCCCCCGTTCATGCTCTGTCTCTCTCTGTCCCAAAAATAAATAAAAAACGTTGAAAAAAAAATTAAAAAAAAAAAATTTGTACTTTTAAAGAGAAAAAGTAGGAAGCACTTACCCAAATACATTTAGGTTATTTCTTAAGAGATTATAAATCATGTTAAGAACATATATTCTATATCATAAACTGTATCTGTGTATAAGTGTGCACATATTTATATATACATATGAATATATATGTATAAACATATATCTCTACATTTATAAGGATAAATTTATAGGATGATATATGAAAAAGTTAAACTTTAAAATATTTCTAGATTTAGTATTCTTATATTTTATTAAATATTTGAAAAGCTACAATAAGACCATTCCTCAGTCTCCTCCTACCACAGAGTGTATGTATATAAGAACCACAAGTTGTTACCATTTGGGAATTGAAGATATTTGAAGAAAGAGAGGTTATCAAAAACCAAAGAGGATCACCCTTTTATAAATAACATAGCTAATCAAGAATACTCTAGGGATGAATTCAGAAGATGAAATATCTTGGTTTTACTCTGATCCCTCCCTTCAATCGCATTCTGGGACTAAGTGTTGGCTGAAATCAACCACAAGTCAGAAGGCAAGGAACCAGATGACATAATTCATACAGAACATTCACTAAGGCATAGAGGATGAATCTGGAGGAGTAAATAAGAGATATTTGACAGAACATCATATTAGACTTACAGAAATAATTGGAAGATTTTCCACCTGCCATTTTATTGGAAATGTACAGATAAGAATGTAAATTTCTGAAAATAGTGATATTGATGAGGGAGCATAAGCCAAGCTGAAGGCAAAGCACAAGCTAGCACAAACCCCACCTCCAGGTGGGATACATGTGGTATTCCTCAGGCATTTCTGACGGCCTAAGAAAAAGGAAAGGACAGAAAACAAATGGTTAAACCGACAGGAGTCTCCTTCAGTTTACAGATAACTTAGTAAGCTACAAGAAAAAGGCAATCTTATCCATAGCCTAATTTCCAGACTTATAGACTCCATTTCCTGGAGCCCTAATATCATACCCAGTAAGATGTAAGGGGGTTTAAGTGCTTGTTATCATGATGTGGGAAACAAAGGCAAATTAAAAATTAAATTCCCTTACTGCTTCCAGTCCATTGACAAGTCCTTGAAACAGGCAGAGTGACCTTCCTCTAGGAGCTCAGCTGCCTCCATGATGACACTTTGCTAGGGGCAAAAGGGAATCTTGGCTTACCATTATCCTGACCCCCCAGGATCCTGTGAGTCTTCTTAAACACACAAAAAAATCCTTTGTAAACATCCTTTATCTTTAACCCCAAGTATATATTGGCAATTATACTCCGAGTGTATGCCCCCTGATGTACATCTGAAGAGTCCTGACTGAGTTTTACTGAACAGTAATAAATGACGTTTTGCTAACAATAGCTAGTTCCTCAAGGTCCTGAAAACCTTGCTTCCAAAATTCCTTAGAGACTTAAGCTATCCCTAACCACCTCCCATCCTGAAGGTGTAATAATAGGTCACTCTTCCTAACCCCAGGGCAGCTCTTTTTGCCCGTGGGTCCTGTCCCCATGCTTTAATAAAATTACCTTTTTGCACCAAGGACATCTTCAAGAATTCTTTCTTGGCCATCAGCTCCAAACCCCACCATCACCCCCAAATCCCATCAATATCAAGGCAAAAACTGCACCAGATGAAGTTAATCCAGTAAGGAAGACTATTACAATAGATGAGAGAAATCAGAATGCAGTCTGAACTGAATTCCAATGAAACAGTGAATGGGAGATTTTTTTTTTTTTAATTTTTTTTTCAACGTTTTTTATTTATTTTTGGGACAGAGAGAGACAGAGCATGAACGGGGGAGGGGCAGAGAGAGAGGGAGACACAGAATCGGAAACAGGCTCCAGGCTCTGAGCCATCAGCCCAGAGCCCGACGCGGGGCTCGAACTCACGGACCGCGAGATCGTGACCTGGCTGAAGTCGGACGCTTAACCGACTGCGCCACCCAGGTGCCCCAGGGAGATATTTTTTTTAAGGGCTACAGTGGGTGGGATAACAGGTTATCTGTGCTTGTTAATTGGCTTTACCTGGAAATAAGAGTAAACTTTCTCCAATCTTCATGACAGGGTGAGGGAGACGTCTGGGGGCCTAGAGGCAGGAGGGGGGTCTATCTAATGTTTAGTTAGGCTGAGAGAAAATCAATGGTCTCTATTTCTTCAATGGATGCTTTTATTTATGTTCAGAGAATTTGCAATTCGGCCCTATTTTTTACTTTCTGTACTCAACCAGGTAGGAATAATTCACCAGAGGCATTTCTGCTTTTTTCTGAGCAGGCTCAGCCTTCTGCCTGTGCACAATCTTCCAGACCGCCAGAGATAAGTGGGATTTCAGCAAGGCCTCTGGCTGTCTCTTCTGCTGGATCTCCCTGTTAAATTTCTGGCTGGTCTGCCTTTGTGATGCTTACCCCAACTAGTACTATGACCTCAAGCTAGCTCATATTAGCCTTCTCTAATTATTTGCCACTGAGATCTCTATTGTTTTTGACAGTGCCCTGGGCATAGATTTTTCCACACTCCACTCCAAATAAAATGAGCCCATCTGGCAGTGAGGCAGGGCTGCTGGTTTTTAAGGCTTGGCCTACATTTTGGGGGAAGGGAAGCAGTCCCTAGCTGAAATGCCATAGACTCCTAATCTTACCAAGATTTAGTGGGTTCTCTTGAATAAATAATGCTTCTCCATTTGCTAAATCTTCAAGTGGTTATTCTGACAACTTTATTCAGTCCTATTGATGAGGTAGCATTAGGCAAGCTGAGGGCAAAGCACAAGCTAACAACACCCTTCCTCCTACCCCCACCCCCACCCCCACACCAGGTGGAATATGTGTGATATTCCTCAGGCACTCTTTGCTGTCCATAGGCAAAGGTAAGGGAAAGAAAACCAGTGGTTAACTGATGGAGATCATAGTCATGCTGGATATGAGTCTCCATCAGTTTACAAATATTTTAGTAAGTTACAAGAAAAAGTAATCTTATCAATAACCTAATCTCCAAGAACTCCCTAAGGTATTAATGATAATGCTTTGCTAGAGGGAAAAACAACCTTAGTTTGACAATAGCTAGGCCTAGGGTAATCTGTGAGTCTTCTTTAGTATATGGAAAACCCTTTAAGAAACTTTGATCTCCCCCAACTCCATAGTGTATAACCAGTCACTCTTCACAACCCTAGTGTAGCTCTTTCTGCCCACTGGTCCTGTCCCTATGCTTTAATAAAATCACCTTTTTGCACCAAAATGTCTTCAAGAATTCTTTCTTGGCCATTGAGTCTGAACCCCCAGCACTCCAAAGCTTCATCACTATCACTGCTTTGGGGAAATAGGTTTATAATTAACTAAGCTCCTTATTTTGCCATTCTGAAAGTCCTACCCCCTCCACATTCTACACTTTTTTATTCAGAACTTTCTTACCCTTAGATATATAGGATGTTCCCCATCTGTGAGGTTAGAAAACTATTCCCCGAGGTCCTTAAGTAAAAAAATATTTTATTTTTTCCCTTTTCACATCAGATATCTAATAAAAAATTGTCACCAATCTTATTGCTAAACATTCTCAAATTAGGATTACAATATTGTGGTTTATAATAAATATAACACAGAGCTACTAAAACTCTTGGAATTTTCTAAGTGATGAGAGCTATAAAGACGTCTTTTGTTAAGTTAATGGTTTACTTTTGTGTTAATGAGCCCTCTAAGGTTGAGGGCATATTGACTAGGAATAGAGGTTTGGAATTTTCAGTACCACACTCCGATCCCAGAGAGGGGCTGCAGGTTGAGTCAATCATCAATAGCCAAAGATTTAATCAGTTTAGCCCATGTGATAAAGCCTCAATAAAATACCAAACTCATGGGATTCAGAGAGATGTTTTATCTCTTCATCTGGATGATGATTTGTATCCTTTGATATCCTTTGTCATAAGCTAGTAACCTAGTGATTTCTGTGAGCTATTCTAGAAAATGAATCCAATGCAAGGAAAGGGGTTGGGTTAGGGGAACCTCTGGTTTATAGCCAGTTGATCAGAAGCACAGGCAAAAGCCTGGCTGAGCCTGGCATCTGAAGTGGAGAGCTGTCTGTGCAACTGAGGAATCTGATGCTATCTCCAGGTGATAGTGTCAGAATTTAACCGAATTATAGGATGTCCAGCTAACATCCAGAGACTTGCTTGCTTGGTGATAGTGTGGAAGAAACCTACCTCCACACATTAGAACAGGGTGCAGAACCCAAAATGAAATGAAGTGCATTTCATTCCGTTCCATTCCATACTGTCTTATTTTAGGGAAAAAAAAAATCTCTCCTAACTGGTCTCCCTGCATGACCAGCTTAAAACCAATGTTCCACTATGCTACCACCATAAAATCTGACTGAAATATAAATCTGACCATGACACACATACTTGCTTAAATATTTGACAGAAATGCCAACACTTCTCCAAAATTATAATCTTCTGCCTTATCTAAACCCATCCTACCCACTGTTTCTCATCTTTACTATCCCCCACTTGTACTTTATCTTTCAGTAACATGGATAGTCATGTAGTTCCTTGGTACATACCATATTATGTATGTGAATATTATACCACATTTCACATCTCAGCAACCTGGAATGCTTACATTACAATGTAGGCATTACTTTTTTCCTAATATCTGTTTAATTACCATTTACCTATCTTTCAAGAGTATACAAGCACATATTCTCAGAACCCTCAGCCTTGAGGCTAGGTTGTTTAGCTCTTTAGCCTCTCTAATAGTTCCTTGTGCGTACCTGTAATAGTTTGCCATAGTCTTGAAAACTTTATCTCTTTCTGATACTTCCACTTAGATGTTTGTTACTCAAAGGTACATAATCTTTCTTATTCGCAGTACTTAGCATAGTGCCTGGCAAAGGGAATGGGTTTTATAAATATTTGTGAACAAAATCCAACTGATTCTGGCTGACAAAAATGCAAATTATAGCTTATTTTTCTCTATGTAAATTTGCATATATTCTTTTACATCAATCCAATTTTTTCACATCAATTCAATGAACATAAGCCCAATGACTATGAACTTCGTTTGTAAAATGGAAAGGATGGACAGATGTACAGCTCCATGAGCCCAATTATCTTTTGCCTCTGAGGGGAAAGCAAGCTGTCAAAAAGGGGCATTCAATGCCCTCTGTTGTTTGCACTGGGTTAGAGAAAATAACTAATTTCTTCATACGTAAGATCAAAACTGCACTATGTCACTATGTCACCATGTCACTGTACTCATGTGTGTCTCTTGGCTTTTATCATTTCCCCCAAAATTCATTGCCAGGAGGCACTAAGATAATGCACAGATGGTGCCTACTATATGCACTGCAGCCTGACCTATGTTCCTTTTGAGGATTATTGCTATGGTCATTTTGAAGAGGATTGATGACTTTTTTATGAAGACAGAGCTGCTGTCTTTAAAGAGGTATTTACAAGGCAGAACATAGAACTGCATTGTATTTATTATCTGTGTTTTATTATATTTTTTTTATTTTTTTTTTAAATTTTTTTTTCAACGTTTATTTATTTTTGGGACAGAGAGACAGAGCATGAACGGGGGAGGGGCAGAGAGAGAGGGAGACACAGAATCGGAAACAGGCTCCAGGCTCTGAGCCATCAGCCCAGAGCCCGACGCGGGGCTCGAACTCACGGACCGCGAGATCGTGACCTGGCTGAAGTCGGACGCTTAACCTGACTGCGCCACCCAGGCGCCCCTGTGTTTTATTATATTAACAATTAATTAAAAATAATAAGTTGTGGGAAATCAATACCAAGTTTATTAGTGACATCATAGTGATATAATTTGTCAGTTTCTGAATCACTTTGTATTAATGATAAAAGAAGAAAAGAGCATCACTACAAAATATACTTGAAGTCGTCTCTATGTCACTTAGATTTGGTGTTCGTGTTGCTGACTCCTTAAAGATTAAGAACTTGGATGAATCATAACAGAATGGATAAAATTATCAATTAATAAAAATCTTTAAGATTAAAAAATTAGATAAACTAACTCCATACAGAGAATTTCACAGACAACATGTCTCTCAAATAAATTTGTCATTAAGAATATTTAGTGCAGGGGCATGTGGGTGGCTCAGTTGTTAGGCATCTAACTTGATTTCAGCTCAGGTCATGATCTTGGCTCAGGTCATTATCTCATGGTAGTGCAATCCAGACCTGCATCGGGCTCCCAGCTGAGTGTGGAACCTGATTGGGATTCTTTCTCTCCGTTTCTATGTGCCCCTTCCCCATTCATGCTCTTGCACTTTCTCTCAAAATAAATGAACATTGTTTAAAAAGAACATTTAGTTCATATAATAGGGAAAAATCTGTTATAGAATGGCCAACAGGACGGGTAGGGAATTCCAGTCCCTGCCGGAAGACTCCCCTTCCAGGTTTTTCTTCCTACCCTGCTTGCTGCTGGTACCAAATTATTACTAATGCGGAATGAGGAAGTAACAGACTATAAATTGTCCCCTCTGCGTATGCTCCGGACTCAGACCTCTGGAGACTTATCTCCTCTGAGCCCACCAGTGTAAAATAAACCTCCTGCCTTCCAAGATCTCCAAGTGTTGCTTGTTTCTTCTGCCGGATGAACATACTTTCCTTGATTTATTTAATCATTCAATACATGTTTGAGTACTTAAATATGGAACTAATATAGGCACTGAAAATATACTGATTTTTCAAAAATAAAAAATCTTCATAAATGTGATAGAAAAAGAAATTCAAATTAACGATGTGCAAACATACCATTAAAGTCAAAATTAAGGATATACAATAATTGTAAAAATTTTATTAGATATCGCAGATAATGTAATAAGAAAAGAAATGAAGTATAAATTAGGGAAAAACAAGAGCTAGTGCTCTTATTTGTAAACGGTATGTTTGTTTACAGAGAAAGTCAATAGAACTAATCCCCAATAAAAAACACTTCTAACTAAAAAAAGGGTTCAGAAAATTTGACTTTGTATTAGCTCTACATATGCAAAGCAATAGCTTTCTACCCACCAGGAAAATATATTTTTGTTTATAAAATAATCCAGACCATTTGGGGCACCTGGGTGGCTCAGTCAGTTAAGCGTCTGACTTTGGCTCAGGTCATGATCTCAGGGCTTATGAGTTCCAGACCCACATCCGGCTCTATGCTGACAGCTCAGAGCCTGGAACCTTTTCAGATTCTGTGTCTTTCTCTCTCTCTCTGCCCCTCCCCTGCTCACACTCTGTCTCTCTCTGTCTCTCAAAAATAAATTTAAAAAAAAACCATTAAAAATAAAATAAAATAAAATAAAATAAAATAAAATAATAAAATAATCCAGACCATTTGACAACAGAAAGGTAAAGGATATGTGTGTTTGTGTGTGTGTGTGTGTGTGTCTGTTTGTGTGTGTGTGTGTGTGTATTAATGGCTACTACTATGTATACTAACATTAAAGTAAAATGTTTGCACATCTAAGAGATGACATATTTTGAACAGGACAAAGCAATTCTTTCATTATGCAGTAGGAGAAAAAAATAATCATTGTGTGGTCATCTAGTCTGAAAAAAACTCAAGGAGTATATCTACCCCAAACAAGCATATCTATAAAGTGGACATCAACATTTTCTTATTCTTAGTGTGTTTCAAAGTACATTTGAAAGATGGTAATCCATTACAAATAGGTTTTCAATTTGTGGCATGACAACTTAGATTGTTTTTACATTATTATAATTTTTTTTTTTTTTTACCAACAGGTCTTATTTGTTATACCAATCCGTTCAACTTTTAAATAACTGTATGTGTGTGTGTGTGTGTGTGTGTGTGTGTGTATCTGTGTGTGTGTGCGTATGTATGTATATATATGTGTATATATGTATATATACACACACATATATATATATATACACACACATATATATAGGTTTTTCTTTTTTATAAATCTTATAAATGTGCACATTCCTAAGAATAGTCTTGGCAGTTTTCACTAGCTCTTTGGATTTTAATCTCATGATGTTCTTTCCTCTGATGTCCATCTGTTAGAGCAGAGTTCAGTATTGTTGCTATCCTACCCACATACAGAGACAATACAATCCTTGAACAGCTTTCTTATATTGTTGTCTGTGTTTTATTACACTCCAAGGAATATGGATTAGAATGAAAATCTAAAAGTTTGTAGTGACATAAGATATTAATAAAAAGAAGTCTTGTTGGACATATTACTCATAGGATTCTTTTTTTTTTAATTCTTTTTTAGATGCTCACAAAATTGTCTATTTACAGAAGTGGTGATTTAAGAAGTTGAACTGCCATTGGAAAAAATGTTCCTGTCTAGGAAAGAGTGTGAGAGCTTGACATATTCATTTATTTCAAACTTGAAAACTGTTTGTACTTGGTCAAGACTAAAAAAGATAAAAATAATTCTGAACATGGCTTTCACATTTTAGGACTACTCACATGTAGTAACAATGAATAGTACAAACAAATAGGGTCTGATCTATGACATTATGTTCAATAACTTAGCAGCATATACATTCTTAAGAAGCAGAATAAATTCTTTCTTCAGTACACTAAATTTTAGTTATTGCTAATACGTGCCTATCATTTTGTTAACAGCTGTAGAAACATTAGAGTCTCTGCCCATACGGTTTTTGTTTATTTCTTTCTTTTTTTTTTTATTGGGAGAGGAGGAGAGGGTAAAGAAATGAACAAATAAAATGTGCAATTTAAAAAATTATTATAGTTGTGCATGACAGGAAACTGTAACAAAGTATAAAAGATGATTCTTAGATCATAGAGGGTTCTGAGAAGTGTACTCTGAGAAAGGCATGAAGGAAGGGACTGTTTTATGATTGGAGAGCACATATGAAAAGGCAGTGCCACACTGTTAATAAAAAAGAACTCTTAGTGTTTTTTGATGTTCCTAAATATCGTGAATTTCATCATTATATGTTTTTCAGATGGGTGTGAAATTTGTTGTTACTCCTTGATCATATTATGCCCACTTTATTCCAAAATACATGATAGTACAATTAATTGACTTTTGAATAATAGTTTATTATGAGAATGACTAGGTTATTTTTTCTCTTGTTATGGAAAATAAACCATAAATGCCTCAAATGACTTTCCTAAACCTATAATATCACCATTCTGCTATCATAGTTTTTTTTGTGTGTGTGTGTGTGTGTGTGTGTTTTTGCATAATGCATTATATATGCTTTCACACTTTAAATGCAAGTAGCCCATAGAGGATATGCCTTGTGGGGATACAGTGCTGAAATAACTTAAACTGAAACTCTAAAGAAAAAAGATATTCCACATGGTGATATTGGGTTAAGAAGATGAAGAATTAAAGAAAATATTTCACATATAAGTGAAATCATAAGGTATTTGTCTTTATCTGACTTATTTTACTTAGGATAAAACAACAACAAAAACAACAAAAAGAGAGAAACAAACTCCTAAATATAGAGAATAAACCAGTGGCTTCAGAAGGAAATAGGCAAAATAGATGAAAAGGATTAATAGGTACAAACTTCCATTTATAAAATAAGTCATAAAGATGAAACATATAGCATAGGGAGTATAGTCAATAATATAATAACTTTGTATGGTGATAGGTGGTAACTACTTATCATGGTGCGTAATTGATAATGTATATTATTATTGAATTGTGAATCATTACATTATATACCTGAATCATTTATATTATATATTATGTTATATTATATTAATTATATTTATTACATTATGTCAACTATACATCAATTTAAAAACTTAAAAATACAAAAAGGTGAAGGAAAGGGTAGGCAACTTTAGAGAAAAGATTTTTCTGCTTGAGTGAATATAAGATAATTTTTTATTTGCTTCAGTAACTTAGAATATTATTCTGGTAAAGGACAGATCTGGGAAAGTGAACAAGAAAGCATGCCAAATAGAACACATTATATTTATATATTTCAGAGACAACCAGCTTACTCAATGGAAAGCTAAGACATCTGAGACAATAAAGTGAAAATCTGAAACAGAATTGTCAGTAAATTGGAGTAAAAAAATAAGTGAGAAGAATGGGAAAATTAGAGATATATTAGTATTAGGTGTTTTCAGTTTCCGTTTGTGATGGATACATTTTCAGTTGGGTGTATTTGTTTCAGAATATGTTTATTCAATTAAATAGATTTATAGTATCTTATGTTAGAATGCAAGAAATGACATGGCTATTTTCCCAGTACATGAATTCTAGCTGGCACCAGAGTTAGAAGGAGCCAGTGTAAGAGTAGATTTTTCAGAATTCTTTTCCTTCTCTAGCCCTTATTAGCGGATCAGTTGAACATTCTAAACACCAAATTAAAGGCCTATTAGATTGTTGCTAGCAGGCAAAGGCATAAGTAATAATAACAAATTGCCGTTTTCCCTTAACTCCCACATTTTGTCTCAGGGCAGGTTATTTCTTGGTCTAGGCATTCAGCATGATGATGGAGGCTCCTCTGATGGCTGGTAATATGAAATGCCTCTTAGTTCATAAACTGATGATTACTTGACAATTCTCTTCATTTACTTCTTGTTTTATTTATTTTTGAGACAGAGACAGCAAGCAGGGGAGGAGCAGAGAGACAGGGGGAGAGAGAATCCTGAGAAGGCTCTGTACTTTCAGTGCAGAGCCCAACACGGGGCTTGATCTCATGAACTGTGAGGTCATGACCTGAGCCTAAACCAGAGTCGGACACTTAACTGACTGAGCTACCCAGGCACCCTTTCATTTGCTTCCTCAAAGGGAGAACACAGTGTTGAGTCTGAATATGACATGTGATTTTAACAAGCAGGATGTTCAGACTGACAGAACATATAAGAGATAAAGAAAATCAGCTCATGGAATTAATATAGGAGCCCAGCAAGATAGCATGCTATACAATCAACATACAAAATGAATAGTTGCCATTTATCAGAAATAATGAGATAGCATGTCTCGTGGATAAATACTTGGTTCATAGACAGCAAAAAACAATACCACACCTAGGGAAAAGGTTACCAAGATATGTGTGAAATCTTTATGAAGGAAGTGGTGACAGTTTATTTAAGAAAAAACAAAAGCTCTAAAAACATGCTTAGAAATACTATACTAATGAATGGAAAGACAGAGTATCCTAAAGATTTCAGTTCTCTAAATCTGATAATAGAAGTATAATAAGTAACCAGGATAATATTAATGGTAGAGTACCAAAAATAATAATATAGTATCACAAAAAAGATTTATATATATAGTACATTAATACATAATGAAGTTATCTTAAATTAGTAGATACAAAGTATAGTTTAATGGCATTATGGATATTATGAAGAATTAATATCTATAAAGTATATATGTTCATCCATATCTATCTATCCATATTTTAATGAATAAATAAGAGAAGAAAAAAACATTTTTGACTTAGATTATTAAATTTTCATACACAAGATTACATCATGAGGGGTGCCTGGCTGGCTCAATCAGTAGAACATGCAACTCTTAATCTTGGGATTGTGAGTTTGAGCCCCATGTTAGGTGTAGAAATTACTTAAAAATAAAATCTTTAAAAAAAAGATTATAACATGAAAATAAAAGCAACATACCAAAAAATTTGCCACATATATATATATACATATATATATATATACATATATATACATATATATAGATATATATACATACTTACATGTATATATAAATATGCATTGTCTATCATCTATTATCTATCTATCTATCTATCAATCATATTATGAGGTAAATTACATCAAAATTTAAGAAAATAAGAGTCATCATATAAGGTTGCTTGGGTTGTATTTTGTATAAGTGTGCTTACTGAGTGGCAAAGGGGACTGAATGCCAGTCTACATTGTACTCACCAAACAGCATGAGGTTGTATCTACTTGGAAGAAGACTTTATTTTCTATCTTCAACAAGGGTACTCAGTGGCTTATCATGGTCCTGATGAAGACAAAGAGTATGACCAGGTAGTTCACACAAAAATAATAAAGAATAGAACAACTTAAATGATTTAAAATATGTAATGTTGGTATGGGTAAAAAGAAATTAGTACCCTCTTTGCAATGTCAAAGTATGAACAAGTATAGAATTTTTGGAATACATCTGTCAAAATGAAAAATATGTTTAACTATTAAGTCAGCGATTATACTTCTAAATATCTATTATACAGTTGCAAAAAATATACAAAGATTCATGAGCAAAGATTTTAGTTGCAGCTTAGTTTCTAAAAATAAAGTAGTAAAACAATCAAGTTTTCATCAATGTAATATTGCATAATTATTATTATTATTTTAATTTTTATTTATTTTTGAGAGAGAGACAGAGACAGAGACAGAGCCAGAGTGAGAGAAGGGAAGGGGCCGAGAGAGAGGGAGACACAGAATCTGAACCAGGCTCCAGGCTCCAAGCTGTCAGCACAGGGCCTGATGTGGGGCTCAAACTCACGAATGGTGAGATCATGACCTGAGCCGAAGTGGGCTGCTTAACTAATTGAGCCGCACAGGCGCCCCAAATTACTTTAAATTCATTTCATACAATTGTATGCACATAGAATTGTAAATAAATGTAAATAAATTTATTATGTAGGTAAATGTCCATAAATCTTTGTTTATGGGTATAAGAAATCTCTATGCATTTTTCTATGTAAAAACAAAACAAAAACATTTTACATTTTTCTATGTAAAAACAAAAACAAGTTGTACCTAGTAATAAAGTTACCAAGCTACCAAATAAATAAAACCTGTGAAGTTTATACAGGTAATTGTAGTGGTACATTTGGTTGCAATTTAAATAGGAGTCCATGGTAGACTTCATCAAGAAGTTCGAATTTGAGCAAATACTTGAAAAACAATAGGTTGACCGTAGATATATCTAGTAAAAGATTTTTCTGCTGCTGGAAAGAATAAGTCCATATGCAATGAAGCAAGCATGCACATGCCTAGCTGTGCAGAAGATGGGAAAAGGATGTGGCTAGAGCAGACTGAGTAAAAGAAAGGAAGTTTAGCAAGAGATAAGATCGGGATCGAAATAAAAATAGGACTTCTACAACTTCACAAGTTGTTAAGAATAAGGTGACAGCATAATTTATTGTCTAAAACTAGATATTTGTGAAATGAAGGTGACCTAAATAATGAAAAGTAAATAATGTGGGAAATATTTATATATTGATAAATTGGTCTGATTATAAAATGGCTTATTTAAAAAATTAAGGGAATAAGTTATATCTTTAAATAAGACATTTATAAATTATAGGTACTTTACATTAATATATAAATATACATTAAATAGGCAGCAATAACTGAAGAGTTTTGAGATGAAGAATGTCATGATATAATTAACTTTGACATAACTGTATGGCTAGTGTATCCAGAATACACAGTAGGACCAAGAGCAGAAAGTAGGACATCAGGTAGGAGGTCATGACAATTTTCCAGGAGAGAGAAGATGGGGGGGTTGTACCCAGATTTAGAATGATCATACCTTGGTAATTTTTTTTTTGAAATGAAAATAAATTAAAATAAATCAAATGTAAGTGGGGGGTATATACAGAGGTAGGGTTGAAAATTCTTAAATTTCCAAAAGCAGACATGCAAAACTATTAACAGACTTTGCTTCTGGAGAAAGCAACAAAACTTCCACTCAATAATTAGAATCTAAGAGTTTCCATTTGGATTTTATATTAAGGTGGGTTTTTTTTGAAGATTTCATTTTTTAGAGCAGTTTTAGATTCACAGCAAAATTGAGATGAAGGTAAAAAGATTTCTGATATATTCCCTGTCCTCCATAAATGCATAGTCTTGAAGATAAGTTGACACATCATAATTCCCCTAAGTCCATAGATTACCTTGAGGTTCACTCTTGGTATTGCACTTTCCTTGTTTTGGACAAATGTATAATGACATGTATCCATAATTATAATACCATACAGAGTATTTTCACTTCCTTAAAAATCTCCTATCCCCCACTATTCTTGCCCTCACCCCTAACTTCTGATAAGCTCTGACTTTTTTCTGTCTCCATATTTTTGTCTTTTCCAGAATGTTATATAGTTGGAATCATACAGTATGTAGACTTTTCAGATTGTTTCTTTCACTTAGTAATATGCATTTAAGCTTCCTGTGTGTCTTTTCATAGCTGGAAAGTTCATTTCTTTTTAGGGGAGAATAATATTTCATTGGGTGTACCGCAGTTTATCCAAACACCTACTAAAGGATACCTTGATTGTGTCCAAGTGTTAGCAATTTATAAATAAACATGTTATAAACATACATATGTAGATTCCTTTGTGGACATAAATTTTCAGCCCCTTTGAGTAAATTGCATGGAGCACAATAGCTGGATAGTATGGTAACAGTGTATTTAGTTTTGCAAGAAACTCCCTAAGTATCTTCCATAGTGTCTGTACCATTTTGCATTTGCACCAGCAATTCATGACAGTTTCTGTTGCTCCAAATCCTTGTCAGTATTTGGTGCTGTCACTGTCCTGCATTTTGGCCATTCTAATACTTATATAGTGGTATCTTATTATTGTTTTAATCTGCATTTTACTGAAGACATATGATGTGGAGTATCTTTGAATATGCTTATTTTCCATCTATATATCTTCCTTGGTAAGGTATTTCTTAAGGTCTTTGGACCTTTTTTCCATTCAATTCTTTGTTTTCTTATTGCTGAGTTTTACAAAGCTGTTTTTATATTTTGGATAACAGTCCTTTATCAGATGTACGTTTCACAAATATGTTCTCCCAGTCTGTGGCTTGTCTTATCATCCTCTTGAAATTGTCTTTTGCAGATCATTAGGTTTTTTTAATTGTAATAAAGCCCAGCTTATCAGTTATTTTAACATGGGTCATGTTTTGGGTGTTTAAAAAGTCATCTCCATACTGATGTCATCTAGGTTTTTTCCTGTAATCTTCTAGAAGTTTTATAGTTTTGTGTTTTACATTTAGTTCTACAATCCATTTTGAGTTTATTTTTATGAAGAGTGTAAGTTCTGTTGTTAGATTCCCCCCTTTTTTTTTGCATGTGGATGTCCAGTTATTCCAGCACCATTTGTTGAGGAAACTATCTTTGTGTTCCTTTGCTCCTTTGTCATAGCTCTATTGATTTAATTTATGGGAGTTGATTTCTGGACATTATATTCTGTTCCATTCGTCAATTTATCTATTCTGTCTCCAATACTATGTTGTCTTGATTACTATAGTTTTATAGTGAGTCTTAAGTACGGCAGTGTCAGTCTTCCAACTCTGTTCTTCTCCAACATTGTGTTGATTATTCTAGGCCTTTTGCATTTACATATAATCTTTATATCAGTTTGTCATTATCCACAAAATAATATACTAGATAAAATTTTGGAATGGATAGACTAGATTTTGATTGGGATTACATTGAATCTATAGATAAAGATGGGTATAACTGACATTTGATAATATCAAGTCTTCCTTTCCATGAATATAAAATATATGTCCATTTCTTCAGATTTTCTTTGACTTTGTTTATCAGATCTTTGTAGTTTTCCCCATATGGTTCTTGTACAAATTTCATTAGATTTATACCTAAGTATTTCTTTTTCTTGGGTGCTAGTGTAAATGGTATTAAATTTTTATTGGTATGTCAAATCCCATTCATTTATTATTGGTATGTAGGAAAGTAATTGATCTTGTATATTATTTTTGTATTTTATAACCTTGCTATGAATGCTTAGTAGGTCCAGGAGATATTTTTTGTTAATTCATTTGAATTTTCTATGTAGATAATCATGCCATCTATGAACAAAGACAGTTTTCTCTCTTTATTTCCAATTTGCATAACTTTTAATTCCTTTTCTTTTATTATTGCATTAGTAAGGACTTCCAATTCAGTGTCAAAATGGAGTGCTGGAGAGGAAAGCCTTTCCTTATATTTGATCTTAGGGGGAAAGCTTCAAGTTTCTCTATTAAGTATAATATTAACTGTAGGTTCTCTGTAGATAGTCTTTATAAAGTTGAGAATGTTCTCCTCTATTCCTAGTTTACTAACAGATTTTATCATGAATGGGTGCTATACTGAGTTTTATGTAGGAGAAACCAATATATGAAATCAAGATAGAAGCTTGTGGTGATTATATTTGATACCAACTATTTTTTTCCCAACCATTTCTATGTCCTTTATAAGAGGAATATACTTTTCCACCCTATTCTGGACCTGACCAAAGTGAGTGAGCATTATATATGACATAACCAAGCACAGGTTTTAAAATTGCATGATTTGGGTCCTACTCTTATTCTTTATGTTTCTATCATGTCCTGTAAATGGAAGCCACACTTTCAACTTGGGTTGTGAATAAAAACACATGGTGAGGAAATATGAAGCAACATCTTACCCTATAAGAGAATCTATTGAGTTTATTGCTATTGTTCCTGAACCTCTTGACAAGAGTCAGTAGCATATCCTAGATTTCTTAAATTGAGAAAAGAAAAATGAGATATGGCAAGTGAAGATTATTGATGATTCTGATGACTATCTACATAAGGAAGTGTTAGAATCATCTCTCCTCTTATAGAGATAATCTGGTACTTAATTTGACAACATAAAATTTATTCTGGCTGCATACACAGAAAATCTAGGAAATGGAAATGTTCCTCTCAATTTTATAAAAAATAAAAATGGTTTTTATAGAACATGAAAAGACACTTAGCTTTGTTATGCCTTAGGAAATTTCCTAGATCTATTTCTCAAATATGGGAGATTAAAAAGCAAATAAAGGATATGAAAATGTTAGCTCTTAGATTACTTTAAAAATGTACATATTTTGCCAAATTCAATTCATTTTTCAAAGGTCATCTATCCTAGTACTTAAATAATTTGACTTTCTTTATTTGCTTTTGTCTATCTTAGATGATAAAAATACCTATCTATTAATTAGGGTATGTCAGCTATTATTACAGGAAAGAGACAGAGATTAATTTCCTTTACCTTAGAAAACAAATAGAAGATGGTATTTCTCTTACCAATACTGCATAAATATATAAATTATTTTATTGATTTATTGATTTTTCCAGTTATTATTTTCAGAAAACATTATTAAATGAGTCTGCTATTGGAAACATAAAAAAATTGTTCCAGAACTTAAATATCAGAAAAGCAAAGATCTATAAGAGAAATGAATTCATTTTAAAAATCAGACATGAATCTGAGATATAAGCTCTAAAAAAAATTAAATTCCTTAGAGCTTCCCATCAGCCAGCTACGACAGGTTTGAAGGTCATTGTTGCTGGCTATTTGGCTAACTTTCAACTCAATTTGAGCCCTGATCAGTGATTCAAAACTGACCCACACAGATGGGCAACCATGTGGTGCCCCAGTGCATATTAAACAGAAGATTCCCCTACTCTGAAAAGGAAGAGATCAGATGTTTAAAAATAAACTGTGTGAGGACAAAATGTAGAAGGCTTGAATGGTGTGCCAAACAATTTTGAGACACTTTGCGTATTGACTCTTCATTCTGTGGTGACTTTTTGCCTATAGGGAATCTAGATCCTATGTAAGTCATCTTCCCATGTGTGAAAGGAAGCAATCAAGAAATACACATTTGGTTCAAATGATTTGCAGACATTTTAGCTTTATAGAATATAAGACATCCTAACTTTCTATTTTATTGGTTCTCTATAGTAAAAAAATATATAGTTAATTTTTAATTACACATTTATTTTGTGCCTGATCTTAGGTCTTGGTATCTTGAGGTATGATGAACTGGAAGTATGAAGTAATCAAATTATAAATGTACATGATTTTGAGGCTTCTATTTCATTTTGAATCCAAATCTAAGTGATATCTACATTGGTTTAAATACTATTACCTTTTCTATTGTCTAATTACAGATGTCTGAAAATGGTATCTATTTTCTCAATATGCTTTGGTAAAAATAATTATACATAGGCTAAAAAATAATGGAGATGACAAAATATACAATAATTAAAAGTTAATTGAATATAGTCTATTCTCATACATTCTTTATTTCCTTAATAGATTCATTTTTAAGAAAAGATATAACTGGAATAATTTCATGACTAGCCCAAATTACCCAATAAAGCAAAAAAAAAAAAAAAAGATTCTCATGTCTTCACAGTATGAAAGCAAATATAATAAAAGAAATATTGAGTTTCTGATTTGAAAAACTGAACAATGGTTATCTGATTCTTAGATTCTGACAATCCTTTGCACTTAATCAAAACTTCTATTAAGTGTCTTATTTTGATAATTTAAGTGAACTCTAGAAACCAACTTCACTCTTCATTATATAACCAAATGACCTTTATCAAATCTTTGCCTCCTTTTTAATCATTGCTTTGCAACAAAGAACTACAATAGCATTCTTTTACAGCTATTTTTAATATTTCTACTACTGATATATAAGGACTGTGATTTATATTCCCCTTAAATTCACAACTTTCTCTCTAGTTTTATATTTCTCATTTCATAAAGTTTTAAAAATTATATTCTCAAATTAAATATGAATAATCAGAGCTTGTTTTATCGTTTGAGAACTTTCCCTTTGTGGATCATTTGAATTGGTATCTTGTGGTTACATCCAACTAGGAATCACTCAGACATTTTCAGACACATCCTGTCATATTTATCTCCAAAGCACAAGCAAGAACAATAACCACTGACAGTTCTGAATGGGCCTGGAATTGTAACATAA